>NC_058093.1:182197500-183447500 GCF_020171115.1 Neogale vison | reverse complement strand
ATGGGGCTTGTGATGCCCCTAGGCCCCCAATCTTAACCAGAGTTTGGGTTGTCCAATCGCCCATCCCCAGGGCTCTGCTCTTTAATCCCTGTTTTGGTGACACACCTGAGGTATAAAAACAGAAAGGTCTCCTCGACTCGCACAGAGTGATCCCAAACTCTTGGGATCGGGCCAAATCGCCAGAGAGAGAGAGACTCGTCCATGGCCCCTAAGGCCACCCTGACATTCCACGGCCATCGGTGACACAAAATTCAAAAACAAAAGCCTGAGCATGTGCCTCCCACTCGCCCTTTGTTCATATCTCGAAGAATTTTCCTCATGGTCTGTAGATCAGGTCTGACATACCTACGTCCCCATACCTAAGCCAAGTTTGTGTTTTCAGAGTTCTGTCCCGAGCCCTGTCCCACCCACACTAGACTGGGGCCTCTGGAGCCGCACCTCAGGACTGTGTCTGCCCCCTCCAAGGAAATTCTGCCCATTCCATTGGCCAAAACCATACAAATTAGGAGAGACCTTGAAAGTCCCTGAGGCCATCTGAATAGTGTAGGCCACCCAGGACAAACAGGGGCGAATGACACAAGCTGAGCAACTACCTCCACTCAGACCCATAGACAGATGTCCCCAAAGAAGAAGATTGAACCGGACAGGCCCCTAGCCACTAATGGATCCATTGCTTTGGTTTCCAGCCATCTCTCCTCAAAGGACTGGTTTCCAACACCAGCCTTTGGGGGTTAACTGAGGCACCCATCAGAACAAATCTCGTCTCCACATGGGAAACTTATGCATTGGCGCTGTGTCAAAACCTCTGGTTAGGAGAATCCTTCAGGGCCCCAGTGCCACCAACCCATTCCATGGTCTCCATGGACACAAACCCACATTAAGACCCATCCTCAGGAGAGTCCATTTCAACTCAGCTCCCTCGGTTCCTCCCCCAGCCAGCAGATTGAACCTGTCTTGTCACTAGGAGAGAATATGAATGTGAAGCGGGCTTGAGAGGCATCAGTCTTTAGAACTCTGCTTTGGAGTCATTCCGTATGGAACATCCTCAAATCATCCAACAGGTCTCAATTGTCCTGCAGAAGGAATTCTTGCAGTTTGGAGCATCTCACAACTTCCTTCGCGGGAAAAACTCCATGGCCTCGTGCTGCCCCACTCCCCATTATGAAGGGGCCATCATGGACAGAAACTCCAGCCTCAGCCAACGTTTGATCCTCGCCCTGACTTCAGATGCAAGAGATCCCGACTCAGCCTCTCCAGAGTGGACCTGTCGCACCCTTGGCCCCAAACCTCACTCTAGCTTGTGTCTTAAGACCTCCCTCCTCACAACCCTGGCACACAAGCCTTCCCGACTGGGAATTCTGGGGCCAAAAATAAGCACTCTGCCTGCCCACCAGAAGAAAAAAAAAATTGTCTATGGTGTTGCCCAGAAACCCCAAATGAGGATTAACCTGCTCGGTCCATGGCAACATCCCAATTGCATAGGCTATCCTATCCTAAGCCCTAATGCTCTGTCTTACATAGCCTGAGCCCAGACCTTCCAACAGACACTGAGACAGCTGGCCGCACACCCAGCACATCTGACCCGCCATGGCCTTGGGCCATCATCCCTTCCCAACCTGGGTTTTCAGGCATCAGAACCTAGACCTTATCTCCAGTCCCTGCACGGGGGGAACCTGACACATGAGCCAGAACTCCTCCTTTCCCATGGCAAAAAACCTGTTGTTGGCAGAGAGTCAAACCTTCAGTGTAAGCGAAATCTGCATAACATATGAGGTCACGCTTATGCTTGAGGGCCGCCTTGGGCACACACATGCATTGTGACCCTCAGTGTGAGTCCAGTATTCAAGTAACGCCTCTCAGTGGCTGGACCAATAGCTCGCATATGGGGTTTACCATGCCCATAGGCCCCCAAGCCTAACCAGAGGGCAGGTATTCCAGTTGTCAGTACCCACTGCTCTGCTCTAGAATCCCTCTACTTGGGGGGACACCTGAGGCAGAAAACAGGACTCCTCCCTTCCCACAGAATGACCCCAAACTCTAGGGTGCTGGGCAAATCACCAGAGAGGGAATACGCTTCCTCAGCCCATGAGGCCACCCCTATGTTAAATGGCCATTGTGGACAGAACATAAAGAGACAAAAGGCTGAGCAACCGCCTTCCACTCGCCCTCCTTTCATATCCCGAGGAGATCCCTTCACAGACTGTAGATGAGGCCTGCCATTACCTCATGACCAAACCTGAGCTGAGTATGTGTTTTCGGACGTCTGTCCCCACAGCCCTGGCACACACAGCCTCCAGGCTGGGTCCTCTGGAGCCACACCACAGGGCTGTGCCTGCTCTCTCCTAGGAAACTGTGCCCATTCCATTGGCCACAACCCTACAGAATAGGAGAAACCTCAAGGTCCCCGAGGACATTCCACTACTGTAGGCCACCCTGGACACACAGGGGCATTCTGACACAAGCTGAGCAACTACCAGCACACAGAAATGTAGACAGATGTCCGCAGAGACAGAAGATTGAACCAAATAGGCCCTGAGGCCCTAACCTGAACTCTTGCTTTGGTTTCCAGGTGTCACTCCTCAGAGGCCTGGGTTCGAAGACCAGCATATGGGGCTTTCCTGAAGCACCAAACAGAACACCTCCCGTCTACACATGAGAAGCTGCCATGTTGGAGCTCTGTCAAACCCTTTAGGTTGGAGAATTCTGCAAAGACCCTGGGCCACCGCCACATTCCAAGGTCTCCATGGCCACCACCCACATTATGACACATCCTTAGGAGAGTCCATTACAACTAAGCCCTCTGGATAGCTCGCTCAAGATCCCGCAGATTGACCCTGATTATCCCAACCAGTCAATGGGAATGTGAGGTGGCGTTTCCAGGCATCCATGCTTAGAACCCTGCTCTCGAGTCCTTCTGTATGGGGTGTCCTGGCATTATGCAATAGGACTCGACTGTCCTGCAGATGGAAACCTTGAGGTTTGGAGAAGCTCACAACTCCCAGCATAGGGAAACGTCTCTGGCCTCATGATGGCACCACCCCCTCCAGGAAGGGGCCATCATAGACACAAACTCCAGCCTGAGGCAACGTCTGATACTCGCCCTGACCTCAGATTCAGGAGATCTTGATTCAGCCTCTGCAGAGTGGGCCTGTAATGCCCTCGGCCCCAAACCTCATTCTAGCTTGTGTTTTCAGACTTCCTTCCTCACACTCCTGGCCAACAAGCCCTCCAGACTGGGAATTCTGGAACCACAATGCAGCCCTCTGCCTGCCCACCAGATGAAAAATGTTGCCCTATGGGGCTCTCCAGAAACCCCAAATGAGGATCCGCCTGCTTGGGCCTCGACCGCACCCCAATTGGATACGCTGCCCTGGGCACTAATGCTCTGTCTGACACAGCCTGATCCCAGACGATCCGACAGACAAGGAGACAGCATATTGGACACATCATGGCCTTGGGCCGTCATCTCTTCCCAACTTGGGTTTTCAGACATCTGAACCTAGACATTATATCAAATCCCCACACAGGTGGGTACCTGAAGCACAAATAAAAACTCCTAATTCCCCATGGCTGCAAAGCTTGCGGTTGGCATGCAGTCACACCTTCAGGGTAAGAGAAACTTTCATAGCCCCTGAGGCCATGCCCAAACTTGAGTGCCATCGTGGGCACAAACTCGCATTGTGACACTCAGCATGAGCCCCATGTCGAAGTAAGGCCTCTCAGGACTGGGACCAGGAGCCCACATATGGGGCTTGCCAAGCCACTATGCTCCCAATCCTCACCAGTGTTCAAGTTTTCCAGTCACCCGTACCTGGGGCTCTGCTCTGGAATCCCTCTCTTGGAGAGACACATGAACCAGACAACAGGGCTCCAGCCTTCCCACAAAATGACCCCAAACTCTTGGGAGGTGGGCCAAATCCCCAGATAGGGAGACTCGTCCATTGCCCCTGAGGCCACCCTACAATCCACAGCTATTCTGGACACAACATCCAGAGACAAAAGCCAGAAGGAGGGCTTCCCACTCGCCCTTCTTTCAAGGGGATCTCCCCTCCCGGTTTGTAGATCCGACCTGCCATATCCTTGGTGCCACACCTAAGCCGAGTTTGTGTTTCAGAATTTTCTACCCACAGCCCAGACCAACACACCGTCCAGGCTAGGGCCTATGGAGCCACACCGAAGGACTGCACCTGTCTTCTCCAAGGAAACTGTGCCGAATCCATTGGCCACAACCCTATATATTAGGAGAAATCTCCAAGGCCCCCAAGGCCATCCCGATATTGTAGGCTGCCCTGGACTAAGAGGGACACTCTGACACCAGCTCAGCAACTATCTCCACTTAGATACTCAGAGAGTGTCCCCAGAGACAGAAGATTGAAAAATACAGGCCCCTAGGCCCTAGTCTGAACCCTAGCTTTGGTTTCCAGGTTTCTCTCCTCAGAGGACTGGTTTTGAAGACCAGCATCTGGGACTTTTCTGAGGCACCAAACAGAACCTTTTTCGTCTCTACATGGGGAGCTTCCTTATTGGAGCTGTATCAAACCCTTCAGGTAGACAAATTCTGCAGGGCCCCTGAGCCACCAGCACATTCCAACGTCTCCATGGACACAAACCCACATTATGACCCATTCTCAGGAGAGTCCATTTCAACTCAGCCCCCTGGGTAGCACGCCCCAGAGCCAGCAGATCTAACATGTCTTGTCGCAAATAGCCAATGAGAATGTGATGTATGCTGTACAGGCATCCATCCTTCGAAACCTGCTCTCCAGTCCTTCCGTATGGGACTTCCTGGAGCCATCCAACAGGACTCGACTGTCCCACAGAAGGGAACCTTGTGGTTTGGAGCAACTCACAAACTCAGCGTGGGAAAACCTCCTTAGCCTCATGAGGCCCCCGCTTCAAAAAGGGGCCATCATGGACACTAACTCCAGCCTTAGCCAACGTTTGATCCTCACCCTGACTTCAGATGCAGGAGATATCAATTCAGCCTCTTCAGAGTGTGCCTGCCATGCCCTTGGCCCCAAACCTCACCCTAGCTTGTGTTTTCAGACTTCTGTCCTCACACTCTTGGCCCTCAAGCCTCCCTGATTGGGAATACTGGGGCCAAAACAAAGCACTGTGCCTGCAAACCGGAAGTAATACATTTTCTACGGCATTGGCCAGAAACCCAAAAGGAGGGTCAACCTGCTCGGCGCTCAGCAACACCCCAATTGCATAGGCTACTCTAAGCACTAATGAACTGTCTTACATAGCCTGAGCCCAGACTTTCCAACAGAAACCAAAAGAGCTGCCCGCACACCCAGCACCTTGGACCCACCATGGTCTTAGGGCATTCATCCCTTCCCATTGACATGCATATCTTCCTAGAGGTATGTTCTGAGGCTGTGTCAGACTGTGAATTTTGCCAGAGCGGCCTATGGAACTGGCGTGGGCTTAGGGACCTTGCAGGTTTCTGCTAATCTGGAGGGCTTGGGAAAGTGAGACAGGCAGAGTTTCCTCAGAAGAGCAGGCCCAGTGATGGGATGTGGTTCTGCAGGCTCCATCCTGGAGTGCATATGGGTCAGGATTTGGGGACCAAAGTCTTCAGACACAAACTTGGGTAAGAGTTAGGGGGGAAGTGATGGCAGGCTCGATCTGCAGACCCTGAAGGCAGCTGCTCAGGATTTGAAATTTGGACGACTGGGAGGCAGGAACACAGGCTTTTCTGTCTGGATTGTGTGTCTAGGATGGGCATGGAATGGAGGGGTGACCTCATGAGTCCATGGGAGATTCTACCTCTCTGGGGATTCTGCCTGGCACCCAAGAGATTGGTGTCTTTCTAGGGGAAGGGGACAGTGCGGTTTTCCATCTCAGGGGTCCCATCCAAACAGGCAATCCACAGATTGGTTCTGGGTCCAGGCACCTGGATAACCCCACCAAGGATTAGATTTTGGGCCTAGGAGCATGACACGCCCGCTCTGTGGGCTCCTGCTCCAGCTTGGGAGGGGGCTACTTGGAATGGGTCTTAGTGTGAGGGTCACAATGCCCGTTTGTGCCCAGCTGCCCATCCTGAGTCGGTGTGGTCTCATGGGCCATGCACCTGGCTCCCACTCTGAGGGTTGGACTTTCATCTCATCATTCAGTTTTCCTGCCATGGGGAAGGAGTCATACTCATTTCTGATTCAGGGACCCCCATGGGCAGGAATTTGAGCTAAGTCTGGGACAGGTACCTGATTACCCAGGTTGCTTCAAGATGACAGCCTCAGGACAAGGCAAGACCCACTTGCCAGATATGGGGCCCACTGTCTGGGTGGCTGACCAGAGGTCGGGGCTCGAGCTGTGTCAGACAGAGCATTCGGGCAGAGGGCGGCCTACGATATTGGGGTTCTGTGGAGAGCTGTGCAACTGGATCCTTATGTGGGGTTTCTGTGCAGACCCATAGGGCACTTCTTCTTTCTGGTGGGCAGGAAGTAGGCTGCGTTTTGGCTCCAGAATTCCTAATATGGAGGGCTTGCAGGCGAGGACTGTGAGGACAGAAGCCTGAAAACACAGGCTATGGTAAGCTCAGTGCCGAGCACATGGCCGTTCCAATGTACAGAGGTTGTTTCGAGATCTCCAGCACCTGAGTATGGTCGAGGGTCAGATGTCTGCACACACTGTAGTTTCTAACCATGATGGCCAACGAATGGTGGGGTTTTCTCAAATAGACTTGGAGGTTTCCCAAGCTGGAGCTTGTGAGCTGCTCCAAACAGCAAGGTGTCCTAATGCGGGACAGGGGAAGTCCGCTTAGAGGGCTACAGATTCCCCCATATGGAAGACTTGATAGCACAGATCTCTGAATGGAGGCCTGGGAAGCTCACCTCGCGTTACCATTGCAGCCGAGGAACAGGGCAGGCTTGATCCGCTGTCTCTGGTTCCAAGTTCCAAGTGATCTGAGTTGACAGAAGTTCTCAGTCTAACGGGTCCAAATGCTGCTTCGTGTCCAGGGAGACCTTAGAATGTGGTGGAGGCCCTGGGGCCATGCTGGATTCTCCTATCCTAAGGGTCAGACCCAGTTCCCAGGAGAAAGGTTTCCTTCTCGGGACAGGAGGGTTTCTCTTGTATGTCTCATGGACCACAGGTTGGACCATATATTGGTTTTCCATAACAGTCCTCTGGTGACAGAAGCCTGAAAACCTGAGCTAGGGTTCTGATGTGGTCCTAGGGGCATGGCAGATTCAGTCTTCGGACTCAGCACCATTGATCTGTGTGTCTTCCTGGAGGTAGGTGCTGAGGCTGTATCAGACAGTGTATTTTTTCCACAGTGGCCTATGAAATTGGGGTGATCTCAGGGGCCTTGCAGGTTTCTCCTAATGTGGAGGGTTTGGGTAACTGAGACAGGCAGAGTTTCCTCCAGAGAGCAGGCCCAGTGATGTGCTGTGGTTCTGGAGGCCCCATCCTGGAAGGCATGTGGTTCAGGGCTCTGGGACCAAAATCTTCAGACACAAAATCGGGTATGAGTAGGGACGAGGTGATGGCAGGCCCGATTTGCAGACCCTGAGGGAAGCTCCTCGCATTTGAAATACGGGCGGCTGGTAGGCAGCAACAAGGGATTTTCTGTCTCGATTGTGTCTAGAATGGCCATGGAATGAATGGGTGTCTTCATGTGTCCATATGAGTTTCTTCCTATCTGGGGTTTCTGCCTGGCACCCAAGAGTTTGGTGTCTTACTGGGGAAGGGGCGACCGCGTTTTACTGTGTCAGGGTTTCTGTCAAAACATGGATTCCAGAGATGGGTTCTGGGTCCTGGTGCCTGGGCAACCCCACCAAGGCTTAGGATTTGGGCCTAGGGGCCTGACAGGCCCTCTCTGTGGGGTTCTGGTCCAGCTCCCGCAGGGGCTTGTTGGAAATGAATCTCAGGGTGAGGGTCACAATGCCAGTTTGTGCCCAGCTGCCCATCCTGAGTGGGCGCTGTTTCTTGTTCCATGAACCTGGATCCCAATCTGAGGGTTGGACAACCATATCAACATTTAGTTTTCCTGCCATGGGGAAGGGGGAGTACTGTTTTGGGCTTCAGGGTCCCCCATGGGCAGGAATTTGAGCTAAGTTCTGGGACAGGTACCTGAATACCCAGGTTGGTTTGAGATGAACAACTCAGGTCAAGGCAGCTCACACCTTTAGGATATGGGGCCCACTATCACTGTGGCTGCCAGGTGGTCAGGGCTCGGGCTGTGTCAAACAGAGCATTAGTATGCAGGGTGGCCTATTATATTGGGGTATCATAAAGGGCCATGCATTTGAATCCTCATGTGGATTTTCTGCACAGACCCATAGGGCACTTCTTTCTGGTGGGCAGGCAGAAGGCTGCATTGTGGCTCCCAAATTCCCAATATGAAGGGCTTACAGGCGAGGAGTGTGAGGACAGAAGTCTGAATAGACAAGCTACATTTAAGCTCGGTGCCAAGCACATAGCTGTTCCAATGTGCAGCGGTTTTTTGGAGGTCTCCAGCACCTGAGTGTGGGCGAAGTCAGATGTCTGCTCACACTGGAGTTTGTATCTATGATGGCCAACGAACGAGATATCCAGCACTTGAATAAGGGCGACTGAATAAAGTTTGTTCACACTGGAGGTTGTTTCTATGATGACCGACAAATAGAGAGGTAAGGTCAAGAGGCCATGGAGGATTCCCCACATTGATGCTTGTGAGATGCTCCAAACAGGAATGTTGTTTTTTATACTGACAGGTGGAGTCTGGTTTGTTGCTCCAGAGTCCCCCACATGGAAAGTATGGATAGCAGAGCACTTCCACATGGATGCCTGGAAAGCACACCCTGAATGACCATTGCAGCTGAGGAACATGGCAGGTTCCTTCTGGTGGCTCTGGGGCGAAGTACCAAGGCCTTGAGTTGACATTGAATCTCTTGCAGATGGGTCACAATGCTGGTTTGTTACCAGGGAGATCTTAGAATGTGCTGGTAGCTGAGGTGCCATGCAGCATTCTCCTACCCTGAGGGTTTAAAACAGGTTGAAGAGCTGTGTCCCCTTCTGGGGACAGGAGATGTTGTGTTGTGTGACTCAGGGGCCACATGTTGTATCATAAGTTCATATTCCAGAACAGGCCTCTGTGGAGAGATGCCTGAAAACCTAATCTAGGGTTCTGATGAAGTCCTAGGGGCATGTCAGTTTCAATCTTCTGACTCAGGACCATTGATTTGGTTTTCTGTCTGGATGTAGGTGATCAAGGAGTTTCAGACCACACCTCCATTCTGAGGACACACAATCCAGATATAAAAGCCTGAGCTACCACTTTGAGTCACCCTAATTACAGTTTCTGATGAGCTGCCCTCCAGGTCTATGCATTGGGCCTGTGATCACCTCTCCACTAACCTAACCCAAGTTTGTGTTTGCAGACTTCTCGCCCAAAACCATGGCTCACATGCCCTCCAGGATGGGGTCTCTGTAGCCACACAAGAGGACTGTGCCTGCAATCCCCAAGAAAACTATGGCCATAACATTTGCCCAACCCCTCCATTTTAGGAGAAACCTGCAAGGCCCCTGAGCCCATCCCAGTATTGCAGGCCAGTCTGGTTGCAAATGTGCAGTCTGAAACACCCTGATCACCTCCATCAAGGCAGACACCCAAGTCAATGGGCCTGAGTCTGAAGCCTGAACTGACATGCCCCTAGGACCTCATTGGAACCCTAGATTAGGTTTTCAGGCATTTGTTGTCTGTTCTGGAATACCAACTTAGGGTACAACATGTGGTCCCTGAGCCACACAACAGAACATCTCCTGTCCCTAGAAGCAAACCGTGCCCTTGAACCTGTATAAAACCCTCAAGGTGGGAGAATCCTGCATGGCCCCTTAGCCACCAGCACATTCTAAGATCTCTCTGGTAACAAACCAGCATAGTGAAACATCTGAAAGAGATTCCATGTCAACTCCAGGTCTTGGTACTTCACCCCAGAGGCAACAGAAGGAATATGCCATGATCCTCAGGTGCAATGATTAATGGACGTGTGCTTCGCAGGCATCCATGCAGGAAAGCTCTGATAACCAAACTTTCCACATGGAGTACTGTGGAGTAACTAAAGCAGACTCCACCTGTCCAGTAGAAGAAACCTTGCTGTTTAGAGCATCTCACAAGGCTCAGCATGGGAAATCCTCCATAGAATCTTGCCACTACCCCTCCATTTGTTGGACATGATAGACACAAACTCCTATGTGAGCAAATATCTGACATCCCCCCTTACTCAGGTGCTGGCTATCTCAAATAAGTTGCTGCCCTTTGGAACTGCCTACCGCTTGGCACTGAATTGACCCATAGCTAGTGTTTACAATTTCATCCTCACCTGACTATTCCCCAAGACCTCTTGATAGGGAATTCTGGAGCCACAAAGCATCATTCTGCCTTCCCCATAGAAAGAAGTGCCTGGTGAGACTGTCCAGAAACCCCACTTGGGGATCATTAGCTCAGCCCTCGAGGATCCCAAATTTATCAGCTGCCCTGGCCAGTAGTGCTGTGTCTGACAGAGCCTGAGCCATGAATTCGTGTCAGCCCCCCAGACAGTGGTTCTGGTATCCAGCATGTGAGAATGGCCTTGGCTCAATCCGTCCTCTCTACCCATCCTTGGTATTCGGGCATCTGTCCCCAAACCTTTGCTGGAATCTTTGCCAATGGCGAAACCTGAAGCCCAATAGCGAACTGCTCCTTCCCCATGGCATGAAACCTAGCTGTTGGGATGGGTGTCCAATCCTCAGAGAGGGAGACAGCTGTATGGGCAATGAGACCATGCCCATTCCTGTGGGTCGCCCTGGGGAAAAAAAAAGGCATTGTGACCCTCAGCCTGAGCATGCTTTCAAATAAGCCCTCTCACACCACCAGGATTCCACATTGCAGGACTGGTATGGCCCTAGGCCCAAATCCTAACCCTTGGTGGGAATTTCTTGGCACCAGACCCAGAGCCGGTCTCTGGAATTACTGTTCTGTGGCACCCCTAAGATGGAAAACAGCACTCTAATCCTTCCCCGAGAAAGCCACCAAACTACTGGGAGCTGCCAGGATCCTTACGGAATAAAAATATCCCATGGACCCATGAGACCACACCTGCATTCTGAGGTCATCCTGGACGCACAATCCAGATACAAAAGCCTGTGCTACCATCTTGGAGTCACCCGATTTATGGTTTCTGACGAGCTGACCCCCGGTCTATGCATTGGGCCAGCAATCACCTCGCCACTAACCCTGAGCCGACTTTGTGTTTGAAGACTTCTCTCCCAAAACCATGACTTACATGCCCTACAGGATGGGGTCTCTGTAGCCACACCACAGGACTGTGCCTGCCATCCCCAAGGAAATGGTGTCATCAAAGTTGCCCAACTCCACCAGATGGAAGAAAACTGCAAGGCCCCTGAGCCCACCCCAATTTGGGAGGCTGTTCTGGACTCAGATGCGCAGTCTGAATCACCCTGATCACCTACATCCAGGCAGACACCCAAGTCATTGGGCCTGAGTCAGATGTTTTAAACTGACATGCCCCTAGTACATCATTGGAACCCTGGATTAGGTTTTCAAGCACCTGTCCTTAGAGGCCTGTTCTGGAATACCAACCTATGATTGAACATGTGGTCCCTGAGCCACACAACATTTCCTGTACCCAGAAGGAAACCGTGCTCGTGGACTTGTGTCAAATCCTCAGGGTAGATGAATCCTGAATGGCCCCTTAGCTACCAGCACATGCTAAGATCTCCCTGGTAACAAACCAGCATTGTGACCCATCTTCATGAGACTCCATATCAACTCAAGGCCTTGATACTTACAGCGAACAGAATGAACCTGCCATGTTTCTCTACTGCAATGGTCAATGGAGGTGTGCTTTCCAGGCATCCATATGGGAGCGCTCTGCTACACAAACGTTCCTCATGGGGGAACCTGGAGCAAACAAACCAGAATCATTCAGTCCGGTTGAAGAAAACCTTGCTGTTTGAAGCATCTCACAAGCCCCAGCGTGGGAATTCCTCCATAACCTCTTGACGCTACACTCCATTTGTTGGTCATCATAGACACAAACTCTGGTGTGAGGAAACAGCTGACATCTGTACTTACGCAGGCGTTGGATATATCCAATCAGTCACTGCACACTGGAACTGCCTTCCGCTTGGTAATGACTTTAACAGTTGCGTGTGCTTAACATTCCATCTTCACCCTCCTGGTCCACAAGCCCTCTTGATAGGGAATTCTGGAGCAACAATGCAGCATTCTGCCTGCCCCAAGAAAGAAGAATTTCCTGGTGAGTCTTCCCAGAAACCCCACATGAGGATCCACCTGCAGGGCCCTCGATGACACCCTAATATCTTAGGCCACCATGGGCACTAAGTCTCTCTCTGACAGAGCCTGAGCCATGACCTCCAGTCAGCTACCCAGACAGTGGGCCCCATTTCCTGCGGGTGGGACTTGTTGTGGCCCAAAGCCGTCATGTCTACTCAACCTGGATATTCAAGCCTCTGTGCCCAGTCCGTAGCTCAAATCCCTGCCTGTGAGGTACCTGAAGCACAGGGGTACTACTCCTTCCTGATGGCAGGAAATCTGGCTGTGGGGATGGGTGTCCTACCTTCAGAGTGGAATACAGCTGCATGGACATGAGACAATGGCCACACATGGGACCTGACCTGGGCACAAACAGGCATTGTGACTGTCAGCGTGAACCTGCTTCCAAACAAACCCCCACTGTAGCTGGACCAGAAGGCCGCAGAGTGGGACATGCAGACCCCGAGGGGCAAATCCTCACTCTCGTTGGTGTTTTTCAGTCGCCTAGACCCAGAAACTGTCCCTGGAATCCTTCTTGTGGGGGTCCATTGAGACGGAAAACAGCAGTCTTTCCTCCCCCAGAGACAGTAAATTCTTTGGAGATGGGCAGAATCTCCAGAGATGAAGAATTTTCCATAGCCTCATGAAGCCAACCCTAATTTTTCGACCATTATGGACACACAATTCAGACAGAAAAGTCTGCCCAGCTGCCTCAATGACATCTTAATTTCACTACACAATGAGCTGCCCTCAGAGTTTGAAGATTGGGGCTGTGATCACCTCAGGCCTCACCCTAACGCTAGTTTGCATTTGCAGATTTCTGTCTCCAAAACCCTGTTGCACATGCCCTCCTGAATGGGGCCTCTGGAGCCACACCAGACGATTGTGCCTACCCTCCCGAAGAAAACTCTTCCCTTCACTGTTGCCCAAACCCTGAAGCTTAGGAGCAAAGTACAAAGCCCCTGAGCCCACCTCAATTTACAGGAATGGTCTGGACCCGAGTGTACATTGTGACACACAGTGAGCAACTGCCTCCAGGCAAACATCCAAGTCAAAGGTCCTGAGTCAGAAGATGGAACCGGAGGACTTCAACCTGAGAAAATTGAACCTGCTCCTAGGACTTCATTGATGCCCTAGCTTAGGTTTTCAGGCACCTGTCCCGAGAGGACTGTTCCCCCATACCGTCTTATATTCACACATGTTGTCCCTGAGCCACACAACAGACCCCTCCTGTCCCAGGAGGACACCTTGCTCTTGGTAGCTGTGTCCAAGACTCAGTGTATTAGCATTGCCCCTGACCATCCCAACATTCCAGTGTCTCCCTGGATACAAACCAGCGTTGTGATCGAACAGCATCAAACTCCATGTCAATTCAGCCCCCTTGGAGCTTTGCCCCAGAGCCACCAGATCGAACCTGTCATGTTCCTGAGCTGCAATGGTCAATGGAATAGTGCTCCCCAGGCTTCCATGAGGAAGAGCTCTGCTACCAACCTTTCCATATGGGGGAAACTGGAGCAAACAAAACAGATTCCCCCTGTCCAGTAGAAGGAGACCTTACTGTTTGGAGCATCTCACAAGCCGCAGAGTGGAAAATCCTCCATGGCCTTTTGACGCAAACCCACCATTTGTAAGTCATCCTAGACACAAACACCAGTGTGAGCAAATATCTGACATCCGCCCTTACTCAGGTGCTGGATGTCTCGAATCAGCCGCTGCACGCTGGAAGTGCCTTCCGCTTGTCACTGAATTGAACCGTAGCTTGTGTTTTTAATTCCATCCACACCCTCCTGGTCCCCAAGCCCTCTTGATAGGGGATTTTGTAGCGACAATGCAGAATTCTGCCTTCGCCATAGAAAGAAGAAGCGCCATGGAACATTCTCCAGAATAGATCACATCCTCGGTCCTAAATCAGGACTCAACCGGTATCAAAAGATTGGGATCATTCCCTGCATATTTTCAGACCACAATGCTCTGAAGCTAGAACTGAACAACAAGAGGAAGTTTGGAAAGAACCCAAATACATGGAGACTAAACAGCATCCATCTAAGGAATGAATGGGTCAACAGGGAAATTAAAGAAGAATTGAAAAAAAATCATGGAAACAAATGAAAATGAAAATACAACAGTTCAAAATCTGTGGGACACAACAAAGGCAGTCCTGAGAGGAAAATATATAGCAGTACAAGCTTTTCTCAAGAAACAAGAAAGGTCTCAGGTACACAACCTAACCCTACACCTAAAGGAGCTGGAGAAAGAACAAGAAAGAAACCCTAAACCCAGCAGGAGAAGAGAAATCATAAAGATCAGAGCAGAAATCAATGAAATAGAAACCAAAAAAACAATAGAACAAATCACGAAACTAGGAGCTGGTTCTTTGAAAGAATTAATAAAATTGATAAACCCCTGGCCAGACTTATCAAAAAGAAAAGAGAAAGGACCTAAATAAATAAAATCATGAATGAAAGAGGAGAGATCACAACTAACACCAAAGAAATACAAACTATTATAAGAACATACTATGAGCAACTCTATGCCAACAAATTTGACAATCTGGAAGAAATGGATGCATTCCTAGAAACATATAAACTACCAAAATTGAACCAGGAAGAAATAGAAAGCCTGAAGACCCATAACCAGTAAGGAGATTGAAACAGTCATTAAAAATCTCCAAACAAACAAAAGCCCAGGGCCAGACAGCTTCTCCAGGGAATTCTACCAAACATTTAAAGAAGAACTAATTCCTATTCTCCTGAAACTGTTCCAAAAAATAGAAATGGAAGGAAAACTCCCAAACTAATTTTATGAGGCCAACATCACCTTGATCCCAAAACCAGACAAGGATCCCATCAAAAAAAGAGAGCTATAGACCAATATCCTTGATGAACACAGATGCGAAAATTCTCACCAAAATACTAGCCAATAGGATTCAACAGTACATTAAAAGGATTATTCACCACGACCAAGTGGGATTTATCCCAGGGCTGCAAGGTTGGTTCAACATCCACAAATCAATCAATGTGATACAACACATCAATAAAAGAAAGAACAAGAACCATATGATACTCTCAATAGATGCTGAAAAAGCATTTGACAAAGTACAGCATCCCTTCCTGATCAAAACTCTTCAAAGTGTAGGGATAGAGGGCACATACCTCAATATCATCAAAGCCATGTATGAAAACCCACCGCAAATATCATTCTCAATGGAGAAGAACTGAAAGCTTTTCCACTAAGGTCAGGAACACGGCAGGGATGTCCATTATCACCACTGCTATTCAACATAGTACTAGAAGTCCTAGCCTCAGCAATCAGACAACAAAAGGAAATTAAAGGCATCCAAATCGGCAAAGAAGAAGTCAAATTATCACTCTTCACAGATGATATGATACTCTATGTGGAAAACCCAAAAGATTCCACTCCAAAACTGCTAGAACTTGTACAGGAATTCAGTAAAGTGTCAGGATATAAGATCAATGCACAAAAATCAGTTGCATTTCTCTACACCAACAACAAGACAGAAGAAAGAGAAATTAAGGAGTCAGTCCCATTTACAATTGCACCCCAAACCATAAGATACCTAGGAATAAACCTAACCAAAGAGGCTAGGAATCTATATTCAGTAAACTATAAAGTACTCATGAAAGAAATTGAGAAAGACACAAAGAAATGGAAAAATGTTCCATGCTCCTGGATTGGAAGAATAAATATTGTGAAAATGTCTATGCTACCTAAAGCAATCTATACATTTAATGCAATTACTATCAAAGTACCATCCATCTTTTTCAAAGAAATGGAAAAAATAATTTTAAAATTTATATGGAACCAGAAAAGACCTCGAATAGCCAAAGGTATATTGACAAAGAAAGCCAAAATTGGTGGCATCACAATTCCGGACTTCAAGCTCTATTACAAAGCTGTCATCATCAAGACAGCATGGTACTGGCACAAAAACAGACAAATAGACCAATGGAACAGAATAGAGAGCCCAGAAATAGACCCTCAACTCTATGGTCAACTAATCTTTGACAAAGCAGGAAAGAATGTCCAATGGAAAAAAGACAGCCTCTTTAATAAATGGTGTTGGGAAAATTGGACAGCCACGTGCAGAAAAATGAAATTGGACCATTTCCTTACACCACACACAAAAATAGATTCAAAATGGATTAAGGACCTCAATGTGAGAAAGGAATCCATCAAAATCCTTGATGAGAACACAGGCAGCAACCTCTTCGACCTCAGCCGCAGCAACATCTTCCTAGGAACATCGACAAAGGCAAGGGAAGCAAAGGCAAAAATGAACTGTTGGGATTTCATCAAGATCAAAAGCTTTTGCACAGCAAAGGAAACAGTTAACAAAATCAAGACAACTGACAGAATGGGAGAAGATATTTGCAAACGACATATCAGATAAAGGACTAGTGTCCAAAATCTATAAAGTACTTAACAAACTCAACACCCAAAGAACAAATAATCCAATCAAGAAATGGGCAGAGGACATGAACAGACGTTTCTGCAAAGAAGACATCCAGATGGCCAACAGACACATGAAAAAGTGCTCCATATCACTTGGCATCAGGGAAATACAAATCAAAACCACAATGAGATATCACCTCACACCAGTCAGAATGGCTAAAATCAACAAGTCAGGAAATGACAGATGCTGGCGAGGATGCGGAGAAAGGGGAACCCTCCTAAACTGTTGGTGGGAATGCAAGCTGGTGCAACCACTCTGGAAAACAGCATGGAGGTTCCTCAAAATGTTGAAAATAGAACTGCCCTATGACCCAGCAATTGCACTACTGGGTATTTACCCTAAAGATACAAACGTAGTGATCCAAAGGGGCACGTGCACCCGAATGTTTATAGCAGCTATGTCCACAATAGCCAGACTATGGAAAGAATCTAGATGTCCATCAACAGATGAATGGATCAAGAAGATGTGGTATATATACACAATGGAATACTATGCAGCCATCAAAAGAAATGAAATCTTGCCATTTGCGACAACATGGATGGAACCTAGAGTATCATGCTTAGCAAAACAAGTCAAGTGGAGAAAGAGAACTATCATATGATCTCCCTGATATGAGGAAGTAGTGATGCAACATGGGGGCTTAAGTGGGTAGGAGAAGAATCCATGAAACAAGATGGGATAGGGAGGGAGACAAACCATAAATGACTCTTAATCTCACGAAACAAACTGTGGGTTGCTGGGGAGAGGGGGGTTGGGAGAAGGGGGGTAGGGTTATGGACATTGGGGAGGGCATGTGCTTTTGGGTAAATTGGAAGGGGTGGTGAACCATGAGAGACTATGGACTCTGAAAAACAATCTGAGGGGTTTGAAATGGCGGAGGGGTGGGAGGTTGGGGTACCAGGTGGTGGGTATTATAGAGGGCACGGCTTGCATGGAGCACTGGGTGTGGTGAAAAAATAATGAATACTGTTTTTCTGAAAATAAATAAATTGGAAACAAAAAAGAAAGAAGAAGTGCCTTGTGAGTCTGCCCAGAATCCCCACATTAGGATCCACCTGCATGGCCCTCGATGGCATCCTATATCTTAGGGCGCCTAGGGCTCTCAGACTCTGTCTGAACCAGCCAGAGCCACGACCTCCAGGCAGCCACACAGACAGTGGGCCCTATATGCAGCAGGTGGGACCTGCTATGGCCAGAAGCCATCTTCTCTATTCAACCTGGATATTCAGGCATCTTTCCCAAACCGTAGCTCAAATCCCTGCCTATGAGGGAGCCTGAAGCACAGGAGTATACTTATTCCCGATGGCAGGAAACCTGGTTGTTGAGATGGGCACTAAGTCTCTGTCTGACACAGCCTGAGCCATGACCTAGCGTCAACCATGCAGATAGTGGGCCCCATATCCAGCAGATTGGACTTGCCATGGCCCAAAGCCATCATCTCTACTCAACCTGGATATTCAAGCATCTTTCCCAGATTGTAGCTCAAATCCCTGACTATGGAGGAACCTGAAGCACAAAAGTACTCCTTCTTCCCAAAAGCAGGAAGGCTGACTGTTGTGATAAGTGTCCAACCCTCAGAGCGAGAACCAGCTGCATGGCCCATGAGACCACGGCCTCTCATGGGCACCACTCTGGAAAAAAAAAAAAAAAACTTGCATTGTTACCCTCAGCGTGAGGCTGCTTTCAAACAAAAACCTTCTGTAGCTGTACCAGGAGCCCCCAGAGTGTGCCTACCACCCTAGGGCCCAACACTCACCCTCGTAGGTGTTTTCCAGGAGCCCACACCCAGAAACTGTCTTTGGAATGCCTCTTTTGGGGGTTCCCTGTGACGGAAAACAGCAGTGTTCCCTTCTCCCAGAGACAACAAACTCTTGGGAGCTGAGTAGAATCCCCAAAGCCGAAGTATCTACCATGGCCCTATGAAGCCACCCCTACATTTTGCAAAAGTCCGGGACAAACAACGCAGACAGAAAAGCCTGTACTACCGCCTTCATGATACCTGAACTTCAGTACACTCTTATCTTCCCACAGGGCCTCCAGATCGGGCCTGTGATCACCTCAGCCCTCAACCTAAACTTAGTTCGCGTTTGCATATTTCTGTCCCAAAGCCCTGGCCCACATGTCCATTAGGATGGGGCCTCTGGAGACACACCAGAGGACTCTGCCTACACACCCAAAGGAAACTCTGCCCTTCACTGCTGACCAAACCCTGAAGATTAGGAGCAAAGTACAAAGCCCGTGAGCCCACCTCAATTCCGATGATAACTCTGGACCCAAGGGCACATTCTGACACACAGTGAGCCCCTGGCTCCAGGCAGACATCCAATTCAAAGGCCCTGAGCCAGAAGATTGAACCTGACATGCCTCTAGGACTTTATCAGTACCCTAGCTTAGATATTCAAGTGCCTGTCCCCAGAGGCCTTTTCTTCAATAACAACTTATATTCCAACATGTGGTCCCTGAGCCACACAACCGAACACCTCCTGTCCCTTAAGGGTATCTTGCTCTTGGTAGCTGTGTCCAACACTCAGTGTAAGAGAATCGTGCATGGCCTTTGACTGCCCCAACATTCTAACATCTCCCTGGACACAAACCAGCATTGTGATCCAACAGCATGAAACTCCATGTCAACACCGGTTACTTTGAAATTCGACCCAGCATCACCAGTACAAAACTGCCATTTCCTCATCTGCAATGGACACTGGAGGTGGGCTTTCCAGGCATCCATGCAGGAGTGCTCTGCTCACCAAACTTTCCACATGGGGGACCCTGGTGCATACAAACGAGGCTCCACCAGTCCATTAGAAGGAAACCTTGAAGTTTGGAACATCTCACAAGCCCCAGGGTGGGAAATCCTAAATGACTTCATGATGCCTCCCCTCCATTTGTCAGTCATCATAGACAAAAACTCCAGTGTGAGCAAACATCTGACATCCGCCCTTACTCAGGTGCTAGATATCTCAAATCACCCGCTGCACACTGGAAGTGCCTTCCGCTTGGCACTGAATTTAACCATAGCTTGTGTTAACAATTCCAGACTAACCCTCCTGGTCCCCAAGCCCTCTTGATAGGGAATTCTGGAGCCACAACACAACATTCTGCCTGCCCCATAGAAAGAAGTAGTGCCTGGTCAGTCTGCCCAGAAACTCCACATGAGGAACCACCTGCATGGTCCTCGACAGCACCATAATATCATAGGCCGCCATGGGCACTAAGACTCTGTCTCACACAGACAGAGCCACGACCTCCAGGCAGCCATTCAGAGAGTGGGCCCCATACCCGTCAGGTAGACCTGCCATGGCCCAAAGCCATCATCGCTACACAATCTGGATATTCAGACATCTGTCCCCAGACCATAGCTCAAATCCCTGCCTATGGGGGAACCTGAAGAACAGGATTATTCCTCCTTTCCAATGACAGGAAACCTGGCTGTTGAGATGGGTGTCTTACTCTCAGAGTGGGAACCAGCTACATGGCCCATGAGACCAGGGCCACTCATGGGAGACGCCATGGGCACAAATGGGCACTGTAACCCTCAGCATGAACCTCCTTTCAAACAAACACCCTCGGTAGCTAGACCAGGAGTCCGCAGAATGGGCCTGCCAGGACCCTAGGGCCAAATCCTCACCCTCGTTTATGCTTTCTAAGCACCCAGACCCAGAACCTGTCTCTCGAATCCTCCTTTTGGGGGTCCCTGAGATGGAAAACAGCAGTCTTCCCTTCTCCAGGAGACAGCAAACACTGGGATCTGGGAAGAATCCCCAGAGATGAAGAATATCCCATGGCCTCATGAAGCCACCCCTACCTTTTGCAACCGTCCTGGACACACAATCCCGACAGAAAAGCCTATGCTACGGCCTCCATGACACCTTAATTTCAGTACACTATGAGCTGCCCTCAGGGCCTGCTGATAGGTTTTGTGAACACCTCGGCCCTCACCCTAACCCTAGTTCTCATTTGCAATTTCTGTTCACAACGTCCTGGCCCACACGCCCTCGAGAATGGGGCCTCTGGTCCCACACCGGACGAGTGTGCCTACACTCCTGAAGGAAACTGCCCTTCAGTGTTTCCCAAACCCTGAATATTAGGAGCAAAGTACAGGCCACTGAGCCCACCTCATTTTCGAAGAACACTCCTGACCCAAATATGCATTCTGACACACAATGAGCCCCTGCCTCCAGGCAGACATCCAAGTCAAAGGCCCTGAGGCAAAAGTTTGAACCTGGCATGACTATAGGATTACATCAATACCCTAGTTTAGATGTTTAGGCGCCTGTCCCCAGAGGCTTGGTTTATAATTCCATCCTCAACCTCCTGGTCCACAAACCCACTTGATAGGGAATTCTGGAGCCAGGATGCAGCATTCTGCCTACCACACAGAAAGAAGTCCTGCCTGGTGATTCTGCCCAGAAACCCCACATGAGAATCCACCTACATGGCTCTTGATGGCACACTAATATCATAGGCTGCAATGGGCACTCAGGCTCTGTCTGACACATCCTGAGCCACAACCTCCAGTCAGCCATGAAGACAGTGGTCCTCGTATTCTGCAGGTGGGAAATGCCATGGCCCGAAGCCGTCATCTCTATTCAACCAGGGTATTCAGGCGTCTCTCCCCAGACTGTAGCTCAAATCCTTGCCTATAGGGGAAGCTTAAGCACAAGAGTACTCCTCATTCCCGATGGCAGGAAACCTGGCTGTTGAGATGGGTATCCAACCATCAGAGTGAGAACCAGTTACATGGCCCATGAGACCGTGGCCACTCATAAGAGCCACCTTGGGCACAAAGAGGCATTGTGACTCTCAGCGTGAGCCTACTTTTAAATAAACTCCCTCAGTAGCTGGACCAGGAGCCTGCAGAGGAGGCCTGCAAGGTTCCTAGATCCATATCCTCACCTTCATTCGTGTTTTCCAGGTGCCCAGAACAAGAATCTGCCTCTGGAATTCCTCTTGTGGGTGTCCCCTGAGATGGTAAAGAGCAGTCTTCCCTTCCCCCAGAGACACCAGACTCTTGGGAGCTGGGCAGAATCCCCAGAGACGAGGAATCTCCCATGGCACCATGAAACACTCCTACATTTTGCTACCGTACTGGACACACAACGCGCTACCGCCTCTATGACACCTTAATTTCAGTACAATATGAGCTGCACTCAGGGTCTGCAGATCAGGCCTGTGATCACCTCGGCCCTCACCCTAACCCTAGTTCGCATTTCTAGATTTCTGTCCCCAAAGCCCAGGCCCACATACCCTCATGATGGGGCCTCTGGAGCCACACAGAGGACTTTGCCTACCCCCCAAAGGAAACTCTATCCTCACTGTTGCCAAAACCCTGAAGATTAGGAGCAAAGTACAAAGCCCCTTAGCACACCTCCATTTTGAAGAACGCTCTGGACCCAAATGTGCATTCTGACACACAATGAGACCCTGCCTCCAGGCAGACATCCAAGTCAAAGGTCCTGAGTCAGCTGATTGAACCTTATATGCCTATAGGACTTCATTGATACCAGAGCTTAGATTTTCAGGTGCCTATCCCCAGGGGTCTGTTACTCAATACCAACTTATATTCCAACATGTGGTCCCTGAGCTACACTACAAAAATCCTCCTGTCCCCAGAAGTATACCTTGTTTTTGGTAGCTGTGTCCAAGTCACAGTGTAGGAGAATCCTGCATGGCCCTCTGACCACACCAACATTCTAATTTCTCCATGGATCCCAAGCAGCATTGTGATCCAACAGCATGAAACTCCATGTCAACTCAGGCTGCTTGGAACTTAGCCCCAAAGCCACCAGATGGAACCTGCCATATCCTCAGTTGCAATGGACCATGGAGGTGTGCTCTCTAGGCATCGACACGGGAGAGCTCTGCTACCGAAACTTTCCATATGGGGAAAGTTGCAGTACATGCTCCTAGCAAACCCTGGAGCAGTACATGCTCCTAGCAAACCCTGGAGCAAACAAACCAAAATCCCCCTGTCCAGTAAAAGGAAACCTTGCTGTTTGGAGCATCTCACAAGTCACAGCATGGGAAATCCTCCATGGCCTCTTGTGCCACCCCTCCATTTGTCGGTCATCATAGACACAAACTACAGTTTGAGCAAACATCTGATATCCGCCATTACTCAGGTGCTGGATAGCTCGAATCAGCCTTCTGACTGGCAATGGATTGAAAGTAGTTTGTGTTTACCATTCCATCCTCACCCTCCTGGTCCCCAAGGCCTCTTGATAGGGAATTCTGGAGCCACAATGCAGCATTCTGCCTGTCCCACAGAAAAAAGTGCCTGGTGAGTCTTCCAAGAAAACCCACATGAGGATCCACCTGCATGACCTTTGATGGAACCCTAATAACATAGGCCGCCATGGGCACTCAGGCTCTGTCTGACACAGCCTGAGCCACGACCTACATTCAGCCATGCAGAGAGTGGGCCCCATATTCTGAAGGTGGGAACTGTTGTCCCGAAGCCTGATGGCCTGAAGCCGTCACAACTACTCAACCTGGATATTCAGGCATCTCTCCCCAGACCATAGCCCAAATCCCTGCCTATGGGGGAAACTGAAGCCCAGCAGTACTCCTCCTTCCCGATGGCAGGAAGCCTGGTGTCGTCTTCAACCCGCAAGGATGACAAGAAGCCCCGGTTTAGATGTATCTTCGCTCTCTTTATTTCCACAAGTCTACACACTTACATACTTTTACATGACCAATCAGCGAGCAGGGTGACCAATAGGGGGCCAAGCAATGGGGAGAGCCAATGAGAGTCCTGTTACTATGCTGATTAAATTTGAAACAGCCACAAGAAGACCAATTGTGCCAGCCCATTGTTTGGTAAACTGGAACATATTGCTGAATGTTTGAAATTGCTCTGGGAGGGAAGCTTGTTGCACACGCGTACTATTTACTCGAGTTATCTCAGCCAGAAGGATTCGTGTGAAATTTTGAAAATCGTCAGACCAAGCACCCTGCAAATACTGGGAGAGCTGTCGGGAGACATTCTGTAAGTCACTCATATTAGTATAGGCTATGGGAGTTACACAAATTGCCAGGAAGGGTGCTATACATCCCAGTCCCAATAGGGCCCCCAATATGTCCACTTGTTCTTGAACAAAATACATTCTCTGCTTAACTATCAGGATTCCTGCTTCCAGATGTGCATTGATCTGAGTCTGTGTTTGAAGGGCTGCTGCCGTTCCTTCTGCAAGGGTGTTCACAGCTTCCGCAGTGGGTATAGTTGCAGCAAGCGAGACTGCTGCTGCCGTGGCAGCTACTGTAGATATAGCCAATGCTGTCACAATGGCGGCTGTGATACCAAAATCTCTCTTATTTCTGGATAGCACCACCGGTAACTTGTCCTCTGGAATGGAAACTGGGACAGGAACATGGGTAGGGATATGCATAATCACAGCCAGCTTGAAGGCCGTGACATTCCAGCACTGGGAAAGATAGCAATTCTTAGTGCAATTTAACGTATCATTCAACTCGCTAGCATTTGTTACAAGGAAAAGGAACGGTGGCGAGATGCTTATGGTAGTGGGCTGATAAGTAATATTATTGGGTCAAGACACATTAACTGTTGTCTTAAAGGTACTAGAGTCATTTTGTTTAGAAGAACAGTTGAGAAATTTGCCACCATTTAACATGGACACTGCTGAGATATCAGTACATGCACCTAGCAAGTTACAGACCTGCCATGCATCAAAGGGAGAAGAGGGATTGCCTTGCTTTGGATTTTGAAAGGAATAATTGTACCCTGTAAAGGTATTATTTTTATAAGTAGGAAAGCGTGGAGTGAATGTAAAGCTATGCATTTCATTGATGTAAACTGAGTGCAAGGTACTCTGACATCCAGACCACTCCGGTGGCCATACCCTGTTATTGGTGCACCTGGGCAACTTAAAAGGATGATATGGCCCCGAGGCATTAATAGGTTTCACAGGGGCCAAACCCTGGATCACAGGTGGTCCCATCCACCGATAACTTGTCCTCTGGAATGGAAACTGGGATAGGAACATGGGTAGGGATATGCATAAACTGAGCGCAAGGTACTCTGACATCCAGACCACTCCGGTGGCCATACCCTGTTATTGGTGCACCTGGGCAACTTAAAAGGTTGATATGGCCCCGAGGAATTAATAGGTTTCACAGGGGCCAAACCGTGGATCGCAGGTGGTCCCATTAAGGCATGTTTAGCAAGCCTTCATCTAGGAACCATGGAGTCGCCTTTTCCACTGTATTCAAAAAGGCCTGAACAGTTTTGCTTTTAGTGAAGTTCCATTGGCTTTCAGCAGGTCTTTTAAAGACCCTTCCAACCGCACTTTAGATACTTCAGATCCCATTATGAACACACAGACAACAGACGCGGACATTAAAGACACTAACTAGCACATTAACTTTTTACACGCATATACTTCAGTCGACCCTTACTCCCTGCTCTACCACGGAATTCCCACTTTTGAACATGGCCTTTACTCCCTGCTTTCCCGCAGAATTCCCACTTTTGAACGTGGCTAATGTCCCCGCTAACCTGCGGACCTTTACTCCCCGCTTTACCACAGAATTCCCACTTTTGAACGTGGCTAATGTCCCCGCTTACCTGCAGACCTTTACTCCCCGCTTTACCATGGATTACCTTGCAAGATTCCTTTACTTAGTTCCCGGGTTTTGGCACCATTTGTCGCCCTCGACCTGCAAGGACGACAAGAAGCCCCGGTTCAGATGTATCTTCTCTCTCATTATTTCCGCAAGTCTACACACTTATATATATTTACATGACCAATCAGTGAGCAGGGTGACCAATAAGGGGCCAAGCAATGGGGAGAGCCAATGAGAGTCCTGTTACTATGCTGATTAAATTTGAAACAGTCAATGACTATGTCCTCCTTTAGGTGGGCTTCACCAGAACGTTCATTGTTTACTTGCAGCGTATTTTGCTGGCAGTGAGCCAAGCGCCATCTTGTAATGGCGGGGACTTTCCCAGCCAGAGGCGGTCCCTGACAGCCTGGCTGTTGGGATGGGTGTTCAACTATCAGAGTGGGAAAGAGCTGCATGGTTCATGTGGCCTGCATGGTTCATGAGGCCACGGCCACTCATGGGAGCCTCCCTGGGCACAAACAGGCATTGTGACCCTCAGCCTGAGCATGCTTTCAAACAAGCACTCTCAGTTTCACCACCAGGATCCCGCATTGAAGGCCTGGTATGCCCCTAGTCCCAAATACTATCCCTTCTTGGGATATTCCAGGGGCCCAGACTCAGAGTCTGTTTCTGGAATCCCTGTTTTGGGTCACCCCTAAGATGGAAAACAGCTCTCTTCACTTCCCCAAAAATGCCACCAAACTATTGGGAGCCACTAGGATCCTAAGAGAGGAAAAATTTCCCATGTACCCATGAGAAAACATCTGCATTCTGAGGCCATTCAGGACAAGAGTCCTGATATAAAATCTGGTGCTACTGCCTCGCATCACCCTAATTAGAGATCCTGACGAACTGCCCTCCAGGTCTATGCACTGGGCCTGTGATCACTTCGCCACTAACCCTAACCCAAGTTTGTGTTTGCAGACTTCTCTCTCAAACCATGGATCACATTTCCCACAGGATGGTGTATCTGGAGCTACACCACAGGACTTTGCCTGCCATACCAAAGGAGACTTTGCCCAACCCACTTGGCAAGCCCTCCAGATTAGAAAAACCTGCAAGGCCCCTGAGCCCACCCCAATATTGGAGGCTGCACTAGATGCAAATGCGCAGTCTGAAACACCCTTAGTTCCTACATCTGGGCAGCCAATCAAGTCAATGGTCCGGAGTCTGAAGATTGAAACACACATGCCCCTAGGACCTCATTGGAACCCCAATAAGGTGTTCATGCATCTGTCATCAGAGGCCTGTTCTGGAATACCAACTTATGATACACCATGTGGTCCCTAAGCTACACAGCAGAAAAACTGTCCCCAGAAGTAAAATGGCCCATGAGGCCTCGGTCACTCATGGGAGCCTCCCTGGGCACAAACAGGCTCTTGAACCTGTGTCAAACCCTCAAGGTAGGAGACTCCTGAATGGCATTTTAGCCACCAGCACAGTCTAAGATCTCCCTGGTAATTATATATTATATTTATATAATTTATTTATATAATATATATAAATATATATTTTTTATATAATTTTTATATTTTATATATAATATATATAATATATAAATATATAAATATAATTTAATATATAAATATATATTTTTTATATATATATATTTTTATAAAATATATATTTTATATATAATTTTTTATATTTATATAATATATATAATATATATATAAATATATATTATATAAATATATATTTATATAATATATATAAATATATATGTAAATAATTATATATAAATAAATATTTATATATATTTATAAATATATTTATAAATATAATATAATATTTAAAATATATATTATAAATATATATATAAATATATATATATAATATATATATGATAAATATATAATATAAATAAATAATAATATATATATAATAAATATATATATTATATATATATTTATATATATATATTATATAAATAAATTATATAAATATATATATAAATTATATAAATATATATTTATATAATTTATATATATATTTATATAATTTATTTATATATATTATATAAATATATATTTATTTATATAATATATATTATATAAATATATTTATATATATAATATATATATATATTTATATTATATATATATATATATTATATAAATATATATTTATATATAATATAAATATAAATATATATAATATAATAAATTATATATTTATATTATATATAATAATTATATATATAAAATTATATATATACATTATATATATATAATTATATATATATATAATTATATATATATTTATATAATTTATATATACATTTATATAATTATATATATTATAATTATATATAATTATATATAATTATATATAATTATATAAATATATATAAAATTATATATATATAATTATATATAATATATAAATATATATAAAATTATATATATAATTATATATATATATTATTATATATATATAATTATATATATATTTATATATTTATATATATAATTTATATAATTTATTTATATATATTATATAAATATATTATATATATTTATTTATTTATATATATTATATATATTATATAAATATATATTTATATATAATATAAATATAAATATATATAATATAATAAAATTATATATATATAATTATATATAATAATTATATATATAAAATTATATATATAATTATATATATAATTATATATATATATAATTATATATATATTTATATAATTTATATATATATATAATTATATATATATATATATAATATATAATATATATAAAATTATATATATAATTATATATATATTATATATATAAAATTATATATATTATATATATATAATTATATATATATATAATTATATATATTTATATAATTTATATATATATTTATATAATTTATTTATATATATTATATAAATATATATTTATATAATATATATTATATAAATATATTATATATATATAATATATTTATATAATATATATTATATAAATAAATATATATTTATATAATATATATAAATAAATTATATAAATATATATATAAATTATATAAATATATATTTTATATATATATTATATAAATTATATAAATATATAATTTATATATATATTTATATAATTTATTTATATAATATATTTATATATTTATATTATAATAATATAATATATAATATATAATATATAATATATATATATTAATATATATATAATATATATATATAATTATATATATATATTTATATTTTATATATATTTATAATTTTATATATTTATAATTATATATATATATAATTATATATATAATATATATATATAATTTTATTTATATAATATAATATAATATAATATATTATATATAATATATTATATTATATTATATTATAATTTATTATAAATAAATTATATAAATTATTATATATTTACATATATTTATATATTTATATTTATATTATATAATTTATATTATATATAATATTTATATTTATATTTAATATTATATTTATATATAATATTTATATTTATATTATATAATTTATATTATATATAATAATATATAATAATATATATTTAATATATTTAATATATATATAATATATATATAATATATATATAATATATAATATATATATAATAAATATATAATAATATATAAATATATATAAATATATAATAATATATATTTATATTTATATATATATTTATATTTATATAATAATATATATTTATATTTATATTATATAATTAATATATTATATATTATATATATATTATATTTATATATATTTATATATATTTATATTTATATTATATAATATATTAATATGTTATATATAATTTTATTATATTATATATAATTATATTATATTATATAGGTAGGCCTTCCAGATTAATGTTATATAAATGTGGATGGTGTATAGTTATGATATTAATATATTTTATTTTTAATTTTTAAAAGATTTTATTTTTCCGCCAGAGAGAGATACAGAGCACAAGTAGTGAGAGTGGCAGGCAGAGGCAGAGAGAGAGAAGCATGCTCCCCGCTGACCAGGGAGCCTGATGTGGGACTCAATCCCGGGACCCTGGGATCATGACCTGAGCTGAAGACAGATACTTAACTGATTGAGCCACCCAGGCATCCCAACATTAATATATTTTATAGGATTATTTTCCCCATTAAGCATGAAACCAGTGTTTAGGATGAGATTGATATTTTAGCATATAAAAGAAGTATCTCCCGGGACGCCTGGGTGGCTCAGTGGGTTAAAGCCTCTGCCTTCGGCTCAGGTCATGATCCCAGGTTTCTGGGATGGAGCCCCACATCAGGCTCTCTGCTCAGCAGGGAGCCTGCTTCCTCCTCTCTCTCTGCCTGCTTCTCTGCCTACTTGTGATCTCTTTCTGTCAAATAAATAAATAAAATCTTTAAAAAAAAAAAGTAACTCCCATTTCTATCTTGGTAGAAGTGGTTACCTCAAGAAAGTTTGTTTAATCATACCAAATACATTTTCTGAATCTATGAGTTATCTTATTATCTTATGATTTTTCTTCTTACGGCTATGAAGATGATATAATGCATTAATAGTTTTCCTGATTTAAAAGATATTATCATTCCTTAAATCAACCCCAATTAATCATGACATAATAATTTTTAATGTACTCCTGGATACTGTTGCTATTTTATTTAGGATAATTTGTGTGTGTATATGTGACTTTTTCTGGGTTTCGGTCAACCTTATATTCCTTCTTTAAAATAATTTAGGAAATTTTTTCTTTTCTATAATCTATAATCGCATTACAGCTACCTGATTTTTATAGATATGGTGGAAATGCCCTGTGAAGCCATTTGGGGCTAGTGTGTTTTTTTCTTTTTTTGTTTTTTATTCTTTTTAAAGGATAACTTTAGAAAACTTTATGTATTATACTTAGTCTGATAAGATTCATTAGAGTTCACCTTGGCATATTGTGTTTTCTTTTTTTTTTTTTAATTTTATTTATTTGTTTATTTAAGAGCGAGAGAGTATGAGTTGGAGGGTTGGGAGGAGCAGAGGGAGAGGGAGAAGCAGACTCCTCGCTGAGCACAGAGCTCAATGCAGGGCTCAATCTCAGGACCCTGAGATCATGACCTGAGCGAAACCAAGAGCCAAGTGCTTAATAACCAACTGAGCTGCCCAGGCACCCTGGCATGTTGTATTTTCTTATGGAAGTGTATATTTTGTCTAAGTTTCAAATTTATTTATATAGAATAAAGCAAAATAATTTCTTATCCTGACTTTCACTATTTTAACTAAATCATGTCAGTGGTCATTTTCTTTTCATCATTTTCAGTTATACATATGAGGGTTTTTGAAAGTAAAAGTTACCTATTTTTTCAAAAACCAAGCTCTTTTAAAATTTTTTTTTTACTATTTACTATTTTTTTTACTATTTATTTTTAATACGATTTCTTTAATCTTTGTTTTCCAATGATTGAGTTCAGTTTTGCATGCATTCATTCCTTCAATCTGTTTCATGATCCAATCTGACACTCTCAAGGGTAAGTTTAATCCCTTTGCCTTTATGAGTAAAGAAGTTATGCTTCCTCTTATTTCCTCTTCATCTCCATTTCCATCTCTCTGCACCACCCACTTAGACATTTTGACCATCTCCTTAGTGCTCCTATTCATGTTTACACTACTAAATGGAATTATACCTCTATTTCTTGTTTTTTAGCCTTGCAATAGTGTTAATTCACAATTAGTAAAGATAAAGAAATCAGTGAATTGACACTATCTCCATATTTCCCTTCTTTTCTTTGTTGGTTTTAATGTATCTGGTTTTCTCTGGTTTATAACATTTCTATTTTGTTCTGAAAACATAATTCCCGAAGTCCCTTCAGTCAGCCCACCAATTAAACAAAGTCCAGGCACAAACCTGGTCTTTCGGCCATATTTCTGCCCCCTTCCCAACCACCACCTTTAACATCTCTCGGGGCCTCTAGTACTCTTCTTGAGGAATCCATAGGGACAGTATTTTCCGAGTTCTCAAAAGAGCAAAACCTTTGTCTGTTACTTCATACTTTCATTAAATAAGGATGGATAGAAATTTTCTTATAACAAACTTCCTTTCCTTTAGAACTCCTTTAGAACTTTGTAGGTGTTAGTTCCTGTGGAAAAGGAGTTGATAGTTTTGCCCAACTGCCCAAAGGACTCCTTATCTTTGAAGCCTAGCTTTCCTGAGACTTGCATCCTTCCCACCCCCACTGGCTTCATCAGCCCCTTCTGAAAGTTATCTCTTTGTGTTATGGTTTGTGATTTCAGGTGCCTCTGATTTTCACCGCAAATGGAGTTTCCATTTGTTTCTTAATCTTCTAATGGAAATTAGGTGATTTCCAAGTAAAGAAAATGTGGACGTCAACTTCATGCTACCATGTTCAAACTGTAAGCACCAATTTGGGTTTAAATACTTTATTTTTAGACACTTGAATGGAATTGAATCATTCTCATTTATTTACATAGGTTGGAGGAGAAAAGATCTTATTCTGTAATATGTCATGACTATGATCTTTATTTAAGTCTATGTTTTAAGATTATTTTGTCTACATCTTTTTTTTAATAGATTTCTATTTATTTATTTGATAGAGAGAGATCACAAGTAGGCAGAGAGGCAGGCAAAGAGAGAGGGGGAAGCAGGCTCCCTGCTGAGCAGAGAGCCCGACGTGGGGCTCGATCTCAGGACCCTGAGATCATGACCTGAGCCAAAGGCAGAGGCTTAAACCACTGAGCCATCCAGGCGCCCCTTGTCTACATCTTTTAGTGTTAAAATTGACAAAACACTGGAATGGAGACTGATGAATCCATGTTCCCTTCCTCTCCCTATGGCTGATTGTAAGAATGAAAGCTTCATGCATAAAAGGCTTTGGTTGGGGGGCACCTGGGTGGCTCAGTCAGTTAAGTAGCCTTCAGCTCAGGTCATGATCTCAGGGTCCTGGGATCAGCCCCGAGACAGTGATCTGGCTCTGCTCTGTGGGAAGCCTGCTTCTCCCTCTGCCTCTGTACTCTCACACTCTCTCAAGTAAATGAATAAAATCTTAAAAAACAAATAAAAGGCGTTGGCTGGTCACTTAACAACGATTTTTATGAATTTCAAATATAATAGTGTATGATAAAGTGTCTTGGAAACTGCAAAGCATTATACAAGGATAAGACTTATTTTTATTTATTTATATTGTAAGGAGAAAGAACAAGAATACAATGAGGTAGCCAGCCTTGATCTTCAGAAATGTTAATAAAATTACTTGAGCTAACTAAGGATCAAACTATTTGTATGGACAGACAGAGCCAGTAAAAGTCCAAATCTGCAAACGTCAGTATCACTGAATATACTAAAAAGAACAATGACGACGACAACTTAAATAACTGAAATGAAACTAAAATAGCCCAGGGCAGCTACCCCAACCAGTGCTTTGACTACAGTAAGGACGTTGACGTGACATTTCTTTTACGTTACACATTCAGTAGCAGTTACACAAGTTACTATTCAAAACTCTACAGACGACCTTTCCAAAAGAGCTGTTTTCTTTAAGACTGGATAGGGCACCAATCGGATGCATCCGTTTCAACGGAACATTTTTCTTTTATGAAGCAAAATGAAGAAGATTATTAATTGATTTCAAATAATTAAGTCAGGCCCCAATCAGCATGTATGAGAAAGTGTTCTTGACAGACAGAGGAGGTGAAAAACAAATCGATTCCTTTTCTTTGGACGGGTTTTCAATAACTTGGGGTTCAAACACCAAGCAGACAGAACGGGGGTTTAAGTAAAGACGCAGTGGGGAGCCCTCAAGGAGTGATGGGCTGGAGTCAGGCCACACAGGCACACAGCCCACCTGCCTGTCTTAAGTCTTTGTCCTGATCACTTTTGGAAGTGGGTCTCCGTGGGTAAATAACAGCCAAACCCAGTCAAAACAAAACTGTCCTCCAGGTTGTACCTGTACAGCAAGATAGGTTAAAACTCTCTGGGAAGTGTAGGCAATTAACAAACTATTTTTAAGATCTGACTTCAAAGTGTGTGCTCTCCATCTGGGTTCTGCCTACCGTATCCTCTTTTCTTTGTCCCCAGTGTACCACTGCCTGTGAAACGGCACATGTTTGTTTCTCTAAAAATGAACTAGTCCGTACTGTTTATTCTCGAGGAATAAATACAGGAAACGTATTTGCAAACAAAACATGAATCAACGGGGATTCACTGAAACTAGGTTCTATAAGGTTTCCAGCACTGTAGAAGTCATGTGCCTGCTATTTTGAAGATTTGTACTATCTTCCCATTTTTTTTATTTACTTGCTCACCTGCTGTTAAACACAGCAGGCGTAAAGGGTTAACTTGTTCCGCTGATGTCAAATGGTGAAGAGAGGCAGCCTGGCTTCTTTACAGTCAGGAGATCAGCCCTCCAGAAGAACTGAAGGCCTTACAGATGAGGTTTTTTCCTATCCCTGAAGGGGCAGCAAGTTCCATGAATAACAGAAAAAATCTCTATAGTACCTGACATCTCATAAGCCCACCAGAAATACACTACTTCCTGAATTCCAAGTCACGTGTATTTTCACACTTATACCTCTGAAATCAGTGCGTGTCTTTCAGTTGATGGCTCTGACATTATCACTAAGTGTATTCTTTTCCTTAGAGGTACATAAAGCAAGGGTGCACGTGGCAATCAGTGATGTCTTAGATTTGATGAATGACAGGAGCTGTTATGTAAATGAAGTTCGTCAGGTAAGGCCATGAATTAACCGGGAGACATTCCAGTTTACCTTCTAGGTGATGAGCCCCTGCAGTAATCTCTCATTCGATTTAGGAACCCGTATTTCATCCTACTGCTTGATTTGTGAATGAGAAACTCAGTTTCAACATGGACAAAGGCCTTAAAGACACCGGTGTCACAAGAACTTCACACAGAACTCTGTTTCTTACCCCACAATAAGAGATGGACAGTTGTGCCGAGAGAGAGGTGGTGTTCATGTAAACAATCTGGGTATATTAAGACATGTTCCCTCTCCTACCCCAGTTTCTAAACCTCAGTTCAAAGGAAGGAGGGGTTCTTTTTTAGCTTGTAACATATGTGTTAATGTGGCCTCTTCCCTGTTTTTCTTGTATGTGCCTTAAGATACAGCTTCTTACCTAAAACAATGCATTGTTCCTTTCTGTTTATCCTGTCCCAGTAATTCTGAAGTACAGGCTGATCTCAGCTGCAGGCATTAATCCCAGCATGTAACGGGAAGCCTGCGCCCGTGCAAAAAGCCTGGGAGGAGTGCCCGACATCCTTTTCTATCAGGCTCAGCATGGGTAGGGGGGCAGCGGCACATGTGCTTTCCTATGCCAGTCTTTGAATTTGGCCAGAGAACTGCATCTCCTGCTTATATGTCCCAGGTGCTATAATAAATATTAGGAAAGGAAAATAAATGAAGCCTTTTTCTCTCCACATATCTGGGAGTGTATACATCACTGATGAAGAATCAATTTATAAAGCATCCCTGCCCAGCAGTTTGGGGATGAAGTCAAGTCTTGAGACCCTCTGTGGGAGAGAGCTATATAAACGTTGACTTTGCAAATGCCTTTATGTTAATTTCCTGTATTACATTTATAGGGTGTAATACACATGGCGTATTTCTACTGTACTTACAATATAAGCATTCATTACAGAGCCAATATTTTTCACAGGTGGTGTTAACTCTACAGTGTCATGAGGCAGACCACGACATGTCATCACATGTAAATGCTACTCTTTAGGACTTCATGCACATCTATGCACTTTTACAAATATATTTGTACACACGTATGTATTTTTGCCAGTATGTATTTTTTACAAATGTAATATGTAAAAAGCATTAGAATATTTGTTTAAAAGGGGATGTGACCTTTTCTACAGAAAGTGAGGAAGAGCCCTCAACAAATTGCTGGCCTGTTCTGAAAGAAAGTTTGTGGGAAGATTTCCATTAATATTCTCCATGTGTCTGTCTAGATCCACAATGATTAGCTATTGCCGCCTCAAAAATGATTGTCAAGATCATTACAGTTTTTATTAAGCCAACTTGATTTGCATCACCAAATGATCTTGCTGCTTCTTTTTTTAAACAACCAGTACCAAAGTTCCATATAACATGACTGGAAGGAAGCTGTGGGATTCCTGAGCAGTTGGTTACAGGCTTGCTGGGTTTGAAAGCAGAGCTGTATAAAATGTGGGTAAAGGAGGCTTCAGTCAAGCCAGGTTGGCTGGGAGGTTCTCTGAGGTTTATAAATATGAGCCAAAGATTGAGGAAATCAGGACTGAGGTTTGATTTGGATGAATACCAATGAATTCATAGTCGAGAATGGAAACAACATAGAGTGTGATAGTTTTACATGGTTTCCATCCAGAACAAGGTAAGACTTCAAATGGCAAACCACCAGGAACCAAATCAAAGAGAGGACTTCATAAAGCCATCGTGCAGCTTGGTGGCACCTCCACGCAGACAGTGAGCAGCACGCCTGTCACCAGAGAAGGCAGGGGTCAGTCACATCCGGGAAGGAGCTCTCTGTTGCTCTCATACCTGTGTGGGATGTCGGCCAAGAAACAGGAAGAGTTTCTCTGGGCTTGTACTTTGCAATTTACTTATGGCATTGTTTTTGTTTCCACATTCCACTATTGGAACCCATATATATGCCAGAACTTCTGGTGTGGAACAAAGTTGACACCAGCTAGGTGAGGACAAAATGATCTACCTGATGGATGGACTACTTACTTAGAGGTGGAGATTGGCTAAATAGATGGTCCATAAGCATTTTTTTTTTAAGTAGGCTCCATACTCAACATGGAGCCCAATATGAGGCTTGAACTCACAACCATGAGATCACAACCTGCGCAGGAATCAAGAGTCAGATATTTAATTGACTGCGCCAGTCCATAAGCATTTTTAATGAAAAATCACTATCAATGAAACATTTTTGAGCATAGTGTGAATTTAGGTATTTACTTATAGATTTGAGAACACCGTAAAGGCCTATACACTGGCCTGTACACTGTGCATTTTAAGTGAAATAGAATTTTATAAAGGCTAACATAAAAATGAATTAATTATTTTTTCCTGCAAACATGGTTCATTTTCAGAGTGTTAGTTAGCTCCTCCACTTTTTCGTTCCTTTGAGCTCATATTGCAAGAACCGTCTTCAATCTGTGAGGGTCAGTTCAATCTAAATAACATAATCACTAAATTGTGGGCACACAGAGTTGGCAGTGCGTCATCACATGAAGCTAAATTGGACCAGCTAGAAAGAGGTGCTCTGCCACCTCTGGCCAGTGGCTGATGTTCACGCTAGGTGAGGACCTAACTGCCTGTCCACGTTCGGTGTGAAAAAGCCCCAAGCCTTTTCTATATTTTTGAAAACACAAAAATGAATGTTAGCTCTCCATTTTGCATCCTGGGTGCATGCGCACCTCTTGGAGAACCCCCCTATAAATTTCTGAACCTAAGAAAACAGTGGATTGTGGTCTAACCTTGCAAGCATCCCTTTCCAAGGCAAGATTCCATTTCATGCCAGAAGTGGAGGCTTAGGAGATCAAGAAAAGCACTGAGGTGTCCTAGGAGGAAGACTCGACCTCTGAGAGTTCATCCTTCCTCTCTGCATTCCCAAAGCTGAGCCTGGCCTCACTTATTAGGTGCCCCCAACACCCTGTGACCACCCCCATCACAGACTGTGTATTTCCTGCTGTCACAATTGCCTATTTACTGGTCTCTTTCCCGTCAGACTGTTGATTCTGTGAAAAATGAAATGAAATGGAGTCACTTGTGTCCAGGGGTTTTTAAAATGGGCCCCAGAGGCCAAAATGGTGGTGGGCCTCATGCACGTCTTCACTAGTGGAACCATGAACTTTGGAATTGGGCCAAACCACACATTCTCCAAGGATTCAGAGCAAACACCTGCGTGTTTCCTGTATAATAACAGACTTTTGCTTATGATAGCCTTAGCAACCAATTATATTCAGCCAAGATTACCTTTCTGCAGTCAACAGCTATCAAATTCTTTGTAAACAATGTATGAAAGCATTCCCTTTTTGTCTTCAAAAACCCCTGATTTGGGGTGCTGCCCAAATCTGGTGCACTGCAAATTGCAATTCTTTGATCCCAAATAAATGCTTTTGCTTGACTATTGCCCCCTGAAAATTTAGGTTGACAGTTTCTTGAGGAAGTAGGGATTTTGCCTTATTAAGTACTGTATTCCTAGCTACTCCCTTGAGGAAGAAGTCAATAAATGATTGCCAAGGAAGTGAATGAATGAAGCAGTCAATCTATTGGCCTCCTTCTCTCAGTAAACTGCACCTGGGGTCAGGGCCCAGCTCTACTCCAACAGAGGACAAAAGAGAAGAGAAAAGTGGAATCTAGGCCAGCTTTCAGCCAGGTGAGTTGGCTACCAGTGTACACATTAGGAATTAGAAGTTTCAGCCTGATACTCAAATACGAATCCTACCAGAATATAGAGCACATATGAACCACAACACTACTCCAAATGCCTGTAAGTGTCTGCAAAGAGAGGTTGCACAGCAAACAGCTGTGCCATTTGGAGTGAAGATCAAGCTTCCCAAGCTGCCCCTATTCAGGGAATTCTTTGAGTAAGACCTCTAGCCTTCCTCTGCAGACATGGCTCCAAGTGTTCTTGTCCAGTGCTGTTCCTACCCTCTGGATGCCCACCTACAGAGTCACTCTGATATAGAAATTGTCTAGTGCCTTGAGTCACTGAGTTAGTACTGGTATAAAGGGAGCAGAAGGGAAGGACGAGGGATAGGGAAAGGGAGTGGAGGGGTGGCGTGAAGGGGTGAAGAAAAATGTGCAGAAGACTCAATGCTGGAAGGCAACAGGAATGGCTGGATAGTAGGGACCAAGAAAGCTTGAGCTTCAAGATTTTTCATGTTGAAGAAATCAAGGTAGAAAGTGTTTGGAAGGGGTGAGAAAGGCAACTATGGAGGAAGAGAATGAATGGGGAAGTCTGGGTAGGCCCTGCTGATCAGCACCCAATCCTTCTTTCCATCGGGAAAACCGTGGAACAGTTGTAACCTTGTCCATGATAACCCTGGCAAGGGACATGGATGGCTGCATTGGCACTAATGACATGAATGGAATTCTTGCTGAGTTCTGTCTGTGTCCTTGGGTACAGGGAGGCCTTTGGCAGTGGAATTACATGCATTACACCAGCACTCTTGTGTCTGTGGCCCTTGCAGCCTAGATGTTGCTGACATGCCCCATCTGGGGTGGGTGAGAACCACATGAGGTGGTGAGTGTTGAATCCCACAGTCTGTGTAGCCCTGCAGTGTAGCTGTGGTAGCAGAGTATCAGGAGGCATAGGTGTTGTTTGAGGAGCCCTAGTGTATCAGAGAGACCAAGAGAGGGAACTTCTCTCACATTAGGAATCTTTTATTTTATAGTTAATAAAGGGCATGACAACTTTTTTCTAAATTTTTACTCCAGGTCCACAAATGGGAACATACACCATTGTGAATGGGTAGCCGTAAGATGTAACTAACTGAGAGGAACTATTACTGGACTGTTACAGACTATTACTGGAATGATCAGGTTCACTGGGTGTAGTATAGCATAACACACACACAAAAAAAATTAGAGTGACTGCTGCCTCCTTAGTTTGAAAGTTTTCTTCTTCACGGAATTATTCCCCATCTACCATTTTTGCTCATATCTTTGCCTGACTATAAGCTCCATGTCAGTTCTCTGCTTGTCACTCTTTTTTTTTTTTTTTTTTTTTTGAGAAGCATGTCCTCCCTCATTTCCAATATCTGGATTCACTAGTCTTCAATCATTCCACATACCTTTACGGAGGGACTGATTGGTGATGGGCTCTACCCATGTCAAGTGCTGAGGATACAAACTGCAAGGACATGACACTCACCCTTGAGTGGCTTACTGTCTAGTAGAGGGAGAAAAACATATAAGCAATAAGTGTTTCAAATAGTTGTTGAACCTAAGTGTCCACTGATAGATGGATAGAGAAGAAGTGATATGTATATACACACACACACACACACACACACACACACACAATGGAATATTGCACAGCCATAAAAAGGATGAGATCTTGCCATTTGTGACAACATGGATGGAGCTAGAGGGTATTATACTAAGTGAAATAAGTGAGACTGAAAAAGACAAGTACCATATGCTCTCACTCATATGTGGAATCTAAAAAACAAAACAAATGAATAAACAATAAGCAGAATCAGATCTACAGAGAACAAACTGATGGTTGCCAGAGGGAAGGGTGAAGGAAAGCTGGGAAAAAACATGGGTGAAAGGAGAGGGAGATACAGGGTCCCAGGGGCAGGAAACTTATGAGTTCACGAGAACCTACACAAGTCAGAGGAATAAAAGACACCGCATAGGGAATATAGTCAATGATAATGCAATAACACTATGTGGTGACAGATGGCAGCCGCACTTGTGGTGAACACAGCATAATCTACAGAGAAATTGAATCACTATGTTGTTCACCTGGAACTAATGTAATACTGTGCATCAACTATACTCAAATAAAAAATTTTGAAAAAGAGAGTTACCGATACTAAAATAGAAATAGCTACACAGATAAGGAAGAATAATTCTTAGAGGATTGATTCAATTTAGCATAGCTCTTGAATCTGCTAGCTGGTTGTTGTTGTTGTTGTTTTAAGATTTTATTTATTTATTTGACAGAGACCACAGGTAGGCAGAGGCAGGCAGAGAGAGAGAAGGGGAAGCAGGCTCCCTGCCAAGCAGAGAGCCTGTTGTGGGGCTCGATCCCAGGACTCTGAGATCATGACCTGAGCCGAAGGCAGAGGCTTAACCCACTGAGCCACCCAGGTGCCCCTGTTGGCTTTGTTTTTTGTTGCTATTGCTGTTGTTGGTTCTTCTTTTTTCTCTTTTTTTCACATCTTCATTGCCACCACCTGAGTCCAAATACTACCATTTTTGGCTTCGTTTTTGCAAACAGCCATCTTTGTATTTGCTCTTTCTGCCTACCGTTCCAGTCTCCCCACTGCCCCTTGTGTGAAAGCAAATATGACTACGTATTCCTCTTGCTTACAACTCACTATAATGATAAAATTATATAGGGACTTATGTGATCTTCTTATATTTCTTCCCTTGTTACAATCTTTCTCCTCCTCCCTCTTCCCACCCAGAACTTGCTTTCATTTTTTCATTTTTGCCTCAGGAACTTTGCTGAATTCCCCCTCTGCTCCACTTAACTTTCATTTATCCTTCTGATTTCAGTTTGGGGGCCATTCCTTACAGAAGCTTTCCTTACACTCCTAGACTGGATTCCAAACCTAGCTAAATACATCTGTGGCTCCCTACATTTTCCTTTACATCACTCATCACCATTTACATTTTCTATTTGGTGATTATTTGATTAATGTTTGTTTCTTTAAAGAAAATAAAGGAAGGAGCCTAAAGTTAGTAGAAGGAACAGCAGAAGTAGATGAAATAGAGACTTTAAAAAGTAGAACTGATCAATGAAACCAAGAGCTGCTTCTTTGGAAATAAATGAAATTGATAAACCTTTAGCTAGATTCATCAAGAAAAAGGAGGACCCAAATAAATAAAATCAGAAACAAAAGAGAAGCAATAATCACCACCACAGAACTATAAGGGATTATAAGAAAATATTTTGAAAAATTATATGCCAACAAATGGAACAACCTAGAAGAAATGGATAAATTCCTAGAAACATAAAATCTCCAAAATTGAATGAGGAACAAACAGAAAATGTGAACAGACTGGTTATTAGTAACAAAATTGAACTGGTAATTAAGAGCTCCCAACCAACAAAAGTCAAGGACCAGATGACTTCACAGGTAAATTCTACCAAACATTTAAAGAAGAGTTAATACCTATTCTTCTCAAACTACTCCCAAAAGTAGAAGAAGAAGGAAAACTTTCAAATTTACTCTCTGAGGCCAGCATTACCCTGACAAGCTCTCAGTTTTTCCCCATTAAGGATAATATTCATTGTGGGTTTTTCATATCTGGCCTTTATTATGCTGAAGTATGTTACCTCTAAGCCTACTTTGTTGAGAGGTTTGTTGTTGTTTTTTTTTAAATCATGAACAGATGTTATATTTTTTCCAAGTGCCTTTTCTTCATCTACTAAGAACTGTCCATACAGTTCTTAGCCTTTCTCTTGTTAATAAGATGCATTGCATTGCTGATTTTGTGACTGTTGAATTACCTTTGCATCCATGGAATAAATCTCACTTGGTAATGGAGAACGATCCTTTTAATGTACTGCTGAATTCAGTTTTCTAATAATTTGTTGAGGATTTTTGCATCTCTGTTCATCTGAGATATTAGCCTGTAGTTCTCTTTTTTTGTTATGTCTAATATAACATTGTATGTCCATTATACTTCAATAATAGTTTTTTTAAAAAAAATAAGGAATAAGGTTAAAAAAAAAAAGGAATTTCTTTCCAAAATATTTAGTTGCTTTGATAGACCCCCTTAAGGGTTTAACTTGTCTTTTATTTTCAAGGAACTAAATTAAAATTTACTCACCCAATGGTAAAATCCCCTCTTCTTCTGGGAGAAGAAGTGTTCATACAGCCAAGGAGAGAACAGGTATGTTCGAAAGACCATGGGAGATATACAAGCCTACAACTTGAAATCTCCCAAATTTAAATCGCTCAGAATTATCCTTTTCTCTATACATGACCTGGGATATCCCTCGCTGCCTTTCAGCCCCAGTGATACCTTCTAATGACCATTCAGGGCTACTGCATCTATTGTAGAGATGATTCCTTGTAGATAGGACATTATTTGGATCCAATTTCGAATGGTCCAGGTTGGGTGGCAGGTGGGGGATAGTGCTGGCCATTGTTACTCTACTCTAGCTGAAATCTTCTATGAGTTTCTTGTTCTGCAGAATGTCAAGTGAGCAATTAGTACATACTTAGTAGTAGTAGATTCCATTACTAGGGACTTCTTGTGGTGCAGTGGGAATGATTACTTCTCAAAAAGAACTCAATCCCCATGGGACTCATTGCAATTTCCTGGTCTAAAGATGTCAGGAACTAAAGCAGCAAGTTTGTGCTCATGTGGTTTGGTGCTGAATCTTAACTCCTCTTCACATGGCACTTCTGACCTGTGACATGTAAAATGATACTTCTCTTAGACTCCCCAAAACCCCAGTGTGTATAAATTGAATGAAGTTTCACTTGAGAATTTGTTAAAAAGAAAAAAAAAATAACTTGGTTACTAGGAGGACATGGTCTCTCCAGAGACATGGTGGCGGCTACATTATGTACAAAATTTTAAAGATAGACCGGTGGCCAAGAAGCTCAGCCCAATGCTGTCCTACTTTTGCTGAATTTGTAACCAGGTAATTTCATTTCTTAACTTGTATGTTTCCCATCAGCAGGAAAAAGATGATGGGCACTAGTCAATCTTCTTGGTTCCATGGTAAACCACATTGCTAAGTCTTAAGAAAAGATCTGGGTGCATGTTCTCCTGGACTGTAGAGATCAGCTGTCTCATGTTCCTTTTGAATGAACATGGGGAGATACCAATACCACAATTCCATGTAAGTTAGAATTCCAGAGTTGCAGAAAGCCTAGCAAAGTAGAATAAGGTACTAATTGACTTTAATCCTGAAAGAGACCATTTGTAGATACTGTCAGTACAGAGAGTCCCCCAGTTCTCAATATCAAGCACAGCAGTGACCCACCATCATCTACAGTCAGGCAGACTATCACCATGTAACTCCAGTATGACCTCACAGACTCCATGCTGTCCTATCCTTTGCCAGTCCCTAATGGCCGGCCCCCTCACACATCATCATTGCTATAGTAGATAGTGGGTTATGTTGGTGCCCTTCACTGGCTGTCTCCTTTACCAGGAGATATATATATATATATATCTCCCCCCACCTGCTGGGGGTATGTTGGTTGTTCACAACAGCTCACTGCTATGGTTCTCTAGAGAACTGTCCCTCAGCCAATGGGAGCTATATTACCCGAAGAGGGTCAAGTATGTGTCCTACATGTCCTCCTCACCAAAGCCAGCACACTTGCCTCATTGGAGGCAATTCACCCATTCCCTTGCCAAAAATCAGACCAAGGATAGACTTAAACCAAGACCACACCTTTCTTGGTCCCTTCACTCCACCTCATCCTGCTTCCCTCCTTCCCTCACAGAGTTTTTCTGAACAGAATTTTCTTAATAAATCAGACACACTCACAACCTTGTCTCAGCCTCTGCTCGTATAGAAGACTGTACAGCTGGAACGTTTGTTGGTGCCCCATTGTTGGAGTCCATATTTGATATTCTTTGCCTTCTGAGTTTCTGCCCTCATCATTCCCACATCTTGGATCTATGCCTGGCACTTCACCAGGACCTAGGTCTTTCTTTCAAGGAGTCATGTAAGCCTTGTTTGTGAGAATTCTCAGTGAACCAACTACCTGAGGAGTGCTCCAAAGCTGCTGCCAGAGGAGGACTCCCCCAAGCCCTATTTTATAGATTCCCTGAAGACCCTAGCTGCACTGAACTCCTATTCTGAAAAGACAGAGCCTATAGCATTTGGGTTACATCTTTTAATAGAAATAATTATTTATAGTGGTTAGACACCATAATAGTCCATGTTAGCCACATTTTGGGGTATTAATTCAGTTAGCACTTACCAGAAGAAAATGGACTTTTCATACCAGCATTTACCAGTTGATTGAAAGGATAGTTCTTCACAGGCAACAAATTCTCTGACCATATGTGACTCCCCAAATGAAGAGTCCTAGTCAAAAATTGTGAAAACTTTGAGATTTTTCCCTGCTCAGAAGCTAACAACTCAGCCAGTCAGTGTATGGATACTGACAGAGGACACAAGATGGCTTGGTCAGAGACAAAGGACTTCACTGCAGTAGGACTATCAGGGAAACCTGTATTTTCCTGTACTGGTTCCCTGACTTCCAGCACCTCAGGGTGACAGATTATGAATTTAAGTCATCAGATGATCAACCAGCCAGATGAGGCTCATTAACAGCCAAGGGTATAAACCCAAAACTAACATGTTGAAGTACACTGTGATCCTGGTGAGTGTGATCTATCTAGCTTTCTGTAAACACAAGTTGATTCATCTGTAGAAGTTAGAGAACCTTGAGTAAAGAGGCTTTGAGGAATTTTTGCCTGTTTGTTATATCTAAGTAGTTTCTATTGGCATTTTGTCAGGAGATAGATAGAGGTCATTTCACTTAACACATTCCTGGGAAGGGCATTCATAATGTTGATGGAGGGAGTATGAAAATGCTTTAAGTACCCACTAAAAAGGTGAAAAAGTTATTATCTTGTGCAATTTAGGGGTCTAACTTGAATAGCTGCCTCAATGGATAAGCCTCTTGTAGGGATGTGGGTATCAGGAATGTCTGGGTCTCAGCCAGCAGCTTTGTTTCCATTTCAGTGACTGCAAAGAACTTAGTGGGCCCTGAAGGGTCCTGACCAGAACACCTCCAGCTGGGCTGTGAGTGAGCTTCAGGAAGTTCACGATCCCCTGAAATCATAAGTAAAATTCTGTATGTCTGAATTCATGAGTGCTTTTTCCTTGGGGGTGGAGGACCCAGAGGTCTCAATGGATCCAACTGTGGTTATTAACTCCCCAGGATTAAGCACCAGCAATACAACCATTCAAGTTGTGCTGTTAGACCACAAAAGAAATCTTCTTTACAACTCTCAAGTCTGGGTCAAATAGAACTTGTGGTCTAACCTCAGCTAGTAGCCACCTTATCATCAGGCCTGCTGTGGCACTCTCTGCTGCTGATCTATCCCCTTCTTAATTCCAGGGCTTGGATTCCCTTCAGGTGTTGGCTGCCAAGCACTGTGGCAGAGCCTGGACCCAACCCTGCCCCGGCTTCCGAAGACTTATTCACCTGCCAGACTAATTTGGGACATGGGTATGAGATGATGTTCTGGTCCATGAGAAGTAAGGGGAATGGCAGCACAGTGTTGGGGGAAGGTTTTCCCACTCTAAACAAGTGCCAAAAACCTGGTCATTCTATCTCTCTCCCCTCAGATGTTGCTATGCAAGGACAGGATATTTGGAGCTGACAAAGCTGTCTTGCAAACACAAGGGGATCAGCTTGAGGAGGAAAGCTGAAGGTAGAAAAGTATGAACCCATGCTGCTGGGAAGGCTGTAGATTCACTCCACTAAACAAAAACAATTTCCCTACAGATTTTTTGTTACATGAAATAACAATTTCTCTTTTTTAAAAGCCATTAGAGGTAGGTGTTCTGGTCTGTGTGACCTAGAACACCCTAAGTGATGTGCTTGTCATCAGCATACTGTAGGAAAGTACAAACCTCCAGTTATAAAATAAATAAGTCACAGAGATGGAAAAAACAGCATAGGGAATATAGTCAACGATATGATAATAATAACTTCATAAGGTGACAGATGGTAACTGTACTTAACCGTGGTGAGCACTGAGTAATGGATAGAATTGTTGAATCCCTATGTTGTACACCTAATTTAACACTGTATGTCAATGATACATCACTGATAAACGGAATAAAACAACCATGACAAACACAATACGGGAAAAGACAAGACACGAGAACAGGCGAAGAAAGCCTGAGTTGGGAAGTCAGCTTGACATGACCAGATCTGGGAGACTCCTAGGCTTCCTTCTCTTGGCAGTGCTGGTAGTCCTGGACCTTCTGCCCCTCAGGTCCTGCAAATGGAGCCTCTGCCCCAGGATCCCCCTCAGGGCCTGTGAGCATCTTCTTGTTAGTTAATTTCAGCAGAGGCATCAAGGACACGCAGCATCTTTCACAGGCTCTTTGTATGTCAAGTAAATATTTTGCTACTTTATGGACACTCCTCCACTGCTGGCCCAATTTTATTACAACCTAACTGAGAGGGTTGAATAAATGAGTATGTCCACAACACCAATACATTTAGCTGGTATATGAAGTCAGCCCCTCCACAGTTCACAAAGACACCTCCTCTTCCCCACGCCCCTCTTCATTACCAAGACCGGGTCCAAGCCCCGCCCCTCTGGACCCGGTTTCTCGCTGCAGCCTCCTACCGGGTCGCCAGCCTCCAGTCCTGCCTCTTCAATGGAGTCTTTCAAAGGCCCACTCCTCGCAGAGGAAACTCTTCTGTTTCCCACTTAAATCTCTTTTCAGCCTTGTCAGGATAAAATCATCGCAAATCCCAGTAAGGTTTGCAGGGCGAGCAGTGGGCTTTCTTCTATCCCTCTGGTTTCACTTTCCCCTCCCCTTGTCCTTCAACTTAGCATTTCAAAGGCTCCCTGCTGTCTTTCTCCCGCCTGTGGTCCCAAGTCCCACCCAAGTGCTCAGCCACCTCCCTCCTGCTCAGCCCAGGGCTTCAGTGCGGAAGTGTTTCAGGTTTACCCAAGGCCCTCCATATTTCCCTGGCCTTCCCTTTTCTTCTCTGTGATAGCTCCTGTCAGACAACATTGTTGGTATTTGGGGGCTCTCTCCCCTGCTGGCCTGTAAGCCCAATACATAATTGTTTACTGGCCACCATTAATACTGTTTTAAAAATGACTATCGGAACAGTATGTAATATTTATTGTGCACTTACCATGTTCTATGTATTGTTCTGAAACTGCATGTAGGTCTCTTAATCCTCTCTCTCTCTCGATGAGAGAGAGCTATAGTAACAGCCTCATTTTACAGATGAGGGAAGAAAAGCACAGAGAAGTGAAGTAACCTGCTAAAGATGGCACAGCAAAGTGGCAGAGCCAGGGCATCTGGGAGAAAATGGTAATTACTTTTTAAATGAATGTGGTTCTGACTCTTCAGGGTGGGTATTCTTATCTTTATTTCATCGATGAACAAACAGGTGCAAAGGCAGTAGTGGTTATTCGGTTCTAAGAAAGAAGAGTCTGTGGAGCCGGCTTAGAAAACTGTCCGACCACAGTGCCTTTGCCCACCTCCCAGTGGCTCTATTATTGGGATCCTTCTGTGCCACCACTTTCTGTCATGCATATAATTTTGTTCTGTCACCATGGTCAAAAGAAAAATATCCCTGAGAAGAAAGAAGTTCATATAGGAAGGAATCAGTCAACAAAACAAAGGAATTTTGTTGGTTCCTCTGTCATGGGAGTTTCCTCATGGGAACTCTAGACACATGTGTTGTAAGCACGGATGTGAGATGGATTAAACATACGTTAGGATTATCTCCTCAAATTATTTAATAACCTTCTGAGAACTTATTCTCATATCTCAAATCCTTAAAAAGGCTATAGTTTAAACTATAAGAAAGATCAAATTACAAGGTATACCATAAATTTTAACACTGATACATTCTTACAGACACCTTTCTGTGTTTTTCCAAAGTTTTACAGAAAGGCCTTTACTTAGGATGTTTTAAATTGTCTGAGTCTGTTACTTGTTGGAGATAAACTGCCTGATTTAGTGATATTACGGTATTTAACAAAGACTGTTTTTCTTCAAAAAATTTAACTTCCTTGCAAAACATTCCAAAGCAACATCTGATACTAACCAGAAGCCAATTCAAGTAGATTCATTAAAACGGAAGTAAATGAGAACTTCTCAAATATAGATTAAATAAGGCAAGGCAAGTTTGTCCTTTTCTTGATAAATTTAATTTCTCATAAAAACAAGAAATGGGAGTCAGTAATCCAGGTGATTTCTAAAATGCTGGGAACCTCATTTCATAGTCTGAAACTTTCTGCTTTGTATATATGCGCTCCTAAGAATAACCACATTTAGCCAAACAGATCAATATCAGGTAGCTGTTTAAGAACGTCAGACTCTTAATTTCAAAATTGTTCTTGATTTTGAATTCTCATTTTCTAGCAAGAAATATTTTTGTTCTTAATGTAAAATTTAAAGGGTGCAGAAATATATCAACTGTAAAAATGCAAAACAGCTGCATAGTAGGAAAAAAAAAATCCTAAATTATAAAATAGCAAGAATCACCGGTCTTCCTGGAAGCCCAAGTGGGACTATTTGGAACTCATTTGTTCCTTTGTCTTTAAATTACTGTAAGAAAAGTTTGCCCTAATCTTGAAGTGCCTGGTAAACGAACTCAGACCTTTGTAATACCCTAGGAAAACCAGGAATACATATTTTGGAGATCCGTGCATGAGGAAATTCGGTTGAGTTCTAAAACAAGCAGCTAGATGTAGCAATGACAGAGCTAGGAGATTGTCTGAAAACAGAGACACTTTCACGAGTCTGTGAATCTGTGAACATGAATCTGTGTTTGAATCTTTGATCCTGGCTAATTAGGACTGCAGTTCCTTCTTAGTGGGGGAAAAAAAAAATTCTCTAAAGAGATCTCTGACCAAGATTGAATTTCAGTGGGAAATTTTAAAAATCACAAACATTTTTGGTCTTCTGATAAGGACTTAGGCCGACGTTGTGGCCTTATGAAGCTGAACGAGTCAAAGATTTTCCAGAATTCAGTTCAAGGTGTTCTTGATGATGACGTTATTAATGATTACCAGACGAAAGCCTTGAACAAATGGTTTATTGGTAGACATACAAGACAGGGTCGGCGTGATTCTGCAAAGAAAACTTTCTGGAATACAGTCAGGCTTGTTTGTTTACATGGTTTCTGCTGCTGTTTTCCCGTTTACAGGGGCAGGGTGGAAGAGTTGCTGTCACATGGCCCACAAGGCCTGAGATCCTTCCCTTTCCAGAAACCAGTCTGCCACCCACCAGACGAGAGAGGTCATCAGTGCCTGGAATTGAACTGCAGGGCACAGTGCTGGGAGAGTAATTCTCTCTCCTACCATCCAGCCAACTTGGGCACAGGTCTTCTGGGCCAGAAAACATTCTCTCACCTTGGAGAACACTTAATTTTTTAAGTTAGCTTTTTTGCCTTTTGGATTCAGAGCTCCTATTTGAGATTTTTCATCCCAGTTTCTCGGCTTCTCTATACTATGTTTTTGCTTTCCAAGTTCCTTTCCGTTTTCAAGTCTGAATTCAGACTCTGCAGGTTTGCATTCCAGCGGTGAATGCAGGATGAAGAGAGGGTGTACCCTCATGGAGCCAGTAAGTCTGGACTGAAGCCCGCATCCCCTGATGCTGCTGGGAGGCCACTGTCGGTATTAAAATGCTCTTTCTTTGGGCGTCTGGAGGCCAAATGGAGTTGGTGAGTCCCCTGCAGTCATGTCTACATTGCAGTGAGAGATAAAAATGTGGGGAAGAGAATTTTTTTTTTTTTTTTTGTAAGTCAGAGTGCTATTTTAAATAGGATTTCTGGAAATAAAACATGGCCTATCTTCAGAAGACAAAACCAAATTCGCACATATCTGTTGAGCGTCTTCCATGAGAAAGGAAATGGAGGGCAGCTGAGCAAGGGAGAAAATCACACATCATCACCATGCTGCATGTGGACCTGAACTTGACCTGGTGAGGGCGACGAGGGCAACCTGGGAATGTCCTGAGCCACCAGACAGGCAGGGTTCTCCTTCCCCTCTCCTCTGTCTTTCTGAACTTCCTGCACTTTAGTGAACTTGGAGTTTCCAGCTCAGAGGCAGAAAACTGCATCTACAGTTGGCTTCTCCCCAAACATGATCTTAGCTGGATGAAAACCTAAAAAGCAGTGCATCCAATTTCATCAACGAGCACATAATTTAAAATGCTGCGATTGAGCACGACTTGGCACTAGAAAAATAGTTAAGAACAAACCCTCTGCTGTGAACGCTCGGCTATCAGAAGCAATTCATAATGATGTGTCTACATTTTTAAACGGTGAAGTTGATTAGGAAGGCAATCTTCGTCTCCAGCAATGCACCGTCCGCCGGAGTGAGCCTGCCTCTCCTTTGAAACTTCCTGACAGATTTGCAGGCTTCACGATTCCACGGATGTTGCTTATTTCTGAATGTTTTTCTTACTAAACGCTCAGTAGTATTAAAATGTTCTCTGGGGAACCTCTTCTTTTCTAAAAGCACACTCTTATTTCAGACAAACTGCCAACTTTTTTTTACTCTTTCGGTCTCTTCAAAATTCAGTGGGCTAAACAAATTGAAGGATTATTCTTTTGGTGTTTTAACGGTGGGTACCAGGAGATTGGTGAAAACATGTTGTTGTTATTAAGTTAATGTGTGAATAGACACTTAGCACAAAAATTCACCTGCGTTGGGCGCCTGGGTGCCTCAGTGGGTTAAAGCCTCTGCCTTCGGCTGAGGTCATGATCTCAGGGTCCTGGGATCGAGCCCAGCATCGGGCTCTCTGCTCAGCAGGGAGCCTGCTTCCCCCTCTCTCTCTGCCTGCCTCTCTGCCTACTTGTGATCTCCGTCAAATAAATAAATAAAATCTTAAAAAAAAAAATTCATCTGTGTTGATGGGGAAAGAGACGTAAAAAGAAAAAGAGTGATCTGACCGGTTCATCTGATCTATAATTTTAAACACGTTTTATTGTTACCCGTTTGCGTTACAGGATGACGTTCAAAATTATTTACATGTCCCCAAAAGCATTTGTTTGCAATTAAAGCAGGCTTCTGGAGATTTTTTTAAACAGTTTTCCTCTTAAGTTAATGCAATGGGAGGATTAAAAAAATTTTTTTAATTTAAAAAATTTTTTAAATTAAAAAATCAAAGAAATTTTTTAATTTAAAAAAATTAAGATTTACAAATTTTTTAAATTGTTTTTAAAAAATTAAAAAATAAAAAAATTTAAATAATTAAAAAAAATTCAACCTTCTTGATATACCTGACATGTTTTATTTATGCATGCACCTCTTCAGTCCTTTTTCTAGCCATCCATCCGTCCACCCTCCCTCTCCCGCACCCTTCCCCGGCCACTTTCCATCTCCGTTCTCAGCAATCTTCCACGGGTCCCTGGGATGCTTTTCTCCACTCTTGTCTCCATGATAGTTTCTTCTGCTGGTTTTTCTTCTTTGGCTCTGCATTAATACACAAGAGTCTGTTCTCAGTTTATCTTCTCCCATAGTGTGGACAATCACCTCTGACATGGAACTCCCCAAAACTCTGCTGGAATCTGGATGCCCCCCCTTTCCAGCTGCTTGTCAGGCATTGGCACCCAGATGCCCCCACAGGACATCAACCCAGTGAGCTCATGATGCACTCAGGATATTTTCCGGCCCTGCTTCTCTCCCTACTCTCAACCAGGGAGAGATTTTTGCCTCTTAATGCCTCTGTTCTCAGTGACATGGGTCCGTCTTCTCCCACTTAACTCCAAACCTTAGCCATTTTGTATCATCTATGCCCCTGATTCCCTTCCCAATCACTAAATTGTACTGATACTCCAATATTGTCTTCTTTACTGATTAATTTCCCTCTGGAGTAGCTCTATCTAGAGCTGGCTCCTTTGCTTCTCCTCTCAGTGGCTCCTTGCTCCCTGTCTCCGACCTCCCGGCTTCCCTCCCATGTCTCACTGAGGCGGCAGAGCTCCCTTGCCAGGTCACCAGGAGCCGGTCACTCTCTTCTTGGCCCTAACAGTCATAAGAATCCACTGCCTCGATATCCTGCTGAACTAACCGTTGTTAGTTTCACTCCTCATTTCCCATTATATTTCACTCCTTTGTACATGCGCCCTGAACTTTTCTGAGCATCTGAACACAACTTTTCTGAAAGTATAATTACTTTTCAGCCTCATAGTCTTTGCTTACACTGTTTTCTCTGTTTGTTATGCCCTCGACCTCAGTCTATGCATCCTTCCAGATCATAGCAGTCTTTGTGGGTCGGTATAAATGTTACTTTCTCTGCTGGTACCCCCTGATTCATTCCCCAACCCTCCCCAAAGCTCACCCAAGTAAAAGGCTAAAATTATTCTCTGCCTATGTCCCCATATCCTACTTATCACATTTGATTTGATTAGAACCATTTCTTCATCAACCTTTTAAATTCAACAAATTCGGTTCAGGGTCTATTGTGAATGTGATATCATTGGGATATACCTCTCATTTTTTTTTTAAAGATTTTGTTTATTTATTTGACAGACAGAGATCACAAGTAGGCAGAGAGGCAGGCAGCGAGAGAGGAGAAAGCAGGCTCCCCGCTGAGCAGAGAGCCCAATGTGGGACTCGATCCCAGGACCCTGAGATCATGACCTGAGTTGAAGGCAGAGGCTTTTAACCCACTGAGCCACTCATTTTGTTTTTACCGTATCAGAGCCCATGATCTTTCTCCAACTCTATCCTTCTATCCCAACACCAACAAGATAAGTTTTGGGGACCATAATCTTGCAACTGTACAAAATGTCTACATTGCAGATATTAGATAAATGTCTGCTGAAGTGATCTTAATAGTTACGAATACAACTATTGAAGGACACTCTGAGGGGTAGCATACTGGTGTAATTATATAAACCTGAGCCATGAAGTCAGACTGTCTGGAGATGAATTCATGCTCTATGTTATGTAACAGCTCTGGCTTCCATTTCTTTATTTGTAAAAGCTGATAACACTCCATACTTTTTGTGAGGATTACTGAAGACAGGATGATTGTTAATGATAAAAGCCAATCGTACACAATCCTTACCCTTTTCTGGGATTTTTCATGTGTCTTCTGCTCTTAACTGCTTTACATATGTTCCTTGATTTAACTTCTGACGACATCCTTCAAGGTAGATGTTTGATTATAATCCCCAATTTAAAAATGAGAAAGTGGGGCACAGTGAGATGAGGTCATACAGCTATGAAGTGACAGAGCTGGCATTTGTCCACAGAGCCTGTGCTATTAGCTACAACATTCTCCTGCCTTTTTGTGTTTAAATAACATATATGAAGATATACTTGCATAGCATTTGCCCTGTTGAAGGTATCTGAGAAACAATAGCAAACATTATGCCCTAAGCTCTGTGACTTAGTTAATCACGTCGGTCTTTCAGATCATGAAGATACATTTAGCCAGAATGTAATATAATCTCTTTAACTTTTGGAAATAAACAGAACATTATTCAGAGCAGAAAATCCACATGATAAGGGAAGGGATGTGGGCAGATGTCAAAATATCCCCTCATATCATTTTTATTGTGCTGTCTTCATTCTCAGCCAAGCCCAGTGTTCATGTCCCCCAGCTCCGTTACTGGAAAGTAAAGGATGTCGGTCAGGGGAAGGGCACTTTCCGCACACCGGCCTCTTCCCTTTCTGGGCCCTCAGGATTCCTGTGCCTCTCATGACTGGGCCTTCTCAACATTTCTCTCTATATGGATATTTCGGAAGTGACTGTTGAAGGTATGAATGAATGGCCCATTTCTAGCTAAAAACCTTAAAGTAAGAAAAATGACAAAAGATAATCTTGGTATTCTGGTCCTGGTTGGGTGTGGCTAACAGATCGCAGTCTGTTTGTTGTGTCATCAGAGGCAGCCCCTCTCCCTAGCCCCACGAGGGCTGGAAGTTGGGGCCGTGAATACACATTTGATACTTTTGGGCTCATTCACGCCTATTTTAACGCATATCCTTCCCGCTCCAGTGTCCAGATCTCTTAAACGGACTGATAAAAGTGTTAGCTTATTCCAGAACCACATGTGAATGCCTTTATAGCTTGTCACTGAGATATTCACAGTCGTGTCCATCTAATCAACAGCCCAAGTTCATGTGCTCACACCTCTTGCTTCTAAAAGGCAAAGGGGACAGATTGGCCATGTTCCTCTGTGGATGCCCTAGCTGCTGCTAAGCTAAGGAATGTTATTCCAGGGTCTAAATCCCAGGGTTCAGCAGCCTGCCCTGCTGGGGGACTGTGGGGAGCAGAGAAGCAATTCAAATCACTTGAGAAAACAAAACAAAACATTTCAAATGCTTTCAAGGTCCGACAGTGCTCTCTGATGAGACTTAAATGATTAAAATAACAGGAGTTCTGGGAAAGATCAACCTATGTTTGTGGGTGATGTGGCCAACAGTCTAAAACTTTTCGCCGAGAACAAGTTTATTCTGTGAGTGAGCCCAGGAGCCAGGGATAATAACAGATAAGGGATATGGGTCAGTGCAGGTAAAACGGCGCAGGCCAGGATGTCCGCTGATTTGTAAAAGGCAGGGCCTATAAGAACACCAGAGAGTAGTGTCCCCTCTTCCTGTGCCCACGAGGCTGGCTGAGGATCTTGAGTCTGGATAATTCCATGGAAGTGTATCTCCTGTCATGCCGATGATGTTCGGAATCTCTTTTACTTAGCTCAGTTAAAGGCACTGACTCTGTGGTACATTGGTCATCAAGCATCTTTGCTATTTGCTGTGCCTCCTACTCTCCCCTCAGCTCCCTCCAGGGTCTTTCCTGCCCGGAATTCCCTTCCTGCCCCCCATGCCTACCTTCTCAGTGCCCCAGCTCAGCGCCATCTGCAGCTTGAGGTATTTCTGACCATGACTGGAAGTATGAAGATATTGTCCCCAAAGCGACCTCATTATTTTTGATATGAAGGGAAATTTGATAGTTTTCCTTCTCACTTATTTTCTAATCAAAACTTTGCTGTACTTTGTATCCCAGAAAGTGGCCATTTTTTTAATTAAGATTTTATTCATTTATTTGACAGACAGAGATCACAAGTAGGCAAAGAGGCAGGCAGAGAGAGAGAAGGGGGGAAGCAGGCTCCCTGCTGAGCAGAGAGCCCGACGCGGGGCTCGATCCCAGGACCCTGAGATCACGACCCGAGCTGAAGGCAGAGGCTTTAACCCACTGAGCCACCCAGGCGCCCCGGCCATTTTGTTTTTATAGAGAATTCATGGTTTTGTTTTTAGTCACCACTTTCTTCAGTGAGACTAGACTTTGTATCATTTCAGATATTGTCCACAGGATATGACTATGTGTTTCGACACAGGTGGTATATTCAAGTTTAGACAATGAGGACAGTTACAACATGTTATGGGAACAGTCCTGTCTGGTATTGTCTCCTCATAGCAACCATGGTACCCTATTAACCCAAGTCATGTCATGTTACTTTGCTGTTCCAAGACTGTCAACAGCTTCTTATTTCACTTGGAGTGAGAGGCAAAGCCCTTAGAGTGGCCTCTCAGACCCCATCCACTCTACCCCACTGGCCATGGGCCTCTTCACCTCCTTATACCCTGTCAGGCTCACACTCACCTCCTTGAAGCCTTTGCTGTTCCCTCTGCCTGGAATTCTGTTTCTCAGATATGGACAGAGTCTACTTCCTTGTTTCCTAATCCGTTTTGCTTTCAGTTTTATTTCTAGTACCCAGATAGTGCCCATCCCATGATAGATGCTTAATATTTATGAATAAATTAATTATTTTTATCAATGGAGTACAAATGAAAGAAAGCAAAAGGAAGGAAGGAAGGGAGAGAGGGAGAAATATTTGCTAGATTGTTCGGTTTAATATAACGCCACCTGATATTTTTTCAGTTAATCAATGGATTCTACTTTGCATATTATTACCGCATTGGATTTATGAAATTGCAAGAATGTGAAATTAATAGGCGTTACTTGAAACAAGTGTTTCCAAATCTGGAAGCACAAGCTTCAAGAAAACATTAGATGTACATGATGAATAGCTCATTGGCTGTTCACAAGACAGGGACAGAAAGTCAGTGCTCTGTAGGGGTTTTAGTCGGGAATGGTGGAAAGTCCCAAGGCCATGTTCATGGAAACTGGTCTTATCTAGTACTTTCTCTTGAGGGAAACCTGTGGTCCTATACTCTTTCCTAAGATATTATTCAATCACTAGTGGGCAGACCTGACAATGTGTCCACCAGAGGATGATGACTGCCTCATCCTAAAACAGGTCTTAGAAATTAAACTCAAGGCTTTGTGCAAACACAGGAGAATCCCTTGGGAATACCCCGCACATGGCACAAGGGGAATGACAGTTGCATAACACACTCTTCTGAAACCCTCCCTTTTGAGGGAGTAGCAGTCTCTTGTGCAGCCTCTGGAGTAAAAATAATAATAATAATAATAATTGCCATAACAAATTGATTAAAAGGAACATGCACAGATACTGCTCCTCCCTCTTTCAAGAGAGCAATGAAATATTAAAATGAATGTGAAGAGTCTGGAGATGTGGCAGTTAGAAGCTTGGAAGGGGCTCACAGCAGTGAGAACTATGACCAGAAGCAGCCATTTGAAAACTGGACTTTTGATGTGTCAGGTACAGAAAAAGCACAGTGAAAACTCTTCCCAGTGCATGCTCTGCTTCTAATTTGGCTTAGGCTTTCTCAAGAGCACTAGCCAGTAAATTCTGGGTGGAAACAAGCCATCGTCCAAGATTTCATCCCTGTGAGGTTTTCTCTCTCCAACTGTATCCTGCTCTGTTTCTTGTTTTCTTTCTACTTTGCAGAAATCAAGTTCCCATCTAACTGCAGTTGAAATGCCTAGTAGTTATGGTTTCTTTCTTTACTTGCTGAATTCTAGCTCACTTTACTCACTGCATCAATTCAGCGAATCTTCGATTTATTTCCCGAAGATCCTATGCATGATCTATCTATGACTTTGCATCACTGTAGAGTGGTACATTTGCTCTTTTTCATGTCCAAAAGTCTCAAAGGGAAGGTGAATTTAGAATTATATATATTGTATATTGGCTTAGGGATGCTGATGGAGGAAAATAGTCAATATGTTGATCTGAGTGACATGGGGGAAGGAGGAGAGAGCGAGAGAGAGAGATGGAGAGGGAGCAGGACCAGGCGTGGCAGGCATGACTTGTAGAGCAAGTGTGTAAACTGAAGGGGGCAATTTAAGGTAGGACATTGCAAGTGGCCAAGGAGCCCATGTTTAATATTTGGTGCTGGTGTAAGAGAAAGCAGTATCATGGCGGCCTCCAGGCCTTATTAAAACCTTGCTGGGCGTCTACTGGGCCTCTCTGCAGTGTGTACCAAGGATAAATACACCAGGGATGTGCTCCAGATATACAGGGAGGATAGACCAATGAACAAGGTCACCTTCTCCCACACGGAGAGGGAGATAGAGTAATTGCAGCATGGAACATTGTGTAGTGGCTCAGAAGGAAAAGTCTTGGTGTGCCACCTGGGGAGGAGGGGGAGAACAAGGCCACACACACATCGCAGGGAGAAAGGAGCACTGATGGAAGAGGTGGAAAGGTGCTAAAGACACACTTTCCAATTCTCAGCTTTTCCTCTTGTTGGCTCTATGCTTGAGAAACAATGTGTAAAGATGGCAGATATTTCTCAGTGTCTGGTTTCAAGGGGGCCCGGGATCAGATCCTAGGGACAACCCTTGTGTGTGCTGACAATACCCATAACATTGGTTCAAGTTGCTCTGAAAGGTATGTACTGACAAACCAAACATATGTTTTAAGAAGGGCTTTAAAAAATGCCTTTAATCTCAATATTTCAAAAGGTCTTTAAATATTTTATTTAAAGACTAGGAAAAAAACTATTGTGAATTACTGAAAAGCTCAATATTCCAAAAGATCTTTTTATAGTGTAAAGAATTATAATTTTAAAAAAACCTATGATTGATTGAAGATATATCCTTATTGGCCATCAGAAGTAAAAATTCCCATATAATCTCGGCTCTTAAACCACAAATATGTAGTCAATTGCCTTCTCTTCTGATTCTGCTATTCCCAGAAGTGTCTCTAGCACGTGGACTGATCTAATGCCATCTTCCTTATTCCTACCATTTGGACTGAAGGTATTTTAGAGGAGTGGTCGTGGATCCACACTCACCCTGGCCAATGACCACTACAGGATAGCAGGAGACTCTTGGGCAGCAATGCCTCCTTCCAAATCCCTCTTGAACTGGGCCATGCTTGGTGATTAATTTGCTTCATCTTAAAACTCGGTGCATTACCTCTGAACAGACATCTCAGTTGAAATGGTGTTTTCCATCATACCTTTGGTGACGCTGCTTTGCAACATTCTTTTGCGACATTCCCTATTCTTATAATAGCATCAGAATTGGTTAAATCCAATTCCCATTTCTCACAACCAGAACCTTTAAGGATGGCACAGTTGGTGACAACTGAAAGGCTACAAGCCAGGCATCCTTTCTGGACATGCTATGGCCACTTTTTGGACGTGCTGTGGCCACTGTCTGAACATGGTGTGATTGCTCCAGGCTTTCACATTCTTCTTTTGAGCCAGGAGGGGATGACAGCACTCAGCTTTGGCAGAGTGGTTCAGATTGAGGGACTCTATGGGCAAGAGTGTGGTCTGTGCCTGCCAACAGATTCACACACCTTATTTTCACTGGACATTTTAAAAATAGGTGCAAATAAGTACTCAAACCTTACCATTTTGTATGAAACATTTATCCTGCTGCCATCAAGTCATGAAGGTACATTTTACTCTAAGACTGGCAACCCCTGCCCACTGCTCTTCTCCTGATGGGTTTCAACTGAGCCATTTCTCATATTTCAAACACCAGGAATGTCCAGAAAAATCTTGTAGGGATCTCGATGCAATGAATCCCTCTGAGGGAAGGCAATATCCACTTTTCATTGTATCACTGGGGTGAGGCACTCAGTTGTCAAGGATGTAAATGAAGAACAAAGGCTTAATGTAAAGGAAAACTACAAATAATTTATATAGTGAACACTTTTTGGTTCCTTTCTTTGATTTTGTGGATTCTATTCCATTTTGTTCCAGAAATATCATTCTGATACAGAATCAACATTTGTCCTTGACATTTTACATTATTTTACATTTTACTTTATTTTTTAAAAGATTTTATTTATTTAAGAGAGACAGAAAGGGGGCGCCTGGGTGGCTTAGTGGGTTGGACTTCCATCTTCAGCTCAGGTCATCATCTTAGGGTCCTGGGATCGAGCCCCGCGTTGGGCTCTCTGCTCAGAGGGGAGCCTGCTTCTCACTCTCTCTCTGTCTGCCTCTCTGCCTACTTGTGATCACTGTCTGTCAAATAAATAAATAAAATTTTGAAAAAAAAAAAAAGAAAAAAGAGAGAGACAGAGTGCGTGCGTGAGTCGGGGGAAGGGCAGAGAGAGGGAGAAGCTGGCTTCCTGCTGAGCAGGGAGCCTGCTGTGGGGCTTGATCTCAGGGCCCTGGGATCTCACCTCGAGCCAAAGGCAGACGCTTACTGACTGAGACACCCAGGGGCCCTATTTTACACTTTACTGGTGGGAGGTAGAAAAGGTTGCCAGACAGACTGTGATGATGTGGTGTCTTGGAAGAAAATCATAATGCTCCAACTTCATCAGCTACTATCAACTTTCTGGCTAAGACATCATAAACTTTGTCACTGTCTTCTTGACCGATATTTTTGGTAACACAATGGGCAAATTTTTAATCACAGGAATAAATCCTTATAACAAATTTGACTTACACCATGATGAAATAAAATCCAAGTGCTTTCAAAGGATATCTAATTCAACATGGGCCAATATGTCAAATTCAACATGGGCCAATATGTCAAGTCCTCATAAGGCAATTCCTTACTGAATGGCCTGTGCTCTTATGTGATTCTGGGATGTACAGTGCAACAAAGATGGTTGATATCTATTTTTAAAGAATGAAAATCATGTAGAAGCACAGTTATCAGAATACAAGGTAATCCCATCATCTTTGCCCTGTCCTTGATGTCTGTCCCAGGCTGCTCATGTCCCCTTCTTCTCCTGTCTCAGGTTCTCTGAGGGCATCGGCTAGGATGTCAAGATAGCAACGAGGGATCTACTGACATGTGGGAGGATCATGATTCTGATAGGGGGGCTGTTACTGATAAAATGGCCAAATTTCGCTTTTATAAAATGTATTTTTTAACTCTGTGCAGGAGATATGCATCTATTGATGCTAATATTAACATGAAAACAATGTTTTCAAACAACTTTAATGCATCCTAGAAATTCATGGGTAGTGGGCCCTCAGTTTGGAGTTGAAGATACTCCTTTCTTTCCCCCCAAAAAATATTTCTTTGACCACCTTTGTCAACATAATTCTTTCTGGTTCTGGGTGGCCCAAGAATGTATAACAAACTATATAAATGCAGTCATTTCCCTAAGTGAGAGTTATTTTATAAAGTACTGCAGTTACAGAATTCCTAAGGAACATTTAGACATTTCTGGATGGCCGGGGTCACCAAGGAATATCTCTGGCAGGCATCAGACAAGAGGCTCTACACACACCAACACTGTTTATGACAGACTCTTTAGGACGTGATAGTATCAAATATTTGTCTTGTATATACCGCCTTAATTTTCAAATTATAGTTTGTTTGTTTGTTTCTGTTTTTCCACCCACCCACCCCCAGAAAAGAGTCAATACAAGACCTCTTCTCCTCTTCTTCAGGCAAATCTGCTCAAGTGCTGACAGAGACAGTATTAATATTCTCTTTTGTTTAAAGCCACCGCCGGGATTATTTCTGCCATTTTATCCTCTCTCTCCTCTTCAAAGTCAAATGGAAACTAAAGCAGATTTTCTACTCATTGTCCTCCGTTAAAAAATATTTCTTTTTTTTGTTTTGTTTGTATTTTTATTAAATTTATTATTTTTTAATAAACATATAATGTATTTTTATCCCCAGGGGTACAGGTCTGTGAATCACCAGGTTTACACATTTCACAGCACTCATCATAGCACATACCCTCCCCAATGTCTATATCCCCACCACCCTCGCCTGTCCCCCCTCCTCCCAGCAACCCTCAGTCTGTTTTTTGAGATTGGGTCTTTTATGGTTTGTCTCCCTCCCAATCCCACCTTCTTTCATTTTTTCTTTTCCTACCCTCAACCCCCCGACATTGCATCTCCACTTCTTCATATCAGGGAGATCATATGATAGTTGTCTTTCTCCGCTTGACTTATTTTGCTAAGCATAATACCCTCTAGTTCCATCCACATCATCGCAAATGGCAAGATTTCATTTCTTTTGATGGCTGCATAGTATTCCACTGTGTATATATACCACATCTTCTTTATCCATTCATCTGTTGATGGACATCTAGGTTCTTTCCATAATTTGGTGATTGTGGACATTGCTGCTATAAACATTCGGGTGCACGTGCCCCTTCGGAGCACCACGTTTGTATCTTTAGGATATATACCCAGTAGTGCAATTGCTGGGTCATAGGGCAGTTCTATTTTCAACATTTTGAGGAACCTCCATGCTGTTTTCCAGAGTGGTTGCACCAGCTTGCATTCCCACCAACAGTGTAGGAGGGTTCCCCTTTCTCCGCATCCTCGCCAGCATCTGTCATTTCCTGACTTGTTGATTTTAGCCATTCTGACTGGTGTGAGGTGATATCTCATTGTGGTTTTGATTTGTATTTCCCTGATGCCGAGTGATATGGAGCACTTTTTCATGTGTCTGTTGGCCATCTGGATGTCTTTTTTGCAGAAATGTCTGTTCATGTCCTCTGCCCATTTCTTGATTGGATTATTTGTTCTTTGGGTGTTGAGTTTGCTAAGCTCTTTATAGATTTTGGATACTAGCCCTTTACTGATAAGTCATTTGCAAGTATCTTCTCCCATTCTGTCAGTTGTCTTTTGGTTTTGTTAACTGTTTCCTTTGCTGTGCAAAAGCTTTTGATCTTGATGAAATCCCAATAGTTCATTTTTGCCCTTGCTTCTGTTGTCTTTGGCAATGTTCCTAGGAAGAAGTTGCTGCGATTGAGGTTGAAGAGGTTGCTGCCTGTGTTCTCCTCAAGGATTTTGATGGATTCCTTTCTCATATTGAGGTCCTTCATCCATTTTGAGTCTATTTTTGTGTATGGTGTAAGGAAATAGTCCAATTTCATTTTTCTGCATGTGGTTGTCCAATTTTCCAGCACCATTTGTTGAAGAGGCTGTCTTTTTTCCATTGGACATTCCTTCCTGCTTTGTCAAAAATTAGTTGACCATAGAGTTGAGGGTCTATTTCTGGGCTCTCTATTCTGTTCCATTGATCTATGTGTCTGTTTTTGTGCCAGTACCATGCTGTCTTGATGATGACAGCTTTGTAATAGAGCTTGAAGTCCGGAATTGTGATGCCACCAACTTTGGCTTTCTTTTTCAATATCCCTTTGGCTATTCGAGGTCTTTTCTGGTTCCATATAAATTTTAGGATTGTTTGTTCTATTTCTTTGAAAAAGATGGATGGGATTTTTGATAGGGATTGCATTAAATGTGTAGATTGCTTTAGGTAGAATAGACATTTTCACAATATTTGTTCTTCCAATCCATGAGCATGGAACATTTTTCCATTTCTTTGTGTCTTCCTCAATTTCTTTCATGAGTACTTTATAGTTTTCTGAGTATAGATTCTGTGCCTCTTTGGTTAGGTTTATTCCTAGGTATTTATGGTTTTGAGTGCAATTGTAAATGGGACTGACTCCTTAATTTCTCTTTCATCTGTCTTGTTGTTAGTGTAAAGAAATGCAACTGATTTCTGTGCATTGACTTTATATCCTGACACTTTACTGAATTCCTGTACAAGTTCTAGCAGTTTTGGAGTGGAGCCTTTTGGGTTTTCCACATACAGTATCATATCATCTGCAAAGAGTCATAGCTTGACTTCTTTGCCGATTTGGATGCCTTTAATTTCTTTTTGTTGTCTGATTGCTGAGGCTAGGACTTCTAGTAGTTTGTTGAACAGCAGTGGTGATAACAGATATCCTTGCCGTGTTCCTGACCTTAGTGGAAAAGCTTTCAGTTTTTCTCCATTGAGAATGATATTTGCGGTGGGTTTTTCATGGATGGCTTTGATAATATTGAGGTATGTGCCCTCTATCCCTACACTTTGAAGAGCTTTGATCAGGAAGGGATGCTGCACTTTGTCAAATGCTTTTTCAGCATCTATTGAGAGTATCATACGGTTCTTGTTCTTTCTTTTATTAATGTATTATATCACATTGATTGATTTGCGGATGTTGAACCAACCTTGCAGCCCTGGAATAAATCCCACTTGGTCATGGTGAATAATCCTTTTAATGTACTATTGGATCCTATTGGCCAGTATTTTGGTGAGAATTTTCGCATCTGTGTTCATCAAGGATATTGCTCTGTAGTTCTCTTTTTTGACGGGATCCTTGTCTGGTTTTGGGATCAAGGTGATGCTGGCCTCATAAAATGAGTTAGGAAGTTTTCCTTCCATTTCTATTTTTTGGAACAGCTTCAGGAGAATAGGAATTAATTCTTCTTTAAATGTTTGGTAGAATTCCCCTGGGAAGCTGTCTGGCCCTGGACTTTTTTTGTTTGGAGATTTTTGATGACTGTTTCAATCTTCTTACAGGTTAGGGGTCTGTTCAGGTTTTCTATTTCTTCCTGGTTCAGTTGTGGTAGTTTATATGTCTCTAGAAATGTATCCATTTCTTCCAGATTGTCTAATTTGTTGGCGTAGAGTTGCTCATAGTATGTTCTTATAATTGTTTGTATTTCTTTGGTGTTGGTTGTGATCTCTCCTCTTTCATTCATGATTTTATTTATTTGGGTCCTTTCTCTTTTCTTTTTGAAAAGTCTGGCCAGGGGTTCGTCAATCTTATTAATTCTTCAAGGAACCAGCTCCTAGTTTCGTAGATTTGTTCTATTATTTTTTTGGTTTCTATTTCATTGATTTCTGCTCTGATCTTTATTATTTCTCTTCTCCTGCTGGGTTTAGGCTTTCTTTGTTGTTCTTTCTCCAGCTCCTTTAAGTGTAGGGTTAGGTTGTGTATTTGAGACCTTTCTTGTTTCTTAAGAAAGGCTTATACCGCTATATATTTTCCTCTCAGAACTGCCTTTGCTGTGTCCCACAGATTTTGAACGTTGTGTTTTCATTATCATTTGTTTCCATGATTTTTTTCAATTCTTCTTTAATTTCCCAGTTGACCCATTCATTCTTTAGAAGGATGCTGTTTAGTCTCCATGTATTTGGGCTCTTTCCAAACTTCCTCTTGTGGTTGAGTTCTAGCTTCAGAGCATTGTGGTCTGAAAATATGCAGGGAATGATCCCAATCTGTTGATACCAGTTGAGACCTGATTTATGTCCCAGGATGTGATCTATCTGGAGAATGTTCCATGTGTACTAGAGAAGAATGTATATTCTGTTGCTTTGGGATGGAATGTTCTGAATATATCTGTGATGTTCATCTGGTCCAGTGTGTCATTGAAGGCCTTTATTTCCTTGTTGATATTTTGCTTAGATGATTTGTCCATTTCAGTGAGGGGAGTATTAAAGTCCCCTACTATTATTGTATTATTGTCCATGTATTTCTTTGATTTTGTTACTAATTGGTTTATATAGTTGGCTGCTCCCATATTAGAGGCACAGATATTTAAAATTGTCAGGTCTTCTTGTTGGACAGACCCTTTGAGTATGATATAGTGTCCTTCCTCATCTCTTATTATAGTCTTTGGCTTAAAATCTAATTGATCTGATATAAGGATTGCCACCCCCAGCTTTCTTCTGATGTCCATTAGCATGGTACATTGTTTTCCACCCCCTCACTTTAAATCTATAGGTGTCTTTGGGTCTAAAATGAGTTTCTTGTAGGCAGCATATTGATGAGTTTTGTTTTTTTTATCCATTCTGAAACCCTGTGTCTTTTGATTGGCGCATTTAGCCCATTAACATTCAGGGTAACTATTGAGAGATATGAATTTAGTGCCATTGTATTGCCTGTAAGGTGACTGTTACTGTATATTGTCTCTGTTTTTTTCTGATCTACTACTTTTAGGGTCTCTCTTTGCTTAGGGGACCCCTTTCAATATTTCCTGTAGAGCTTGTTTTGTGTTTGCAAATTCTTTCAGTTTTTGTTTGTCCTAGAAGTTTTTTAACTCTCCTTCTATTTTCTCTCTTTTTTTTTTAAAGAGATGAATGATATTGGACAGGAAGAATGACTCTTTTTTTTTAATATTTCATTTATTTATTTGTCAGGGAGAGGGAGGGAGAGAGAGAGAGAGCACACAAGCAGGCAGAGAGGCTGGTAGAGGAAGAGAGAGAAGCAGGCTCCCTGCTGAGCAAGGAGCCCATGTGGAACTCAATCCCAGGACTCTGGGATCATGACCCGAGCCGAAGGCAGCAGCTTGACCTAATGAGCCACCCAGGTGTCCCTCTCCTTCTATTTTCAATGATAGCCTAGCTGGATATAGTATTCTTGGCTGCATGTTTTTCTCGTTTAGTGCTCTGAATATATCATGCCAGTTCTTTCTGGCCTGCCAGGTCTCTGTGGATAGGTTTGCTGCCAATCTAATGTTTTTAACCCTTGTATGTTACAGACTTCTTTTCCCAGGCTGCTTTCAGGATTTTCTCTTTGTCACTAAGACTTGTAAGTTTTACTATCAGGTGACGAGATGTGGACCTATTTTTATTGATTTTGAGGGGCGTTCTTAGCATCTCCTTGATTTTGATGTTTGTTCCCTTTGCCATATTAGGGAAATTCTCTACAATTTCTCTCCAATATACCTTCTGCTCCCCTCTTTCTTTCTTCTTCTTCTGGAATCCCAATTATTCTAATGTTGTGTCATCCTATGGTGTCACTTACCTCTCAAATTCTCTCCTCGTGGTCCAGTATTTGTCTCTCTTTTGCTCAGCTTCTTTATTCTCTGTCTTTTGGTCTTCTATGTCACTTATTCTTTCTTCTGCCTCATTTATCCTAGCAGTAGGACCTCCATTTTTTATTGCACCTCATTAATAGCTTTTTTGATTTCAACTTGGTTAGATTTTAGTTCTTTTATTTCTCCAGAATGGGCTTTTATTTCTCCAGAGAGAGTTTCTCTAGTAACTTTTATGCCTTTTTCGAGCCTGGCTAGAACCTTAAAAATCGTCATTCTGAACTCTAGATCTGTCATATTAGCAATGTCTGTATTGATTAGGTACCCAGCCTTTGGTACTGGCTCTTGTTCTTTTTTCTGTGGTGAGTTTTTCTGCCTTGTCATTTTGTCCAGATAAGATTTGCTTTCTCCTCCTCTGGAATTCCGCTGTTCTCCTTGGTGAGTGAAGTTGGTCTTAGCTGGGTTTCTTGTTGATCTTCCAGGGGAGGGGCCTGTTGTAGTGATTCTCAAGTGTCTTGGCCCCCGGTGGAATTGAACCGTCCTTACCAGGGGCTGGGCTAAGTAATCTGCTTGGGTTTGCTTTTGTTCCCTGAGTGCTTTCAGTAGGGTTCCAGAGGATGGGAATGAAGATGGCGGCCTCCCGGTCTCCGGCCCGGAGGAGCTGAGAGCTCGGGGTCCCGCTCCTCAGTGTGCCCTCAGAGAAAAGCGCCCAACCGCTGCCGTCTCCCTGGCCTCTGGTCGCGCTTGTAGGAAAGCGCTCAATCAGTTGCACTTGGAGAAAAGTGCCCGGTCGCTTCCATCTCTGTGGCCTCCAGCAGCGCTGCAAGCTCCCCCAGCCTGCGACCGGTTCAAGGTAACCATGAGCTGAGAGCTCACTCCTTGGCTTTGTTGCTGTAGCCGACATCCCCGCTCTAATACCTGCAAGCTCTGCGACACTCAGACACCCCCGGTCCTTCTGTGACCCCGCGGGACGTGGGGTTATGCTGACCCCACGGGGGATTCCCCCCGGTTTAGACTCTGGAGCAATGTCCCTCCGTGAAGCAGACTTTTAAAAGTTCTGATTTTGTGCTCCATTGCTCCGCCACTTGCCAGGAGCCGGCCCTTCCCCACCGCGGTCTATCTTCCTGTCACTTTGGATTCACTTCTCCACAGGTCCTATCTTTCAGAAAGTGATAGATTCTCTGTTTCTAGAATTGTTGCTCTTCTTCTCTTTGATTTCCCGTTGGATTTGTAGGTGTTCGAAGTGGTTAGATAAGCTATCTAGCTGATCTCCTACTTCCTGATGTCATCTCAGCCTGCTACTTCTCCGCCATCTTTACTCTATTTCTTTGTTTTATTGCAGGAGTGTCACCATCACTGCCACACATGACCATGGCCATGGGATGGTTGGTGGGGGGAGGTAGAGGCTTCCAAACTTACCTGCATGCATGAGACCAGCTTGCTCCTGCCAGTTTATAGTGTTTTTGAACTCCATTCAACAACTCAAATGCCCTTTTTGTTTTCAATTTGAATTCCCCTCTGAAGCACTGGTTGTATTTTCAGGGAATTAAGACTGAATTAATAATACACAGAATAAGAATATTCTCACTTCTCCATCAGTAATGAAGAAATTGCCATGGGAGCATCTGGTCTGGTATACGGGCAGCAACGGTTGCATGGTCCATGCAGACTGGTAGTCTTAACTTCAAAGGTTTGTAAACAACTAATAGGAAGTTTCAATCCCTTCCTGTGAAGACCACTCTAACTGTCCTCCAGAAAGTTCCATGTCAGACGAAGGACACCTCTGTTCCACCAGAGAGATGATGTTACAGCATATCTAAACATAAAGACTGACTTCTAATGTTCCCTTGGGGTACACCTAAGGTAGAGCTTTCCTCAAATTGAAGAGAATCTCTTCAACATGACTCTTATCCACACTTCCAGAAGATAGATGGATGTATTGATAAACAGTAAAAAGCCCAATTTACCAGCATACCATTGTATATTTTGTTGGCAATATTTCTATTATTGCCTTTTTTTTTCACCCCTACTACTTGGTTGTTCACTTGAAGGGACACTTTAAGTACAACAGTATTACTTTTAAAGAAAATAATTGACTTCAAAGTATTTTTTTTTCCATTGAAATGACAGTATCAGGATATAGATCCTTTTCATGGAAAAAAATGGATTTTCTTTCTCACACATGAAGAAGATATCAGATCTCATTTTATTGATTCTAAGATACATTTTTTTTCTCATTTTATTATCTCTGAAATCATGAAGTGTCTTAGATTTGGTGAAATGTGTCTTATCTTCTGAGTTAGTCATCATCATGAATATTTTACTATAAAAAATAGCTAAATACTTACCATAGATCTTGAATCTGCATTAGTTTTTTAGAAATTAAATGGATAAAGGTAAACATTTAATGACTTCAGATAAATGCATGGACATTTGCAGTAATTACTTTAGCATTCTCAAAAATCCTAGGGATTCAAGATGATTAAATATGGCTAAACATAATATTTATACCTAGTTTTATACATATATATAATTTGGTGTGCATTATATACAGTATAGTTAATAATACCATGGACTCTAAAATGAATAATGACAATATTATTTATGAAATTGGGACTTTTTATAATTAGATGTATCACCTGAACACCCTCCAGGGCACACGGTAAACCAGATCCTTTTCTTATTAGTCTTGAGATTCTAGTGGGATTGTCTGGTTGTGGTTCAGTAGGAGGTAGTAAAGATCTTGGGCCTTGTTCTAGTTCATTGTTTCCTCACCAAATTGCACTCTTAACATGCAGACTTTCAGTGAGGACCCATTAAAAGGCTCACATGGTGTGCTTTCGGTTTGTCCAGAGTGGTGACAGTGTCTGGTATGGTGGAAAGAGCCCACAGCCCATGCACAGCCTGAGATGAACAGGAGTGAAACCATCAGAGCACCACTCCTCACTCTGTGCCACTCCTGTAAGTCTGGACACTCCACACCTGGGACTCTGCCCAGGACTTCTTTTCCCATTATTTGGCTGAAACACCTCCCTTCTCTGGGATGCACTTTACCACTTACCATCTACCACTTACCACCTTACCACTCTATAAACTTCCAAATTTTACCCACACTTTAAGATTTGGCTAATGTTCTGCTCCTCACTGAAGTCTATCTTAAAACTCTGGGCAAGAAGTACTTACTCCTTCCTCTGCGTTCTCTTAACATTTTAGCTACACTGCTTTAGAACTTGACCCCTTTTACCATGTTAGGTAGTGATTTATTTCCTTTCTGTGTCTTATCTACTATACTCTAAGATTCTTGATATTAAGAACTGTATCTTATAAATAGGTTTTCTAGGGCCGCCTGTGTGGCTCAGTGGGTTGGGCCTCTCCCTTCGGCTCGGGTCATGGTCTCGGGGTCCTGGGATTGAGCCCCGTGTCAGGCTCTGTTCAGTGGGGAGCCTGCTCCCCCCACCCCCTGCCTGCCTCTCTGCCTACTTGTGCTCTCTCTCTCTCTCTCTCTCTCTCTGTCAAATAAATAAATGAAATATTTTAAAAAATAAATAAATAGGTTTTCTAATCTCCTACAGGGAACATATATTTAAAAGCATTTAAACTGTGTGCCAACATGGTTCATAAAGTAGTATCAAGAGATAGCTGCTTCCACACTTAAACCTCTGTGGTCACCATCACTGTCATTATCACCATCAATGTCATTGTCCTTGTCATCGTTGATGCACATGGTGCCCATATTCTGGACTGAGCAGCCCATTCTTTTCTCACCTTTAGATACATCTTCCAACATAGCCTTTATCTATAAAAAAAAATATTCTGGATCTCCATTTGCCTCCGTCTTGGACTTATGTCTCATTTGTTCTGGGCTGGGGCAGGGAAGAGGAGGACAATTTACCAGAGCCACTCAGAGACATCTGGAAAAATCAGGGAGGCAGGCCACAGAAGTTAACTTGCTGGGGACAAGAGAAATTTTTTAGGAGAAAACATAAGGGAGGTTATGGCAGTAATAAAATAATAATAACAGTAGTAAGATTTATTGAGCACTCACTCTGCCAAGACCTGAATGCTAACCCATATCACCTACAACCCAGCAAAGTAGGTCCTATTATTGTATCCAGGTATGATGACCCCATTGCAAAATCTTAATGAAGGGATTCTCATTAAAACATGGCATCTGATGATTTTCCTTGGGTCTGTAATCATGAGTTCACTGTAAGTTTTAGGAAGGAAGATGATGTGCATAAAAACAGAAGAATCATTTTTCGTTAAATGTAAGGTAAAACTGCTTCTACCTCAACCTGGAGTAAAGGACATTTGCTCCAGTTACCAGAGAACATATGGCTCTTTGTGCAATGCAAGGACCCTACAGCCTCACTGAGTGGGCAAAGTAATGCACATCCTAGCTTCAGGGCCTGAGTGGGAGGATCAGGCCAGAAGAGTGGAAAACCACAAGAATGGAGGTACTGCTTGGAGGGGTTGTGGGAGGCAGGGAAGAGGTTAGGAGTCCTCCCTGAGGGTGGGAGTGCTGAATCAGAAAGAGCAGAGAGTGCAAAAACTTCCTGTGAGTTCCTGTGAATTAGCCTTGGGGCATTTGAGAAATGCTTGAAGGGGACTCATTGGTTTTGCTCTGGTAGATGTGGAGAAATGCAATAACCTCATTCTCCCCCTTTTTCCTTCTTTCTTTTCTTTTTTTTTTTACTCCTTTACTTAAGAAAAATAAAAGTAGTAGTGCTCTTCGAATCACCAAAGCTCAAGAACAGGAACAGGGCTGAGCACCTAGTCTCCACACCTAAGACCATGGGCATCAGAAAGACAAGAGGTTAAATTCCTGGGAATGTCAATTTGGAAATCCCAGATCCCTTCTCCTCATGTTTCACATGACTCAGGTCTTGGTGATCTGGCCATTAGGAGTCATAAAAGAGATAGAAGAGTCTGAGATATTTGCACACTGGAGCTCCCTGCCAACCTCTGAGAAGTCAACATGCTGCCTCAGGGAATGGGGAAATCATTACAAAATTCAAGAACTTCATTACCAGAATTTCTGAGGCCCAAATTTAAATTGGCAGATTCTCCAAATGAAATTAAATTTTAAGAATTGTGCCTAGGAGTGCTTGGGTGGTGCAGCTGGTTAAGCATCTGACTCCTGATTTTGGCCCAGGTCATGATCTCAGGGTCAGGAGATTGAGTCCCATGTTGCAGGGGGGGGGGGGTCCATGCTCAGCAGGGAGTCTGCTTGAGATTCTCTCCCTCTGCTCTTCACCCTGCTTGCACTCTCTTTCTCTCTAATGAATGAATGAGTGAATGAATAAATAAATAAATAAAATCCTTGAAATTTGTGCCCAGTCCTTTGGATGAAGAGAGAGTTTCATAGTAAAAGGCCAAGTGGTAGCTTATGGCTGCCCATGTAGCACCTTCCTTGATCTTGACAGGAACACTGTGAGGTACACACTATTCCTCTTTTTCAAATGAGGAATAAAAACCCAGAGAGAGGGCGCCTGGGTGGCTCAGTGGGTTAAGCCGCTGCCTTCGGCTCAGGTCATGATCTCAGGGTCCTGGGATCGAGTCCCGCATCAGGCTCTCTGCTCAGCAGGGGCCTGCTTCCCTTCCCCTCTCTCTGCCTGCCTCTCTGCCTACTGTGATCTCTCTCTGTCAAATAAATAAATAAAATCTTAAAAAAAAAAACAAACCCAGAGAGATTAAGTACCTTGCCCATTGTTGCACAGCTAGTGAAGTTTTGAGCCGGATAGTCACGTCCATTCTTGGGTGTGCTTCCTATTCACTAACCCGACGATCATTCTTTATCTTAGAGGTGAATTAAGGACAGGCTGAGACAGGTGTTAAATGCTTCTCTTCTGGGGCATTAGTGTATTCTAAAGAGAAATTAAGACATAATTAAGAGGCAAAAGTTGTGACTGTACTGAGCCAATAAAGAAGTAGCATTTAAGAGAACAAATACAAAGATAAGCATTTGTGCCCTCAAAAGGAAATTACTCTGTTCAGTAAAGTCACTTGTGAAAAAGGATTAAAGGTCTTAGCTCCATGTCAGCAGTGTGATGTGACTGTCCCCAAAGAACATGCAAATATAGGTGATGTTAATTAAACTATTGAGTCATGAATGGGTCGGAACTAACTTCCAGATAGTTCAAACAGAGCATTGGAAAATCTGGAATGAAGTTTTTTTGGTGGTCAATTTTAAATTGATCTTCCAAAGATTATTTAGATTGTGACACTGGAAATCCAGATTGTGGCACTGTCACATAGATGACAACTTGAGATAATCTCTTAATGGAAGTATTCTGAAATTGCTTCCAGATATTATTTAGTATTTGCTACTTTCCAAACAATTATTAGGGAGACACCTCCATCCTTTTCTGCATGTAGGGGATAAGCCCTAGGAGTGCAAGCACAACTCCTAGAACGTCCTTGAAGAGCTGTAGGAGACTATAAAAATGCAGGCAGGGGATGAATAAGTCATCTGCAGTGTAACCAATTAAGTGGACAGACAGAACTGGGGAAGAGACAAGTAGAAACTGTTCTTTCTCATCACTATCCCTTCACATCCATTTCCTGGATGCAATTTCAGGCAGTTCTAAGTATTTTCTAATTGCTACTAGGTGATAAACAAAATGGTTTCTGTTTTCCAAGTACCAAATTTCAGGTCAGTGTAATGTCAACCCTCGGATCTTGATTTCATTCACACACTGAGCCAGACTCAGGGAAGCCTCTGTAGAAAGGGGCACCATTGATTGTTTTCTCTTTCTGGCCCTACTTCCTCAGTGGTTGTTATTTTGGTAACTATATAAAATTCTAGTTAAAAAGTTGAGAAGAAAGGTGAGGAACAAGCACTGTTTTCCTTAACTGGTAAAATTGCCTTTTGGGTTTCATGGATTCCAAGAGCTGACTCTTACTTTCTTAGGGGACCCTGTGGATTATTTTCAAAGACTGAACCCATCAATGGGGTTCTCTTATCTTAGGTGTGTCCTTCCTTCTCCAGTTGGTTGCTTATGGTTTCCTTGTTTGACTCTTCTTTCTTGTGATTCACCCCTTTTTGAATTCAACTCATCTTTTAAGTAGTCCTCTTGGGTAGAGTTTCTCTCAAGATCTTAGCCTGGATCTCCATGGTAGGGTTCTCATCAGGCTCACAGAACCTGCACTGCCTTTCCTCTTAACTCTGCCACCACAGAGTTTCCACCTCTCCTCCTCTGCCATCTTGAGGCAGACATCCAGACAGCTACCTTCACAGTTCAGTGATCTGAGCTAGACACAAGTCCTAGGTCTTTCAGATTCTAGGGAGCAGGTACAAGCTGTAGCTCTATGGAAGCTCCACCTTCACATGGAGCATATCCCTGTGCCTATTAGGGGAGGAAAACAGAGGGTCCAGTCACGTTGATCTTCAAAGGATTCTTAATTGCTCTTTCTTCAGGCTCCATGGTGAGTGATTTACCATCTCGCACTGTCTGGAGGTGCGTGGTGAGCTAGCCCTGTAAAGAACTCATTGTGCATTCTCTAAGTGAGAGACTTGCAGGTGGTCTAGTGGCCTCTTATCATGTGATCAGACTTGGCATCTAATGTAATGATCTCAGACTTTGGGGTCTTAGCCACAACTCGAACAGCAGGAAAAATTACTGTAAGTATCACATTATTAGATCTACATCTCTCCCTTGCCTGGCTGAGTACCACTGTTTTTCTCCCTGCTTCCAACACAATTCCCTCAACCCCTGAATATCCTCCATGCTTGCCCATGTGAACTATTGTCTTATGAAAGGACCTGAATTATAATAAAAGTTGTATTCTTATATTCACAAATGATCTACTGGAGAATAATGGAATATGTCACCAACGAAGCCCACCCTTAACATAAAACATTATTCACCGGTGGTTCTGCTGTGGTAGCAAATATTCTGCCACACCTATCTCTAACTCTGGTTGGGTAAACTGCACACAGAGAAGACTTAATGGAAGTTGTTCCAGCAGCAGAAAATATTGAGAGAAGAAACAAGAATATTGAGAGAAGATTCCAGAAATCACAAACATTATTCTATCAGCTTTTAGGCATATTTGACAAAAGAAATAATGAAGTCAGCTTTGGAGGCAAGATAAGATCGTAATGAAGTTTTAAACAAAATATTCAACTAGCCTAGAGATCAAGGATTAACATTCCCAAATGAACTTCATTTGCTCACATTTTTAGGGAAAAAATTTCACTTGATAACATTTATCTCATGATCCAGATCAATAATTTTCTAAGACATGCTCTCCAGCCTGTATATGGGAATGGATTCTTTGTGCATCAAGTGTGTGTGTATGTGCGTGTGGGGGGAAGAAGAGGCTACGTATAAGCAAGGTCAAGGGAGAAAGATAAAATATAACTAACAAAATACTTTAGTTATATCTGAGACACACAGAGATAGACAGTGTTTTGTCCAAGATACATCGACAACTACTATAATGAAGACCAGCAGGAATCTGAATCCAGCATCCCTTTAAAAATTGCCCTCCTCAATCTCTGTTCATATGACTATCAGTAAGGTGACCCCACTTTGAGGCCATCATTTATTTGACCACAGGTGGACATGAAATTCAAGGTTAATTGAAAAAACAAAACAAAATAAAACAAAAAAACACCTCAAGAATTTTAGAAGAAAAAAAGAAAAGAATATATCAGCCTCTTTTGGGTACCTTCAATTAATGATACAAAGGTCAGGGCCAGATGAGGGCTAAGTTGACCAAAGAAGCATAGGGGCCTGACTGTGGACAGAATGAATAATCCAGACACACCAAAATGAAGAGAGATGAGAAGGAGAGAAAATCCTGACGTCAGATGAGTCTGGTCCCAGTTGAGCCTGAAGCTTAACCACAGTCCTTCCCTCAGTCTCTGACCCTAATATTTTAATCATAAGCATGCTGTTTTGCTTCATAGAGTCAGAAGTGATTTTGTCTTATTGGAAAAATGAGAATCTTAACTAATGGGTATACTTTCATAGGTGAAAGAATGTGATCTTAATCTCCCAGCTATTTTTAGACCATGGTGAGTCCAGGGCAGCCAGAAGTGGGTGGGTAATCTCCTGGGAAGGTGGGGGAAATCAACACGTCAGTTATTGTCACGCTTGTATTTATTCCATTTGGCCACCATTTGTACCAAATGATCACACAGACCAAAAAAAGGGGGGGGATTCCTAAATGTTCTCATATGTAAGAAAATCCATAATTTGAAATTGCCTGGAGCAGGGCAGGGCCTCCTGTATAAGAATGATGAGAATGGGAAGTGAATTCTCTGGTATCTCAACAAAAAAGAGCCCAAGAAATACTGAAAATTTATGATTCTTGGCTAAAGGGTTTCTTGGACCTGATAAGTAAGCATTTTGCAAAAGAAGCAGGTTTGCCAAGAAAGTAGAATTAAAAAACCCTCAGTTAAGACTTCATACGAGGAGCTCTGGAACTAAAAGTAAATTCTCAAACAAGGAAGCAGAGTGAGAGATTTCTTCAGAATGAAGAACAGTGTGGATAATGTGAAAGAAGAGGGCCACAGATTTCAGATCTGGGGAGCCAGGCTGTGGGGTGAGGGTAATTCCAATTCATTTTGCTACTTATAAGTCCATCTATGTGTTACATACTTCACAGTAGTTGTGTGGTCTGTGGACATGTGTATAAAAGCAAAGACTGCTGATAACCATACAGGGCTTCCCAGGAAACGAGATGTATATGTGTGTATAAGGGTGTGTGGGTTCCACATGCTAATAAGCACGTAGGTGTCAATTTCACTAAAGCTTGCTGTTTTCACTAGATGGTGGATAAATTGTTCAAAGGATGGTTGTGCAGTGAGTTGAGTATCCGACTCTTTGTTTCGGCTCAGGTGGTGATCTTAGGGTCATGGGATCAAGCCCCATCTTGGGCTCCAAGCTCAGTGAAGAGTCTGCTTAAGACTTTCTCTCTCTCTCTCTGTGCACCCCCCCCACCAACATTCTCTAAAACAAATAAATACATATTTTTTAAAAAAATTGTTCAAAGCATCCAATCTGGGAATTTTCTGATTAAAGTCAGCCTATCCCAAATTTATACAATATCTCTCCTCAAGTAATTGTTTCTGTGCCAAATCCACTCACTCACTCACCATTCATTTATTATTTCATTTGTTGGGTACCAATTAAGTGCTAGATTCTTGAGATAACGACAACGTAGTGAAGACAACAGACACATAGACATCTAATTTCAATACAAAAGTTAAGGGCTTAGAGACTTATGCATAAAGATTCTACAAAAGGCCTTAAGAAAGCCCCAGTCAAGCTCTGGACAGAACAGAGCAGGCCTAATGGAGAGTTTGGCTCTGACATGATTCTAGAGGATGATGAGGAATCATCCAGGGCCTGAATGAGGGGAGAGCATGGGAAGTAAAGGCAGAAGCATGTGTGAAGTCTCAGAGGTAACACACAGGCTATTTCAGCACGTTTACAATGCTCAGTCTGGGGGGTGTGTGTGTATGTGTGTGTGTGTGTGTGTGATCACTTACGAGCCTTCAGGCAGTCTCTGCCAGCAAGAGTTGTGGAGGGCTAGGACTCGGGATCCTCTCAAGAGCCACAGGCCTTATCACCACTGGCCAGGATGACAGATTCCCAACCAGAGGCACCACAATCACCGTGCCATGTGGGTAGCCATGATCTCACACGTCGTCACTATGTTCTAAAACACAAGGAAATGCAGGGTTTGCATTTCACAGATTACAGTTAACATTTTACAGATGAGAACTTGGAAAAACACGGAGAGGTGCTGACATAATTTACCATAATTTCACAGTGGTTCTGTGCTGGAGAGCAGTGTGGGGATTTGCCTTTGATTCCTTCAAGTAATCTCATGGCTCAACTGTGCTGCTGCCAAGTGGCTGGAAGAAAGAGATGAGGCTATAAATGGAAGGCACAATGCTTCTTATTGTATACCAAGTGACCTGCAGTGATCCCATGGTTTTGGTGGGTATCTCCACTTATTCGTGATTCTTAATGAGAGGGTGTGTCTCAGTACCCTAAAAGGGTTTCCTGAGACAAGATTAGTTGTTACCTGGTACCTTATGATTATGATAGTGAGCAAAATGCTTACATTATTAATTCCGGACTCTATCAACTAAAAGTTTGATGGCATTCCAGTACTCTCCAAATATAATCCTGCAGTCAATGCTCAATAATTGAGGGGTTGTACTTTATGGATTCCAATCTCTCTCTCTCTTGTTTTTCCCTCCAGATGCTCATCCTTTGTCCGACTCATTGCATGACATCTTTCCAAAGGAGGTTGCAGTGAGAGTAGGAAGAACAAACTGGCCATGTTGTTTTCTCCTCTAGTAGCTCTGGGAAATAATTTGATAGAGCACGTACCTATTAGCTAACATGCTTCTTAGAGTTTAGCTTTATTCATGCTGCTCTTGTTTTATTCCTTCCCTCCTCCCTCACCTACTTTTCCCTGTGCCCACCCAACACACATATACACATTTCTTTGCAATGTACAGTTGAGGGTAGTTCATAGTATTTAGGATTCCTCCTTAAGGAAGTGAAAAAATGTTAATGTTTGAAAAACATATACTATACAAAATCTCTAGTCTCAGAGTATGTTCTGGATCAACCACTTATTAAAAATTTGACCTTGGGTATAGAACTCACACTATCTGAACCTCACTCTTCTCCCACAGAGCTGAAAGTGTTACAGTAAATGTTTTTTAATGCCGTTTCCCATTCTGTGGGGTTCACATGAGCAAAATGAACTTTGTACCCGACAGGGCATGAAAAATATTCATTTGATGCTTTAAGTTGGAGTGTTCTTTCTTGCTCTCCAACAGCTGGAGACAATTAATTGCAAATAAAAAATTTATCTGCAGTCCAGCTTTAGAGATGAGATGCTTTGTAGATGGAGTTTCCATGAACTTTGTGAGATTTATTAGTTGTGGAATACAGGCGGTTGGGCTTGCCTGAACCAACTTTAAGGATGGGATCAGAGTAGAACTATTTACTTACGGAGGCCAGAATCTACCTGGGAAGAAGTGACAGTGATGATCAAAATGGACCTGGGATCTCCAGTTATAACTGCCATAGTAAAACTGTAGAGGTATGACTCACAAATTAAGCTAAATATTAGGGCTTTGATTTGAATTTTTACAAGAAATAGATAAAAATTTAGTTTTCAATCAGTTGGAGGAATTTTATTTGTATATATTCAGATATTTATACCATCTTTCTAGCAGTAAATTTTCCTTTATATTCTACATATAGAAGATAGGTTTATGAAACATGTTTAGGCAAATGACAGCAGGAATGTTGAGCGACAAACCAATGAAAGTTTGTTCTTCAGAAGGATGATTAGAAATACTCTTTGACAATTCTTTCCTGCCATTAATTGTTTAGATTGGTGGCAGGCATGTTATTCTAAATTACTATTTTTTCCCCTCAGTTATTCTAGGAATAAAATAGAGGCCTAGGATTTTTAGGCTGTGTTTATACAAACATTTAGGGAGAACATTAAGTAGTCCTTAAGTATTATAGATATTAATTACTCGCTGCAGCATAGCTCTGTTCTGCTAAATTTTTGATATAATTATTATGAAAAGGTTGGGAAAATACATATGTGTGGTTTCTATGTCTTTTTTGTGAGGAGGTTTGGGGGGAAAAGGGAATCAGATGTGACTGGTTGGTTTAAGACTGACTTTCTGTGTCCTTAATAAGTATTTGGAATTTTTTTGGTAGTCACTTGTCTAGTGTGTCCCTTAAATAAAACAGAAGTCCTTCCTAATAGCATAAATGACTTTTAATTCATTAGGTATCAAGAAGGAAAGAAAACGTATTTTTAGTATTCTTTACTCAAGTGCATTTGAGTGATAATGATGTAAAACTGTAATAATCCTTTACATCATCTCTTTAACTTTGATAAAAAAGGAACTGGCATTAAGCAGATGATAATTTGGCAGCCCTCTGCCTTCAGAAGAGATAAATTAAAGTAACAGAATATCACCAGCCATCATGCTGGGATATTTATCAGATCTTTCAACTGGCTTCTGAAAGTTCCACTTCTTGTGTGTTTATTTTTTGCTCAGAAAGAGTTTTCATTTATTCAAGTATTTATTTATCCAAACAAATGTGTTCCTTCTGGTTCATGGGCCAACTTCAAAGATACTCTTTCTAAACCAGGATATCCCTCTTCTTAGAGCAATTTCTTAAGAGTATTTTGTGTCTGAATTGCTGATCTGCCACACACATCTGCTGTTGACCCACTGGCATCAGCTGGAGTTGATTTTTCCAAGAGTGGAGATGAAGTACTACTATCACCAGCATTGAAACCAGCTCACATCCATGTCTAGTAGCTCACATGGCTGCGTCTTCGTTGTGGGATTGGTTGTCTCTGTTTGAAGTTGCCCCTCTGGGGAACAAATGCATCACACTGCTCTGACAAACTGAATTAACCTTATTAATGGCAACATTGTTATAAACTCCATTCCCTAAAATTTTGTGTCTTTATCCTCATTGAAGAATAAGCTAAATGTATGAATTCAACTGAATACAATTAGCAGGTGTACGGGAGGAAAAACTTTTCCCTCTACCTCTTAGGTTTGTTACCTGGGACTCTGACAATTTGACAAAGATTAACAGGAGAAAAGCATACAAATTTTATTTGATGTTAATCTGCACATGAGGAGGGGGCCTTCTGATGAAAGAAGTGAAGACCCCAAGAAGTGGATAGGCCTGAGAGCTTATATGACATTTCAACAAAGACTAAAAAATTGTGGACACATGACATGTTGATGGAAAAGTGTTCTTGGCTTTCAATGGTGGCAAACTGTGGGAAGAAAAATATATGAAAGAAAAAAATGGAAAAGAAAAGCCAGCTTAGCAAGGTTTATCTATGTTGTGGGAGGGGATTTATGGCAGTCCTTACTTCTCAGGAGTTTCTTTCAGTTGATAAAGAAACTTAACTTCCTGTTCTTCCTGGCATGAGAGGATTGCTACTTTCCTTCCTAACCTGCTCTGGACTTTTTTTTTTTTGCCTCTGACTGGTACTTTCCTTTCTTTTGAAATTTATTTCTTCTCTCCAGTTCAGCTCCCAATCCTGTTAAAAGGATTTTCTTTCACAATAATAGTGTTCTATTTTTAATTATTTTATTTTATTTTTTCAGTTTTCCAAGATCCATTGTTTATGTACCACACCCAGTGCTCCATGCAATACGTGCCCTCCTTAATATCCACCACCAAGTTCACTCATCCCTCCACCCCCTCCCCTCTAAAAACCTCAGTTTGTTTCTGAGTCCACAGTCTCTCATGGTTTGTCTCCCCCTCTGATTTCCCCCAATTCACTTTTCCTTTCCTCCTCCTAATGTCCTCCATATTATTCCTTATGTTCCACCAGTAAGTGAAACCATATGATAATTGACTTTCTCTGCTTGACTTATTTATGCTGAGCGAAATAGTGTTTGATTTTTATTGAGATCCAATAGGAGTGACATAATTTTTTCCAATACATTAGAATAAACTTAATGCAAAATGAAGATTTCTTAGTAGGCTGGTTCCTCACCAGAGAGCTTCCATCTCAGGGCTCTGACACATTGCACGGCCAGTTGTCAGCAGCTCTAAGTTTATTCCAAATTTAACAGTGTTGTTTTCAGACCCCACCTTGAGCAGGTTTAAAATTAAAAAATAAATTTAGAAGTTCATACATGATTAAGAAATTTTTTTTTTTAAGATTTTATTTGAGAGAGAGGAAAAGAGAGAGACAGAGAGCATGAGTGGGGGGCGGGCAGCAGAGGGAGAAGCAGACTCCCTGTGGAGCAGGGAGCTCCATGTGGGGCTTGATCTGAGCCAAAGGCAGATGCTTAACTGACTGAGCCTCCCAGGCACCCCAGTTAAGAAAGCTTTAAAAAAACAAATTTAGTGACTGAACTTAAAGGATGTGCTACCATTATTTTGTGTGTTGTTTTGAATATAAGCTTTTATATTCAACTAACAAAACCCAGGACAAAGTCCCTGTGTAAGAATAGGGACTCCAGAGTCAAACGCCACAGCTGGAATTCTGGCAGCTGGGATTTAACCTCTCTGCCCTTTAACTTCTTCACCTCTGAAATAAGGACAATAAGAGTCCTTAACCTGTGGAATTGTTAAACCTAAATTAAATAATACATGTAGAAAGTCTAAGAATAATGCTTGGTATAGAGTAAGTATTTGCTTTTGATATTATTATTATTATTATTACCCCAAAGTCTCAATTTTTCATATTCTCACACCCTCTACTTAGTGTTAGGCCCACATCTCTAATTTATTATTCTCCCATCACTTCAGATCATCTAAAAATTAACCCATGATATTTTTTTGCACAAATTTCTCTATTCCTGCTTCTGTCAGATTGAACATGATTCCCACTATTGATAGGAATGTAAATTGATACAGCCACTGTGAAAATAGTATGGAGATTCATCAAGACATTAAACATAGAACTACCATACAATACAGTAATGCCAACTTTTGGGGTATTTATCTAAAGAAAACAAAATCCCTAATTTGAAAAGACATATGCACGCCTATGTTCATTTCAACATTTTTTACAATGGCCAAGATATGAAAGCAAACTAAGTATCCATCAAAAGATAAATGGATAGGGGCACCTGGAGGGGGTTAGTCATTAAGCATCTGCCTTTAGCTCAGGTCATGCTCCCCGGGTCCTGGTGACCCAGCCTCCCCCTGATCAGTGGGGAGCCTACTTCTCCTTCTCCCACTCCCCCTGCTTGTGTTCCCTCTCTCTCTGTCTCTCTGTCAAATAAATAAAAATCTAAAAAAAAAATGAATGGATAAAGAAGATGGGAGTTATATCTATCGAGCTCTCTCTATATATGGCAGAACATTAATATAAAATGCTTAAAATCTTGCCACTTGTGACAACATGGCTGGACCTGGAGAGTATTATGCTAAGTAAAGTAAGTCAAACAGAGAGACAAATCTGTATGATCTCACATATATGTGGAATCTGAAAAACTAAACAACAAATAAAACAAGACAGAAACACTCAAATACAGAGAACAAATTGGTGGTTGCCAGAGGGGAGGGCAGGGAGGAAGATGGGCAAAAGAGGTGAAGGGGATTAAGAAGTACTAACTTCTAGTTATAGAATAAGTAAGTCACAGAGATAGTAAAGTACAGCATAGGGGATAGAATTAATAATATCATAATAACTTTGTATGGTGACAGATGGCAATTAAACTTACTACCTTTATAATGTCTATAAATGTCAAATCACTGTGTTTTTTATCTAAAACTAATACAATAATGTACATCAACAACAATTTTTTTAAAATGGCTCCCTTGTAGCTCAAGCTAGATTTCAAACCTTGAAAACCATCTAGAGCCCCACCACTAACACATACACAGCATGTCCAATTTCAGAGGTTCTCTTTCATTCGACTTTGGAATACATGCAAATTTAACTAACCTGTGATCTTATGATTTATAATAAGAAATACAAATATTTGGTCTCATCCCTGGCACAGAGGATCTAAAACTGTTGGAATTTCTTAAGTGATGAGAGCAACAAAGGTGTCTTTTATATGTTAGTGGGGTGATTTTTGAAAAGCACCTCAGGATGGGGGTTGGTTGCCAGTGGACTTAACCATGCGATCGGCAAGTTGGAACTTTCAGTCCCACTCCCTGACCTCCTGAAAGAAGAGAGGAGAGAGCAGCTGATGGTTGAGATCAATCACCAGGGGCCAATGATTTAATCAATCATGACTATGTAATGTAGTCCCATAAAAACTCAAAAGAATGGGGTTTGGAGACCTTCTGGGTTGGTGAACACATGGAGATTTAGGGAGACTATCTCTTTTAGAAGAGGGATAGAAGGTCCATGTCCTTCCCCACACCTTGCCCTCATATCTATTCCATCTGGCTGCCTCCGAGTCATATGCTTTTATTACAAACCAGTTATCCAATAAGTAAACTGGTTTCCTGAGTTCTGTGAGCCATTCTAGCAAATTAATCGCACCCAGTTGGGGTGGGGTTGGGGGAGTCATGGGAACCTCTTAGGTGTACCTAACTAGTCAGAAGCACACGTGACAACCTGGGCTTGTGATTGCTATCTGAAGTAGTGAGTTTTGTAGGACTGATGCCTTCACCCATAGGATCAAATGCTATCTCCCTGTAGATAGTGTCAGAGTTGAGGTAATTATAGAATACCCATATGGTATCCAAGAACTGTGGGGAAAAACCCACAAACTGGAAGTGGATGACAGAACCTGAAATCTTGCACTGCTTGCATTGCTACCACTATGGTCTAAATAGGCTGCTGAAACCACCTCTCCACTGGCTTCCCTTCTCCTACTCTTACTCTGCTGGAGATTGGTGTCCATACATTGCCCAAAATGAGTCTTTCAAAACATAACTCAGATCATGTCACTCCTCTGCTGAAAACCCTCATGGTCAACAATATCATAGAGAGAAAAATCCAGTCCTTACTATGGCCTTCAATGTCCTACTGGATGTGATGCCTCCCTAACTTTCTGGCTTCATTTCTTCTCCCTCTCTTTTTCACTCTCTTCACTCCCACTTCCCTGGCTTCCTTGTTGCTCTTAGGACCTGTTGAGCACAAACTTTCCTCTAGCCTTCGCTCTTTGTTTCCTCAGACTGAAAATCTCCTACCAGATATGTCTTTGTTTCTCCTACTGGCCCCATTTAGGTTGCTCTTGTGTATCACTTTATGAGGGGTGTTCCAGGATCACTCCAAATGGCAACATTACCACCTGACCATCCTTCTCCCTTTCCCTGACTCTACCATATTCTTCAGAGCAGCACTTACCAGCTGTTATACATTATCCTGTAAGCTCCTGAGACTAGAGATGTTATCTTACTCACTTTTCTATTCCTAGTGACTGTATTGCCATCTAGTAAATCGTAGGTGCTCCATAAGTATTTATTGATTCATTTGATTAATAGGACCCCCAAGCAACTAAATGAGTTGATTATATTAGAACCAAATGTACAAGCTTATATTCCTTTCATTATAATTTCCCCACTTTCAAGTCATTTGAATGCAGCAACACCACATTCATGAGAGTTAAGACCATGATATAGAACCAGGGAACTGATAATTTATTATAATCTCTTCTCTCCCAAGTTTCCTCTCCACTAACACTGCCTGCTGCCCATTCCTTCTTGGAGTGGGTAAAACAGGACTATGGGATTTTGTGTGTTTGTTTTTGTTTTGTTCCCCTAAGTCCTGTATTAATTCATACAATGAGTGGCTGTAATGTGTGTTATGACAAAGGCTGTTTTTTTCTCTTCATTGCTCTTTCAAGTTATCTTCCTATTAGTCTATGCATGAAAAACAATGCCTTTCTTTCTAACCAATATGCCTCTTCTCTATTTAGATATTCAAGTCAACTGGTTGGGTTCAATAATTTCTGTTATTTTAAAAATTATTATTTAAAAAATTTGCATAGTATACTCTTTATTGATGTATAACTCTGAGTTTTAATATATATGCCTATTATTGTGACCAATATCACATTCAGGATCCAAATATTTTTATCACTCCTGAAAACCCTGTCATGCTGTCTCTTTATGGTCAAACCTTCCCTCCACTAGAACCCCTGGCAATCTCTGATCTCTTTCACCATAATTTTGTCTTTCCCAGAATGTTATATAAATGGAATCACAGTATGTAAACTTTTGACACTGGTTTTTTGTTTTTGTTTTTGTTTTTTTACTTGACATAATACCTTTGAGATTCATCCACATTCTTTTGTGTATTAACAGTTTGTTCTTGCTTATTGCTGAGTTGTATTCCTTTGTGCCCACAGTTTACTTACCCATTCATCTATTGAAGGACATTTTTTTCCATTTTTCAACAATTATGAGTAAAGATACCATAAGCATTTGGGTGTAGATGTTTTTAAGAGAGTTAAGTGCTCATTTCTCCGGGGGAAATAACTAAAAGAGGGATTGCTAAATCATCTGGTGAGTATATGTACAACTTTAGAACACATTGTCAAACTATTTTTCCAGAGTGGCTGTACCACTTTGCATTCCCACCAGCAATGTACAAGAGTTCCAGTTGCTTCATATTCTCATCAACACTTGGTACTCTCATTTAAAAAAAAAAAAAAAAAAGGGCGCCTGGGTGGCTCAGTGGGTTAAAAACAAACAAACAAACAAACAAAAAAAAACCACAAAAAACTTCAGGGACACCTGAGTGGCTCAGTTGGTTAAGTGGCTGCCTTCAGCTCAGGTCATGATCCTGGCGTCCTGGCATCGAGTCCTGCATCGGGCTCCTTGCTCAGCGGGGAGCCTGCTTCTCCTTCTGCCTCTGCCTGTCACTCTGTCTGCCTGTGTTTGCTCGCTCTCTAACAAATAAATAAATAAAATCTTCAAAAAAAAAAAAAACCCTCAGCTATTCTAATTGTAGTAATATCTTATAGTGCTATTAATTTTCCATTTTCCCAATGGCTAATGATGTTGAACATCATTATATGTGCTTATTTGCCATCTGTATACCAACTTAGGCAGCTGACCTTTTAAAAATTGTGCTATACTGTTACAAATTAGTTTTCAGGATTATTTATCTATTCTGGTTGTAAGTCCTATGTTAGAAAAATGATTTATTGATTTACAAATATTTTCTTCATGTGTACAGTATCCCTTTTCATTCTTAGTGTCTTGTGAAGAGCAAACATTTTTCATTTTAATTTCTCTGAGTTTCTTCTAAAAGTTGTTTAGTTCTATGTTTTACTTTTAGATTCATAATCTTCAGTTAATTTTTTGTATCTGAAGATTTAAGTATTCAAGTATCTTGTAACTCAAGATAATCTTGAGTTTATTCTTGTATAGAGCATGTGGTTGAGATACAGGTTCATGCTTTTGCATATTGTTGTCCAATATGCAAATGTTATTTGTTGGAATGCTATTTGTTGAAAACACTATTCTTACTCAATTGAGTTGCTTTTGCACCACTGTAAAAAACCAATTGCAGGTATTTGGGTAGGTCTGTTCCAGAGTTCCATATTCTATTCTATTGACCTCTGACTATATAACATTTCAAATATCATATTCTTAATTTGTGTGGTTTTGTTTTGCCTTAAAATGGGTAATGTGAGTTCTCTATTTATTGTTTTTTCCCAAAATCATTTGTTATTATAATTATTTTTCTTTAACATATAAATTTTAGATATGCTTATATTTATAAAAAATCTTGTTGGGATTTTGATTGGAATGGCATCTAATCTACATATCAATTTGAAAAGAATTGACATCTTAAGTATTTTTAGTTTTCCAATCCATGGTATGACTCTGACCTTATTTAGGTTGTTGATTTTGTTCAACAACATTGTATAGTTTTGACATATAGATTCTGAACATGTATTACTAGATGTATACTGAAATTGTTTTTGAGAATTTTTGTACATGATACTGTTTTTCAAATGTGGGTCTCCAATTGTTCTTTACTCTCATATAGAAATACAATTAATTTCTGAAAGATGACCTCCTATCTGTGGTCTTGATAAACTGACTTATTAATTCAAATTTTTTTTTGTAGATTCCTTGATATTTTCATTATAATCTCTGAACAATTCCAGCTATCTTGTTTACTTAGCAATCTGTACACTTTCTTTTTCTTGCTTTGTTGCACTGACAAGGACTTTAAGTATATTATTAAATAACAGAAGTGGTGAGATTAAAAATGCCTTCCTTCTTCCCAGTCTTGAGGGGATGGGGGATTCAGTATTTCACCATTAAGCATTGTTAGATGTGGGTTTTTGTAAGTAAATTCTTTTCCTACTGCTTTGCTGGGAATTTTTATTGTAAATGGATGTCGAATTTTCTCAAATGCCTCTTCTACCAAATGTGATATGATATCATGTTTTTTTTTTTCTTCCTTAGATTATTAATCTGATGAGTTACTCTTGCTTGATTTTGAGTATTGAACTAGGCTTGCATTCCTGGGGAAAACTCTACTTGACCATGGTATATTATTCTTGCTATATATTGATGTATTTGATTGGCTAATATCTTTTGAGAAATTTTCTACATTCATGAGAGGTATTAATCTGTAGTTTTCTTTACTTGGAACATCTTTGTATGGTTTTGGCATCAAGGTTTTTCAGACTTATAAAGTATATAATCTAGTTTTGATTTTTTAAATATATGAACACCCAATATTAAAAAAGATGCATGTTAACAACCTTCTCATAGCATCTTTGTTTAGAATTTTGGTTGTTATGTTAAAATTATATGAACTCTAACATAACAACTGGAAAAGCTCCAAGTACTTGGAAATTATAGTACCCTTCTAAAAAATTCACGGGTCAAAGAGGAAAATCTCAAGGGAAACTAGAAAAGTTTAAACTGAATAAAATGTTCCTTTCTTTTTATGGAAAAGATTGGTGTAGAGTTGGTGTTATTATTTCTTTAAATATTTGGTCATATTCCTGAAATGATCTTTGCATAGAGCTTTCTTTTTAATAAGATTTTAAACTTAGTAGGTTTTAAATTTAGTAGAGGTAGGACTATTCAGGTTATCTATTTCATCTTGGGTGAGTTTCACTTCATCATTTCAATTTTTCCTACTTTCATAAAAATGGCTTATATTTTCTGAGTTGTTTAATTCATTTGGATAGAGTTGTTAATATTTCCTTTTTTTTTTTCAAGTAATGCCTATGAGTTTGTACTGATATGTCCTCTTTTATTTTTCGTATTGGTAACTTATACCATCTCTATTCATCAGTCTGTCTACAGGTATATTAATTTTAATAGTCTTTTCCCCAAAATCAGCCTTGTTTCATTTATTTTCTCTATTCTGTTTTCGATTTCATTTATTTCTGATCTTATATTTTTTTCTGCTTTTCTTCTGGTTTCTTGATACAGAAGCTTAAAATGGTAATTTAAAATCTTTCTTCTTTAATAATATAAGCATTAAATGGCATAAATTTCCCTGTAAGCATTACTTTAGCTGTATCACACAAGTTTTGATATATTATATTTTTATTTTATTCAGCTTAAATATTTTCTAATTGCTCTTGAGACTTCCTCTTTGACCCATGGAATTTTTTAGAAGAGTGTTGTTAATTTCCAAGTATTTGGAAATTTTAAGTTGTCATTATGTAAGAGTTCATATAATTTTAACATAACGACTGAAATTGTGAACACAGACTGTGGGAATAGTGTACTCATAATATCACTAGTTATGTTACATCTTTTTTTTTTAATGTCAGGTGTTCAATTACATGAAGAATTAGAGCTGTTACTCTTCTTTGGACTTTAATACTGAACTCTGACACCCTTGTTCCTTCTATTGCTTTTATGATAAAGTTTAACTCAAAATTAGTCATATAATTCCTTCCAAATTGTTCTACATCTGCCACTTTTAATTTATTTAATACTCTTTCTAACAAAAGACTCTGCTCTTTATAAAAATATTCGTCTTTATTCTTGGTTCTCCAAACACAGTAAGCTTGAAAGTGAGAAGACTTGCTATCCTTTTCCATGACTGTGCCTTAGCTCTTATACATACTGATGCTTGGGTTGCTCTTCATTCTGCCTTGACTAAGCCCCCTCAGTGTTTTCAGAGACTAGTTAATATTTCATCTTCCTTTTCGAGTCCCCTTGACTCTTCATGACTGAGCCTCAATAAAACTTTCAGTATATTAAGCCCGAATGAAAATTTCAAGGCAAATCATATAACTCTTAGGTGCCTGAATATAACAATCCATATTGTACCTCTTAGTATTCCAAGAGCCATGCTTACTGCACGTAACAGTTTATCATGAAAAGTTTTTTTCTTTTTGCTTTTTTCTACTGTTGATTTGATGAGTGGTGTCCAGAAAAATCAATGCTAGTAATTCTTTAGCCATAGAGTCTTTGCTCAATAACACAGAACAGCATTTCTTTATATAGGTGTATGGATATCTGAGACACTTACTTCAATAGAAGAAACAAGAGAGTTCTGTTTTTGTAAAGTATAGGGATTATCTCCTGATTATCTCCTACTCCTGATTATCTCCTACTCATCCTGTTGGTGAAGAACGGAATTGATACCCTAAGTTATAGGAGATGGCCGAACACACAGCACCTGCCACTGAACAGATGAGACTGACAGCAGTTAACAGTCACATATACTCATACTTGGAGAGGAGAACACTGCACAACATGCAGGGCCACATGAAAACTGCACTCAGAAGGGACAAGCTTTGTAGTAACAAGTCACGGGGTACCCCCTGGTTTCTATGAGAGAATGGGATTAGCTTGTTTAAATAATTTCCTGGTTGGCAGAGAACTAAAACCCCTTAGACTGAGAACTGGGTACAATTCAGCTGATCCACCTGATAGGGAATCTAGCCAGCTGGGGAGCCCTTCCTGCTGGGTGAATGGGCAGACATATTTGAAGGGGAATAGGGGGACTCTTGGTTAGACCTCTGAGGCCCTGTCAGGCTCAAAAATGTCAAGATAACACTTAAAATTTTAGGTTTTGCAATATAATGTGTGATAAACAATACTAAGCATGTTCATTTATTGCAGGACTTCTGAGAGCCTTTAATATGCTAACATCAAAGTAATTTCAAGAAGGAATAATATATGTGGTGGTCCTTACACCTATGTATGGATGGTTCACTTTTTGAAGAGGGACATTTTGTGGATTGATGTTTAAGGAATGTATTTTTAAAAATGCTGCTTTAGAACATTGATTTATCCAACATTATGACTAAAGTCCTCATGACAAGAGTGATTTTCCATTTAATTAATTTTTATCATAAGTTGTGAGGGAAATTAAATGCTATTGCATACTTATTAAACAAAACAGACTATTCCTTTATGCATCTGCTTTTTTAAAAAGATATTTATTTATTTGAGAGAGAGAGTAAGCGAGAGAGAGTGAGTGAGTGGGAGGGAAAGAGAGAGGGAACACAAGCAGGGGGAGGGGCAGAGGGAAAGGGAGAAGCAGACACCCTGCTGAGCAGAAGCCCAATGTGGGGCTTGATCCCAGCACCCTGTGACCATGACCTGAGCCAAAGGTAGCACTCAACTGCCTGAGCCACTCAGGTGTACCTTTGCATCTGTTTTATTTGAATATTTCCATTCTTATTTTATGTTCAGTTTGAATATATGTTTTTAGAAACAGGTCTTTTCTATCAAAATGCATTTATTATGCAAATATTTTAAATGCAGTTTTCTAAGATAATATTTCATATGTTTCAATTGATAATATTGAATAAAATTATAAATTTAGAGGAACAATTGACCATGACACAAAACCTCATATAAGCCTTATGGTTTTTAAAAAAATATATTCAGACCAAATGAGGAACACAAAATTATCCAACCTACATTCAAGCTACTTGGGTCTACGCTTAAGAAAGAAATAGCTTATCTATTTCATTATATCCCCAGATTTGTTCTATCTGAACACAAAGTGTCTCATCTCCGCCTATTCTACTCTGGGCAGCTGGCAACTTTATATTACAAAAAGCCTTGTTATACTTGTAAGAATGGACCCCAAGAAAGGCAGAAACAGTGATTTTCTTCTAATATTGGGATATGGAAATTTCAAAGTATTTAACACCACAAAGAAGCCTTCAATGAAAGCCTTCATCTTAGGCATCTGTTTTACTGTCTTACTTTTTACTACCTCTGTGCCTCCACTCCTCCATATCCTACTCCCTGAGGTATATTTCTCTCCTGTGAAAACTGTATAAATACTGACCTTCTTTAGACATCAAATCACATTTCATTTTCTGCCATAAATTATTTTTTGACAACTCAAGAGCTGCCTATAGTACTGATTAAAATTATTAAAAAAAAAACTTTTGAGTATAGTTGACACACAATGTTACATTAGTTCCAGGTGTACAACATAGTGATTCAACATCTCTCTATATTATGCTGTGCTCACCACAAGTGTAGCTACCATGTGGCAACACACAATGCTATTAACAATATCACTGACTACATTCCCTATGCTGCTCCTTTTATTCCCATGACTTATTCATTCCATCACTGAAAGCCTGTATCTCCCACTTCCTTTCACCCTTTCTACCCTTCCTGCTACTCACTTCCCTTTGGCAACCATCAGTTTGTTCTCTGTATTTATAGGTCTCATTCTGCTTTTTTGGTTTATTCATGTGTTTTATTTTTCACATCCCACATATCAGCAAAATCATATGGTATTTGTCTTTCTGTCTGATTTATTTCCCTTAGCATAATACCCTCTAGGTCCATCCATGTTGTTGCAAATGGCAAGATCTCATCCCTTTTTTATGGCTGAGCAATATTCTTGGGTGTGTGTGTGTGTGTGTGTGTGTACCCACCTTCCTATCCATTTATCAACTGATACTCTTAGGTTGTTTCCATATCTTGGCTACTATAAATAATGTTGTAATAAACATAGGGCTACATGTATCTTTTTGAATTTGTGTTTTCATTTTAAAAGGATAAATACTCAGTAGTGGAATTATTGAATCATACATTATTTCTACTTTTAATTTTTTGAGGAAATGCCATACTGATTTCCATAGTGGCTGTACCAATTTACCTTCCCACCAACAGTGCACAGGGGTTTATTTTTCTCCACATCCTCACCAACACATTAAACTATTTCTTTGTTTATTCTGAGACAAACTTTTTCTTATAGAAACTCAATTTTATACAATATAATGAAAGCTAATATTATAATATCATTTAATAAACACATACTCTATAAATGCATATAATTTAAAATTTTTTGTCATTAATTTATAAAAATTGTAAAGAGTAAAACAGCTAAAGATCAAATAAGGTCTTTGATGCCAATCTTTGTACATGTTGGATTTTTTATAGCTTTATTGAGATACAACTGTCATATAACATTGTATAATTTTAAGGTATAAAGCATGATGATTTGGTACATGTCTTTATTGCAAAATGATTAATACCATAACATTAATTAAGACATCCATCGTTTCACATAGTTACTGTCTTGTGTGTGTGTGGTGAGAACTTTTAAGATTTACTTTCTCAGTAATTTTCAAGTATTCAATATAGTGTTATTAACTGTAGTCACTATGCTGTACATTAGATTCTATAATTTATTAATCTTATAACTGGAAGTTTGTACTCTTTGACCACCTTCACCCATTTTCTCCACTCTCACAACCACTAATCTACTCTCTGTTTCTAGGAGTTTTTTTTTTTTTTTTAGATTTCATATGTAAGTGAGATCATATAGTATTTTTCTTTCTCTGTATAAATAATTTCACTTAGCATAATGTCCTCAAGTTTCATTTACGTTGTAGCAAATGGCAGGATTTCTTCCTTTTTTGGCTGTATACCTCTGTGTGCGTGTATGTGTGTGTGCGCACCACACTGTACCACAGTTTCTTTTTATTTTTTTTAAAGATTTTATTTATTTATTTGACAGAGATCACAAGTAGACAGGCAGGCAGAGAGAGAGGGAGAAGCAGGCTCCCAGCTGAGCAGAGAGCCCAATGCGGGGCTCGATCCCAGGACCCTGAGATCATGACCTGAGCCGAAGGCAGCGGCTTACCCCACTGAGCCACCCAGGTGCCCCTACTGTTGTTCATTTTAAAAATTCATATAAAATGGCTCTAGCGTGTGGATACTCTGATGTTTATGTTATTGGGCAAATGGTCTTTTACTCCATTTTCTTTTGTTGGAGACTGGGGCGTCGTATGGTAAAAATAACCCTTATGACCCCTTGGGCTTCCTGGTGACTGGGGTGCTAGAAGATTAACAATGACATAGAGCCTGCTTCTCCTTCTGCCTCTGCCTGTCACTCTGTCTGCCTGTGTTTGCTCGCTCTCTAACAAATAAATAAATAAAATCTTTTATTATTTAATTATATGAGTTACTTATTTATTTTGGGTATTAACGCCTTAATTGACATTTGGTTTGCAAATATTTTCTCCCCTTCCATAGGTTGCCTTTCCATTTCTTTTACTGAATATATTTGACATTTAATGTTATGTAAATTTAAGGTGTACAATGTGTTACTCTATTTTTATATTGCAATGTGATTGCTGTTGTAGCCATATCTGTCACATGACATATTAGAGTACAATATTGTTGTTTATATTTATCATACTGTGCATTAGATCTCTATGGCTTATTTACCACTCGTTACAAGTTTTTACCCTTAAACAACATCAGTCTTATTCCTCCAAACCCCATCCCCTGGTAACCATCATTTTTTTTTTTAATGAATTTGACTTTTTTAGATTCCACATATAAGTGATATCATTTAGAATTTGTCTTTCTATGTCTAATATCTCACTTAGCATAATGTGCTCAAAGTCCATCCATGTTGCAATTCAGCAACGTGGCAGGATACAAAGTCAATGTGCAGAAATCAGTGGCTTTCTTATACACTAACAATGAAAATACAGAAAGGGAAATTAGAGAATCGATTCCATTTACTATAGCACCAAGAACCATAAGATACCTGGGAATAAACCTAACTAAAGAGGTAAAGGATCTGTACTTGAAGAACTACAGAACACTCATGAAAGAAATTGAAGAAGACACAAATAGATGGAAGACCATTCCATGCTCTTGGATCGGAAGAATAAACATTGTTAAAATGTCTATACTGCCTAGAGCAATCTATACTTTTAATGCCATTCCAATCAAAATTCCACCAGCATTCTTCAAAGAGCTGGAGCAAATAATCCTAAAATTTGTATGGAATCAGAAGAGACCCCGAATCGCTAAGGAAATGTTGAAAAACAAAAATAAAGCTGGCGGCATCACCTTACCTGATTTCAAGCTTTATTACAAAGCTGTGATCACCAAGACAGCATGGTACTGGCATAAAAACAGACACATAGACCAGTGGAACAGAGTAGAGAGCCCAGATATGGACCCTCAACTCTATGGTCAATTAATCTTCGACAAAACAGGAAAAAATATACAGTGGAAAAAAGACAGTCTCTTCAATAAATGGTGCTGGGAAAACTGGACAGCTATATGTAGAAGAATGAAACTCGACCATTCTCTTACACCGTACACAAAGATCAACTCAAAATGGATAAAAGACCTCAACGTGAGACAGGAATCCATCAGAATCTTAGAGAAGAACATAGGCAGTAATCTCTTTGATATCAGCCACAGCAACTTCTTTCAAGATACGTCTCCAAAGGCAAAGGAAACAAAAGCGAAAATAAACTTCTGGGACTTCATCAAAATCAAAAGCTTCTGCACAGCAAAGGAAACAGTCAAAAAAACAAAGAGGCAACCCACGGAATGGGAGAAGATATTTGCAAATGACAGTACAGACAAAAGGTTGATATCCAGGATCTATAATGAACTCCTCAAACTCAACCCACACGAAACAGACAAACACATCAAAAAATGGGCAGAAGATATGAACAGACACTTCTCCAATCAAGACATACAAATGGCTATCAGACACATGAAAAAATGCTCATCATCATTAGCCCTCAGGGAGATTCAAATTAAAACCACATTGAGATATCACCTTACACCAGTTAGAATGGCCAAAATTAACAAAACAGGAAACAGCATGTGTTGGAGAGGATGTGGAGAAAGGGGAACCCTCTTCCACTGTTGGTGGGAATGCAAGTTGGTGCAGCCTCTTTGGAGAACAGTGTGGAGATTCCTCAAGAAATTAAAAATAGAGCTTCCCTATGACCCTGCAATTGCACTCCTGGGTATTTACCCCAAAGACACAGATGTCGTGAAAAGAAGGGCCATCTGTACCCCAATGTTTATAGCAGCAATGGCCACGGTCGCCAAACTATGGAAAGAACCAAGATGCCCTTCAACGGATGAATGGATAAGGAAGATGTGGTCCATATACACTCTGGAGTATTATGCCTCCATCAGAAAGAATGAATACCCAACTTTTGTAGCAACATGGACGGGACTGGAAGAGATTATGCTGAGTGAAATAAGTCAAGCAGAGAGAGTCAATTATCATATGGTTTCACTTATTTGTGGAGCATAACAAATAGCATGGAGGACAAGGGGCATTAGAGAGGAGTAGGGAATTTGGGTAAATTGGAAGGGGAGGTGAACCATGAGAGACTATGGACTCTGAAAAACAGACTGAGGGGTTTGAAGTGGCGGGGGGTTGGGAGGTAGGGGTACCAGGTGGTGGGTATTATAGAGGGCACGGCTTGCATGGAGCACTGGGTGTGGTGAAAAAATAATGAATAATGTTTTTCTGAAAATAAATAAATTGGGGAAAAAAAAAAGTCCATCCATGTTGTCATGAATGGCAGGATATCCTCCTTTATCATGGCTGAATAATATTCCATTGTGTATATATATCACTTTTTAAAATTAAAACATCTGTTGATAAGCATTTTGGTTGTTTTCATATCTTGGCTATTGTTAATAATGCTGCAAAAAACACGGGAGTGCATATATATCTTCAAAATTCTGATCTCATTTCATTTGGGTATATATCCAGAATTGGTGGATCTATTTTTAATTTTTTTGAGCAACTTCCATATTGTTTTCCACATGGCTGGACCAATATATATTCTCACCAAAAGGGTGTAAGGGTTCCCTTTGACCACATCCTCACCAGCATTTGTTGTCTCTTGTCTTCCTGAGGACAGCCATTCTAACAGGTTTGAGGTGGTATTTCATTGTGCTTTTAATTTGCATTTCCATGATGAGTAGTGATACTGAGTGTCTTTTCATATGCCTATTAGTCATTTTGACGTTTTCTTTGGAAAAATGTCTACGTAGTTCTTCTAGTTCTTAATTGGATGTTTGTTTTTTGCTATTAGGTTGTATAATTCTTTGTATATTTGGGATATTAAGTTCTTATCCAATAAATGGTTTGTCACTTTTGTTTATCTTTTAAGACAGCCAGCCCTTGGTTTTGCTGATCTTTTCTGTTATTTTTCTGGTCTTTAGTTCATTTATTTTTGCTCCGATCTTTATTTCCTTCCTCCTGCTAACTTTGGGCTTAACTTGTTTTTCTTTTCCTAGTTCTTTGAGGTATAAAATTAGGTTGTTTATTTGAGATCTTCCTAATTTCTCAAAGGATGAGTTTACTGCTATAAACTTTCCTCTCAAAACTTCTTTTGCTGTATCCCACAAGAATTGATACATTGTATTTTTATTTTCATTTGTTCGGATATACCTTTTTATTTCCCTTTTGATTTCTTTTTTGACCCATTGATTTTTTAGAGTTGTGTTGTTAGTTTCTACATATTTGTAGATTTTCTAACTTTTCTCTTATTGATTCCAGTTTCATACCATTGGTGGTCAGAGAGGATCACTGGTATAACTTCAGTCACTTAAAATTTGCTAAGATTCGTTTTGTGTCCTATTACATGATCTATTCTGAAGAAGATTCCATGTGCAGACCTATGTATTCCATGTGTATTCTATTGTTAGATGGAATGTTTTGTGTATGTCTGCTAAGTTTATTTGTTCTAAACTATGATTCAATTCCATTTCCTTGTTGATTTTCTGTCAGCAAAATTTATCCATTGCTGGTAGTGGAGTATTAAATTCCCCTACTATTATTATATTGTTGTCTATTTCTTTCTTAAGATCTGTTAGTATTTGCTTATATATTTTGGTGCTTGGGTGTTGGGAACATGTATATTTGCCATTGTTATATCTTCTTGATGCAGTGACCCTTTGATCATTATGTCATACCCTTCTTTGTCTCTTATTATCATTTTTGGCTTGACGTTTATTTTGTCTGACAGCTGTACTTCTTTCTTTGGTTTTCACTTGCTTGGGGAATCATCTTTCATCCTTTAACTTTGAGCATATGGCCTTTTCATTTTGTTGGTGTGTTTCTTTTACTGTAAAGAGCTTTTTAATTTGAAGAGTCACACTTTTTAATTTTTGCTTTTGTTGCCTGTGCTTTTGGGGTCATAACCAAAGAAATCATTGTCAAGACCAACGTTAAATAGCTGTTTCTTTATATTTTCTTCTAGGAGTGATTTCATGTCTTATATTTACCTCTTCAATCCATATTTTTTCTTTTCCTTTTTTTTTTTAAAGACAGAGATGTGGGGAAGGGCAGAAGGAGAAAAATAATTTTAACCAAGCTCCATGCCCAGGTGAGCCCAACACAGAGCTTGATCACATGACTATGAGATCATGACCTGACCTGAAATAGGAGTCTTTTGCTTAACTAATAGAGCCACGTAGGCACCCCTACTTTAACCCATTTCAAGTTAGTTTTTGACGGTCCAGTTTCATCCTTTTGTATAAGGATGAATATCCAGTTTTCCCAACACCACTTATTAGGAGATTATTATATAAATATGTGTATATATATTTAAGGATTTTATTTATTTATTTGACAGAAAGAGCGAGAAAGCACAAGTAGGCAGAGCAGCAGAGGGAGAGGGAGAAGCAGGCTCTCCACTGAGCAGGGAGCCCAATTCGGGCTTGATCCCAGGACCTTGGGATCGTCACCTGAGCAAAAGGCAGCCGCTTAACCACCTGAGCCACCCAGGCACCCCATAAATATATTTTTCATAAAATTATTCATGTGTTAAATAATGAGAACAGAAGTAATTGAAATGCTCAGTGAGGAGCTGAATGTGGGCTTGAACTGATGACCCTGACATCAAAACCTGAGCTGAGGTCAAGAGTCTCACCTTTAACCAACTGGATCATGCAGGTGCCCCACAGTAACTGATGTCCTTTAAAATTCACCCAAACATTTTAATTTATTATGTTTTCTCCATTATAAGATTGTGAAATTGGCTAGCACTAAAGTGCACTTTATAGTAATAAAGAATCCAAGATTATTTTTCCTTTTAAAAAATTTTTGGTTTTAATAAGCCACAGTTATAAATTATCTTCTTACTTATGAAATTAATCTGAAACAAACCCACATTTAAAAAAAATACATATCATGGTAAAACATGTAAACACCAGTGGGAGTATAAGAGTTACAATTTTATGAAAGATGAAGTCAGGATAGAAATAACTACTTGTGGTGCTAACGGGGCATGGGGGATGGGGTGGAAAATAAAAGACAGAGGGGTCTGTGTGAGTTTCTTTCTTTCTTTCTTTTTTTTTTTGTTATAGCACAACTTCTATATTTCAAATGGACAAAAAATTAGTATCATTTACAATATCTTAAGATAAATTGCCTTTGAATGGGAGCTTCCTTTCCAGTGATTTGAGGTCTACAAGACATATCTAGAAAATGTAACTATGGAAAATTACTTCTTAAATAGAATGGGGAAGTGGGGAAGGGTCTGTAGTTTCTCTTTTTGATTAATTGCCCTAACACTGTCCTTCAGGCAGCTGACAGAGTTTCATGTTTTCTTTAGACATCATTAGGTGCTAGAACTCTTGCAGGACAACTTTGATGCTATATGAATTCTGCTATTTTGCTAGCACTGATATGGCTCTTGGGTCCACCACTCCATTAGAACTATTAACTCCATTCATATTAATTTTTGTTACAAATCTTACAAAGGTGGGGTGCTTCTGGGTATTTAGGTCCACATCCTATTTTAAGGCTGTATATTCAGTTTTCATAAATTGTTCTTGGAGGCCCATCTTGTAAGTGTCATGTCTTTGTCAGCTTCTAGACCCCAGCTACCTGTGCCAACTCCTACTTCTTTCTGGCCTTCTTCCAGTTCTTCCAACAGTCAAAAACTGCAAGGTACTTTTACTCCTGATACCATAGTGGCTGCCATCTTGCATCGCTGTTGCTCCCTGTGTGAGTTTCTATTTAGTGTTCAGACCTTGGGAGAACCCCATAGTTTCCTGGCTTTTCCCCAGCATTTGGCATTGAACTTGAATCAATCTGCAGAGTCTACAGTTCCTGACCAACAAGGCATGATGAAGACACACTGTCCCAAGGAGCAAAGCCTGTGGAAGAGCACAGTGATGTGGTCAGAAATGACAAATTACAGTTCAGAACTTCTAGGCCCTCCTTTGCCCAAAGCTCCATGTGAGACATAGCTACATAGTAAAAGACAAGGCTGTCATGGTGAAAATGGATGTGAGAGCCAGCATGAGACAATTGGGACAGGGTTCAGCTGTGCCAGGCACCACCTTGTTGAATTAGAGTGACTGTTCAACCTCTCTGCTTCCCATCCTTCTCTCAAAGGGGTGATATGATATCACATAGATGTAGAAGTAATATAATCACCTGGCACACAGGAAGCACTACATTCATCACTGTATAATTGTCTGAGTATTCATGGCTCCTTGAAGTCCTCAAAGCTGCACTTGGGGTTGCCAGGGAATATAAAGATTGTGCCATCTGACTGTTGTGATATGTTGTGTTTCCATTTTTATTTGTTTCAAAATATTTCTTAATTTCCCTTTTGATTTCTTCTTTGACCCATTTACTGTTCTAGGCGCACATTGTTGAATTTCCACATATTTGTGAATTTTCCAGTTTTCCTCTTGTTATTGATTTCTAGTTTCATACCGTTGTGGTCAAAAAAGACACTTGATATGATTTTGATCTTCTTAAGTTGTTTTGTGGCCTAATATATGATTCATCCTGGAAAATGTTTCATGAGCACTTGAGAAGAATGTGTATTCTGCTCTTGTTGGATGGAATGTTCTATATACATATATGTTGGTTAGGTCCATTTGGTATACAATGTTTTTCAAGTTGGAGCCTGCTTCCTCCTCTCTCTCTGCCTGCCTCTCTGCCTACTTGTGATCTCTGTCTGTCAAATAAAAAAATTAAAAAAAAATTTAAAAAATTTAAAAAAAGTTTGATGTTTCCTTATTGTGTTTATGTCTGGATGATCTATCCATTGTTGAAAGTGGAATACTGAAGTCCCCTAGTAATACTGTATCTCTGTCTTTTTCTTCCCTTGGGTATATTAATATTTGCTTTATATATTTAGGTGCTTTGATATTAGGTGTATAAGTATTTACAAATATTTATATCCTTTTGATGGAATTACCCCTTTACATTACATAGCAACATTTGTCTTTTATATAGTTTTTGACTTAATGTCTATTTTATCACTATATAAGTACAGTGAGTCTCTTATAGGCAACATATAGTTTTAGATACTTTTTAAAAATCAATTCAAATACTATATGTGTTTTGATTTATGAATTTAATCCATTTACATTTAAATTCATTATTTATGGGTAAGAACTTATTGCCATTTAGTTAACTGTTTTTTGAGTGGTTTGTAGATCCCTTGTCTCTTTCTTCCTCTCTTGTCTTCCTTTGTGACTTGATGATTTTTCTGTTTTGGTGTGGTTGGATTCCTTTCTCCTTATATTTTGTGTACATACCACTTTTTTTTTTCCTTGTGGTTACCATGAGGTTTACATAAAACCTCTTTACTATACTTGACATGCAGAGATCGCAAGTAGGCAGAGGCAGGTAGAGAGAGAGGAGGAAGCAGGCTCCCTGCTGAGCAGAGAGCCTGATGCAGGGCTTGATCCCAGGACCCTGAGATCATGACCTGAGTTGAAGGCAGAGGCTTTAACCCACTGAGCCACCCAGACACCCCTAAAAAACTCTTTACTATACTATATCTAGTTTTACTATAACAATATTTTAAAGCTGATAGCAACTTAATGTTGACCTATAAAAAACTACATTTTAATTTCTCCTCCCACATTTTGTATTATTGATGTCACAGCTTACATCTTTTATATATTTTGTATCTGTTAACAATCTATTACAATTATATTTTAATACTTTTGTCTTTTAACTTTAATACTACAGTTAAAAGTAATTTGCATACCATTATACTATTAGAGTATTCTGCATTAGACTATATTCTTACCTTTATAGTGAGAGATTTATGCTTTCACGTATTTTCATGATGTTAGTTTGCATGCTTTCATTTCAGGTGTTCTCTTTGGCATCGTAAGGAAATTCTGGTGGTGAACACTCACAGCTCTCATTTGTCTAAAAAAGTCTAAGAAATAAAGTCTCCTTTATTTCTGAAGGATAGTCCTCTTGTTAACTACATTATGCCACAGGGATAGGGAATTGATATATCTCTGAATTAGGGCAATGAAGATGTATTGCTGGCCTTGCCAGCTAAAAGAAAACTGCTTCTGAAAATCCTTAATGACAGGGGTGGAGAAAAAGTCCTTTGTCAGATCAATAGCTTCATACTAGGTACCAGAAGATGAACTGATTTATTTAAACAATGAAACCATATATGGTACAGCAGTTATGACTGGAGTCACCACATGGTTAAGCTTACGGTAATCCACTGTCATTCTCCAAGATTAATCTCTCTTCTGCATAGACCAAATAGAAAAGTTGGATGGGATGTGGTGAGAATCACTACCTCTGCATCTTTCGAGTCATTGATGATGGCACTAATCATTTCAATACCTCCAGAAATGTGGTTTTACTTTTTGTGTATTATTTAAAGGCACTTGTATTAGACTTCTCCTGGGCTTTCCCCACCATAATAGCCCTTACTCCACAAGTCAGGGGACTAATGTGAGTATTCTGTCAGCTGATAAGTATATTCCAATTATATTTTCTATTACTGGGAAAATAACAAGGTAGGTTTGGGAACCTACTAGGCCTACTGTGAGAAACCTGAGCTAAAACCCCATTGCTCATCTGACCTCCATAAGCCCTACTCTCTGACTGGTGGACCACAGTGATATTTGGGATCTCCTAAAATTAATGTCATTTAGAATTAATGTTGAGTAGCCCCCCAAATTTCAATTATTTCCTTTTCCTCAATGCAGATACCCTGGTAAAAATCTGTAGGTTTGGGGCACCTGCGTGGCTCAGTTGGTTAAGCATCTGACTTAATCTCCGCTCATGTCTCGATCTCAGAGTTGTGAGTTCAAGCCCCGCCTTGGTGTCTGGAGGTTTATTTGGGGAAGGCTGGGAAAAAAAAAAAGATTAACAATATAAATTTTTCACAGTGGTCCTTTCTCAAGAGTACCCAGCCTCTTTTCATTCAAGAGGTTCTGAGACTATAAATTTGTTAAAGTCTGGGAATTGTTAGAAGGGCTATGACTGTTGTTATAATCCATGTTAAATTTTTTTTCTTTGATCCAGTTCTTTTCTACTTATACAGATCAAGTAAGAATTTAATAGGCTTTCTATCTCTTTCACTTATAAGAATGCCAGAGAACCAGTCAACACCACAAGTCTATATGAGTCAGACATATTCTGATTGCTGCTTTGACTCTGCTGTCCATGACAGTAGCCACACTTTCTTTGCCCACAGTGGTTGAGTCATCATCCCACTTGGTCCTGCCACCCCAGGATCTAATTATTCCCATTGCATTTAGTTTTTTTAATTCAGTGACCACAGCCCCCACTGTAAGGTGTGATCAACATAGAAGAGTGATCATAGAGTACTTCAAGGATTCTGGGGCCCCCCTCACAAATTTATTTCTTACAGTAGTAGTGAAATGTGTGTCTTAGGGACCACCAGAGTGGGTGAGCAGGTCTTATATGATAAATCCACTATAACATTCCAATCTCTCTAAGCCTTTGGGTCTCTTCCTCTATATTAAACCAAGGCAGATCTGGCATTTCCAACTCACTCACTGTGGGGCACTTTTTGGTCGACATTTCAGCCAATCAACTAAATAAACTGTTAGATCCCTTCCTAACTCCTCAATGCAACATTTAAATACAGAATTTCTGCTTAGTGAGCCCTATCAATAAATTCAGTCTGATCCATCTTTATGTTCCTTCTACCATTATCCCATACCCTAACATCCATTCCTGCACAAGGGCTCTAACTTTCTGTCTGCATAAATTAGAAAACTCAAGTAGTGATTTTGGAGTATAGCCACCTCATAGGCCACACTTTGTATCTCATCTTTAGAGGCCTGTTAGGTCTGAGTCTCGTCAAAGCCTAGAAGCCAAGGGAGGTGGTGGAGTAGGTCTTTTCTTTCTTTTCAAGATGATATTAGCACCATTTTTTTTTTTTTTTGAGGCCAGCATTACCTTTAATTTCAAAACCAGATAATTACCAGAGAAGAGGACTACAAATTAAGATTTCTCATGAACACAGATGCGAACATTCTTTTTTTTTTTTTAAAAGATTTATTTATTTATTTATTTGACAGAGAGATTACAAGTAGGCAGAGAGGCAGGCAGAGAGAGAGAGGAGGAAGCAGGCTCCCCGCTGAGCAGAGAGCCCGATGCGGGACTCGATCCCACGACCCTGAGATCATGACCTGAGCGGAAGGCAGCGGCTTAACCCACTGAGCCACCCAGGCGCCCATTCTTAACAAAAGGTGAGGTGAGTCTTAAGGCGAATCAACATGGTCTTTTATGACACTGCCTCAGGGGAGGCCATGATAGTTTCCACAGGTAATGTAGGGTTAACCTCCCCAGATGGTAGTGGAGAGGCCCCTAGTGCCAGGGTTGGAGATACTGCTTGCATTAGGATAAAAAGGCAAAGAAGACTCATCAGAATTTAGGGCTCAATGTCTCCAGCTTCATCAGGGTCTTCTACCAGTCTCCATTCTAATTTATAAGATCCCATTCCTTCCCAATTTATGACTTCGGTTTAAGAGCACACATCCGGTGAGTCTAGGGGCTCAATTTGCATTGTAATTCACCCAGTCACAGGATCCTGGGATTGTGAGATTCTGTGTTTGATTTTGAGCAATCTCAGCGCTGCAGCTACAAGAGATTAGGGACTCCTTCACTGTATACATGGAAGTTGGGGTCATTTATGCAGTGCCTGAGGTAGGAATTCAAAACCTGAGCTCATCATTTTCTCTCACCACTTTGTCCAGCAACAATAAGAGCAGCCAGCCAAACCCATTATATTTGTTAGTTTTTCAAAAATGTTAAAAAACAAACACCATATACACTTACAGGCCTACCTTAAGAACCAAAACCAAAACCAAATCAAACAAACAAAAACAAACAAAAAAACCTCTAAAAAAAAAAAAACCCAAAAACCCCCTCAAATAAACAACCTAACCTTATACCTAAAGAAGCTGGAAAAAGAACAAAAAATGAAGACAAAAGCCAGCAGAAGGAAAGAAGTAATAAAGGTTAGAGCAGAAATACATGATCTTGAAACAAACAAACAAAAAAAAAAAAAACAAAAAAAAGAGATTAATGAAGCCAGAAGGTGGCTTTTTGAAAAAATTATTAAAATTGATAAACCCCTACCAGACTTAACAAAATGGGAAAGAACTCAAATAAGGAAAATTATAAATGAGAAAAGAGAAATGACAATCAACACCACAGAGAATACTGTTAAAAGCCATATGCCAACAAATTAAAGAACCTGGAAGAAACAGATGAATTCCCAGAAACACATAAACTATGAAAACTTAGCTCAGTGGGTTAAGCAGCCAACTCTTGATTTTGGCTCAGGTCATGATCTCATGGCCGTGGGATCAAGTCCCTCACATCAGGCTCCATGCTTAGGGGAAAATTTGCTTGAGATTCTCTCATTCTTCCCCCAACCCTACCTCTCTATAAAATAAATAAATAAACAAATAAATAAATAAATCTTAAAACAAACAAACAAACAAATAAAAAACACCAAAAACAGAAACCTACCAAAACCGAAACAGGAAGAAACAGAAAATCTGAACAGATAGATAATAAGCAAGGAAACTGGATCAGTAATAAAAATATCTCCCAACAGGGGCGCCTGGGTGGCTCAGTGGATTAAAGCCTATGCCTTTGGCTCAGGTCATGATCCCAGGGTCCTGGGATGGAGCCCTGAGTTGGGCTCCTCTGCTCAGCAGGGAGCCTGCTTCCCCCTCTCTCTCTGCCTGCCACTCTGCCTTTTTGTGATCTCTCTCTGTCAAATAAATAAAATCTTAAAAAAAATTATCTCCCAACAAACAAAAGTCCAGGACCAGATGGATGGCTTCATAGGCTAATTCTACCAAACATGTAAAGAAGAGTTATTACTTATTCTTCTCAAACTACTCCAAAAAATAGAAAAGAGGAAAATTTTCAAACTCTTTCTATGAGACCAGAATTACCCTGATGCCAAAACCAGATAAAGACTCTACTAAAAAAGGGAACCATAGGTCAGTCTCCCTGATGAATATGGATGCAAAAATTTTCAATAAAATACTAGCAAATCAAATATAACAGTACATTAAAAGAATCATTCACCATGATCAAGTGGAATTTATTCCTGTGTTGCAAGCATGGTACAATATTTGTGAATCAACCAAAATGATATACTACATTAACAAAAGAAAGAATAAGAACCATATGATCATTTCAATAGATTCAGAAAAAACATTTAACTAAGTAAACACCCATTCATGATTAGAAAAAAAAAAAATCCGGGGTGTCTGGGTAGCTCAGTGAGTTAAAGCCTGTGCCTTTGGCTCAGGTTATGATCTCAGGGTCCTGGGATTGAGCCCCGCATTGGGCTCTCTGCTCAGCAGGGAGCCTGTTTCCACCCCTCTCTCTGCCTGCTGCTCTGTCTACTTATGATCTCTCTTTCTGTTAAATAAATAAAACCTTTTAAAAAAGTCCTCAACATAGTAGGTTGAGAGAGAACATACCTCAACATACTAAAAACCATATACAAAAAACCGACAGCTAATATCCTCAATGGGGAAAAACTGAGAGCTTTTCGTCAGGAACATGTCAGGGATATCCATTCTCACCATTGTTATTCAACATCGTGCTAGAAATACTAGCAACAGCAATCAGACAACAAAAAGAAATAAAAGGCATCCCAATCAGCAAGGAAAAAGTCAAGTTTTCATTATTTGCAGATGGCATGATCCTCTACATAGAAAATCTGAAAGATTCCACCAAAAAAATTGTGAGAACTGAAACATGAATTCAGTAGTCACAGGTTAGAAAATCAACGTACAGAAATCTGTTTCATTTCTATACAACAATAATGAAGCAGCAGAAAGAAATTAAGGTATCAACATCATTTACAATTACACCAAAAACAAGAAGATACCTAGGAATAAAGCTGCCCAAAGAGGTGAAATAGCTATACTCTGAAAACTATAAAGCTCTGATAAAAGAAAGAAACTGTGGAAAAAATGAAAAGACATCTCATAATCATGGATTAGAAGAAAAAAATGTTGTTACAGTGTCTATACTATCCAAAGCAACCTACACATTTCATGAAATTCTTGTCAAAATACCAAGATTTTTAACAGAGCTACAAGAAACAATCCTAAAATTTATATTGAACCACAGAAGACCCCAAATAGCCAAAGAAATCTTGAAAAAGAAAAACAAAGCTCATGTTATCACAATTCCAGATTTCAAATTATATTACAAAGCTGTAGTGATCAAGACAGTAAGGTACTAGCGTAAAAACAGATTCATAAGTGAACAAAACAAAATAGAAAACTCAGAAATGAACCTACAACTATTTGTTTAATTAATCTTTGACAAAGTAGGAAAGAAAATCCAATGGAAAAAAGTCTCATCAACAAATGGTGTTGGGAAAATTGGACAGACACATGCAGAAGAATGAAACTGGACCACTTCCTTACACCATACACAAAAATAGACTCAAAATGGATGAAAGACCTAACTGTGAGACAGGAATCCATCAAAATCCTAGAGGATAACATAAGTAATAACTTCTTTGCCATAGCAACTTCTTACTAGATATGTCTCTGGAGGCAAGGGAAACAGAAGCAAAGATAAACTATTGGGACTTAATTAAAATAAAAAACTTCTACACAGCAAAGTGAACAATCAACAAAACTAAAAGGCAACCTATGGAATGGGAGGAGATATTTATAAATGACATATCTGATAAAGAATTAGTATCCAAACTATATAAAGAATTTATCAAAGTCAACACACAAACAAAAAACAAATAATCCAGTGAGCAAATGGTAGAAGACATGAATAGACATTTTTGAAAAGAAGGCAACAGATGGCCAACAGACACATGAAAAGATATCCATCACTCACCATCAAGGAAATACAAATTAAAACTACAAGGAGATATCACCTAACACCAGTCAGAATGGTGAGAATGTGGAGAAAGAAGAACACTTTCCACTGTTGGTGGGAATGCAAAGTGATGCAGCCACTCTGGAAACAGTATGGAGTTTCCTCAAAAAGTTAAAAAGAGAACTACCTTAAGATTCAGCAATCACACTACTGAGTTTTTGCCCAAATAATACAAAAATATGAATTCAAAGGTATACATGCACCTTGACATTCATAGCAGCATTAGCAGCAATAGCCAAATTATGGAAAGATCCCAAAACGTGCATCAGCTAATGAATGGATAAAGATCACATCTTCTTTATATACGTGTGTGTGTGTGTGTGTGTGTGTGTATAATGGAATATTATATATATATGCATATATATATAAAATGGAATATTACTCAGCCATTAAAAATGCCTCATGCCATTTGTAATGACTAGGATGAAGCCAGAGTCTTATGCTCAGTGAAATAAGTCTTTCAGAGAATGACACCATATGATTTCACTCATATGTGGAATTTAAGAAATAAGACAAACAAACATAAAGGGGGAAAAAGAAAGGCAAACCAAGAAACAGACTCTTAACTGTAGAGAACAAATTGATGGCTACTAGAGGGGAGAAGTGTAGGGGGATGAGTCAAAGAGGTGATGGGGATTAAGAAGTGTACTTGTTGTGGGGCACCTGGGTGGTTCAGTGGGTTAAGGCTCTGCCTTCAGCTCAGGTCATGATCTCGGGGTCCTGGGATCAAGCCCCACATCAGGCTCTCTGCTCAGTGGGGAGCCTGCTTCCCTCCTCTCTCTGCCTGCCTCTCTGCCTACTTGTGATCTCTGTCTGTCAAATAAATAAATAAATAAAATCTTAAAAAAAAAAGAAGTGTAGTTGTTGTGATGAGTATTGTATGGAATTGTTGAATCACTATATTTAGTACACCTGAAACTAATATGACACATCATGTTAACTAAGTGGAATTTAAATTAAAAAAAATTATATACGCAGTCACTCATCTCCTTGCCTTTTATAAGTGATTTATTAAGAGTATTCAATGCAGTTAATTTGCATGTCTTTATTATCAGATCACACCATGGACCATTAGTTCTCTCTTTACTTCCAGAAACAGTCATTAATGTGTTTAAATTTAATCGTATGAAATAGTCAACTCCAGAAATTCCAGAACCAATTCAGCAAATTCATTTTTGGGGTGCCTGGATGACTCAGTTGTTGAAGCATCTGACTCTTAGTTTCAGTTCAGGTTATGATCTCAGGGTCATGGAATTGAGCCACACATTGGGCTCTACACTCGCCATGAAGTCTGCTCGAGACTCTCTTTCTCCTTCTCCCTGTGACCCTACTCTCTCTCTCAAATAAGTGGATAAATCCTTTTTAAAATGAGAAAGAAATGTCATACAGTTGCTGTCATATAGTTATATCTTCCTTGCTTTCTTCACCAAAGTTTTGTAGTTTTCTTCTTACAGATCTTATACATATTATGTTAGTATTTATTTAAGAATTTCATTTTTTTGGTGCTAATGTAAATGTTAATATATGTGTTTATTTTTTGTTTTTTTATAAGATTTATTTATTTATTTGAGAGAGAGCAAGAAGAGTGGATAGGCAGAGCAAGTAAAAGGGAGAGAGGATCTCAAGCAGACTCCACACTGAGCACAGAACCTGACATGGGGCTCAGTTTCATGACCCTGAGGTCATGACCTGAGCTGAAACTAAGAGATACTTAATTGACTGTGCCACCCAGGTGCCCCAATAGTATTGTCCTTTTTAACTTCAAATTCTAGCTGTTCATTCTGTTAGACAGGAAAGCAGCTGATTTTTTAAAAATTTATTTTTTATAAACATATATTTTTATCCCCAGGGGTACAGGTCTGTGAATCGCCAGGTTTACACACTTCACAGCACTCACCAAAGTACATACCCTCCCCAATGTCCATAACCATACCCCCTTCCTCCCAACCCCCCTCCCCCCAGCAACCCTCAGTTTGTTTTGTGAGATTAAGAGTCACTTATGGTTTGTCTCCCTCCCAATCCCATCTTGTTTCATTTATTCTTCTCCTACCCACTTAAGCCCCCATGTTGCATCACTACTTCCTCATATCAGGGAGATCATATGATAGTTGTCTTTCTCCACTTGACTTATTTCGCTAAGCATGATATGCTCTAGTTCCATACACGTTGTCGCAAATGACAAGATTTCATTTTTTTTGATGGCTGCATAGTATTCCATTGTGTATATATACCACATCTTCTTGATCCATTCATCTGTTGATGGACATCTAGGTTCTTTCCATAGTTTGGCTATTGTGGACATTGCTGCTATAAACATTTGGGTGCACGTGCCCCTTCGGATCACTACGTTTGTATCTTTAGGGTAAATATCCAGTAGTGCAATTGCTGGGTCATAGGGCAGTTCTATTTCAACATTTTGAGGAACCTCCATGCTGTTTTCCAGAGTGGTTGCACCAGCTTGCATTCCCACCAACAGTGTAGGAGGGTTCCCCTTTCTCCGCATCCTCGCCAGCATCTGTCATTTCCTGACTTGTTGATTTTAGCCATTCTGACTGGTGTGAGGTGATATCTCATTGTGGTTTTGATTTGTATTTCCCTGATGCTGAGTGATATGGAGCACTTTTTCATGTGTCTGTTGGCCATCTGGATGTCTTCTTTGCAGAATCGTCTGTTCATGTCCTCTGCCCATTTCTTGATTGGATTATTTGTTCTTTGGGTGTTGAGTTTGCTAAGTTCTTTATAGATTTTGGACACTAGTCCTTTATCTGATATGTTGTTTGCAAATATCTTCTCCCATTCTGTCAGCTGTCTTTTGATTTTGTTAACTGTTTCCTTTGCTGTGCAAAAGCTTTTGATCTTGATGAAATCCTAATAGTTCATTTTTGCCCTTGCTTCCCTTGCCTTTGGCGATGTTCCTAGGAAGATGTTGCTGCGGCTGAGGTCGAAGAGGTTGCTGCCTGTGTTCTCCTCAAGGATTTTGATGGATTCCTTTCTCACATTGAGGTCCTTTATCCATTTTGAGTCTATTTTTGTGTGTGGTGTAAGGAAATGGTCCAATTTCATTTTTCTGCATGTGGCTGTCCAATTTTCCCAACACCATTTATTGAAGAGGCTGTCTTTTTTCCATTGGACATTCTTTCCTGCTTTGTCGAAGATTAGTTGACCATAGAGTTGAGGGTCTATTTCTGGGCTCTCTATTCTATTCCATTGATCTATGTGTCTGTTTTTGTGCCAGTACCATGCTGTCTTGATGATGACAGCTTTGTAATAGAGCTTGAAGTCCGGAATTGTGATGCCACCAACTTTGGCTTTCTTTTTCAATATCCCTTTGGCTATTCGAGGTCTTTTCTGGTTCCATATAAATTTTAGAATTATTTGTTCGATTTCTTTGAAAAAGATGGATGGTACTTTGATAGGAATTGCATTAAATGTGTAGATTGCTTTAGGTAGAATAGACATTTTCACAATATTTGTTCTTCCAATCCATGAGCATGGAACATTTTTCCATTTCTTTGTGTCTTCCTCAATTTCTTTCATGAGTACTTTATAGTTTTCTGAGTATAGATTCTGTGCCTCTTTGGTTAGGTTTATTCCTAGGTATCTTATGGTTTTGGGTGCAATTGTAAATGGGATTGACTCATTAATTTCTCTTTCTTTTGTCTTGTTGTTGGTGTAGAGAAATGCAACTGATTTCTGTGCATTGATTTTATATCCTGACACTTTACTGAATTCCTGTACAAGTTCTGGCAGTTTTGGAGTGGAGTCTTTTGGGTTTTCCACATATAGTATCATATCATCTGCGAAGAGTGATAGTTTGACTTCTTCTTTGCCGATTTGGATGCCTTTAATTTCCTTTTGTTGTCTGATTGCTGAGGCTAGGACTTCTAGTACTATGTTGAATAGCAGTGGTGATAATGGATATCCCAGCTGTGTTGCTGACCTTAGCGGAAAAGCTTTCAATTTTTTTCCATGGAGAATGATATTTGCAGTGGGTTTTTCATAGATGGCTTTGATGATATTGAGGTATGTGCCCTCTATCCCTACACGTTGAAGAGTTTTGATCAGGAAGGGATGCTGTACTTTGTCAAATGCTTTTTCAGCATCTATTGAGAGTATCATATGGTTCTTGTTCTTTCTTTTATTGATGTGTTGTATCACATTGACTGATTTGCGGATGTTGAACCAACCTTGCAGCCCTGGAATAAATCCCACTTGGTCTGGTGAATAATCCTTTTAATGTACTGTTGAATCCTAGTATTTTGGTGAGAATTTTCGCATCTGTGTTCATCAAGGATATTGGTCTATAGCTCTTTTTTGACGGGATCCTTGTCTGGTTTTGGGATCAAGGTGATGCTGGCCTCATAAAATGAGTTAGGAAGTTTTCCTTCCATTTCTATTTTTTGGAACAGTTTCAGGAGAATAGGAATTAATTCTTCTTTAAATGTTTGGTAGAATTCCCCTGGGAAGCTGTCTGGCCCTGGGCTTTTGTTTGCTTGGAGATTTTTGATGACTGTTTCAATGTCCTTACTGGTTATGGGTCTGTTCAGGCTTTCTATTTCTTCCTGGTTCAGTTGTGGTAGTTTATATGTTTCTAGGAATGCATCCATTTCTTCCAGATTGTCAAATTTGTTGGCGTAGAGTTGCTCATAGTATGTTCTTATAATAGTTTGTATTTCTTTGGTGTTAGTTGTGATCTCTCCTCTTTCATTCATGATTTTATTTATTTGGGTCCTTTCTCTTTTCTTTTTGATAAGTCTGGCCAGGGGTTTGTCAATCTTATTAATTCTTTCAAAGAACCAGCTCCTAGTTTCGTTGATTTGTTCTATTGTTTTTTTGGTTTCTATTTCATTGATTTCTTCTCTGATCTTTATGATTTCTCTTCTCCTGCTGGGCTTAGGGTTTCTTTCTTGTTCTTTCTCCAGCTCCTTTAGGTGTAGGGTTAGGTTGTGTACCTGAGACCTTTCTTGTTTCTTGAGAAAGGCTTGTACCGCTATATATTTTCCTCTCAGGACTGCCTTTGTTGTGTCCCACAGATTTTGAACCGTTGTGTTTTCATTATCATTTGTTTCCATGATTTTTTTCAATTCTTCTTTAATTTCCCGGTTGACCCATTCATTCTTTAGAAGGATGCTGTTTAGTCTCCATGTATTTGGGCTCTTTCCAAACTTCCTCTTGTGGTTGAGTTCTAGCTTCAGAGCATTGTGGTCTGAAAATATGCAGGGAATGATCCCAATCTTTTGATACCGGTTGAGTCCTGATTTAGGACCGAGGATGTGATCTATTCTGGAGAATCTTCCATGTGCACTAGAGAAGAATGTGTATTCTGTTGCTTTGGGATGAAATGTTCTGAATATATCTGTGATTTCCATCTGGTCCAGTGTGTCATTTAAGGCCTTTATTTCCTTGCTGAATTTTTGCTTGGATGATCTGTCCATTTCAGTGAGGGGAGTATTAAAGTCCCCTACTATTATTGTATTATTGTTGATGTGTTTCTTTGATTTTGTTATTAATTGGGGGCATAGATATTTAAAATTGTTAGATGTTCTTGTTGGACAGACCCTTTGAGTATGATATAATGTCCTTCCTTATCTCTTATTATAGTCTTTGGCTTAAAATCTAATTGATATGATATAAGGATGGCCACTCCTGCTTTCTTCTGATGTCCATTAGCATGGTACATTGTTTTCCACCCCCTCACTTTAAATCTGGAGGTGTCTTCTGGCTTAAAATGAGTTTCTTGTAGGCAACATATAGATGGGTTTTGTTTTTTTATCCATTCTGATATCCTGTGTCTTTTGATTGGGGCATTTAGCCCATTAACATTCAGGGTAACTATTGAGAGATATGAATTTAGTGCCATTGTATTGCCTATAAGGTGACTGTTACTGTATATTGTCTCTGTTCCTTTCTGATCTACCACTTGTAGGCTCTCTCTTTGCTTAGAGGACCCCTTTCAATATTTCCTGTAGAGCTGGTTTGGTGTTTGCAAATTCTTTCAGTTTTTGTTTGTCCTGGAAGCTTTTAATCTCTCCTTCTATTTTCAGTGATAGCCTAGGTGGATATAGTATTCTTGGCTGCATGTTTTTCTCCTTTAGTGCTCTGAAAATATCATGCCAGCTCTTTCTGGCCTGCCAGGTCTCTGTGGATAAGTCAGCTGCCAACCTAATATTTTTACCATTGTATATTACAGACTTCTTTTCCCGGGCTGCTTTCAGGATTTTCTCTTTGTCACTAAGACTTGTAAATTTTACTATTAGGTGACGGGGTGTGGGCCTATTCTTATTCATTTTGAGGGGCGTTCTCTGAACCTCCTGAATTTTGATGCTCGTTCCCTCTTCCATATTGGGGAAATTCTCCCAATAATTCTCTCCAGTATACCTTCTGCTCCCCTCTCTCTTTCTTCTTCTGGAATCCCAATTATTCTAATGTTGTTTCATCTCATGGTGTCACTTATCTCTCGAATTCTTCCCTCATGGTCCAGTAGCTGTTTGTCCCTCTTCTGCTCAGCTTCTTTATTCTCTGTCATTTGGTCTTCTATATCGCTAATTCTTTCTTCTGCCTCATTTATCCTAGCAGCGAGAGCCTCCATTTTTGATCGCACCTCATTAATAGCTTTTTTGATTTCAACTTGGTTAGATTTTAGTTGTTTTATTTCTCCAGAAAGGGCTTTTATATCTCCCAAGAGGGTTTCTCTAATATCTTCCATGCCTTTTTCAAGCCCGGCTAGAACCTTGAGAATTGTCATTCTGAACTCTAGATCTGACATATTACCAATGTCTGTATTGATTAGGTCCCTAGGCTTAGGTACTGCCTCTTGTTCTTTTTTTTGTGGTGAATTTTTCCGCCTTGTCATTTTGTCTAGATAAGAGTATATGAAGGAGCAAGTAAAATACTAAAAGGGTGGCAACAACCCCAGGAAAATATGCTTTAACCAAATCAGAAGAGATCCCAAATCATGAGGGGGGAGAAAGGGGATAAAAAGAGGTTCAAAAAGAAAGAAAGAAAAAAAAAAACAAAAGAATTAAAAAAAGAAAACGAATAAAGAAAAGTATAAAAAAGAAAAAATATATACATTAAACTAGTTTAAAAACATTAAAAAAGAAAAGGGTAAAAGTTGAAAAAATATTTAGCAGAAGAAGAGAAAAAAAATAAAAAAGAAAAAAATTAAATTAACTGCAAGACTAAAAAATCACAGGGAGAAAGCCATGAGTTCCGTGCTTTGCTTTCTCCTCCTCTGGAATTCTGCTGCTCTCCTTGGTATTGAAACCGCACTCCTTGGTAGGTGAACTTGGTCTTGGCTGGATTTCTTGTTGATCTTCTGGGGGAGGGGCCTGGTGTAGTGATTTTCAAGTGTCTTTGCCCCAGGCGGAATTGCACCTCCCTTACCAGTGGCTGGGCTGAGTAATCCGCTCGGCTTTGCTTTCAGGAGTTTTTGTTCCCTGAGCAGTTTCCGTAGAGTTCTGGAGGACGGGAATACAAATGGTGGCCTCCTGGTCTCTGGCCCGCAGGAGCCGAGAGCCCAGGGCCCCATTCCTCAGTGCGCCCTCAGAGAACAGCGCCAGTATCTCCCGTCTGCCTGACCTCCGGCTGCGCTCCAAGCTCACCGAGCCTGCGGCCGGTTCAAGGTACCCCCGAGCTGCGAGCTTATCGGCTCTGTCTCTGCAGCCAGCTTTCCCGTTCCAATACCTGCAAGCTCTGCAACAACACTCAGACACCCCCAATCCTTCTGTGACCCTGCGGGACCTGAGGCCATGCTGACCCCGCCTGGGCTTTGCCCCGGTTTAGCCCCTGGAGCGATGTCCCTCAGCGGAACAGACTTTTAAAAGTCCTGATTTTGTGCTCCGTTGCTCCGCCGCTTGCCGGGAGCCGGCCCCTCTTCCCGGGGTCTATCTTCCCGTCGCTTTGGATTCACTTCTCCGCCAGTCCTACCTTTCAGAAAGTGGTTGTTTTTCTGTTTCTAGAATTGCTGTTCTTCTTCTCTTCGATCTGCCGATGGATTTGCAGGTTTTGCAATCTTTAGATAAGCTATCTAGCTGATCTCCTGCTAGCTAAAGTAGTCTCAGCCTGCTACTTCTCCACCATCTTGACTCCTCCTCCAAGCAGCTGATTTTTATATGCCACTTGGTCATGGCATATAATCCTTTAAATGTATTTCTTAATTCAGTTTTCTAGGATTTTGTTGAGGATTTCTGCATCAATATTCATAAGGTATACTGGTCTGTAAATATTCTTTTCTTGTAGTGTCTTTGGCTTTGGTATCAAGGCAATGTTGGAGAATTAGTGCTAAAGAATTAGTGCTAATTTTTCCCTTAGTATTTGGTAAAATTCACCAATGAAGCCATTAGATCCTGGCTTTTCTTTGTCAGGAGGTTTATTATTATTACTGATTCAATCTCCTTTCTAATTACAAGTCTATTCAGATGGGTTGTTGAGCCTTGTATCCTGCTAACTTTCTATAATCACTTAATAGTTCCAAGAGTATTTTTGTTGATTCCTTGGGTTTTCTACATAGACAATAATGTTATCTTTTTCAATCTTCTGTTACATTTGTAGAAAACTGAGAAGCCAGCTCCATTCACCCAACTGCTCCAGCTACCTACAGTGCTAGCTCCCATCAATCTGGTGGGAGTGATGGATTAGCTCTTCCAGTCATTAACAGGTTTGGTTAATAGCAGTGAACTAGGGAAAAGATATTTAAGAAAAGGAGAGTTAATTTGAACATGGTACAGAGTTCAGGGAGGAGTATTTATGTGTGTGTGTGTGTTGCTGTGTGTTTGATCAACTGTGGTTTCCTGAAAACTGTGTTTAGTGTGGATGGGAGTGGGGAAAGGGAGATTACACCAAGAAAGGAATAAGAGTACAAGGAAGGAAAGATGAGAGATAGTGGAGAGAAACTTTAATATTCACAGTAGCTAGATTTGTGAATGGTAAACATTTGCATGTGGCTTTTAAAAATTCTGGGTTTTTACTCTTCCTTTATAAAGTTCAGTTGAATAGTCATTCTACCACAGTTCTTGAATTTCTGTGATATAAATCAGAAAAATTATCCAAAAGTTGAAAATGGCATGAGGGCCAGGCAAGGATGCTCTCCTGTATTGCACATAATACAACTCATTGTTCCCCACCCATTCAATGTCCTGGGATTAGTCAAATTTCATCTTAACTTGTACATTTTTAAATAAATATACAATAACTTCTATCCAGTAGAATGCACAATTCCAAGGTTTTATTGCCCCATGGAAATTAGTTTTGTATCTATTCAATCAAGCATTCTTATCCTTCTTTAAACATCCCAGCTTCTCAAATATTCTTCTCAAGGATCATAGTGTCTTACAGTTTCTCTCATGTCTTAGTCATTTTAGGCTGCTACAACAAGAATACCATAGACTGGATGATTTCAACAGAAAACTTTTATTTCCCATAGCTCTGCAGACTGGGAGTCTGACATGAGGCTGCTAGCATGGTAAGGTTCTGGGGAGGATCGGCTTCCTGGTTTCCCCACATAGGAAAGAGAAAGATGGAGGCAGAGAAAGAAAGGTGTAAGAGAGAGAGCTCAAGCTTGTCTCTTTGTATAAGAACACTAATCCTACGGATAGCTCCACCCTCATGATGTAATCACCTCCCAAATGCCCCACCTCCAAATACCATCGCATCAGGCGTTTGGATTTCAACATATGAATTTTGGGGTGATGCAGATATTCCATCCACAATACCTCACTATTTAGTAAGTGGAATAAAATCTTTGATACACATACTCCTTTTATATTTGCATGAAAGTCATGATTTTACTCTTTTGAAACTTGAACTGTTTCGGAGGTCCACCAAGAAGCCCAGGTAGACTCATCTGACCGAGCCAAGTAAACTGTACCCAAACTTAGACCAGGTCTGTGAAGTGGATGTCATGGCTTGTTTAAACCCACACATCTTTTCTTGTCTTCCTGAATGAATCCCAAATAGAAACAGAACTTCCACTTCACTGACTCACTTTCCTTTTATTTGTTTTTTCCCTTCCTAATAATTTTGTTTTGTTTTTATTTCCAGTCAATATATGGCTGGTAAGTTATTCCTACTGGTAGCAGCAATGTTGGAGAATTTGGTTTTATAGTTTCACCATATGATGTTATCAACTGGATGGATGATACAGATATAGTCCCTATTGGCTGAGAGATGATAAAGAACACAATTTGCTAGTGTCTCTTCATCTATTTGTGTGCTCATAGCAATTGAGTCTTATCCTTGCTCAAAAAAGCACCTCTCTGAGATCTGAACAGGTGAAATTTTGTTTTCTATATTTACTTTTAATCTGTGGCTGAAGGCGTAGAAATAAAGCTATAACATTTCTATGTGTCTGTGTGTCTGTAATATAGGAAGGCCTTCGACTGTCATTGCATGAGTGTGAAATATTTTCTTACCACAAGATGGTATTGATATATTAGATTACTTTGTCTCTTAAAGGATCTCTGTTCCGATTGGTTAATAGAGAAGTACTTACACAAATATAATATGCCCAAATATCACATAAATTAAACAGACCTTCTAATACTTGAAATGTGATATTCTTTTGTTGCTTCAGAAATATCTCAACACATCCAAGTTCATATAATTAAGATGAGTCTTTGGAAAAAAAATAGTCTGGTTTAATAATTTTGGTTTAAGAGAGTAAAAAACAGCTTTAAGTCTTTTCTCTGATTGATGTTAAATATAATACAGGGGTACATTCTTCATAATATTTGTTTTATGTTGACTCTTCCAAACTTTTTATATTGGCTTCCTGATCAAAAAGCAGTCACTACTGCTACATCATGTTTAAGACTATGGAAAAGATAAATTTGTGTTCAAGTATTATTATTCTGGCAAACACTGTCAATCAACAGTAATTATGTTTCATAGTATGGCAGTTTAAATAGTCCAAGATCCTTAGATTACTTAACAACTCGATTTAATATTAAATCAATATAATTACTAAATAATTGTATGCCTAGATGATCTCTATGTAAAATTGAATGCTGAGACCTTACTAAGTTAAAATTACATACTTCTACCTCTTCTTTTCATATGCTATAATGTCACATTAATAAAACTACTCATTTGGTCACTTTGAAAAGGAAAGAAAAGGATGTACGGTGTTTTAGATGTATTCATTGCCAAAATATTTGCACATGACAGATAGTTCTTAATTTTCTACTTCCCAGATTTCTCTTATAACAGAAGTTAGTTACTTTGATTAAAAGTTATGACAAATACAAGTAGGTGAGACTCTACTATAAGCAATGGTAACAGAAATACAACTAAAGGTCAGAGATACATTCTTGTATCTTGTCTCTAAAAAGAGAGTAGAGAAGTATCTGTAAGTGTCTGGCTATTTCAGAAATATATCTGAGGGGGGGTAGAAAGTTGCAGAGGATTTGTTGAAAGGAAATTTTTGTTTCGATTTATAATAGTGAGTCTGAAAGATGCAATAAAATATATTAAAATTTTGATAAACTTGGCTTATTTTTGATGGATTTACTCATAGGGGGAAAAACCTTGTGAAACTTTTACTGTGAAATATGTGATAATAAAACTTGAACTTGGCTTCTCTCTACTGAGATGATTGTTTTATCTTAGAACTCTTAACAAGAGGTAAAAGAATATTTTTTACCTTTCCTTAAACCTGCTTAATTGGAAGGATTCCATATTTCTCTAGAATAATGTTTTGGTTTCCTTATGGTCCTGGTGGACATTAGCTAGTTTTGTGTCTAAGCCAGCAATCTTATCCTTCTGTAAATGCCTGCACATCTAAAATGCTTTTTGAATGGTCATGGCATCTTACTGGTTCCCTCATTAATGGGTGAGTTACATAAAATATTTGACCTGTATTCATTTCACATTTGCCTGAGAGTCATGCTTTTATATGTTTGAAAATTCTACTTTCACATTTACTACTAATAAGGAATTAATATATTGGTAAAGAAATAATAAAATCCCCAATTTTCTATGTAAGGAGTGGGTCACAACTGAGCCTGGTTTGAGGCATGTCGGGGGCTTGGGAGAAGGCTGTGCCCCAGGCTGGCTCAACAGCTCAGCAGCTCCTACAGAGGAAATGAGAAGTAGGGAGAGACCTATACGCTATAGGTTGGCAGCTTTGGCAGAGACACGGGTGCCCCACGTAATACCATCCCCATGGTAGATGAAGTCAGTGAGGAAAAAGATCACTTGTCAATGACAGCAAAGAGGAACTGTGTCAAAGGGCATATCATACACTCCCACAATTCCCAGAGCAGCTCAAATGAAATTGGGGGGAGAGGAGGTTAGAATCTTCCAACTGGTAAGGTTAGGTAGAAATGTTCTATTGGTGTCATTGTGACCCTAACTTACACCTAGATCTGTGTAGGCTAAAGAGGTCTAAAGTTATTGGCGAGATTTCCCAATCAATTCCTTGACATGTATTAAAATAAAACATACTGTAGGTCCTGTGAAGAGCAATGATCTAAGAATTGGGACCTACTTTTAGCTTCACCTCTCAGGAGCTACAAGGTTTAGGCAACGTTTCCTGAGACCCCATTAACAAAATGGAGCTAACTTCCCTTATGGCATCATAAGATCATGGTAAGGATTATCCAGGCACACATGTATTTGTCACACATATCACATGTGACATAAAAGCCAGGACTTACATTGCACTCACTATGAGCTAGTACTGTGCTAAATGTATTGTATACATGACTTGTTTAATCTGCACAATTTTCCTATGAGAATGTAACAGTACTGTCACCATGTTATGGAGGAAGGGACTCGCTCTAGGTCATGCAGTTTTGTCTTGAGGGTCAGGATCTGAACTCAAGCAGTCTGTCTACAGCTCCCCATTTCATTGTGGCACTAAGTACTAGGCAAATGTGGAAAGTATTATTTTTTTCTGTCCTCAAGGAACACATAATTGAATGGAGGTAGTAGGGTGGAAAATACATATGACCGGGGAATGACATTGCAAAGAAAGTCAAATTGACTGACCCTACCAACATATTCTTGTCAAAATGGTTTTGTTTATTTTTATTTTCTGCCATTGGTTTTATGATAATATACTTTACTTTTTTTTTTCCAAATACAAAACTGCATAAAATCAATTGTGCTTTTTCAAAAGATGCTTGCCCCATAGAGATTCTAATGAGTATATCTGGGAAAGGAGCAACTTACTCCCTCTCTCATGCAGAAAAGCAGACTTTCTAAGATATGTTGCTATGTAGTTTCAGTGGCAGACAGAGAAGAAGGGTAAGCAACAATGTGAAATATTTCAGAGTAAATAACAGCTTTGCATTTGTAAAGGCAAATGCCCAGTTCTACCTATGTCTCTAGGCACTAAAATTAGACATTTTTTAGAAAGTTTAAAAAAAAAAAAGATATGCATGTACTTTTGCAAATGTCCTCCAGATGAGAACAGTGGCACTCAAAGACAGACTGCACACCATTGATGTTGGCCAGCCTTTCATCGGGCATACGTGTCAGCCCAGTGCTGCTGGCAGAGAACCAGAAGTGCAGAGAGCTCCAGTTAGCCTGCCACATGCATGGCCCATCACTGGCGGCAGCTCTGGAAGAATTCCAACAGGACTTCTAAGATCTTGCTACCAAGGGTTTGCTTTAAGGACCATTTCACTTGAGGGCTTTTATTTTTGTTTACAATTTTAGCTTTTTGTAGTCAATTCTCTGCATCCCTACTTTTGTGATAAGTAAATCATAAATAACTACTTTTCTCTTGTAGATGAGTTTAAAAGACACTCCATTGTCTCCTTCTTCCCTCACAGAGTTGGGAGTCCTTGACCAATCTCAATGTTTCTGCTTTCTCTGCTCCTACAATGATATTCAAGACCAGTCACCACCTTAGGTGGGACATGCTGAAGCAGCTTGATGAAGAGTTATGTTAGTTGTGATATGAGTTCCCATGGTCTTGGGACACACAGACCTTCAAATTAGACCTTTGCCTTTGCAGTGGCTGCAAGTGTCTTTTGTTAATCTATACTCTTATTGACCAGTCTTCTGAACATCACCACCTCCATCATGTGTGCATCTATGGCCCAACTATCTTCCATCGAACTCTTCCAACAGCAGCTGCCTAGGTTCATGAGGTTTGCCTAGCTATCCTGTCTGTTCTATCCTTATGTCATCCATAGGGAGGGCTGTTCTGACTGGTTCCCTTACACCTTCTTAGGCTGGGATTGGGTCTATGTCTTCCATGGCCTTAAGCTCTGAGCTTCACTTACTTTCAGCTTTGGCAGCAGGAGGAGCTCTTGGGTTGGGCTCTAGTCAAGGACTTAGCATCCCCACGTTCCATTTTACTTAACTTCATGATGCCTACTACATCCTGGATTACTTGATGTTTTATGTTCTTAAAACCTAATCATAATTTTATCACAAAATTGATTAAAAATTATTCAAAGAGTCAATTCCTATCAAAAGAAAATCTAATCCTGCCTCATATGATTTGTATAAAACAAGCTACCATTATTGAACTTGAAACATTTTTACTGTTTAATCTACTGTTTGTGCTATAGTTGAGGATTTCAGACCATTTCTTACTCTCTTTCTAAATTTTGTTTCCCTAGGGACACTACATAAATAACGGTGTGACAAACACTAGGGCAACTGGGGCTCATATTCCAGATTCTATTATTTTCTTCCAATGTGATTGAAGATGTTACTCTTTTCATGCTTCGTGGACATGGGGAATGTTTTATTCTAAATATTTGGCTTTCCAGCACTGCTGCAGCCCAGCTGAAAATTTGCCATCTGAACCCCATGCTACTATTCACTTTAAATCCTACTGAGGAGGGTACATGCTGAACAGAAAACCCTAATGGCAAGCATTATTAATGAAAACCTGTGTTAAGATCAGAAACCTAATTCTCTGCAGATGACATCTGGGAAGTGAATATTTTCTCTAGCTGTGCAAGGCTGTATCTTCCTATTTCTTTATTTTCAACCTCATTTAAATAAGATTGGATATTTGGAAATATTTTTGTTATTTCCTTTTAGAAATGGATATTGATTCATTTTTTAAATGAAAATAACTTAGAAATACATAAAGAAGAAAGTAAAAATCAACTATAATCCCAGATTCACAGATGATTACTGCTCATAGTTTGATACATGTTTTTTCTATGATATTTCTATATAATATTTTGTAAGCCACTTTTTAACAGTATAACCTAGACATCTTTTATAAGAGATTTACTTTATTCCACTGTGCAAATATACAGCATCAAAAAAAAAAACAACTCCTTTTCATGGACTTCTATCTTGCGTAGAGTTTTCACTCTTACAAGTAGTGCTATAATAAAAATTATTTTATAGACAACTTCGGAAATTTTGTTTGTTCAATTATTTCCTTAAAATGCAAGAAGCAAAATTTCTGGTAATTTAAAATTTGGACACCTGTTGCTAAGTTGTCTTCTTTATGGAACATGCCATTGTATTCAGCGCCACTTCCCCATTTTTTCCACTGTTGGATATAATCAAACTTTTTAAGTCTTTCTCAAGGTGATAGGGAAATACATCTATGTATTATTTTTTGTTATATTTCTCTGATTATAGAAAAATAGGATTGATTTCTTTCACATCTTTATTTTCCAGTTGATTATTTTTGTCACAAGCTTTTCATTGTGCATTTTCAATGGTTTCTTTCTTTGATTACTATATTTATAGAAATCTTTATTTGTTAAGGATAATAAACCTTTACTGGTCATGTATGTGTTAAATATTATCCATCTTTTTCTTTTAACTTTGTGGTGTATTTTGTTTGCCTAAAAGAATTTTAAAATGTTTACAAAGTCAAATCTACAGCTCATAATTTTTCTACCTCTTGCTCTTCTGGCATATAAGGAAAATTCTTCTCTACCCAAAATGTTATGAAAATATTTTTGCTGCATTTTAACAGTTTTATTGAGATATAATTCACATAACATACAATTTACCCAATTAAATATACAATTCAATAGTTTTTAGCATATAGAGAGAGTTGTGCAATCATTACCACAAGCTAGCATTAGACTATATTCATCACTCCAAAATAAAACCCTCGACCCATTAGTGAATTTCCCATTCCTTCCCCATCCCAACACAAGGCAACCACAATCTACTTTCTGCCTCTGTCGATGTGCTCATCCTGAACCTTTTATTGTAAATGGAAATATACGAACATACATAGATGGTTTTGTGACTGGCTTCTTTCACTTAGCATCATGTTTTCCAGGTTTACACATGTTGCAGCATCTATCAATATTTCTTTCCTTATTATTGTCAAATAATACTGCATTGTGTGGGTAGCCACCATTTTATTTACATGTTCTTTGGTTGATAGACACTTGGTTGATGATTTTTTTATTATGAATAGATCTGCCAGTGGCCTTTGTGTCCATGTTTTCATGTGAAAGTATGTTTTCATTTCTGTCAGGTGTACACACAGAAGTGAAATTGCTGGATCATAGGAAAAGTATACTTCCTGTTTTGAAAAATGGCCAAACTGTTTTCCAAAGTGACTGTACCATTTTATATTCCCAACAGCAAAGTATGAGGTTCATATTTCTCTTCTCTATTGTGACTGCCTTTTTTTATTACAGTCATCCCAGGGGTTGTGAGGTGGTATTTTGTGGGGTTTCTTTGCTTTTCCCTAATGACTAATGGTGTTGATACCTTTGCATGAACTTATTGGCCAGACAAAGACACTTTCGTGTCTTCTTGGGAGAAATGTCTTTTCAGATTCTTTGCCCTTTTTTCCTTATTCCAGAAAGTCATAAAGTGGAATCAAATGATGTATAGTCTTTTTAGATCAACTTCTTTCACTTTGTAACATGCATTTAAGGTTGCTCCACGGTTTTTTTGTTTGTTTGTTTGTTTGTTTTTGTGACCTGATAGCTCATTTCTTTTTATTGGCATTGTATAGATATACCAGTTTGTTTTACCATTCACCTATTAAAGGACATTGTGGTTACTTCCAGTTTTTCAATTATAAATAAGGCTGTTAGCATTTTGTTGAAGATATTTTGCACTTATGTTCATGAGAGACATTGTTATCTAGTTTTCCTTTCTTGTAATGTCTTCATCTGGTTTCAATCTTGCAATAATACTTGTCTCCTAGAATGAGTTAAGAAGTGTTCCTTCTGGCTCTATTTTCTCAAAGGGACTGTAGAGAATTGGTACCATTTCTTCCTAAAATATTTGGTAGAATTCACCAGTGAAACCATCTGGGCCTGGTGCTTTGTTTTGTAGGAGGTAATTATTTATTCAATGTCTTTAATAGACAGAGGCTTATTCACATTATCTATTTATCTTTGTATGTTTTGTTGGCTTTGTGTCTTAAGGAATTGTTCCATTTCATCTCAATTATGAAATTTGTGAGCTTGGAGTCATTCACTATAAATTTTAATTACCCCTTTAATGTCTATGGGATCAGCAGTAAATTCTCTTTCACTTATGGTATCATAATTTATATTTTCTCTGTATATTTTTCTTATTAGCCTGGCTGGAGGTTTACCAATTTTATTAATAATTTCAAATAATTAACCTTTGGTTTTTTGGTTTTCTGTATTATTTTCTTGTTTTCAATTTCCATGATTTCTGCTCTACTTTCTATTATTTATTTCTTCTAATGGGTTTAGTTTTATATTGCTCTCATCTGTATTGTTCCCTAAGGTGAAAGCTTAGATTATTCATTTTAGATATTTCTTCCTTGCTAATATATACATCTAATACTATAAGTACCCCCCCAAAGCATTGCTGTCAATGTGTCCCACAAGATTAGTGTTGCTTTACATTATTTATTCAAAATATCACATATTTTCCCATTAATGTTCTTTTTTGACCCATGTATTATTTAAAGGTGTGCTGATTAGTTACCATATCTTTTGGGATTTTCCAGCTATCTCTTGTTTCTGATTGCTGGTTTAATTCCGCTAGAGCCTGAGAACATACTTTGTATGATTTCTATTCTCTTAAATGCGTTAAGGTGTGTTGTATGGCCCAGAATGTGGTCTTTCTTGGTGACTGTTCCATGTGAGCTTGAGCAGAATGTGTATTCTGTTTTTGGATAAAATTCTACAAATATCAATTAAATCCAGTTGGATGATTGCTGTGCAGTTCAACTATATCTTTACATTCCACAGTCCACCAATTTAAGTACATGTCCTGCTGATACCCTCTACTCCCACTAGTTAAAACCCCTGCCCTTGAACTGTTTCTACCTGAATGCCAGCAGTGAATTCTTCCTAAAAGATTACAACTGAGAATGTTGCTACTACCATGAATTCATGATCTGCAGTCTCAAACAGGGCCAATTACTAGCCGTTAAGTCTCCCTGATAACTGTTTCCAATTCTCCAAAAATTATTCAAAGTTTTCTTCAAGCTTCTCGAATTTCTTAGTGCTTTCCCCTCTCACGCCCACTGGTTAGATCTTCTCTTCTCTGATAAAGTAGTTTTACCAGATGATCATGCCCTAAGCCTCCCCACTCAAAACATAAATCCATTTTCACCAGATACCTCAAGGGAACACAATCTCAGTGAATAACACTACCACCTAGTTGCTAGAGCCCAACATTTAGGGATCATTCCTAATTCCTTCTGCCTCCTTCCTCCTCAATCCATTCCCTTACCCAGTCCACATGGCATTTTTCTGTTTTTTTTCTCCTTCTCTCCTAAGACTGTGATCACCCCAGGTTATAAGCTTTTCTTTCTGTTCCTCAAACAAGTGTTGAAATGGTCCATTCTCTAGACTTCAGCCAGAGAGTCTTTAAAATGCAAATATGATTGTTAACACTCTCCTATTATAAGCATTCATATGCCCCCCTCACCCCCTACTTCTACACACATATCAGAGATTTTCCATTTCTCTTGGAGTAAGCCTTGAAATCTCTATTCTGACTTCCTGGGCCCACACGGTTAGGTCCTCCTTACTCCTCAGCCTTAACTCTCCCCATGCTTCTGACTCCTCCACATTACATCCACATTGCCCTTCTCAGTTCCTCAGACAAGCCTGCTCCCCTTGCCACAGGCCTTCCATAGACTGCGTGCTTGGCAAACTAACCACTTCCTCCTTTTGTCTCCTTGACCCCACTCATCCTTCTCCCACCGTCTCTCAGGGAAACCTTCAATGGCTTAGCCTTAACCCAACCATATATGAACTTAAAGCCCTGCCAGACTTTCTTTCAGCCCTTCCCACTGTTGTAAGTTTACATTAGTTGGTGTGGCCAAGTGATTACATTCTTTCTCTTCTCTAGACTGTCAGGGCCACAAAGGCGAGGACCATGATCGTTTTTGTCCTTTGAATCATCTGTGCTTGCTACATTAGAAAAAACCAACAATCACCAGTAAAATGACTCACTGAATCATTTCTAGGTTTTTACAGGGGCTGAGGTATCCTAGTGCATCTGCTGTTCCATTTTTGGTACTAATATGGTTCTGTGGCATATCTTTGGGTTTTCTGCAATCCTGATACCCTAAGCCAGTTTTAAATATGCCCCTCACTCCTCATCAGAAGATGATTGTCATCGTTCCTCTTACTGAATGCTCACTATGTGCCAAGTACTGTGCTAAATACTCTGTAGATACTGTTTATTGAATGCCTATAGAAATACTATGGATTGGTCTCTATTTTCATCTCATTCTTTCTTTTTAAGAAACTGAGGTGAAGAAAGGTTAAATTTTTCCCAAATACCACTACCTGCCACCCTAGCAGAGCTGTGATTTGAAGTCTGTTTTGAGAGCCTATACACTATTGTATACATTCTCCTTAGAAAATAACAGGCAATAAAATTTTAAGAACAGTAACTTTTGTGGGAAAATTAAAGAAAACCCAGTATGAGTAATTTTAGAAAGTTTTCTTTACAGATGTATAATTGGTGATATACCAATATAGGGGCTATAAGGGCTCTATAAAAGGATTTTTGCAACAATAAGAACTAATCTGTATACATATATTTCATTTGATTCTGGCAACAACTTATAAAGTTGTTTTCTCTCTGAAACAATAGATGAACAAATAGAGAACACTGCTTTCCAAGGTCACTTGGGTAGGTAGCAAGGGAACAATGTTCCTGAACCCATTTTTTTGTGTCCAGTGGAGACAGTTGCTTTCCACACTCCCCATGCTGCCTTCCTACCTTAACAATAGTGACTTATATTTTAAAAATTTCCAAGGATGTTCCTGGTTTTCTTTTATGTACTGTTTGGATCAACTTTTATTAGAGATTCTCATGATACATTTTTTGAGGATATAATCACTTGTGTTATTAGCCATGATTTTCATGGCTCACTGTCTTTCTCTGTCTTTCAGCCTCTGCCAACACTGGATTTAGTTGAGAGAAGAGGTCACCCAACTAACCCTCCAGAGGCCCAATCTTTCCAAGATGTCGGTCCTCTGTTCCTCAGAGAGGCTATAAAACAGCGCTCAGATGCCAAAGGGATTTTGGCACCCTTCTTGGTACTTAATAATACACAGGCTGCCCACTATTCCTTGACTCTTATCTCTTTTTCCTGGGAAAAACACTGCTATTTTGCTCAGTGCTATGAAGCTATAATTCAAAAAAGGGTGAGAGATGCAGTTAATATATTATAACGAAATGTAAAACAGTGAAGGATTTTGGTGAGATTTCTCCCCTCAACATCTATTTGTATAATATTGTGAACATAATGGGATACTGAAGAAGTCCAATCCTTGTTCCATGAATTTGAGAAAACAATTCTTATGAATTTATATGTGAATGTGGAATAGTTTTCCCTTGGACTGAAGGACACAGTCTGGTGACTGCAGGATGAGCTATAAGGGTGTGCTGTAGGACTGTCAAGGGACCTGGTAAGTGACCCTTGTTCCAGTTTCGCAGCACAGAGAGCAGGAATGTGTTTGGATCTGGCTGCGTTCGCTTGGCAAGCTGAGTGATAGAGGAAAGGTTAACTCATGCTTGCTTGTATGCTAATGAGGATGCTGCATATTATACAACTTTGGGATTAATGACGCTCATGAGGCCCAGGTGTGTTGGTCTTTGGCATGCATCCATGGAGGACCAATTCAGGACAAAAGATGGAAAGGGATTATGTTACATTTGTCAATCACAGAGAAGCAAAAGTGAAATAGTGGACCTGACCTCAGGTCAGACTCTGTCAATTATGAGCTATGGGTTACTAGTAAAGTTACATAATTACTCAGAGGCTCATTCCTTATCCTACTTCACAGATAAGGAGCAATAAGTGAGATGATACATTTGAAAGTGCTTAGCTACTTAAAAGGTATAAGAAAATGACCTGAAAGGCAGAAGAGAAAGGCTCTACAAAGGAGCATTAAATGATTTTTCAACTATAGGCACAGGCACCAGACATACAACCAGTCTTGTCTTCTTGAATTATTAATAATTTATTTGCCAAGTAATATATGAATCCAATTATTTCAATACAATATTGCAGCACTGTGGGTCAGACTGAAGTTCCTTTAGAACACAGCCTACCGTTCAGTCCTGTCACACCTTATCACTCAAAGCTACAAACAGTGGTGTGCTCCTGCTTTAATAAACAGATATGCTCCCTCTAAAATACTTTGTATTAATTTATTATTTTAACATTATTATCAAATTGTAAATTCTATCCTACTTTCCTTTCCTATACAACAAAGTATCTATCTCCAAGGTCATAGAGACACACCTCATTATATTTATCTGGTGGTTTCCATCATAGGTATATACCACAATTAATCCTGTAATTTATTGCTGTTTGGGTTATTTTGATTTGTTTTTTACTTCTCACCCTATAAACAATGTTGTAATAATATCCTTTATATATGTCCTCTTGCATGTGTATATATTTCTCCAGATTAGATACCAACAGGGGAATTTCAGATTCAGGAGATAGATATGCATATATATATATGACTGAATGTTATTCAGCCATCAAAAAGAATGAAATCTTGTCATTTGCAATAATGAAATCCTGTCATTTGCAACAACATGGATGGATTTAGAGGGTATTATGCTAAGTGAAATAAGTCAGAGAGAGAAAGGCAAATGCCATATGATTTCACTTACATGTGGAATCGAAAACACACACACACACACCCCAAAAGCAGTGTCATTAAGAGAGAACTGGTGGTTGCCAGAGGAGAGGGAAGTGGGGGAATGGGCAAAATAGGTAAAGAAGATTAAAAGATACAAACTTCCAGTTATAAAACAAACAAGTCAAGGGGTTTAAAACTACAGCATAGGGAATATAATCAGTAATAGGACACTTACTTTGTATGGTGATGGATGGACACTGCACGTGTCATGGTGAGCACTGTATCACGTATAAAACTGCTGCATCACTATGTTGTACACTTGAAACGAGTATGCCATTTACGTTAGCCGCAATAAAAAAAAATAAAAAATAAGTGAACATATAAACAGAAACTGCTAAATTCATTCAAAGGGTACCAATTTACATGTTCATCAACAATGTGTCAAAACCACCAATTTCTCTACATCCTTAAGTGCATCAAAGTGTCAAAGTCTTTAATTATTCCAGTCTGATAGAGGAAAAAAAAAAACAGAATATTCTTGTTGCCTTAGTATTGTTGACTTCTAAGTTGAACATATTCTATTTTGTTTATTGTTTCTTAAGTAAACTTCTTTTTAAAAATTTTTTAAACTTGGGGCACCTGGGTGGCTCAGTTGTTAAGTGTCTGCCTTCGGCTCAGGTCATGATCCCGGGGTCCTGGGATGGAGCCCCATGTTGGGCTCTCTGCTCAGCAGGAAGCCTGCATCTCCCTCTCCCCCTCCCCCTGCTTGTGTTCCTTCTATTGCTGTGTTTCTCTCTGTCAAATAAGAAAAAAAAATAAAATCTTAAAAAAATTTTTTTTAACTTAATTTAGTTAACATAGAGTGTATTATTAGTTTCAGCAGTAGAATTCAGGGATTCATCAGTCTTATATAACACCCACTGCTCATCACATCACATGCCCTTCTTAATGCCCATCACCCACTTACCTCACCCCTTTCTTCTCCAGCAATAGTTTGTTTTCTGTAATTAAGAGTCTCTTATGGCTTGCCTCCCTCTGTTTTCATCTTATTTTATTTTCCTTCCCTTCCCCTATGTTCATGTTTTGTTTCTTAAATTCCACATATAAGTGAAATCATATGGTATTTATCTTTTTCTGACTGTCTAATTCCACTTAATATGATATTCTCTAGTTCATCCATATTGTTGCAAATGGCGAGATTTCATTATTTTTGGCTGCATAATATTTCATTGTATAAATATACCACTACTACTTAATCCATTCATCTGTCGATAGACATTGGGCATCTTTCCTATTTTGGCTATTGTGGACATTGCTGCTATAAACATTGGGGTACATGTGTCCCTTTAAATAACTATGTTTGTATCCTTTGGATAATTACCTAGTAGTGCAATTGCTGGGTCGTAGCATAGCTCTATTTTTAACTTTTTAAGGAGCTCCATACTATTTTCCAGAGTGGCTGCACCAGTTTGTGTTCCTACCAACACAGTAAGAGGGTTCCTCAAGTAGACTTCTTTATAGACATAAGCCATATGTATTCCAAGATTACTTACCTTATCTTAAAATTGAATGTAGATATCTCTTATATTATCTGATAAAAGCATTTTGTCTGTTGTCCATATTATTCTCACTAGTACTTTGGTTTTGTGCACTACTTTCTCTCTGTGTTGGACTGAAGTAAGATTAACTCTTGGCAATCTGTGAAGTAGGTACAATCATTGGAATGTTTTTCTTCTTAAAGATCTTTTTTCTGGTTTAATAGAAACAGTGAATGAAAAAGCAGTGACTTGTTACTTATGTACAAACTATGAAAAACTCCAGAAATGGCCCTTTGTGCTGCAGACCTATTCATCTCAAATTTCTGGATTGTTGGTATCATTTACCAAAAACTGTGAGACTGTGGGTCATTTAAATTTCTTTTCTTCTCTAAAATCTAGGAATGGAAATTGTACTTTGTACTCCATTAAAACTGATTTAAAGAATGTAGTTGAGCTTGACTTGTTTAGGACAACACTTAGAGTGAACAAATAAATTGCAATACTGTGGTTTTTAAAAGTGCTGAAGGCTTAGAAACGTGATAGGCCTTTAATTGCTCTCATGTGTTGAGAGAAGGGGTTCCATTGGATATCCTAAATGGACTTTTGACATAAATTGAAAAAACTTTGTCTAAACACAACCTGTAAGTGGAGTTGGTCAAATGGAAGCTCCCTTGCAAAAGCACTCTGTCGATGAAAAGCAGCACTTAGCTGGTGATAATCAGTGCTCTCTGTGTCTCAGAATCAACCATGATGCTTTTAAAAACAGATTCTACAGTCCATTCTTAAAGATTCTAATTCAGTGGCTCATGTTTGGAATACAGGCATGTAACTGCCTTTGGCCAAAGCGAGAACCTCTGACTCTAGGGAAGGCTTCTAACCAGTTACCTTCTGACTATTACCATATGATTATTCCACTGGTGAATGAAACCAAACTCCTACCTTTCTGCCCAGATCTATTTTTTTCCTATTAGAAGCTTTGTTTTCTTCCAGCCATCTAGACATGAAATCTTGGATCACTCCTGACTCTCATGTGTACCCTGCCCTGTAATTTGATCAGTGACCAAGTCCCACTGATAAGACTGTTAATAATAACAACTAGTACATCTGCTCCTCTGTCCATTGTTGCTCTCATTATCTACATCCTCAACATCACTCATTAGATGACCTTCACACCAGTTCTATTCGCCAAAAGATTACTTCTTATAAACTCAGCTTCAATCATTTTACTTTTCTGCTCTAAAATTTCCATCAGTTTCACATAGCCTACATTTGAACAACAAAGTACAATTTCTTTAGTTTGATGCCTGAGATTTGCTGCAATACCTTTCAGAAGATCTCTCTGGCCTTCTCTTTCAGTGCTCCTTTATATATGTCCTCTAGTTAAGTTGTACTGTGTTCTCAGAGTCTATGCTTGCTATCACCAGGACTGTACTCATGCTGCTCTTTCTCACACCCCATGAACCCTGGAAAGAACATGTCTCCCGCCATCTCCCACATGGACTCACTCCTTGAGCCAGACTATGATCTTCACAAGAGCAGGGACTGTGTTTGTTTTCTTCACCACTTATACAAGTAGACAAGAATGTGGAGACAAAAGGTTTTAGGTTTGTTAGTTTTTTTTTAATGGCTTTGTCTTAGTCATATGTTTCTTTTACTATCTTTACAACCTTAACAAAATATTTATCCTATTACCTCATTGTCATCAACTGCAGGTTTCTGCTGTAGCCCCTCAGAAGAGAAGAAATGGAGGCAAAAGCAAACACTAATTTCCAGGGTTCTAGTGAGCACTGTAGCTACTGTCCGATGTCTATTCCACTCTCTCCCCCAGCCCAGAGTACCAGTAATGTGGTTTGAATTAGTCACTTCAGCTCTAAATTGAGTCTGATGGGTAATCCTAGTCTCTTCATCTATGATTCTTTGAGAATAAACATGTTACCCCGTTCTGGTCAGTGGGATATCAGAAGAGATTTGGTGGAGGCTTCGGGGAAAGTTCCTTCTTCACACAAGCCAGGCTCCTGGTTCCAACTCCATCTGCAGCTCTCCATGAACAAGGAAACATGAACAACCAATTTGCAATGTTATTATGACCATGAAAGAGGACAGACTGGTGATGGGAGGCCATAGTTGGCAGAGCAGAGGCCATAGTTGACATAAGTGACCCCAGCTGAATGCTCAACCAATGCTGAAGTTCAACTTGCCACTGGACTTAACTAGTTAAATTTAAAGTTTACACGGGTTTTCTGTAACCTACAGAAAATGTTCTTTCTGAAAAAAAGAGTGGATATATTCTTTTAAAACTGAGGCTGGGGCAGTCACTGGGCTCTGTATGTTATGGATTCCATTGCAGAGAGACACCTACAGCCCACTCTTAAGGATCTATTCAAGCTGACTGGCCCATTTTGATTGTTAATTATCTCTTTTGATGGATTGTTTCCAGAAGAGCACAGGAAACTTGTAAGCTGTAACAGATGATAACTTCCCATTGCTAACATGGGTGCATCTTAGTTTGTCCTTTTCACCGGGGTGAACACCTAAATTCAGAAGTGTAATTTTCACCACAAAAAGCATCCAAAATGCATAATTATATTTAGGAGTTTCTCCTAATGGTGTGAATTCTTCCACCAGAGTGGAAGATGGGACCAAACAATTCAAATACATATTTTTATAACTAATACAATCTGAGTATTTGAAGAAATACTATTACCACTAGTTCATACTTTAAATTGAAGCAGTATTGTAGAATTGGCATCGAGTTTTTATAAGCTTTGTTTCATTTTCCCCAAAATTTGTTACTTGAAAATTATACAACTTTCTTTTTTTTTTTTTTAAGATTTCATTTATTTATTTGACAGAGATCACAAGTGGGCAGAGAGGCAGGCAGAGAGAGAGGAGGGGAGACAGGCTCCCCGCTGAGCAGAGAGCCCGCTGTGGGGCTCCATCCTAGGACCCTGGGATCATGACCCAAGCTGAAGGCAGAGGTTTTAACCCATTGAGCCATCCAGGTGCCCCCCAAATTATACAAATTTCATACTAAGTGCATGTTTGTTGTCAATCTCAGCTTATTGGTAATGATGTTATAAGGTAGGAATGCCTCAGGCACTCACCTGGACCAGTACTTCTTGTGGCAAGACCCAACACACAAGTCCTCAACCAGAGCCAGTGTTGTGGCTAGACTGGCCCTTATGTGGTTCTTGTTAAGATTGCAAGACACACCTCAGCAACAACCATCAGGGAACTTTGAAACATCAAGTTTATTGCTTAATTCTAGTGGACACAAAAGATGCCTGGGGTCACAGTAGTAGAGAGAGAGAGAGAGCCTACCTGGGCTCTGTCTTCATTGGGGTCAAGAGTGGGGTATCTGGGTTTCACAGGCTCATTTCATTTTTGATCAGCAAATTTAAAATGTAACAGTGGGAACCAGGCCATGGGAAGGAAGAAGCAAGGTCACTCACTCAAGTGGTCAGCTCTTGAGGTTACCTAAGTCTTTCCAGAAAGGGAACTTCATGAGTGGGGGTGGTCTTGTTCCTTATCTAGTTGTTTGGTTGGGAGTTGTGTCATACAGATGGCAATATATTTCTTTGAGATGGAAGCCCTGGCAATCAAAATCATCTGAGGTATAGTGAATACTGTCCTCCAGTCAATGTTTCCAAATGTTGGCTCTCAACACTAACTGGATTTGCAGCTTTAGCCCCATGTCTCACAGAAGTTGTTAAAAATATGATGTTCAAACCTTATCCCAGACCCTTAAGTCAGCATCTCTGAAGATTGACCTAGTTGCCTGGATTCTTCAGTGCTCCATAAGTGATTCTGATATCTGGTTGGGTGGATGGATAAATATATGGTTCTTCACCAAATTCACTGAATTACAATAGATTCTCATTTCTTTCTTAGAGCACCTGGCTGTGTAGTCCTTCACTGCCAGTTTTGTTGTTATTGTTCTTATTTTCTTTATCAAAAATTAAAGCTCTTGAAGTTAGTAATTTTGAGATAGAGTGATGCTGATCTTTGCAACTTGTATAGCGCTTTCCACAGAGTAGGTGAGAAAAGGATATGCATATACACAAAAAAATCTATAATACTTCATTTTAGTATAGTTCAAAAGTTTCTTGTCAGCTTACAGTAAAAAGTATGGGTAGTGCAAAAGCTTTTGATCTTGATGAAATCCCAATAGTTCATTTTTGCCTTTGCTTCCCTTGCTTTTGGCGATGTTCCTAGGAAGATGTTGCTGCGGCTGAGGTCGAAGAGGTTGCTGCCTGTGTTCTCCTCAAGGATTTTGATGGATTCCTTTCTCACATTGAGGTCCTTAATCCATTTTGAGTTTATTTTTGTGTGTGGTGTAAGGAAATGGTCCAATTTCATTTTTCTGCACGTGGCTGTCCAATTTTCCCAACACCATTTATTGAAGAGGCTGTCTTTTTTCCATTGGACATTCTTTCCTGCTTTGTCGAAGATTAGTTGACCATAGAGTTGAGGGTCTATTTCTGGGCTCTCTATTCTGTTCCATTGGTCTATGTGTCTGTTTTTGTGCCAGTACCATGTTGTCTTGATGATGACAGCTTTGTAATAAAGCTTGAAGTCCGGAATTGTGATGCCACCAACTTTGGCTTTGTTTTTCAATATCCCTTTGGCTATTCGAGGTCTTTTCTGGTTCCATATAAATTTTAAAATTATTTGTTCCATTTCTTTGAAAAAGATGGATGGTAAACCAAAAGACAACTGACAGAATGGGAGAAGATATTTGCAAACGACATATCAGATAAAGGACTAGTGTCCAAAATCTATAAAGAACTTAACAAACTCAACACCCAAAGAACAAATAATCCAATCAAGAAATAGGCAGAGGACATGAACAGACGTTTCTGCAAAGAAGACATCCAGATGGCCAACAGACACATGAAAAAGTGCTCCATATCACTCGGCATCAGGGAAATACAAATCAAAACGACAATGAGATATCACCTCACACCAGTCAGAATGGCTAAAATCAACAAGTCAGGAAATGACAGATGCTGGCGAGGATGCGGAGAAAGGGGAACCCTCCTACACTGTTGGTGGGAATGCAAGCTGGTGCAACCACTCTGGAAAACAGCATGGAGGTTCCTTAAAATGTTGAAAATAGAACTGCCCTATGACCCAGCAATTGCACTACTGGGAATTTACCCTAAAGATACAAACGTAGTGATCCAAAGGGGCACGTGCACCCGAATGTTTAGAGCAGCAATGTCCACAATAGCCAAACTATGGAAAGAACCTAGATGTCCATCAACAGATGAATGGATCAAGAAGATGTGGTATATATACACAATGGAATACTATGCAGCCATCAAAAGAAACGAAATCTTGCCACTTGCGACAACATGGATGGAACTAGAGCGTATCATGCTTAGCAAAATAAGTCAAGCGGAGAAAGACAACTATCATATGATCTCCCTGATATGAGGGAGTGGTGATGCAACATGGGGGCTTAAGTGGGTAGGAGAAGAATCCATGAAACAAGATGGGATAGGGAGGGAGACAAACCATAAGTGACTCTTAATCTCACGAAATAAACTGTGGGTTGCTGGGGGGAGGGGGGTTGGGAGAAGGGGTGTAGGGTTATGGACATTGGGGAGGGTATGTGCTTTTGGGTAAATTGGAAGGGGAGATGAACCATGAGAGACTATGGACTCTGAAAAACAATCTGAGGGGTTTGAAGTGGCGGGGGGGGTGGAAGGTTGGGGTACCAGGTGGTGGGTATTATAGAGGGCACAGCTTGCATGGAGCACTGGGTGTGGTGAAAAAATAATGAATACTGTTTTTCTGAAGATAAATTGGAAAAAAAAAAAAAAAGAAGAATCTTTAAAACATAAAAAAAAAAAAAAAAAAGTATGGGTAGTGCTGATTGTTCTTATTTACCTATCACTGACCCCTCCAATCTTAACATATTCAGTCTTCCTAACCATGCATGTATACATGTAATAGAGACAAGCCAATGGTAGTCCTAGCCTGGTAGCCATGGAGTTTGAGTCAAGAGGTGGATGGGGTCTAAGCTAGGACAATGGCGAGCATCCTGGAATGTTTCTAATTGGAACTGGTGGAGAGGGAGATTTCTCTCTTTCTGGGTCTGAATAAGTTAGAAGAATGTGAGTTTAGAGTTGCTTGTGGTGCACTGCCTGCTGTGTGGAGAGGGTTTGTCATCTGTAGGGAGGGGACGGAAGATATCCTAGATGCAGGAGATACTCTGAGGTTGTTAGGGTATTAGTAATGGTTTGTAAGGCCAGTTCCACAACTGTTAACCTATAGTTTTGCTAAATTCCCTCCTTTTTCCATAAGCTAGTTTAAATAGGCTTTGTTATTTAAAGACATTGTCCTTTGACTTATACCACATGAAAGGAAAGTGGGCCAGATTGTCTTCATCTTAGTTGACTTTATTTTCTGCAATTGGAACACTGAGAACATTCTGATCTTAGGCTAAGATTACGGAATGTGACTAGTCTCCATGCCACACAAGCAGGCTTGATGTTTGAGTATCAATTTTGATTGCAATTAATTTTTAAGTAGAAAGTCCACATCAATATTTGTCCTTTTCATGGGGGTGAATACCTAATTCAGAATTATAATTTTCACCACAAAAAGCATCAAAAATGCATGATTGTAGTTAGGAGTTTCTCATAATGGTGTGACCTCTTCCACAACCTTTTATCCAAAGCATTAAGGGATTACAGCCTATAAGATAAATTAATGTTTTTATCTTGGTATCAAACTGGTAAATTAAATGTCTATATATGTATTTATGAACACAGCCCCTGCATCCTTTCTTCTTTAAGGACCATGAAAATCTATCCCATTCCATGTGGGATATGGTATTATTTTTAATTTGTGGTGTCATTTTAATTCACTAATATAGTTAATTAATAGCAGCTATAGGTAGAGGCTGCTTCAGGGACTTCAACTGCAAACAAAGGCACATACAAAAACACACACCAAAAAAAAAAAAAAAAAAAAGAAGAGGGAAAAAACAGAGGCGAAGGAGGGAAAGAAGGAAGGAAGGCAAGGATGGAGGAAGGAAGGGAGGGAAATGGCCAAAGACAATGGACCACTGCAGACAATCAAGTAGTAAAGTAGTAGCCCCAATCTCAATCCCAGTTGCAGGGCTACAATGATGTAAGAACAGATTAATGCAGTATGAGGCTATTGATCTGATGAATGAGTGCTTTTCAGTCCCCATTTAGGAGGAGAACCATCAGAGAGAGTTATAGCAATACACATTTCTTATCTTGTCTCAGGGTTATGTTAATTTCCCCATTCTTTATTGCAGTGTGTCATCTGGATGTTTCATAAACCATTTCATTGTTTCCCTATATTGGTGCCATCATGTATATTGCTATATACTGGAATACAGTGGTAAGATATACATGGCTAGTGGGTTGGACATAAACCTGAAATCCAGCCTATACCAGAGTTTGGAATTTGGCTCTAATTTACATACCAAATGATGTGAAAGGCTGTTAATTTTAAGGGGAATCCATAAGAGAGAAGTTTCTGCATTAGGTTCATGCTGAGATACAAATAGCTGACTCCCCTGGACCATATGACCTAGCAGATCCCACAGAATTATCTGTAGTACACAAAGATTCCTAGGGAGTCTCTGACTAGGAGAGTGACTGCAGTCCCCATGGGTTCTGCAGCAAGACCATGATTCTGACAAGGAGAATTAGACACCAATGGGAAAGGAGTTCTCGGCAAACTACTGGGCTTTGGTAGAAATGGGATAGATGACCATAGGTGGTCATAACCAAGAGACCCTGGCCAAAACCACTCATCTTAAGTTGGGTGGATGGACATATGTATCACCTGCAAAAGTTTCCCCATGCTCCTTTGCAATCCTCCCACCCACCCCTCTGCTCTTCAAGGGGCAAACACTGGTCTGTTTTCTGACACTCAAAGTTAATTTTCATTTTCTAGAATTTTATATAGAAACATATAATAGGGTTGTGTTTTGTCTGACTTTATTCACTCAGCATGCTTTCTGAGATTTATCCATGTCGTTGTATGTATCAGTGATCCAAATATTTTATTGCTATTTTCCACTGTATGGAGATACCACAATGTTTATTTATTCACCCATTAATGGACATTGAGGTTGCTTCCATTTTTTGACTATTGAAAATAAAACTACTGTGAATATTCATGTGTGAGTCATTGTATGAACTATGCTCTTATTTCTCTAAAATAAATATCTAGAATTGAAATGGTTGGATGGTATGAAAGGTATAGGATTTGCCTATTTAAGAAATGGACAGAGTTTTTTGTTTTTTTCCCAAAAGTCTCTGTACCATTTTAAAATTCTAACAGCAATTTACGAGAATTTCAGTTCTTCCACATCCTTACTAATACTTGATATTCTGAGTATTCACAAGGAGAATTATTGTAATAGGTGTGAGATGCTATCTTATTGTGGTTTTACTTTGAATTTCCATAATGACTAATAACGTGGACCATTTTTTTTATACTTATTTGCCATCTTCTTTGATCAAGTTTGTTCAAATCTTTTATTCGTTTGTATCAGGTTGTTTCCTTATTATTGACTTTTTAAATTATTTACAATTCTAAATACAAATCTTTTATCATATACAGGACTTCAAATATTTTCTCCAAATTGTGGCTTAGATTTTTCATTTTTGATTTTGATAAAGTCAAATTCACTGGCTTTTTAAATAGATTATATTTTTGTGTCATATCTAAGAGATCTTAGCCTAATCCAAGGTCACAAGTTGTTTTTTTGTTTTTTTGTTTTTTTACAAGCTTCTTAGATGTAAGTTTTACATTGAAGTCTTCGATCCATTTTGAATTAACTTTGGTAAATGGTGTGAGGTATGAACTACACTTCACATTTTTGCCCATTGGTATACATTTGTTCTACCACCATTCATTAAAAAGACCATCCTGGGGACCTGGGTGGCTCAATGGGTTTGGCCTCTGCCTTCGGCTCAGGTCATTACCTCAGGATCCTGTGATCAAGGTCCGTATTTGGCTCTCTGCTCGGCAGGGAGCCTACTTCCCCCCTCTCTACCTGCCTCTCTGCCTACTTGTGATATTTCTCTCTCTGTGTCAAGTAAATAAATAAAATCTTTAAGAAAAAAAAAAAAAAGACCAGACTTTTCCCACTGATTGCCTTTGCACCTTTGTAAAAAATCAATCGTCTATAAATTTCTATTTACTTCAGTTGATTATATTGTCTGTCAAGGCAACAATGCCTTACTGTCTTGAACACTGTAGCTTTATGATAAGTCTTGAAATCAGGTAGGGTTGGCATTCCAATTTTGTTCTTAATACTGTTTCAGCTATCATAGGTACATTGCAATTCTATGTGAATTTTGGAATCAGTTTTTCAGTTTTGTTCAAAAATGCTTGCCAGAATTCTGACTGGGATTAAATTCAATTTATACATCAATTTTCAGAGAACTGGCTTCTTAGAAATATTAATTCAGTCTTTCTGACCCATGAACGTGGTATATATCCTTCATCCACTTCTTTAGGCCTTCTTTAATTTCTGTCAGCACTGTTTAGCAATGTAAAGTGCATAGGTCGTGGACATCCTTTTTCAGATTTATTAGTTGTATCAAATTCAATTACCAATTATTCATTTATTATATACAGAAACACAGATAAATTTTATATATTGATCTTGTGTCCTGCCACATTGTTAAACACATATTAATTCTAGTATAATTTTTGTAAATTTCATCAGATTTTTCTTCATAGACATTATGTTGTTTGAGAATAAAATGAATTTTTCTTCCTACATCCCAACCTGGGTGCCTTTTATTTCTTTTCCTTGCCTTTGCACTGGCTAGAATCTCCATGACGACGTTAAATAAAAGTGATGAGAGTGGACATCTTCTGGAGGAAAGAATTCAGTCTTTTAACCTTAAGTATGATAATGGTATAATAGTTCTACATTTTTCAAAAATCCCTTTAGTCAGATTAAGGCAGTTCCTTTGTATTTCTAGTTTGCTGAGAGTTTTTACCAGGAATGGATGTTAGATTTTGTCTAGTGCTTTTTCTGTATATATTAAATGGATAATATGGCTTTTCCTTTTTAGTCCATCAATATGAATATTGCTGAATTTTCAAACGGGAGACCAGTTTTGCATTCCTGTGATAAACACCACTTGGATATATTATATCATATACATTACCAGAGTATCATATCATATACATGCATCATAGTATTATATCATATGCATATCATATACATATACATTGGATTTGACTTACTGGAATTTTGCTAGAATGTTTACATGTATGTTCCTGAGGGACACATTTACTTTTATGGAATGTATCTTTTTGGCTTTGGTCTCAGAGTAACGCTGGTTTCATATAATTAGCTGGGTAGTACTCCTTCCTTTTCAATTTTCTGGAGTGTTTATGAAGAATTGGATCATTGACTTCTTAAACAGTTAGTGGAACTTACTAGCGAATCTATCTATACCTACAGATTTCTTTGTGAGAATTTTTTCAGTCCAATTTCTTCATGTATAGAGGGCTGTTCAAGTTATCTATTTCTTTTAAGTAGACATTGAGAAGATTGTGTCTTGTAAGGAATTCTTTCATTTCAGAAAATCTTCAAGTTTATGGGCATAAATGTATTTTCAATATTCCATTTCAATATTCTAGATTCCGCTAGAACCTGTAGTGGTGGCACCCTTCTAATTCCAGATATTGGGAATTTGTATCTCCTCCTTTTATTTCTGATTAGTGAATGGGTTTTTAAAACGTTCCTACACAATATCTACTTTTTATTTTATTAATTTTCTCCATCATTTTTGTTTCCTGTTTTATTTGTTTGGCTTTTATCTGTATTAGTTTTCTATTGCTGCATAACAATTTACCACAAATTTAGTAGCTTGAACCAACACAAATTTATCATCGAAGATATTCTGTGAATAAGGAGTCAGGGCATGGGTTAACTGGATCCTTTGTTCAAGATTTCACTAAGCTACAGTTGAGGTGTAAGCTGGGGCTGTGATCTCATCTAATGCTCAAGTCCTGGCTCAAGATCATCATGTTTGACAAAATTCCATTCTCTGTGGTTGTAGTCTCCATTTTCTTTCTACTTGTTGGCCTGGGGTCACTCAGCAGCCAGATACCATTTAGTTCCATAGACAGTTTGCAATATGGGTCTTTGCTTTCTTCTTCAAGGACAGCAGGAGCATCCCTCTAATGCTGCACCTTCTTTTAATGGCTCACCTGACCAGGTCGGGCCCACCTAAATGATCTTTTTATTTTTTTATTAAGTCATTGTCAGTGGATTAGTAACCTAATAACACATCAAAATTCCTTTGGCATCCTGGAAGCGATATCCTAATTTATTCACAATTCCTGTCCACACTCAAAAGAAGAATATTATACAGGGTTCATATAACAATGGGAAGGAATTTTGGAGGCCATCTTAAATTCTGCTGGCCACATTATCATCACCTTTTTAATTCTTACTGAAGTAAGACTTTAATTGGATTCTTTCCTAATTTTCTATGGTAAAATCTGAGATCATTTGAGGACTTTGTTCTTTTCAAAACAGCACTATAAATTTCCACACCCCTCCTCCACCCCATGGACTGGTTTAGCATCCCACAAATCCTGGTAATTTTTTTTTAATGTATAGTTGACATGAACATTATATTAGCTCTATGTGTATAACATAGTGCCTCAATATTTGTATACACTATGAAATGATCATCACAAGTCTAGTTACTATCTGTTACCATATATAGTTATTACAGCATTGTCTTATTCCTTATTCTGGACTTTATGTCCCTGTATCTTATTTATTTTGTAGCCAGAAAGCTTGTACCTCTTAACCCCTTTCACCTATTTTGTCCATTTCCCCAAACCCTCCCCTCTGGCAATCATCACTTTATTATTTGTCAGGTCTTGTATTCGTTGATATCTTGTATTTTTGTTTTCATTCACTTAAAAATACTTTTTATTTACTCTCTTGATTTCTTCTTTGACCCAAGCCTTACTTAGAAGTGTGTTACTTAGTTTCCAAATATTTGAAGATTTTCCAGAGATCTTTCTGCTATGGATTGTTAATCCAATTCCATTATGATCACAGAACATACTTGGTATGACTTGGATCTGTTGATTTTAACTTATTGAGACTTGTTTTATGACTCAAAGTATTGTTTATCTTGGTAAGTGTTATGATGTACTTGTGCACTTGGAAAGAATGTGTACTTGGCTGTTTTGGATAGAATGTCCTATAAATATTGATTAGATTAGATTGTTTGATAGTTGATAAAACCATCTACATCTTTACAGATTTCCTATTTCTCCCATCAGTTATTGAAAGGGAGAGATAGAAACCATTACCTATAATTGCAGGTTTGTCTGTTTTCCCTTACAGATCTGAGTTACGGCTTCTTGTATTTTGAAGCTTTGTTATTAAGTATATAAACACTTCAGATTGTTATGTCTTCTTGATGAATTGGTCTTTTGAGTTTAATTCAATATTTGATATAAAACAAACTCTTTGCCTTATTCCTTATAGGTTTCAACATCCTATCACACGAGTACCATACAGTTATAACTGTCCATATGTCAGTGATGGAGTTAGCTACATAAGAGTAGAAGGAGCTGCAAAGAGCAGACAACTTAGGCTCCAGGACCATTAAAGTATAATACCCCCTGAAAGATCTGAAAGATTTTGAAATCTTAGTGCTTAAATCCAACATATGTAGGAATAAAGAAAATCAGCATATATTAAGCACCTACGCTGTTCTAAAGACACTTTTACGATCCCTCCTCCTCCTCCTCCAACTACTACTATCTATAATGCACTGATAATCTATTTGCCAAGCTACTGCAGCAAGCACTTCACATAGGCAGTCTCTTTTAATCTCTATAGGAATTCTGTGAAATATATCATAGTTAATTCCATTTTACAAAAAGAAAAAGAGAAATCAGGGTTCATTGAATTTAATGGATTAGTCAAGGATTACTGTTTGTTAAATAGGAGTCACACCCAGGTGGGGCCCACAGAATTCTAGAGACGATCCTTCAAGATTCCTTTTTCTGGTTTATTCTATCCAACACTAACCTAGTACTACTGTGAATAGACTTCACAGATGCAGTTAAGGTGACAAAATACTTGACTTTACGGTGGGGGAAGCATGTTGGACTATCCAGGGGAGCTCAGTGGAATCTCATGATCCTTAAAAGCAGAAGAGGGGGACAGATGAGCCCACCAGAGAAGGTGGCACAGGGAAGTCAGAGAGATCTGAAGCATGAGGAGAACTCAGCCTGCTGTTGCTGGCTTGAAAAATGAAAGAAGGGGACCGTGAGCCAAGGAATGGTAGCCTCTAGAAGCCGAGAATGGTTGTTGATGGACAGTGAGCAAGGAAATGGAAAAGCTCAGTGCCACAGCTCAGAAAAGTACTGCCAACAACCCGCATGGATCAGAAGCAGTTCATCCCCAGAGCTTCCAGAAGGGATCAAAGCCCTGCTGACACCTGTGAGCCCTGGAGCAGAGAACAAGTTGAGCCACACTGTGACTTGTTTTCCAGTGTCCACACTGTGAGATTAAGTGTATATTGTTTTTAGCCACGAAGTCTGTGGTACGCGTTCCAACAGAAATGGAAACGAGGGCACTCCTGCCTTCCTCCAAAGTCTACATCATCCCAAGGATTAAAAAAAAATGCGTAACAATGAATCTTGGAACACTGAAAAAAAAATAAAATTTTAAAAATAAATAAAATAAAACAAATGAGAGTGCTGGAATTTAATTTAGTTATTCAAGAATAACACATATTTTACGTCTACCCTATAGATGTTAGAAAACTCAGTTCAGACAGTTCAGACAAGAATTAAGAATTACTAAGCCCTACTCTATAGTATTTCAATAAACAGATGTATAGATTATAAAGGCGTGCTTTCAACCAACAACTCTAATTTCAAGAGAACTTTAGTGCTTTTTGTTCATTAACAAACAGAAAAGACCACGGAAAGTTTGTTATGCCAACTCTATGTGGGAAAAATGGAGCCAATGAAAGAATTCAAGTGTAATAAAGGAACAAAAGACAACCTGTTATCCTTCTCTGTATGTTTCTGTTTTTCAGTTCACTTTGCTTTATGCTAATTGGTATGGAGAAGCACAGTAGTAAGCAAAAATCACCAGATGGGCAGAAACTACTTTTTTTCTTATGTCCCAGTGAAAATATGCCTGATGATTCTGTCCCACATAACTGTCTACACACTCACAAACTGCGTGTTAAGGGCTGGAGACAGTGGCCACAGCTATGGATATGGGAGGCAACATGTCAGTCTGGTTTACTGAGGAAGTCAAAAGTTCCATGCAAAAATTAAAAAAAAATAGAAAGAAAAAAGAAAAGGAAAGAATAGGAAGGTCTGTCCTTAAATTCCAGCTATTTATCTAGCATTGTGGCATCGAAAAGACATGGATGGATTTTGGAAATGCAAAACGGTTTTGGTTTTGAATTTTAGCTCCATCTACACTGGCGGCATAACTGAAAATTATTTATCCTGCTTAGGTTCTATTTCCTACGTATATGTATATAACAATAGCAACAGCAGTCGCACAAAGTCACCGGGGATGGCAGATAGGCAGAACCTCCTGAGGGTAGGCAATGTCCACACCAAGCCGTCATACACTCCGTGTAAATTCCAGCGTCCTACCTTGTCACGGCCGCGTCTTCCTGACTCGGAAGCCTGGGCTCCGACGGCTTGCTGCCTCAGGAGCCGGACTCAACAGCTTCCTGAAGAGCCTTTAACAGATACATCTATGGCTCCTTGAGTAGCACCCGGCACTCCAACACCTTCAACCCTGCCCGCAGTTGATTATTACAGGGCAGTCAGTGTGAAGGAAATGGACACACAACCGGTGTCCGGTACGGTTCCAGATACAAGCTCCAGAACCCACTCTGTGGGTGAAAACGGAAAACGAGGTTGTTCAAGGGTGTCAGCGCGTCACACGCTCGCCGCGGTGCTCAGAGAAGAGCGCTTTCCAGTCAGGTACTGACCCATACTGCCCCGCGGCACATGCGCCCTCTGACCCGCCCACGCCTTACTGCTGCGCGCACAGCTCAGCGCCTAGGTCTTCCCACCCCTCTGGGGCCACGAGGCCGGAAGCTCCCCCAGCGCAGCCTCCTAGCTCTGGCTGCCTCTGCCCGCGCTTTCATCAGAAACCCATCTCGAGAGGCTTCTCTGGTGCTGGCTTCTGCACCCAAGTTTCTCACTGGTGAGTTTGACCTGGGAGCTTGGGCCTCCAGGGGAGACGGGAGGTGAGTTGCTGCCTTTTCCCCAGGGATGAAATCCTTCAATATGAGATCGTTGTTCAAAACATAGGGAGAAGCCTCCGAACAGGATTAATGTTCTTCCTAATGACATAAACATCCCCGTGGTGCATTTGGTACGCTGTGGAGCAGAGGTGGTTTCCTGCTGAACATTTCCATCGGGGGGGGGGAGGGAAGGGGAAGCCGCCATAGATTTCATCAAGAACAGTGTGGTTCTTTGCCACTGGTGGCACTGACCTAGAGAGCGTGCGAGCTCCTCTTCCTGTTACCCGCCTGAGGTTTGCTAGCACGTGCAAAGCTACTTCTCTCTTCCTTGGTAGAGATGGAGTGCGGGCCGCCGGCACTGTTTGGAGAGCCGGGTGACACCACCACCTCCATGGTCCAGACAGACAGGCTTCCAGTAGGACTTCCAGAATAGCTCTCCAGGTATTAACTATACGATGACATAATTTAAACAGAAATAAAAGTGAATCTGTTTTTCGTGTATCTGCAACTATATCTTCTGTTTCATCAACTCAAGTTTTGGATTTTTGCCCCCCCTTTTTTCCCTTCACTGTTTGTGAAAATTTGTTTCCAGACTTTAGGCAGGTCTTTTCTTTACACTCATAGTTCTGAGAGGATCTGGGGAAAATAATCATATATGATGCTGTTAATAAGAGTCCAAGTCATTGGCTCTCTGTTCCTTCCATTGGAAAGTCAGAACAAAGAAAGAATGGTTAAGTCAAGCATTTTAAACACTACTATGTTTTCCTTCTAATTAGGAGATTTTTCCGGCAGTGGGCTTGTGTCATCTACCAATTTCAAGGAAATGAGTTTTGATATGTCAGCTATAATTCGTGAAAGTCATTCTCTTGTTTTCTACAAGCTTTCAGCTCTTAACAAGTTTGCATACAATTTTTAAGGCAAGCAGAACTTTTTCCTAACAAAAATTATTTCATATCCCTTTAAAATGGGCTTAGACAGTTGCTTCTTTTTTTAAATAGAGATATATGATATGTAATGATTTCTCCACAGTTGTCTCCGTGTTGACTCAAATCAGGTGTTGAGAAAAAATAAGGTTGTTGGTGACTCACATAAAGCATTGCTGTTAACAATGCACTGGGAAGTATCTGAATAACTCGAAGAACAAGATGCCACAGATTTCTCAGGCTGTGCGCTCTACTCCTTCATAATCTTTAAACTTTGTCTTATCTCCCACATTTCATGATCTTCCTCAGTGACTAGCTGAAAATTGGGGGATATCTCATCTTGAATGTGAAAAGTAATACTTTAGTAACACATTACCTCTCCCAAGTAACATAAGGCATGTTTAATGGGTCATCAGTATCTTAAGCTAAAATAATAATCGTTAAAAAAAATTTCAGGAAAGATTATAGAGCCCTCAAATACTTTCAATAGGAAGGTGGCTATCTATTGAGCCTGTTCTGTTAATTGACCCCAGATTCTTGTTCTCAATCAAATGCAGAACATTTGGAAAGGGATAGAACTCCAAGGCTCAATTGATAACGTGGTGAATTCTAGGATGGGATGGCCAGGATTTTTCAGCAGGTCCAAACAAAGGGTGCTGGTACCAAAAAAAAAAAAAAAAAAAAAAAAAGGAAAGAAAATCATAATGAAAATGTTAGCCGTCAAATGATTTATCTTTTAGGTCTCATTTGTAATAGTGAAATAAAGTATAGTCATGCAAATATGTTTTAATTGAATGTATGAGTCAGTAACTATAACTTAAAATAATTTCAAAGAAAATACATATTTTCCCAATTAAGATATCCCTTCCTGTCCACCCAGCCCAATATACGGGTGACATAATACAAAAGAACTTGAGGCCTGGCAGGAGTTAGTGGCTGGAAGTCAGATTTCTGGCAAGACGGTATGTCTGCACATTAAAATTCAGTAGCAGCATCAAACCTCCTGGTCTGGATGTCTTTTGTTTAGACTTTTTTTGTTTCTTTTGCCTCAAGACGAAAAGAAAGAAAACTCTGCCTGAGCATAACTTAGCTAGCTTTTGGCAATAAAGTCTCTAACTCTGAAAAAAAATAGTGCTTTAGCTCTAATAACTCTGACCTAATGAAATGCAGAATGACATGGAAGTTAATAAGAAAAAGGTGGTAGAAGCAAAGAAAAATTGAATTTATCTCTTTTACCTCACCACCCTTCATAACTCTACCAGATACCAGATATAAGACTGAGAAGACATTTGAGATGGGATAAGGGAAAGAGCTGGGAGTCAGGTCTACTCAAGAGAACTGGTTCAATTAATTGTTATAATATGTAATCATATTTACTTTTCCTGAGCCAGTGACTCTCAAAGTGGGATTTCAACATTTGGACTCTTGGGAGTTTCTGTGGATTTTTCAAGGAATTCATGAGATTAAAACTTTTCATAATAAAACTAAGATGTTATTTGTCTTTTGAACTATGTTGACTTATGTATTTATTTTTTTTAAGATATACTTATTTATTTGAGAGAGTGTATGTTTGAGTGGGGGAGGGTCAGAGGGAAAGAATCTTTAAGCAGACTCCCTGCTGAGCCTGCCTCCACCTGCATCCCAAAGGAGGCCTCAGTTCCATGACCCATGATATCATGATGTGAACCAAAACCAGGAGTGGAGGCTTAACTGACTGAGCCACCCAGTGCCCCGACTTTTGTATTTAAATGAAAAGAAATGTTAGCACCTTAACACAAGTTATGAAAAACTGTGTTGTTGTTGTACACTGCCACACATGGTTAAAAGGGAATATCAGTTTCACTTCAGAATGTCATTAGTAGAACTCTAAGTGTTATTAATTGTATGGAATTTGGGCCCTGCCCTAAGTTTTTTTTTTTTTTTTTTTTTTAATTAATTTAATTTGAGGGACACCTGGGTGGCTCAGTCGGTTAAGCATCTGCATTCAGCTCTGGTCATGATCTCAGGGTCCTGGGATTGAGTCCTGCTTTGGGCTCCTTGGTCTTCAGGGAGCCTGCTTCTCCCTCTGCCTGCTCTGCCTCCTCTCTCTGCTCTGCCTGCCACTCTGCCTGATTGTGCTCTCTCTCTCTGACATAAATAAAATCTTTGAAAAAAAATTGAGTATAGTTAACACACAGTGTGACATTAATTTCAGGTGTACAGTTTAGCGTTTCAGCTTCTCTCTGCATGGTACTATACTCACCACAAGTGTAGCTACCGTGTTTCACCATACAGCACTATAAATCTTTTTAAGTTTTGTATAGAGAAATGGAAAGTACATGGACTGCACAATCCAGGAGGGGGAATACCTGTGCAGAAGGATTCATGAGATTGCTAGTTTTGCATACAACGCAATTGTGACTGAAAGAACAACTGACAAATGACAAACTTGAGAAAAAATTTCTCAGACTTGGGTTTCGGCCAAAGCTTTCACAAAAACAAAGTGAGCCTGTCACTTTAAAGAAAACAACAAATGGTATTTGTTGTCATGATAGAAATTTCGAGTGAAAATCGGAATTTTTGAAAACTTGTAGCCACTGTGAGGCTGACATCTTTCCAATTTTAAAGAATTTATGTGAGATTTGAAATGAAAATAACAATTGTGAATGTTTTATACTGGGTAATAAAATGTATCAACATTAGTAAAGTCAGCATAACCCTGAGTCAACATTGTCTAGATGGTGACTGTATGATGTAACAAAATCATGTATAAATAAATAATCCATTCAAAGTGAAAGATAGACCAAAGACTCTTGCTGTAACAAAAATATTTCATTGATATGACTACTGATTACTCACTGCAATTAAACCTTTAGAAACTATCATTTGTCAAATTTTGGTGTACTGTCAATAAAAAATACCTATAATAATCTGGAATAACTACTAAAATAATGTCTTTTCCAAATAAGTCATACCTCTGTGAGGCTGGATTTTATTCATCCTAAACAACACATTACAACAGTTTGTCTGGAAACAGGTATGAGAATCTAGCTACTCTCTATGTAGCACAAGGAATGGGGGACATGGAAGAGTAGGGTGATCTTACTGAGTGAAGAAGGGAAACTGTGAGTCTGTGAGGGCAAAACCATAGGACTTCACAGAGAGGAGATACCAGGAAGAAAGAGCTTCATAAAGAACTCTGGGAATCTTTGCCCTTGAGTATTCAGCTGAGTACGTATGAATCACTACATGAAAATAAGGAAAATACCCAGTGCTGGGGAAAGACCCACCCAAAAGGAAAAGAGGAAATTAAGCTGGAGTGAGCATCAGGTGGGAATATTTCCTGTTCCCAGCAGCCAGAGTGGAACACCTCATAATTCATGGGACATTGGGTAGAGTGCTCAGAAGTCCACGTGGAACACTTGCAAAATGGAGTATATTCTGTGCCATGAAACAAATCCCCAAAATTCAAAAAGATCCAAGTCATACAAACTATTTTCTTTCACCACAGTGAAAATAATTTAAAGGTCAATGACAGAAAAATATCTGGAAAATCCCCAAATATTTGGAAGCCAAGTTGCATACCAAGTAGTCAATGGAAGAGGGGGGAATAAAGGAGGGGGGAGATAAAACTCTATCTTGAACTTAATGAAAATGCAATTTAACAAAATTAAGTCATCTGTTCAGACTGATAACAAAAAGAGAGAGTGGGAAAAAAATTTCAACATCAGAAATAAGATGGGTGATATAATAGATTGTACAGATATTGAAAAATTATGAGACACATATGAACAACTTTAAGGCAAAAACATCAATAATGTAGATGAAATGGAGAATTTCTTGAAAGGAAGAACCTAACAAGGTTTGCTCAAGAAAAATTGAGAAACTGAATTCCTCTGTATTTATTAATGTCGTTGAAAAGAAAACTCTATGCCTGGATGTCATTATTGGCAATTTCTACCAAGAATTTAAGGGATAAATAGTAGCAATTATAGACAAATTATTCCAAAAAATGTAAGTTATAGGATATTTTCCAACTCATCCTATGAAGTCAGAATCACTTTGGTGTTAAAAGCAAAGACATGGAAACAAATGAAAACTATAGATAAATATTCTTCATAAGCATAAATGCAAAAATATCTAACAAAAATCTGACTACATAGAATTGAATACATACATACATACTTATATATACACACAAACATATATCTGTGTGTGTGTCTGTATATATATATATACATATATATATATAAAATGATATAGGATAACATAAAAATGAGATACATAGGGATAAATCTAACAAAAGATGTGCTGGACTAATACACTAAAAACTGTAAGGCACTACTGAGAAAAAGTAAAGACACAAATATGTTTATGTTTATGTTTAACTTTAAAGCAATGACTAGAGAAGAGTATAAATACATTATACATGCCAGAATTGGTTTATACTATTCTGTTGATTAATGCATTGACAACAGTTTTGAGCATGGCCTTTAAAGACATGCTGGAGTTCTGGAGATCTGCAGAGGATTCACTTCATGTCTGCATCTCAGCACACTTCCCCACAGCAGCAGAAAGGAGTCTGGTTAGGTGTTCTTTTCCTCCCAGCTGCACTGGCAGAAACCAAGCAGGTAGCTCCCCAGAACCAAGTCACATGGAAGGCAGGCCGAGTGACCACACTCTTTACCTAGAGACACTGCACTTTCCAGAGAAGCTTCTTCTGACCCTGAAGGTGGCACCATCAGGGAGCGGGCATGAACTCTGCCAGCACCTAGCAGCCTGGAGTGCTGGAAATTTATCTCCCTCTGGATCTCATGTGTCCTACCTAATAACAGGCCAAGAAAAATGCCTTTGTCCCTGAAGATGGTGCCATCTGGATTAAGCAGGTACCCCATGGGGTCAGGTAGATGAAGCTGACTAGAATCACATGACAAGGATTTTTTAATCTAAATTGTCATTGGAATCACTGTCCACCAAAAAAAGTCACAATGTACACACTAAACTGAAACTGAAAGAATGCATTCTAAAATAGAAGAATTAAATAGAATCTGGACTTTCTTAAAATAATATGTAAAAATGTCCAGGATTCAATTAAAAAAAGGTCATTTGTCTTAACAAGAATGAAGGAAATGTTGGACTCTAAAAACAAAGTATTAATTTTTAAAAATCACAATACTATAATAAGATGTTAAAATTACCTGACAATTTGAAAGCAGCTATCATAAAAATGTCTTCAAAAGCAAATACAAAATACAAAATTAACATCAGAGAAATAATAGTTTTAAAAGAGAAACAAATGGATGTTGTAGAAGTGAAAAATACAATAACCAAAGTTAAAAACTCACACTCATTGGATGGGCTCAAAAGCAGACTGAAGATGAGAGAAGAAAGAGTTAGTGAACTTGAGGACAGATCAATATAATTTTTTCAGATCACACAGAGAAAAATTAGACTGTAAGAAAGTAAAAATTTTCAGGTAGTTGTGGACAATAATAAAAGATCTATTGCAGATTATATGGTTTGAAGCCCAGAAGGAGAAGAGAAAGAGTGTGAGATTTAAAAAAAATATTCAATAAGTACGACTGGAAACTTCCAAAATTCAAATTTACCAAAAGATAAAAACCTATATATTCAAGAAGTTGAATAAAACAAAATAAGGTACCCCCCCAAAAAATAGGCCAACATGCTTCATAATTAAACAACTTCTGAGAACTAGAGACCAAGAAAACATCTTTTTTTTTTTTTTAAAGATTTTATTTATTTATTTGACATAGAGAGAGAACAAGTAGGCAGAGCAGCAGGTAGAGGGAGAGGGAGAAGCTGGCTTTTCACCCAACAGGCAGCCTGATATGGAGCTGGATCCCAGAACCCTGGGATCATGACCTGAGCAGAAGGCAGCCGCTTAATAACTGAGCCACCCAGGTGCCCTGAGACCAAGAAAACATAAAGAAGCCAGAGAGGAATGATGCCTTACCTATGGGGCAGAAGTTTGAGTAAAAGTTGATAATTCATCTGAAACCACAGAGGACCCAAAGTGATGGCAAAACATTTTCAAGTACTGGATGTCCTTTCAAATGCAAATTTTAATTCTAGCAAAACAATGAAGAGATAAAGGGAAAATAAACACATCCACAAAGGAAAGTAAGAGAATTTTTCACTAGTAGACCAACCCTTAAGGAATGGCTAGAATAAGTTCTCCATATAGAAAGAATATGACAACATAAGAAGGCTTAGAACCTCAGAAAGGAAAGAACAACAGCTGGATAAAAACAGGAATAAATAGAATATCATTACCCTGGGCGCCTGGGTGGCTCAGTGGGTTAAGCCTCTGCCTTCGGCTCAGGTCATGATCTCAGGGTCCTGGGATTGAGTCCCACATCAGGCTCTCTGCTCAGCAGGGAGCCTGCTTCCTCCTCTCTCTCTCTCTGCCTGCCTCTCTGCCTACTTGTGAGCTCTCGCTTTCAAATAAATAAATAAAAAATCTTAAAAAAATATATCATTACCCTCATGATTTTCTTAAATTGTATTTGGTAGTTGAAGCAGAAATGATAATACTCTCTGATGTTAGACTTAATGTATATAGAGGAAATACTTGAGACAATTGTATTTGGTTAGTGTTGAGTGCAAAAGGATGTAAATAGAAGGAAGACTTCAATAATTAACTCAGCATTGTAAAACATCTACACCTGTTGGCTGTGCTAAGTTCTATATATTGTAAGATCCAGAGAAACCACTGAGAAATAATACAAAACAGAGCAATATTCTCAAACTCAGAATTCTTTATAATTTTCAAATGACCCACAGGAAAAGAAAAACAAAAAAACAAAAAATATAAAGTAAAATGCCAGACTTGAGCCTTAACATAGCCATAATTACTTAATGTAAGTTTTCTAAATATACCAGTTGAAAGACAGAGATTGACAGAGTGCATTAAAAACACCCGTGAACCAATTATATGCTGTCTGCAATAAAATCACTGCAAACACACATAGATAGATTGAAGGGAAAAGTAAGGGAAAAGATATATCATGCTACTTATAATCTGTTCCCCTTTAAAAAACAACAACAACAACAACAACAACAAAACCCCAAACCAAAACAGAAGTAGCTCTATTAATATCAGATGAAGAAGACTTCAGGGTAAGATAAAAAGGGGAACATTATAAAATGATAAAAGAATGATTCCTGTAGAAAACAACAGTACTAAATGGATATCCACCAAATAACAAAGCCTAATAAATACACAAGGCAAAAATTTATACAGTTGGAAGGAGAAAAAGACAAATCTACAGTTATAGTTGGGAACCTCAATACTTAGAAACTTCAGTAACTGCTGGAAACATTAGATAGAAGATCAGCAAGCATGCAGTACCAGATATTCAACCAATTGGATTTAATTGGCAATGTATAAAAGAACACTCCAGTCAACAACAATAGAAGAAACATTTTTTTAAGTGCTCATGAAACATTCACCAAGATAGTCTATATCCTGGGATATTAAAAAAAAAAAATCACCAAATTTAAGAGTTGGAATTCTACAAAGTTCGTTCTCTGACCAAAATGAAATCAATTGAAAAATCAGAAACTAAAAGAAATTTTCCAAACAACTGGAAATCAAACATACATCTCGAAATAACCATATGTCAAAGAACACATCTCATAAGAAGTTTTAAAATGCATAGATGAATGAAAATGTAGTTTATCAAAATATATAGGACACAGCTAAATCAATGCCAAGAGGAAAATTTATGGCACTAACTGCTTACATTAAAAAAAAAAAAAAGAGGAAGAGTGATGTCTGGGTGGCTTAGTCAGGTGAGCATCTGCCTTTGGGTCAGGTCATGATCCCAGGGTCCTGGGATAGAATCCTGTATCTGGCTCCCTGCTCAGCAGAGAGTCTGCTTTTCCCTTCACTCTTCCCCCTGCTTGTGATCTCTCTCTATCAAATAAATAAAATCTTTAAAAAAATAAAATAAACTGAGGAAAGGTATCAAACCAGTTATCTGAATTCCTACCTTAATGAGCTAGAAACAGAACAGCAAAGTAAAATCAAAGCAAGTAGAAGGAACAAAATTGTAATGATCAACAGAAAAATCAATGAAGCTGAAGATAAGAAAGCAATAGAAAAAAATCAATGAAAACAGAGAGTTGATTCCCAGAAAAGAGTCAACAAAAATGATAAATCTCCAGCAATAATGACAAATCACCAATCAATAACTTAAGGAAATGGACAAATTCCTCAAAAATCACCACCAAAACTCAACCAACATGAAATAGTTTATTTGAATCACACTACAGATACTGGTGTGTAATTTAAATTAAATTATAATGTTTCTAAAGAGAAAACCGCCAAGACCAGATAGGTTCACTGAAGAGTTCTACCAAACATATAAAAAAGAATGAGCATCAACTTTATATAATCTCTTTCAGAAAACATGGGCAGAGGGAATACTTTGCTAAATAACCTTATGAGGTGTGTATCACTCTGACACTAAAACTTAACAGAACAATAACAAAAAAGAAAACTATAAACAAAATTTTTCATGAACTTAGACACAGAAATTTTACAGGTTTGGAATATACATCTGTAAATCACATATCTGATAGAGGACCTTTGTCCAGAATATGTAAAGAACTATCATAACTCAGTTGTAAGAACCCAGCTCAATAAAGAATGGGCAAACATTTGAAGAGATGTTTCACCAAAGAAGATATATGGATGTTAAATATACACGTGATAAAATGCTCAATTTTAATTAGTTATTAGGTAGATGCAAATCAAAACCACAATGAAATATTCTATGTTATCTGTTAGAATGTCTGAAACTAAAAGACCTTAATATGTGTTGACAAGAACATGCAACAATTGGAACTCTCAAAACAGTGCAGATGGGAAGGAACAATGGCATGTCACTTTGGAAAAAAGTGTGGAAGTTTCTTAAATAATTGCACATAATACCTACTATAGAATCAGCTATTTCACCTCTAGGTCTTAAGATTAATGAATTCAAATGTCCATGCTGGGACTCGTGCATGAATGCTCCCAGCATCTTTATTTGTAATAGCCAAAAACTGGAAACAATCCATCAAATGAATTGCTAAACAAATTATGGTGTATGCTTACAATGGGATACCTCCCATGAGAAAATGGAATGAACTATTGATACACACACGCTTGAATTTTAAAATAATCATACTGACTAAAGAGAGCTAGACAAAAAACACATATTCTTTGTTTCCATTTATGCAAAACTCTTGGAAATACAAACTAATGTATACTGATGAGGAATAGATCAATGTTTGCCTTGGGCAAGGTACAGTGAATGTAATGATTGGAAGGGAAGAATTCTTTAAAAAAAAAGAGAAAACTCTGGAGGGTGATAAAATTCATCATTCTTTTATTGTGATGGTGGTTTTATGTAAGCATACATATGTCAAAACTTTCCAAATTATATACCCTGAATATCTGTCAATTACCCCTCAATAAAAATGGTTAAAAACAGCAAAAAGAAGAGTGTATACCACAATTTAAGATTTCAGAAGTTGAGGAATCTCCAGTGAAAACAAGATCAAGGCAGTGAACCAGGAAGTCAGTGTATGAAGTTGAGTGCAGGCAAATATGTAGTCATTGTAAAGTTAGTTATTGGATGGGTTGTTAGAGTGGATATTAAGTCTTCTAAGATGTAGGGAGCAGTTAGGGTAGAGCTTGTGATTGTGGTTGGAGGGAGATTAGCAAGTGACAATGGCAAGAAAGTTTGGTTATAACTGCTTTCCTTTCAGAGGCTCAAGGAGAGCTAGTGAGAAAGTACTAAAACACACAGGGTAATGAGGCAGGAAAATGTGAAAGGACAATCTATATTCACTGTATTGTGGGCGCATGTGGACGAGGCAAGTGGATAAAACTATATGTTGGCTAATTGAACATAATAATTGAAGAGAGAAAAGAAAAAGAAAAGAGAAAGGGTGTTTCCTCAAAACACCGTAGTGTAAGGGAACTGGTTGATAATTGGCAGTTCCAGAATGAACACTGGAAAGGTGTGAAGGAGGCTGGCTTCATGACCATACAGAGAAGCTGGGAAAGTATGGTGGGGAGCTTTGATACAGATGAGGCTCTGTATAGGAGAGGGGTGGGGTTGGAAGAGAAGGTGGGGAAGAGAAGTCCAGGAGGAAGTAGCTGACACCAGATATTCCAAATGTCAGCATGGGTTTCTTTGGAGACAGAAATGTCTCAAGGTCCCAGGCATCTTCTGATCTGATGTCAACCGAAGGATCAGGGCTGTTGTAAAGTATACAAAGGGTTCCTGTGGCCAGTTGTGGGCATGACTGCTTCCTGGTGTTTGGGCCATCCAAAGAGCAAAGACACTACTGAGTAAGGGTCTGAGGTCTATCAGTGTAACTGCCTCTTAAACTCCCGTCCACACATAGGAAGTTCCTGCAAACGACAGCTGCCATGATTTTGTGTTAATACCAAGATGGACTCTTTCTAAAACAAGATTATCTTTAATGTAATCTCTATTAGAAGCATTTGTGTTCAGGGAGTTATTGTTTTTTTTTTTCAGGGAGTTATTATTAACCTAAATTGGGATATAGAAGGAACTTAGGCAAAATTATAGTTAAAAAAATCCAAATATCCTTTTACCCACCAAAAATCTTCATTACGCATACAATTACTTACAGAAGTATGTTTAAAAGCAATCTACATGTAGAAATGTTTACCATGTACATATTCAATGTGAGGGTTTGAAATCAATCATATTTACCTTAAAATTAAACCAGCAATCACACTTACCTCTGGCATTCCAGACCTAATGGGTACAGACATTTTAAATAACACTTAGGTCAGCAGTCTACTGAAATTTATAGACAAACATTTCAGATAAGCCAGGTACTGCCAAGGCTGGAGATGCCTACAGTTGGCTATGAAATCTTCATTAAACAATTGAGAACACCTGCAATGCATTTTCTTTAGCTCTATGCAGAGCTTTTGTGACTGCTGACAATGCTGCTATTGGGCTTTTTTATCCTTCTGCCCTTCTAGAATTACTGCAATTGAACTTCAGAGTTCCAGCACTAAAAGTCCGTTTCTTTATTTTCTTTAAGTATCTTATAATGTAATATTCTTTCTTCCCAAAACAGATGAGGTAAGCAGTGAATTTCTTCTATAATTATCTTTTCAAAGCAAACATTTTAGAGGTAAATGCTTCACAGAAAACAAATCTTCTGACCATCTTCCTAAATATCATAGGACTTTTGGTAAAGCCTACATTTGAGTCATAAGGATGATGGCCCCTCCCTGGACTTCTCTTCCTTCCAACTATATAGTCATCTTGAGCTGGGGTGCTTTGGCAGCCTGGGGTCTTGCAACAATGGTTCCAGAGAACCTCAGACCTAATGGTTAGTCTCCATACCACCCAGCAACCCACTAAGGGGATTTGTACATTGAGATACTCTACACAAATTAATCCCCCCCTTTTTAAAAAACATTTTATTTATTTATTTGAAAGTGAGAGAGTGAGAGAGAGCTAGTACGAGCTGGGGGAAGGGCAGAGAGGGAGAAGCAGACTCCCCCTGAGTAGGGAGCCCAAGTGAGGGACTCTATCCCAGGGCTCAATCCAGGGGATCAGGACCTGAGCAGAAGGCTGTTGCTCAACCAACTGATCTACACAGGCATCCCTCCCTTTTCCCTCTTAATTCTGCTGGAAGTTTGGATCTTTCTTTCTAATGGATGGCATTTCTTTTTTTCAAAGGCAAATCGGCCACCTTTATCCCCCACCTCCTACTTGATTTCTTGTATGTCTAGAGCAATTGTGAGGTTGTATATGTGTGTGTGTGTGTGTGTGTGTGTAACACACATTGACACCTATAGCCTACTTTATAGGTTAATTTCCAGGGGAGATATGGAACTACCAAAAACAAAAAGCAAGAACAAAAAACCAAAAACAAAAACTGTTTTCTTTTCATAAGAGGAATAATCCTTTGAAAGATGATATTCTGCTATTTTAGCAGGGAGAGTACATATTCCTGGAAACATGTAGTGTAAGCTCAGAGAATAATCTCTAATATTTTCTTTTGAGAGAAGCTCAAAATTTGTAGGGGAAAAGTATCTGTATAACCAAGATACTTTTTCTCATTTTAAGTACAGAAGTTTATATTCTTACTGAACTTTGATTAGGATTTCATCATTTAGGGTAAAAAGAACCATATCCATGATATTCCCTCATCCCTAACTTTATCTATGCATGCCCACTTATTTTAGTAATTTATTAAGTAGGAATGTACTTTTCCTTTTGCCATAGTCAAAACTCACCATTTTAACACCATTTTATCAAAATGTGGTTTTCATAAAATTTTAAGAGCTTAGTAGAATCCAAGTCCCATGATGGTATTCTGATGTGATTTATAGTTATAGAGAATGAGAAAGAACTCTGGATGCATTCTTAAAAGATGATCTCATGAAGATTTGTGGTGCTTTAGGAACAAAGATTAAGCCCTTTTGGAGAATCTGCTAAAAGTATGCATGTAGTGGATTTACTTACTAAATCCTTAAAATTCTGACATTTAGCTACCACAAATCATTTTTGGAATAAAAGTTGATAGGAATAAATATTGCTCTATTGTGACATTCTAAGCTTGAAAGCCTTTCACAAGCAAGCCAGGATGAAAGGCAGGAACTCAACAAGCCAAAATTCTCTGACATCATTGCTAAAACTGTGTGAGAGCAAAGGTAGTGATTTTTGCAAATTTAACATTTGGTATGATACACATTGCTTTTCTTCCACTAAACAATGTCCTTTCCAATTAGAAGCCAGACATATTCAAACTTTTTAAAAATATTTTATTTATTTATTTGACACAGAGAGAGAAACAGCTAGAGAGGGAATACAAGCAGGGGGAGTGGGAGAGGGAGAAGCAGGCTTCCTGCTGAGCAGGGAGCCTGATACCGGGCTTGATCCCAGTATCCTGAGATCATGACCTGAGCCAAAGGCAGATGCTTAAGGAACCAAGCCACCCAGGCATCCTGAAAGTGGACATCTTCTACCCACAGTATCTCTACTATAATTTGAAAACATAATACTAAGTAAATTCAGTGTTGTTAGATACTGTTTGTTGTTTAGTGAAAACAGAGCCCCTCCATATGGTAAGCAGTAAAAACTTCAGTCTGTATGGGACAGGCTGTGATGCATCAGACAATGATTTTTGATGGGCTGATTCTCAGATGATCACTCTGGCCGATACCCATGATTCATGTACTAGATGTTGTAGGCTCTGACATTCAGTGAACTGCCTTGGATAATACCTGGCATTTGATGAGCACTTAAAAAATATTTGTTGACTATCAGTTGCTACTGATTGCAGACTCTTTGAGAGCTTAGCATTATCTTTTTTAAAAATTGTTGCTATGACCTCGTTAACATGAAATAATGTCTGTCACATAGTGAGTACTCAATAAATATTTGTTGGTTGATGAAATATTTGGGGAACGTATGAACAGTTGGCCAACCAGAATCATGGGGTGGTTGAGAAGGTAGGATCACTAGGTAGGTGTCAGGGTTCAAATCACAGCTCAGCCACTTATGCAGGTGTAGGACCTGGGACAAAAGAGTATCAGTAAGTCTCAGTTTTTCATAATAAATGGGCATAATTTTTATATGTACCTCATGAGGTTTTTGGAGAATTGATCAAATATACAGGAAGGACACTGCATAGTATCTGATGCATAATAAGCCCTCAGTAAAGATTAAACTGTGGCTGAGTAACATTCCATTGTAGATAGATACTGTATCTTCTTTATCCATTCATCTATTGATGATCACTTAGATTATTTCTGGATCTTGGTATTTTGGCTCTTTTAAATGATGCTGCAGTGAACTTAGGGTACATGCATATTTTTGAATCAATGTTTTCATTTTCTTTGGGTAATAAGTAGTAGAATTACTGGATCAGATGATAGTTTTATTTTTAATTTTTTGAGGAAACTCCATATCTTTTTCCACAATGGGTGAAACAATTTACACTCCCACAACAGTACACAAGGGTTCCCTTTTCTCCACATCCTGGCCAACATTTGTTATTTCTTATCTTTTTATTTCTAGGCATTCTGACAGGTGTGAGATGATATCTCTTTGTGGTTTTGATTTGCATTTCCCTGATGATTAGCAATGATGAGCACCTTTTCTTGTACCTTGATGGCCATCAGTGTGCCTTCTTTGGAAAAATGTCTATTCAGGTCCTCTACCCTTTTTGTAATTGAATAATCTTCTTGAAGATCAGCTAATTAGCTAATTAGCAATCCTAATCCCCCCTTTGTCATGTAACCTAACATAGTCATAGGCTCTGGGTATTAGTATGCAGACATCACTGGGGAGCCTTCTTAGGCCTCTAATAAGGATTCAGGGGTCCAGTCTTCTGATTTGAATCTAACAATTTTCAACTATCGTATTATTTTCAAACTAAGGATTTGCTTATCAGAAATCAGTTGATTTTGGAAACAATTATATACAGTTGTAGCCTGCAGGTAACAATAGAACATCCTGGACTAATAATGAAACCACAGTTCCAAATCAAACTGATACTAGAGAGAGAATAAAGGAAGATGTTTCTTGCCGGTTTTGGTTATTGGCAAAACAATTCCAGAGAAATTTGAAAGTAAAGCAAGCCTAATTCTGGCCTTCTTGTGTATCTTTCCCTGCAATGTGACTGCATTCTTGTAGGTTATTTGGGAAAGAAAACCATCTTAGAAGATGCCATCGTATGTACATGCTTCAAAGTTCAGGCCATTCCCCGTGTCCATGCCTTGTCAGCTAGCAGACCAGCAATCAGCAGAGTACTGCTTAGGTATGGCCCAGAGTATCTGGTCCAAAGGCAAACAGTCATGATTGTAGGTGCTTCACAGAATGATAGATAAGCACGAAAAGAAAGTGAGTTGGAAGAAAGAGCAATTTGGCATACTTGAATGTGCTCATTTTGCATTTATTACTGTAAATGTTCCTCCCTTGATAAAGCTTACAATTCTTATGCTATTGAACTCGCGATTTTTTTTGTCTTTTTTTTATTTAATTTTTTTTTCAGTGTTGCAAAATTCATTGTTTATGCACCACACCCAGGATTTCTTGTAACTCTGTCAATTTAACTAATTATAAGATTGTGTGATGGGCATTAAGGAGGGTACATGACTTGATGAGCACAGAGTGTGGTACACGACTGATGAATTATGAACTCTACATCTGAGAGTGATGATGTAGTCTATGTTGGCTAATGAATTTAAATTAAAAAAAAAGATTATATTAATACTGTCTATTAGGATATATTTTTTTTCTGGCATAAAGATAGACTAAACATTATGGGGCACCTGGGTGGCTCAGTGGGTTAAAGCTTTTGCCTTTGGCTCGGGTCATGGTCCCAGGGTCCTGGTCATTGAGCCCTGCATCAGGCTCTCTGCTCAGTGGGGAGCCTGCTTCCCTCTCTCTCTGCCTGTGTTTCTGACTGTCATCTCTGGTCTGTCAGATGGATAAATAAAATCTTTTTAAAAAGAAGATAGACTAAATGTTTTAATAGTACTTTTACAATATGGTATAAGTGAGATGATTTTCATTAGAAAAGAAAACAAACAGGCAGAACACAAAGGACCATTACCTAAAGGATTTTTTATAATTCACCTCCCTTGCTGTGTTTTCTGCTAAATCAACAAAGAAGTCTGAGATTACTGAAACATTTAGGCTGTCACAATATTGTTATAATTCCCTTCACCCTTACCCCAAAAGTGAATTAAAGGCTCCATAGGTTTGAATTCTTGTTGATTTGCTGACTTTGCAGAGGTCTATGTAAAGACATTGGTTGGCATGGACGGCAAAAACATCCTTATCGAACAAAGGCAGTATGTTTTTATGTATTGACTTTTATATGATTCAATTTGCAGTAAGTATGGGAGTAACCTTTATGAACTGCCCTGTGAACTTAAAAGCAAGTTTGCATTTTGTGGTTAACTTTTCTTTGACTGTACAACTTCCAGACTGATGACCCAGCTTCTCAGGCTCTTGAAACCTTTTAGCGGAGTGATGGAAATGAATGATTTTTCCAAATGCTGAGAGTCATGCTCTAGAAATTGGGTAGAGACTTTTGGGAAGGCAAACCCTATTAATTTATAATTGTGATAATTAAGTTAGATAAAAGACAAATTGTACTTTGTTTCCATAGGCAGGGAATGAATGTTTACTTTAACTCTGTTGTTCTAAATAGTCATAATTTCCATAAGTAGGTGTTTTTCACTTGAAAAGCATGTATGAGTCATTCAGTATTTTGGCATTTTATTTTTCTTCTTGCCTCTTTGATGATGTGTAAAATTTTACACACTCAACAGATTATTAAGCATTATTCACATTGTGTGCAGAGTCAGTATCTCCTCTCTGCGTAATCATGAATTGTGTTGAAAATGCGATGTGCTGATTTTCTGCTTTTAGTTCTGTTGGTTATGTATCATCAGTTCACTCTGGCTTATCACACATCTACTTGTAGATTGTGGGACTTGCCTTGTTTATTATTTTAATAGTTGATGAAGTGGTCTTTTTTGCAATACAATTTTCAACCAAAATTAACCAAATACATTGTATCTTATCACTAACCAATTAACTGCCTGATTATGTGACACTTGTATAAGTATTACCTTAGGAAAACAGTAGTACATTTTTGCCTATATGCTTTCAAAAGAACTTCCAATTTGGTAACTTTGAAATAGAAACATGTTTTGTCTATGATCCATTCAGAATATTTTGGGGAGGTTTTCAGTATAGTGATTGAATAATTTGCACTGCTGAAATGTTTCAGCTTTGGGTAGTTTTTAGCGAAAACCACATTGATGGTATACTGTCTTGTTACTGTCCATAGGTACTTTTTGTCATTTTAAAGCCAAAGTCTCTGCAGTGAAAGTTTCAGGAGTTACTAAATCATTCTTAATGAGTTAATTAATACTAATTCTTTCAAATACCTGCCACACACTTAGTTCTGGGGTTGGTGTTAAATACTAGGTACAGAACCCCTCCCTATTTAGAATCCAGAACTCTCTTTAGCTCACTATGATATTGCTTAACCCTACATGAGGAAAGTATCAAGAAGGCTATTATTAGTATTACTGCTTTTAATTAGAAAGGTTAAAGTGAATTTAATAAGTTAATTAGTAAAAATTTGCATTTGTTTCATCAGTATTTTTTAGTTGAGACTGGAATATGGGAAGAAGCCAAATTAAATATTTGAGTCAAAGATGAGGACACTAGTCCCAAGTGTTTTTCTAAGTCTAGTTTATTTTGGGCTTACACGATCTGAGCCTAAAAAGCTCTACCATGCATTGCATAATGTATTTTTTTAAAGGTTTTATTTATTTGAGAGAAGAGAGAGAGAGAGAAGGAGCGGGGAGGGGAGAAAGGCAGAGAGAAAGGGAGAAGCAGACTCCCCACTGAGCAGGGAGCCCTACGCCAGGCTCGATCCCAGGACTCTGGGATCATGACCTGAGCTGAAAGCAGAGGCTTAACTGACTGAGCCACCCAGGCACCACTGCATAATGTATTTTTAAACATCCTGGCTCTTGCAAAAATTCTATAGCCATTCTTTAGGAGTTTGAGACATATAGTTCTATGAATGGTTACCAAAAGAAGGGGAACATGAGTGTCTGCTCTCTGTTAGTATACCAATTTGAAGCAAAATGAGTATGAATACGTAAGAGCAGATAATTTCTAGAATTGCCTCTCAGCTTTAAAGTTCAGTGATTTCTTCTGAGCACCATAAGGAATATTTTCATCATTTAATTTATTTTATCACAGTCCCGTTTTATTTGTCTTTTTCAAGATTCTAAGACTCAAAGATTTTAGAAATGTGAGTAATTAAAGGACTTGTAACTGATATTCTTCCAAATAACCTTACTCATTTCTATTTTATACATTTGACCACTAGTATGGCATGTGCTAGGAACTGAAACTCACAAATCATTGCCGTTTCTATAAAGCTGTATCAAAAAATAATGGAAAGCTAAATGCTTGCCCAGATGCAAGAAGTCACATACCACAATATTGTCTTAAACAGTGATTGAACCAAAAATTGACTGAATAATTTTCAATAATGTTCAATGAGATTAAGTGATACACAGGATGGAGCAATGGTGAGGAATTATGATGATGCATAATGGTGAAATCTAGAAGAAAAGTAAACTTTCCATAGTGACCTGAGGAACAGTTTTAGTATCTTCTTAAAGTGTTTGCTGAGCTAACACTAACTCAGTCTCAGCCCACAGATCGGTCACAACCCCCTCCCCCCAGTTTAATGAGGTAGAAAACAATGGCAAGGGGCTCCTGGGTAGCTCAGTGGGTTAAAGCCTCTGCCTTCGGCTCAGGTCATGATCCTCCTGGGATCCTGGAACCGAGCCCCCCATCAGGCTCTCTGCTCAGCTGGGATCCCGCTTCCCTTCCTCTCTCTCTGCCTGCCTCTCTGCCTGCTTGTGATCTCTGTCTATCAAATAAATAAATTAAATCTTAAAAAAAAAAAAAGAACGAAAGAAAACAATGGCAAATAGGCCACATGGTATATTGTTTTTTTTTTTAAAACAGGCCTTTTATTTCTAGCTGAGTCTTCAGAAAATACAGTTTTGTTCAAATCAAGGATTTGAATATTAAATATTAGATATTAAGTTAATCTAAGCATCCTTATATACTGATGTGTTTTTTTTCCCCAATTTATTTATTTTCAGAAAAACAGTATTCATTATTTTTTCACCACACCCAGTGCTCCATGCAAGCTGTGCCCTCTATAATACCCACCACCTGGTACCCCAACCTCCCACCCCCCCGCCACTTCAAACCCCTCAGACTGTTTTTCAGAGTCCATAGTCTCTCATGGTTCACCTCCCCTTCCAATTTACCCAAATTCCCTACTCCTCTCTAATGCCCCTTGTCCTCCATGCTATTGGTTATGCTCCACAAATGAGTGAAACCATATGATATATTGTTCAGCAAAATTTTGTTTCTGATGTCATGTGTATGCATATGTGGTCTGGAAGGAAAATGCATTTCTTAACACGTGGGTTGTGGTTGAAAGAGCTTGAAGCTGATGACTCTAGAACAGAGCTTCCTAACCATTTCAAATCGGTCCAAGCTCTTTTCCAAAGTACGCATGTCTGAACCTTTAGGTTTGTAGAGAATTTTGTTTAAACAAACTCCCAAGGTGGTTATCATCTCTTGAATATTAATTGAAGAGACCTAGGGGCGCCTGGGTGGCTCAGTTGGTTAAGCATCTGCCTTCAGCTCAGGTCTTGATCCCGGAGTCCCAGGATCAAGCCCCCTACTCCGCACCCTGCTCAGCGGGGAGTCTGTTCCTCCTTTTTCCTCTGCTCTTCTCACTGCTCATCCTCTCTCACTTGCTCACTCTCTCAAATAAATAAATAAATAAAATCTTTCTTAAAAAAATTGAAGAGCCCTCACTTGCAGAATTGTTTAGGAGTAGGGTGGTTATGAGAAATGGGCAAAAGAAGTAAAAGTGCTCCTTGCACACCAGGTCCATGGGGATCTCCTCTGCAGGGTCCAGAGCTCTGGTTAGTCTCCAGAGCCAGGATTAGCCCTTTTCCTGCTCCCTATGATTGTATTCAAGTGGCCTCCAAAAGTAGACTCTACTTTTGAAAACACCTTTGTCTCAATGTAGAAATTAATGAGTTTAAAAAAAAAGTTAACCACATGCAGAAAAATGAAATTGGACCATTTCCTTACACCACATACAAAAATAGATTCAAAATGGATTAAGGACCTCAATGTGAGAAAGGAATCCATCAAAATCCTTGAGGAGAACACAGGCAGCAACCTCTTCGACCTCAACCGCAGCAACATCTTCCTAGGAACATCGCCAAAGGCAAGGGAAGCAAAGGCAAAAATGAACTTTTGGGATTTCATCAAAATCAAAAGCTTTTGCACAGCAAAGGAAACAGTTAACAAAACCAAAAGACAACTGACAGAATGGGAGAAGATATTTGCAAATGACATATCAGATAAAGGACTAGTGTCCAAAATCTATAAAGAACTTAACAAACTCAATACCCAAAGAACAAATAATCCAATCAAGAAATGGGCAGAGGACATGAACAGACGTTTCTGCAAAGAAGACATCCAGATGGCCAACAGACACATGAAAAAGTGCTCCATATCACTCGGCATCAGGGAAATACAAATCAAAACGACAATGAGATATCACCTCACACCAGTCAGAATGGCTAAAATCAACAAGTCAGGAAATGACAGATGCTGGCGAGGATGTGGAGAAAGGGGAACCCTCCTACACTGTTGGTGGGAATGCAAGCTGGTGCAACCACTCTGGAAAACAGCATGGAGGTTCCTCAAAATGTTGAAAATAGAACTGCCCTATGACCCAGCAATTGCACTACTGGGAATTTACCCTAAAGATACAAACGTAGTGATCCAAAGGGGCACGTGCACCCGAATGTTTAGAGCAGCAATGTCCACAATAGCCAAACTATGGAAAGAACCTAGATGTCCATCAACAGATGAATGGATCAAGAAGATGTGGTATATATACACAATGGAATACTATGCAGCCATCAAAAGAAACGAAATCTTGCCACTTGCGACAACATGGATGGAACTAGAGCGTATCATACTTAGCGAAATAAGTCAAGCGGAGAAAGACAAATATCATATGATCTCCCTGATATGAGGAAGTGGTGATGCAACATGGGGGCTTAAGTGGGTAGGAGAAGAATCCATGAAACAAGATGGGATAGGGAGGGAGACAAACCATAAGTGACTCTTAATCTCACGAAATAAACTGTGGGTTGCTGGGGGGAGGGGGGTTGGGAGAAGGGGGGGAAGGGTTATGGACATTGGGGAGAGTATGTGCTTTTGGGTAAATTGGAAGGGGAGATGAACCATGAGAGACTATGGACTCTGAAAAACAATCTGAGGGGTTTGAAGTGGCGGGGGGGTGGGAGGTTGGGGTACCAGGTGGTGGGTATTATAGAGGGCACGGCTTGCATGGAGCACTGGGTATGGTGAAAAAATAATGAATACTGTTTTTCTGAAAATAAATAAATTGGAAAAAAAAAGTTAAAAAAAAAATCACGAGTTAATGTAACAAGTCGGATTGAAGTCCAAAATTGAAATCAGCTACATCAATAGAAAGTTGAGATTAGGTGAACAGTCCTCTGCTAGGTTCTGACTTTCAAGAACTGCAGTGTTCCTTATAGGATCCCTTTCTATGGAGGCCAAGAAAACTGACCTACTCAGGTTAGCACTTTAAACAGTCTCTCTCTCCTTTAATGATTGATTTTAACCCCTGGATTCAGCTGCCTCCATCTTTCATAACTCCCCTACACATTCCTTAACTGATCAGTGTTGACCCGAGTAGGAAGGGACAACTCTACGCCCCTACTCAGCAAGAAGAAGTTACAGCAGATGAGACCTTCCACCTTCAACAACCTTAAAGATTTAAGGGTCAAAATTGTTCAGGGGGAAATGTGGAGGCCGAGAAAATTAAGGCCATCCCACCTCAAGTTTAGCTGATGTGGGAAACAGAGGGAGAAGAAAATCATTAAAATTCCTCACCTATTGACAAGCCCTTGAAACAGATAGAGTGGCTCTGCCCTAGGGACTTAACTGCCCTCACCCTGAGATTTTGCTAAGGACAATCCTAGCCTTACCGACTCCCTACCCCGACAGGTCTGACCAGAATCCTGTAAGTCTACTTTAACAAATCCTTTAGGAAACTTTATCTCTAAACCTCCAAGATAGTGTCGATAATCATTCCCAAGTATATGACCCACTGATATACATCTAAAGGGTTTCACAGGAAGATTTTTATTATTGGTAATGAATAACCTTTCCTCAGACAACAGCTAGCCCCTCAAGGTCCTGGAGACCTCGCTTCCAAAATTCCTTAGAGACTTGCATCATCCATAACCCCCTTTGTCCTCACCCACCGCTGAATCCACCCCTACTCTGCCTTTAAAAACTCTGACTGTAATCTGGTTCGGGGTCCAAGTCCCTACTCCGCTGTGTTGGGTATACTTGGGCCCAGGCTTAAGCTTGTCAAATAAACCCTTGTGTGATTGCATCGGTGCTTTTGGTCTCTCGGAGGGACGCAAAAACTCGGGCATAACATTTCAAGGTTATGGGTGAGGTGGGTGGTGGGAGGGAGTACCTGCACATCACTCCAGTCTGATAGAGAGTGGATATTCCTGGGATGTAAAGGTTTCCTGATATTTGGGACCTTAGATATGTTTGAATCTCCAGTCCTCTTGGTATCACCCAGTGTTATACAGAGAACTGCTTTGCTGGGTCCCTTGAGATATATAGATATGTAGATATATATATTAATCTATAGATATATCTATATAGATATATCTATCATATAGATATGTAGATATATCTACATATACATTTATGTAGTGGATATATAGATATATATCTATATGTATATATGTAGATATATGTAGATATATATATGTATATATGTAGATATATATCTATAATCTATAGCTATATCTATATAGATATATCTATCATATATAGATATATATGCATATATATATACACATGTGTATATCTGTGTAACATATATGTGATATGTAGATATATATCTATAATCTATAGCTATATCTATATATCTAGATATATCTATCATATATTTATCTTCATATCATATGTTATATAGATATACACATGTATATCTATATATCATATATATTATACAGATACAGATATATATATCTATATATATGTATGAGAATCTTATTATGGAGCACTCCAAGCTCCAAGCTTTTGTAAGTTCTCTTGTTCTTGATATACAATATGACAGTAGACACTGTGGGTGATTTTTCTAATGCCAGAGGAAAATACATAACAATCAACAAATCCTCCTGAGCTTCCATTGTCATTAGTTATACCCATCGATTCACTCGTTTTGTTTTGTTTTGTTTTTCATTTGTTTTATTAATGCAAATGTACTCTAGTATGGGTAAGGGTCTGTGCTGATGGCCAGCAAAGGTTGAAACGAATACAGCTTTGACATCCTGGAGCTGGAAGTCTAGTGGGAAAAGGAGGCATTAGATAAATAATTACAAATAATTAATTATTTTCTGCAATGAGGGGAAAGCATATCTACTTCTCGTTTATGAATCAATCTTTCAACTAAATATTTATCAGGCTCCTGACAGGAGGAGAATGAAATGAAACAGGAGGAAAGATGTCTCTGCTTCTTAGCACCTCTCCAGCCCCTAGCTCTATAATAACCCCCTAACCCCATGAAGCTGCCAGGGTGTCGGCTCTTCCTGGCTGGAGCCCACACAGGGTCACAGGAATGGAGTCATCAGCAGAGGGAGCTCAGTACCCTGCCCTGATTTCACACCCAGGCTCTCAGTTCCTAGGCTATGAACTGAGGAGAGGTAGGGGTGGTTTTTTCCCCTAGTATGCTACATTGGAACCTGAAGTTATTTGCTACAGAAACATGGTGTTTGTTTGCTTCAGAAATGTGGTTTTAAATAGGGGCTGGGTATGGAGGTACTGTGATTTAGTTGTATAATGGGTTAAATTATCCTGAACGAATTGACTTATCTGTTCTTACACTTATAGCCCTCCTCTTCATGTTCTGGATTTAAAGCAAAATTAACTGAAATACAATTAAATCTTTGGAACACACATCATTTTGCTAATTTGCATTCTTCTCTTAGATGCCTGAGATAGATTATTCTCAAGAAGTATGTATGGTACTACTATTAGAATTTATTATATGTTAGTAAAATGAATGGATATATTGTTCTTCTTTTAAGATTTTATTTGTTTATTTGGCAGAGAGAGAGAGAGAGAGAGAGAGTACAAGCAGAGGAGCATCAGGGAGAGGGAGAAGGGGCTCCCACTGAGCAGAAAGCCTTATGTGGATCTCGATCCCAGGACCCTGGGATCATGACCTGAGCCAAAGGCAGATGTTTGACTGAGCCACCCAGGCACCACTGGATATATTGTTCTGATGACACTCTCAGATTTATAAAAGTGCCATATTATGGCTCTTTTAAAGCAAAACTTATATTATGGATGCATGTAAGTATAACAGCATCCTTATTAAATTACTTTGCTTTGATATGGATTCTTCAGTGAAATTGACAAAGCCTGTGTTCCTTGAAAATAAGTTTTTCTAGGGGCTCCTGGGTGGCTCAGTGGGTTAAAGCCTCTGCCTTTGGCTCAGGTCATGATCCCAGGGTCCTGGGATGGGGCCCCGCATCAGGCTCTCTGCTTGGTGGGGAGTCTACTTCCCCACCACTGCCTGCCGCTTCTCTGCCTACTTGTGATCTCTGTCTGTCAAATAAATAAAATCTTTAAAAAATAATAAATTTTTCTAATACTGAATAAGTCTGGATGAAAAATGAGCCAAAAATGATCTTTAAAACATTTGATGCCCTTTCTTTTCTGAATCAAATTTAGAAGACTCTAGAAGAAATGAGAGCATAAGAGTCTATGGCTACTAACTGCAACAAAGAAGGTCTGTGCACCTATCTATATGCTGCCTACAAGAGACTTGCTTTACATATAAGGACACTCACAGATTGAAAACGAAGAGATGGAGAGAGCTATTCCTTGCAAATGGAAACCAAAAAAATGCTGGAGTAGCTCTACTTAGACAAAAATGGATTTTAAATCAAAAACATAGTAAAAGACAACAAAGGGCATTACATAATACAAAAGGGGCCAGCTCAACAAGACAATATAACATATGTAAATGTTTATGCACCCAGCATTGGAACACCTAAATATATAAAGCAAATATTAACAGACCTAAAGTGGGAAATTGATAGCAATACAAAAATAGTAAGGGACTTGTATATCCCACTTGTATCAATGGGTAGATTATCCAGACAGAAAATTAATAAGGAAAAATCAGCCTTAAATGATACATTAGACCAGATAGACTTAATAGACATATAGAGTACATTCCATCTGAAAACAGTGGAATATGCATTCTTCTCAATTGAAGATGGAGCAGTCTCCAGGATAGAGTATATGTTAGACCACAAAGCAGGTCTCAATAAATTTAAGATGACTGAAATCATATCAAACATCTCTGATCACAATAATATGAAACTAGAAATCGCTTACAAAAAAGACAACTGAAAAAATCACAAATATGTGAAGATTAAACAACATGCTACTGAACAACCAATGGACCAATTAAGAAATCAATGAGGAAATTAAAAATACAACACATCAAAATCTATGGGTTCCAGAAAAAGAAGTACTAAGAGGGAAGTTCTGAGATACAGGCCTACCTCAGGAAACAAGAAAAATCTCAAATAAACAATCTAACTTTAAATTTAAAGCAGCCAGAAGAACAAAAACAAATGAAACTTAATGTTAGTAGAGAGAAGGAAATAACAAAGATTGGAATGGAAATAAATAGAGACTAAAACAACATTAGAAAAGATCAATAAAACTAAGAGCTGGGTCTTTGAAAAGATAAATGAAATTGACAAACCTTTAGCTAGATTTAACAAGGAAAAAAGAGGGCTCAAATAAATAAAATACAAAATGAAAGAGAAGTTGTAACCAATATCACAAAAGTACAAATGATCATGAGACTACTATGAATAATTATATGCCAAAAGTTGGACAACCTAGAAGAATTTAATAAACTCCTGGAAACATACACTTTTCTAAAACTGAATCGGGAAGAAATAGTAAATCTGAATAGACCAATTACAGTAAGGAAATTGAATCAGTAAACAGAAAACCTCTCAAAAAAAAAAAAAAAAAGCCCAGTATCATACTACTTCACTGGCAAATTCTACCAAATGTTCAAAAAAGATAAAATACCTGTCCTCAAATTCTTCCAGAACACTGAAGAGACTACTTCTAAACTCATTTTATGAGGCCAGCAATACTCTGATACCAAAACCAGACAAAGACACCACACACACAAAGAAAAAAAATTATAGGCCAATATCCCTGATGAACATAGGTGCAAAATTACTCAACAAAAAACAAATTCAAACGCCTGGGTGGCTCAGTTGGTTGGGCAGCTGCCTTCGGCTCAGGTCATGATCCCAGCGTCCTGGGATTGAGTCCCACATCGGGCTCCTTGCTCGGCGGGGAGCCTGCTTCTCTCTCTGCCTCTGCCTGCCTCTCTGGCTACTTGTGCTCACTCTCGCTCCTCTCTCTCTCTCTGACAAATAAATAAATAAAATCTTAAAAAAAAATTTTTTTTCAAAGGATCACACATCATGATCAAGTGGGTTTATTCCAGAAATGCAAGAATGATTCAACATCGATGTGATACACCACATTAATAAAACAAAGGATAAAAACAACTCAATAGATGTAGAGAAACATTTGACCAAATTCAACATCGTTTTATGATAAAAGCTCTCAAAAAGAGGGTATACAGGGAATGTAACTTAACATAATAAAGGCCATTTATGACCAACCCACAACTAACATCATACTCAATGGTGAAAACCTAAAAGATTGTCCTCTAAGTCAGGAACAAGACAAGGATGTCCACTCTCACCACTTTTATCAACATAGTATTAGAAGTCCTAGCCAGAGCAATTGGTCAATAAAAGAAAAAGGCATCCAAATCAAAAAAGAAAAAGTAAAACTGTTACTATTTGTGGATGATGTGAGACTATGTACAGAAAACCCTAAAGACTCTGACCTCAGAACTGTTAGGAACAGTAAATGAATTCAGTAAGTTTGCAAGACACAAAATCAATATAAAAATGTTATATTTCTATATACTACAAAAAACAATCAGAATGAGAAGTTAAGAAAACTGTTCAATTTACAATTGCATCAAAACCAGTAAAATACCTAGGTCTTTAACCAAGGAGGTGAAATACCTATACACTGAAAGCTATAAGACATTGATGAAATTGAAGACACAGATGAAAATGTGAACCATGAGAGACTATGGACTCTGAAAAACAGTCTGAGGGGTTTGAAGTGGCGGGGGGGTGGGAGGTTGGGGTACCAGGTGGTGGGTATTATAGAGGGCACAGCTTGCATGGAGCACTGGGTGTGGTGAAAAAATAATGAATACTGTTTTTCTGAAAATAAATAAACTGGGGGAAAAAAAAAAAGAAATGAGCTCAGTCAATTATCATATGGTTTCACTTATTTGTGGAGCATAACAAACAGCATGGAGGACAAGGGGCTTTAGAGAGGAGTAGGGAATTTGGGTAAATTGGAAGGGGAGGTGAACCATGAGAGACTATGGACTCTGAAAAACAATCTGAGGGGTTTGAAGTGGCGGGGGGGTGGGAGGTTGGGGTACCAGGTGGTGGGTATTATAGAGGGCACGGCTTGCATGGAGCACTGGGTGTGGTGAAAAAATAATGAATACTGTTTTTCTGAAAATAAATAAATTGAAAAAAAAAAAAAGATATCCCCTGCTTATGGATTAGAAAATATCGTTAAGATGTTCGTATTGTCCAAAGCAATCTACAGATTCAGTACAAATTCCAGTGACATTTTTCACAGAGATAGAACAATGTTAAAATTTGTATAGAACCAGAAAAGACCTTGAATAGAAAAAACAATGCTGAGAAAGGAAAACAAAGGCAGAGCCATCATGCTCCCTGATTTCAAACAAAGCTATGGTAATCAAAACAGTATGGTATTGTCATAAAAACAGACACAGAGATCAGTGGAATAGATCAGAGAGCCCAGAAACAAGCCCTCACTTACATAGTCAGTTAATCATAACAAAGGCCTCAAGAATGTACAATAGGGGAAGACAGTCTCTTCAGAAATGGTGCTGGGAAACGGGACAGTTGCATGTCAAAAAATGACTAGACTACATCTTATGGCACACAAGAAATTAACCCCAAATGTATTAAAGACTAAATGCAATACCTGAAACCATGTAACTTTTAGAAGGAAACATAGGCAATAAGCTCCTTCACATTGGTCTTGGTGATGGTTTTTTGGATCTGATTCCAAAAGCAGAAATAAACAAACAGGAGTACATCAAACTAAAAACTTTCACTCAACAAAGGAATCATCACCAAAATAAAAAGGCAACATACTGAGTGCAAGAATATACTCCCAAAACATACATCTGATAGGAGTTAATACCTAAAAAATATAAATAGCTCATATAACTCAGTAGCAAAAAACAAAACAAAACAAAAAACCTCAATTAAAAAGTGGGCAGAAGACCTAAATAGAAAATTTTCCAAAGAAACCATACAGATGGCCAACAGATATATGAAAAGATGGTTAACATCACTACTCATCAAGGAAATGTGAAGCAAAACCACAATGAGATACCACTTCACACCTGTTAGAATGGCTCCAAATTATCAAAAGGATGAGAAATAAAAGTGCTGCTATGGACATGGAGAAAAGGGGATCCCTGTGCATTCTTGGTGGAATGTAAAATTGGTACAACCTCTGGAAAACAGTTTGATGGTTCCTCAAAAAATTAAAACTAGAACTGCCATATGACTCAGCAATTCCACTTCCGGGTGTTTATCCAAAGAAAATCAAAACACTAATTTGTAAAGGCACCTGCCCTCTACATTCATTGCACCATGATTTACAATAGTTAGTTGATTTACAAGTTTCCACTGATAGATGAATAAAGGTACACAGATAGTTGAATAGATAAAGAGTACAATGGAATATTAGCCATAAAAAGAATGAAATCTTGCCATTTGTGAAACCATGGATAGACCTAGAGGGAAATAGTTATGTGAAATAAGTCAAAGAAAGACACATGCTGTATGATCTCTTTTATATGTGGATCTAAAAAAAAACAAAACAAATCAATGAACAGACAACAAAACTCTGGAAACTGAGAACAGAATGGAGATTTCTGGAGGGGGGTCTTGGGAGTGGGGGAAATTGGTGAAGAGGGTCAAGAAGAAATATGTGAGTCACAGGGATGTACTGTAGAACATGGTGACTGTAGTTAATAATACCGTACTGCATACTTGAAAGTTGCCAAGAGAGTGGATAAATCCTCAAAGTTCTCATTGCAAGAAAAAACAAAATTTATAACTTTGTATGATGACAGATGTTAAGTACACTCATTGTGGTGATCATTTCTCAGAGTATACAAATATCAAATTGTCATGTCGTACACTTGAAACTAATGTTATGTGTCAATTATACCTCAGTTTTAAAATATGAAAAATAAATAAATATGCAAAGAAGGTCTGTGCACACATGGAGGGATCTAAGAGCCCCCACCCCCCTCCCCAGCACTTGGTAGCAATGACTTATGGCCCTCTGAGGGGCTGTGCCCCAAGCAAACCAAAACCTACGTCCTGTTGGGTTTCCAGCCTGGGTTCAAGCATTGGGTTTTGTTGCCTATTCTATAAGGCTAAGCCAGAAATCCCTTCTTATTCCTTCTAAATTCCTTCCTGACTTTTATTGTTCACAAAGTCTGTGGCTTTGTTGTTCCTATAGTGGCTCTCTGTGTGTGTGTGTGTGTGTGTGTCTGTCTGTCTGTCTCTTGATTCTCTTTCTCTCTGTTTCTCCCACCCCAGCCTCTCTCTAGGCCATTTTTTCTTTAAGCCCCAGGTGTTAGAATGTGAAGAATTTATGCAACAGGTAATGCAGCCCTTCTCTCCTTGTAACTATTAGCTAGAAGGAGAGGAATGAGTTTTCAAATGAAAAAAAAAAAAAATCAGAATGGCCAATTCCTACAAAAGGACAGCATCTTTTTTGAATTCACAAAAGTACCTGCTCTCTGTTAGGCCCCACCATCAGTAAGGCCCCAAAGGGCAGTGCCAAAGACATTCCCACCCCCACATCAGTTGGCTTGACTCCAAAGCCACATCTCCAGACTTCGTTGGTACCTAACTGTAGGTGTCTATGCTGTCACTGATTCCAGAAGGGAGCTCCAAATGGTGCTTGCCAAGCACCCTGGGTTTCCAGGGGACTGGAGCAGATTTTTCTGCACACCCCTCATGGCCCAAGCAGACCCACAGGCAGTGACAGCAAGTTGGTTATGAAAGGGGACCAGGTTTTAAATGCACAGAGAAGGCTGCATTGAACGAAATTTGTGTTTTTCTTCCCTCTGCTGAGGGTGAGTGTGGCCAGAGCTTGCCTCTTTCCCACTTTCCAAAATCCCACATAAGCATCCTATCATCCCTTACATTTGGACCTTGCCACCAAGACATGTTCAGCCAGCAACCTGCCATTGGGGACAAGGTCCCTAGCAGAGTGCGGGGAGCTTTGCTGAAGCGAGATCTGCATGCTCTGTGCTCTAACCCAGGAGAAATCATCATGTCTGCTACTCGGGTTCTCTGAGTAATTCAGCCCCAGGAAACTATGGTGGAATGACAAGGGATGACACAGTCAGAGGACCAGGAAGCCAGAACTGCAGGCACTCTAATTTCATCAAGAATTTTCTGTAGTAATGAGTGATCTAGACTGGGAAATGCCCTTCAGGCCTGGAACCAATACCTTCATGAGAAGAATTGCTGAGTCAGAAAACACCACATGCAAGCAAATCCTTCAAAACCTGTATCAGACCACTTCTGCTACCTTTCAGGCTTTTTGGATCCTCTACAGACAACCTCTCCTCTTCTTCCTCCAACTCTCTGAGATGGAAATCCTTTTGAATTCTCTGCCCTTCACCCCACATATTCATTCATCTGCTAGTATTAACTAGAAACTAACCCTTATCCCCAGAATCGACCCCTCTCCACGTTATTGGTAGGAACATTTTTCTGACCTATAGAAGGGAGTCAGTCAGGCCTCTCTGTGACCCCATCAGCTCCTCCACCAGCCAGAGAAGAGTCCGGCTCTGTCTGGTGACTCAGGAGGGTTTCTCTGAGAACAGCTGGTCTACTGTGACACACTACTTTTGCTTCCCAAGCATGCTCTTTAATGTCCTTCCTAGCTAGATGCCCCACTCTATTTGTCCTTCACTCATCAGCTTAACCCTTTCTTACCCTTTTCTCTCTCTCCCTTCACATTCTATCAGCAATGAGCTCCCCTATAGCCCCACAGTGAAGAGTAATAAGGACAGTTAGTCTGCAGTCATAGGTGTTCTCTCTAGCAATTGTCAGCTCCTTGAGGATGAGGGACATCTATGGTATCAGAGAGATTGGGGTCAAATCCTGATTCTGCTGTTGGCTGGACACACATTGTCTGACCTCTTCCCTCTGAATGACCATGACACCTGTTTTGCAGAGCTATTGTTAAGACTAAATGAAACAATGTAACATACTTTTAAAATTTTTTTTTTTTTAAAGATTTTATTTATTTATTTGACAGAGACAGATCACAAGTAGGCAGAGAGGCAGGCAGAGAGAGAGAGAGAGAGAGGAGGAAGCAGGCTCCCTGCTGAGCAGAGAGCCCGATGTGGGACTCGATCCCAGGACCCTGAGATCATGACCTGAGCCGAAGGCAGCGGCTTAACCCACTGAGCCACCCAGGCGCCCCAATGTAACATACTTTTAAACACACTGCCTATAGCACAGCTAGATCTCAGAAAAGATATTTTTAATGTTCAGATTCCAACAGAGTGCCTGACAAGCCCTCCATTGATGATTCATTCCCCCAGTGGCTAGTCTTTGAGTGCCTACTGTGTGCTGAGCACCCAACTATGTTTGGAATTGAGGAGTGGTGGGCGGGGAGTAAAGTGAAGAGGGAGTCACAGTGTGTGAAAAGTTACATAATGAAGCTCATGGTGGCTGGGGTTGGAGGGGGACAGCTATAATTAACTGCCAGGCAAGGAGAGGAGAAGTAGAGGCTGCCCAGCCCACAGTAGGTGCTCAGTAAACATTTTCTGAACGCTACATATTCTGATGTTTTTAATTAAAAGAGCAGGACAGGATGAAGGAGGTAGGTTTGTTTGTGGCTTTGTGGTATCGCTAATTGGTGCCTTTTTAGTTCTTTCTTGGGGGAAGTCCAGTTTTTCTTTTTCAAGCTGTAATGTGTGTTTGATGCTTCCAGGGGGAATTGCCTGACCTGGCCATTGAAGAGGTTATTTCAGGACTGATGTTCCAAGGAAAATGCATTATCACCTGATGGTTCTCTTGAGCTTTACTCCACTCTGCCCTGACTTCTGATGGTTTTTGCAGGAGACGTGGGACCAGGGATGGTCTGAGTCATATGGAATCACTTCAGTTGGCAATCCTGAGAGACTCACGGAGGGAGGAGGTGGATAGACTTTGCCAAAATATCATGGAATTTACCAGGTGGCATAGCCTGAAAAGTACAAACATTCCAAGAGACACTTAATAGTAACTCTCCTGGATCAGGGAGGGCTTGCCAGGATGTGTCTGGGGCTGAGGTTACAAATCATAAGGCGCTATTACAGGTGTGAGATATTATGAAAAGAGAACCTCTTTCAACAGTTGCACTTAAAGATGTTTGAAGCTGCACACAATTGGAATTTGGGAGTTGTTCTGAAGCCCTGTGCCTCTTCCCTGTTGCTAACATGAATATAGTGAAGTGTCTACTTTGCATTTGATGAACTGTGTGATTTTAAAAGCAAGAGGGGTGATCATGGCGATGATGGAGTTTCCTTTACTTTGCAGATAACTTTAATCCTTACCATAAACCTAGTCAATCAATTTACAGATGACTTTTCTTGCATAATATTATCTGAAGATAATAGACTGACTTATATTTTGACTACATCGAGTGTAGTGACACAGGGCATAGAACACTCCAAGGGAATTATTCATTGCATTTTCATGCCAAAGATTTCTTTACCCCTCTCTTTCTTACTTAGGCTGCTCACTCACAGTGACTTCTGAGTGTGTCTGGGGGCTTCAGGAGTGGAAGAAGGGCCAGAGAAGGGAAGGGCATGACCTTCTAGAATCAGTGATGTAATAGAAGGCACACGATGCTGCCCCCAGCTCGTATTGGCTGCATATTGAACTGAACGTGGCATTGGGCAGTGAAGGAGAGAAGGAAGAGGAGGGAGAAAAGGAGAGGAGGGAATAGAGAAGCAGGAGATGAGGGAAAGGAACATGGGATTCTCTGGATGAAAAGTAGAAGCGGTCTCTGCCACCAGGGCTGTGGTAGAAAATGAGCTAGTGCCTGACTGATCTATGTCTCCTGAGCTTTATGTGTCTCGAATCTCCCAGAAATACAGCCTTCTGTGACTTTTTTTCCACGGCACTAGCACAGTCACTTTTGTCTGCCATGTCCCTGTTTCCGAAGATGCTCAAGAAGAGACCGAGAAAATGAGTGGAGAAAAAGTGTGATGGAGAATTAGGTGAATCTTTTCTAGTCAGGATGCCTGAAAGCTAGGGAGAGCTCCTTTTTTGGATTTGCAGATTTTTATTAACTTAATACCCTGGCTTCATTGTCATGGTATTTTTCTCTTTTTGGGGGGGAAATCCAATGAAAAATGGTTTGCTATTTTTCCTCTTGGCTGCAGAATAGCATAATACAGTGACAAAACTGTAAAAATATGATGTTAAATACCATAGCTCTGTAATTACCAAAGCAAAATACTAGGTGCCAAACTCTGCAGTCACAAAACTGCTGCATAGTTCTCCTAAACTGCATAAAACCTCTGCAAATAATTTTACATTTTTTAACTTTTTAAAGTTTTGGAAGTCAGAAGAAGTTTTCCTTTATTTATCTATGAGACATACAAGAAACTCTAAATGCTAAAATCGTTTTTAAAATATGTATGTACAAAAAGTCAAACTGTTTTGCAAATTAAAAGACATTTTGCTTTCACAGTTGGCTAAGGTTTGAATATTTCTGGGACAGTTTTCTCAGAAAATCTAATTGTATAAGCAGTTTGTCATTTGCACACAACTAAATTGAAAGGAAGCTTCCTAAGGTCCGCAAAGCTGTAAAGAGCACCTTCCATGTGTTTGAGGCAAAAGCATCTTTTTTTATATTGTTCTAGAATTATTTTATATTTAAAGGGGATACTTAGTTTTCATCCATTCAAAATTTTTATACCCACAGAAAACGTTAAAAGGATAATACAGTAAATGCTTATACATCCATTACATAGATACAAAAAAATTTTTTTTTAAGATTTCATTTATTTGTGAGACAGAGTGAGTGAGAGAGAGAAAGAGAGCACAAGCAGGGATAGGGAGAGGGAGAAGCAGACTGTCCCACTGAGCAGGGAGCCTGATGCGGGTCGCAATCCCCGGACCCTGAGATCATGACTTGAGCTGAAGGCAGACACTTAACTGACTCAGCCACCCAGGTGCCCCACGATCCAAACATTTCTAAGATTCATATTTGATATTTGTCCTCTCTCTTTCTCTGTCTCTCTCCATATATCCATATAGTCCAAGAATTCAGAAACATAAAATACAAACTATACATACACACATACATTATTGCTATATTAACCACTTGATGTACTGATGAAGGTACAAGAAACAAATTGAAGAGATACCATACTTTAGAGTATATATAATACAGAAGATGTTGCAGTACCCCTTCCCAAAGATATCCTTTATTGGCTGGTAGACCCACTGCCCAGTAGCTCCCTCATTACTGCCCCTTTCTCCAGAAAATTGCCTTTGACCTTTCCTGACATGAGTCACCTCAAGGCCCTTTGCTTCAGGCAGGGATAAGTCAGCAATGCAACTGAGGTTCCATAGCCGCTTGTCCCCACCTGTAGATTAACTTTTGCATTTTTTGAGATAACCATGTGTATTTATTTATTTATTCTAATGTAGTGACTTCATATATACTCACAGATTTTCAAATTTGAACTATGCTGCAATCTTGAAATAAGCATTATGTTGTAATGAAGTAGTATTCTCTTTACATATTGTTGGATTTAATATTTTGATAAGAATTTTTAGTCTGTGTTCCTTGGAATACTGATCTGGAATTTTCTTTCTGTATAATATCTTTGATTTTGTTGTCAGAACAACATTATCTTCATAAACTAACTGAGAAAATGTTTCTTCCTCTGCTATTTTTAGAAAGTGAGTATTTCTTCCTTAAATGTTTTATAGAATTTACCAATAATATCTGGAACTAAGGTTTCCTTAGTTTGGAGATTTTAATTAAAAACAATATATTTTTACTAGATGCAAAGCAAGTCAAATTCTTTATTTCTTCCTGGGGCAGTTGGGACTCTGCCCTACCCCTGGTAACCACTGGCCTTTTTTATAGTCTTCATAGTTTTGCCTTTCCCTGAATGTCATATAGCTGGAATTACACAGTATGGAACCTTTTCAGATTGGCTTTTTTCAATAGTAATATATATATTAATATAATACTAATATATACTATGTATACAAATATATACAATATAAATAATATATAATATATACATATTAATATACTAATATAATATACTAGTAATATATATGGAAGGTTCCTCTAGATATTTTGATGGCATGATAGCTCATTTTTTGTAGCCCTGAATTATATTCTGTTGTCTGGATGTGCCTAGTATATTTACCCACTCACCTACTGAAGAACACCTTGGTTGCTTCCAAGTTTTGGCTCATGTCAGTAAGCCTGTGTAAGTAAGCATCCATGTGCAGGTTTTTGTGGGGACATAATTTGCTGACTCTTTTGGATCAATACCAAAGAATGTGATTGCCAGATCATATGGTAAGAATACGTTTAGTTTTGTAAGAAATCAACAAACTGTCTCCAAAGTGGCTGTATCGTTTTGTATTCCCACCAACAATGAATGATTGTTCCTGATGCTCCATGTCCTTGTCAGCGTTTGGTGTTGTCAGTGTTCTGCATTTTACCCATTTGAGTGGGTGTGTAGTGGCATCTCATGGTTTTAATTTGGATTTCTTTGGTGACTCATGATGTGGAGTATCTCTCCATGTGCTTTCTTTGATGAGGTTGGACTTTGGCCCATTTTTAAAAATCAAGTTGTTTATTTTCTTATTGTTGAGTTTTAGAAGTTCTCTGTGTATTTTTGGATATAGTCCTTTATCAGATATGTTTTTTGCAAATATTTTCTCCCAGAAATATATACAGATGGAAAATAAGTTAGGCTTTTTTTTTAAAACATTTTTCAGTGGCAACCTTAGAGTTTGCAATCTGCCTTTACAATTAATGCAAATCAATTTTCTAGTAACACTACACCACTTCACAGTATGGGTGAGGGCCTCATAATAACCTTACGCCATGTGATCTCATGCACTTGTGTATCAGAGCAGTTGAGAATAAGTGGCCCCTTCATCAAGGGAACTTTGTTTAAATTTCACTAGCATTTTTAAATCCACATATACTGCCTCTCAAATCAAAAGAATCTAAATACTGTTCATACTTATATATGGGAGAGCTTTCATGAAAGCAAATAGGATTCATGATTCTAGTGTGGGCAAATTCTCACATTTGCTGTTTCTTCCTGTGACTTAGTTTGAGCCTAGTTTGTGTTCCTAGATTATAAATGTCTTGTGGGCTGGAATAGTTTTCTGTGTCTCCACGGATGTAATTTCTTCTCTGTAGATCATGGGAATAAATTAATCTCCCTTAATAATCTTCCATTTGCAGTCATTGTTTTCCTTTACATCTGTGCTTATGGCATCTTCTCATAAGGTCGTACATTTTATGGTGAGAGGTAGGGACTGTCCCCTTCCACGGAGAGCTCAGCCATGCACGAGCTTGTCCTTCACCTGCTTTAGTAGTTAGCAGGCTGTGCGGTGCTGGAAGGGCTGTCACTGCACCTGCCCAGCCAGGGCCTTGTGGGCTTGCTTCTTCTGTGTCTCCACTCCCTGCAGTGAGGTCAATGGGGGCAGCACCAAGGAAAAGGAGGCATTCGCTATCTCATCTCTCACAAGGATGGCAAAGGAATAACTGAAAAGCAAGCAAAACAGAATATCAAAGCTTCAAGAGAAATACTCAATGGACAGTTGGAAAGTTTTCATTCTTCCAAATCAATTGCTTGGTGCACACAGAGCTATTAGAATCACGGGACTTTGAAGTGCTCTACACATTCTGTCTCTTCATCCAAGCTACAAACGAAAGTGGTTTATATCTGTTAAGGGCTTACCATGTGCCAGGGACTTATCTGAGCACTTTACATGAAATAGTCCATCTAAATAGGACAATGACACAGAAACACAGGTGGTATCAATATCCTCACTCTACTGATAGGGAAACTGGGGCCTAGAGATTTCGAAGGCCCCAAATCCTAGTGGAAGGTCAGGATTTGAATCCTGGGTCCATGCTCTCAGCCACTGCACCAGACCTTCTCCTCCAATAGTATGTTTTCTGTGTCAGTCTCTCTTGGGGTTGGATCTGAGCGATGAACAAAACATGTTTGCAGCCCTAGTAGGATTTCAGTCTAGCGTGACAACAGATGCGAACCTACACACATGTGCACACAGACACATCCACGTAAAAGTTAAAGTAGTGAAACTGCTATGAAGAAAAAGAACAACCCACCGAGAAGGAGAATAATGAAAATTTGGGAAGAGGGTACAGAAGCTACAGACTGGGGGGTAGGGAAGGATTCTCTCAGGAGGGGTCTGAAGCCACAACTGAAGAATGAGAATAACACCCTTATAAGAAGTCAGAGAAGATGAAATTTTTGGGGAGAGAAACCAGATGTGTGAGCCTTGAAAAGAAAAAGAACTTGTTTTCACGTGGAGTGAAATCAAAACCGCTGCCTAGCTGCATGTCCAAGGCGTTTAGCCAATATCAATGCCCACTTCTAACCCTTTTTAATATAGAAAGTATATTAGAAATAATACATGTTGTCCTTGGCCAGGATTCATGACTACTCTGTAAGGGGGAGTTGTCAAACCACATTTGGGCCACCTTGTGGGACAGGATTGGCTGCAACTACAACCAGGATGGCCTAGCCCCTGGCATCTGTCTGAATCTTGCAGAGCAGTGAAGCAGACCTAACTGGCAACTGTCCTCTTGGGCAAGAAGAGACCTGACACGAGTCTCAGTAACACACCAAGCCCATGAAGAGAGAGCACTGGCTTTGTGATCCAACTCTCTTTTTGTGTGGGCCTTGCAGGCTGTGCCAGGGGGAGATGGCCCCTGAAAAGGTCCTACTCTGGACTGGACGTGGGACAGGGACTCCATTTTTTACTACTATGTGCCCGCGCCAAGGACAGTGTCTGAAATAAGGCAAATGCCTAGAGTACAACGACAGCAAACAAACAAACAAAACCCAAAACCCCCAAAAGTGTTGCCCAAGTTGATGGATGGGATTTAGAGCAGTGAAGAGAAGGGGAGGAGTCGTTTGGCCGCTGTGCTTTGAGGGTAGAGGGCATTTCACAGCTTTTACTGAATACATTGTTTCACATGACTGGCTGCTTTATTGTCTTGTTTGATGAGTTGATTTCTTGGTCGCATGTATATGTTTATTGGAAGAGAGGGAATATGTTTGGGGAGAGACGAATGAAACAAAGTGTGTTTTGGGAGAGACCACGAGTGTTTTCAGTTGCCTGGTCATCAAGCAGCGCCAAAGCCGCGAGCAGCGGCTCGGCACCTGCCTTTCACCGCCTCCCCAGGCACACTGAGTCCCAGCTACTCGTGGTCACAGCTGCCCCTTTACAGTGCATGGCCCTTGCTTGGATAGCAGCCACCTGTTAAGGGAGGTTATGACCCCACTGCATGCCCTGGGCACCTCATGGCCAGTGACTGACCAGCAAAGAAGTACAACAGCAGTCCCTTTCATAAAGCGGAGTCATCTCTGTGATGCAGTCTGCATTTCTAAGGGCTTCTTGCGACCAGGCTGACCCCAGTCTGTGTTAGAGTCCCCATCCTTCTTCCGCTCTCCTCCCCTGCCCACCTGCTTTCCCACCCCTCATCTGACAGCCTCCCCTCAAGCAGTCACTTGCAGCAAAAGCACCACTCAGGCTGGGCTTCTAGAGACCCTGACCTAAGGCAGCCAGAGTTCATCTTCCTTCTTGACAAGGGCCTTGTTCTCTGCCTGGACTGATTCCTCCCAGTTGGATATCTGCTTCCCAGACTCAGTGAGCTTAGAGACTTAATGTTTACCTCCTTATTTTCATGCCAAGAACAACTGTCAGGGGAAATGTTCCCTCTAGGAACTTCCTTGCTAATGGGACCAAATATTGGCAGTGCATTGATCAGATCAGTGTCCTTTTCTATTGCACAGTGTTCATTTGATCACTGGAAAATATTTCCACTCTCCATACTTTTGGATTCTTTTTAAAGGACAATCATATTCCAGTCATTGCCATGTGCTGAGAAAGAAAGCTCACATTTACATACAGTAAATATCATATTTTGAATCTCACTGGATTCCTATTTTACTTCTGGGAGTATAACTCCCTACGCCCTTTCATTTATGAAGAAATTTTTTTTAAAAATTTTTATTTGTTTATTTTTTTAAAAGATTTTATTTATTTATTTGACAGACAGAGATCACAAGTAAGCAGAGACAGAGGAGGAAGCAGGCTCTCTGCTGAGCAGAGAGCCCAATTCGGGGCTCAATCCCAGGACTCTGGGATCATGACCTGAGCTGAAGGCAGAGGCTTTAACCCACTGAGCAACACAGGCGCCCCCCCCCCGCAAAAAAGATTTTTATTTCAAGACCTTCTTTTCTGCAAAATGTGTATTATTTTAGAGATCGCAAGAATCTGCTGATCTTGTCTGTGCATGCTTTATGTAACAGCGTATCTGTGCACAGAAGGTGCATCTACTTGCAAGAGAGGATATTTCAATCATTGCCTCTTAGTAAAGTGGTAAGCTAGAAACTTTTCTCTGGCTTTATTCCTACCTAACTCCCAGGAATGATTTGCAAATTAATGAGATAATGTCTGAGAAGCACTCTGAGCTCTTAAGAGAAAGGAACCAGATAAACGCAAGGTATCATCATTATAGTCACTACAATCTGCTTGACTTTCAGGCTTCTGGGAAAATGATTAAGCTGTTTCTTCCTTTCCAGCAGCTCTGTACCCAAGTGGCCAGACCCTTGGTTTCTGTACAGACTGTGAGTTTGCGGCTCTCTCTAGCCATACTTCATCTTCATTGTTTTAACAGAAACAGAAGTCCAGAATTTTAAGTCCCCCATTCTAGATCATCCAGCTTCTAAGTGCACACACTGGGGTTTGAATGTTGATCTGTTTAATCTCAGATCCCTTCCTCACATATTCTTGTTTTTCTAAGGATAAGAAATAGCTTCCCTAACCTCCCTGATTCCATGATGAGAAACGGGGAGAGAGTGAATGAGGTTGAATCACACTATGTAGCAATTCCAGCTGGGGCAGATATATTCATCCGGTGGTAAGGGCTCTGGGGGTAGGGGCGGGGCTGGGGGGGGCAGTACGCTTTTACCTCCTGGTGCTGGTTCTATCATTCTTACTGAATTCTTGAGTCCCCTTAAAGCCCTGTGTTCAAGAACCACAGTATCTGTGTGTTTTGGTGGATCTCCAATGTCAATGCCAGGACATGGCTGCTGAGGCTGTGGGCCCATCCTAGATCGCCCCCAGAATGCCTGCCCATGGTGTCCATTGTGCCTGTTGTCCCAGAGCCACCACAGAGCTGTGGAAAGGACTCTGGTCCAGTCTGCCCATCTGTCTGCTGGTCCTAACTCTGCCCCTTGCTTGCCAAGAGACCTTGAACAAGTCAAACCTCCATGCAACTCAGGTGAGTTGGGGAATGAATTGGGGAGGATGCAAGTACATTGTATTGTATTGTATTGGATTGGATTGGATTTTAAAAGGTACATTTTTGGGGCAAGAAAGGAAGACAAAGCCACAGCCTCTTAACCTGAGGTGCTTTGTCCTCAAAACACACGTGGACACACCAACCAGTAAATGTTTCACTCCTCTGTCACTGTCTTCTTCCAGCCTGGAAAGCAGACTGAGCGCTGGAGGTTGAGCCACTGTCTTGCCCACGTGAGAGTCACCACAAAGGAAAATCAGAGGTGAACGGTGATAGGATGGAAGTGTCAAAACAGCCCGAGATGCTGGAGATGTTACGGCACAGCTGCATGAGCTCCGGACTACCCATCTCGGGACTCCAGGCATGTGAGAAAAATTTATTCTTGTTTGCTTAAGCCACTACCACAGGGCTTCCATCAAAGCAATTTTCATTCAGTCAGATCTAATAGGAATTAAACAAAAAATTCAGCACTATCAAGAGATCTTTGAATTATGTTTTATAAATGATTCTTGTTCTAAATTTGTTGTGTGCCCTGATTTATTAGGTAATGATAGTGAGATGTGTACATAGATGCTAAATATTAATACCGCATATATAAAATATAAATATATATGATACAAATATAAATATAAATAAAATATATATGTATCATGCATACAAATATAAGTATCATACATATTAACATATTATAAATATAAATATCATATATAACAATACACATTTAGCTATTACCAGATATAGATAATGCATATGATACCTATATGTTTAATTTATAACGTTAAAATATCATTACTCATAGCTGGGGCATATGCACAAGACCGCCTTTTCTGGTCAGTGTGTGTATGTGTGTGTGACCCAGAAAACATGGAGACCATCTCCCCATAAAGTCTCCAAACTCAATGGTAGTAGTCATTCAAAGCTTTATAGTATCAGGTACATTTGATCTACATTAGAGCCCTGATAAATAAGGATTATTAATACAATTGCTTAGCTTTTCTGCCTGCCGAAACTGTAGGGCAGAGAGGTTGTGTGCTTGTGCTCTGTTCCTTGGCAAGGAAGACAAGAGGGCAGCCACACACCCAGACTTCTTGGCTTTTGGGCTCATGTTCTGTTCCTCAGTTGTACTATTTTTCCATTCTGAATCAGAACTTCTTCCTGAAGTCACTAATGCTGACCTGTTCTAGAAGCTATCTCAAGAAACTCGGGGTGCCTGGGTGGCTCAGTCATTAAGCATCTGCCTTTGGCTCAGGTCAGCATTCTAGGATCCTGCCCTGCTCCTCAAGAAACCTACTTCTCCCTCTTCTACTCCCCCTACTTGTGTTCCCTCTCTCACCGTGTCTTTCTCTGTCAAATAACTAACTAACTAATAAATAAATAACTTCAAAAAAAAAAGGAAAGAAAAAAAAAAAAGAAGAAGAAGCAAGCATGTTGCTCACTCCATGGGGAAAGAAATTTTTAAAGGCCACTCTCCTTGCATCTGAGTTTCTACCAAGTTGCCAAATGTAACATGATTTTCTCTTCCAGTGGATAAAATGAATGGAGTCAGGACTCATGGGGAGAAATATGCATGATCCACATTATTTCTGTGAGAATTCTCAAAGCTGATGGCTTAAAAAATACAGCATTAACTAAAAATTATGTTAGTGATCGTAATGATAATACATACTGGTTTACATTTCATAGCTTAGAGGTTATTAAATGTGTTCAAGTGTGTTTCCTCATCTTGTTTTTCCAACAAGCTCGTGTGTTTAGTTGGGCTTGCTTATGCCAAATCATAAATCAGTGTCAGTGTATAATTACTGAGAAAATTAAATGATATATGAGTTTATCACAATAAAAAAAATGTGATTGCCCAACAAATACCATAGAACATCATGGCAATACAAGACAAAAGGGGAAAATACTACAATCTGCCATTGACTGAATCAAACTATATTAATTTGTTCTGTTATTCAGCATACTTCATTTCACATAATGAAATCATAGCTTGGCCAGAATTTTGTTGGCTTTTTAACATATCAAACATCTTGCTACTGATTTTTTCATAATTAAAATATTTGAATACAGTTCTATGAATAACCTATAAGTGGGCTCTATTAATCTCTTTCCTTATTGCTAGATAATCAGGTATTATCTCCAGCTTTTTCACTCTCATCAAACAATGTTTTAATGAATGTATTATGATGAAAAGGTTTTCTTTATTTTGTACTAGTTCTCAGGATAAGTTTATAGGATTCATGTGGGATACATTTCCCCACATTCCTTTATGAAAGAAGTCTTCAAATTTACATTGAATTAAACAAGAAACATATGTTTGCCTTTCATCATAATTTTGCCAACATCATTTACAACATTTTAAAGTTAATCATGTATTTCATGGGTGAAAAATTGTGCTCCACTTTGGTTTTTAATTTTTCTAATCTTAGTTTTAGCAAGGTTGAATGTCTTCCTGTGTATTATTTTTCTCCTAGGTAAATTTCATGAATTATTTAAACACTATGGCTAGCAATCACAACTCATTGTCATATGCTGTGAATATCCCCCTCTGTCTGTTGTTTTCTTTTCATATTTTCATGATGCTAATACTTATTATATGCTTTTTTTATTGAGTGGTTGAAGTCTAACAATATTGAAAACCTATATGGGTAGGTTTGTGCAAGCCTAGCTTCGTGAAGGTGTGTATGGTGAGGGATATTGAGGAGCCTCAGGAGTTTTTGGAATGAAAAATATGAAAGAGAAGTAATTTCCTGGGGTCAGGTATGCTAACAGGGAACCTTGAAACATACTTTTTTTTATCTTGGCAGCTTGTTGTAGAGCAGAACCTGGAACTGCATAGTTGGATCGAAAGAGGGACATGCAGGTAGACTGTGATAGGTTTTTATCAGATGAATGGCTGGGATTCTTCTAGTAATGGAGCTAGATGTCCGGGCGAAGCAACACGAGTGGACACTCAGCTGGAGAGGAGGAGTTGAGTGAATGGCCAGGAAAAGGACACGTAGGACTTGCCCAGGACTGGATTTCCTCATGTGCTACCTGACAAGTCACACAACCCCCCGCTGCCACCACCAGCTAAAAGGGCTGAGGGCTTGGTTGAATGCTCTGTTTTTCCTATCTTGCAATTTTTAATAATTTTATCTTTGAACTTGTGTTTTGCAAGTGACGTCCAGAGGACAACGGAGCATGACGTGAGCAGAGATACATGTGATATGCATGTCCACGGTACCTTGGTGTTCTGTTCACATTTGGCCGGCCTGGTGCCCGTGAGCAGAATTCAGTGGACCTGCGATTCTGGGGAGTACATGGCAGGTGTGTTACTTATGACTGAGAAAGCTGCCGGAACACTCACAGACTCCAGAGTCCACACCATTTGTTTGAACAAGAGGGCAGAAAGATGGCAGTGGCACTGTAAAAACCACTGATGACCAAGGAACACTGTTTGGCCTGTCCTTTCTTACTTAGGTGACTTCCCTGTGTTAGCGAACCACAAATACTCTGAGTAATAACAGGAACAGAGAAAAGAAGACAACCCACAGTTCCCTTTGCTCTTAGTCTTTTCCTCCCCATCAGTAAACTGGAAGTCCAGAGTGCTGGTAGCACGTGTGTGTACCAAGAAGGGAAATGAAAGCAACTGGGTTCATTTCATGTCAATAGTTTTGCCAAGAACAAAATAGGAATGCATGCACAAGCTGCAAAATATGAATTATGTGACTTCAGTGATTCTGCAAATGAGGTGCCTGCTCTTATATTTGCATTTAAAACTGGCATTGCATGGTAAAAAGATTTGTGGTTAAATTCATGCTAATAGCTTAAATAATTTTAATTTTTTTCACATAGAACATCATTAAATAGCAAATGAAAAATGCTGCAGCAGTTAGAGAGAAAGGCTATGGGAGAAAGCGAAGAACTTTCTCTTCTAGTACCCTTAGCAGCACTTTTCTGCTGCTTTTTGAACAAGGAGTTCACATTTTGCACTGAAATAATTTTGCACTGAAATTCACAAACTGTGTAGCCTGCCCTGGATTCATTCGGGGACGGGGAGGGGGGGTGGGAAGAGGGAAGCCAGTTATTTTAGGGTGTCTACGAATGCTGCCACTGTTGTGAGATGTATAACATCAGCAACTTGTATTTTGGAAAAGACACTTGATACCATTCGTGGTGTGTTCACCTTTAATTCTGTAGCACTCTTTAAAATGTCTACTTTCCTCAGCTTTTTAACAGGATACAGAAAGAGGCATTTTCTCAGACCCATTAGAAAGGGAGGACAAGTGAACCCTGGGTCTAGCTCTGCAGCAGTGGGTGTGAAGACTCTGCTTTCCTGGGGTGATGGTGGGGAAGGGGGGTGGGTTCTGACCTGGATATTGTATTTCGGGCTTGGGAGAAAGGACACTGGCATCCTCTATTTATTTTAGTGAGAGGGACCATTTCCTCACATCCCAAAACAAACAAACAAAAACGCTCATGAAGGACCTAAACGAATCTTGGAAAAACCCGTGATGTTTATCTCATTGCTGGGCAAGCAGAAAAAAGTCTCATGCTGCTCCACGGGAGGAAAAGGTCTGGACTTTCCAGAGTCAGGAAGTGCACCAGCGACGTCTGCTTTGCTTGTTTGGCAGGTTGGGGAGTATTGCTCAGAAGTGCCAGGGCCTTCCATCGACTGAACAGTGAACGGACAGCATGAATACATTCTGGACCTCAAAAGCCCGTTGGCTACAGTGTGGCCACAGGCCCCGAGAACACACACACATATGCTCTCTCTATACGAAGATTTAAAAGAAGGTACACTAAATACACAGAAGTGGGGGAAATTTGAAAAAAATCCAGCAGTTATTTTAGCCAGAGCAGCAATGATGACCCAAGTCTGGAAACTTCCTACCAGTGTCTCTGGCTGAGTCTCTGTGCAGAGTAGCAACCCAAAGGCAGGTCCACATAGGCTGGTAAACCCCCCAGGTTTGGGGGCAACCGTCCTTATTCCTTGAACATGCCTGGCTGCGTCCATTATTCTACTTGTGCTTAGTAAGCATTTATGACTGTTACAAGCAAATTAAAAAAGAACATAGAAAGGACATGAATTAGAACTCATTGTGTAAGCTGTGGAGAACCCAGAGTTGGTAAAATATGGAAATTGACTGTGAGCTGCTTGCAATTCCTTCACCACCTCATGTCCTCTGCTTCCGGGAGGCTGGCTGTTCTTCCTGCCTCCCTTTTGTCATTCCTCCTCCACTCACCTCGATACGCCTTTATTTGTTCCACAAGTATCTAGACAGTGTCTGCTATGGTCCATGTCCTGTTGTAGGTGCTGGGGGTGCAGCAGTAAACAGGACAAAGCCCCTGCCCTCATGCAGCTTACCCTCTCGAGGACCCATCATCCTCCAAACTGCAATAAACCCACCCTCTTGGGGAATCCGTCCTCCCGGAACTCCCCAGGAATGAGTTGGGTTCACTGTTTATACTCTCCTATAATGCCTAATGCTCTTTTAGTGCTCTGCACATGTGTATTGTTTACTTCATTATTTATAATTATTTGATTAATGTCTGTCTTGATAGGATGCTCGCTTCATAAAGGCAGCAGCCACTTGGTTCTGCTCCTGCTGTATTTCTGAGCCCATCAGCATATCTTTGGCTGCAAGAGACCTTTGTGGATTGTGCCTAATTGCTTGCTTTCCTGACTTAAGTACTTGTATTTTTTTTTAATATGTTTTTAGCCGAAAGGTGGCACTGCAGGAGAGTAAGTGAACGAAGCTTCCACCTAGAGAACTTAATAGTCATTGAATGGGCTCTGTGAGTCCTTCTTACGGGCTAACATTAATAATTAGAGCCAATTCCAAAACTTGTTTACACTCAATGCATACCCATATCTGAACTTCTATAAAAGACCAGTGAATGAAAATTATTTAGGCTTACTGAGAATATTAACATTTCTAAGACCATTGAAGAGATCTTGATGAAGTTTAAACACATATAATTGGAATTGAGATCATTCTGAAGTGTGTATTTATTAACTGATAAATATCTACTAGGATACAGACTGGGGAGCTATAAAGAGAAAATCTCGTGATTTTTGTTTTGCATATTAAGTTGCTTCAAATGACTGTAATTCACTGTTAAGTTGTCCCCCCAATTTCAGTGCCCATTTTAAAATTCTCCCCAGAGTTTGATAAGCCTTTTTAGACCAGCAGCCTCTTCAAAGCCTTCAAAAGCAAATACACAGAAAACAGCCAGACAACTCCGGAGATAAAAATCTGCTCCTGATATTGGCTGTGAATAATGAATGGTGGTTTCCACGTGTTAGTGTCAGCCATCTGGGGACCTGTGTGCCCAAGGCAAGTCATCAGCTTTGGCAGAACACCCTCCCCATGAGTTTATAATTTCTTTCTTTATGTGTGAACCTTGCAAAAAAAAAAGTAAAATTTTACATGCTCCATTATTTTCATATGAGCTCTTTTTTTTACCAAGTAATAGATATTTTGTGTGTTTGGACATGTGTGTATGTGTCATGGAAGCAAATAAATAGCAAATAAATTGAATGCAACTCATTTAGAAACAATGCTTGGCTGTGTAGCCTGCTTTATGCCTTGCTTTGTGGATGAAATTTTGTCTGTGCACTGAAAGCCTAAAATCTGACTGGAAAGATAGAATACTTATACATGTCAGCCGATTTTTCAAGGTTCTTTTTTTTTTTTTTCCCCCAACAGAGAGAGAGACCATAGGTAGGCAGAGAGGCAGGCAGAGAGAGTTTTTCAAGGTTCTTGACACAAAATCAGCAGTCTGCTGGCTACATTAGACGTTTTATGCACCTTCTCTGTAGATGACTCTGGAAAGACTGTTGGGGGGATAACCTCTGTAGCAGAGGTATAACACGGTGATGTCTCTTACAAATTATTAGAAGTGATCTAGGTTTTTGGAATACAGGGACCTTGAAAATACTTCCACTGTAAACATTAATCTACAACTCAAAAAAGTTGCAAAAGCTTCTGTTCTGCTTCCAAATTTTTTCAAGTATAGGAGCCCCAAACTCTGTGGCTCCTAACTAATGTCTAACTAAAATGACTTCTAAATAAATATTGTGACTTATAAATTAAAACATAGAAATGGATACATCTAAAAATGTTGTATGGATACATACCTAAGGAAAACATGTTACCAATGCTAGAAGACATCCTCTAGCTGGCAGGAGGCAGGCATCCCATCCTCTGTAAGGCTAGATGGCGCCAAGGAATTTTGGCAGAGGTGGCTGGGAGAAGAAAATGCCAGGTTGACAACTTTATGTTCCTCTGGGAAATAGGGTTTGCAGAGTGACTGAGATGATACCCACCCCTGAGATCTTCCAAAAGAAGCTAACAAAGCATTTGAGGGCATAATAAATGAAATAGGGCAAGACATGATATGGGGCAGTGTTTGAATACTGAGCATGCTAGAAAAAATTAGCACCAGGGTTGAAGATGGTATTTCTGAATGATCTTGTTAATCAGTGTAGAAAAGATCATATCTAAACAGGTAAGATGAAACCCACACAAGGCACAAACTCAAGACGAAACAAACGCAAGGCACAAAGTTTATGGCTAAAACTCAAACACTTAGGAAATGATGTATTATGCAACTGTGCCATGGTTTTTAAACATATTAGTTAGATCCCCTGCATCTTCCTGAGTATGGGAGCAGGTTACTGTGCTTAGTGTGACAGTCTCAGAAATACAGAACCAGTCCTTGTTTTCCAGCAATAGCGATGACAACAGTTACAATAATGGTAATAATGGCAGTGAATAGTCTCTGAATGATTACTATGCACCAGACATGTTTCTTAGCACTCTATAAATTGTCTCTGTTTATACCCACTGCATATCATGTAGGTTTTATGACTTTCTTCAACTTGGAAGAGGACTCCAAGGCACTAAACTCTCTGTAATGATTAAATGGAACCGTTGCATTGATTGTCCACATAGATGCAGAGAGGCATGTGGTGACTGGTGCTTAATTCATCACCTGTGCTAAATTTGGGGTCATATGCTTTAGGCACTCATTGATTATCAAAATAATGTGTTAATGAGTTTTCTATGTAGTTAATTTTCTCCCCCCAGATATTTTCTACCTCATACTGGGTCTCATGCTCAGATTGAGGATTAAGGTCGCTAGCCAAGCTAGAGTCCTGACCAATGGGATCAATATTCTTGTGGACTAGCGAGTCTTTAAAATCAAGGCTGTCTTTAAAAACAAGGTAGGTATTAGATACCTACCGCTTCTCAATTAAGGTGAATTTTAGGGTAAAACAGCCCTTATAAAGACAATGTCACTGGCTACTGATATGCATTTTTTGCCACCCCATTACGAAAATGTAGCCCTCTGGAAGGTGGATTTGGTTTGGTGATGCCCATTTTGAAAACTTAAAGCACATCTTCTGAATTCTGATATGTAAATGAGGACGGTGATTGTCTACTCAGACTGCACACCTGAGAATCACATGAGAGCTTTCACAAAAATATAGGCATGGAGGGGAGGGTATGGAGGATTAAATCAGAATCTCTGGGTATGGAGACTAAGCACTGAGATTCCTTACGGGGCTTTCCAGGTGACGGTCACATGCAGCCAAGAGGGAAAATACTTTATACGTATAGTTTAGACAATTAAAACTCCTTAGGTGCATGTGCTGGTAAGATTAAGAGGGATCCAGGTCTTAGAATCTTTAAAAACTGAACAGCCATATTGGTACACAATGTGGCAGAGAAAGCAAGTAATACATTTGGTAAGATCATCTATCTGCTAGGTTTCTTGTGTCTTCTAACTTAAGCATCCATGTTAGTTATTTTGAAGGCCTCTACATGACTGGTGTATGGAAAGCTTAGAAAGGATGTGAGGAAATATTCAGAGAAAACTGAACATTCATATAGTTATAGGATACTATTTAAAATTCAGGAGGCCTCTGAGACTTCTTAGGTCCAAAACAAGTTGTGGGGGGTGGGGAGAGAAATCCATCTATGAACATCCATCCAAATGCTAGGCAGATTCTGCAAAACACAAAACAGTTCTTGGTAGTAGTCAGTGATTTGCTGATAATTTAAGTTCCTATTGTCTCCACCCCTACTTTTAGGCTCATGAATACTTTTGGGGTTTAGATATCCAGGCTTCTTCAGAGCTCCAGGGCATACACACGGTCTATGTTTTGGGGTATCTTCACAAGATTTTGCTACCTCCAGTCTTCATTTAAAAAGTAATGATTCAGTTTGTCATTCTCACAAAATTTGGGAAGGCATCTGAACTTAAAACACAAGTTTGCTGTTATCTCAAAGAAGGGAGACCTGGTTAACACAGAGAAGCAAGGTTTACATAATTTTCATCAGCAGATTTTTCTATCATCTCCAACCAATTCAAGCCTAGAATGCTGGTGCTGAATGAAGTTAAATTCTTCCCTCTCATCCTCTTGGTGGAAAAAAAAAAAAAAAAAAAAAAGCAACTCTGAATGGTCCTCCCTACAGATCAGAAAATCATCTGTCTTCTGTTTCTGAGGATCTCAACAGCGCTCCAGCAGGAGCAGATCTCCCCAATTCTTGGATAATAGGGAAGTGAGGGGACCGGGACACACTGGCGTCTCCCAGCGGCTACCGATTTCTCTAGATCTTTCTATACTCTTTCAACCCCAGGAGTCATAGCAAGGAACAAACAAATCTGAGGCGAAAAGAAAAGTTCTCCAGAATGTACTAAGTGGGTACATATTTGAACGCCCACACCCATTCTCGGTAAGACCGGGGATTTCTCAGAGCCCATTCGGCTTTGAAACTTCTCACAATGACTTCACAAGAGGTTATTGGTCTGGATTGATTCCGGGCTCTATTTTTCTTAATCGATGCAAGTGGGTACGCGTGAACTTGGCACAAGTGACAGTTCCACAGAGTTGTTCAAGCCCCCGACTACTCTTGCGCCACACCTGTGCAGTTTTCCTGGCGCACCCAACGATTCTCTGGGTTTGTGTAAGCTCAGGGGCACTCCCTGTGGACGGGATGCCAGGACTTGGGGCTTCTGTTTCCCGCAGAATGACCGGACGGAGCAGGGCTGAGGGTCTGCTGGAGCCAGCAGCGGTGGAAAGGCGCCGAGCAGGGGCAAGCGGACGCTTAAAAGTCCACGCGGCGGGAGAGGCAGCGCTTCTCCCTGGGCGCTGGCGCCACGGGTGGGGGCGCGCTCGCCGCCTCCGTGCTCCGCGCCCGCCTCTAAAGCTTCAGCGCAGGGGCGGGCTCTCCGCGCGCCGGCTCCGGAGCCGCGGTCCCATTGGTCCGTGGGCACGCCCGTCCCCGGAGTGAGGCTTCGAAAGTTTCATTGAAGGCAGAGAAGTGAGCGCCCGCGGGGAAGTCAGGGTTGCGCCGCCTGGGCGAGGCTGCACCGCCCCGGGCGGGGGGCGCGCTGGCATCCGGACGGCGTTTGGTTTTCATTTTATTTTTTTTAAATTGAGGCCGTGGAGGAGGGAATTGGAGCCGGACCCACTGGCTATGTGCTTTCGTCTCGATTTCTGCCCACGCTCGCACGATTCCTTCTAGTGAAGGAGGGACTCGCAGCGCCACCCCCGGACCGATAGCTCGAGCGCCGTGCAGTCGGGGATGGTTCTGCGCGCCTTGCCGCTCCCACCCGGGTCTCTCCGGCACGAATCTGGGGGGCGCAGAGGCTGAGCTGCACCGCCGCTCAACGATCTGCCACGGGGAGGCTCGGGACCTCGGGCAGCTCCGAGAGTCCGGGCCGAAGGCGGCGCGCCGCAGCCTGCGTGGGCAGGGGGCCGGCGGCCGGCAACAGAGGCACTTTGGCTCCGGTGGGGATTCCGCAAAGAAAACTGCCTTCCCGTCCCTGAGCGACGCGCCTCCAGGAGCCAGGCTAAAGGACAACTCGCCCTTCCTGGCCCCTCTCCTCGCTGCGCCGCCCCCCCCCGGGACCCTCCGAAGTGCCCCGTGCAGGGTTCTGGCCCCGGCTCCCTGCTGAAGAGGCCGCCGCCGCCGGACTGGGGATTCCACACTTCATGGGCCGGTCGTGGGGGGGTCGGGCGCTTGGCGAGGGGGCTACCTAAAGCCTGGTTAGGGGAGGCCGAGCGCCCGGCGACGCGTCGCGGAGAGACCGGCCAAGGGCGGCTGAGAGACCTGCAAGGGGCGAGAGAGAGCCGAGTGAGGGGCGGCCCACACCCCGGGGAGCGCGCCCTCGGGGCGGCCAGCGCGGCGGCCCTCTGTGAGGCGATGCTGGGTCGGCTGCGAGCCGCCCGCCGCCCGAGGCCCTAGGTGGACATGGACCTGACGCCCCAGTCTTAGGGACCTCGAAATTCTCCCCTGTGCTTGGACTCGGCGGACCGACGCGATGGCCTCGGAAGTGGTGTGCGGGCTCATCTTCAGGCTGCTGCTCCCCATCTGCCTGGCAGTAGGTGAGTGCGGTCCGCTAGCCGTGGTTACTTGGGGAGGCTAGAGGGGGCACCTGGGGAGGGGCCCAAGCTACCGAGCAAACCTAAGTTAAGGACTATAGCGTTCTGGAACGTGGTTGGGGAAGACCGCGCCTCTGTTCCTGTACCATCGGAGTCTGACGCGTGCTGTCGCCCAGTGCCACAGCTGGGCTCCTTCACTTCCCGCGCCGGGGCGCACGACCGGGGTCTCGCAGAACGGTCCAGGGTTCTGACTGCCAGGTTTGGCATGTGCTCAAGACTCTGTGTTGAATTTAGTTACACGTGGAATTTCTTTCGTAGAGTATTGACTTGCGCACGAGGGATGCCAATCTGTCTGGAAGGCGGTCGTAGACTGCCTTCCCAGGTATAGCGCAGCATCGAACCAGAGTCCCCCTGCGCCCGCGTCCGCAAACGCAAAGCACCTGGTGTACCCAGAAGGTCCCGAAGCCATTTCGCCCCCACCCCGTATCCCAGCAATTGTGAGGGAAAAAGGGAAGGACTCTGGCCGTTCTAAAAAGAGAAAAAGTTAGAAGGTGCAGGGAAACAGTACCCTCGCATTGCTCACTTTCTTTTATTCCGCAAAAGTCCGTACAACAAAAGCGCTGGATGCTGGGGCCATAGAGGACCAAGACGCAGCTCCGCCGTCTAGGCGCCCGCCCTTACATATCTTTAAAGGGCTAGGGAGCCGAACTGGGACTCCTGGGACCGCTGAGGGTTAAGGGAAAGGTCTTCGACTCTTAGTCGATCTCACTATTTCTGCAGGGCCGGCGGGTCGTTAAAAACAACTGGGTGTCTGGTCTAAAGACTGGCATCCTGCCTAGAGTGAGAGTTTCTGAGATGCTCTTGTAATAGAAGGTGCCTGTTACCCTGAATCCCACTTCTAGGAAAAACTGACAGCGCCTTACTTATCGCTTACCCCACCAGAGCTAGAAAACAGAACACCTTTTACCAAGGAGCAGCTGCCTTTACAAAAAAGCCACCTTTCTGCAGTTTGCTAGAGGTTCAGGACTCAAGATCATACCTGTGCCAGGTGTTTTATTTGTGCAAGTAATCGACAGGGAAGCTCTAGAGTGTTTCTTGAGGGTCTAATCCCAGCTACTTGGAAGGATTTTGTAGTGGAGTATTAAGTTGTCAGAAACCTCCGCGGAAAGTCAGAGAAGGCTTTCAGGGTGAAAATAGTACCTGGAGAAGACACAGCGTTCTCGGGCAACAGGAGGGGTCCGGGGCGCATGTGCTGGTCTTTCTTGGCCGTTTGAGTTTCGAGGCAGGACCATTTTGCAAGGATCTCCTTAACAACCACGCCCGGAGGTGAGGAGCGCAGCGTGCTCGAAGTTTACGTGGACGTCTCCCTTTACCAGTTTGCTTAAGTTTCAAAACGGAAAAGGCTTTGGGAGAGCGACATGGGGAAAACTGCGCCGGGATTGTGCTGGTGCCTTCCATACATACGGTCTGGGGAATCTTCTTGAGTATCTGAAGCGCCTGGCGCCGTGCCTGGCACGTTTACTGTTTGCCCAGTGGAAGCCAGTGCAGGAGTCTACAAGGGGCTTTCAGTCCGAGGGCCAATCTGCGGTTGTCCGTGCGGACGGAGCAGGAGGCCTGGGGAGTGGCACAAGGATCAGAAGGCACTCTCTTCCTCTCTCCGCAGTGTCCCCTCTCCCCACCTCTCCATCCCCTCCTTCCTCCACCCTAGCCTCTTTCTCCTCCCAGCCTCCTCTCGGGGTAGCAGCTCTCCGAGACTGTTGGAAGGGTTGGGCAGGTGGTTACCTGCTGCCAGCTCGATCCAGTCTGAGCTGAGTGTTGTGACAGCAGGGATTACCGGCTGTTGGCCACCCACCTCGCCCTGAGCATCGGCCCTGGCAGAAGCCAGTTTAGCAGCCCGGGATGCCCCTGGGTTTGGGGGGTCCGGGTTGTGTCATTCCGTCTAATCCCTGGTGGTCTACATCGCAAATTCCATCAGTGGGACTGCTCTGAGCTCTGCCCTCCAGAGGGGCAGGGGCGCACCACACTACCAGGTCCTGCGCGCAGAAACCCGAGGTGCCCGCGGGAGACTCCAGAGCAGGGCGAAGGTTGCCAGGGGTGCTGGGTGGAGCCGGGAACGCTGCCTGAGGACGGGGTACCCGCACGGCCTGGGCCTCTGGCTCCCACCCTCTGACTTGGTCCTTGGCGCTCGGTGAGACCCCGCGCCGTGGCTAGCTCGCGGGACCGGACCTTCCTGGAAGGAGAGCTGGTTTCAGAGACTCAGATGCTAGCTCCCGCTCGCCCCTCGTCTTGATCCAGAGTCCTGGGCCGCCTTTCCTGTCTTGCTTAGGCTTCTGGATTCCCACGCATCCTCCAGGCTAACAAAAGGAAGGCTAACCTGTATGTGGGTGGGTGGGTGGGGGTGCGGTGGAAGCCCCCAGCTCGGACTGGAGCCTGTTGCTTCCCCCACCCTTGTGGAAAGCCGACCTAAGGAAATGTGAAGCACAAGGACCTCGGACCTCGTCCCTTGCCAGCAAGAGAGCTAGAGCGAGAGCTCCTGGGAAGACCAGACCGGAGGGCTGATCCCGAGAAGCCCCTCACTTGTTGGCTGCTACTTAGGAAAGACAGCCCACTCCCCAGCGACTGTCAGATGCCTTCTGATCCTTGTACTTGTAGGGACAAAAAGGGACTGGGTTGGTGTCGCCTGTTGTGGGCATTCAATTTTCAACAAGAACTGGTTATTTTCAAGGTTATTGGAGGGTTTTTCAGGTCTGCCTACTCCCACGGTGCTACTAAAACAAATATTCAGGTTTCTGTAATATTTTGGTTATGGAGAGTGCAATGATTTGTTTGCCATTACAATCGATTTTTACATTTTAGCCATCTATTTTTATATCTGGACAAGGCAACCTTCAAAGCCAGGCCTTTGCAGAAGCTTGTGTATTTAAAAACAAAACAAAACATTTCTCTAACATTGATGCTGAAATTTTTTCTGCACAGGTCTGCTCTAGTCATTTTGCCTAATGATAGATGTTCAGATTAACTGTCATTGTGTTTAAATAGATGCATAAGGTTTTTCTTTTTTCCTGTAGAAAGAAGTTCACAGAGAAGTGAGAAGTGAAACAGGTCTCTTTAATGCAGGTGTTCTGTGGCTCTTGAGCGTTAAACACAAAATAAAAATACGATCTAATATAAAATGTTTGTTTACCATCCCAAATGAATATCCAGTGACAGATTTTCCCACATCAGCAGAAACTGAGCACTTTAAAGATTTCCAGGATTATTTATGATTATTGAGTAGCCATTCTGACTTTTTTCTTACAAATACTACATAGAGGGGGAGAAGCCAGACAAAAATCTTCTATATTATGAAATCTCTAATAATTATAATACTATCTGATCGTTATTGAGTCCTTTAAAAATATGTTTACACTCTTTTTCTTTTAACATGACTGTACTGTCCCACCCATCTTTAAGTATATGATTTGAGTCTATTTCTGGGTCAAAACTGGAAGTGACCATTTTAATTCACATGCCCTTGACCCATGCATCCCAGTGCTGGTTGACATTTCCTAACGTCTTGCCTAAAGAGGCAACTTAACCATTTTCAGGGCAGGGGAGGGGAGCTGGCTTAGACAGGACAGATTGGTCCAGGAAGAGCAGAATCACGGTGGCATCACTACCTTTTGCTTCCCTTAAATAAAGTGGCCAGAGCTTAGGAGAGAACCCAGCAGAACAGGAGACTATAAAGCACACAAAAAGAATCAGCCAACCAACTAGTGTTCTGAGAAAAAAAAAAAATCACACTTGTGTAATTATGCAAATCCTGGAATAATTTCTAAAATTCCCTTTAGAGATACTGGATAAAAATTAGAGCAAAGCCTCGGTGTTACTTTTGAAATATGTATGGGTGTAGCTATCTAAATATAATTTTTTTCTCTATAGCATAATACATTTCTCCCTATGTGGCATGTGTTATTTCAAAATCACACTGACATACACTCAAAGAATTATAGATGATGCCTCACTGGAGGTCTCCCCTCTGTCTTGCCCCTGCTGTAGCTCTCAGTGGAAGGAGGTTTCAGCTGTTGAAGGATGCATTAACAGTGTTCAAAGTTCTTTCTTTTCTGTTACACCTTCTTAGTCTTATGTAGATAGATATTATTTATCCTTTTTGGAAAGGAGAAAAGTAATAGTGGGAAGGATTAGAAATAGATAGTTTAATTCTGAAATAAAATATTTTATAGGGGCACCTGGGTGGCTCAGTGGATTAAGCCTCTGCCTTTGGCTCAGGTCATGATCTCAGGGTCCTGGGATCAAGCCCCACATCAGGGTCTCTGCTCGGCGGGGAGCCTGCTTCCCCTTCTCTCTCTGCCTACTTGTGATCTCTGTCTGTCAAATAAATAAATAAATAAATAAATAATAAAATTAAAAAATATATATTTTATAAACATAGATGGTCTTGGTCATTTTGTTACATGGGTTGTGGGAGCTGGAACTGTGTGTCCAGCCTCTGGGTTTGGCATAGGCTGTGTTGCTTTGCAGGGAAAATATGCTTGCTCATAGTCAGTGATAAGCAGGCTGCTTTGTACCTCACTTTCGGGGAAAAGGAGCTGTGACTTGGCAGTTTCAGACATCTCCGGTCACATCCTCGCTCTGCCCTTTACTATGTGATCATTGAGTTGTTTGTACTTCTTCTCTTTTCTTTCTGTAAAAGGGAGTTTTTAATGTTTCCTTCCTTGAGCAGGTGGGAAATAGTGCTGTGCACACCTTGTGTACTGCCGGACACTCTGCAAGTGTTCAAAGTGGGAGGTATGATGTAGATGAGCAGAAGAGCAGGGATGCTTGAGGAATGTCTTGGTAGAAATTAAGACTAACCGATAGAAATTAAGACTAACCGATAGAAATTAAGACTAACCGTGGGTCATAAGGATACTGATACGAGTAGGTGGGATTCACTTAAGAGCAACTCTGTACCTTCCTACGACCAAATTACACCACTGAAAGTGCGTGTGTGTGTGTTGTGGAAGAATTTTTAGTTATCAGGATTTTTCACACCAGTTTTGCTTGATATTCTACATATGCACATTGCATTCTCTGGTTAAATAGTAGGGTCTCCCTCCACCTGTGCTGCCAGTGCTTACTTTTGACTTTCTGACTTTATACCACCATTTTCACGGTATTTATTGAATATTATTTTACTTGTTTATCTGCTTTTACATAAGCATTTCCCTTTTAGTTCCTATGCTACTATAATTGTATAAGAAGTTGCACAGTAATAATATATAATATTATAAATTTTCCCATAAATATTCAGGAGAACTTAGAATAATACAGACACATCTAGATATTTAAGAGCAATCGATTAAGAAGAATATGATTATACAACATACATAATATAAAAAATTAAATTTTGTAAGAGCTATAGATTTAAACAGTTGCTTTGAGGACATGGAATCAGGTATATACAATAAAACAAGTATATCATTGAATTGAGGCTAAACACAAAGCTGTATTGGAAAACATTTTCAAAATGTTTGGCAGTAAGAGATAAGTGTATATGAGGCTTATCCCATTCACCAGATCCTCTACTTGGCCTTTCAGAACCATCAGGACATGGCAGGATCAAGAAGAATACATAGGATCTTTGGAAAGAGCACATTAGACATTTTTGACAATTTCATAATTGTGACCTCCCCAGTGATTGGGCATGGCCTATTTAGCCTATTTAGCCAAATCATTTTTAAAATTTAAGAGTGATAAGAATTTTTTTTGTATCTTTTCTGTTTATTGGTAGATTTTTGAAAAACTACATGTAATAGTCCTTAAAAATGCATTTCAAGGGGCGCCTGGGTGACTCAGTGGGTTAAGTCTCTGCCTTCAACTCAGGTCATGATCTCAGGGTCCTGGGACACAGTCCCACATCAGACTCTGCTCAGCAGGGAGCCTGCTTCCCCCCTCTCTCTCTGCCTGCCTTTCTGCCTACTTGTAATCTCTCTTTGTCAAATAAAGAAATAAAATCTTGAAAAAAAATACATTTAAAGTCTCCTGCAGAATATACATTTTTTTTTTGTTTGCTTCATTTTATTGTATCAGGATGGTGAAGTTTTCCAGTTGTCACTTTTGAATGATCTTCTTTGCTGAACTTGTAGGCACGATTCTGCCTTCTATGAGGATATTATGGATGGACATATTTAAACGTTTTGGTATGTGAATTCCAAATTTTAGATACATTTTATAAAGAAGAATGGATCTTTTGTATCTATCTATGTGGTTAGTCCCACTTTCTGTTACAATTTCACTAGTCATCTGGAGGTGAAGGTGTTGCTAAGACTTTGTTCTCTCCTTTTATTTTTATTTTACTTTTATTTTCCAGTTTTAATGAGAAAAAATTGGCAAACATCCCTGTATAAATGAAGGGCACACTGCATGATGGCTTAACTTTCATATATCACAATATATGTGATCACCACAGTAGATTCAGCTAACATCCATCTTCTCATATAGATACCATAAAATGAGCAGAAAAAAGAAAAGAATGAAGGAGAAGAATTCTCATGATGGGAACTCAGAATTTCTTCTCAACACCTTTGTTGTATGTCTCACAGCAGTGTTAGTTGTAGTCATCATGCTGTCCATCTCTAATACTTCTATATCTTACATTTGGAAAGCTGTATCTTTGACCAACTTCCTTTAATTCCCCTGTTTCCTATCCCCTGCCTTTATTTTATTTTATTTTATTTTAAATTCCACATATAAGTGAAATGTTACAGTATTTGTTTTGTATTTCTCTGACTTATTTCACTTAGCATAATGCCCTTGAGATCCATCTATATTGTTGCAAATGATAGGATTTCCTCATTTTTAATGACTGAATAATACTCCATTGTGTGTGTAGGTGTGTGTGTATATATATGTTTCTTTACACATTCATCCATCAATAGACACTTAGGTTGTTCCCATGTCTTTGCTACTGTAAATGAAGCTGCTATAAAAATGGGGGTACAGGGATTCCTGGGTGGCTCAGTTGGTTAAGCAGCTGCCTTCGGCTCGGGTCATGATCCCAGTGTCCTGGGATGGAGTCCCACATCGGGCTCCTTGCTCAGCAGGGAGCCTGCTTCTCCTTCTGCCTCTGCCTGCCATTCTGTCTGCCTGTGCTCGCTCTCTCTCCCTCTCTCTCTCTGACAAATAAATAAAATCTTAAAAAAAATGGGGGTACAGATATCTTCCTGAGTTAGTGTTTTCATTATCATTAGATATATTCCCAGAAGCTGAGTTGCTGGATAAAATAGTTTTTCTATTTTTAATTCTTTTTGAGTATCCTTCATGCTGTTTTTCATGGTGGCCACACCATTTTATAATCCCACCAACAGGCACAAGGGTTCTCTTTTCTTCACATCCCTGCTAGCATTTGTTATCTTGTCTTTTTAATGATGGCCATTCTAATGGGTGTGAGATGCTATCTCACTGTAGTTTTAAATTGAATTTCCCTAATGATTAGTGATGTTGAGCACTTTTCATGTTCCTGTTGGCCCTTTGTGTATCTTCTTTGGAAAAATGTCTATGCAGGTTATTTTCCCATTTGTTAGTTGGGTTATTTGATTTTTTGCTGTTGAGTTGTAAAGTTCCTTATATGTTTTGGATGTTAATAGGTTGTCATTTCACTTTGTTGTTGTTGTAGTTGTTGTTGTTGTTATTTCTCGGTGCAAAAAATTTTTGGTTTGATGTAATCTCACTTGTTTATTTGGTTTTGTTCCTTATGCTTGAAGTGCCACATCCAAAAATTCATTACCAAATCTCATGCTATGGAGATTTGTTCTTGTGTTTTCTTTCAGAAATTTCATGGCTTCGGGTCTTGTCTTTTAGTCTTTAATCATTTTGACTTAATTTCTGTGAGTGGTATAAGATATGGGTTCAGTTTCATTCTTTCACATGTGAATATTCAGTTTTTCTCACACCATTTATTAAAGAGACTGTCTTTTCTCCATTGAGTATTCTAAGCTCCCTTATCAAATATTAGTTGACTGTGTGTGTTTGGGTTTATATCTGAGCTCTCAATTCAGTTCTATTCATCTGTTTGAGTGTTTTTATGTGAATACCATGCTGTTTTGATGACTATATCTTTATGGTATAACTTGAAATCAAGAAGCATGATGCCTCTTGCTTTGTTCTTTCTCAAGATATCTTTGTCTATTCAGGGTCTTTTTTGCTTTCTTATAAACTTTAGGAGTGTTTTACCTACTTCTGTAAACAATGCTGTTGGAATCTCAGTAAGGATTGCATTGAATCTATAGATGGCTTTTGGCAGTATTGACATTTTAACAATATTAATTCTTCCAGTCCATGAACACAGGATACCATTTCGTCTATCTGTCATTGTCATTTTCAGCATAGATATCTTTCATCTTCTTAGTATTTCATCATTAAATTTCTTCCTAAGTATTTCATTGTTTTTGATGCTATTGGAAATTTCTTTTTTCTTATTTTGAAAATTTCATTGTTAGTGCATTAACTGCTCTCTTAAGGAGCTATTTATTCTATTACCCAAACTCAGATGGATTCTCCAGTATTTTTTCCAACTCTGAACTCTCTCGCTCATTCCCTGCCTCCTCTTTGCTTTAGACATGGTTTGATCAACACCCAGCTTCTTATCCTCTCCATACAGCCAGCTCTCATGAGCTCAGTGCAGAATTTCCTTCCTCTCCTTGACCTGTACAGTTACAATGATACTGTTGGTGTCATCGACCCTCAGGTGCAAGAGCTTTGCAAATAAAATATCTTGTTCATAGATGTTCCTCTAAGTTTGTCTATAATCTTTCATCTCATTCAACAGAGGGTTGTCTTGGATTCACATTCTGCATGTCCTATAGTGTTGGAGAACCTCAGACCTCCATCTTGGCCTCTTGGCTTCTTTCCATCCTTCCCAAGTGCTGGGCCAGGTGTGACTTGGCCTGCTCAAAGCTCTCCAGAATTGATTCTAGAGATCGTGAGGTTTTTGTCAGCATCAGTTACATTCCAGTCTCATCCCAGTCAAATCAGGCAAACCACTCTTGCCATTCTGTTCCATACAGTGAGTGCTTGGTTATCAGCACACGGAATTTGTATTCTTCTCCTGGGAGCAAGTAGATTCTTTTCTCTAGTGGATAGATGACCCTTTCAGCCAGTTTCAATCAAAGACAATTTTATTCTTTGCAAATCCTTTTTTAAAATACAGGTCACTCAGGCCAACAAAGTTTAGATAAGATAAACTTTGTATCTATCACATGATAGTCAAGATGTAGGTGATTGAAAGAAGATATTTAACTACGCTCTATGATGTTACATGGGGAAATCATCATTGCTACCTTGCAGGTGTTGCAGTCATCTCTGGGGTTGAAGGTAGTCTGTTCCCATGTTTACATCAAGTTGAAGGATGGAGGAAATAAACAAAGAGGGACACTTCTTCCTCATCTTCTAAGGACACAACCTGAAGTTGCATGCCTCACTTCTGTTCAGATCCCATTAGCTTGAGTTTAATAATATTATTTACCAATTCCACTGCAAGGAAATCTGGGAAATGTCTTTAGTTTAGCTGGTAATGAGCTCAGCTAACAATGGGGGAAGATGGTTCTGTTACAGTGATGGAGAAGGAGAGAATGAAGTTCAAATATCAGTCTCTTTCTCCTCTTGCAGACACTGCTGATTTGTCTGCCATCTCCACTTTGTTTCCAGACCTATAACTAGAGTCAGGTTCCAGCATGTTCTTCAAGGTGAAGTACAAAATGTGATTCATGAAAATCCAAAAGAACTGAGTTTTCCAATTTATACAGACAGAAGTTTGAGGAACATATGTAAGAATGGGAGCTTAAGGGTATAGGATAATATAAAGAAGAAACATAAGGTGAGATCTGGCCAAATTTATTGATATGGAACCACTAAGAAGAAATTCTGGATTCAGTGTTGTTTCTCTAGGGGTTAGAAAGGGCTCTGTTGATGTGGTTGATTGGTTGGCTGGGACAGGGACAAAAAGGTGACCTACGCTAAATGAAGTTGTAATGCCAGACTTGTCTTGGTACACTATAGTGGAAGAGATCCAAAGGCTTAGGGAGATTGAAATGATAGAGTGAATTTATCATGTAAGACCAGCTCATGCACCTGGTCTGGAGGACACATGGGTTCTCCACAACTGAGAAATAAATTTGTGAGAAGACCCTCAAAATTCTTAAAGAGTTCTGTGGTTGCTCTTTCCTGTAGGTCAAATATTACAGTAGAAACTGCTACCATTGACTGGGGATCCTTAAATACAATGGGGATATTTGGGTCCCAGGCACCAAATGCCCCACTTAATTGCTCAAGCCAAGGTGGGTGTGGTTACCATAATAGACAGTGGAGTCAAAGCAGTAATCAGAATAGTCTGGGGGCGCCTGGGTGGCTCAGTGGGTTAAGCCACTGCCTTCAGCTCAGGTCATGATCTCAGGGTCCTGGGATGGAGTCCCGCATCGGGCTCTCTGCTCAGCAGGGAGCCTGCTTCCTCCTCCTCTCTCTCTCTGCCTGCCTCTCTGCCTACTTGTGATGTCTCTCTGTCAAATAAATTAAAAAAAAAAAAAAATAGTCTGACCTGAAGAGAACTTGACCTTTGGCTTGCTGTTTTTGTTGTCCCTAGAAGAAACACATAGGCAGTGTACTAAATTCTGACTTGATCTGTATACATGGATGAGTTGTAGTTCAAATGAACCAAAATCTGAATCCCCAATCCAGAGTCAGGGTTCCTCAATCACCTCCCAGGCCTAAGCCAGTTTACAGACTCAGAACACTGAATGAAGGACTTGTTAAAAAGTGGCCAAAAGGGCCATCTATCAACTAGAAAAAAAGAATCTTGCTACCAGGATGAGAATACAAACTTTCTGGGCTGATGGCCAGGCACTGTATTGCGGGTGGAATGGCAGCAATGGTTTGCCTGATTTGGCTGAGTGAAGGCTGGAATGTAATTGATGCTGAGAAAAGCCCTAACTACTCTTAACTCAGAATAGCGGACGAGGTCTCCTGGATATAGAAACCTCTACCTGCCAACCACACTTCCATTTTACTTTCCTCACTTTATTTCTGGCCAATAAGTATCTTCGTTTAAAGTGTAAATATTTGTGGAAAGATTAGATGACTGTCTGTCATTCACATGGTAATAATATAAGTTAGTTCAAATAGCTTATTTTCCTTTCTTCACCTAGTTAGGATGGAGTGGAAATTTTAACTGATTGGGGAGACATCGTTGTTAATTATTGTATGTAGGTATGGTGTAGAACCTAGGGATTTTTTTTTTTTTTTAAGGAGCCATAATACCCCTGGGCATTTAGGGGCTTACCAGGATGTATTCCAATACCTAAAGCACAAGAAAAACAGAACACAAAAATCCTTCTCCCCTCCTTCTTTTATTTGTATTATCTGTTTCTTTCTTTCTTCCTTTTTAATTAAAGATGGTGAATTTTTTTTTTTAAGATTTTATCTATTTATTTGACAGAGTTCAGAAGTAGGCAGAGAGGCAGGCAGGGTCGGGGGTGGGGGACGCAGGCTCCCCACTGAGCAGAGAGCCTGAAGCAGGGCTCTATCCCAGGACCCTGAGACCATGACCTGAGCCAAAAGCAGAGGCTTAACCCACGGAACCACCCAGGTGTCCCTATTATCTGGTTTCTGACATCCAAGGGGGAACCTGTTTTGATTAAGTATCCCAGCTCTAAAGTCAAGTCATTTAGGTACAGATCTTGGCCTGTCATACTAGCTATGCGACCTTAATTAAGCTGTTTAACCCCTTTGTTCTTTGGAAAAGTTTCATCTGAAAAATGAGTTGATAGTAATATGACCTAGCCCCAAGCACTTACAAGGCTTAGATGACAGTGCTTTTGCCACCCAAATTCTTGGTGCAGTGCATGACACATGGTAAACACTCAATAAATCCTAAGTCTGAGGATTAGTTCCAGCCTCAGAAATCAGGCATTGCTATTAGTCAAAGGCTGGTTTGAGGATCTGCACATTAGGAGCAACATAGTTTCAATGTGCAAATGATTTGGATCATTGTTTATTGTGACCTTTGGAACAATGTGACATCTGTGAGATCGTCTCCCCTTCTTCAACTCTCCTTCCCAGGCAGAACAAAGTGTTCCCTCTGTGTTTACCTGGCCCTTGGTTCATATTGTCACAGAGTCTTGTACTTAGTTGTATGATTGTTCTCCTCCCTTCCATGTATCTGCAAGTTCAGGGATCTGGTGTAATCCTTCTTGACCTCCTTAGCACTCACTTACTGCCTAATGCGTAATAGGTATTTAAAATACACACACACACACACACACACACACACACACACTTTTATTTATTTATTTATTTATGAAGATTTTATTTATTTATTTGAGGAAGAGAGACAGACACAGTGACAGAGTTAGGGAGAGAGTGCACAAGCAGGGAGGAGAGGGAGATGCAGGGTCCTGCTGAGCAGGGAACCTGATGCTGGGCTCAATCCCAGGACCCTGGGATCATGACCCGAGCTGAAGGCAGACTTTTAACTGATTGAGCCGCCCTGGCGCCCCTAAAAAGTATATGTTTTGAATTGGAGGGTTTTTTCGGCTGCAGAGTTGTGTCCAGTCACTATACTTTGGCTGTCTGCAAGGGCTAAAGCATCCAGTGAATATTGAAGAAATATTTGCTAATTGATTAGTTAAGGAAACTCACAGGCTGAACATTTTCTCTTGAATATCTCAGACATGGGAAAATTCTGTTAGGTCGAGCATCTCCTAGCCATTGGGTTTTCTGTGTTTGAAGATAAAATTCACAGGTCTAACTTCCATGCCCTGTGACTTTCAAAAGCATGAATTTGATCAACATGGGGATGAATAAATTTTACTTGCTCTGTGGCGACTAGAGAAGGAGAAATGCATTTGATAGTGGTAAAGCTTGCCCGGAGCATCATCCTTGAAGTGCATATGATTTTTTAAAATGTTTTTCAGCTCTCCTGGAACCACACAAAATCGATCTGTTTTCTGCTGTGGTCAAATCCGCTCTGTTAGCAGTTTTGGCCACAGGTGCAGGAAGGAGGAAGAGTGTCGAACCTTAACAAGCTGATAATTTTGAACCAGAGCTCCATGGAAATGAATTATAGATCTGCGCAGCATTGAGTGGTTCCTGCTCCTGCCATTTCTTTTCTCCTTTCGCATTCCCCAGACTCTACCTGCCTCCTAGCAGCCTTCCTCTTTAGCATCACCACAGAAGGACGTGCCCCTGCTGGACAGTCTGCGCTGCAAGTGTTTTGGAAAGGGCCCTGGTCTGAAAGTCTCACAAATGAGTCTTGACCTTATTCATAATGAGCTATGCGACTTTGCCAAGTCACAGAAACTCTCTATTCCTCAATTACATCATCTAGAATATGAGGTGCTCAAGCCTGAGAAGTATTTTCATGGTCCTCACCATAAAATTTCTGCACATAATATTTTTTTCTTCAATATTAGAAGTCATGACTGTAAAGCATTGCTTTTTTAACCAATGCACTAGAATTTTTACATCTGAATTGTTCTGGGCCCTTCGTAACTGTGACACGTAAATCGTTTCACACTTGATCTCAAAGAAATGTTAGAAAAGGAGAGGAAAATAATTTTGGGTCGTGGTGGGTATTTGAGGGTTTTTCACAAGAGCTGGTATGGAGGAGGGTTTAGGTTTTTGTAATCCTCATATCTCTATGACTCTCTAGCCCTGCTCCCAACACAGACTCACACACGCATCATTATTGGGGATGATAATGAAGGAAAACAAAATGTGTGGTCAAATTTGGTTGAGAATCAGCTGTGTACAGCTTTGAGGAACCAAAGGAATTTTACCACCCATCGTTTATGGTCAGACATGCCTGTAAGGAAAACCTAAACATGTGGAGTTATTAACTGAAGCTAAATGAAACGGTAGAGACCTGGAATTATATAACAACATTTGAACCAGGAAAATATTGATTTTTGAGCAAAATATTGAATTTATCAAAATGTAGCATGTCAGTGACATTGTAGACCTCATGAGACTTTAGCTGGGCCATCCTGTTACACAGACAAGGACAAGGTGCCGTGGCAGGGGAGGGGTGGGGATGGGGGGACAAAAACTCAGGTGTGTGTAGGTAAGAGTCCCAGCCCAGGCTGGGAGTGGAGGGTACCCTGTAGGGGCACTGCTGTCTCCTGGCTGTGGGGATACTGTGGGGGTATGAGCTTCCCACACTTCAAAGCCTCTATCTACTCCTTCTCCTCTCTCACTCTTTTGAGACTTCCAGTTTTAAAAGTTTTTTGAATTAGCCCGGCCAGCGGAATCCTGACTCTTGTTGGCCTTGGGTCCTGAAGTCAGGATAGATGATAGCTGTGAAGCCTTCCTAGCTGGAACCAGGCTTGACACTCCGCCATAGCACTCCCTCACTGGTGGGTCATTGCCAGGCAGGAGAGACAGTTAAAGGTCAGATTATAAGGCTATGGGAAGATGTATGTAGAGTTGTAAAATGGGGTTTGTTTTTGGGGAGCCAATATTTTCCAGAAAACTCCAGCTCCCTGGAATTTATCATCAATGACCACAAACCTCTTTAGCAATAACGTTCAGTGTCCTCATTCTTGATGTTGCATTGCCACACAGTTGGACTGTACTAGGCCCCCCACCGGCATTGCTCAACAACCCCACCTCAAGCACACCTTGGGCTATGTAAGAACATTAAAACCATCCTTGACATGCAACAGTTTCCCATCATGGAGCTTAATCAGAAGGGATGTGGCACAAACCCCCAAGGCATTGTTAAATTGGATATCAAAATATTTTGAGCAATTATCTTAAGAATAATGGTGACCACCCAAAGTTACTACCTAGAAGGGAATAAAGCAGGGATTATCTTATTCTTATGACCCTGATCAGTTATCTGTTCCAGTACTTAGATTTGCATATTAGATCTAGCCCCAGAAAGTAATTTTAAATGTAGCTCTGGCTATTCCAAAACATCACAATCATGAAAGACAGGAGAGACTAGGGAACTTTCACAGAGTGGAAAAGACAAAGAAAACAGGAAACTAAATGCATTGTGACATCCTGGATTGGGTCCCTGGAATGGAAGACGTATGCTAATGGTAATCTGGTGAAATCCAAATAAAATAGACAGTTAAGAGTATTGTACCAAACTTAATTTTTCAATTTTGAGAATTCTGCTGAGGTTATGCAGGATGTTGAGAAGCTGGTTGAAGTAATCATGGGAATTTTCTGAGTTAATTTCGCAACTCTTATTTCAACCCCAAATTATTTTAAGATAAAAGTTTTTTAAAGTTAAAAAAAAAATTGTAGTGCTGGTCTACCAGAGAGGGACAGCATGCTATTCAAACTCTGTTTAGAATATCTTTGCAGGTACGTGCCACGCTGGAATCATTTTTCATAAATTTGAATATGCTTAAAATGCATTTTATTAAAAAGAATGTATTTGAAATGTGATTTTAATAGTCCTTGGTGACTCTGTTTCTTTCATTATTCTTTATTCTGATTTCAACCAATTTTTCTCGCCCTTCTCCCCTTATACATTTCCCAGAAGGCACTCAAATATTACAGTAACCCAAGGCTGTTTCATAATGTGCCCAGTCTTTCCTGTCTTAAAATAGCATTGGCCTTTGTTTACTCCAATGTCAAAGAAAACTCATGGCTGGTTTTTGTGCTGATTCATCTCTCTCTATCCCTTTTGACTTTATTGCTTTCTAGGTTTCTTTTTTGGCAATTGCCCAAGAGGAGTTTGACAATTTTTGAAAATCTTCAAGTTCTCTAACTATTACCATATAGACCTCCCCACCCATGTACTACTGGCTCAGTTATTGGCATTTCTTTTTGATTCTCAATAAAAACGTAAGAAAAGTTTTTTTTGTTTTGTTTTTTTGGTCATCCACTTTCTTTTTTCTCCTTAAATAATAAACAACACAGGGAGGGATACACCTAAGAGGTTTAGAGGTCATCTGTGGTGCGTGGAGCTCAGGGCTGACCCCAGGCTGCAGTTCTCACTGGATTGCTGTGTACCCCTACCCCCCACTGCCTGCAGCAGGAGGTATGTGGGCTACTAGGGATCCTGTTTCCTGTGCTGGCAGTAAGTTATTAGGTGTTCAGGAAAGGCCATTGTCATGGATGCACTCATTCTTGGGTGTATATTTCTAGTCAAACTAATTAAATCACAGTTGCTTCCTGAACATTCCCTTCAGTGAGTATCATAGCTCTTGTCTTCTTGATAGTCTTCCTTTCATGAGTCCAGGACGAGCATGTATTTTTTCCCTTGCACCATTTTTTCTCTAGAGTGTCATAGAGCTTGGTCTGACATGCAGCTACATAAACACAAAGTATGGCTGTCTCCCCTCAAACAGAGTTTTCAACAAGTTTCTAGACTCTCAGAATCACAGGGTTTCCATGTAGAGCTGTCCTAGGCAAAAACGGACCATGTCCATGTCCAGACAAGCTGCGCCCTCCCCACTGAGCTTGCCTGCCTTCAGTAAGAACTGCTTCCTCACCTTCTCTTCCCTTTCCCTTCCTCTATGGCCTGCCAGGATTTTTCCAGCAGGGTTGACAGGCAAGGGAAGAACCAGGACTGTGGGGTTAATTAGACAAGGATTGACACTTGGCTTAACTCCTCCTTAGTGATAAGATGAAGACAAGTTGAAATTGTATAGCTTCTCTGAGCCTCTGTTTCTCAGTCTGAAAAATGACAGACACCCCATGTTCTGAAAAATACTGGGAAAGAGTAAATGAAAGGATGTAAACCAAGCACATAGCGCAACGCTGACAAATGAAAGGCTAACCGAATGTTCTCTTGTTTCTCTTCTCTCTCTTCCATGTGCCCGGGTCTCTGCCTATCCACCTGTCTTCTGAACACTGGACCCTGAATGTCATGGTCTTGTCTCCTCTGATTCAGAGCCTTGTGGATTGGTCAGGCATCAAGAGAAAGGGTTATTGGGCACCTGGGTGGCTCAGTCTTTGGGCATCTGCTTATAGCTCAAGTCATAATCCCAGGGTCCTGGGAGTGAGTCCTGAGTCAGGCTCCCTGCTTGGTGGGAAGCCTGCTTCTCCCTCTCCCACTCCCCTGCTTGTGTTCCCTCTCTCGCTGTATCTCTCTGTCAAGTAAATAAATAAAATCTTTTTAAAGAGGGGAGGGAGGTTATTGACTGTGTGTGTTTGCCACCACCCCCCCCCCCCGGCCAGGGGCCCCTGTGTCAAATAGGCAAAAAGCTCTTACCAAAAAGAGGGCAATTCTGAGGATGGGAATTCAGTGACTGATGAGAAAAGAAGATCAGGTCTCATTCCAGTGTGATGGTGAAGTGAGCTCTGTGGAGCTCAGGTGCCTGCACTTCGGTTATAATTTTTTAGTAAAATCTGCAAAATGTAGGAACTGAGGTGGATTCATCTTAAGTGATGGTAGCCAGTGATGAAGGTTAGCCAACAGTGGCTTGTCGCAGGCTGGCTATTTTATGGCAGTAAAATTTATTTTCAAGTCTTATAGGGTATCAAGGCCGTATATTTAATATTTGAGTTTATTTCTTGATTTTTTTCTTGTTGTTATTTCAGACACTGAACTTAATAGGTGTAAAACATCTTATATTTTCACTTTTGGAAATCTTAATTTTCCCTAATTGTAATTCTTAGGATATTCAAATAGAGTGAACATGTTCCCAATTTGAGGTATAAGAGATAACAGGTAATTTTACATAAATTTGAGTGGAGTTGGGTAATTGCCTTTGCCCTTAGAGCCTGCTTCAAATTGAGGATGTTAGGTGCCAAATTAATCTTCCAAGAGTATTTTTTAAAGGATTTCTTTAAGGATGGCTTATTTAGTTGGATGGAGATGATAGTTATAGTTTTCTGATTTAAACATATTTTAAGAATCATTTAAGAATGAACAATTTTATGATAGTTGTTAGGTGAGCTAAATATTGAAAATTTTAAAACAGTAGCAAAGATGATCATGTTTTGCACAACTCAAAGAAAAACTTCAAAGACATAACACAAAGGTGGTTTTCTGTGCTTATCTATAATATAAAAATTAATAACTTTTGTAAAGCATGAAAGACATTAAGGAGAGTAAATAAATATTTTTCTGTGTTAAATTATTTAATCTTATGCAATCTTATGTTTGGATGATATATTTTTTAAAAGATTATTTGAGAGAGAACAAGAGAGAGCATGTGTAGGGGGAAGGGCAGAGGGAGAGAGAGAGTCTCAAGCAGTCTCTGCTTTGAGCTTGGAGCCCGACCTGGCTCTATGAAGACCCTGAGATCAGGACTTGAGGTGAAATCAAGACTCGGATGCTTAAATGACCAGGCCACCCAGGTGCCCCTGTTCTGGGGATATTTTAAATACCATGAGGGTGCCAAGAATTTTAATAATGTCTAAATTACTGCTAAGAATACATTTTCTTTATGTATCACATGGATTTCTAGTATCTGAGGGCAATGGGCTGTGCTATTTCAGCTTAGCTCCCAATATAGTCAAACTGAGTTTTATGAAATTTTAATATAATTGACCCAAAGTTTGAAGCTCCATTTGCATTTCTAGTAGGTATCTTATACAGCCTTACTGGGAATTCCAGGGCGGAGCTTGCAGGTACGTTACAAATGTAGAGTCCTGTTAATTTTCAGGAAGGGATGTTAAGGGGTCATAAGCCTCCTCACAGATCTCCTGTAATATATTAAAATTGGTGGAAAGCCACCTGTCAGAAGGGTAAAGCCAACAACACAAAAACAGGTGTTGGCAAGGATGTAGAGAAAAAGGAACCCTCTTGCTCTGTTGGTGGGAATAATGCAAAGTGACATAGCCACTCTGGGAAACAGTATGGATGTTCCTCAAAAAGTTAAAAATAGAATTACATTATGCTCCAACAACCACACTACTGGGTACTTACCCAAAGGGTACAAGAACATCAACTCAAAAAGATACGTGCACTCCATATTTATTGCAGCATTATTTACAATAGCCAAGATATGGAAGCAACCCAAGTGTCCATCAACCGATGATTGGATGAAGGTGTGACTTGTGCATGTGCACACACACACACACGTGCGTGCACAATGGAATATTACTCATTAAAAAGAATGAAATCTTGCCATTTGTAACGATGTGGATGGAATTAGAGAGTATAATGCTAAGTGAAATAAGTCGGTCAGAGAAAGACAAATACCATACGATTTCACTCATACATGGAATTTAAGAAACAAGCCAAGGGGAAAAAATAATAGAGGCAAACTAAGAAACAAACTCCTAATTATAAGATGGTTACCAGAGGGGAGGGGGGCCTGAGAAGCACACTTGCTGTAATATGCACTGGGTGTTGTCTGGAAGAGTTGAATCACTATATTGTCCACCGGAAACTCATACAACCCAGCATGTTAACTAACGAATTCAAATAAGGACTTGAACATCAACAGAAAGACTCACAAAGTGCAGAATTGTTCTGAATCCATTCATTCGTATTTGTTTTTTTCTTCTTTGTCTTTCTCCAGAATCTGCTTTTTATTTTTTTTAATTTTAACTTTTTTTTTTGTGCATTAACATTTGTATATATGACCCTTCTCAGATGTTAGCCAGTTTCTCTATGTGAGAAAGGAAGGACCCGATAAATGAAGTCAGACTTTGTACATTTCTTCAGGGTGGCAAACAATAATTTGTTAACTCAGAACTGATGCCTTGCTTATTATAATTAATTGACACAATTGGGGAATTCAAACACCTTTGCAAAAATCTTGCATATTTTCATACAGTCACAGCTATTAATCTGAACCATTCTAGAATGGGTCAAATCAAGGCAGGCCTTGACTCTGCTTAAAAACTAAAGCGCTTCTCACATTCTACTTTGTCCAATTTTTCCACCTTACTGTCAATTTCATACTCTGCCATAGAAAGTCACTACCCAGAGTTAAATACAGGTCAATGGTAGCTGAGCACCTGATATGAAGCCAGCCTTGATCAGTCTGATCCCACCTCTGCAACATGGGATCTGAGTCACATAAAGAGCTATTATACTCTCTGCACCTCAGTTTTCCCATGTATAAAATGGGAATAATTATAGAACCTATCTCATAGAGTTGTTCAGAGGATTAAATTTAGAAGAACCTGGCATATTTGAAGCCTCAATATGTGGGGTGCCTGGGTGGTTCATTCAGATAAGTGTGTGTCTTTGGCTCGGGTCATGATCCTGGGGTTCTGGGATCAAGCCCCACATTGGGCTCCCTGCTTCACAGGGAGTTTGTCTCTTGCTCTCTGTCTGCCTCTCCCCCAATTCATGCTCTCTCTTTCTCATAAATAAAATCTTTAAAAAAATAAACCTCAATATGTAAAATATCTAGAATTTATTATATGCTTTTGCTGTGGAAAATTTGAAGTACCTTAAATATGAAAAATGATTTAGAATAGTTGATTGATTGATTCAGTCTTTTAATACAATTTAAAAAGTGACTGTTTTATGCATGTGACTGTGAGGAATGCAAAAGAAACAGATGATCTAAAGGAGAAACCTGCATCCTAGGTCCTAGGCATTTTGCCTATATTGCTCCTTATTCATTCTTAAAACTCTCCAAAGTATGCATTGTCTTATTTTATAGGTGAAAACACTGTGTTTTAGATAGTCCTAATAATTTTCCCAAAGTCACAGACTTTATATTAAAGTAGAACAAAGATTCCAAAGATTATAGGTCTGTTGTGTTCCCCGACTGTTTCTGAAGGTACAGGCTAAGATTTTAACTGCAGGGGGAGGGCATCTTTGAAAATGTGTTTCTGTGGGTTTGGTAGACAAGCTGGATTCTAGATAGATATCGTCCTGCCACATGCTCACTTTATGATCCTGGCCAAGTCTGGTCTCAAACTCAGGAAGCGGAATATGGAGATCAGCTGTCTGTCCCAGCGCTGGTGGCTTGTGACTCAGTTGTTCACAGAGACAGTGTGGAAAATGCTACCCCAGCCTTTTCAGGGGCAACTTTGTGCCTCGGAGAGAATGGTACTCAGTAAATCATCTACTGTTCTTCCTTCCCCATGGGGCTTTTTGAATTTAATGATGTAATTCCTGTCGGGAAATATTTTCATTTTACATAAATGTTCAATATCTTAATCCAGTATTTTATGATAGATACTTAGAGTTTCACAATTAGATACTTTTGGGAAAGTAGGGTGAAATAAATGTCAATGTTCTTTACGGTGACACTGTTCCAAACTTAGTATCTAATGGAAATGATGAATGTCTAAGAATCTGGTATAACATGCAGTTTCCCAAACCTGTTTGACCGCAGAATCCCTACTTGTTTCCCTTGGCCCCAGTGCTCTAAGGAGCACATAGTGGAGAGGTCTATAGAAACTTTGGACTAACTGGTAGACCAGCGCTGGGATGAGGACACCTTTCAGAAGACCTCCAGTTTCCTTTTAAGCATGGGCAGGAAGCCAACCCTGGTTGGTGGTCCCCATTTATCTGTCCTGTGTTTTTGTTTTTTTTGCTTTAAGATATTTATCTGTCCTGTGGACAGATAAATGGGTTGTTCTTTTCTTTCTTTCTTTTTTTTTTTTTAAAGATTTTATTTATTTATTTGACAGACAGAGATCACAAGTAGGCAGAGAGGCAGGCAGAGAGAGAGGAGGATGCAGGCTCCCTGCTGAGCAGAGAGCCCGATACGGGGCTTGATTCCAAGACCCTGAGATCATGACCTGAGCCGAAGGCAGAGGTTTCCACCCACTGAGCCACCCAGGCGCCCCGGGATTGTTCTGTTCTTATATATAATTGCTGACTTTTGTTTGTACCATGGTTTGTTTTAAAAGCAAAGTGGTCGAAAGGAGGGAAACCATCTGAGAAACTAGATATTCCAGCTGTTGTAGAAGACCTTCTTATAAGCAGGCTATAAACACTGCCTGGCCTGGCAGTGCCAGAGTGAAAAAGCAGGGGGTTATAATCAGCTGGACCACGTCTTTGAGCATCCCTGTTGTCCGTTCTGGACTGAACACTGCGGTGGCCACCTGAGGGTCTCCCTGTGTCTTCTACCTCTGTACAGTCCCTTCACACACGGTCACAGTGATCTTTTATATTGAAGTTCGAGAGACGTCACCCCTCCACTCTGAGACCTCCAGCGCTTTCTCATTGCACTTAAGATTTATTTACTTATTTGAGAAAGAGAGAGAGAGAGAGAACCTGCACAAGTGCATGAGGAGAGGGAAGGACACAGGGGTCACACCCACTGAGCTGAGCATTGGTGCCCAATGCGGGCACCCACAGCCATGAGAGATCATGATCTCAGCTGGGAACCAAGAGTCTGACGCTCAGCCAACTGAGCCACCCAGGTGCCGCTTCTCATTGCACTTCAAAAACCAACACTGACTCCCCATCTTGACTCTATTAAGTCCATGGTTCCTGCACACTCTGACCACCCTGGAATTATCTGCAAAACTCAGATACAGTTGTTTTTGTTTTTGTTTTTGTTTTTTTGCTTTAAGATGTTTGCCTTTGCTGTTTGCTCTAAGGAGAAGCTTCCACTAGGCCTCAGTGTGACTGTCACTTCTTAGGGACATCTTTCCACACCTCCTGAAGCCCCAGCACTCAGGACCTGCCATGCCACCCTACTGGAAGGGTGTCCACCGTGCTTATTACTCTCCCATTCCTTTCCTGTTAGTGCGTTTCTTTATGATTCCAGGCAGACCTCCTTTAATTGTGCTTCCCTTTATTGTACTTCATGGATGCAAAGTCCGTGGCAAGACTGTATCTGGCAAATCTCTCAGCGCAATTTTTCCAACAGCATTTGCTCGCTTCGTGTCTCTGTGTCACATTTTGGTAATTCTCACAGTATTTAAAACTTTTCCATTAGTGTTCTATTTGTTAAGGTGATCTGGGATCATGATCTTTGATGTTACCATCGTAATCGTTTTGGGGCGCCATGACCCAGGCACGCATAAGATCATGAGTTTAATCAACAAACGTGTGTGTTCTGACTGCTCCAGTGACGGATCATTCTCTGTCTCTCTCCCTCTTCTTGGGCAACCCTATACCCTAAGACACAACAATATTCACATTAGGCCAATTAGCAGCGCTACAGGGGCCGCTAAGTGTTCAAGTGAAAGGAAGAGTTTTGTATCTCTCACTTTAAATCAAAAGCTAGGGGGTGCCTGGGTGGCTCAGTGAGTTAAAGCCTCTGCCTTTGGCTCAGGTCATGGTCCCAGGGTCCTGGGATAGAGCCCTGCATTGGGCTCTCTGCTCAGCAGGGAGCCTGCTTCCTCCTCTCTCTCTGCCTGCCTCTTCGCCTACTTGTGATCTCTGCCTGTCAAATAAATAAATAAATAAATAAATCTTTTAAAAACAAACAAATAAATAAATAAAAAGCTAGGAATGAGTAAGCTTACTAAGGAAAGCATTTTAAAAATTAAGAAAGGAGTTGGGGGAAATTGGAAAGGGAGATGAATCATGAGAGACTATGGACTCTGAAAAACAGTCTGAGGGGTTTGAAGTGGCAGGGGGGGTGGGAGATTGGGGGAACCAGGTGGTGGGTATTATAGAGGGCATGGATTGCATGGAGCACTGGGTGTGGTGCAAAAAATAATAACTACTGTTATGCTGAAAAAAAAAAATTGAGACCAGTCAAAAGTGAGGCCACTTGGGCCAAACATTTAGCCAAGTTGTGAATGCAATGGAAAAGTTCTTTCTTTCTTTTTTTTAAAGATTTTATTCATTTATTTGACAGACAGAGATCACAGGTAGGCAGAGAGGCAGGCAGAGAGAAAGAGGGGGAAGCGGGCTCCCTGCTGAGTAGAGAGCCCAAAGTGAGGCCCGATCCCTGGACCCTGGGATCATGACCTGAGCTGAAAGCAGAGGTTTAAATCACTGAGCCACCCAGGCGCCCCCAAAGGAAAAGTTATTAAAGAAATTCAAAGTACTGCTCCAGTAAACACACTAATGGTAAGAAAGCCAAACAGACTTATTGCTGACATGGAGAAAGTCTGAGTGGTCTGGATAGAAGATCAAACCAGCAACAACGTTCCCCTTGAACCAAAGCCCAATCCAGAGCCAGGACCTGAATCTCTTCAATTCTGTGAAGACGGAGAGAGGTAAGGAAGCTGCATGAGAAAAGTTAGAAGCTGCCAGATGGTGGTTTGTGAGGCTTAAGGAAAGAAGCTGACATAAAAGTGCAAGATGAGAAGAAAAAACCAATGTAGAAGCTGCAGCAAGTGATCCAGAAGGTCTCGCTGAGACAGTTCAGGAGGGCGGCAACACTAAACACCTTTCAGTGTAGTCAGAACAGCCTCATAATGGGAGAAGAAACTGTCTAAGACTTTCATAGCTAGAGAGGAGAAGTCAATGCCTATCTACTAAGCTTCAAAGGACAAGCTGACTCTCGTTCATTGCTAATGCGACTGGTGACTTTACATTGAAACCAGAGCTCACTGACCATTCTGAAAATCCTAGGACCCTTAAGAATTATGCTGAATGTACTCTGTCTATGCTCTGTAAGTGCAATGACAAAGCTGGATGACAGCACATCTGTTTACAACACTGTTTACTGAATATTTTATACCCACGATTGAGACCTACTGCTCATAAAAAAAAAAAAAAAATTCTTTTCACAGTATTACTGCTCATCAACAAAGCACCTTGTCGCCCAAGAGCTCTGATGGAGACATACAAGATTACTCTTATTTTCATGCCTGCAAACACAGTATCCGTTCTGTGTTTGTACCCATGGATCAGGGAGTAATTTTGACTTTTGAGCCGCCTTCTTTAGGAAATACATTTCATAAGGCGATAGCTGCCATACCTCTTGAATCATCTGCTACATCTGGGCAAAGTAAATGAAAAACCTTCTGGAAAGGATTCGCCATTCTAAATTCACCTTTAAGAACATTTATGACTCATGGGAAGAAGTCAAACTATCAACATTAAAAAAAAGTTTGGAAGAAGTCATTTCCAAACCTCATAGATAACCTTGAGGGGTTCAGGACTTCCAGGAAGGAAGGAAGTACGGATGTGGCAGAAACAGCAAAACAAGAATTAGAAGCAGAGTCTGAAGTTGTGACTGAATTTCTGCAGTCTCATGATAAACCTAGGATGGATGTAGAGCTGCTTCTTATGGATGAGCAAAGAAAGTGGTTTCTTGAGATGGAATCTTCTGGCGAAGACCGTTGAATTGACAACAAAGGAGTTAGAATATTCCATAAACTCAGTTAAAAGCAGCAGCAAGGTTTGTAGCTTCCTTACCTCTCTCAGCCTTCACAGAATTGAAGAGACGTAGGGCCGGGCTCTGGATTGGGCTTTGGTTCAAAGGAACTTCTAAACCCTTTGGAAAACTTGGCACTGCTCACAAAGAGGATCCAAGGTTATTGTCATCCAGGGCTAGAAGTCTTGGGCTAGAGTCTCTTTTTTTGGCAATGAGCTGCTTACTCTGGCTTTGAAGTTTCTTTCTTTCTTTCCTTGTGGTTATGACAGGGCTTCACAAAACCAGGCTCTTCCCTGAAGCTCAATCCTTTATTCAGAATGAAGTGTGTCTCCATTTCCGCAGCTATGTGGAGGAAACAATGCAACAGTTTAATGAAGTGTGCTGGTCCTTTAGCACTCAACAAGAGCTGTGTCAGTAAACAGAGTAATCTCGTTGTATATGTGATAGGAATGACTTATTTCCTTCCTCATGTAGCTGGAGATAATGGCAAAAGTTGGAATTTAAAATTGTTTAAATGGTGCATTCATCATGGCAAGGGCTATGACAACACTGGTGACCAATTATCAATGACTTTATCTAACTTATTGCAATTTATAAAAGCATTCATAGACTTTTTGCATTATAAGCTCAAGAGGGACAGGGACTGTAGTTTCTTTTTTCACTCCAGTCTTTATCCCATACCCCACCGCAGAGCTCAGGTGGCCTGGCAGATGGAGGACCCAGGGTACCTCTGTACTTACCTGTGTATGCCTGCTTGTGTTCCTAGATCTATTTAAGCATTCTTCTTTCATTTAATACTTGCAAGTGCTGTGAGAAATAGGTATTACTATTGTTGGTTCCATGGTCAAAGGAGCGAGAATGATACAAAGTGAAGGTAAAGCAAAGCTTTATTTCGCTCCAAGCCTCAAGAGTCAAACTGACCGGCCAGGGCCGTCTCTTGCAAAGAGGCGACGACCCTTGCCTTAGAGACTAGCTTTTAAAGGCAAAGGCCATGTAGTTGGGCCTGGCCATGCACAGGTGGCCAATGAGGTTGTAATACAGAGAAAGCTGCACAGTCCTGCTAGGTCACACATAAGTGACCAATTGAATTACAGTTTACCCTATAGTAGATATTTGAACCAGCCTATCACCTTGGTCAGAATGGGCGCCCAAAAGGCACCCAAAGGGCGGGGCCCATACTCCTTGGTAGCTAGGGAGACAGTATGCACCCCCACTGATTGAATACCTCCACCTGGCCTGACCCACCTTTGTATTTGGGCTTTGTTACCTGGGACTAGTTTCTGGGACTTGTTTTAAGTAAGTCCTCTGGGGGAAGGGGTGGCAGGGACAGTTTAAGTTTTACTGTATAAACAACAAAGTCATTGTTTAATGGGATGGCATCACTCTGGCTAAATAGACCCTTACACTATGTTGACTTTATATTCAAGGTACTGGAAGGAGGAAATAGATTTTACATGAGGAAATGAAAACTCAGAAAAATTACCTTTTTTTTTTTGAAGATTTTACTTATTTATTTGGCAGAGAGAGAGTGTGTGTGTGCACAAGCAGAGGGAGCAGAAGGCAGGGGGAGAAGCAGGCTCTCCACTGAGCAGGGAGTCCAATGAGGGGCTTGAGCCCAGGACCCTGGGATCATGACCTGAGCTGAAGGCAAAGACTTAACACTGAGACACCCAGGAGCCTCCCAAATTAACTTTTTTTGTGGTCCAGTGTCAAGATGGTGCTGGACCTGGACCTGGGCTCCTGATACAACTTTTTGGAGTTTTAGTCTAGGCAAAAAAAAAAAAAGAAAGAAAGAAAGAAAGATTCTTAACAAGTACTGATTCTCATGAATGCTCCTAATCTGGATCTTTCCATCTATTTTCTCCATTTCTGCCAGACTGATTTTTTTAAAAAAAGATTTTATTTATTTATCTGAAAGAGAGAGAGAGAGAGCGCACGTGCAGGGGCAGCTGCAGAGGGAGAAGGAGCAGGGAGTCTGAGGTGGGGCTCGATCCCAAGACCCCAGGATCATGACCTGAGCCAAAGACAGACGCTTAACCAACAGAGCCACACAGGCGCTCCCAGAGAGACCTTTTTAAGTTGAAAATCTGCCCATGTAAAATCCAATGCATAAAATGTAGTTTTTAGAATAGAATTTGTCATTTATGCTGAGGAACAGATAAAGGGGCCCGCGTTTCCTGCTAGATTTTCTCGATTCTGCCAATGGGGAAGGACCGTGCTGTCATCTCTGAGGGTCTAGTCCTGCCTGGAGTCAGGCTTCTGCTGGTGCACGGACAAGGGTCTCAACTGCTATCTAGAGGGACTGGTTGGATGAGGTCATGCTCATGGTGCTTCCTCTTGTCTAACTGTCTTCACCAGGAACCCATGGCTTTAACTACTAAGGTTTAAGGTGTTCCACAATCTACACATTTCTTCAAGGACATCTGTCACTAGCACATGTCCTGTAGATGTTTTCAGCTAGCATTTTTGGATTGTTTTTCCTCTGGCACAGCACTGCTATATTTTCTTGCACAGCTGACACAAGAAATCATTACTTGAGTAACAGCAAATGCTGGGAAGAGCTAGGAATTAAATTCATGAATTCCTTGTCTTCATTCCTTTTGTGCCCTTACATAATAGCCATTGCAATCCTGGAGGAATAATACAAAGTTGCCAAAAGCTCTGGTCTCCTGCTAAGTAACTTTCACATATTCAAGTGCAGTTTGCCTGAAATGTCCTCTGTAGGCTGTTGCTTATTCATTTATCCAACAAATATCTCCTGAGAATATCTCCTGTCTTCTCATGCAGAGTGCTACCTTATACTTATCTGTGTTCTGCTTAGTTATCTTTATGGCAAAGGAGGCTGTGGGATCTCTGCCTGGTGTAGAGGTTAACTCAATTAAATCCACTTATGTTCTAGAAAATGAAAGTATTCCTTCATAAGTAGTCAGTGGTCAGTCTTTGTATTAGCACAGAATGGTCTCTACCAAGTAGCCCAATTTCGTGAAATTTTACTTGTTTTGAAATTAAAAAGCTTATGGCAGTTTTTTTCCTCTTGGAATTAGCAAGTCTTCCTTTCACTGGAATATGTTGGTAATTGAAGTAGCTACTTTACCTGCTTTAAGTTTGTACAATATTGGATGGGAGGGGGAGTATAATTGTGTGTGTCTCAATGAAAGACTAATATTCTGTTTGCAGAATATTAATATAAATTAAATTTATAAAATTTAATAAAATTCTGTTTGCAGAATATAAAACCCTACAGATTTTATATGTATTGACCACATTTAATTTTCAAGGAAATAAATTATAAAGACTTACCTTGTTTGCTTTAAAACTCCAATATGTAAGGATTTTATAAAATTAGACTATCAGTGTATTAGAATGACCCTGCTGTCTCTTCTTGGATGAGGAAGAATTTATCGCTGTGTTTTGTAGAAAGCTTGCTGCTTTCAAGGACAAGACTCTGAGGCTTTCCCTCCCTACTAATGTTACTAATGAATTTCACTTCACTTTTTATTGTTAGAAAAATCCACTGGTGAATAATTATTTTGAAGAATTTATTTCAGAAGTTTGGTTTTTGTTTTCTATGCAGTATTGCTACGAATTACTGTGACATTAGATCTAAAATAAAAAGACTGACCAATCAACCATGTGAGGTGGACGCTATGGGTGAATGTTTATTCTGGGGCTGGAATTTTAAGGAACGAAAATTATCGTTTAGTATTTTATGTAAAACTTGTGAAATAAAACCCTTAGTGATGGTATTCATTGCCGTTTGCATCTGCTGAAAGAGGTCACAAGACAGTCCTTGACTAATTGCTTCAATCTGTGACTTTTAGAAGGTAAATCATGATAATGTCTATGAAAGGCACTGGAAAAATTGAAAAAGTCCCAAATGAGATTGAAAGAAGTCTTCTCATGTAATGCATGATTTTGTCACAAAGTATATATGTTTAGTTCACATTATCATTGAAATGAGTCATTGAGAGTTCACAAAGGAGAACTTATCTATAGATAAATGAAAGGTTGAATACGCCTACATTTTGGTCATGGGAATACGTATAAGTATGTTCTGTCATTGCTGGATCTAATGCTGTAATACGGGTAGTCTCCATGGCTTTGCCACATTTGGTGTCAGAGAAGACTTTGACCTTTCAGGTCATAATATCTTTTGGAATTTGAAACAAAGATGTGCCAAGAGATACTTGAGAATGTTAGGGAGCATGAGCCATTACGGGAGCAAACCTAGTTCCTTTGATACGTGAAGTTGAAATAATACTCCCATCAACTTAATTGATTAATGGAAAAAATAGAACCAGCATGATGTTTTGCTGAATTTTGTATTTTTAATATAATTTTATATTTCTTCATAGAGATGATTTGTTCAAAATAAGATGTGATTTAACTTACATATTTTTGTCATTAGAAAAATACATGTAATCATACGTCCTAAAACTACAGATCAATAGAAATAGTAATGTGGCCTTGCAGAGTTAGGTATTCGATTTATATTAACATGAATATCCTCAAAGTCCTATAGCCATGATTAGAAGCATATGTCGTTAGATTTAGATTTGATTTGCATAACCAGAATTTCCATAAATTGTTGATAATTCTTCAAAACTTTCTTTTTAAATTTTGTTATTTTTAAGGTTCGGGATCACAGGGTGCTTAGCAGTCTTTTACGCATGGTGGGTAGAATCAGCTGTTTCTTTTCCTATTTGGTAGCCCTCCCTGTTCTCCCAACAGACAGTATGTGCTTAATAAAATGTGTTGCACTGCTTTTCTTCTGCCAGTTCCCTGGGTGGGAACCAGCAAGTGGGTAAGCATTTGTCTTGTTTAAATGCCCAGATGCCTAACTTCCCTAACAATGTGAAAAACGCACCAAAGAAAACAAGAAAATGTAGCTAACAATGTAAAGCAACAAAAAATGTCTTTCTGAGGAGAATCTAATTCGTGGTAAATATTTTTCATTAAACATAGATGCCACCGAATCCACACCTGGGTCCCAATGGTATGATCTTGCCAGCGCTTTGTTAACAGACACAAAGTTTCAAAGAAGATTGGGTGACTTATTAACTAAGTGTGACTTGGTGTTATTCTGGGTCGGTGGAAACTGTGGCTGGCGGTCATTTTTTTTTTTTTCTTTTAAAGATTGTATTTATTTATTTATTTGACAGACAGATCACAAGTAGGCAGAGAGGCAGACAGGGAGAGAGGAGGAAGCAGGCTCCCCACCAAGCAGAGAGCCTAATGTGGGGCTCGATCCCAGGACCCTGGGACCATGATCTGAGCTAAAGGCAGAGGCTTTAACCTACTGAGCCACCCAGGTGCCCCTGGCTGGCGGTCATTTTAACTACAGATGGGTCTGGAAGGCTGATTGGCACTATGATAGCAGCCTGAGAACATAGGAGGGGAGACGTTGAGCCCTAGGCAATTGTGATTGGTTCTGCTGGACGCAGTTTTATTATCCTGATTATTTTATAACCATTCCAAATTAAGATAGGGGAAAAAAAAACCCAACCCCTAAACTTACATTCTGATTACCAAAACCACTGAAGTTTTATGAACTATCAATTAGTGAGTCGTTCCAAGCTGTGTTTTTTTCCACTGCATTCACGTTCATACAATTGAAACTTGAGAGACTACCTTGAGAAATTCTGAGACTAGTAGTTTAGTATATTTTAAGCCACTGAAAGAAAGCTGTTTGAAATAGTCACCTCCTACGTTAATTATCCTGGCACAGCCACGTGCTGGCCACGACAAGAGGTAGGGTTCAGATTCAAGTACATGTCGGCGGTCCAAACACTGAGTTACATTCAAGAACCAAGTTCCTTTGCCTTCTCCCTATTCTGTAAGCCTGCTGTCTTCATATTTCATTCATATAAACCATAGAGGCCAAGCTAACTTCAGCAATTAATTGTGAGAAAGTCACACACACAGTTCTTTTAGAATATAATTATGCAAAAACAGTTATCAGTTGATGATTTTTTTTACTTGAGCCAGAGTAACTTGGTTTTATTTGTAATCACTTGTTAATGTTTGTTCTGTTGCTTCTCTCTTCATCCATCCAGGGAGCTCTTTTTTTTTTTTTTTTTTTAAATCTTTTCAGTGTTGTTTTCGTCCTTCCTTTCTTTTTTTTTTTTTTTTTAAAGATTTTATTTATTTATTTGAGAGAAAGATCACAAGTAGGCAGAGTCAGGCAGAGAAAGAGGAAGAAGCAGTCTTCCCTCTGAGCAGAGAGTCTGATGCAGGGCTCGGTCCCAGGACCCTGGGATCATGACCTGAGCCGAAGGCAGAGGCTTAACCCACTGAGCCACCCAGGCACCCCTAGTGTTATTTTCAATCAGTAAGAATGTTCATTCAACTCTCCTAGCTCTGTCCTTCTTCTAACTTTATATCCCTTTAGAGATTGGACAAAGCAAACTGCAGTTACATAACATGTGACAGGATACAGGTTTCCCTAGAGAGAGATTTTTTTTAGGCTTCAATTGTTCTCAAGCCAGGGATTTATAATTTTTTTTTTTTTTTTTAAAGAGGAAGAGGAAGAGAGAGAGAATCCTCAGCAGACTCCCTGCTGAGTGCAGAGCCCCACGGGGGCTCTATCTTAAAACCGAGAGACCATGACCTGCGCCGAAATCAAGAGTCAGAGAGGCTTAATCGACTGAGCCACGCAGGCACCCCTCAAGATGGGGATTTGAAAACCTGTCTACAGATTAGTGTTTTTGTTTCTTGGCCTGGGTCTTTCTCTGCCTGCCATCCACCCATATTACTTGAATTGCAGATTTTTTCAACAGAGTCTGGTGCTTCAGGCTCTTTTTGGTGTAATTAATCTAATCTGATGGATGTTTTTTTAATCGGACTAGTTCTTTAAGTTAAAACACTGTGAAACAATGGCACTCAACCAGAATTTGTGCCAGTAATTTATCCTTCGGAAAGTATTTTACAGTGACATAAGGGCATGTGAGGCATTTCTCATACTTCTTATTCTACTTCCTGATGGTGTTTTTTTTTTTTTTCTTTTTACATTATTTCTATTATGAAATGTCCCGGCATTATTTGGCATTTGAATGAGATCCAAAGGTTCGGTGCAATCGATTGAGCCTCACTATTTTGTCTAATGTTCTAATGCTGTTTGGAATAGTTTGTCCTCTGCTTAGGCCTGTTGGAAGTGAATGATGCTAACACATCTCGGAGTTCTCTCTCCCAGCATCTCAATCAATTGTGCAGTGAAGTAGAAAGGAAACAGGTGTGGAAGAGGGCGAGGCTTGGGCAACACCTGAGACCCAGGGCTCCTTAAAAGCCCAGGATTAGAGAGGCAGAGTGTGTAGTGGTAAAGGTCACGCAAAGCGAAACTCGAGTGCTCGGGTTCACATCTGGCTGTTGATGGTGGGTGGTTGGCATAAGCTGTGCTTCAGACGTGCCCATTTGTGCTGATAACAGTACCCCAAGAAATAATTCACACAAGTGGAATGAGTAGATGATGGACTTAGCAGCAGTAAAAATAAACGCGAATTCTGTGGCATGTGTTGAGAAGTTTATGGGGATTGAAGGGAATATAAAAATTGGTACATGTGTGCTGACAACGTAAACGCTTAGCCATCCAACTAGTAAATAAACGGAAAGCTTAGTATTCTGAATCAATGGAAGAGAAGCCAGCAAGTTGCTCTTAGGAACGTCTTTGAATGCAGCCTCTGTATCCCTTGGCATTGGAACAGCTGTATTTGAGCACGAATATCCTTGCGGAATTCAGTCTTTTGGAAGCAGAGGGCACTGACTTCATGTCCTTCTGTTGGACCCGATGATGCTCCTGGAGAAGACTGACACCTAAAGAAGAACCCCATTGATTCCACAGACTTCCCGTCCAACCTTCTTTCAAAGGTTAGCTGGGTCTTTCAAGTTGATGCCACATTTTGATCCCATAGACAAACAACCAAAGGCCAATTTTCTGTCTGTCTCAACTAGAAATACTTAATTCTTAGGCTTTGGAAATTTTAAGACTTACTGGTGTAGGTGATGAGTCAAATGTAGGGAAAAAGTCCTAAACGACTTATTTTATTACATTGAACTTCTGTAATTCGGCACAGGATCTGTGCCTCCCTATTCACAGAGAAAAGATGCACTTCTTGTCACTAGTCCTGTCTCACTTTTCAGATTCCTCACTTTGAGGCTTCCCAAGATTAAAATGTGAGCTCACCAGCCAGTGAGACAAATTCTTTGAGTTGGCTGTTTACAAATCAGATTGTGAAATCTGTATACTGGCATAATTATTGAGAGTGTCCTTAGGTGGTAATGTACATTTTATTTCCCTAGGTGCTCAATAAAATCATAACTCCTATAATTCTGGCCATATTGAGTCTTTCAGTCATTGAGCTTCTCGTCATCTGTTTTGGCTTGCATTTTGATGACTTTGAAGTTTGAAGGCCTTCCTGGGATTTAACCAGAGTTCTTTTAACTTTAGGTATACTTCTCTTCCGCAAGGAAAGTGATTTTCAACTCAGTACCATGGGATAAGAAAGGGAGTTTGCAAATCTTACTCATTTACATCCAGGGAACAAATCAAGCTTTACGGAAGAGTATTTTCATGCCTTCTGGAAGCTTTCTTCTCAAGGTTCCTAAGTACATCATCTATTAGTATCCCTGAGGCTTGAATCCATTGCCCATCATGGGAGTCCCACAGCTTCAGAAGTTTCCAAAATCAAATACCAAGTAAGATATGGAACCCTCATTTTTTCACTTTTATTATTCTTAGAAAATTTCTTATGATACATTTTGGAAACTAGCAATTATTTCAGCTACTCTATTTTTATAGGATACTTTCTCAGGCTTATTATTACCAGATCTAAACATTGTGAACATACTTTTCCTTTCAACTCCAGTGGGTCCTTGAACAACACAGGTATAAACTGCATGGGTCCACTTACACATGGGTTATTTTTCTTTTTCTCAATAAATACAATGCAGTACTGTAAATGTACTTTGTCTTCCTTATGATGTTCTTAATTGTGATTTTTTTCTCTAGGTTACTTTCTTGTAAGAGTTCAGTATATGATACATATGATGTATAAAATATGTGTTAATCAACTGTTTATGTCATTCAATAAGGCTTCCAGTCAATAGTAGGCTCTTAGTAATTAAGTTTTGGGAAGTCAAAAGTAATACATAAATTTTTAGCTGTGCAGGAGTCAGCAGTCCTAACCTCTTCATTGTTCAAGGATCTGTTTTTATGTTTCCTTCTAAAATAGGTCTGAGAAGTTTATTCCAAACCAATGAAAAGTGAAAATATTTATTGATATTTATTTATTTTAAAGATTTTATTTATTTACTTGACAGAGATCACAAGTAGGCAGAGAGGCAGGCAGAGAGAGAGGAGGAAGCAGGCTCCCTGCTGAGCAGAGAGCCCGAAACAGGGCTCAATCCCAGGACCCTGGGATCATGACCTGGGCTGAAGGCAGAGGCTTTAACCCACTGAGCCACCCAGGCGCAGCTATTTATTGATATTTAAATTTTCTCTCCAAAATGTGCATATATATTCATATTTTGTCATTTCAAAGAATGAAGCTTCTTTTTATAGGCTGTGGTTCTCTTCTTTATCCTTATCCTCAACCTAGGACACAAACTTGTTTGATTAAATTATAACACTTAAAGAGTTTTCAATGTTTACAATTTAGTGCAGACATTTTTGTCTCATATTAGGGTTGCCAAATAAAATTAAAGATTCTCAGTCAAATGTGAATTTCAGATAAGCAGTGCACTTTTTTTTTTTTTTTTTAGTATAGTGTGCTTCTTGAAGTATTTTGGTTTTACCCACTTTTATGTATTTTGTGCATAACTGTGGTACTACATGTATGTGAATTTTGCGTTTCTCTTGTTTAGTCTTACAACATAATAGCATTTCTATTTTGTTACATAGTCTTAATAGTTATTATATAACAGCTGTATACCATTTACATGAGTTAAATATCGTGCTTATTTAACAGTTCCTGATTTTGAACATTTAGGATATCTCAATTATTTTCACTTAGAGCAATAATCAAAAACCTCTCTTTCTTGACCTCAAAGAGATTTAGAAAGTGGAGCATGGATAGGGATAAACTCAAACAAGGATTTTCATTCTTTTGTAATGTTAATTTGCTTCATAGACTTTTTAAAGCTTAATAACCATTTATACAAGTTAATTGTCAATTACCAAGTGTGTTATAAATGAACAGGACTTTAAAAAATCTCACATACTTAAAGTGTGAGCATTTACTGCTGATTTGCATGTTTTCATGAGCACTCATTTAATTATTTATATCTAAACCATCCATCCTACTTGTTCTGGTCTGTAGATACCAAAACCTTGAAGCCCTTGAATATCAAATAGAAAACAATTGATTTTAAACAAAAGACATTAGCTTTGGGGAGAGACAGAAGAATAAAAGGAAAAGAAAATACCATAGTAGTTATGCATTTTTTATGTTTGCTCTTATCTATAACTAGATTTAGGTGAATGGCAAAACTACTGAGTTCAAAGTCAAAGTCAAACTAATTGCTCCTCTGTTGTTGATTAGTTAGCTCAATCAGACTTTTCACAGATTTAGAAATAGTTTGTGAGCTTCTTTTTGGTTTTGAAGCCCACTAGACTTATCTTATTCTTGGTGATCATTTGTGATAATCTACAAAACTTTTTGCGTTCAGTAGAGAACCGTATAATCCAGCTGTTTTTACCTATCATCTGCCTTTTTAAAATAGGGGTGAAAAACAAAACAAAACAAAACTCTACCTTAGTTGACATTGAAGGAAAAAAGTAAACAAACTCTTAAGTGAGTGGCTATTTACTTATGGTACCCAATAGTCATATGTATATAATACCTACATAAATACTCTTATATGTGTGTGTGTGTGTGTATATATATAGTGAACTTTGCAGCTTTATATACTAAAAACTACCTCCTGGAGTTTCCCGATATATACAAAGACAGTGATTCTCATTTTCTTTTTTTTTTTTTTTAAAGATTTTATTTATTTATTTGACAGACAGAGATCACAAGTAGGCAGAGAGGCAGGCAGAGAGAGAGAGGAGGAAGCAGGCTCCCTGCTGAGCAGAGAGCCCCTTGTGGGGCTCCATCCCAGGATCCTGGGATCATGACCTGAGCCGAAGGCAGAGGCTCTCACTGAGCACCACCCAGGTGCCCCGTGATTCTCATTTTCAAACCAGCATCATCAATATAGCCTCACATTTGTTAGAGATGGAAATTCCCAACCCATACCCTGGACACACTGACTTCGAAGCTGAGAGTAAGGTTCAGGTGTCTGTGTTTTGTCATGTGCCCCAGGTGAGTTGAGAACCACTGTGCTAAGACAGGCATGCCCATGTTTTTCCTATTTCGACTGGAAACCTTTAGGATGACAAAAATGCTGTTTAAAATTGTGGTATAATTGATGTATAATATATGAGTTTCAGGTGTATAGCATAATGATTCAACATTGGGATATATTAAGAAATGATCACAATATGTCTAGTTAACATCCATCACCACACATTGTTATAATTTTTTTTCTTGTGATGAGAACTTTTAATATCTATTCTCTTTCAAATATACAACAGTGGTGGGGCACCTGGGTGGTTCAGTGGGTTAAGCTTCTGACTTCAGCTCATGTCATGATCCCAGAAGTCTGGGATCGAGCCCCGCATCGGGCTCTCTGCTCAGCAGGGAGCCTGCTTCCTCCACCCCCCTTTGCCTGCCTCTCTGCCTATTTGTGATCTCTTTCTCAGTCAAATAAATAAATAAAATCTTTAAAAAAAATACAACAGTGGTGTTAATTATAGACACCATACTATATATTTCATCCCCAGGACTTACACAGTTTATAACCGAAGTTTGTTTGTACCTTCTGACCCAGGTGACCCACTTCTACTCATTTCGCGTACCTCTACCTCTGCCTGTGGCAGCCACCAAGCTATTCTCTGTATCTAGGACTTCTTTCTGTTGTTTAGTGACATCGTATGATATTTGAGAAAAACACTTAAGTCTTTATATGTTAGCTTTGCGTGATTAATCAGTGCAAGGGCATTCAAAAAATGGTTACTCAGCTTCAAGGCTAGATGAGCAAGGAGCTTGTGGGAGGGATTCATGTAGCTGAGTTAGAATCAAATGCATTTGGAGAAATATCTTGAAAGAAGTTGCTGTGGCTGATATCGAAGAGATTACTGCCTATGTTCTCCTCTAGGATTCTGATGGATTCCTGTCTCACGTTGAGGTCTTTTATCCATTTTGAGTTTATCTTTGTGTACGGTGTAAGAGAATAGTCGAGTTTCATTCTTCTACATATAGTTGTCCAGTTTTCCCAGCACCATTTATTGAAGAGACTGTCCTTTTTCCACTGTATATTTTTTCCTGTTTTGTCAAAAATTAATTGACCATAGAGTTGAGGGTCCATATCTGGGCTCTCTACTCTGTTCCACTGGTCTATGTGTCTGTTTTTATGCCAGTACCATGCTGTCTTGGTGATCACAGCTTTGTAATAAAGCTTGAAATCAGGTAAGGTGATGCCGCCAGCTTTATTTTTGTTTTTCAACATTTCCTTAGCGATTCGGGGTCTCTTCTGATTCCATACAAATTTTAGGATTATTTGCTCCAGCTCTTTGAAGAATGCCGGTGGAATTTTGATCGGAATGGCATTAAAAGTATAGATTGCTCTAGGCAGTATAGACTTTTTAACAATGTTTATTCTTCCGATCCAAGAGCATGGAATGGTCTTCCATCTATTTGTGTCTTCTTCAATTTCTTTCATGAGTGTTCTGTAGTTCCTCAAGTACAGATCCTTTACCTCTTTGGTTAGGTTTATTCCCAGGTATCTTATGGTTCTTGGTGATATAGTAAATGGAATCGATTCTCTAATTTCCCTTTCTGTATTTTCATTGTTAGTGTATAAGAAAGCCACTGACTTCTGCACATTGACTTTGTATCCTGCATCCTGCCACGTTGCTGAATTGCTGTATGAGTTCTAGTAGTTTGGGGGTGGAGTGTTTAAGACATGTCTCCAAAGGCAAAGGAAACAAAAGCGAAAATAAACTTCTGGGACTTCATCAAAATCAAAAGCTTCTGCACAGCAAAGGAAACAGTCAAAAAAACAAAGAGGCAACCCACGGAATGGGAGAAGATATTTGCAAATGACAGTACAGACAAAAGGTTGATATCCAGGATCTATAATGAACTCCTCAAACTCAACACACACGAAACAGGCAAACACATCAAAAAATGGGCAGAAGATATGAACAGACACTTCTCCAATCAAGACATACAAATGGCTATCAGACACATGAAAAAATGCTCATCATCATTAGCCCTCAGGGAGATTCAAATTAAAACCACATTGAGATATCACCTTACACCAGTTAGAATGGCCAAAATTAACAAAAGAGGAAACAACATGTGTTGGAGAGGATGTGGAGAAAGGGGAACCCTCTTCCACTGTTGGTGGGAATGCAAGTTGGTGCAGCCTCTTTGGAGAACAGTGTGGAGATTCCTCAAGAAATTAAAAAAAGAGCTTCCCTATGACCCTGCAATTGCACTCCTGGGTATTTACCCCAAAGACACAGATGTCGTGAAAAGAAGGGCCATCTGTACCCCAATGTTTATAGCAGCAATGGCCACGGTCGCCAAACTATGGAAAGAACCAAGATGCCCTTCAACGGATGAATGGATAAGGAAGATGTGGTCCATATACACTATGGAGTATTATGCCTCCATCAGAAAGGATGAATACCCAACTTTTGTAGCAACATGGACGGGACTGGAAGAGATTATGCTGAGTGAAATAAGTCAAGCAGAGAGAGTCAATTATCATATGGTTTCACTAATTTGTGGGGCATAACAAATAGCATTGAGGACAAGGGGCGTTAGGGAGGAGTAGGGAATTTGGGTAAATGGGAAGGGGAGGTGAACCATGAGAGACTATGGACTCTGAAAAACAATCTGAGGGGTTTGAAGTGGTGGGGGGGTGGGAGGTTGGGGTACCAGGTGGTGGGTATTATATAGGGCACGGCTTGCTTGGAGCACTGGGTGTGGTGAAAAAATAATGAATAATGTTTTTCTGAAAATAAATAAATTGAGGGAAAAAAAAGAATAAAATGCATTTTTCTTTTCTCATAGAATCTTGGGCTATAATTGGCACAGAAAGATGAGGGAAGATGATTTTGATGTCTCTTCACATACTTATTTTTCATAATAGTGCATCAAAAATGTGTTTCTTTTAAAATAGACTTTAATTTTTTAGAGCTGTTTTAGGTTCACAGCCAAACTGAGCAGAAAGTAGAGATTTCCCATATACTCCCACCTCCATGCACACGCACCCCTCCCCCACCATCAACATCCCCCACCAGAGTGGATTATTTGTTGCAATTGATGAACCTACATTGACACACCATTATTACCTTAAGTCCATAATTTGTATTAGATCAAATTTTAAGACATTGTACGTAATACATTATTTATTACAATGAATCTTTACTGTTACTGTAGAACATGGTTTTCTACATCAAATGGATAAATTTTTGCAAAGTGAAAATGTTTAAGTTTTTCTTAAATTACTTAGAAAATTCTTTGATGGATGAATATTGAACTACCTTTGCATCCGTGGAATAAATTCTAGTTAATGTTGGTGAATGAAACATATTATAGGATATAATATTTAACATATTATAGGATTCTGTTTGCTAGCATTTGGTTGAGGAGTTTTGCATCTATATTCCCCAGAGATATTGGCCTGTAGTTCTCTTTTTTGGTAGTGTCTTTGGTAGTGTCTTTATGCTGTCCTGATAGAATGAATTTGGAAGCTTTCCATCCTCTTCTACTTTTTGTAGTAGTTTGAGAAGAATAGGTATTAGTATTTTTTTAAATGTTTGATAGAGTTCACCTGTGAAGCCATCTGGTCCTAAACTTTGTTTATTGGGAGTTTGGAACTCTCATGAACTGTGGGCAGGAGTGTGAACTGGTACAGCCACTGTGGAAGACCATAGGGAGGTTCCCTAAAAGATTAAGAATAGAATTACCATATGATCCACTAATTCCACTGCTGGGTATTGGCCCAAAGAAAACAAACACTAATTTGAAAAGATATATGCAGCCCTATGTTTACTGCAGTATTATTTATAATAGCCAAGATATGGAAACAACCCAAGTGTGCATCCATAGATGAATAGATAAAGACGTGGTATGGATAGAAACACAATGCAAGATGATTCAGCCATGAAAAAGAATGAGATCTTGCCATATGCACACCATGGGTGGACCTAGAGGATATTATGGGCTAAGTGAAATAAGTGAGTCAGAGAAAGCAAAATACGATGATTTCACCCATATGTGGAATTTAAGAAACAAAGCCAACAAGCAGGGTTGGGCAGGTGAAACAGATAAAGGGGATTAAGAGTACACTTAACTTGATGAGCACTGAGTACTGTATAGAATTTTTAAAACATTAATTATATGCTTGCAGCTAATATAATACTGTATGTTAATTATAATTCAGTTAATAAAAGGAAAGTACTTAGAAGGTAAGTCTCCTGAGATCATATGAAAGTTTGGCAAGTTTACCTTCCACAAGTATACTTTTAAAACATCTTTATGCAAGATATAATTTTTTTAGTCCAGTTAGAAAGTTTTATGTCTAAAATCTGACTTGGATCTCCATTGGGTAGGGAAAGGATCTAAGCCATCGAGTTGTCATGAGTCAGGATTTAGATTTATTTGCCTAATTTATAAGCAAGAGGTTTATGTTGTCTCTTATTCAGATACAATACACTTTGTCCGAATTTGAAACATTGTCCTGATATATTTCATGCCCTATACGTTGGAAGTCAAGCTGTGCAGAGAGGAAGCTTGCAAAAGAGCAGAAGGCATTCTGAGGGATGCTGAACTATGTTCCTGGGTATCCCATGAGGACTGCTGACCTTGGAATCCAGTGTCTGTGGCTAAGAAGAGGATTCATCAGAAGATCGCCTCTCCTCTGGCAGCTCTAGAAGAATGCCTTATTGCTGAAGACAGTCGTGCATGCCTCCTCCTTGTGGTGATAAAGAGCCCTGTTTTAATACAGCCAGCATTTCAAAGATAAGCTTTGCACATGGTTTGAGAGATTTCTGAAGACCTTGAGTGCCAAACTAGAGAACTTGGAGTTCATGCAGAGGGGAATCATGATAGACTCACCCTTAGCCTAAACTCTTTAAGGTGCTCCTTTCAAGGCTGTATATGCAACTAGACCAGTGTCCTGACTTACAGAAAGAGGCATACACTTTTTGAGGTAGATGATCAGCCTACAATGATATTTGATGATATTTGTAGTGTATTTGTAGTGTATCCATCACATTAGTGTAGTTGACTCTATTGTATAACAGCAGAGTTGGCATAGACTTGGCTGTGCTGTAGCTTTTGAAACCACATGAATATTTCATCCTAGTCAGGAAAGTGATATGATAAATATTAAAAAAGGACAGCACTAAAAAATTATGGGTGAAAGGGCAGTGGGGTTGGCACACACCACAGTCTGGGCACCCACTGCTTTGGCTCCGTCTCCTTCTGACCTTTCTTCATGATCACATCTCCGGAGTGGTTTGGGAGGTGGTGGCTGGGAGGTCATGCACTGTCACAGATGATGGCTGATACTGAAGCTGTTCCTTCCATGAAATGAAGACCCAGATTCAGATTTGGGTAAAGAGAGGTTTCATTCAGAAAGACTTACGGCAGAGGGGAGGACTTCCTGGCTGTGAGATATTGGCAGCATCTCAAAGGTCAAGAAGAAAGGGCTTTCCCTTCCATAGGGGGGAGTAAACAGGTAAATGAGGTGTGGGGAAGAGGGATGAGTGGTGGCATCATGGGACAGTCCTCAGTTGCTGGGGAGTGTGTATCCTTGTGGTCAGTCTGTTCTCAGGAGGCCCCTTAAGGAGGGCGTGTTCTGATGGGTGAGTCCAAGGCCTTATGGGGAGGGGGTGGCTGAAATTTGGTCAAGTGAAGAAAGTGGTCCTTTGTCCTATTTGGTCAATGGGGACAAACAGTTCTGTTAATAATCTATGAGACAAAGAATGAGAGTGTGGAAGATCTGTGTCTGGTCTTGTTTTGGTAGAAAGGAGGGCATTTGAGAATTTCATCTATCCATTAAGGGGAGAGAGAGTCTTTGCAGGGAAACTTTTCCCAGAACAAAAAAGGGGAGGGCGTTCTTTTTCCTTTCTTTTTTTTGGTAAAAAATGCATTTTAGTAATATTATTTTTGATAGTTATTTGTATATGCATTTAAAAGTAACTTTGAACCCCTGGGTTCCATTACCAGTTGGTACTGAACCACCCTCATCAGGAAGTGAGCAAAGCTGTTAATATCAAATGTGCAAATCTCACTGTCAGAGAAAGGTGATTTTACACTGTGCTGGGGAAAATAATTAAGAATTTAAATTTTTCATTGTACGTGTGTACATTGGCTTAGATTTAGTGGCTCAAGTTAAACAAATACAGGGGGATTTTACATATACAAGTATTATATCGTGTATGGGTATGGCATATTATTTTTTTTTAAAGACTTTATTTATTTGTTTGACAGAGAGAGACAGCAAGTGAGGGAACACAAGCAGGGGGAGTGGGAGAGGGAGAAGCGGCTCTCTGCCGAGCAGGGAGTCTGATGTGGGATGCCATCCTAGGACTCTGGGATCATGACCTGAGCTGAAGTCAGATGCCCAATGATGCAGCCACCCAGGCGCCCTGGCATATTTGTTTTAAAAGGATAATGTTTTAAAGTTCGATTTTGCACACACCATTCAAATCTGTTTTGTACTCCCTGAATTCCCAATTGTGACTGGGCTCCCAGTGTCCTCATGGATGGGGAGTTTCTTAACAACTGTTGTTTTCCAGGGACACACAACCCACTTGAAGTTCTGTATTATTACCTTATGTATACCAGGGTTATATTTCTGGCATTTCACGAATCAACCAGTGAATAGTTCTCAAGTGTCTACACTGTTGAGTGTGAGGTTGTGGCAAAAATGAGGAAACGAACCATGACCTTTTGCTTCCAGGTAGGAGTTGACTGAGAAAACCCTGGGGAGGTAGTTATCAATGTGGTAGACCCGGAGACTGGGTTTGAGACTGGCCAAGACACCTCTCTGGAGTGTCTCCTTCATCCTGTCTATGCACTAGCTACAGAAGAGGAGGCTGGGTCTAAAGCTGGGCAAATTCTGGGCCATTATGTGTTTTCACAGTAGACAGAAGAGTGGGCATTCTTAGCTTAATTTTCAGAATGTATTTATGTTTTTTTTTTTTTTCCTTTATCTGATTTGGAAAATGCTGATGTATGACCAAGTCTGTAATTCTTTTTCACAACCCCAGCAAGACCCTGACTGATATCAAACATTTATGGGATGTCAACAACTATAGAGGGGCCAATCTGCCATAACTTTTTCCACATGCCCTGGACTCATCAATTGGTGTGTAATTTGGAGCCTGGACTCTTAGTGGCGCCGTATAAATAAATGATGGGGGGCGGGGGAGTGTGTATTTTGGTCCTGACGCTTAGATTCCGAGGTTGTAGACCTTTTTGAGGTCCTCATGAGGGATTAAAGTATTGAAGAGTTGCTCTCAATAAAGACGCTTACGCTTTCAGATGGACAGACTGGTCGGGAAATCTCTAATGGACCAAAGCAGTTCTTTCAAACAATGATTTTAATTGATCTTGAACTCAACTGATCTTCCTGATACCAAAAATAATAAATAAATAAGTAAATAATGGAGTTTTTAAATCCCCAAACAAAAAAAGTCCTGTTTAATTGAGTTTAAAAACTCACTTTTATGTTTGTGAATAGTCAAAGCCTAATCCTGCAGATAATAAAGATCTACAAGATAAATTCTAAATAGGATTTATAGGAATATCCGGGTGTTCGTAGGAATTCACCATCACCCTCCATATCTTATTTTAAAGTTAAGTTACTTTTAGTCAGTTTTAATCCTCTCAGTTACGAAGAGTTCTTTATTAGTATATACGGTATAATGTCAGGAGTGTAAAGAATTCAGCCAGGGCTCCTCAGACCCAGGCAAGAGCCTCACTCTTCAGTGAGAACCAGGAACTCATGAGTGTCCACAGAGCGGTGAGCCTAAGATCAAAGTTCATTGGCGATATTGTGTTTTATCTCGAAAAAGACATAGTTTTATTCTTCTTTGTAATTTACCCATAGTTGTTTTGACTTAAAAATAATATTTTATAAAAAATTCCTTCTCACCAAGAACAACATACCCATCCAGAAGCCTCAGGGATAGGTACACTGGTACCTGCTTCAAGAAGTTGTGTCAAGTTCAAGTAGGTATTCAATGCGGCCTGAAAACAGGAGAGGAAGGAGGGGCGGCAGGAGAACTGGGTGAGGACTGTCAAGGTCAAGGTATCAGGCAGGTAAAGCCACAAAGAGTGGCTTCAGTATCACAGAGGTGGGGGATGCTGGCTCCCTGAGTATGTGGACTTTTCCGAGAGGACAAGCGGCTGGGGACTGACACTAACTAATGGGACACAGGAGCCAAGTTCTGGAAGATAATACAATGAAAGAAAAAATTGGAAAACCAGGTGTTTGTAAGCAATCATAGAGTCAGTTCAAGATTTGGTCAGGAAAACAGAAGTCACTTTAAGTAAGGGAGCTATAGGTTTACACCACTTGGGAAGATTGTGAACAGAGGAAGTTCTCACAGGCCCACAGTCCTCTGTCTGAGGTACCAGGAAGGCTCCGCCGCCGCCAGGCGTCCTTGGCTGGTCTCAGAGCGCCCTGCAACTCTGTAGGTTGGCAGCCCCAGCACTGCAGGAGCCGGGAGAAGCTGCCGCCATCTGTCTTGGTGCCTGTGGCACTGAAGTGGGTCATTTCCCTGGCCCCTGGGAGGCTGCTGAGACCTCACATTTGCCCCTGCCCTGTCTGCCTGCATGTCTGTGTGAGCGACTCGAGAAGCATCATGACTTCTCCTCCCTTCTGAGTCTGTGTAGGGTTTCTCCAGGCGGGACTCTAACACAGAACCTTCTGGAGTAGAGGTTTCTGGGGAGAGCAGTTCTGGCCTCCCCTTCCTGTGCACAGAGGGCCTTACAAGGGGGTAGCCGTGCTGGAGACTGGATGGCAGACAATCCAGCCCACTCCTGGACTTTGTGTTTTGGCAAATAATTCAAATTTAAAATGCTGTGCTAGCCAACACTGTGTGTTCCAAAGAAAATGCATGTGTGGGCCAGAGCTGCCTGTGGTCAGCTGGACGGGAGGAATGGCAGGAAGCGCAGGACCCAGGACGGACAGAAAGGCGTCAGGAGGCAGGCTGGTTCAGAAGAGATGGCAAGGCACTAAATCAATTTGATTGACTTCAGGATTTGGCCAAGCCTGGCTTTCTGAATTCATTTTGCTCCCCTGTTCCAAACTCTCAGTATCTCTGAGAAATAGTGGAGCAGCTACTATACAATTCTGTGATTTCTCATTTGTTCAGAGAAAGACCCAGACACTTAATAGGTCCAATGTGTGTTTTTTTCCAGTATCATCAAGCAATTAACCAAATTCTAACACAAGGGATCCGGTGATAGCATCAGATAACACAGGTTAAGGGCTCAGTCCCTCCCCTTAGCTTTAGATGCCACTGACAAGCCCAGGTTATCGCCTGGGCTTCTGATCAACCGGCTATGCATGGAGGTTCCAATAACCACCCCCCTTCAGTTCCATCTATTTGCTAGAGCGGCTCATAGAACTCAGAGGAGTGTTTTACTTACTAGATTACCAGTTTGTCTTAAAGGCTATAATTCTGGAAAAGCTAGGTGGAAGAGATGCTCAGGGCAGTGTATGGGGCAGGGGCCAAGTTCCCATGCTCTCTGGGAGAGTCACTCTCCCAGTCCCACCTTGTGTTCACCAGCCCAGAAGCTCTCTGAACCCTGTCCTTTTGGGTTTTCCAGGAGGCTCTATTAGGTAGGCATAATTGATTAAATCATTGGCCATTGGTGATCAAGGCAATCTCCAACCCCTCTCTGATCCCCCAGGTTGGACGTTGGACGGTGAAGTTGAAAGTTCCAGACCACAGATCACATTGTTTCCCCTGGCAACCAGCCCCCATCCCTAGGGGTCTTCCAAAAGTCACCTTATTAACATAAATTCTGACAAGTTTGAAAGGGCTTCTTAGGAATAACAAAAGACACTCTGATTCTCTTATCATTTAGAAAATTCCAAAGGTTCTAGGAGCTCTGCGTCAAAACCAGGGACAAAGACCAAACTTGTATTTCTTATTACAAATCACAGTATGACAGTAAGGTAAATGATTGGACTGACACCATGTAGGAAACCACTGAATTTCAAATCCTCATTGCCCATCACAAAGGCCTGGGAGGGAGCGTGTAGTAGAGGGTCAGTTCTTAACACAGAAGTGTAATCTTCCTATTTTCTTCTCAAATAAAAGGATGTTTTTGGAGAAGAAACAGAGATGTACTTATTAAGACATTTTATGTAAGTTTATTAGAAAAGTGGGGATAGAAATGCCACAGCTGCAGCCCCTGGAAAATGAAGAGCTTCCCACTACTCTTGAACTTGCCTTCCTCTGCCAAAGGTACCCATGGAGTGGGAGGGAGCACAGTTGAAGGGCTTGAGTTCTAAAAATGAGAACTCTGTTTCAATTCTAGCCATCTACTTCCTTGTCAACTTCTGATCAAAAAAAAAAAAAAAAAATTGCCTTGTTCCACTTTAGGTGCCTATAAAATCAAATCTAACCAGAAATTTTACCCCCTCCCCTCAAAAAAAATTATAAGAGAGGAAGGGTCTGCAAACTAAGATTTCCTCATCTCGCCTGTATTAAGAATTGATCAAAGCATACAACTTTTTACTTCTTGGCATTACAATCGCTGTGTTTAGTTCCATACTGAAATAAAGAGAGCCTCCTTCGCCCACGAACATGGCATATAAACGGCCAAAGGAGCAAGTCCATTACAAATAACATGGGGAGCACAGTAATTTTCTCGCAGAGATTTGCTCATGCTGTTTAATATGGCAATACCTCTGGCCAAAGAAGCTTCTGCCCCTCCTTCAAGGATCATGGGGACCATAAGGCTCTAATGAAATTTCCAGCTGCTCTGGGGTGAGTTTGGGGGGCTCAGTGAAGTTATGGAGATGTGGTTTGTGAGTTCTGCAGACTGTTCAGTGTCATTACTGATCCCCTGGCACCTTTCCCTAATTCCCTGGAGGCAGGGCCCTTTGACAGGTACAGACAGAGTAGGCTGCCTGGTCACCCCACGTCTGTGTGGGCTGTGTTCTGTCCAGGGAAAGGGTACTTTTCCTCAAAAATCTCTTGCAAAGGGTTCCTGTGCAGGACGAAATCCACATGACTCTGTAACATTTCCATTGGTGGTATTTCTGTATCTTCTTACCTGTGTGTTGGAGGGCGGTATGGTATAGTGGCAAGAATGCTGTTGTTGATTTGCTGTCCCTGGGCTGCTCCCTTAGCAACTGTGATGTGGGTGTTAAATTTTGGTGTCTACACCTACATCAAAATAAAAAAACAACCCCCACCCACCCTGGGGACAAACAGTGGGGGGCCTAGGCATCTCCATCAGTTAAGGGGTTAAGTCCCTGCCTTCTGCTCAGGGTCCCCTAGGGCTTCCTGCTCAGCGGGGAGTCTGCTTGACTCTCTGCCCTGCCCCCTCAAAGCAAAGAAATAATTTTTTTTTCTTTTTTTTTTTTTTTTTTTTTAAGGGACAAACAGGGGCACCTGGGTGGCTCAGTGGGTTAAGCCTCTGCCTTTGGTCTAAGGGTCCTGGGATTAAGCCCCACTTAGGGCTCTCTGCTCAGCAGGGGGCCTGCTTCCTCCTCTCTCTCTGCCTGCCTCTCTGCCTACTTTGATCTCTGTCTGTCAAATAAATAAACAAAATCTTGAAAAAAAAAATGGGACTGACAAGAACCACCTCCCCACCTCAGAGAGTTGTTATGAGAATAAAACTGGATAACACTTGAAAATATGTTTCAAACTATAAATCTCAATGTCACTTGTTATTTTTGCATTTTTGTTTAATGACTTTTCCTACTCAGCTCTTTGTACTGTGATGCTTTTCACTTATGAAATTCTGAAGTTCCACAGGTAGAAACGAGCTATTTTTTTAGAATAAAAAATACTGTGATTTTTATGTGAGACAGATCTGAACATGGGTGGTAAATGTGTAATATCCTGCTCTGTCCTTTTTCTTAAGCAAATGCAGAGCACACAAATACCCTGGGCACGGAGTTTCCATGAGAACTTTCCATCAGTAATCTCAGTGACAAGGAAGTGACTCAGTTTTTGTGAACATTATAACACAATCAACACTAGCCAATATGAATTCTTGTGACTTCTTTGTTTTTGTGGAATACAGTTGACTTTGATATTCCCCCAAACCTACACGGCTTGTAGGTTAAAGCAGAGCAACTTAATATAAAGGATATAATTTTTGTAACATGTATTGTGTATTTAAAGCGACTGTCAAACTACGGATATGTGCTCTGGATTTACTCACATTTGCAGAAACTCGGAGGGAAAGGATTCGTTTTTCTTTGCTGCTGGCTGTGGTATGCACTTACGTAATTAAATGATACTTCTGAGCCCCTCCATCCAAACAAAAAAATTACCTTCTGATTTATTTAAATACAAAGTGAAATCAAAGGAATTTTTAGTGACCTCCCCCAAATTTTGGGAGGGCTAAGGTTTCAAACTCAATAGCATGGAATTTGGGTCTCTGCAGTTTTGAATATTCTGTAATGCCATCGTGGAGAAGCATGTCTGGGAAAGAAATCTATTGTCCAATAAACTCCAGAGTATTCTGCATAAATTTTTAGTCTTCCTTTGAAAACACTGACTCAACTGAGTTTTTGAATGTTTTACTTTGAGAAGCAAAAACACATTTTCTTACCCACTAGATTCCTATGTTATTTTACTCAAATACTTAAATTTTATGTGTTTATTGTCTCTATTCTCTCTCCACTCTCGCCCAGAAGTTCCTGAAGGTTGGTAATCTAATAACATCTCCTGAGAACAAAGTAAGCTCATAGCAATATTTTGAAGTCTAATGATAATAGCAAAAACCTTCACTAAGTGTTTTTAAGGAGACTATGCACTGTTCTAAGCCCTTTGCGTACATTTAAGACTCATAACAGCCATGGGGGACCCACGCTATAGTTATGCATCTCTTCCTTCCCCCTTTGAAATGTGATCTGCCTTAAAATAATTCAAGGAGCATTTTTAACCACCCCTAACTCCTCCCCACCTCGCCAAAGAAAGGGTGTATGAAGTCAGAAGAGTCAAGTTTGTAGGACAAAAGCCCTGAGAGGTGTTGGGGAGGAAATATTTTATTCTACCCATCAAGATTCTTCTAGTTGGTCTAAGAATTAAATTGACATGAAACAAATTAACAGAAGAAAATAAAATGTAACTTCATCCATACAGGGAATCCACATAAACATAAGATTTCAAAGATTATCAAGCAAAATGAGATATATATGTTATTCTGAACGAAGGAGAAGGGTATACGTACAGGTCTGGGACTGAGTAGGAAAGCAATTTGCAAGAAGATGAAAAAGTAATAGTTGGGTAAACAAATGTTTGCTGGGCCACTTAGAAACAATGGACTTTAGAGAGGAATTTTATCAAACAGACTTTACTAAGTTCCTCCCTATCTGCCCCATCTAGCTTATATTATACTGTGGTTATCTATGGTGGTGTTCTCTTCCTGGAGCAGGTCCTCTGTTTAAATTCTTTTAGGCAGTTAGGGGATAGGTCAAAGGTTCTTCCTGAGTCTTTTGGGTCTTGATTATTTTCAGCTTGAAATAATCTGCATGCCAAAGTGGCATATTTTGGGTTGACTCATTCTGAACCCCTACATAGGTCGACCAAAAATGGTTTGTCAAACTGCAACTTTACCTGATTCATAGAACTCTTCCCAGTGGCCCATCTTCTCAGGGCTCAGGATACCCTCTGTGATGGTTTGTTTCCCAGCAGAATTGTGTCAACTCTTGCCAGTCCCAAGAACTGGCAGCCTACCCTGGGGCAGCATTTATATAAAGATTCCCCCCCTGGAAGTCAGTCCTAAGCCAGTCCTTCCGGGGATGTCTCAGGGAAAGCTGCTGGCATTCTTTGCACACTTGTTTGTGAAGGCATTCACAAACAATTGTGTCACAAACATTGTGTTAGGCTCCTTATAGCTGACACATGAAAGAGAAGAAGGCTGAAGAGGGCCCCATGGTTGAATGGTCAGGAGGGGATGGCCTATTGATAAAAACTGTTGCCATCTGAGTGTTGGCCTAAAGCAGCATTTTTCAGATATCTTTAGGCACAATGACCAAACGACATTTTTAGAATTTATTCATGAATGACTTTTCCTTCCATGTGCCAAAAAATGGAACTTGAACTTTTCAAATAAACAAGGTATTTGGTCCTTTTGAGAAGCCCTTGGAATGACCTAATCAGTCAGATAACCCTAGAGCAGAGGCACTAGATGTTCGGGAAATCTGTGTGGTCCATTAGGCTGCTGATACTTCCAGCTGAATCTTGCCTGGAGGGAGGATCAATATAAATGCTTTGCTGGTTGTTATCCAACATAATTTTGCTTATATTTTATAATATAATTTTTATGCAGTTAGGGAGCTTTACAGTCAAAACTCAGGAAGCAATGGCATTCAATGAAATAGTCCCCAGTTTGGGCCGTTGCAGGACATGCGATGCTATATGATATTGTTCTGTGGCTGCTCTCCGATGACCGTGGGTCGTTTGGGTTGGACTCAAGTGCTCTGCAGATGATTGGGTCCATTTTGTTAAAGCTTCACACCTAAAGCTCCTTAAGCTGATAAGAGGCTGGGGAGATTGAGATAAACTGGGCTAGACATGCTTGCCAAGCGGCTGTTCTGAGCATGGGAGCGTGCTGTGATGATGATGTTAAATGCCGGAATGAGTTTCTGCATCAAGCTATTTCCCACACCTCCTTAGAAGCATTCTACAAATGGGGCGTATCCCCCATTTGTTTCTGTCTAGTCCACAGGCCAGAGGAAGAAGTTTGATTTCCAAGTTCCCTTTCACCTGGATACCGTCAAACAGGGGATGTGAGTCTATTTTGGCTTGTAGTGTTTTGGCCCAGAACTAGAGTTTACAGTTGCAAGTTCAGTGCTGTTAACCAGTCTCCAAGTTACTGTTAGTCCCCAAGCACTGGGCCCTTTTGTATTGGGGTATTACTTTCCAGTGAGTCACGTCTGGTGCTTCCCTCCCTCTTCTGTTTATCCTCCAATATCAGTCCGAGCACTCCTACTCCTCCATACCTCTCCACTGGTATCTTCTGCCCCCGTACAGATCCAGAAACGTATAATCCTACATCTCAGGCTGATTTCATGGGTGTTCTGGTAGATATTTAGCTCAATTCAGAAGACCCATTGAAACAGGGTCTCCTACTCCTCTGCCATCTTGTCCCTCCTTCCTCTGGTTGCAAGTTTCAGAAGCAAAATCTTGGTTACAGAAAGCAGACAATTCACTGGTACTCCCTTAGGCATGGCAAGGCCCTGGGGTCCAGATCTCACTTCTTCTTTTCCAAGCTGTGTCTTGTCAAACGAGGCAAAAGGCAGGTCTCTGCTAATAGACACAGAGCTGGTAACTCCCAGGAAAAGAATCTCTTTTCCACCAGCTCTAACAAAGTCCCTGAGACAATGCTAATGGTGCTGCTGGAATTTTAGTAGGAATCAAGTAGGAAGAGGGTTGTGGGAGGGACCTCACTGGCCAAACCAGGTCACATCTAGGATGGAGGATGTGGTCAACCACTTCTGAACTATGTAAACCGTGCTGGAGGAGAGTGTTCCCCAAAAGGAAGAGGTACGATTATGCAACAGCAACACAGGACCCCAAGGTCCCAGTGGTTTGCAACAAAATATGTACATCTCTTGCTGGCCCTACATGTTCACTGCATTTTGGCTGCAGCCCTGTCCTGGGGCCTCTTCATTGTGGGATAGATTGATGAAACAACCCATAGCACACTGCTCCTCTTATGGAAGGGAAAGAGACAAGGTGGCCAGCCACGCAGTTGCTCTTAAAGATCTTGCTCTCAGGGCGCCTGGGTGGCTCAATGGGTTAAAGCCTCTGCCTTCGACTTGGGTCATGATCCCAGGGTCCTGGGATCGAGCCCCACGTCAGTCAGACTCTCTGCTCAGCAGGGAGCCTGCTTCCTCCTCTCTCTCTCTGCCTGACTCTTTGCTTACTTGTGATCTCTGTCTGTCAAATAAATAAATAAAATCTTAAAAAAAAAAAAAAGTACACTGCTCTCTCATATGGCTGTTCAAGCAAATCACAAAGACAAGCCTGGTGTCAGTACAGTGGGTCATGTGATTCTCCTGCAGTGGGCCCTCTGGGGCTGCAGCCACAATTAAGAACAATGATATACTAGAAAGGCAGTCAAAAAACGTGAGTGAAGGACCCCTCATGCACCCTGAATGGCGCAGGTCCACATCTGACTCTGCTGCAGTCAACCCTCGGGCCATGGCCAGTTCTGGCATCCACCCTTGAAGAGCATGTGGGCTGCTTTGGGGTGTTGTGCTGAGTCATGAAGAGTGAAAGTACCTGGGATCTCAACAGGTAAGGAGAAGTCTCAGGAAGGGGTATAGCCAGCCATGGAAAAGATGGTATGCATTGGGTTAGTGGAAGGGAATAGGCCAGGAGGTTAAAGTAGATGCCTCTGGGGAAATCATTTGTTTGTTTATTTATTTATTTTAAAGATTGTATTTATTTATTTCACACACACACACACACACACACAGAAAGGGGGCGGGGAGCAAGGGGAGCTGTAGGCAGAGGGAGAAGGAGAAGCAGGCTCCCTGCTGAGCAAGGAACCTAATGTGGGACTTGATCCCAGGACCTTGGGATGATGACCTGAGCTGAAAACAGATGGCTAATTGACTGAGCCACTCAGGCGCTCCTTGGGAACATTCTATCCTGAGAACTTTTCTTGGGACCATGATAGTAGGATAATTATTAAACTTCACAAGTACTTGCCCAGTACTCCAAAAGGCTGAAAAAATAACTTTTATAGTATGTGCTATGAAGTCTATTCCTAGGACCTTGGCTTGCCAATGAGCTCATTTGCCTTGCCTTTCCTCAAGACTTTCTTTCTTGGAGCTCCTCTGACTTGGGTCCTGAGACCTTTCTGCTTGCTGCAGGAGGAGAGGAGAGAGAATAGAGGAACTGGCACTTTTCATGTGACAGGTTAACTGGGTATAGAGCAGTTATGTGACTTTCCCTAAGTCACAAACCCCGCAGGAATGCTTGGTTTTACTTCGATTTTTCTTTAGAATCTCCAGAGATACTGGTCTCAGACAATGGCTATTTGAGGAAAGGGTATCCTCCAGAGGGGTATTGTGGGAGCTAAAAAGAACTGGCAGTTACCATGGATATTACCTATTCCGATTTGCATGTTAGAAATTAGGACAGAGAGGCCTACAGAATTTTACCCAGTTGGTTGGTTCAGGGGTCAAACTGGACCCTCAGCCAAGATCACAGCCATTGCTTGTATAACCTCCATTGTCTCTAGGTCACCACATGGAGATGTTAGATGTGGATCTAGTTTGGGAATGACCACATCAATGGTGACCTTTTCTTTACTACTTTCTTTCATGAATCTTAATTGTATTTACAGTTCAATGGGAATATTCTAGATGTCCAAAGAGTGGTGAGGTAATCATATGTGCAATTTGAACACAATCCCCTTTTACTGTTTAGAACAAGAAGGAAATAGGGTTCAATTTTGTCACACACAGGTCTGTAAGGATCTTTTGCTTCCAAGTCACAGCTGTCGAACTCAGACTACTTCAGACAAAGAGAAGAAAACTCTGGAATATTTGTATGACTGCAGGAAAATCAGGAATACATTTGGCATCAGGGAAATTGGAACCAGGAATTCCAATGCCACTTGGATTCTCCTTTTGCTTTGGGTATCTCTAATTCCCTCTCTGGGTAAACTCTATTATCTCAAATCGGACACTTCATTTGCAAGGCTAGAAACTTGGCTGATCCATCCCTAGGGCACTGTACTTCCCAGTTTTGCCAATGGAGAGGGATCAAGACTCTGTTCCTAGGTATAGTTAAAAAAAAAAAAAAACAAAAAACAGAAACAAAACAAATAAATAAACAAAAACCCAGGGAAGGATTCTCACTGGTCTTCTGTGAGTCAGGGGTGTGCTCTGGTCCAATCATCGTTGGCCAGGGCCAAGGTGTACTAGGACTGGGGCAATTGCTAGGAAGAAATGTTTGGGGAGATCCCTATGGGAATGTTTGTATCTACAAAAGGTGCTGCTTCTGAAGGGTGAGATGTAGAAGTAAACCAGATTTCTACTACATGATGTCATGGAATTGTTCTACTCTGTGGTTTTGGATATATACGTTCTATAAGTTTCATATTTAATAACTGATGCTTAATTAAATGTACATCCCATAATATCCAGTAACTTTAGAAGGCTTTGTAAGTATGCTCCATGCCTTTGAAAACAATTTTATTTTAAATATCAAAGAGGCCTTTCTTTGTGAAGTGTGATGGAGACAGGACCAACAAGGTCCATTCATTCAGAATCCATTCAACAGGTAAACTATGTGCCTCTAATGTTAAGCCACTTAGAATTTGAATTAAAAAAAAAAAAGTTTTTATGCAGCACATTGCTCTATGTAAGTTAAGCCTAAACCAAATAAAGGGTACGTAACATATCGTAAGATAGAAAGCTAAATTCCTTTATAATTATCTCTTTGTAACAATTGACATCTTCATTTTTTTTTAACTGAGAATTTCCAAAATGACAACGATCAAGGCAGGTCCTAGGACAACCATAATCCTTCCATCGTTTTTGTGTCTTTGGTCTACAAAAAATACAGAGCAGAAATAAAGAAAGCTAAGAGGGGGTTTTAAGAAATTTTAAAAGGATTTGGCTTTCATTGAAAAATGCATCCTATCTTTTATTTACTTTCAAAACCTATTGATGTATGATTTTACATTTGATAGCTTATAATTAGGAAACTAAGTATGAGAGTTTGTGTATCCTAGAAAATTTTCACTGGATACCAGAGGCTTTCTTTCTTTTCTTAAGTTTTTAAAAATATATTTGGTGGGGGGAGGGGTAGAGGGAGAGGATCTCAAACAGACTGTCTGTTGAGCACGGAGCCCTATGTAGGGCTCAATCTCATAACTCTAAGATCATGACCTGAGATCTTGACCTGAGCTAAAATCAAGAGTCAGGGGCTTAACCAACTGTGCCACCCAGGTGACCCTAGATATCAGGGGCCTTTTGCCACTTGAACGTCTACATGAAGGTTTCCTCAGGGTGATAACTGTGTAGCAGTTTTTTAGTGACCCAAGAGGAAAGTGACCAAAACCCAATTTTACATTAAATACTTCAGGCAATTCTTTGTGAGGATATCATCACTATCTTATTTATTTATTTTTGCCAAATGGACAAGTGAAAAATGGAATTTTACACAGAAAATATTTTTTTTCATTTAAAAAATGTCAACAACCCTATAATGTGTTTTTAAATTATTGATATGTTAAGCTATTTGGCAGTTTTTTTTCTTACTGGCCCATAACAAAGATGTGGTATTTGTCCATAACAAGGATATTGTAACCCATGGTCTCTTGTATAAAATAGTATAACAAAGAAGGGATTGGCTGAAAACAGACCTTTTTCTACATTTTCCTGTAGTGTTAAGAGAACCACTTGCCTGTGTGCAGCAAGATCATAGTATTAAAGTTGGCTTTGAAATTTAAAAAAAAAAAAAGAAAAAAGAAAGAAAGAAGAAGAACAACCACTTGGATCTCTTTTACCAGGGTCCTGCCTGGCAGTCCAGTGAGCAAGGGGTACGTGGGGGAGGTGCCCAAAGCTGCTCTAGAGCCACTGGATGGATTCAGTCAAGTCTCCAGACTCTGGAGGGGATTTCAGAATTTCTAGAAATGTTTTGAGGATCAGAAAAAGCTAACCAGTAGAAGACTTCTTCTGTTGGCTCAGTTGGAAGGAACCCAAACTGGGCTTGAGTGGAATGAACCTAACTCAATGTGGGGGGGGGTGGGGAGCGGTGCCACTTCACCTTGGGAAGCTTGTAAAGAGGCCAGACCAAACCCAGACCTCACGTGCTCCTAGACCCCCAGGGATGCCACCATCTTTAAACATCTTCCAAAAGTGTGTCTCCAGCCGGAAGGCTGCCCCACTTGGAGTGAACTTCTGAGTTTGCTTCGGCCGCCTGAGTTTAAGTTAACCGTTCTACTCACCTTTGGATGGCCCCAGGTGCCCAAGGCACTTCTGCAGTGTTACAAAAGTGAGAATGTGGTGAGCAGGACACTGGACAGAACCCAAGAGGGTGTCATGATACGCCAAGAAACACAGGATACGGTAGAAATTTTCCATGAGTAGAATGAACTTAAAATGCTGCTGTCTGTGGCATTTAGGATAGAAACTGGCTGAGTTCCAGCCAGCGAGATCATCTAAATCATCACTTTAGTTTCAAGAGACAGTTGACTCTATTACATGAATATTTTTTATGATAATTAATTCTGTTGCTTTTTAAAAAGCATTCAGATGGAAGGAAAAATCAAATGGAGCAATCATTTGAAACATCAATTGTTTTAGCAAGACAATCAAATGATTGTGGATTTAGGGCAATGGGTGTATTCAATTAAAAACCTCATTCTTTTTGAATAATTATGGAAACTCTCCTAAGTCTAAACCTTTAAACCTTCCCTGTAGAGCAAGATACAGCTTAATGTGTAGGAAGGTGAGGGAAAAAATGGCTAATGTATGGATGCTTCAACTTTCCATTTTACCCATATCTGTTGAAAGCTTTGTATTGATCTATTTTAAAACACCCTTTATTTTCTTAATATAAAAATAATAATTAAAAGTTTTTTTATGATGAAAAACTTGATAAGCAAAATATAAAGGCAAATGATATAATAGGAGTAAACATTCGTAGAGGATATAACCAACAATCTCCATAGTACGTCAGAGGATAGAATAGTTCAACTGGACTAAAAAAGAAAGAGCCTACAAGGAAAATGGAAAATGATACTTATCAACGACTTACAAAAGAAGAAGTACAAATTACCAGGAAGTCATAGAAAAATAAAATTGAACTCTTTAATAGTAAAGCGATAAATTTAAATGATAACAAGATCCCATACCTCACATACTGAGAAAAAGTGAACTCCGTTGTTGGTGCTGAGGGTGCATGTAATAAGGAACTTCTATATGTTTTTCAACTTGTTTTGGAGGACAGTTGGGTAGAATCTATCAAAATTTAAAATACTCCCCATGTTTTCTTCCATTGGGTTGTTAACCTTACAGAAATACTGGCTCACAGGAGCAGAGGCATGTGGATAGCATGGCTGAATGCAGGACTGAAATCTGAGGTCCGGTCAGAGGGGCCTGGTTTCATAAATCATGGAAACCCTGGAAACCATGGCTTCTTTTGAAAAGGAATACAATACCTATTTATGTACTAACATAATAAATTGATTGTTTACCGAAAAAGGCAAGTCATAGAACATAGCCTGTAATATATTCTTGTTTTTATAAAAAAGAAACTAGATTGGAAGAAGACACACAAGAAGTTAATAATGAGGACTTGTCGGGAATGGAATTCGCTGTAGGGGGTGGGGAAATTTCTTTTTATTTTCTGAACTTTTTCATGTTGGAAAACTTTATTAAGAGCATTTATTATTTTCCAAGAAAGAAAATTAGAAAAGTGGAAAATAAAGCAACACACGGAGAGACAAAGGACACCCCTAACTTTACCACCGAACATAACTTTTATTAACCTTCGGGGATCATACTTTTATCTATATATTTCCACATATGTGTGTGTATTTCTCTTGTTTTCAGATTTTCCCATGTATCAGTATTTTTGGGAAAATCCTGTTAATAGTGGCTTATGATATCCTGTGCCAGGGCAACATCATAATTAACTTAATTATTCCATACTATTGGATATTATATTTGTTTCTAAGTTTTAAGTATTATGTTACTGCTCAGCCTACCATCCTAATGCATAAATCTCTGCCCATATCTCTGGTTATTTCCTTAAAATAAATTCCTAGAGGTAAGTTTACTGGATTAAACCATTTGAGCATCTGTTTCATTACCCATTCATTTTTATAATATAATTAGCATAACTTAATTTTGAAAATCATAGAACAGAAGGCTGTGAGGCGAAAAAGAAAACCCTCACATATTTCCTTTGTCAACCAACATGTCCCATTTAAAATAATGGGAAAAACATAGAAATGCACAGATGTTTTTAGAAAACAGCCCAGTGAGTCAATTATTTCTGAATTAAGAATGTTCATCTGCCATAAAACAGTATTTCCAACCATTTAATACAAAATCATCTAAGGAGTAAATGAAGATGTTCCTAATGCAAGAAGAGAGGGAACATATTCACGTTAAAATGAACTGGGGAGGGCTTTTGGGATGGGACTAGCCCTCAGTGGGGAGAGGTCAGTGAAGATGACTAGATCAGTGGCAGGTGGGCTCTTTTGCTGATGAAGATTTTCTTGCCCTCCTCAAAAGATAAGCCGGTTCTGGCCAAGCCCTGTGTTTTATGAGACGGCTCTCAGCTCGGTGCTTGCTCCGTACCATATTCGGGACTCGATCCTTCTCCATCTGGGATCGGCACATCTTTTCTGCGAAGGGACAGTCCATATTTCAGGCTTTGCACACCACACAGGCTCCGTTGCAAAAGCTCGATTCTGCTGTCGTCGCTAAAAAGCAGCTGTAGACAATATTAAAAGGGAAGAGCGTAGTTGGGCTGCCATCAAGTTTATTTAGGAACGCTGAAATCTGACTTTCATATAATTTTCACGTTTCATGAAATCTCCATTCGACTTCCATCATTTAAAAATGTAAAAACCATTTTTAGCAGGTGGGGCAGGGTTTGGCCTACGGGATATGGTTTGCCGACACCTGTTCACAGAAAATGGAACAGGAATCACTTCCAAGGAATGGATGGAATTGCCTCATATACAAAAGAAAGGTCCTGCCCAGGAGACAGACTGAACTCATTAGCTATTTTTGTCTGACAGTGTCGGAGAGGAAAAACCTTCTTGTCTTTAGAAGTGAACTCTTTCTCAGACAAAGCAAGTGAAAGTCTGTTGCTAGCTCTCATCTCTTGGGGTATGGGGTGGGTGGAGGGTGGGGAAAAGCAAGTTTCTAATTTTGCTGGCAGTGGGCAGCAGGCAACCCAGGAGGAGAAAGGCTTGTCCCGTTTGTTTGTTCTTCCCGAGTCACTGCGGTGACACACTGTTCCTCCTTCTCTCCCGATGTCTTTCTCTGTCCCAGTTTCCGGACAGACTTTGTTGCAATGACAGAAGAGCAGTGCGGGGTTTGGCAATGAGGATGAAATGCAGAAAAGAAAGCATCCATTGGAGAAGTTAAGTCTGCAAGGTAGTCTACTTCCAGTTTCCTCAAATCCTTGTGAAGAGAGTTGGAAATGGCCACATAGATGGCTTGCAGTAGAGCATCTTCATTTTAGGGAGGAGCCAGTCAAAACCCAGAAACAGTGAGGTGTGTGTCTCAGATTGCCCAACTCTAGGGGCACAAGCAGGTCTGAAACTCAGAATTGAGGCTTCTATATTGGCCGCTGCCCCTTTGGATGCGCTTCAGCATTAAAAGCCAAGCAAATATCACAGAAGCCAATGAAATGGTATTTGGTAGCAGGATATGGAACCCAAAGCCTGGGGCCCACAGCATCTCTTTGGTGGACAGTCTCACTGTGGTCCCTCTGCCATGACGGCCTCCCTCAGCCCACGAGCCAGGAAGGCTCAGGGCCTGCCAGTGGCCCAGCCACTATGTCGCCTCTCAGAAGATCTGCTGTTGCCCAGGTAGCCCTGGGGATTACAACAAGGGGCTGGAGTTGGCTTGCTGGTTTAGAGAATGTGAACCAGTTCAGAATAACTCCACTTTTTTCTAGGCATTTTATCCTGGAATCGGAGTACTGGGTCAAGGATTCACGGCTCCTATAGTCTTTCATTCAGCACGAAAACAAGAAAGGCTTTTCAATATTGAATTTGGAAGGATTGACATTTCTCCCTCATGGCATCTGAGTTTAATTTATAGTCTTCTACTTCAACTCACTACAAATAAACCAACGGCCTTACTGAACAGCTGGGCCAGAGTATTATTTTTGGATGTCATGGGGGCCAGGAAAGGAAAAAGGGCCCAATTCACTTCTGTCTCTCCTCTAATCTGCTGCAGGGGATTTCAGGGCTCTTTAGATCAAATCTTCCAAATTGGTTGATGTCCTGATTTAGGACCCAGGAATCCTATGAAAGGGGGTTCACGTTGAGGTTACTAACTTTGATTAACTGCAAAACAGGATATGCCTATTTCTTTCCCCCTCCCATTTGATTCTTGGTTGGACCGAATACAGTAATTTTCACCAGTGTTCTATGAGTGTGTTGTGTGTTCTGTATTGTTCAGAAATATCTTGCGCCACTGTTAAATTAATTAAAGAAATGGAAGGGGCGGCAAAGTTGTGGGATGGAATTACTAAGAGTGCTAGGTTGATGGGGACCTGAGTTCTGGGTTAGCTCTGACCGAGGACAAGTTGGTTCTCCTGGCTGGGTGTCAGTTTCCTCGATTTACAAATGAAAGCCACAGAGTTCAACCACACCATGATTTCAAAACACAGAGTTAGGGCATTTTTTTCTTCCTAAGTAGCTTGTATCTCCTGCATGGCAAGGAAGGAGGATATTATTATTATTATTATTCTCACTGGGCCTCAGAAGAAAAGGGAAAGAGGCCAATGTCTAGATTTCAACTCCAAGTCCTGATTAGGTGTATGCTTTTATTCATGATTTTCCAGATGGAAGAGAAATGGCTACTCTTCCACAGGTCTCCTGTGGAAGTTAGCATCCATTTTCACTTAACCACGTGGCAAAACAGTTAAGTGGCAAGCTTTGGAATCTCCCTCCCATTCAGAAGAACATAAGCAGTAGAGTCTTGGCTTGAGTGGGATGTCCCCCCTGGAGAGGCTAACATGGGTAGCGGGTGGGGACCAGATCAGGCTCCCCTGCCTACCCCCACAGGGTTAGCAGTGGTGTGCTAACCCCGTCTTGGACCCCTTTCCAGTAGATGGGTTTTCAGCTTCCTAGGACGAGCCGAAAGAGGTCCTGAGACAGCTTTCAGTCAGGCCATCCCTGAGGTGCTTCCCTTAAATTTTTATTAAGTGCTTCTAAATTTGCAGACTAATGTTTACATAGAAGAGACATTTTTACGAGAACTGGAAAATGGTCCCAGGCCATGTTTAAAGATATTTTATAATTTATGTAGAATAATCAGCTCTTCACTCAGCTCCTGTTTTTCTTTCCTGTTTAGAATCTGTGCAGAAAATGGAGAAGGAATGTCTTCACTTTATTAAAAGTTTCAAAAGAACAGCTGGAGTTAGTAGGAAGGCTTGAGGGGTGGGGGGGGCGGGGGATGAGTGGCAGGGGTGCTGAGCACCTGTGGAAATTAATGGCTTCAGGGCAGATGCTGCTGCTCCCTCCAGGCACCTACGCTGCCTGACCTCTTGGATTCTGGCAGTAGGTTTTTGAGAGAATGGAGTTGCTTTATTTCCTAGGAAACTGTAAAATAGTGGAAAAGTCAGCTATTTGAAGTTAGAGGTCTGGGTTTGAGCTCTGTCAAAGCTACTTTCTCTTCATGGGACTTTACAAAAGTGACTTTGCCATAGATGCCTCAATGGTAACATTTAATTTAATTTAATTTTAATTTTTTTAAAGATTTTATTCATTTATTTGACAGAGAGAGAGAGAACGAGAAAGGGAACACAAACAGGGGAAGTAGGAGAGGGAGAAGCTGGCTTCCTGCTGAGCAGGGAACCTGATGCCAGGCTTGATCCCAGATCCCAGGACCCTGGGATTATGACCTGAGCTGAAGGCAGACATTTAATGACTGAGCCACCCAGGTGCCCCTCAGTGATAACATTTTAATGATAAACGGCTTCCCTGGGAGTTTGGAGGTTTGGGAGAGTTAACTATTAGATGCCGGTGAAAGGTTGAACACAGAACCACCACGAATCAGAGTATTAGAGTGGAAACATTGAATTACTTTAGCCATCGAACCCACTAGACTTACACTAGACTTACACGGCTGTACGTTTAACATTCTGTCCCTTGATACCTCTTTACTGAGTGTTCATCACGCATGCGCTAGGCTCTGTGCCAGGTGCTGAGTGTATGGGGAGGAACAAACAAGATACATTATTTACCTTCAAGGTACTTACCGTAGGAAAACCTTTTATTTAGCCTAAAATGCTAAGGATTTAAAAATTTTAAAGTGTCTTTTAAGGTAGTTTAAGATGTGGAGTGAATAGATGTGATACCAAAGAGAAATCCGGTTTTTGGCATCTACCCAGAGTTTGCAAAGGGAGACTTTTGTAGCAGAGAATATCTGGTCGTCCAAACTTGAGTTGACTGTAATCATCTAATTACATCATCAGAACAAGCTTGTTTTCTTCTTGGTGAATTGACATGAAGTCATAAAAAGATGAAAAACAAATAGACACATGTTTTGTTATTGTGTTTGTTTGTTGAATTGTGTACATTAAAATGAAGTAATTTTAAGACTCTTTCAGGATATTCATACTGCATCAGCCTTGTTTGCCGTTGGGGCTATTGGTCCAGAACCACCTTGTGTGGTGATGGGGCCATTGCCTCAAAATTGTGGTCCTGCTTTATTCAGGCTACACTGCATTCTTGAAATGGCAGGGCACCTTATAGATGGAAGGAGAAAGATACTGCTTCCACTAGGCTCCCTAACAACCAATTCCATATTATTTTTTCCACGTATCACTGGTAAGCAAAACTACCAAATTTAGAACATTTCCAGAAATCATTCTCTAGTTGGAAATCTGGAAACCAAAAACTAAAACTGGTTTCAGACACTCACTATTAGAAGTTCTTGGGCATGTCAGGCCTTAGGGTAAGTGAGAACGGTATGGTTTTAAGCAACACCTTAGACACATTTAATTAAACCTCCCCCCCCCCCCAGGAGAGGTTTTGGCAGGGAAAGGCAAGAGAAATTGTACAGATCTGCTACTTGCTCAAAAGATAGGTACGTGGGTACTGTGAGGTTGAAGGCAGGTAGAAGAGCTCCATGCACCATGATTTTCTCACTTCAAACCCTAATGATTCCACTTAACAGGCAAAAACCTGAATTTCATGTGAATCTCTTTCCTGGTTTTATAAAACTCTTTTTGTTCAAATTTCTTCAGCATTCAAAGTTGCATCCAGATTGCCCTGCCCAGTTAAGTTCATTCTTGGTCATTTAAAAAAAAAAAAAAAAAAAGTGTCTAGGTTTTTTCATGGGAATTAAAAAATTCTTTAAAATTATCTTAAAATTAATAACTTCTTTTCCTGGTTACAGAAATAATCTATATTACTTCCATAAAATATAAAAATAAGCTAAAACCTGTAAATAACAGAATACAAATCAATCGTATTCTCCTACTGAGTAATGACTACCATGACTATTTTTTAATCTTCTCTTACCCCAGAATTTATTAAAAAAAATTTAGATATCACTGTGTATGATACCTTAATAAAATGTAATCATATGCTGTACATTTTTGGCAATTTGCTATAATTATCTAGCAGTCACTTGGCAAATGTTCCTCATTCACATGATTTCAGATGGGTGAACAGTATTCTATAATTTGGGCTTCCCTTCATATTTTTAACTGTATTGAACTATAACCTATAGTTATTTCCAATTCTTTGCTCTTATCAGTAATGTTTAAAAGGATGTATATTTGATCTTGGAGCAGAATATACCCCCTGAATTTTTATCCTCAAATCTCATTTTATAGCCAAGTTGACAGGTGACCTCTTGAAAGCTGACTTTTTAGCCATCTCTCTCAGTGAAATTAAGCCTGCATCAAAAAACCACATTGGCCACACGCTCCAAAGAGTCTTTTATTGGAATACTGGCTGCGTTTCACTAATAGCAGTGGGAAACCCATTTTTGTACCCTTTGCTGAACTGGGTGATGGCACATTCTGCTTTGGGAGGGTGTTGAGGTGGGCGGAGGACTTCTCCTGGACATATCCGAGTTGTGATTCAGATAGACAGGTGAGACCTGTCTGGTGCCGTTGAACCAGAAGCTGGTGTCCGGTTATGCCTCCCTGATTCTGAGAGATGGATCAAGGATCAGCGGTTAACAAATCTTTATTCCGACAATACCTTGAGTGCTAGAAGACTCCAATAACAGCAACAGCATTATGAACAAAAGAAACACTTTGGTAGTGCTCATGATGGGTGGCCCTTTCTGGGCATGTTTACATCTTCTTGAAACCCTCCCCTGTCATCCATGAAAGAGGTGGTCTTCTTATCCTTCCATCGTAGAAGAGATAACGGAACCAGAAACCTTCATGCCAAATATGTTAGTTGCTAAATGAATGTTTTCAAGATAAGCATCCCTTATTAATGCCAGTGTTCAAAACCTACCATTCTTATAATGTCTCCACTCTACCCGTAAGTTTATAGGGAATATTTCTTGTTTAATTTTAAAGAGGCTAGAGAGCTGACATTTTATGTGTGCTAACATAGGGATCCCTGCAACCCTAGGTTCATGGCTTTCTTAACAAATGTGTCTTCCCTATGGAAATGCATGGTGCTATCTTTCACAGGCACAATGTGTCCCACATGGACTCTTAAAGGAAGTAAGGGATGTGGTTGTGAAACTCTGATTGGAAAGATAAAATGGTTGCACATCTATTTTTTGCCTTGTATTTATACTTTAAGCTTGCTTGTTGGGCACTTTGCCTAGAACTAATTGACTTCCCTTTCCTTCTCCCTGCTCCTCGGAGCCCTCTCCCTTCAGGTCCAAAATAGGTTTCCATAGTGTTTGGCCAGTCCAGCCGGTGGATATCATCAAGCCATTAGATTGTTGAATTTGGTGCATTCACTTCCATGTCCAAGTTTAAAGCCAAATATAAATTCTTAGTTTTCCCTCTGTTTTTTTTTTCAATTTATTTATTTTCAGAAAAACATTATTCATTATTTTTTCACCACACCCAGTGCTCCATGCAAGCCGTGCCCTCTGTAATACCCACCACCTGGTACCCCAACCTCCCACCCCCCCCCCGCCACTTCAAACCCCTTAGATTGTTTTTCAGAGTCCATAGTCTCTCATGGTTCACCTCCCCTTCCCATTTACCCAAATTCCCTTCTCCTCTCTAATGCCCCTTGTCCTCCATGCTATTTGTTATGTTCCACAAATTAGTGAAACCATATGATAATTGACTCTCTCTGCTTGACTTATTTCACTCAGCATAATCTCTTCCAGTCCCGTCCATGTTGCTACAAAAGTTGGGTATTCATTCTTTCTGATGGAGGCATAATACTCCATAGTGTATATGGACCACATCTTCCTTATCCATTCATCCGTTGAAGGGCATCTTGGTTCTTTCCATAGTTTGGCGACCGTGGCCATTGCTGCTATAAACATTGGGGTACAGATGGCCCTTCTTTTCACGACATCTGTGTCTTTGGGGTAAATACCCAGGAGTGCAATTGCAGGGTCATAGGGAAGCTCTTTTTTTAATTTCTTGAGGAATCTCCACACTGTTCTCCAAAGAGGCTGCACCAACTTGCATTGCCACCAACAGTGGAAGAGGGTTCCCCTTTCTCCACATCCTCTCCAACACATGTTGTTTCCTGTTTTGTTAATTTTGGCCATTCTAACTGGTGTAAGGTGATATCTCAATGTAGTTTTAATTTGAATCTCCCTGAGGGCTAATGATGATGAGCATTTTTTCATGTGTCTGATAGCCATTTGTATGTCTTGATTGGAGAAGTGTCTGTTCATATCTTCTGCCCATTTTTTGATGTGTTTGCCTGTTTCGTGTGTGTTGAGTTTGAGGAGTTCATTATAGATCCTGGATATCAACCTTTTGTCTGTACTGTCATTTGCAAATATCTTCTCCCATTCCGTGGGTTGCCTCTTTGTTTTTTTGACTGTTTCCTTTGCTGTGCAGAAGCTTTTGATTTTGATGAAGTCCCAAAAGTTAATTTTCGCTTTTGTTTCCTTTGCCTTTGAAGACATATCTTGAAACAAGTTGCTGTGGCTGATATCAAAGAGATTACTCCTATGTTCTCCTGTAGGTTTCTGATGGATTCCTGTCTCACGTTGAGGTTTTTATCCATTTTGAGTTTATCTTTGTGTACGGTGTAAGAGAATGGTCGAGTTTCATTCTTCTACATATAGCTGTCCAGTTTTCCCAGCACCATTTATTGAAGAGACTGTCTTTTTTCCATTGTATATATTTTCCTGTTTTGTCGAAGATTAATTGACCATAGAGTTGAGGGTCCATATCTGGGCTCTCTACTCTGTTCCACTGGTCTATTTGTCTGTTTTTATGCCAGTACCATGCTGTCTTGGTGATCACAGCTTTGTAATAAAGCTTGAAATCAGGTAACGTGATTTTTTGTTGTTGTTGTTGTTGTTGTTCATTTGTTTTTTAATCTCCTCCTCCCTCCTCCCCCCACCCCCTTTCTTCCTCACCACTTAATCTGGTAGGCCAGATTTGGCAGCCAGTTTATCAAAGGTCAGAGGGGACATCTGCAGTCTGTTCCAGGAAAAGGCACCGTTACAGATGCTCTGTAATGGAGAATCAATAGAAAAGAAAAACCTTGGCAAGCTGAGCTAAACAAAAGGCACAAACCAGCAGAATCTGGACATCAGGTCTGTTAGGTTCCCTCCTCTTCTTTCCTATCCTTTTCCTTTCAGAAAGTCTCTGCCTGGCTGATCATTAGCTTGACGCCCATTTCCGAATTTCAAATTGAACTCTTGGTTCAAGTCTCTTTCCCATCATAAGAAGATGCATTGGAAAAGTTTTGACATCTTTTGTGATGATTTTATGATCTTGTTTGAGATCACGGCTCATGAGATCAATAGGTTCTCTTTGTAGGACTTAAAGTAGCCTGGATTTTTATCAGAGCCCACATGGAGATGGCAGGGAAGGGCGAGGACAGGAGATGCTTAGAGGGATCTGTGCTTGGAACATTGCTCATGCCTCAGGCCCTGCAGACACAGAAAGGAGCATCTCCTCCTCCTGTTGAGGACCTCCGAAGCATTCCTTGACCGACAGAATATTGGAGGAGGTAGATGTACCCTCCACCTGTCCACATTCTTGTGCTATCAGGTCACTAAACCATGCACCAATTAGAAAGTTCTGTGATGGCATTTTTGGGGACTTGGCAGGGTACCTAACCTACCTACAGCTAGTGTTCCAGAATGCTAGAGAGTGTTACTACTCCTCAAAAAAATAATGGTTCTCCCCTCCTGCTGCCCCTATTGTTTCCCTTGAAGTTCAGTTCTACAAGCTTGTGTCTTAAAATGAACTTTAAGTTTGGGCAGTTAGCCTTTGTGTGCACATCCTTTCTTCATTTTTTTTTTTTCCAGAGTCCTGGGATGGAAAGGCATCTTGGGAGGTCATGGAGGCTGCCCATGACTCAGATGCCCTCAGCCATCTTCCTTGCCCTGGATTCTCATTTCTTGATAAAGGAAATGTTTCGTGAATTCAGTTATGTCTTTTCTATTGCAGGTGCCTGATTGTGTGTTGTATTCCCTTGTAGTTCAATCCAACAAGTTTTATGGCTTACTAGGGAGATCCTCCGGTATCCTGTTAAGCATTGGGTTATCAAGATGAATTAAGATGAATTAAGTTCCGAGAGTTTACAGGGGTGGTTACCAATACTTTGGAAAAATATATGGTTGTTGAGGTATTGCTCCTGGGGATTTGGACTCAGTGTGTGTGAATAGAACCTCCCAGAATATTCTGACATGTGGCCAGTCGTAAGGACCACTGGTCAGTACAGAGGATACACACATGTGCATGCATCATTAACACTTAGACTAATAATTTCTGTCTTGATTTGTAAACAGTGCATCAGGAGAGAAGTTTCTTTGATAACAAAATAAAACTAAATGCTGCTTGTATAGTTACCTGGCTAATTCCCATGGGCATGGGCTACCACTTGCCTGCACGTGGGCATCAGTCACTGTGTTGGAAATTTTCCATTTACTCCGCTAGGGACAGGCCACCCTCGGACACTGGGAGGTTACCCCGCATGGACTATATTGAGTTGCTTTTCTGTCCTTGCGCTTGGCCAATGAGCGGCAAGGGATCGGAGGGCAGCAGGAGAGAGTGCAGGTGCAGTGTTCCCCCTCCCCCACCGTTATGGTCCTCTGGTCCTCTGCCATCCTTTGCACCTCTTTGTAACCCAGGCTACCCCACTCCATATAGCCCCTTTCTTTATACTTTCTTCAGTGACCTGATTTGAGTGTACCACCTGTGCTCTGCTACAACCTTGGTTGACATGGTCTTTTTTTTATTAGTAGCTAGGAAGTAGTACAGGAGATAAAGAAAGCAATCAGTCAATTGATTATATTAGGGCTCAAAGAATAAAGAAAATTAGCACATAGCAGAACCGAGCAATACAGTTTGCTCAGTTGGCCAAGAGCTTTAAACATTCTCCCATGAACGTTTCTTATTTCTGCTCTGTAGAGCTGGAGAAGTCTTCCTTAATGTGGAAGTCCAATGAATAGACAGTCACAGAGAATGTTCCGGATAGCACGAGCAAGTTATTTTCCTAGAACCTGACAAATGCTCTTTAAAATTTGATTGATTCAACCAAGTGTTATAAAGAGAAAAATTAATTCTGTTGGATATCAGATAACTAGGGTTCCCTTTTCTACTTCTTTCTCCTAATTGAACTGATTGGTTTTTGAATCAAAATGGATGACATAGACTGGTTGTTTCGGTAGCAAGCGCATCTACAATGGCTGTCATGTGGCGCTTTCCTGTCCCCTGATCCCCAGTTGCTTGGCCTGTGAGAACTCTGAGGATGATTTCTGCAAAATTCCCCAAGCCCTTCTGCCTTGGGGCTTTCTGGGTCTGCGGCCTGTGTCAATTCTACCTCATGTCAAGGTGGATGCAAAGAACAATCCTTTTTGCACTTGCACCAAACCTTCCATGAGTTCGCCATGTCCCAGAAGGAGGCCATGCCATGTCCCGCAGAACTTACACATCTGGCTTTGTCTCCATGTTCAGTGTTCTCGCTCTATTTACTCTCCACTTTTGAAGCCCAGACAGCATCATCCTCTCTAGCAGAGCACTTGTGCCCTTAACTGGACTCCTTAGGATCTCTCATTCTACCCCAAGAATCTATCACATGAAGCATCCACACAAATACTCCTTCTAAGAGACTCTGGTCCTGCCACTAATTGAATACAAATACCTGCATCTTGTAATAAAACACAACAAATCAGCTTTTTAGAGTAGCTAGACATGAAATAAAGTTAAAACATATACATCTGTCTGCCTGATGGTCTTCATCTGTAAACTGATCACATTCAGATTTGCCTGAGTGAGCAGACCGTCCTTATACTAGCTACTTGTTAGGAATGAACAGCAAGGGAAAAGAAGGGTATGGGCTAGACCCTCAGGCTGTGAATGGTGGGGGCTGGCAGGTGGAATTTCTTGCTGGACTCACCCTGAATGAGTTCTACAAAATGAAGGAAGTAATGGCCACTCTAGTGACCACGACTTCTGTGCCAGAAAGTGTTATCTCTGATTCATAGAAAGCTCCAGATTGATTCAGTCCGGTGTGTTTCTACATTCCTACATACTAGTGCATGGGTTTGGTATAATTTGCTGGAACCAAATTGTGCTCTTTCTCCATTGAAATTTCCCCCCTCCCCCTGCTTAACTGCAGTCTGAAGAGGCCCTGGGAAGAGGAATTTGGGGACTGCAGGTTATATTTCTGAAGAAAATGAGTAAGAAAAAGTGGGAGTTTGCTTTCCATTATTCTCCAGGTTGTATTTTTAGACAATCTGCTGCAAAAATTAACAGGTTCCAGATGATAGCTGAGAAAACACCCACCAATCTGATCTTTGTGTGAGACAAAAGTGAGAAGAATGAGTTGTTCTTTAAGATTCATTTGTGCCAAAGAAGGGCTAGTCAGCTTAAAAATACAGAGCAATGTCAGGATGGTGCACATTCAACTAGAAGACAATGACAACTCATAACCTCTGTGTCCCTGGCCTTGCCCTCCGGCTTATTTTATTACTATGAAGGTATAGTTGATTTACTATGCTAGTTCTTACTGGTGTTGGGGGTCTTGTTGGCCATTGTGTGATTCAGCCCAAATCATGTAAGTTTAGGTTAGCAAGGTTCCTGCCCATTAACTGAAAAAGAAAAGGAAGAAAACCTAGAGAGAGGCTCTGGAGGGTGTGTTTGCTTTGGTGTTGACTGGAAATGTTTTGTTCTCAACACTCCTGCTCCTATGTTTCTCCTCCAGCTCCCAAGATGGACCTCTAAGACTCACTCAGATCACCCCCTGTAGGTGCTGTCCAGCTGGGAACTCAGGCTCGTTAGCAGAGAAGTGGCCCTGGGACAGCTCCTTGTGATTCATGCCATGGCTTATTTGAGCATTTCTAGTTGAACTAGTCTCTAGTAACATTAAAAAAAAAAAATTATACCTGATAGAGTTCTTTTTTCGTGAAGGGAAGCTGAGGCTTGGGGTATTAATGGGTTTGCTTAATGTGGCTCTACTGGGCTTAATATTTTGACTTTTTCTTCTGGTTGTCACTAGTTAGGAGTCAGGTTATGAGGCTCAGGGAATGTTTGCTAAAGATGGACAGTGGAAAGCCCCTTGTCCCCACTTTATTAACCTTTTTATGAGGTTAATAAATGTTTTTCCATCTTGGAGAGCTGACCAAAATTTCATAGAGCCTCTTGTGATGAAGTAGGATTGTCACTGAATCCCTTTGTGAGAAATAATGCTGAAGACTTGGAGTTTAACTTCACACACATTTTTCTTCCCATAGAAGCTCCCTGGAGCTTCACTTCTTCGTGACAGAAAAGGTTCAAGGTTTAAGAAACTCTTCTTTCTTGGATGCCTATGTGGCTCAGTTGGTTAAGCAACTGTCTTCAGCTCAGGTCATGATTCCGGAGTCCTGGGATCGAGTCCCACATCGGACTCCCAGCTCCATGGGGAGTCTGCTTCTCACTCTGACCTCCCCTCTCATGTTCTCTCACTCCGTGTCTCTCAAATAAATAAATACAATCTTTAAAAAAAAAAAAAAAGAAACTCTTTTTTCTTGCCTCTTCCTGGATGCCTGAGAGAAAATTATTACCCTCCCTTCATTTTTTTTTTTTACCCCAACAGACACTTCCATCTCATTTGTTTTTGATGTTTTTTGTAGCCATGTCATTATGTCAGCCAGAAGGAGTGTTGCAGAATGATCTATCTGGTGAAAACTGGTGAACATTTACACCATACTCAGTTATAATAGCTCTTCTCTGACCCTTCTGTTATTAAGGGCAGTGGGAGTTCAACCTTTCATCTCTGTATTCATTCTGCACAGTCATCGTGTGCTTATAATGTATGAGGTATTACACTAGGTTTCCAAAGACACAATGATGGCCAACCCCTGCTTTTAAGGGGCTTACTCAAGAAAGTAACATGTTTACACAGGAAACTTCTACCAGGATCTATGTAGTCAAGGCATAAGACTGAGAAAGCCAAAATTGTGAGTATGCAGAGATGGAAGAGATTACTTTATCTTAGATTTAATTTTATTTTAAAATACAAAATACACACATAACAGGGTACTTTAACATAGTAAGATAAAAAGACAGTGTTCTCCCTCCTTCAATGTCTTTTCTCAGACGCGACCCCTGGTAGTAGTCTGATATATTCCTAAAGATGTTCTCAATGCATAGCAGGGGTAGCAGAGTGCATTGGGGCAGAGTACAGATGCTGGAGTCGTCCTGGGTGAAGGATCCCTGAGTGGAATTAAATCCCAATTTCACCTTGACCATGGACAAGTTACATATCATTTCAGAGCCTTAGTTTCCTGGAAGTGGGGGATATTGTTAATATCTACCTCTTAGACCTGTCCTATTCTATACAGTTTTATAACCTGTTTTTTTTAACCATGTGTATTATGAACATCTTTTAATGTTCATTCACACGTGCAAAAAATCATTCTTCATGACTGTTGCACAGAGTTGCATGGTGTGACTGACAATCCTTATTGAATTATCCCCTTATGGCCAGACATATATGCTTTTTTATTCGGAAATTTTACTTTTTTAGTGGGATAATTAGGCCATTCTCTGGGAGGAGACAAACATCTGAGCTAGGTACAAAGGTGCTTAGGAATTTGGAATACACTATGGGGCAGAGGTATTAACAAGCTGGCAAAGAAAGAGGCAGGCATTTATTTACTCACTCAGTAAATATTTACTTAATCCATATTGTATTTTGGGATAGAAACTGGAAATAGAGTAATGAATTGGAAAGAGCCCATGTTTGAAGGTGGCCTAAGGCCTGGTGGTATGCATGTTTAAGGAATGGCTAATTGGGGGCTCTGGCTAGAACAGAGGTTTATTTAGGGAAGTGCATTGTTGCTAGAACTTTTCCAAGAGATAGACCAATAGTGGCAGGGTTCTGCAGCCTCCCTGTTTCCCCATGAAATATTACCAAGTGACTTAGTCAAGACATTTGTAGAGGTAACCAGACCTCTGTAGAATTTTGATATGAACCATGGAGCTTAGCTTCACAGTGGCTCATGATTTGCACCCGCACTTTGGTGATAGACCACTATACCCAGTCTCATCTGGGAGGATACTGGGGAAAGTTCTGACCCATTATGGATCCTCTAGTAAATACAGGGCATAATGATGGATTAGGAAGAATAAAATGTCATCTTATTCCTGGAAATATAGGAGGTCCAAGACTTCTCTATCTACTGACCAAAAATCAAGCACGTTATCAGGTCAAGGTTGTGAGCCAATGAAAACACCCAGAGTAAGCTTAAACACATTACCAGAATTGTTACTCTCATTCCAAATAGAGCACCCTATGAACAATTTTTAAAGTACCTTAATTTTATAAGGCAGGAGAATGTACATGGATACTGAAAAGAAGGGTAGTAAGGAAAGAGCAGGAAAGGCCAAGGCCGTCTGTGGAGTGGGATGTGGTTGGGTGGGCAAGCCCAGACGTCTCTGGTTTGTTCACCACAAGGATTCCTTTGTACCCACTCCATTCTCAGAGACAAATTCTGTGTGCAGTCAGCATTTGAAGTGATAAAGAAGGGACTAAATCCAAGGTCAAAGGTTCTGCCATTAGAACAAAGAGATTTGGCAGAAGAGGCTAATCTTGAGGCATTAGTCCAGTTCATTGCTATTTTGGATATTGTTCTGGGAGTGAGGATCTGACACTGTGGTCAGAAGCTGTTCCTAATTAGTGTGGTGTCATAAACATAAAGCCCAGACACAGTCAAGGGCAGAATTCATGCCACGAAAGGTGTGTCTACTACTTCTCTGGCACCAGAAATACTTGGAGGCCAGTAACAATAGGCCTATAGATGGCAGAGAAGAGGGCGTTCCCAGGAAGAAGCAGGCAGGAAGTTCAAGTAAATTTGTCAAGATAAAAATGGCCATTTTTCATCAGTTTTGAGCCATATTCGTTGTTGTACAAAGTATAGCACCAACCAGCATTGTGTGCTGAAGACGGAAGAAACTTGACTTTAGCAAACTGCATAGATTTCTTCTTGTGCTAGTGTGCATGTCAGACCACGAAGGATGCTGCCGAGAATAATGGAGAATATTTTGCAAGCTACAGGGGAAGCCTACACACAAAATTCATTTCACTAATTCCTTCAAAGAAGGAACGTGCGGCAGGCAATAAATCATTCCTGTTATTAAAAAGCCATTGCTGCTTACACAGAGTCTACATTTATACTTGTACTTGTCCGTGTTCCTGCCCTGGCTGTCCAATCCTCTCCCCACCCCCCCCTTTCTATAGCTGCTGTCTCAAGTTGCTTACAGATAGGATGGAATTGTGGTTGATTCTCTTATTTCTGAAATGGAAGTGATGTTTATTTTTCATTTGTAACACAGTTTGACTCTTATGAACTTGCTACTATTTAAATATTTACGACCTGTCTAGTTCAGTGGTTCAACCTAATAGTTTAAAGATACTGACACCCCCATGGTGGAGGGTGAGTTTCTAAATCTGAAGTCTCCATGAGTCTGTAAAGGTCTTGTGAAAGGTTGTAGATTATCGAGTCTAAGTAAGCAAAAGTCGAGTAAGGAGCTTTGCTTTATGGCTAGGGTCCTAAGCACTTCTCTGAGATTTTTCAGTGATGTAAAATCCCTGCTATAGTGAATTTTTCATATAGTAGAATTTATAAATTTTAGGAAGAGAAGTTAACCTGTGAGAAAATTACAGAAAAGTAGCATGAATTAAAAATAAGTAAGATCGAGTTCATGAAGGCAGAGTTAATTAAAAAGTCAAAAGCTGGAACTGAAAAGTGAGTAAAAATTAAACATGAATGATAATCATCTCTCTTTAAGAATAATGTTTTAACTGAGGAAAATAAGTTTTTCAATTCTCACAATTAATCTTTTTTACAGGCTAAGGGTTCATTGTGATCAATAATTTGAAAGCTTAAAAAAGAGGGTCTATGTTCTGCTAGTAAAAGACGGCTGGAGAGGTATAGTGACCCCTAGCTTTGTAAATTGTTCTGCTACACAGAAGTGAATTAAGACTGAGTTAAAAGGTACATTCCTCCCCAGAGAATAAATGTGAGTATGAAGGAGGAGGAATGATTTCTAAATCAGTAAACACAGTGACATGAATCTGAGCAGGCTAGCTCGTCTTCACTCTAGATCTCCCAGTCTGCAAGCACTGACTCTCCTCTTCCATATGATGAAGTCCCAGAACCTAGGTCGGGTTCGGTGGGGTGAGGTTCGGAGCCCGACGGCTAAAGAAAGAATTCTGAAGACGTCTCTGGTGCAAAAAGGTGGTTTATTAGAGCACGGGTACAGGACCCGTTGGCAGGCAGAGATGCGGCTGCCCAGGGCCTGTGAGGAGTGGCTGGTTATATACACAGGAGTTGGGTAGGTGAGGACAAAGGGGTGTTCAGAAGGGCTATTGGGGCAAAGAATACTATCAGGATATTGAAGGCCTGGTTACTATCAAGTCAAGGTAACTTTCCCTCTAATGAGGCTCTAACATAAAGACAATTGGGAGTTTCCTGGTGGAATGTCACATTCCTGCTATCAAGCGTCCTTGTGAGTGAGATTTAGGTTTAGAAGAAATTTAACTTATTTACTTTTCTTTTTACCTCTGCCTCCTTTGGTTTTTTATGGGTAGCGTCCCACGCAGGATATGTCAGAGGTTCCTGTGTGTCAAAAGTGACCAGAGGCGTCCCTCAACAAAAATCACTATTGATCACCATCCTGCCTTCCCCAAGAAGACATTCCTGCCGTAAAAGGCCCTGGAGGGGTGCCGGCGTCCCTCCACTTCCCCATCGCATCCTAGGCTACAGATGGATGCCTGGTGAATGGACTAGGGAACTAGTCTATGCCATTGTCTGTCCTGAAGACTGCATACTGTTTTGCCATTTTAACCCATGGAAATACTAGAAAAGTTTGGCAAGGGGAAATTACCCAATTTCATAGCTATAAGTAGTCTGTAGAAGACATTGACAAGAAACAGTAAAGACTGAAATCCATCATGGTCTATGCGACATTCCAACACATGTGGTCCTTGCAGCCAACTTCCCTAGGAAACGGTCCCTGGTTGCGTTTTAATTCTTAAGATTGGCAGCTGTCTTGGTGACTTAGGTGGCTGTCCCGTGCCCAAGAGGGACAACTTTCTATAAGAACAGGAATATAGAGAGGCCATCAAGTTTCTGGGTCTTATTGCCATTCCGGCCAGGGTACTAACTTACAGCCAAAAGGCAGATGTTCTCCTCCCCGTAGAGTAGCCACGGGCTAGAGGATTACAGCCTGAGCAACTGACATGCAAGTGTTCCAATAAGACCATACTCCTTGAAAAGCCCTGAAATCAGAGTAAAGGAAAAGGAGAGAAAGTACTCACCAATTTTGCACCGAAGCTCAGAGTCCAAATGTAAAGACACACAGCCCCACGTTGGGTGCCATATAATGAAGTTCTTGAACCTAGGTGAGGTTTGGTGGACTGAGGTTTGGTGGACTGAGGTCTGGAGCCGATGACCAAGAAAGAATTCTTGAGACATCTTTGGTGCAAAATGGTGGTTTATTAGAGCACGGGGACAGGACCCATGGGCAGGAAGAGTTGCTGCTGCCCCGGGCCTGTGAGGAGTGTCTGGTTATATACATAGGAGTTGGGTAGGTGAGGACAAAGGGGTGTTCAGAAGGGCTATTGGGGCAAAGAAGACTGTCAGGATATTGAAGGCCTGGTTACTATCAAGCCAAGGCCACTTTCCCTCTAATGAGGCACTAACATAAAGACAATTGGGAGTCTCCTGATGGAATGTGACATTCCTGCTATCAAACGTCCTTGTTAGTGAGATTTAGGTTTAGAAGAAATTTAACTTTATTTACTTTTCCTTCTACCTCAGCCTCCTTCTGTTTTTATGGAGGGGAGGGTGACATTAGGGCTTGAGGAATTGAGTTATGTGCCTTTGGAAATTGGGCTATTGATAAGGTAACTTCTTTGTTGTAAATCTCAAGGACATTTGTAAACCAAGGGAGACTCCTGACTTGCAGGATTGTGGTCTCTGCAAGTTAACCATTTGCTCTTCTTTAGGGCAGTCAGGGGTGCCTGAGGAATGTCACATATATTACCAAGGGGAGTGGGTGGAGAGGGAGTGCAAGGCGCCAGCCCCTGCTCCGTTCTCAGCCAGCCTCCTACTCCCTCATCAATATGATTAGTAATATTTGTTGATGTATATTCAAATAATTAAAAAAGAAAACAGAATCATTTTTTATAAGAATTAAAAGGCAATACCTGTTTAAATTCATAGCCCCCCCCCAAAAAAAAATCCAACTAAGATTTTAGTGACTCCTGGTTCAACTCATATTTTACAGGTAATACTCCTGGTTATTTTGCATAAGCAGAAAACTTAGACCAAAGGCTTCTATCCTTTATGAATGCTTTCATCTGATTTTTCCTTAAACTGGCTTAGAAATTTTAGCAATGGTTATGATTAGTAATGATTTTCTGCTACAATTGGGTTCTAAGACCTTATTGTCCTTGATGCTTTATTCTAAATTTACATTCTTTAAACCAATTTCTTTAATGAAATTAATGTACAATATCATATTTCTCTTCTTTTCCAATTTTTCTGAGATATCATTGACATAAAACATTGTGTACGTTTAAGGTATATAGTGTGTTGCTTTGATATATATTGCAAAATGAAGACCACTGTGATTATTGATGAAGTTTTAGAATATAAGTGAGATTCAGTGGGGTAGAGTCTGGAGCTGACCACCAAGAAGGAATTCTTGAGATGTCTTTGGTGCAAAATGGTTGTTTATTAAAGCACGGGGACAGGAACCATGGGCAAAAGAGCTGCTGTGAGGACCTTGAGGGGCTACCTGTTGTTGGAAAATGTCATTTATTACCATCTAATAAAACCTTAGTCATGAGACCTTTCAGAAGTATATCCGTGGGCCATATTCTTGGGAATGATTGCCAGCATGTATCTTGGAGGCTTGAGATGAAGTTTCCAAAGGAATTTTTATATGTTAAAGTAGACTCACAGGATCCTGGTTAGGGAGGAGGGGCGGTCAGGCTAGGATTGCCTTTTGCCCTTATCAAAGTATTATGGTGGAAGCAGTTATGTCCCTAGAGGACTCTCGCTCTGCCTCTTTCAAGGACTTGTCAGTGGCTCTAGGTAGTAAGGAGATTTAATAACTTTTCTTCTGCCTTTGTTTCCTGCATCAGTACAGCTAACACCTCCATCATGTCACATCATCACTATTTCTTTTTTGTGGTGGGATACTTCTATTTCTCGAAGTGTGAGAAATACAAGACTGACAAAGTCAGTGTAATGTTAAAATATAGGGACCTTCCCCCAATGGGTTAACATAGTTCCTTCTTTGAAAATTATTTCTATTAGCTTTTTGTAGCACAAATGTATGAACATTCCTAAGCCATGCGCGAAGAATATAATGCAGGTGTTACCTGATAAAAGCCTGAAAAAATAAGTGTGCAAGACTATGTCTTGGCTTTTATGAGCTATTGTGGAAGAAACCTTCTGCTAGCATCCTTCTTGATGAAATTACTTCTGTAACTTCCCGAAGGAAGCTACTGGGACAAGACCTCTCATCCATGTGGAGGTCAGACATAAAGGAAACGGGAAGAGCTCAGGGCACTGGGTCTTGACTGTCATTTCTAAAGCACCACTTACTCAGACATTTGTAACTTTAACCGGATGTAAACCACAGGAGTGTATAATGGGGAAAAGAATTCTACACAAATAGGCAATGAATCAGGTGACCGAACAGCCTTTTTCCTGTCTCTCATTTCTTTGAGAGTTTTCCTTAGGGAACATCTACCATTGTTTAATTCTTTTTCCTACAACATGATAAATATTTGCAATTGATTCTCTTGTCATTTTTTTTTTTTAAATAAAAGAACCAGGATTCCGAGAGGACATCCTTTTAAAAGCAACTGATTGCTTCAGAGTCAAGAAGAAAAAATTAAAAGTATGAACGAACAAAAATTTTTGGACTCACTGAATTGACAGAACTGTTTGTCACTTGATATTGAAGTTGCTTATTCTGAGTGCTGTGTATCTACTCCTCTGGCAACTGTTAAAATAAACAAAGCTCTTGGAGGCCTTAAAGAGCATTTAGAATGTACTTAGTTGAAATGGAGATTCGAAACATTTAAGGAATTGTCTCCCAGGCCATTAATAGTGAGATGTTGTTTGGCCTTGCTAAAGGGTATGAAGGAGATAGGAGATCACATCTGGCTAAAAATTCAGCTCTGAGAGCACTTACCTTTAATAACATAATCTAAAATTATTGCCTTCAACTATTATGGAAAGGCAAATTAAAGTGTGCGTAAACTTCTCCATGATCTTATTGTAATGATGGGGAAATTATTATACAGACGGTCTTGGCTTGACAATGATTGGACTTAGTGATTTTTAGACTTTACGAGGGTAGTAAAAGCAATATGCATTCAATAGAAAGCTTTTTTTTTTTTTTTTTTTTTTTTTTTAATTTGGAATTTGGATCTCTTCCTGGGCTCACAACCTGCAGTGCAGTGTTCTCCCATGATGCTGGGCGGCAGCAGCTGCTCCCAGTCTTCCTGAGTGAGCAAGTGGGAGGGTTTCATTCTTACCATTCTGTATCCATACAGCCATTGTGTTTGTCACTTTCAGTAAGGAAGCCAGTCAGTTACATGAATGAATCCACATGTGGTTATACAATCCACTTTGTGTCAGATGATTTGCTCAACTGTAGCACCCTGCGTACATTTAAGGCAGGCTAGGCTGAGCTATGATACTCATACAGTAGGTTAGGTGTATTCAATGTGTTTTCGACTTGGGATATTTTCAGCGTACTTTGGTTTTACTGGGGTGTAACCCCACTGTAAGTCAGGGAAGATCTGTACACAAACTACAATCAAGTATTTTTATAAATGTTACATGACCATCTAAACAATTTCATACTTGCAAGAGATTTCCGCTTTCTATTTTGGTAAACTAAGTTGTCAAAGTCAAATCATTTCCTTCTTGGAGAGTTTTTGCCAAAACTGCTTACCAGCTTTTATCTTTAGAAAATGTAGTTTGTTAATGAGGCGAGGTCAATTGTTTACATTTCAGATGATGGTATTAATGTTTATAAAGCACTCCACTTGATAACTTGTTGATTCATTTTGTAATTGTGAACTCTCTAGGCTTGGCAAGTTCTTTTGTTTGGGAAATTCTTGTCAACTGTTGTCATCCCTTTGGAGAGGTTTCCACATGATACTTGGGGGGGGGGGGTAAGACCAGGTAGGAATAGTGGAAACAACAGTGTGTTATTTACCAGAACAGAGAATCTTTCTCCTTTGAACAACTTGGTGTGCATTTCAAAAAACTGTACTGTCAATAGTCAAAATTTTGAGGCAGAGGGCAGAGGTCCAGGTGACCTGAGAGTGAGAGGTGTCGGGTAGCTGGGAACGTTGTGCAGTAGAGTAAGGGAGCTCCTCAAGAAGAGTAAGGATGTGCTCCTGAACAAAGACAACATCATGCTTGATAAAGGAACCATTGCTATTTGCCTTCTAAGGCTTTTCTAGCTCAAATATGTTTTATCGACAAGTTCAAAGGCATATTTTTGTCTTGATGGGGATAACTCCCTTAGAAATGTCATTCGAAGCCCCCATCAGCTTGGGGGAGCTCTTGGGTAGCAATTTTATACATAAAAAGTAAAGTAGGGAATTCAGCAGTTGGGCTACTGTCATCAGTCAAATGGGATAATTTCAGGTAAAAATAAATGAAGTTGGGTTTTTACAAGTGGCTTGTTTTTGTTTTGTTTTGTTTTGAAGTTTGGGTATCTATTGCTGTGACAAATTACTGAAGTGTTTAGCAGCTTAAAGCAACACACTGAGTTTCTGGGAGTTAGGAAGCCAGGTGTGGCTTGGGGGGCTGGTGGCAGGGCACCTCTGGCACAGGCTATCTCGCAGGGCTGCCGCCAAAGGGGTGGTGAGGCTCCTGACTGTGGAGCTGCTTCCAAGTGAACTCTTGTGGCTGTTCGCTGGTGAGGGTTAGCTGCTGGCTAGCAACTACAGTCCCCTGCCATATACCTCTCCCTGGGACAACTCACAACAGTGCAGCTGGCTTCCTTGACAGTGAACAAGGGGAGAGGCAGAGGAACACCCAGGATAGAAGCTGCCATGCAGTATCGTGATACTTCTACAGTTTCTGTTTGCCGGAAATGAGTCATTAGTTCCAGACCATATTCAAGAGCAGGGGAGGACATCCTGGTGTGACAACCAGGAGGTGGCGATTACTGGAGACCATTTGGAGGCTGCCTGTCACCCTGGGTTGTCCCTGTTCTCTCCTGAGGCTCTTCAGACTTTTCTATAAATAATGATAACTGCAGGCTGCCATGTGGGAAACCAAGAGCAGGCTCCTTTCCTCCCTGGCCCCGAAGTTAATCTTGCAGAATTTCCTCCGTAAATACATTTCCACCATGTATAATTTGAAACCTTACAGAATGAGGTTATAAAACAGAAACAGCAAGATCCATACAAGAGCTTTTGCCATCCTGTTGAGGCCAGGCTCTGGCTCACTAAACCCCTGATGATTAACTAGGGACAGGACGGACAGGTGAGAATATGTTTTCATGCTGGGGCCATGATGCTTCCTAGTGATAGTACAGTGTCAGGCCCTAGACTCCCAGGCTCAGACCACCGCCTGGTTCCTTAGCTGTGCTTTCTGCTTTTTCATGTGTCAAAAGGGAGTAATAATGGTCTGTGTAAAAGGAGGATAGTAATAGTATGAGTTAACGTACATGAAGTGTACCCATCGGGGCTTGACACAGAACAAGCACGTTGCTGTAAGCTAATAATGAGATAAATTAGCAGCAGATGGGTCCCTGACAATGTTCCTTAAAGTGCTATGATCATACAAGTGAGTTCTGTTTTAGTTTTTACCCAGAAATACTCAGAAATACCCAGAAATTTGCTGCACAATACTAATTTCAATGTTGCAGAAACAGCCCAAGACTAAAAAGAAAGAAACGTTCCACTTGATTAGGTATTTATTTTATTTATTGTTGTTGAAATGTCAGCTGTGACGTTTTTATGTGACCGTGCCCTGATTTCCTTCCCACATGCCCCTCATGTCTTTCTCATTCCATTTCATTCATTTATTCACTCTTCCTTCCTTACCTGGACACAAGTACCTCCTGCCCTGGGCCGTGGCGCTAGCAGAGATGCTCACGGACATCTAACCAAAGCCTGCGACACTGAATGACAAGTGTTCTGGAAAAGGCACCAGGGAGTGAAATGCATCTGTTTGGGGAGGTTGTGGACATGGACCGTGACCCAGAAAAGGAAACTTGGGAGCCCTGTAGCGATATGCCTGGTGGAGGAAGGACGGGAAGGTGTTGAAGTCGGAGGGAGGAGTGCTGGCACGACCTAGAGGCAGGAAGCAGCAAAACCTGGGGAAGGTGCTGGCAGTTCAGTTGGGCAGCAGTGCAGAACGCGGTGTATGCATTGGTGCATTGGGGCGTGGAGCTGCAGGTGGGGGCAGGAACCGGGATTGCAGGCTTGAACTGAGGGTGACAGCCGGCACTCAGTTGACACCTCAAAGTGACCGCCATGGCCTTCGCATCTCTTGCAAGTCCACATGATCTATCCTCATCGGGGACTCTCCTGGCACCTTAGGCTCCCTGTGGGGCTCTCTGGGGCAAGTCATATAGGTGAGGCCTTCTTCAGCTCCAAGACCCCTCTGGCACCACGGAGGCTCTGTCCGCAGGCTCACCCACCGTTGGCCCACATCTCACTTTCTCCCAACAATGGTCTACCTTCAGTGCTTCTCCTGAATGCTGCAGCCAGTCCTCCTCCCCCCAGAGTCCCCTGCTCCCCCTTTCCCTGCTGGCTTCCTGTTCACGTAGTGCTTGTCTTCCAGGGCTCATTGTGATTGACTTTTTATCGTGTTTGCTGTTTACCATACATTTCCCCCCAAAATATAAGTTCCCAGAGATAGAAAAGAACCTCTGTGGGTCCCAGCATGTAGGACATGCTCAATAAATACTTATCGACTAAATGAATCGCCAGATATATTTGAATTGTTTTTTAAGGAGCTTCCACTATGGGTGAGAAATAAGAAGCCGAAGAAAAAAAATCTACAAAGACAATTCAAACATATGTTTTCATTTTTGTACATTGTCTCATTTATATATATTCCTATGAGCCCTGAGAATAGTGTGAAAGTTTCTTCCCGCCTTGGATCTTTCATGAAGGAGGTTAGGAATACCCATGATGGTAAAAAAGCTACAAATATGTGCATGATTCCTTTGGAATGAAAAAGCACCATTTGTGGCTTTCCTCCTTCCCTAGCACAATAGGCCTCACTTTCCTCTACTGTGTCTCTGATTGCTGGCTTCGGGAGTAAGCCACCAGAAGCAAGGGCTGGGGCCTGGCTTATGCCATGCTCCTAGTGTTCGAATCCCCTCTCGAGCTAGCAACTTCTTGATCTGGTCTCCCTGTCTGGGTACCAGGTCTCTTGCCCTCCATTTTTTCCTTCTACCAAGGTTCCTTCCAACGTTTTCCACCTTCATCATCACTGAACCAATTTCCTCATCCTGGAGACTCATTCTCAGTCCTTCTCATCTTTAGTTTTTCTTTAGTCATCCAATAAATTTATTTTTTATTGCTATAATGTGCTCATTTTCTTTCTGCATGGAACACTTCATGCTTTCTTCTCCCTGGATAATAATGAGGATGTTTATGGTAAAGGCTGGTGTTTTTGAGGGTTTCCTGTGCATAAGATGCTGAGCCACAGTATTATTATATATCATTCTATTTATTCCTCGGAATGAGTCTACGAGTTAGAAACAGTTATCAGGTCTGCTTCACGGATGGGGAGATGGGAATCTGGAGAGGGAAGGCACCCCCTTGGAGCAAATCTCTGGAGTTCTAGCTCTAGGACAAACAATGCAGAAGAAGGAGCATGGGGTCAGGAGCCTGGCAGACCCAAGGTTAATTTTAACTTGGTCAAATCCTAGTTGGGAGATTCAGGTGAATGATTATGAGTCTTTCTGAGCCTGAGCATTTCTAACTTAGAAAATGAGGATTAAATGAGATAAATTGTGAAAAGCTCTGCCGTGGAGCACTGAAGAAATATTCTTCTATTTTCTTTCTCTTCTGTCTCCTTTCTTCTGTGGCCAACCTTACCTGAACATCCCAAACCCTCACCAGTCCTGTTGCCCTCTATATTTCTGTAGCCATTTAATTTCTCCAGCTTCCTCCAATTGATGACTTGTTTCAGGACTACCTTCATTCAGGTAGTTTATGGGTATTGCCTTCTTGACTAGATTTTAAGAGCAGGGGTCATGCATTCTAATTCTGCATTTCTCTTGATGTTCAACATAGTGATAAACACAGAATAAATGCTCAGTTTTTAGTTCCTAATTGACATACCCACTTGGGTAGCCATTGGATCCAGTGGTCCCTGATGCAGTGACCCACACAGGTCTGTGCACCTTGGGCCCAGCAGCCTGCCATTATTAATGACGTTCTCCCTCTCTTCTCTCTTCCCAACTGCAGCGTGCGCGTTCCGGTACAATGGGCTCTCCTTTGTCTACCTCATCTACCTCTTGCTCATCCCTTTGTTCTCAGAACCAACAAAAGCGACGATGCAAGGTAAGAGATGGAAATGTAATGATCCCCACCATGGGATGGTGCCCTGTAATGGATGACCGCATAATGGTAATGTGATGATCCCTACCATGCTCTGAATGGATTTTGCTGGGCTGTTCTGTCCATCTTTATCTGATGGGAGAGATGCGGTCTGTGTATCATGCTGGTCCAGCCAGGAGCGGGCAGGAAGCATTTGGGCGGCTACAAGTTGAGTAGGGTGGAGCTTGCTGGTGACATGTTTTTGTCCCTTATACAGCTGTCCTCTCATATGAGTTCCTGAGTAGGTTTTTACTGGCAGACCTGTGATGTATCTGGAACATTTTGGTTAGTTGAAATGAACTCAATGCATTTTCAATAAAATAAGGCAGAGGGTGAGCAACTTTGGCACACGCTTTGCATACTGGGTTGTTGGGGAGAATGTGGCAGAGATGGAAAGGAGACAGAGCATCGTCTTACATTTCCAAGCCACAAACAGGAGAGCTGGGTAAGACCACATCCCATCATGACTTGTTTATACATCAGCTGAGATCTCTTACATATGCCTCCAATGAGTACTAAAAGAGAGTAACCCGAGTCCAAGGGATAGTTTCTCAAGCATGTCACTGCAAAATTTTAGATCCATCTCCCATTGCTCTGCAAGAATCTGCAGGCACAGAAAAGAATGTGACTGTTTCTTCTAAGGCTCTCATTAGGAAGCATGGTCTGGCTTGTGAATTTATATATTTGAAGTCCTTCCACAAGTATAAACATTAAACCATACCTGATCAACTTAGTAGTTTAGTTTTCCAAACAATACCATGAGAAACAAGGACTGTGCCCCATGTCTTAGGAATCTGTGATGGCTTACCGTATGTATACTAATCTGGGGGGAAAAAAAGGAAGTTGTGTTTAACCCCACCAACTGCGTGGCATGGGAAAGGCCATTGATTGTCCTCAACTCATGCTGGTGACTCTTCAGGAAAAGAAGTGAAGACTTGGTGTACCCAGAACAGCAAAGAACGGCTCTGTTTTTCCTACCTCCCTCTTAACTATTGCATTTATAATGCATATTATGTTTCCATATCTGAATAATTAGGACACACATGCTGTGATGACTTTCCTGCCTGAGGAAGAACCTAAGTGACAGCTCTTCCAAGTCACTTAAATACTTAATGCAAAAAGTAAAGAGGAGCTGGAGAAAAGTGAGTGTATACAAATCCTTGTCAGACCCCAACATCCCTGTTCATGGGACCACACACAGTCTAGCCTCATTTGGACAGTTCGACATTAGCAAAGACATTGAAACAGACTACTTTTGGGCTTCGGAGCCAAGATGATTAACATACAGGCAAGCTATATTTCATGGCTTGGAGTTCATGTTTCAAAAAAAAAAGAAGGTATCATACACATTCAGGAGAAAGTGCTTTAAAAAGGAGATTCAATTAAATTATCTCTTGCTTTTATATCAAGGTGTCTCCTTATTATTTTATCTGGAAATCAGATAATGGGATTTTCCCCTTCAGACTTAGGGGACGGCACCGGGCTTTACCTACTTCCCAGCTCACCAGCCCTGCTTTCCGTCGGGGTGCTTCCGTCCCTGTAGGAGTTGGTGTAAGACTATATCCAAAGTATGGGATAGTCGGCCCATTGTTTATAGCTAGGTGCACTGGGGACTGATGTCAGGAAGCTCAGAGTGAAACATAAAATCAAAAGCAAACAGCAGCTCTTCTCTGTGTAAAGCAATATCCTGAGTTAACAAAATGTGACTAGGTCAGTGCACAAACAAAGCACAATGACCCCCCCACACGCCTCTGTTGGTGCTGCTCCTGGTGCTGGAGAGGGAAGCCCAGGGCTCAAAAGGGAAACCCACAAGCATCTTTCCAGTTAGGATTATGGAAGCAGTGTTGCCATTACTTTCCTCTTTCCTGCATTTCAGTGCCAAGCAGTGTGACTGATAGTCAACAGAACCTCATTTATTTATTTGTTTGTTTATGGAAATGCAGGCGGTCTCTAGGACACGGTGTCCCACACATTTTTTTTTTTTTAAAGATTTTATTTATTTATTTTAGAGAGAGAGCATGAGAGTAGAGAGGTCAGCAGGAGAAACAGACTGTGGGTCTTGATCCCGGGACTCCAGGATCATGACCCGAGCTGAAGGCAGTTGCTCAACCAGCTGAGCCACCCAGGCGCCCACACATTGTTTTTTGACCATATAGAACTTGCAGTCCAGGCACTGGTAAATCTGTGTTTTGAGATATCCCATGCTGGGGACTTCTGGAGGTGCACAGTCTGGGACATCGAAGGCGACAGGGCATGAATGCAGGCAGTGATGGGTCTGGAAGAGTGACCGCCATGTGGCTTTTCTGGAAGATGTGGGCTCACACACATACTCGGAACTTCAAGTTCATGTTCACACACATTTCTCATGAATTGGTAAGAAAGTATATTGTCAGACTGAAAGAACCGTTAGCAACCTCCACACCATCTGCTCGAAGACAGTCTGCCTGAAGCCACAAGTAACTTCGGACTGCCTCTGGAGCCAAAGGCGTCTGCGTGCATTGCCATTACCAGGACCACGAAATGACATTAGAATCCACCCCCCCGCCCCCACCACACACACACCGTATTGGAAGTGTAGTGCAGACGTGTAAAAGTTACTCCGTGCCCCTCTGCCCTGCCTTTGGTCTGTTGGATTTATTTTTCTTTTGTGGGATTCTTTTTTCCTGTAAGTGTCTCCATAGAGGGCCCAGCATGTGGAGGGAGAATTTCCCAGTTGTAGCGTGGAGGGTATTCCTGTGGCTTTGTTCCTGGGATAGTTCTGAATGTAAACCCCAGTGTCTCCACTGCGGTCTGGGACAAGGATGTCTGCTTATTTTGATGGCGTTGGCCTCCGCAACTCCCAGAACATCAGAGTGCAATGGGCATGCCCCCCATGCCTGTGACTTAGCGGAGATTTGTCACAAGGCTGGAGATGATGCTTCCTAGAGGAGGGACGATCGGGGGCAGTCAGCCGTCATATGCTGAAATGGTATCAAGTGAAAAAAAGAATCAGAGTAAGTATGGTGGCATGGCCACTTACTCGTGGCCCTCATTGGAACCACTGGGGCAAGAGTCACCGAACCTGTTCCGGCGACCAGTAGTAGATAGAGGCCATTTCCACCATGTGCCTGCTGTCTCTTCCCAGTCACAGATGGGCAGGGCAGCTACCTGTCTCCTCCGGAGGTTTTAGGCAGTTCTTTCTTGGGTAGACTTGAAGTCCGCCTGACTGCATAAGGATATTGAAGCTGACTGCATAGGGATACCCAAGCTGTCGTACCCAACCCAGAGCAAGAAAGCAGGAATTAACAGAGGTTGGAGGGTTATAGTCATTAGAAGATAACATAATTAGATTATAGTCATATTGTGATGGGATTGGCTTCGATGACATCATTTTGTGGGTCTTTTATCAATCGAGGATTTTAGAATTCTCATTTTTCTGTTAAAGATCTTCAGAGGTGTAATTATCTTAGGAGGATTGTATCAGTCGGGACCCAACCAGAAACCACAAGCCACTCTAGGTACTTTGAGAGGAAATGTGATGGAGGGGGTGGGTTACCAAAGACGACGGAAGAGCCAAGAAGTCAAGAGGAAGGTTGGGGAACCTAGGTCTCTGCAGAGCAGGGAGGAATGGGGGGAAGAACGTGGAGGGTCAGGAGCAGAACTCGGAAACAAGAATCACCTGTGCATTTTTAGAACCATAGGAGGCAGTGAGGGAACCGATCTGTGCAGACGGGCCATGACTGGCACTTTTCCTATTAGTCATGTGAATCGAATGAGACCCTTTCATGTTCAGTGTCAGTAAACTATACCTATAGCTTTTCAAATGTGAGGGGTGGTGGTGGAGGGGATCCTCTTTCCCTTAATGCTGTTTTTCACCAGGCAAAATGTTCCTAGTTACTTAACAGTGATCCACCCCCTGCCCCCCGCAACTCCACCTGGGTGGACATGTCCTGGAGGCACTTACCCCTGTCAGAAACTCTTTTAAGCCACGATGTGCAGGAAGCTGAGGTAGAAATTTGGAATCCCCTCTAAGGACTGAGGCACCCATTCCCCAGCCCCCAGAAGGCCTTGTCTGTAACAGCGCACAGTGGAATCTTTCACTGGAAATTGGTGGTTGAAGGGACTCACACACGCACACACGCACACACGCACATGCATGCACACATACACATGGTGTGCATACCATCCCGTGGAGAGCAGGGACCTTTGATCTGCCATGGGTCAGTGTGCAATTAGTTCCCTCAAAGGACCTTCACCTCTCTTCTCGCCCTTTGAATTTCCCAGGCAAGTCATATTTTGGGGAAGCTTGTCCCCTGAGCTCACAAGGCATCTCTTGGAAGCAACTCTCACCAGGCTTGGAAAATCTTTCTACAATATTTAATTCTCTCGGCTTCTCCAACATTCTCTTTCATATCTTCCATGGGGCAGGGAACCCCAATTTGCCATGGGATTCATGGGAAAATGAGGGAAGCCTGGTATCCCAGCTTTTTAGAGTTGAATCTGAAACTAAGCCAGAGCCCCACTTTAATACATTTATTTATTGAGTCTCCTTCTCTTCTAATACGTAAACTTCAAGATGGGAAAGATTTTGCTGTTTTGCTTACTGCTGTATTTCCAGGACACGGAAACAATGTCTGGTGTGTAATAGGCAGTCAGTAAATATTTATGGGATGAATGAATGAATGAATGAATGAACTTATTCTTGGAGTCCCTGATTTTAGAAACATTTATAAAACAACTATAGTCCTATGCTTACCTCAGTATCCATAGTAGCAAACATCATAGAACAGTTTATTATGTATAACTGTCCTTCACAGACAAAAGCTTAGGGTAGAATGGGCCATGGGACTTTGCTATACTAAATTTTATTGGGATCAGAGGATCATAAGAAATTTAATAAATTGAGGTGTTTTATGCTCTTACTTAAAATTATAGGCATTTTATTTAAGTATATAATACTGTAGGAAGGGAAATAAATCATTTTCTGCTATTTACCTAATGGTGTGCTTTGCATTCAGATTGGGACTGCACTCCATTAAAGAGGAACTCGTAAATAATTAGCTGCAGGTAGCCCAAACATTCGAAGTTGAGGAGCTGTTAAGTTCTTTAACCAGACACGGGTTTCCTATATCTAATGGCTTATTGAGTAGATCACATCAGCCAATATAGTGGAAGAGTTGTATTTTGTTTGGTTGGACTCTTAAGTAATAAAACGTATGAGATACGGAAGAAGAGCGTGGTAAATGCTTGGTATATATTGGCTAATAATAATATAATTATTATGAAGAACAACATCATTACTTTGAACATCAGAGTGAGCAAGATTTAGAAATCTCAATCTCATGTGTATAACCATCACCAGTATTTATCTCAGGACTTTTCCTAGTGCTCTCTAAATATTTATTTAAGAATTATGTGATTTCCAGGCTTCCTTGCTAAGTAACATTCAAGTCAAGCAACGTGTTAATAGAGAGCCAATAGCTCTATTAAGTGCATATTATTATCCGGATGCATGAACTAATTTAATCCTTGCAATGACCTTTGGAGGGGGCTGCTACTATTATTAAAAACTATTATCAAAAATCCTTACGGACAGAGACTGAATCCCAGGTGGGTTGAGAATCAGGTCACACAGATGTCCTGTGGGGGACTAGGACACACAGGTGTCTTGTGGGGGGCGGTGCCCTCCTAGCTACTCTGTTGTTCTGACTCATGCCCAGGACAGAACAAGGTCCTCTGGAGATCTGCAAGAGACAAGGGAAACCTAGTCACTTAATAAGTACTTGTTGACTGATAGATTACCAGGCTCTGTGTACATTGGTCAGGAGAAACAGTTTGAGTAGATTTAAAGGAGATATTTGAATTTTCATTGGAGCAGATTGATGACATACATGTTATATTATTTACAAAATATATCTTATTAACTGTGACTTGTTATTTCTTTCAACAACGATTCATTGGAAGACCACCCTTTATATAGCACTGTGTTTGGATTTGTGGAGGATAAAAAGGAGAAAAAAACAGCATTCTTCACTAGAGTAGCCTCCCAAACACACAGATATCATATCTCATCGAATGAGATAACCTCTTGCAAAGAGATCGTCTTTGTAAACCATATACTTACTCAGTGATGCTGTCATTTCTCTAACCCAATCTCACACTCCTTCTTTGCAGTTGTGTAAAGAGTTTGCCTTGAGTAGGCTCAATGATAACAAACCGTTGTCCTCTTAAGGTAGGTCTGATATGTACAACATTGGGTGTCAAGTCCAATGCAGGGGGCAGGGGAAACTGATGATGAAATTAGTCATGTCAATTTTAGGAAAAATAAAAAAAGATAAAACCCAGAGTATTTAGTATAAACAAAGTCTCTGAAGGCCATGCCTCATTATAAATGAGGTTTAAAGTTTCTTTGAGTGAGAATACCACTGCCGATACCCCCAAATGACAAATATACATGGGCCATCTTTCTGTGATGAATACATGTAGATGTAAAGATATATTACCTCTAGGAGGTCATTATGAAATGAGATACCCAGATGAGAAGAAGCCTGAAGGAAGCAGTGATTACTAGATTTGCTCTGGAATCTTGACCCTGATAGTTAAGTAGTGTCTTCTTGAGCCAGACCAGAGAATCAGATGTAATATCTAGAGATGTGGCTGAACTGAAAGTGTTAGTAATAGTAAAAGTAACCAACTTTTATGTCACAGGTACTGTTCCAAGCACTCCCTATATAGTAATTTAATTAAAAGATATAAAAATGATTTATTGAAAAGGCAGAACCTCCATTCTGTAGGAAAGTGGTTCCTTTTTTCTGTGGGGAAAAAACCCACATTTATTGTGAACTAGATAATAAATCCATTTAACAAACTAGGAATACCATATACTAAGGTACTGGTATTATGACGATTTCCTCTTTATTAAGGCATGTGGGTAAGCCACATTAGTGAGGCTTAGTCATATTTTGGCCAGTCCAGGTGCCTGTTGTCCTTTGCCATCTCACTTCACCAAATCCTTCCATGTGTCCGCAGGAGTCCTTCCCCTTAAGCTGGGATAGACTGCCTTCTTTCATGAACCTGACCGTAAATCCTTAGGTTTTGACTCTGTAAGTGCTCAGTGTCCAGAGCCTTTTTCAGATGGTTCCAACAGGAAATTTTACATCTTCTCATATACTTTTGATAAATAAAGTTCTAATATTAGAGGCATACATCTAGCAGTAGCGTGAAATTTGCTATTTGCTAGAAATTGCTTCCGTCTGCTTGCTTGGTCCTGCCAATAAGTTACCTTTGCTAATATGTTCTTTTACAAGCTGGCAGATAAAAGCATCTTATTTTACTAGCACTATTCGATAAGTACAGTCATTTACTAATTGAGGGCTACTTGAATAGGCATTCTCCAAGTTATAAGACAACAGCCCTCTCTGGGCAATATTTACTGTTGACCTATGGTAAGAATAGCTTAGAAGACTCATCATCTCATCAATTCACATGTGAAATGTTTACATTACACACACACACACACACACACACACAAGCACACACACACACTAAGGCAAATAGAGATGATTGTTGTCTAAGGTATGTAATTATTTCTAAAAACAAAGTTATCTTCCTGTCTCTCCTTCTGAGGGCCTTCTTTCCAAATGTTCACCAAGATTGGGCAACCCCATGAGAGATCAGAACAAAACTCCCAGTGGTGGGGGAAAGGGAAGGACCTTGGGTGTCTGTGAGGATCTTTCTTAAATTTTGTCCTTCAGTTATGATGGTTAATGCCTCCTGGAATAGGTGAGGCACAGGTAGTGGGCCCATTTCTGTGTCCAGGTCAGTCAGATTGCCAGAGGAATAATGGAAATGCACATTGCTAACCATTTCTGGCTGTGCCCTCCAATATTTTTCAATTTATGGTTTTGTGGAAAAGACATTTTTCTCCCCTGTGATAAAAGGAGTGAGCTCCTGAAATAGATTTTTTTTTTTCCTAAAATCACGTTGCTTTGTTATTTTGAGCAAGGTACCAATTTGCCTGGTATAATTCCTTGCATTTACACACACAACTTACTAAGAACGTATTTTTTTCTGGTTATTGGGATCTCTTTCAACATTTTGCAGGGGGACAGAGTTAGAGAGGGTAGTAAAGGGGAGGCTTCACTATGCCTTGGTGACAATGGTGAGCAAGTGAAGTTTTTAGTGGGCTGAGTTAACTTTTGTAAATTATCGCTCAAGTTATTCTAAGATGATAGGGGAGAAAAAAAAATCCTTTTTTCTATCCAGCTCTGAACAAGCATCTTAGTTTAGGAGGAAATTGTACTGTACTAACCATAAGAAGTCACTGTGTGTGTGTGTGTGTGTGTGTGTGTGTGTGTGTATGTGTGTGTGAAATAACCATCATCATCAACAGACCTTATTTTGAGGTTCTCACCCAGGATGTACTATGCCCAAATCATTCACAACTCCCCAAGAAAAGAATGATATTCAGTTTGCCTACATGAAGAGTCAACGAGGTCTGCTAACTTGTCAGAATGTGTTTAGACGTCAGAGAGGAAATAGTAGCAGATATTTAAAACTGCTTGCATCTGGTTTTTGTTAAAAACACTGTTAAGTCTTTATACCATTAGACTTATTATTACTATATTTTATTATGTCATAATAAAGCAAAAAGCAAGAATATATTTAATTGAGTAAATTATTAGGTATTTTACTATGCTCACCACCAAGAGGAGTGCTAACAAAAATAATGAGATGCTTGTTTCTTGGATTTCTGAATGAATTTATTACAGGTCCTTTTGGGGATGGTACAGATGTAATATTCTGTTGTTTCGAATTTGGCAAACCCTGCTCAGTCAGACACAGGGCCTTTCAGGGAATATACATGTAATTCTCGGCTCAGGAAATGTTGGGTCATGTTATCTTATGCCTAAGGATAGTTTTTCAGAAGTGCGGCAGTTTTGGCTTTATTTGACTATGATATACCAGACCTGTAATATGGCTTCGGCTGTTGTTCAGATGCTGTCCTATCATTACAGTGAGACAGTTCATCTTAATTGATACCAGTTTGTTGACTTCATCCTTAAATTACCATTCTTTTGTTTATTCATTTGACAAACATTTATGGGTGCCCCCACCCCGGGTCGGGACTTGTACTGGGCAATTGGATATAGTAAGGTAGATAGTACAGGCTCTCTGTCCCTAGGATATGAATCCAGCTCTGCCATTTATTAACTGCATGGTCTTGGGCAGGTTCCTTACATTCTCGGGAGTCCTTGACACTGGTCTTAGGTATAATATTGAGAGACCTACATATGGGGAGGTCGTGTTCATGGGAACCTAGTTCTGGGACATGTGCTGAATAGGTGGACAAGGAGTTCTAGAAACCATAGATCCTTTCCTACAGTTTTTATTGTAGTTGACATCACTGTTATATTGGTTTCAGGTGTATAACACAGAGAGACTCAGCATTTACATACATTATGAACTGATCACCTCAATCCATCTGACCACCATCACCGTACAATGTCGTTACCATATCATTAACTATGTTCCCCATGCTCTACATTGCATCCCCATGACTTATGTTTCTGATAACTGGAAGTTTGTACTTTTACATCCTCTTCCCCTATTTAGTCTATCCCCTACCTTCCTCCAGCAACTACCAGATTGTTCTGTTTCTCTAAGTCTGCTGCTCATTTCTGTTTTAGGTTCCATATATAAGTGAAGTCATACAGTATTTGTTTTTCTCCATCTGACATATTTTACTTAGCACAGTATCCTTTAGGTCCACCTTTAGAAATGGAACAGATTTCTATACACAGATTTGTGTTGGCACAAATGGCAAGATTTCATGCTTTTTATGGCTGAGTAATATTCCACTATGTATCTCTAGTGTGTGCGTTTTTTTTCTTAATCCATTCATTCATCTTTCAGTGGATGCTGAGTTTGCTGCCAAATCTTGACTAAGTAATGCTGCAGTGACAATACAGTGCATTTCTCTTTTTGAATTAGTGTTTTCATTTTCTTTGGATAAATATTTAGACGTGGAATTTCTGGATCAGATGGTAGTTCTATTTTTAATTTTTTGAGGAACCTCTGTACTGCTTTACACAGCGACTGTATCAATTTACATTCTCACCAGCTGTGCACAATGATTCCCTTTCCTCCATGTACACAGCAAAAATGGTATCTCATTGTAGTTTTGATTTGCATTTCCCTGAGGATTGAGGATATTGAGCCTCTTTTCCTGTGTCTGTTGGTCATGTGCAGGTTCTCATTGGAGAGATGTCTATTCAGATCCTCTGCCCGTTTCTAAATTGGGTTGTTTGATTTTTTTATATTGTGTTGTATTAGTCCCTTACATATTTTGAATATTACTCTTGGTTATATCATTTGTAAATATCTTTTCATAGTCATTAGGTTGCCTTTTTGTTTTGTTGATGGTTTCCTTTGCTACGTAGAAGCTTTTTAGTTTTATGTAGTCCCATTTATTTAGTTTAGCTTTTGTTGGCCTTGACTAAGGAGACTGATCCAAAAAACTATTGTTTAATTGCCTATTTTTTTTCCTAGAAGTTTTATTGCCTATGTTTTTTTTTTCTTAGAAGTTTTGTACTTCTGGTCTTATATTTAAACCTTTAATCCATTTCAGATTTTTTGGCATGTGTCTGGTGTAGAAAGTAGTCCAGTTTCATTCATTTGCATGGAGCTATTCAGTTTTCCCAACACCATTTATTGAGGAGTCTTTTCCCTAGTGTATATTCTTGCCTCCTTTGTTGAAGATTGGCTGTGTAAGTGCGGGCTTATTTCTGGGCTTTCTATACTGATGTGTGTGTCTGTTTTTATGCCAGTACCACACAGTTTTGATTACCATAGCTTTGTAGTATAGTTTGAAGTCAGGGAGCATGGTACTTCCACCTTCATTCTTCTTTCTCAAGATTGCTTTGGCTATTCAGAGATTTTTTTTGTTCCATACTAAATTTTTGGATTATTTGTTACAGTTTTGTGAAAAATTCACATTTTGATTAGGGATGGCAGTAAATCTGTAGATTGCTTTGGATAATATGGACGTTTTAACAATAGTGGTTCTTCTAGTCCATGAACATCTTTCCATTTATCTTCAATTTCTTTCATCAGGGTCTTAGAGTTTTCAGAGAACAGGTGTTTCATCTCCTTGTTTTAATTTATTCCTGTGTATTTTATTCTTCTTGATGCAATTGTAAATGAGATTGTTTTTAAAGTTTCTTTTTTCTGATAACTTATTATTTGTGTATAGAAATAGAACAGATTTCTATATTAATTTTGAATCCTGTAACTTTACTGAATTCAAATAGTGACAGTTTTACTATTTTCAATTTCGATGTCTTTTATTTCTTCTTCTTGTCTGATTGATGTGGCTAGGATATCCAATACTCTGCTGGATAAAGTGGCAAGAGTGGAAATCTTTGTCTTGTTCTCAGTCTTAGAGGAAAAGCTTTCACCTTCTTACCATTGAGTATGATGTTAGCTTGAGTTTCATATATGGACTTTAACTTAAAATAGACTCTATACACATAGGATTTTACATATGAACCTCATGGGAACCACAGACCAAATGCCTGCAATAGATACACAAAGAATACAGAAAGGAATACAGATGTAACACTAAAGAAAGTCACCATATCACAAGGGAAGAGTGCAGGAAAAGAAGAGAGTAATAGAGAATTACAAAAACTACCAGAAAATGATCAACAAAATGGCAACAAGTACATATCTATCCATTGCTTTAAATGTAAATGAACTAAGTGCTCCAATCAAAGGACATGGTGTGGTTGAATGGATGAAAAAATAAGCCCAATGTGCTGCCTGCAGAGACCCATTTCAGATCTGAAGAAACACACAGACTGAGAGTGAAGGGATGGGAGAAGATATTCCTTGCAAATGGGAATGAAAAGAAAGTTAAGATAGTAATACTCATGTCAGACAAAACAGGCTTTAAAAGAAAGACAATAGCAAGAAACAAAGAAGGGCATTACATCATGAGAGAGGGGTCAAACCAAGAAGAGGATCTAGCATTTACAAATATTTATGCATCCAACATAGGAATGCCTAAATATGTCAAGCAAATATCAGCAGACATAAACAGAGACATCAACAGTAATATAATATTAGTAAGGGACTTTAGTATCCCATTTATATCAATGGATAGATCATCCAGACAGAAAATTGATCATCAGTTTTATTTTATTTATTTATTTATTTAAAATTTTTTTTTTCCAATTTATTTATTTTCAGAAAAACAGTATTCATTATTTTTTCACCACACCCAGTGCTCCATGCAAGCCGTGCCCTCTATAATACCCACCACCTGGTACCCCAACCTCCCACCCCCCCGCCACTTCAAACCCCTCAGATTGTTTTTCAGAGTCCATAGTCTCTCATGGTTCATCTCCCCTTCCAATTTACCCAAAACCACATACCCTCCCCAATGTCCATAACCCTACCTCCCTTCTCCCAACCCCCCTCCCCCCAGCAACCCACAGTTTGTTTCGTGAGATTAAGAGTCACTTATGGTTTGTCTCCCTCCCTATCCCATCTTGTTTCATGGATTCTTCTCCTACCCACTTAAGCCCCCATGTTGCATTACCACTCCCTCATATCAGGGAGATCATATGATAGTTGTCTTTCTCCGCTTGACTTATTTCGCTAAGCATGATACGCTCTAGTTCCATCCATGTTGTCGCAAATGGCAAGATTTCGTTTCTTTTGATGGCTGCATAGTATTCCATTGTATATATATACCACATCTTCTTGATCCATTCATCTGTTGATGGACATCTAGGTTCTTTCCATAGTTTGGCTATTGTGGACATTGCTGCTCTAAACATTCGGGTGCACGTGCCCCTTTGGATCACTACGTTTGTATCTTTAGGGTAAATTCCCAGTAGTGCAATTGCTGGGTCATAGGGCAGTTCTATTTTCAACATTTTGAGGAACCTCCATGCTGTTTTCCAGAGTGGTTGCACCAGCTTGCATTCCCACCAACAGTGTAGGAGGGTTCCCCTTTCTCCGCATCCTCGCCAGCATCTGTCATTTCCTGACTTGTTGATTTTAGCCATTCTGACTGGTGTGAGGTGATATCTCATTGTGGTTTTGATTTGTATTTCCCTGATGCCGAGTGATATGGAGCACTTTTTCATGTGTCTGTTGGCCATCTGGATGTCTTCTTTGCAGAAACGTCTGTTCATGTCCTCTGCCCATTTCTTGATTGGATTATTTGTTCTTTGGGTGTTGAGTTTGCTAAGTTCTTTATAGATTTTGGACACTAGTCCTTTATCTGATATGTCGTTTGCAAATATCTTCTCCCATTCTGTCAGTTGTCTTTTGGTTTTGTTAACTATTTCCTTTGCTGTGCAAAAGCTTTTGATTTTGATGAAATCCCAAAAGTTCATTTTTGCCCTTGCTTCCCTTGCCTTTGGCGATGTTCCTAGGAAGATGTTGCTGCGGCTGAGGTCGAAGAGGTTGCTGCCTGTGTTCTCCTCAAGGATTTTGATGGATTCCTTTCTCACATTGAGGTCCTTAATCCATTTTGAATCTATTTTTGTGTGTGGTGTAAGGAAATGGTCCAATTTCATTTTTCTGCACGTGGCTGTCCAATTTTCCCAACACCATTTATTGAAGAGGCTGTCTTTTTTCCATTGGACATTCTTTCCTGCTTTGTCGAAGATTAGTTGACCATAGAGTTGAGGGTCTATTTCTGGGCTCTCTATTCTGTTCCATTGGTCTATGTGTCTGTTTTTGTGCCAGTACCATGTTGTCTTGATGATGACAGCTTTGTAATAAAGCTTGAAGTCCGGAATTGTGATGCCACCAACTTTGGCTTTCTTTTTCAATATCCCTTTGGCTATTCGAGGTCTTTTCTGGTTCCATATAAATTTTAAAATTATTTGTTCCATTTCTTTGAAAAAGATGGATGGTACTTTGATAGGAATTGCATTAAATGTGTAGATTGCTTTAGGTAGCATAGACATTTTCACAATATTTATTCTTCCAATCCAGGAGCATGGAACATTTTTCCATTTCTTTGTGTCTTCCTCAATTTCTTTCATGAGTACTTTATAGTTTTCTGAGTATAGATTCTTAGCCTCTTTGGTTAGGTTTATTCCTAGGTATCTTATGGTTTGGGGTGCAATTGTAAATGGGATTGACTCCTTAATTTCTCTTTCTTCTGTCTTGTTGTTGGTGTAGAGAAATGCAACTGATTTCTGTGCATTGATCTTATATCCTGACACTTTACTGAATTCCTGTATAAGTTCTAGCAGTTTTGGAGTGGAGTCTTTTGGGTTTTCCACATAGAGTATCATATCATCTGCGAAGAGTGATAATTTGACTTCTTCTTTGCTGATTTGGATGCCTTTAATTTCCTTTTGTTGTCTGATTGCTGAGGCTAGGACTTCTAGTACTATGTTGAAAGCAGTGGTGATAATGGACATCCCTGCCGTGTTCCTGACCTTAGTGGAAAAGCTTTCAGTTTTTCTCCATTGAGAATGATATTTGCGGTGGGTTTTTCATAGATGGCTTTGATGATATTGAGGTATGTGCCCTCTATCCCTACACTTTGAAGGGTTTTGAGCAGGAAGGGATGTTGTACTTTGTCAAATGCTTTTTCAGCATCTATTGAGAGTATCATATGGTTCTTGTTCTTTCTTTTATTGATGTGTTGTATCACATTGACTGATTTGCGGATGTTGAACCAACCTTGCAGCCCAGGGATAAATCCCACTTGGTCATGGTGAATAATCCTTTTAATGTACTGTTGAATCCTATTGGCTAGTATTTTGGTGAGAATTTTTGCATCTGTGTTCATCAAGGATATTGGTCTATAGCTCTCTTTTTTGATGGGATCCTTGTCTGGTTTTGGGATCAAGGTGATGCTGGCCTCATAAAATGAGTTTGGGAGTTTTCCTTCCATTTCTATTTTTTGGAATAGTTTCAGGAGAATAGGAATTAGTTCTTCTTTAAATGTTTGGTAGAATTCCCCCGGGAAGCCATCTGGCCCTGGGCTTTTGTTTGTTTGGAGATTTTTAATGACTGTTTCAATCTCCTTACTGGTTATGGGTCTGTTCAGGCTTTCTATTTCTTCCTGGTTCAATTTTGGTAGTTTATATGTTTCTAGGAATGCATCCATTTCTTCCAGATTGTCAAATTTGTTGGCGTAGATTTGCTCATAGTATGTTCTTATAATAGTTTGTATTTCTTTGGTGTTAGTTGTGATCTCTCCTCTTTCATTCATGATTTTATTTATTTGGGTCCTTTCTCTTTTCTTTTTGATAAGTCTGGCCAAGGGTTTATCAATTTTATTAATTCTTTCAAAGAACCAGCTCCTAGTTTGGTTGATTTGTTCTATTGTTTTTTTGGTTTCTATTTCATTGATTTCTGCTCTGATCTTTATGATTTCTCTTCTCCTGCTGGGCTTAGGGTTTCTTTCTTGTTCTTTCTCCAGCTCCTTTAGGTGTAGGGTTAAGTTGTGTACCTGAGACCTTTCTTGTTTCTTGAGAAAAGCTTGTACCGCTATATATTTTCCCCTCAGGACTGCCTTTGTTGTGTCCCACAGATTTTGAACCGTTGTATTTTCATTATCATTTGTTTCCATGATTTTTTTCAATTCTTCTTTAATTTCCCGGTTGACCCATTCATTCTTTAGAAGGATGCTGTTTAGTCTCCATGTATTTGTGTTCTTTCCAAACTTCCTCTTGTGGTTGAGTTCTAGCTTCAGATCATTGTGGTCTGAAAATATGCAGGGAATGATCCCAATCTTTTGATACTGGTTGAGTCCTGATTTAGGACCGAGGATGTGATCTATTCTGGAGAATGTTCCATGTGCACTAGAGAAGAATGTGTATTCTGTTGCTTTGGGATGAAATGTTCTGAATATATCTGTGATGTCCATCTCATCCAGTGTATCATTTAAGGCCTTTATTTCCCTGTTGATCTTTTGCTTGGATGATCTGTCCATTTCAGTGAGGGGAGTGTTAAAGTCTCCTACTATTATTGTATTATTGTTGATGTGTTTCTTTGATTTTGTTATTAATTGGTTTATATAGTTTGCTGCGCCCACGTTGGGGGCATAGATATTTAAAATTGTTAGATCTTCTTGTTGGACAGACCCTTTGAGTATGATATTGTGTCCTTCTTCATCTCTTATTATAGTCTTTGGCTTAAAATCTAATTGATCTGATATAAGGATTGCCACTCCTGCTTTTTTCTGATGTCCATTTATTTAAAAAATTTTTAAAGACAGACTGCCACATGCAGCACCTCATTTGGATGTGTCTGGAGTCTTGGAAGTTTGAGTACCCTCCATTCTCCTACAAATGGACCTGAGAGCCTGTTTGAGGGTTCTAGCAGGGGAGCACAGCTACTCGTATACCCTTGACCGAAGAACGGTCCTCTCTTCTATCCAGGAAGGTCTTCCTCTTTGACTAAGTGCACAGCTTTGGGAGGGACACACATGGCACGATGAAGGAGGAAGGGTACACCTGCCTAGCCAGCCAGATCAGCTGAATCAACCCTGGTGATCAATGGGGTGACAGATGTCACAGCCAGATCGTTCTCACATCTGAAACATCAGCTTTAAACAACATATTAGACCAGAGGGATTCAGTAGATGTTTACAGAACATTCTTTGCCAAAGCAGCAGAATACAACATTCTTCTCAACTGCCAGTGGTCCATTCTCCAGGACAGATCACACGGGAAGCCCTAAAAGCAGTCTCAATAAGTTAAAGAAGATTGAAGTCATATCAAGCATCTTTTCTGATCATAGTATGAAACCAGAGATCAGTTACAAAAGAAAAAAATGAAAACAAGCAATATCAACAACAAAACATCACAGAAAAAACACAAACATGTGGAATTAAACATTACGCTACTAAATGCTACCCAACTGGTGGTCAGTGAAGGGGAAAAACAAAAGCTACTTTGAGGGTGCCTGGGTGGCTCAGTGGGTTAAGCCGCTGCCTTCGGCTCAGGTCATGATCTCAGGGTCCTGGGATCGAGTCCCGCATCAGGCTCTCTGCTCAGCAGGGAGCCTGCTTCCTCCTCTCTCTCTCTGCCTGCCTCTCTGCTTACTTGTGATCTCTCTCTGTCAAATAAATAAATAAAATCTTTAAAAAAAAAAAGCTACTTTGAGACACATTAAAATAGAGGCCCAACAGTTCAGAATCTTTGGATGTAACAGAAGCACTTCTAGGAGGGAAGTTTATAATGATTACAGATCTGAGGAAACAAGAAGAATCTCAAAAAATCTAAGTTATACCTAAAAGATCTAGAAAAAGAAGAACCAACAAAGCACAAAGTTAGTAGAAGGAAGGAAATAATAAAGCTCAAAGAGGGAATAAGTGAAATAGGGACTGAAAAAACAAAAACAAACAAACAAACAAACAAAAACACCAAACAACAGAAAAGAGCAATGAAACTGAGCTGGTTCTTTGAAAAGATAAGTAAAATTGATCGACCTTAGGCCAGACTCATCAAGAAAAAAAAAAAAAAAGAGAGAGAGAGAGGTAGAGAGAGGCTCCATTTACTTTTTTTTTTCTTTTAAAGATTTTATTTATTATCAGAAAGAGAGCAGGAGTGGAGGGGATGGGGAGAGGGAGAGGGAAAAGCTGACTCCCCACTGAGGTGAGGCTCCATCCCAGGATCCCGTGACCAGGACCTGAGCCGAAACCAGATGCTTCACCAACTGAGCCTCCCAGGTGCCCTCCTTTTACTTTTAAAATGTATTTTCCCTTTGAATATGTTCAACTGATTTGGTATGCTTAAGTATGTATGTTGAGGCAATTTATTTCAGTTTTGAACATGGTTTGCTTTAAAGGCTGGACAAGCTAATTTCTGATTAATTCACATGTTAGGGAGTCTTAAGCTACCCACCTGTGTTTGCAGAGATTTATACAAAATAAACTTTTGGGATGAAAACATACATTTAACTTTTAAACAGGGCTGGTGATTAGTTATAAGAAGTTCCATGCCAGGCAACACTCCAAGCTTTCTAGACAGTAACTCCTTTAATTCTTACAGTGCCCTTATGAGATAGGATTTAATAATTTTGTATTTTATAGATAAGAAAAACTGAGAAACACACAGAGGTTAATGAATAATTCCTGAAATGAACAAGGTTTAAATTGATTGAATGCGGGAGAGCATCTAATATAAATAATTCAGTTACCTACATAGATGTTTCCCTCGTCTGACTATATTTTATTATTAAACTAATATAGAGTGAAAATAGAGAGATTACGCATGTTTTCTAGTTGTCTTGTAACAATAAAGTAGACAATTATTGTCTTGTAAATCACTTTCCAGTATATTTTGTTGGCATTAAGCAGGAATTAGGACACTGAGCATATTGATACAAAATATGCATTAATTGTTGCTTGTTCACCAAGTAAGCATCACTGAGTGTCTGCAGTGGGTCAGGCAATCAACTTGTAACTGAAACCCTGATTCTTGTAATCATACAGCTAACCATTTGGTCCTCCTTCCCTCTCTCTTTCCTCCCTTCCTCCTATTTTCACTCTCTCCATTATTTTTTTTTAATTAATTTTGCCTAAGTCTATTTTCTACATTTCCACTTGCCAATACTATGTGCATTTAAAGAACACTGGGGAAAGCCATGAATGTTGTGCTCCAGAAGCAGCCACTTCCGGAGGGCTGGAGCCAGAGCTGTCAAGCTGGGAGAGGGACACCGGGTGGGCTGGCCTGGAGACCCTGTCCAGAGCTCCAGACCTGGTGAGAGGAAGGCCTAGAGTCTGTGGGTATTTATGTATTGAGGATTGCACATGTGTGTTCTGGAGTGGTTTCAGATCATTAAGGTAGCCTCTTTCTTCTTTGTCTAGAACCTGGCCAGCCATACTGTTGTTACAGGATCCCTTCCCATTGGGTGTGAAGCATTGTCACCCTCATGTATCAACCTCTTCATCATTGATCACCATCCTTTGGGTTTACTGGCATCTACAGAATGAAAATTGCTCTTGCATTTGACCTTGCCGATCTCTCCATCTCCCTCCCCACCCCAACCCCACCCCACACTGGGAGCAAGGATGGGCATCATGAGAGACACCACAGAGGAGGTGACTCTGGGATAGGGCTAGTGGCGGGGGATACATGCTGAGAAACAGGCAGCTCCAAGGGTTCAGACAGGCTCTGTTCCACATTGGGTTATGGCCACGAGGACTTATGGAGACTGAATTCGGACCCTTGTTTTGCTACCTAAAAAAATAATACTCTAGTGCAGGACCACTTGCTTCCAGAGGCATGGGTGAACTAAGAGTGGCCTGCAGAAAAAAGTAGCAGAGCGTATTATATTTTAATAATTATGGGGGTTTTTTTGCACTGTTTCAAGATTCATTGTTTATGTATAACACCCAGTGCTCCATGAAATATGTGCCCTCCTTAATATCCACTCCCAGGCACCCCCCCAAAACCCTCAGTTTGTTTCTCAGGGTCCACAGTCTCTCATGGTTCATCTCCCCCTCCAATTTCCCCCAACTTACTTCTCCTCTCTATCTCCCAATGTCCTCCATGTTATTCCTATGCTCCACAAGTAAGTGAAACCATATGATAATTGATTCTCTCTGCTTGACTTATTTCACTCAGCATAATCTTCTCCAGTCCCATCCATGTTGATACAAAAGTTGGGTATTCATCCTTTCTGATGGAGGCATGATACTCCATTGTATATATGGACCATATCGTCTTTATCCATTCGTCCGTTGAAGGGCATCTCTGCTCTTTGCGCAGTTTGGCTATTGTGGCCATTGCTGCTATGAACACTGGGGTGCATATGGCCCTTCTTTTCACTACATCTGCATCTTTGGGGTAAATACCCAGGAGTGCAACTGCACGGTCATAGGGTAGCTCTATTTTTAATTTTTTGAGGAATCTCCACACGGTTTTCCAAAGTGGCTGCACCAACTTGTATCCCACCAACAGTGTAAGAGGGTTCCCCTTTGTCCACATCCTCTCCAACACATGTAGTTTCCTGCCTTGTTAATCTTTGCCATTCTAACTGGCGTAAGGTGGTATCTCAGTGTGATTTTAATTTGAATTTCCCTGATGGCTAATGATGATGAACATTTTTCATATGTCTGTTAGCCATTTGTATGTCTTCTTTGGAGAAGTGTCTGCTTATGTCTTCCGCCCATTTTTTGACATGATTATCTGTTTTTTGGGTTTTGAATTTGAGAAATTCTTTCTAGATCTTGGATACAAGCCCTTTGTCTGTATTGTCATTTGTGAATATCTTCTCCCATTCCATGGGTTGTCTCTTTGTCTCTTTGTTTTGTTGACTGTTTCCTTTGTTGTGCAGAAGTTTTTGATCTTGAAGAAGTCCCAAAAGTTCATTTTTCACTTTTGTTTCCTTTGTCTTTGGAGACATGTCTTTTTTTTTTTTTTAGATTTTAAAAATTTATTTATTTGACAGAGAGAAAGACAGATCACAAGTAGGAAAAGAGACAGGCAGGGGTGGGGGGGGCAGGCTCCCCACCGAGCCGAGAACCCAATGTGGGGCTCAATCCCAGGACCCTAGGATCATGACGTGAGCCAAAGGCAGAGGCTTGAACCCACTGAGCCACCCAGGCGCTGCTGGAGATGTATCTTGAAAGAAGTTGCTGTGGCTTTTGTCGAAGAGGTTATCGCCTATGTTCTCTAGGATTCTGATGGATTCCTATTCCACGTTGAGGTCTTTCATCCATTTAGAGTTTACCTTTGTGTACGGCGTAAGAGTGTCATGGGCACATTTTAGAGGGATGCACTGTTTTACTGAAGGTGAGCATTCCCTCACTCAACATGTTCCTGTCAGGGTCCCCTCCTAACTTCTTCAGCATTCTCGAGAGACGCCATTACGTGCCTTCAGGCTGTAAGGTTCTTGCCTGCACCTGCCTGGAGCAGCCTGGCCATGTAGGTAGCAGAATGAACGAGTGAAGTGGCCCATTCCTGCTTTATCACAGAGTGGGAGTTAGTAAGTGCTCCGGTTATTAAGAGCCTGAGAAACAGACAGAAGGGAGCAGAGGAAGTGGCTGAGGGCAAGGCAAGGTCCTCAAAGAGATGAGTAATGGGCAACAAAGTTGCAGGATGAGAGTCTTGTGATCACGTGATCTGTTACCACCTGGCACTCTCTCTTTGTTCCATGGGGACTTGTCTGCAAACTGCGCAGTAGGTGAGGACTGATGACCTCTTTCTCGCCGGGCTCATTCAACAGCTGGGTTATTAGAAAGCTCTGATCATGGACAGAGGCTCCAAAGGCTATTTTTTCATAAAAACGAGTGTTTAGCAAACACTTGTCCGTTGGAGTGAGCGGCAGACATGACAAGGTGCTGACTGGGCTGCGTCTGTTTTTGAATAGCAGGAACCGGTTCTATCATTCAGCCATATGTCACTCATCAAATATTCAGCGGCTAGAGCTTTTACAAAGGCTTTTTATAGGTGCGTGCACATGCAGCAGGGAATAAGGAGACTCAGCTTCTGGAAGCTGGGCTTGGCTTTTTTATCTGAGCACCGGCTAGTTGGAAGGAGGGAGTTGGTAGGGGAATGATTACCTGGGAAATCTAAAAATATTCACGGTCCAGGATTTTGCTGATTTTTTTTTAATTGCTTTGTTTGTAAAACCCTGACAGAACCTGAATGAACAGGTGCCCTACATTTATTCCTGGGACCACTTATTATAGGAAGATAGAACTGTATTGAGTGGCCAGGGCAAGATGGACTGCTGATTGATTGATTGACTTGATTGAGTCATCTGACAAATATTTATGAGGCATTTACTTTTTGCAAATAAGATAGAACCAGTAGGACGACAGGAAGCCAAAAGCAACATAGCCCCTATAATCCAGATTGAGTCTCTAGTTGGTGATACTAGATTAAGTGTATGTTTAATTGTTTAAAGTATGTTCTAGAGCCTAAATATAGTCAATCCTCAGGATTCAAAGAGTCTATATTTGTGAATTTGTCTACCTGTTAAAATGTATCTGTTAGGTCAGAATAATGCTCCCAGGGCTTCTGTGGTCATTCATGGATGTGTGCAGAGTGGCAAACACTTGGAGTCTCCCGCCACGCATGTTTCCAGTGGAGGAAGAATGAGCAGAAGCTCTCCCTTCTGGCTTTAGCTCCCAGATTGTAAACCTTAGGTGTCTTTTCTGCATTTATTTAGTGCCATATTTTCCACATTTTGTTCTTTTCGCGGGTGGTGTTGCTGTTTAAAATTCCCTGCCCATCCCAGTCCCAGGTAGTGTTATAGTGCTGTCTCCTGTTCCCAAGTGCAAGAAGGAAGTGAGGGGCTCTACAGAGGAAGTTCCTTTATCAGGACAGGTTTGTTTGGCCCTTGAGTCACGGTGCTGTCGACCATGAGTTCCGTGTTAATGAATCAACACGATATATTAAATAATGTGTCTTTAAACAGACATGCGCATAAAACAAGGCTCTCTATTGATCAGTTGATGAAAATATTGTAACCAGAGATTCTCAGGAACCTGACCCTGTGTTTTTCCCCTAGGAACAGTGGTTAAGTATTCTCTAATTCAGTGTTCATGGCAGCATGATAGAACCTAACTCTCTTGAATAACAAGAATTAATTGTATAAATTTTTGCACTAGAATGTGAGTTCTTAAGTATTGCTGTCAGAATTTTCTTTAAGGTGAGTTGTGTTATGACAGTGTGGAGGTAAGTGTGGCTGAGGAATGCCTCTATGAAGTTGTTCAAACTCCCTCTTTGGCGAAGAGTTCTCTGATTTTCATTTAAGTCTCTTTTCTGAATTGTTTTCTTAGAGGCCTAGAATTTTAAACTTGAGACACAGATCTATCTCTGGAAGTGCCATACTATATTAGATTGGTGTTATCCTTATAGACGGTGTGTGTAGGAGGGAGGGGAGAGAAGCTTGCGCTTTTAACATTTTCAATGTTTAAGTAAATTATCCATTAATTTAATAATAATAATAATAATGTTTTTACATTTTTCAAAGACTTCTATTTTTTTATTTCTATAGCATTCCCAACATTATCCTAAGAGACTGGTATTACTATTTTCCTACTTTACAAATGAGAAATAGGTTCAGGTTAATTTGCTAGATGTTTGTATAAATATCTAAATATATATATATACTTAATGTATATGTACTATATATGTGTATATATATACACTAGATACATAAGTGTAAATACATACATAAATCCTATATGTATATTTATGTATATAAGTATATATAAATATATATATAATTTCTCCTAAGTTTTTCTATCTCAATTGCAAATCTAATGAATCCAAACTGTGAAACGTGTGAAAGGAATGTTATCAGGAATCTTGGATAATGTCAGGACTAGCATACCGCTAAGATAATTTTTACTAACTGATACTATTTTGTTTATTTAATTTTCCAAAATTTTATTTATTTATTTGAGAGAGAATGTATGAGAGAGAGCAAACACAGCAAGGGGAGGAGCAGAAGGAGAAGGAGAAGCAGACTCCTTGCCAAGCAGGGAGCCTGGTGTGGGGCTCGATCCTGGGACTCCAGAATTGTGACCTGAGCCAAAGGCAGATGCCCAACCATCTGAGCCACTCAGGCGCCCCAACTGCTCTTATTTGAAAACATATCAGTAAGCTTTCTGTTTATTTCAGGAAGTAAATATGGTTAGGCAGAAAATGGGTACCTTTTTTTCCATGAATTTCATGAATGTCCCTTAATTCTCAGTTTTTGAAGACCCTGTAGGTTTGCTCTCTCTTACAACCTCTGTCTTGCCTACACGGAGGTAAAATGTCCAAAAACCATGCAACTTATTGATAGTCTATATATACATATGTGTATGTAAATATTATAATTACTAGATAAAATGCAGGATGACCTGTTACATTTGAATTTTAGATAAACACAGAATAACATTTAAGTATGATTTTTCCCAAGTTGCATGGAACATACTTATTAATACTACAAAATTAAATTATTCATTTTTTTTTGAAATTCACATGTAACTGGATTTCTTGCATTTTTATTTGCTAAATTTGGTAACCTTGATAATAATCATATGTGTGTACATGTGTGTATGTTTGTAAAAGAAGAAGATAGTCCCTATTTTTTCAAATCACCATTTGCTTGGCTCAATACAGGCATCATACAGGTAAGCATTTCTAAACTCTACAATTTTCACTTTGATGCAAAATGTTGATTTCCCCCTCCAACTGTTTATTTATATAGATGTTTAGCATGTTAACAACAAGAGAGATTGAAAATTTCAGCAGGCTGAGATTATAGTTAGCTAATTAAACTTATATCTAGAATACACCTTTATATGTCAAAACACTTTTTTGATAACCTTTTTTGGGGGGTCAGAGCCAGCTTACTGATAAAATTAAAACTGAACGTTACCAGCAGAATACTCTAAAGATAGAGTTTTCCTTATCTTATTTAACTATAAATTTAATTCAACTTCAGAGGCTGGTTAGGGTCCTTGGGTTACTTTCTTAGCTTCAAGCCCCTACATTTTACCATTAAACTGCCATGGGTTTGATGACTGGCATTTCTACCCCTGCCCCTCTCAGCTGCGTGATCACAACCTGGCGGATCCTCCATCCAACGCACCCATTCTGCCGACAGTGACAGGTGACTCTCTGATAGCTTCCTCTCAGGCTCTCAAGAGATCCACTTCATCTCCATCCCTCCCCTTGAGACTTCTAACAAGTCCATTTCGGGCAGCATTCCCTCCAGATCATCACTGTTCTGTGGACAGGCCCCTGAGGAATCCTTGGTGGTAGTGGTATTTATTCACAGTCCAGTGAGTGAAGCAACCAAACTTCCTTTTCCCACACTGGCCATCTGACACTTGGCCGCTGTGCCGGATGGTGTGTGTGGGGGGGACTACGTGTACAAAGTGCGCACAGTCTCTGCCCCAACCAGGAGGCATGTGTGTGTGTGTGTGTGTGTGTGAAAGAGAAAGAGAGAGAGAGAGAGAGAGAGAGAGAGAGACTGACCTTGTGTGACTGGGCTATGATGGCTGTGAGTTCTCCTGAGACAGAGGGGACAGCAGATGATGGTGGCGGTCACCCAGGGTCTACATTTCTTAGTACCTTGTTTGGTCAGAGGCAGGTTTTCTCGGTTGACCCGAATGAAAACGCGTGTTATAACTCTCAGGGGAGAGAGATGGTTATGGGGTGCTCCGCGTTGCCTTCCCCACAAACACTGCTAAAGGATAACATCTTTGTCAGAGAGGACATTCGGCCTTTATGAATAGTGTGAAATAGATGTCATGGCGAGAAAATGGCCAACCAGGAGCTTGGATAAAATGGCTGTCTATAGAAAGACAGATGGGACTTAGCTGTAATGGGTGAACAGATGCTCTAAGAGTTCATTCAGTTCCAGGTGTAATTTTTGATGGGTTTTGCACCAAAGGGCCCTATAGATACTAAGTGAGCAGCTGTTACTCCACTGGAGAAATGGAGGAAGTTGCAAGGGGATTAGTTCCTTACAGGAATTTTAATTTAATTTTCCAAATTGCACAGCAGTCACATTTTTCTAAGTTGTATTAAAGCAACACTGATGTGTCATGTTTTCTCACATTAAGAAGACCCATTCAATTGACATAGCAGAAAAATGATGAACACATTTAGTCTAAACACAAAACGACCACAGATGTGGGGAGATAATATGGTAAAATAAACAATGACTAACATCATGATTTCCTCTGGTTCCGGCTATTTAATTTAAAACCCCACTGATCTTTACAGACAATGAGAGTGGCTGTCTGGAGGACGGGCTGGGTTCTCTAGTGCTGTTTCTGCTTTGCAATCATGGCTTTGTCCGTTCATGAGCTCAGGGCCATGCTGCCCAGTTCTCGCCTCTTCAAGGGTGCTGACCTTCCAAAGCTCCCGAACTTGGTATTGAATTGTTCGCTCTTTTCATTCCCAGAGCTCTGGGATTAAATCTGGGCAATTTTTGAGTCACGTAATCTTGTGCCCTTAGCAGCTCCTGTGAACTCCCAAGTGTGCATATTTCGGGGCACGTATCACTGTTCAGGGTTCCCCTGGCTTGTTACCCCTAGAGAGTTTGGAGGCAATGATTAGAACAGTTTAGTGGAATGCGAACCACTTGACGAGTCATGTTCTAGAATTTTCTTCACTTTTCCCACCTGCCACGGTCTGTGAAAATGCCAGTAGCTGACTCTCTCTCCTTACTATGACATTTTCAAGTAGACTGCAGAACATTCTGGGCTCTGAACAACAGTGTCCCCTCAGAGAGAGGATTCTGTTTCCACCAGAGGGCGCCACTTTGCCCAAAACCGTTCCCCAAGGGCTGGTTTTCCCAGCCTTTTGGGACAATTCCCAATAATCCCATTTAATTGGCTTCATTTATACTTTCCTCTGGAAAAATAAAGATAATTTTCAGTAATCCTGTATACTGAGTATTATTTGACTTTAAATTGCAAGGAAAAACCAGAATGTTTTTGGAAAGGTGACGAGCAGAACACAGCTTCATGGAAATCAAACTTACTAGCAAGAAAAGTAGCACTAATTCAAGAACTGACTTAATGATGAAACCAAAATATATTCATTCCCTCCAAATTGAGGCTAACTACAGGGTTGGGGACCAAAGAGCCCGAGAAGAGATTTCAGAAAGGGAAGTACACTGCCCTAAGGACAAAGGCAGAAAGTAACCTTTATGAACCGGTACATACGTGACAGTAGATTGTATTTTCTGTAAGAATGATAGAACCCAGCACATTATGAAGCATTTCCAGCCATATCCTTCTGTGCTGTCATTCAAGAATAGCAGCGAAATATCCACTTATGGAACTAATTTCATTATATGGCAGACATGCGATGCAATTATTTTATCAATAGTGAAGATGACAGTTATGTTCTCATTATGTTCTCATCAGCATATTCATTATCTCCGAGATATTTATTGGAGATTTTTAAAGTTAGGATGGAAGATACAGAGAAGTATAGAGAATCCAGTGTATTGAAACTCAAGGAATTTACCATCTAATTCTGAGATTCTACTTGGAAATCATGTTAAATGACGTCGCAGTGCGTCAATAGTGGGAATAATCACACAGATAACTAACATTTACTGTTATGTAACTAAAGAGGGTGGGCTTGTCCTGGATGGTGAGGAGCATCTACTAAAAGTCCTGATTTTACTTGGACATAATTAATATTCCATCCCTCTTTCAGACCGCGTTTGGCCCATAACAGATCTATATGTTTTTTATGGTTTCTCCTAAAAAGTGAAAGCAGGTCCTCATGTCACCTGTGAAATGCTGTGTCTGTGTTTTTCTGGGCTACTGTTTATCTAAAGGCTGTTTTTAACTATACAGCTCTGGGTTAAAAAGTATGAGTCCGTTTATGTGTCTGTAGGGAGCTGAGGGGACTGGGGAGGTTAATACAGTGCTATTTCCTATTCATAAGAAAGCATCAGGAAAAAAAAAAGTCCTTGGGGGAAATCTTAACCTATCCAATGTTGAAGCTCGTTTTTGCTAATTTTTAAGCCTGAGGGTGGTGATGGAAAGGAAAAGAAAGTGTGTATACATGTGTGTTTGCATGTGCACGCATGTGTTTTTGTGTCTGTGCATATGTACATGTGTGTGCATGTGTGTGTCTGTGAGTACATGCGTCTCTGTGTGTGTTTATACCTGTGTGCATGTGTGTACATGAATATGTGTGTGTGAATGTACATCTGTGTCTATTTAAAATGAATAATGTTTTTCTGAAAATAAATAAATTGGAAAAAAAAACAAAAAAAATTATGCATGACAGAAAAAAAAATAAAATAGATCCAACTTAAGTGGGTCATTTCAGTCAGGGGGATGAGAAGAAAGGGGAGAATGAGAAAGTCAGGAGAATTTGCCTCAGTGTTTGCCCGCATGTTTGAAAGGAGAATTGTGCTGTAGGAGAACAGTTTTGTAACATAAAGCCAGCAAGCAGAGCATAACAAAAACTTCGCCCAAAGCAGCCTGGCTTTAGAAGAACTCTGTTAAGATGATGTCTCTAGCATGTTATGGAACTTGGCACAGCTGTTTTTCCTTTCTGCCTATAGAATGTTCCATATGTCTGAAAAAGTCAAGTCAGCATTTGGGTGTTAAATTCTGCAGAGAGTTCGCTGCTGTCACCTAATCATTGCTCAAGGGAACAGTACCCATGGGTTTTCGGAGTGGGGATGAGATGGTGTGAACACATGGGATTCCTGCTTCATTCCCCTCAGTTGTGCTAGAATACCTCCTTTCTCCCCTTCCCTCGATTTCCTTCCTTTTCTTTCCTCTTCAGTTTCGTGGGATCCTACAGACAGTGTGAGTTTGGTTAAGACTATTTTGTAAATTAGACACTCTATAAACTGTGTCCCTGGGTCACTTATTTTGTTTAAGGATGCATTCAACACCTCCCCATCTACTTCTAGTCAAAGCTACCATGGTTTCAAGGCTACAATCTCGAAGAAATGGAAAAACTGAAAAATTGGAAAAATGAAGCATAGCCCTTTGTAATTTTTGATCTAATTGTCCCTCATAGCCAAACTTAGGATTTGCATGGAGCCATTTTTCCTTTTTCTGCTCTCTCCTTTTCTTTTCCTTTCCTTCCTTTTCTTCTCCTTTCTTTTACTTTTCCTGTTCCTTTTCCCTTTCCTTTTCTTTTTTTTTTCTTTTTTTCCCTCTCTTTTGCATTTTACCAATGAAGAGTTTGAAATATAGAGAAGTTGCACCATTTATATAAAGCTGCAAAGAAAGCGAGAGGTGAAATCCACACAGGAAGCCACACTCCTGATTTCTAACCCAGTGCTCTTTGCTGACCACCATGCTGCTTTGCAAGGACAGGCTGGGTGCCTATGTGCCTAGGCATTTGCAGGAGATTTGCCTAAGGAGCACAATCTCCCAGACTCCCAGGCATGTTGAAAAATGACAGGTGACGAGGAGAAATTGGATTGGACCTAACACTTCTGGAATGGATGGAAATTCTCAAATAAATGGCTGATTTATACTTGGTGTGGTAAATGGTTACTTTGTAATTTCCTGTCATTGAGTAAGTCTTGGTTAAAAACTAGGGAGAAGATAACAACTTAGAAACAATATTGCCAGGCTCCTGGATGGCTCAATGGCTTAAGCCTCTGCTTGGGGTCAGGTCATGATCCCAGGGTCCTGGCATTGAGACCCACATCAGGCTCTCTGCTCAGCAGGGAGCCTGCTTCCCCCTCTCTCTCTGCCTGCCTCTCTGTCTACTTGTGATCTCTCTCTCTCTGTGTAGAAAAAAAAAAAATCTTAAAAAAAAAAAAAAGAAACAATATTGCTCAGCCAGGTATCTTGAAGGCTTATGGCTTTTCCTTGAAGGGAGTTTACATTGTCCAAATACAATCTGATGAACTCTATGTGAATAGATGGTATGATGTTTATGGCTATGCTATTTTATAGTGATTCCGGTGTCTGGGATCTGGGGAAGAGAAAAGTTACACAGGCTCTAATACTGCTAAAGTTCTCTTAAGTTGTGCTGAGGATCTTTGATAGTGTCTGAGACAACAACAACAAAAAAAACAAGTGTGATACCATCCGTCTTGTTTTCTCGCTTGTTTTACTTGACTTAGATGTCCAGGTGCATGTGCATGCATGCGTGTGTGTGGTAGAGAGACATTCAGGTTCTTATTTGGACCAGAAGTGGTTGTTTTTGTTTTTGTTTTTTTAATTTGGGGAAACTCAAAGGTGGAAAGAAAGTTGGTCTGCCAGAATTATTTAAATGTTTAATAATCCTACTTGGTTGGAATAGTCAGAAAATTTTGCACATCAGATCGCACCTGAGAAATCAGAAGGGAAACCGATTATTTCCAGAGCCTCTCAGGTGCTTCCACAGGGAATTAGGGTCCTGGAAGAAATCCCAACAAGGTTTTCAGGCTTCACTACTTTGTCGTTCTTCAGGTAGGATGCCTTCTCTGGCAGACTGCCAGTGTGCCTGCCCATGGTTTCACCTGTGTCTGTCGGCCAGGAGGTATTCTCTGAAGGCAGGGCTGGAAGCTCCGAGGGTCCTTGAGGAAGTGGTGAAAGGATGTCATCTTCTGTGTGTGCGTGAAATTCCTCTCTCCTTCCAATCTATAACAAGCTTTCTCTTCTGAACCCCTATAGGACATAACATCTGAACCTCACAGTTGAGGTCTCCTCACATGTCTCCAGTTGATGGGGATAGTCTGATAAGTGTGACTTGTGCCTCCAACTAGATTGTATTTCCCTTTTATTCGAACCCTTTTCATAGGAGACAGAGTGAGAGCTCAATAATTGCTCTGTAGTTTAGCTTCACTTTCTTTTTCTTTTTTCTTTTTTCCTATCCCATTTCACCCCACACCCCTGCCCCTCTGGAAACCATCACATCGTTCTCTATGGTTAGGAGTCTTTTTCTTGACTTCTCTCTCTCTCTCTCTCTCCTCCTTTGCTCATTTGTTTTGTTTCTTAAGTTCCACATATGAGTGAAATCATCTGGGATTTGTCTTTCTCTGATTGATTTTATCTCGCTTAGCATTTATACTCTTGTTCCATCTGTGTCGTTGCAAATGGCAAGAATTCTTTTTTATGGCTGAATAGTACTCCATTGTGTATCTATACCACATCGCCTTTATCTATTTGCCAGTTGATGGACACTTGGACTGCTTGGCCATTGTAAATAATGCTACAATAAATCTAGAGATGGGTGTATCTGTTCAAATTAGTGTTTTCATTTTCTTTGGGTAAATACACAATAGTGGAATTACTGGATCATAAGCAAGCTCTATTTTTAACTTTTTGAGGAACCTCTCCACACTGTTTTCCAGAGTGGCTGCACCAGCTTGCATTCCCACCAATAATGTGGGAGGGATTCCCCTTTCTCTGCATCCTCGCCAGCATCTGTTGTTTCTTGTGTTGTTGAGTTTAGTCATTCTGACAGGTGCAAGGTGATATCTCATTGTAGTTTTGATTTGAATTTATTTCCCTGATGATGAGTGATGTTGAGCATCTTTTCATGTGTCTGTTGGGCATCTGGATGTCTTCTTTGGAGTAATGTCTGTTCACATCTTCTGCCTATTTTTAACTGGATTATTTGGGTTTGGGCGATTGAGTTGTATATTTTAGCTTATTTTTAAGTGGATAAATTATCAGTACAAGTTTTCATTTCTGCTTTTAATCCACCTGTATTTGTTAGATGTTTTCTAGGCTACCTCCTTTCAAGCTGAAACGATGGATTGTTGTGATAAATATATGTTAGCTGTGATAGGTGTTACAAAATGATTTTGTATGAGACTTTCTTGTTCTATGAGTTAGAGGCCCAGGATATTTTTTTTAAAAGTTCCAGTTACAGGGATGCCTGGGTGGCTCAGTTGGTTAAGCATCTGCCTTCAGCTCAGGTCATGAGCCCTGAGTCCTGGCATTGAGCCCCGCTTCAGGCTCCTTGCTCAGTGGGGAGCCTGCATCTCTCCCTCTGCCTGCCACTCCCACTCCCCATGTTCGTGCTCACTTGCATTCTCTCTCTCTCTGACAAATAAATAATTAAATCTTAAAAAAAATATTCCAACTGCAAACACAAAATACCTAGACTTGAGTAAAGTCTGTCCTCCCTACACTGTGAATACAGTGTCTTGATTCATTGTTCTCAAGGGTAGGGCGTAACAGTGATCCCTGGAGTAACCTGGTCTGATATGCAGATCCCTACCCAGTATTAGAATAATTCAGCATCAAGAAGTTATAAATGTAATTCATTTTATTATGATTTTAGGGATACTTTCTCCCAATTTATCCCATAGGATAATTGGTTACACGGGTGAAAGCAACCTTTAATAATTCAGTGCCTTCAGCACTATCAAAATGTTTATATATTTACATATATTTATCAAATATAAATATTTGGTTCTTAAATTTATATCCCACTTTATTCCAAATAGGATGTAAAGTGACTTATAAAGAATATATAGCATAAAAAAAAAGAATATATAGCATAATGTGTAGCATAATACATAGCATAGGAAAAAAGATAAACCCAGGTTCTGCAGACTTTAGCAAAGGTGGGTTCATTAGGAAACACCAAGCACATTAGCAGCCAAGTCAAAGAGGGAAAGAGTGAAGAATGTAGACACCCTATTATGGAAACCAGTAGGCTTCTCAGAAGTATAACAATTCCTAAAACTGTGGTATAGAGTAAATTCTTTTTTTTTTTTTTAGGATTTTATTTATTTATTTGACAGAGAGACAGAGAGAGAGGAAACACAAACAGGGTGAGTGGGAAAGGGGAGAACCAGGCTTCCCACTGAGAAGGGAGACCCTAGGATCATGACCTGAGCCTAAGGCAGATGCCTAATGACTGGGCCACCCAGGCATCCCTGGAGTAAATTCTTATTCATCCTCAGGATGAGATGTGAGATGCTGTGACCCTCATTCTTACAATCACTTGAGTAAACAAAATAGCGGGACTACCTCCTGGTGTATCTTACGTACAAGATAAAATGTAGATTCCTCAGGGAACTGAGGACTGTGTTTATTTCAGGCTAAGGTTCTCCATGCTGCAGACACCTTAGGCTGATCTGCTGACTTTGCACTTGAGCTTCTTGTTTGCTCCTTTGGTGTGGCTGAGGGCCCAGCACTAGGTGGTTCCAACAGTTCCCTGGTGTTCCAGAGCTCTGCTGGGGCCAAGCCTTGACTTCCAGGCCATCCTCCAGACACCGACTTCTTGCTAGCACACATAGGTAGGGACTGGCAGAGATCTTGAATTTCTGCCCTCCAACAGATATCTGGAGTACAGATGCTAATGCTGCTCATTAGGAGAGAACCCCATGGACTTTTAGAGCCCGAGCATCATGTTTTTGGAGACAGCTTGTTTACAAGGTGGTGCTGTCCCTGTTTCGCACATCCTCCCATCCTGTGGACTACTGAGCCTTTCATCATTATCTTACTACCTAGCCTCTGTGGACATTTTTCAGGGGGCAAAAGTGACTTCCCATCCACTTGGAGATCCTGGATATTGTTTCTACCGCCTGCCAGTTAGCCTGTAACCTTCCTCTCCAGAGCATGATGCCTGTGTCCCCTCTAGCAGGAGTCAACAGCCTTCTTCTCCTCTGCGTCTACACACTGTAATGTGAGATTCCTTCTCTCCAGTGAAGTGGCTTGCTGCACGGCGGCGAACTGGGCAGCTCTTGCCTTTGCTCGGTGGGATACAGATGGTCTTGAGCGACGTCCTGACTCATGTCTAGTGTTGATGAAAAAACACAGGTTGGCAATCAGGAAGCCAGCCATTTGCTGAATGCACTATACCCAGTTTCAAGAGGATTCTGACTGCTGGATACTTGAAGCTGGAAGATTTTTTATTTCCCTTCTTCTTATTTATTTATTTATTTATTTATTTAACATATAATGTATTATTAGCCCCAAGGATACAGGTCTATGAGTTGTCAGGCTTACATACTTCACAGCACTTAGCACAGCACATACGCTCCCCAATGTCCATCACCCAACCATCCTCTTCTTATACTACCTCTCCACAGCAACCCTCAGTTTCTTTTGTGAGATTAAGAGTCTCTTATGGTTTGTCTCCCTCCCGAGCCCATCTTGTTTCTTTTTGAAGCGGGAAGATTTTTTAAGCACGTGGAAGCCTGGGTGTTTGTTTCCGTTCTGCTTGTGGGCAGGAGAGCAGGAAGACTGGGTGAAGACAATCCTAAAATGCTGGCACCTTTAATTTAATAAACAGAACTTACTTCTCTCCTAGCCCTTCCTTGAGAGAGAAAAGAATGCTGTTCCTGTCTGACCCAGAAGCAAGTGAAATGAAACTTTTGACTCAAACAGTTTAGGAGAGCGGGGCAGTGAGGATGACCTCAGCTAGAACTGAAAGACACCGGGCAGCTCTGGGTTTCCTAGGAAATGTGCGTGCACAGTGCCCTTTGAGAGGAAGTCACTGATAAGCCCCTCCAAAGTTTGGGTTTTTTTTTTTTTAAAAAAAAAACAAAACAGGGTCAAATTTCAAATGTGACCTTTTCCCTCCCTTCAGTTTCAATTCAGTGCAAAGTTAGGTGGGGTTTTTCAGGGGGTGGGTTACAACCCAACCTATAAAATCTGCAGATAGTATTTTTGGTAGGGTGCTGGGGAAAAACCATTACTTGTCAGCTTTGCACATTCTTCGTGGTCAGTGATTATGCACTTAATTATGTTAAGGATCGCAAGCCTATTCAGTCCTGTGCCAGCTTTAAGTCCTATTTTGAGATCCTCCAAGCCGCTGCTGTGAGAGGGATGCTTATCCCTGAGCCCGGCGGGTTCACACAGGGCAGAGAAGTTTTCGTTTCTGGCATGTGCTCTCTGCATCTGACTCTTGTTATATTGTTTATGTTTTGAGACTGACTTTCTCAGTGAAATGCAGTTATTTTGACATTAGGCATTAGAGATAGTTTCCAGGAGTCAGACGTTTGTCATAGAATTTGCTCCTCCAGCATCTTCTAGTTGTGCTGTCAAAAGACATGGCAAAATAAGCCGTTTTCTAAGGCAACATTATGCTGACTTTGACATTAATCCCACTCTAAATACACATACGAGGCAGAAGGCTTGCACAGGGCCAGTGCCACATCTGCGAGAGATTGGCAGGAAAGAGATAGGCATCGCTAGCCAGAGTTGACCCAAGAATCGCTAATGGTCTATTGTCTAGATTCAGAATTCCATGAACTTAGAATCAGATCCTGCCTCCGCCACTGAGTAATCTTTGGGGCTTTGGTAAGTCATGTCGTGCCTCTAAGCCTTAGTTTCCTCGTTAGTAAAACGAAGGTTAGAATAGTACCCACCTTGAATTTATTGAGAACTGTTTTGGGGTCTAACCTGGGCTCTATCCCAGAACATGTTCCCTGTGCCCTTGACAAGAATATTATATTCTGCTGCTTTTTTGGATGGCATGTTCTGTAAATATCTATTAAGTCTGTCTGGTCTAATGTGTCGTTTAAAGCCAGTGTTTCTTTATTGATCTTCTGTCTGGGTGATCTATCCACTGATGGAAGTGGGGTATAAAAGCCCCCTACTATTATTACATTACTGTACATTTCTCCTTTTATGTCTGTTAATATTTGCCTTATATATTTAGGTGCTTCTGTGTTGGGCACGTAGATATTAATGAACTTTATATCCTCCTCTTGGATTTTCCTCCTTATCATTAAGTAATGTCCTTCTTTGTCTTTTGTTATAATCTCTGTTTTAAAGTAGATTTTGTCTGATATGAGTATTGTCATGCCGGCTTTCTTTTCATTTATATTTGCATGGAATATCTTTTCTGTCCCTTCACTTTCTCTAGATCTGAAGTGAGTCTCTTGTAGGGAGCGTGTAAATGGGTCTTATTTTTTTATCCACTCATCCCCCTTCTGTTTTTTGATTAGAACATTAGTCCATTTATATTTAAAGTAACTGTTGGGAGGTATGTACTTACTTGTTAATTTTTTCTGGTTGATTTTGGAGGTCTTTGTTCCTCTCTTCATCTTTTGGTTTCTCCTCTTATGGCTTGATGGTGTTCTTCAGTGCTATGTTTGTGTGTGTTTCTATTGTAAGTTTTTGTTTGTAGTTACCATGAGGTTCATATATATTCTATGTATATATACATAAAAGTTTATTTTAAGCTGAAAGTCACTTAAATTTGACTGCATTCTAAAAGCATTATATTTTTGCCCCCTCCCCCATTTTGTTTTTGATGTCGTATTTTACATCTTTCTATTATGTTCATCCCTTATTATGCATCTTTTAACTTATAACAACTTATTATAGTTATAGTTGATTTTACTATTTTTGTCTTTTAACTTTCATACTAATTTTTATGTAGCTGATTCACCCCCTTTACACTCCCTTTTAAATAATATTTGCCTATACTAGTGAGATTTTTTTCTTCTGTATACTTTTTTAAAATTTCTGGTTATGGCCTCCTCTTTTCTGCTTAAAGAACATCCTTTAACATTTCTTTTTTGTAAGGCCATTTTAGTATTGATGACCTCCTTTATCTTTTGCCTGTCTCTGAAACTCTATTTTTTCAATCTTTTATTATATTCAATTAGCCAACATAGAGTACCTCATTAGTTTTTGATGTAGTGTTCAGTGATTCATCAGTATGTAAAACACCCAATGCTCCTTATGTCTCCTTCAGTTCTGAACAATAAGTTTGCTGGATACAGTATTCTTGGTGGTAATCCCTCATATGTCGTTGGTGAAAATGTAAATTGGTGCTGTCACTATGGAAAACAGTGTGAAGTTTCCTCAAATAATTAAAAATAAAACTACCATATAATTTAGCAATTTCACTTCTGGTGATTTATTTGAAGAAAATAAAATCGCCAATTTGAAGAGATATATACACCTGTATGTTCACTGCAGCATTATTTATGCTAGCTGAGATACAGAAACAACCCAAATGTCCCTTGTTAGAAGAATGGATAAAGGTATGGTGTGTGCTTATATAAATACATGCACACACACACATACACACACTGGAATATTACTCAGCTATATAAAAAAAATGGAATCTTGTCATTCCCGACAACATGGATGGACTTAGAGGGCATTTACTAAGTGAAATAAGTCACACACAGAGAGACAAATATTGTGTAATTTCACTTATATGTAGAATCTAAAAAGACAAAACAAAACAAATTGAGCAAACAAAACAGAAACAGACTTATAGATACAGGAAAGAAACTGTTGGTTACCAGAGACAGAAGATGTTAATAGTGGGTGAACTAGGTGAAGAGAATTGAAAGGTACAGACACCAGTTATAAAGTAAATAAATCATGGCGATGTAATGTACAGGGGAATATAGTCAATAATATTGTAGTAATTTTGTATGGTCATGGTAACTAGATTTACATGGTGGTCATTTTATCACCTAAAAATATTGAACCACTATTATGTACACCTGAAATTAATAGGCTATTGGATGTCAATCATACTTCAATTTAAAAAAAAAGAATAGTGCACACCTCAGTGCTGTAGAGAGCATTCAATGACACAGTGTGTCAGATTCAGAGCAGATACTTAACACATATTAACTATCATTATTTCACTAATGGTCCATATCTGGTCAGTTGGAAGAAGAGTGTCTGATGCCACTGGTTACTTGTACCCTCATTCCTTATCTTCCTAGACTGTGAGTTGAGCACTATCCTGGACTGGAAGGTTCTCGGGAGCTGAAATTCCCATTCCTTGTCCATATGCCAACCAGAATGGCTGAAGTATTTACACTTGCTCTAGGGCAGTCCCAGAATAGCTCCTTGTACTAAGAGCGTATGGGCTGAAATTCAACGAGTCTTTATTCCCAGGTGAGGGAAGGCTATAATGGGCAGATGCTATTACCTTCTGTCTGCAGACACGGAAATGAATGGCCAGTACTGGTGTCAATGTCATTGATTCCTTCACAGAAATCTCTGTGGCCTATTTAAAAGACCCCTGAGCTTTGTTTCAAATGTAGTCCTCTGTCCTTTAGACCATACTGGAGACCTGAAAATCAGTGTTGGAACTGAAGGCTCTCTGCTTCCATGTTCATTGGAGTTTTGAATTCCTGCCATCTACAAAGGCTTTTTTACTTCATAAGTTTATTCAAATTAAATAAAATAATTAATATTGAGTATCTCTGGCACATGACAGGCCCTTAGAAATGTTAGTTCTCATTATTATTGTCATCATTAGAATCAGCTGTAGATGTGTGTGTGTGTGTGTGTGTGTGTGTGAAAGAGAGAATTTTGTCTTATATCTTGAAGATGTGATGGTGAAAATAAAGGGTTGGGTTGATATTCAGCTGACATGCACCTATGCATCCAAATGGATTATAGAATATTAAAATATATCCAACAGGTTAATAAATAGTCATTGCTCTGAGCCCTTCCTCCACTACCCTAAAATCCCAGCTCTCAACACCCCCTCCAGGATCAGGAGATCACCTTATGGATAGCATCTGGAAGGTTACATCTGGCTTATCTGAAGACCCCCAGAACCCTGCCCTAGTGATAAAACCAGCATTAGTTCTGAGTAGTTGTTTTCTGGGTCAGACTGGTATTCAGGTAACTTGAATATTATTGTTGGAAAAAAAATTTTTTTAAAGATTTTATTTATTTATTTGAGAAAGAGAGACAGTGAGAGAGAGCACGAGCGAGGAGAAGGTCAGAGAGCAAAGCAGACTCCCCATGGAGCTGGGAGCCTGATGTGGGACTCGATCCCGGGACTCCAGGATCACGCCCTGAGCCGAAGGCAGTCGTCCAACCAACTGAGCCACCCAGGCGTCCCTGTTGTTGGAAAAATTATAAAAATAGTACAAGTTGAATATCACCTTTGTGAAGATTAAAATATTAAATAGTATAAGTTCGAGAATTTTAAAATCAGCTGCTTTGAGAAGTGACTAGGCCAATTAAAAAATTCTAGTAGTCTTCACAAAATTTTTTTCTCATATAAAATCTGAGAATTAAGAGTAGAATACAATTTGAAAAATCATGATGTGTGAAATTCATTTTCTTGGAGACAAATGTAAGCTTAGCTAAGATCCTGATGGGCCAATTAAAAAATTACAAAGCAAGATTTTATCACCACGAAGTGGTCTGTTTGAGATTGGCTCTGAAATCCTGCTAAAAGTATCAGGGCATTTTGGAGAGTAACTAGAACAAAACCCAAGTTAATAAAAAGTGTGATTACTTAGTGAAATACCTTTTTTTTAAAATGCTCATCTTTATGGACATACTTTCCAGTCCCAATCAATGAGTCGTCTTGAATATGCCCAGCCCTGGACTGGGTCTTGCCAAGAATCTACAAGGGGACACAACCACCCCTGCCTGGACAACCTGGGTCCTCACCACGGACCCAGAGAAGACCAGAGTTCTTAGACCTTCCCTTGGGAGCAAGCTAAGCTGACATTTTGTTTCACTTTTGGAAACCAGAATGGAAGTAAGACTTGATGAAGGTAAATAAATGCTAGAGCTTTCTACCTGATACCAGGCATTCCCAATTACATGGAGCAGTTGTCTGACCTTAGACAAAGTCCCTACTTGGTGACTCAATTTTCTCATCACAAGGTGAGGAGTTGAACTCAAGGAGTACCAAGGGATATCTCTAGATAATAAAGGAAAGGTTGTCCCAAAAACTAAAGGGAATTTTGTGAGACTCCTAAAAAGCAAGGCTGATTTTTCTTGATTCCTGGATACATTTTTTCCCCCTCATTTTGGAATTTTGAAAATATAAAATGGACTCATAATGGAGGAGCAAATTTTCTTACAGTCTCCGTTTCCATCACACCTCTGGACTTAACCATGGATCTATTCAGGGGCTTGATGTCTTAGTTGAATTTGTTTACATAAAAGCACTATAAAGAAAAATAAAATAAGATGAAAACTAAGAGATACCAAACTCTAGGAAACAAACCAAAGGTTGCTGTAGGGGAGGTGGGTGGGGGATGGGGTAATTGGGTGATGGGCATTAAGACAGGCACATGATGTAAAGAGAATTGGGTGTTACACACTCATTTAGTGATGGATCACGAAATTCTACCTCTGAAACTAGTGAAAACAGAAAAGCACTACAAAGGGTTGGTTTCTTGGCTGAAATTTTGGGTGATAATTGTCATTTAAAATTCTTCAGAAATAGCATAGTATGAGAAGCTTTGGCATTGAAAAATGTGTATGCAGAACCTTGCCTTCTTTTATTACTTAAAGACAATAAAAAGTCCCCCATTTTTTCAAGGACATAAAATCTTTTCAGGCTAGTTAATGTTGTTCAGATCAATTCATACAGCTTATAGCCCAGTGAGGGGGGACAGACAATCCCCAAGGAAAGTGACAGCCATGGAGTTACTAACTGGGTTTGGTGCTGTGAAGAAGATGTGGGTGGTTCTGTAGGAGAGGAGACGGATGCTGGAAAGGCCACCTTCATTAGGGGGACAGGGTAGGCATCTCTGATGCAGGAAGAAAAACCAGCCAAGTGAAGGATGGAGCATAGGCAGGAACACAGCAGGTATCCCTGGGGCAGAGAAAACTGTACATGTCTGCTGGCCTGTTGCAGAGTGGTTGGCTCTGAAAGGAGTGAGAGATGCCCAGAGCTGGGCTCCCACCGAAAAAGCAGCGCTGTGTAGGCTCTGGCCAAGAATTTAGATGTTATTCAATGTGCAACGAGTTTTGAGCAGGAGAGTGGTGTGGTCTTATTTGCATCACGCAAGGTGATGGGTGTTAACATATTTCGCTAAATATTTCACTAAATATTTCACAATGTATGCATCTACCACATCAGTATGTTGTGCACCTAGAACTAACTTTCCATCGAGCTAATAATTGCCATGTAGTATTGTTAACACAATAAATCCATCCGAGGAGGTCAGAGTGGAAGGTGAGATGACATGGGGTAGGGGGCGGGGCTGGCATGGGGCGGGGCCATCATGGCGGGGGCGGGACCAGCGTGGCCACAGCAGCAGTGAGGGACAGACATTCACAATCTGTTCTGGAGGAAAAATCAGCAAGACTGGCAGATGGATTTGATATGGAAGGTGGTAGGGAGTGAGAGGGGGAGTTAAAGAAAAGTCCTTGGTTTCAAGTTTGAGCGACTGGCTGAGTGGTGCACATTTACTGAAATGGAGGTAGAGCAGAGCCGATGGAGGAAAAACCAGAGTTTCCTTTTGGCTGTGTTATGTTTGAGTTGGCAAGGAATCTGCCAAACAGCTCTGCCATGTGGGCCGAATTCAGATATATTTTCATACGGCATATGAAGAAGGCCTAGGTTAATTTTTAACCGTGATTGTGAGAATTTAATGTAATATCTTGGTAATCTTAGACTATTATAAATTAGTAAAATTTTTACAGTTAGCTGGGCATTCCCCTTGCTGTCCCTGAAGTAATTGATGGTGCAGCTTTGCCGTCCCTAGTGCTTTAGAAGCAAAGTAAAATATTCTGTGCCATCCTAGCTGATTTTTTTTTTTTTTCAACTCTGTTCCTGTGACACTGAACGTGGTCTTTCACATGGGGGCACGTGATGAATAGTTGCTGAGGAAATGAACCGTGGGCTTTTTGATAAAGGAGCAAGTACACAAAAGTCCAAGACTAAGTATCTCAACCGCGTGGCCAGTTCTGGGTGGCCACATATTCAGACCTGCTCAGACTGTCAGTTCCATCTCCAAGGAAACACCAACGTGTAAAATGGCAGATTTTGTGGTCTGGCTCTACTTGGTCACACGGCGTCACAGGAGACATTAAAGTAAAGCTCAATGACTGTGCTGTCACATGTCTGTGAGGCTCCTTCCCTCCATGAGATGCCCCAAAGCAGCAAAGCCCAGTTTCTTTCCTGGCATTTGATTCTGAAAGCAGAAAGCCAACTAGAATTTCTCAAATTTACAGCTCATGGTGCCACCATGCCTAAATATGAATGTGAGCATCCGATCTAGAAACAAAGTCCCTACTGCTTGTCATTCTGTGAAAGCACTTGTGTAAACATTACTTGCAGGTTACCCTGAGCTAACCATGAAGAACAAATACGGTTCTGTGGTATCCTTCTCAAGACAGGGTTTATGAAGAATTTACCAGAAAAGACTCTATTTTAGTAAAACTCTTTTTGTCTACTTAACAATTAAGTCTGTTCCGCTGTGAAAAAATAAAAAATAAAAAATAAAACAATGGGGGCGCATAGGTGGCTTAGTCATTGAGGGTTTGTCTTTCGCTCGGGTCGTGATCCTGGGGTCCTGGGATCGAACCCCCCCCACCTCAGGCTCCCTGTTCCTCAGGAAGCCTGCTTCTCCCTCTCCTGCTCCCCCTGCTGTGTTCCCTTTTTCGCTGTATCTCTCTCTGTCAAATAAATAAATAAAAATCTTAAAAAAAAACAAAAACCTAAAAACCTCTTAAATGGAAAAACCACTTACCATGTCATGAGCTGAGACTCCCGTATTGAACTGAAACTCTAAATGATATATCAAGATCACTATGAGACCTGGAGTCACAGCGAATGGCTATTTTCAGTTAATGTTAATGATTTTTATGTTTGTTTGTACAGCATAATTGTGAAAGAATACCCCAAATGGAACTTAAGCCCCACTGAACTTCCATTTGTCTATCAACCAATTACCTAAGACAGATGTTTAAATTAAATTTTCTCCAGTTTTTTTTTTTTTTTTCCCTTAAGGTACTGACAATAGCTTCTGAAGAAAACCATGCAAATAAAATGTGAAGTTGAAGATTGTTCCAGATGATTTTTAGGTCTGGCTCTCATGCAAAGCTTAGATTATCTTGAAAATTAAATTTTAAATGATATTTCCCACTTCACTGTCAGTTTGATTTCTTTTAGCCTCTTGAGCCTTATTACCAGAACTCCTTGACAGGATCATTCATGGTGGCCTGGTGGTCTCTGTGGTATTTGGTTGGCCAGTTGGAGCAGCCCCTCATTTTTCAGGTATACGAACAGTAGAGCCGGATCCTACCTAGACAGGAGCTCAGAGGTTAGGGGTCACAGTTGGCTCCTTCTGTGCTTTGGTCTCAAATGCCATTTGTTTTCATCTCTCCATGTTTTACCTACACTCTGGGGCTGTTCAGATCCCATCCCCACCCGCCATGAATTCTGGCACTTCCTTCAATTTGTCTGAAACTCTCTCTATCATTAGCGTGTGGTTGATCTCACATTTCTTCACGTGCAGTTGAACAGTTGACTGCTCTGTGATATTTCATTTATGTTGGTCTTGTGTCACCGACTGGTTTATAAGATGCTCTCCAGCAGAGTCAAATCTAATCACCACCAATCCTGTCCAGAACTTGGAAGGGTTTGATTGCTGCCATAGATTCTTCTCTTTGGCTCTTTCCAGGGCAGTGAGCTTTCCTTTTTCTCTCCTTCCCTCTGTATGATTTAGTATGCCTCTTTCCCCCTCATCCTTTCTGGAGGTGATGTTAACAGAGCCGAATGTGATGTGGTCTATGTTCTTAGCCACTTATAGGTTAGTTGGGGAGACAGATACATCAGAAATTAATTTAATACATGATGCATAAGTGAGGGAGTGGAACTTTGAAGAGGGTGTTGGGGAGATGGAAGTGAGACGTTTGAGTCTTTGGGAATTCCGGGGAAGTATGAACAAAGTGGAGCAGGTGAGGGGCAGGGGAAGAAGCCCTGAGCAGAGGAAGAAGCCCTAAGAGGCTGAGTGCTAGTTTGGAATGTAGAGCTCAATCCACCCAGAGTGCAGGCAATAGCCCTGAGAGCAAAATGCATTTACATCAGTGCTTTTGCACTCCCCCTGCCCCACTCTTTCATACAACCAGCCTGCTTGCCAAACTGAGCCCTGGTAGAGACAGGTCACAAAGCATTCAAACCTGGCAATTGTAAGAGATTGCAAACACAGGGTGAATGCATGGGGCTTACTCATGAGCCCCCCTCCTGAAGACCCACCTTATCTTTTGGAGTCTCTGTTGAAGTGCTTGAGGAACAACTAGAAGAAGGGAAGGCCAAAGGATGCTGTCAAGAATATTGGGCGCCTGGACAGCCACGTTAAGATTGAGAAGAATGGCGCCAAGTCAGGGCTGGGCATTTCCCTCACTTATGTTTGTAATCCCAGGTTCTAAAATAATGCCTAGTACACTGGAGGTGTTCAAGTGTACATGCTGAGTAGAATGAGGTTATGAAGGTACAGATGGAAAGGACACAGATTTCTCATTCATTCCATTGGCAGTTTTAGAGTGGGCTGGATAATGAGATCTGAGGGAAAGGAAGTTCCCAGGTTCCCATGTAGAGGTTTTCATGATGCTGTGTCTCATCCTTGAGAGAGTGCATGGTGGAGGAAGAAAGCCATCTGAGGGTGGAACATTCTGGTCTTCCCAGAAGCTCAGCCCATATTCCCAGCACCACTATCAACAAAGCACGCACCTTAAGCCTTTGTGGTGCAGAGGAGAGAAGGAGACTTTTTTTTTTTTTTCCAGAAATTCCCAGACAGCATGGACTGCATCCTGTAGGATGATTTTGTTGAAGGCAAAAGAAAGTGTTTTTCCAGAGTGGTGGAGACGCGGAAACAAGGAGTGACAGCATCGCTTCCCATTTTGCTCCGTGAAAAACCAGCTTGAGTTCTTCCAAGCAGGGATTACCCATTTCCTTGGCCCCTGTGACCAGCGCCTTTAGGTTGGGTTGTGACACTTGAGCTGGTTGAGATAATGTGTTTCGGGGACAGGTGGAGAAGGCTGGAGTTTCCTTTTTTATGAACTGGACGATAACTATAGATCCCCTCAGGGGGGTCTGGGGTTATCTTGCTCACCCAGACGACCTGTTTCCTGTGGTAGAGCCACACTCGTTGCTGTTCCTGGGCTAGGCAAATATGTTCACCTCAGGTAACGAAGTAATTTTAATCCCTTTGCCTTCTCAGATGTTCACCTCCTATACTTCTTTGTTTTTCTTTAGGGTTCATGTTAGTTTATTTCTTTTGGTTTTTTTTTGGTTCAAAGGATAACAAGAAAATAACTTGCAGTATAAGATAGAAGAATACAGTAGCTGGTCAATGAGTTTCAAGTATTCTTAAAGCTGCCTGGGAGGCCTCAGGCTTCAGGAAAGGATTATAGAAGTGAAACCCACTAATTATTTAAAAAGACAGGGATCGCTTTGTGAAATACAAAGTATGGGTTTTCCTGTCCCTTATTCCCAACTTCTATTTAGTGGTTAGTAAACTACTAGAGACATGATTTTAATATTTTCTAAAGCTGTACTCCACAATTATTGGGCAGTTTGGACACCAGCTGTCTGCCATGATCTTGTCCACAGCCCCAAGAGTTATGAGAGTTTTTTCTAGAAAAATACATTAATTCATCAGTGCCAGGCATAGACAGGAAAACAATGGGTATGTAAATGTGCAAATTGGAAACACCTCATTTTTGCATTTTGACTTGAACTCATGATGGGAAATAATTGTACCCCAAGTGCCAATTTGGTTTAAGCCAAGCAGAATATTATTGTGGGAGGTGAGTTGGTGAAGACTGTTGAATCATCCAAGTCATTGGAGCCTTAGAGCTCTGATGGTAATTTTGAGGTGTTAATGGAGTCCATCAGACAGAGGAGGACTGAGGACAAATATTACAGACTATGTAATTGCCTAATATATAATTCAAAGTCACATCTAATCTTTGTAAAAGTGGCCTTTTCTGTGTTGTCTTTCCTTGCTATGGGATGAGTTTTGTGTTTTAAGCCAAATGTAACCCAAATACTGAAAAGTAGGAAATTGAAGTTGAAATATCTAATTCATTTCATAGAAAACGTATTTTTAAAAGAGTACAAATCGGGTCAAATGAAGACAAAATAAAATGAGCACCAAAGGGAGTTTCTGCATTCATTACACAGAGAGCTTCCTGTGCCTGTATTAGGCAGAACTTTCAGGGCCGAGATGCCTCCTGTCTTCGTGGGTTTACTCTCTAGTGAGAGCTAATCAACAAGGATGTGATCAAGGACATAATTCCATTACAGACTATAATTAGTGCTATGAAGAAAAGAAGCAGGATGGTGAGATAGAAAGCATAGCAGTCATCTTGTGCTGCATAACAAACAACCATGATATCCCAGTGACATACAAAAATCAGCATTTCTTGCTCATTCATGTGCATGGGGCAGGGAAGTAAGGACATTCTGTTGAGTTTGAAGTGTGACAAAGGCTCCAATATCAAATACTGCTACCAGGTGAGAAAAGCTAGAAAAATGTTTTGGTGTGACCTGGTAAGGCCTCTCAGGGGAAGAGACACTTAGATTGAAACTTGAGGGAGGGAAAACAGCCAGTCATGCTGACCATCTGGATGAGTTTACCACCCAGGAAGTACAAAAAGGTCTCAGGTCATAAAAGGCTCACCTGTTCTCATGATGTGAAAGGAAGCCCATGCAGATAAGGGAGAATAATGTGAGATGAATATGAGAAGGATATGGAGAGTTTGGTACTGGGGATCTTGTTGACCTTGCTAAGGAGTTTTCATTTCATCGTTAGTGCTATGTGAGGTCTTAAAGGCTTTAAGTTATTTGAGATGATCAATGACTTCACAAGACCTCGATCAAAAACGCATGGCAAGGGAATGAAAGGGGTCCTGGGAGACTCCTATTTTTAGTATATGTGCTGCCGAAGTGAGCACCCTGGGAGACTCCTTAGAAGGCTGTTGCTTTCCATGGTCCAGGACAGAAGTGGTGGTGGCTTGGGCTCACCCTCTGTTGGTGATGGCAGTGCAGATGGGGATGGGGATGAATTAGTGGACATTTGGGAGGTAAGTCAGCAGGTGTCGCTGATAGATTGGATGTGGACTATCAAGGGAAGCAGAAAAATCAAGAATTTCTCCAGAGTTTTTGCATGATCAACTGGATGGATTATGGTGATATTTACTGACATGAAATAAATAGGTGGGGAAGTGTTTTGGGGGGTGGAATTAAGAGATTCACTTCTGATACATTCTGTTAAAGAGAACTGTTATGTGTTGAATTGTGTCTCAAAAAGACATGATGAAATCCTAACCCAGACTTGGTTTGTGACTTTATTATTATTTTTTTAAGATTTATTTATCCATTGTAGAGATAGAGACAGAGAGAGAGCATGAGGTGGGGAAGGAGCAGAGGCAGAGAGAGAGAGAGCAGACTCCTTACTGAGTGCAGAGCCCGAAGCAGGGCCCGATCCCATGACCCTGAGATCATGACCTGAGCTGAAATCAAGAGTCAGATGCTCAACCAACTGAGCCACCCAGGTGCCCCAGTATGGGACCTTACTTGAAAACTAGGGTATTATATATGTTCTTAGTTAAGATGAGGCCATACTGAAGTAGGGTTGGCCCTACTCCAATATTTCTCTTACAAGAAAAGAGACAGAGACAGACATGGACATACATACACACACACACACACACACACACGCATGCAGACACCATACTATGTCATGACTGAGACAGAGATCACAGTGAGGCAGCAGCAAGACAAAGAATGCCAGGAATGCTGGCCACCCCAGAAACTGGAAAAGGCCTGGGACAATTCTACCCCAGAAACTTCAGGGGGACCATGGCTGAAAACTTGACTACAGACATCCAACCTCCAGAACTGTGAGGCAGTAAATTTCTATTGTTTTAGGTTGTCCAGGTTGCAGTACTTCCTAGGGTGGCCACAAAAAGCTAATGCAATGCCCAAGCTGTTGATTTGATACAAAAGTCTGACTGAGCTAAGTCTGACTGAATCTGAGGATGAATAAAGTCCGTCAGTGCAGAGGCCCTAAGGGAGAATGTTCCAGGCAGAGTAAAATGCACTTGTCTGGGCAGCATGTGGCTATCTCACTTTTATTCCACCATCATTAGGTGATGCAACTATCAGAAACACTGAGAAAATAAATAGGAATGAAATTTTATAGCATGCTTCCCATCCCTGGAATGATTGAAATAGATATTATATTATATTATAAATACCCAGTGAATATAAATAAAAAGCATTCCTGTTTTAATAACAATTGCCTACTTGGCATAAAATGTATTATGGTGAAAGTCATTTGTACTTCCTCAGAGTGTTAAAAATACCACCGTTTCCAGAACTGGTAAAGGACATTAGAGCTTATCTCTGGAAGAACTCTCTTCTCAATGCTGAAGAACTCTCTTCCTATGTTACCATGAATAGGTCATTTCATTTCTACTTAAACACTTGGGTCAGATAAGGAACTCATTGACTTCCAGGCAGCCCAGCCATTTGACATTTAGACGTTTTGACCTTAGAGAGCAAAGCACATCTCTTGATGACTTCAGCAACTTTCCTCAGTTATGTTCTTTGAAAAATCTCAAAGTTAAATTCCATTTCTTGGCACCCAGAAAGTCATTTAGATGTGGCAATGCCGCTTTCTGGTGTGCTTGGTGTGTCCCAGTCTTCCGTCCGAGGTTGTTTCTGGCTCCCACCAACTCTCCGGCGCCCTGGCCCTCCCTTCGGCTCCCAAGTCTGTGCTTAAACGTCAGCAGGTCAGAATGTCCACGTTAAAAATCAATACTGAGGGGAGGGACGCCTGGGTGGCTCAGTTGGTTAAGCAGCTGCCTTGATCCCAGCGTCCTGGGATCGAGTCCCATATCGGGCTCCTTGCTCGGCAGGGAGCCTGCTTCTGCCTCTGCCTGCCTCTCTGTCTGCCTGTGCTCACTCGCGCTCTCTCCCTCTATCTCTGACAAATAAATAAATAAAATCTTTAAAAAAAAAAAATCAATACTGAGGGGAGAAGGAAAGAACAAAAGGTTTTGAGCATGAAACAATGAATTTTTCCCATGTACAGAACTAAAAAAAAAAAAGCTGAATAGGTACATAAAGTCTGCATGCATGTGGACAAAAACTGGAAGGGAATATGTCTCCAGTGAAAATATACTCTATACTAGATGCAGTTTTTATAATTAAAACTGACTTTTTAGTACCACATGTCTGTTTTCACACCCTTTTGCTTTTGCCCTTTCCAGAACTAAACGCATATGCAAATTACATGTCTCTTTCTTCTACACTCATCAGATTCCTTGTTTTTATGCAAAGCTTGTTGCCTGTTTTTGGTGAACCCACTCCATTTTTTTTTCCCCCTAGGTTTATCTTCCGTTGAGTGCTTTGGTCTCCCATGTTCTTGTGGAGGCTCTCCAGCGTTCACTTTCTCTACTGGACCTTGAATGGTCTGGGCTTCTGTTTGTTTGTTTAATACTCCTTATCCTCACTGTGGCTCCCATGTTTCCTTTATTCTGCCTGTGCCTCTTTCTTTGTTCCTGTTCTCTGTACCTTCATTGTTCACATCTGTCCAGTTTTTACGATCAAATTCACTGTCATTCTATCTGGCTCATTTTGGCCACTTCACCTCTGTTTCTCTGCCTGTGGGAGTCCAGCTCCCTGGAGAGTCACCAAAGGCTCATTTCCTTCCCCCTGTTCACAGTACTGATACACTTGCTACATGGAGGCATAAACATAGATTTATAAAAGTTTCTGTTGTCCTTATTGGTTTTGGTGTACCGGAATAATGGGAAAGAGGGAAAAACAACTGAAGTGTGAAGTTGAACACACATGCATCTGCCATCAGTTCTGACCGAAACGGTGTATCTTCAGCGGTTTTCATGTGTGTGTCTGCGTTTTAACTTTCCATAAGGAGTTCAAGGCTGCCATAAGGACAAAGCAGAAATAAAGTATTATACATGCCAGTTTTTTTCTGTTCTGTCGCTTCAGGTATGTAAGAACTGTGCCTTATTCCCCTCAAGGTCAAACAATTAAGTGAACCAGGTGGGCAAACTGATAAATCTTCATTGCCAGAGAATATTCTTTTTTTGATTTCTGGATGAAATCAGGGAGGTTGGGTGATGATGTAACTCTGAGGCATGGGAAAGGGGCCCAGGTGTCTGTCGTTTGGATTTATGCCAGCACCGGAAGCAGGTGATGGGGCCTCCAAATTGCTAATGCCAACAGATGCTGTGGGTTTCATTAGGGACCAAGTGGGTGGTCTCTCTTCATGACCTGATAAACCATCGTTTACCTTTTGTTCCTCTGGGTTTCTTAGCTCGTTTGCAATGTTCTTAAAGTCACATTAGCTTTCTGGTATCACTTCTATGAAACCTGGGAGAACTTTGGAACTTTGTGTTTTTGAATGACCTCTATTCGAGGTAGAATAACACACTGGAGGATTCAAACAGAACAGTCTTGGGCGCCATCCAGCTGTTAGAAGTCTCTTTAACAAGTTTTATGTAAGTGTTAGGTTTCCCATATCCCCACTTTAAAGAGATCATTTAATTTCTAATTGAGGCCCACATCAGACCACCCACATGGGCTGTAATGCTCCTGATGAATTCGGATGTTGCGTCCCATTTTGTTCACCATTAGGTGATTAGCTCTGGAACTGTTAAGGGTAGCAACAGATCCATCTGCTCTATTCACAGCCTCCCAAATTGCTTAAAAATGAAGATTTTTCTGGTCTGTGGATGATCTTGAATTAGTGACTAATGTATAATAAAAAATGGTACCGTCAAGGTCAAGTGTTGATAAAGCCTATGGTTTCCCACTGCTGCTATCACAAGTTACCACAAACTTCGTGTCATAAAACAACATAAACATATTCTCTTATGGTTCTGGAGGTCCAAAGTTTGAAATGGACTAAATTTAAGGGCTCTAGTGCTTCATGGAGGCTCAGGAGAGAACCCATTTTCTTGTTATTTTCAGCTTCTAGAGGTTTCCAGGGATTTTTTTTTTTTTTTTTTCTCATTGTCCCTTCCATCTTCAAAGCCAGCAATGGCTGGTTGAGTCCTTCTTACCATGCCATCTCCTGCTTTTATCTTGACCTGATAAGGGCCTCTGCGATCACACTGAGCCCTCCAGGGTAATTCAAGCTCCTTTCTCTATCTCAAGATCTCTAACTCAATCACATCTGCAGAGTCCTTTTTGCCAAGTAAGGAAACATATTTTCAGATTCTGGGGATTCGGGTGTGGGCATCCTCAAGGGCCATTATTTTGCCAAATAACTTTTCAAAAGCGTAATGAAGAAGTAAAAGATTTAATCAGAACATTTTAGAATATATGAATAACTTAATGTTTTGAAAGACTGCATTGATAACCAGTGCCAGTGTAAGTCAAATTAAATATTACATTAGTTTACAGACTAATGGGGAGAAAAGGATGGCTATCTATTTCCTGGTTTAAAGATGTTTTCTTTTGCATGGTGTGATACAGCAAGGAATGCAAAAAGAAATCAACTTAAATTACCACCTAAGCTGGCAGGCTGGTGTGTACAATGAAAATGAGACATTTAAATTGCTCATACACGTTTTTGCATCTCTTTAATTTTTAATAGAAATGAAGCCTAATTAAAGGTTGTTAGCATCTAGAGGAGTTCAATAGGTTTTTCACAGTGTCTGTGGAGATTAGATATGAGAGGAATAAGGACTGAAGGACCATATGTGTCCTAGGTGCTGGGAATAAAGATGATTCCTGTACCTTAGTTTGAGGAAGTGTGGTACTTAAGAAAAAACCTGGTCATTAAACATTGTGGGTAGATGCTTTAGCTTACATTTAGATGCCTAATGGAGCACTTAAGGCAGTCAAAGAGGTTGCTGAAAATGATTTTCTGAAGTTATAAGTAATAATCACTCAGGTTTACATACTTTTTAAATTATTTTACCTTCAAGAATAGAACACAACCTAAAATGTTTTCTTTCTTTTTGCTAAAGGACCTTGCAGTGAAATCCACTGATATGTAACATACATGTTATCAATTATATGCACGTTTATATTTAATTTTTTTGGTGGCCATAGACATATCAAGGTTTGTAGATTTAATTTGCCTTGGGAATGCTAGTCAAAAAGTAGCTAACTGCCTGTCTGAAGGGTGTTTTTTCTAAGGCAGTGTGCTATGTATGGGCTATCTAGGCATTGGATCTTCCCAATGAAGTTATAGCAGTTGAGTGATAGAAAATAAATGGACGGGCACCTGGGTGGCTCAGTGGGTTAAAGGCTCTGCCTTCAGCTCAGGTCATGATCTCAGAGTCCTGAGTTTGAGCCCTGCATTGGGCTCTCTGCTCAGCAGGGAGCCTGCTTCCCTTCCTCTCTCTCTGCCTGCCTCTCTGCCTACTTGTGATCTCCATCTGTCAAATAAATAAATAAAATCTTTAAAAAGAAAAGAAAAGAAATGGGCTAGCAAAGAAAAAAGAATGCCCATTGTGAAGTTGTTAATATTATATCTAAAATAGAATTCTAATTCTATTACATGTAAGAGACTTAAAGTAAAACTATTTAGCATATTCAAAATATAAACATTGTGCTAATACATGCAGTAATAAGATCTTCATTAGCCATGGGGAGGAAATATTTAATTGTAAGTTTCATTATTCTACAAAAGAGAAAAGATTGGTATGCACTTATACCCTGATCTACATAAAAGAAAAAAATCCAAGTCAGGTGTAGGAGATTCCAGTTGCCAGGAGAGATTACTTTGATATCAAGACTTATAACCTTAACCCCATTTTTCAATCTTCAGTAATATAACTGAATGAAGACTCTTTTTAAAAGTATATTTATAGGAAACATAGAACATATGTAAACAAATCCTTGTCAAACAGATGAATGAATAAAGAAATAAAAGATTTAATTTGAAAATTCAGATGTCAAAGAGACAATATATATAAATTTAGAAGTTTCTAAGCCCTTCCTCCTTGCAATTTATAGGAAGGTCTTTGCATGTTATGGCTGAGGGACTGGATGTAGCAACCTGTAGACAAGGGCTGTGCCTTCTCTTTCTTCACACTATGTAGCATAGTGTCTTATCTACTATAAAGGTACAATGAATAGATACTGAATGAACACATTCAATGCATTAAAAACATTTCACCTATTTGTTGATTCAGTAGGAAGATGTTTATAATATACTTATTCTCTTAAAAAACATTGATTGGGATTCTTCTTTGGGTCAAGTATGTCTTTGGATTAAGAATATGAACACATAGAAAGTAGACAAGAGCCCCGTCCTCATGGCAGTTGTCACGAAGGCAAAATAATAATGTATTATATTCTTATGTTATTAAAGACCCACAGATGACCATTTGTAGTTTTGCTTTTCTCCATTTTTTCAGAGCCACCCAATCCAAGTTGGTGAGTTTTTCCAAGAAAATAGCTAGAGAGTGAAGAGGATAAATGGGAATTAGTGAGTAAAGACCCTTTGAATCAGTGACTTTATTCATGCATACTTAGAGGGAAGATATGTTTCATTGGTGAGTTTTTGTCCTCAGAGATATGGATGTCTGTGAAGAGTGGGGGGTCAGATTCTGGCCTTCCAAGGAATTGCGTGATTAGGTACCTGTCATTCCTGGGTTTTATACAGTGTGCCATTCTTCTCAGAGCAATTTACAATCATTGAATCATGATCTGGCAAAGACCCTTGGGAGAAGATAGGGAGCATTTTGAATAGTTCAATTTGATAATTTTGCTGATCTCTTTAGGGGCCTTTATTTCCCTCTGATTTATGTGTTACTCAAGGACAGGTACCGTCTACTGCACCTAGTAGGTATTTGGTACATGTTTATTGAATTAGAGCTATGTAGCACTTTGGTGGGGGATCTATTGATTAAGAACATCTTGAAGGTTTAGGAAAGTTCTTTCATAATCTTTATCTTTTCATGGAGTACCCGTAGATACCTGTTTGCTAGGGCTACTATAACAAAGTATAACAGCTCTGGAGACTGGAAGTCCAAGACCAAGTTGTCAGCACTGGTTGGTTTCTTCTGAGGCCTCTCTCCTTAGCTTATTGATGGCCATCTTCTTCCTGTTTCTTCACATGGTCTTCCCTTTGTGTGTGTCTTCTTGTAAGAATATCATTCCCATGCCACCCTACCCCAGACCTCATTTTAACTTACAGGAAACATTACCTATTTCCAACCTATTTCCAAATACAGTCACAGTCTGAGGTTCTGGAGATTTCAACATAAGCATTTGAGGGGAACACAGTTCAGTCCACAACATTTATTTTTACAGTGTTCTATTTATATTACTTTGTATGAATACAAATGAAGTTTAAAAACCTTTAAAAATTAAGACCTATTAAGACCTCTAAAACACTTCTACAGTCTACCTCGACCAGTCTACTTGCCCAGCCAGGCCTAACCTTCCCTCTTCCAGCACTTTCTGCCCAGTATTCTCAGCCCCAGCTTACTGCGGAATTACCTGGAGGGCCTTGACAACAAACCCATGATTTAACCTGTCCTAGAGCAATGTAATCATAAGCTTTGAGAGCAGAGTCCGGCTATTCTGTTTGCAAAGACCCCCAAGGAGCTTTCATGACCTCTGTGAATCCCTGCACCCTTCAGGGACTTAGCACTTAGCACTCAGCACTTAGTTAAAAATTATTTTCATAAGGACCTTGGCATACATTGTCCAGTTAAATGACAACTAAACCTCAAGAAGACCCAACCCCAATTTCTGCTTTGAGGCAACCGCCAATTTGGTGTAGTAAGAGAGTATGTCACAGAGACTGTGAAGGAGTTGAGCAATATTACCTCAGTAGTTGTGTAGCAAATTTAGTCCTCAACACAGTATAAGGGATAATATAAGAAGTTAATAAAAACAATGATCATTGTATGAAAAAGTTTTGTTACCATTACCTTATTGAATTAATCAGCTGTAAGTTTTATTATTAACAATAATGGGAAGGCTCTAAAATACTTATAATCTTTAATTAAGTTTGTGAAAAAAAGGACACATTTCTTTGAGCCTTAAGCCTTTAGAACCCCTTGTCATCCCCTCTACCCTTAAATCACTTAGCTGACCCCTCAGAAATGTGAGTGGTTCTATTGCAGGAACTGTGTGTTGTTCACCCTGGTGACTCTAGCCACCAGTACAATGCTGGCATATAGTATGCAGCTAGAAAATGCTAGAATGGATGAGGGGATGTGAAAGAGACATACAAAGGATGGAATTTTGGACCAGAAAAGTGATTTGGAATCCAGATGATTAGAGCTAGAGGATCAGAAGTATCAGTGGCCAAGGGTCAACAGCCAGGATGTTTTACAGAAGCCAGTGAGCTCAATAAAAAGTGGGTCCCAGTGGTTAGCCAAATACAGATGTGCATAGGAAAACAATCGAGGAACTGGGAAAGTCATCACTGAGCTGTGAACTGGGCAGGTAGCCGGGAGGCAAGGCAGCCACAAGAGTTAACTAGCCATGCAGTATGAACTAACTAAGACAAGGGCGTGTTTGGGGGGTTGACTTTGATGTTTGTTGGTTGGACAGGACCCGGTGCTCTGGTGTGGTTGACCTGTTTTCAGTGCAGAGAAAGCATCTTGGGTGATTAGCACAAGGTCTCTGCTATGGCTGGAATGTGTATTATAGTCACAAAAGGCAAAAGTAGTTTGGCTATTTTCCAAATTATCTAGCAAAAAAGATTTCTTAAGGGAACATTTCTAAATTGAGGGAGTTCAATGCCCACAAAGTGACTGAAGGGAAAAACTATTGGGAAAATGATTCCCAGGTTTATAGAGTACTCTGTAGATACATGTAGGCCCCTTTTGTCGAGTACACATTGTACTTGCCAAGTGAGGAGGAAGATATGGCCTCTGAAGGCAGTGGGAACCAGTGAGACTGTGTGACATAAGCTGGTGTAGGCAAGGGGCAGATTTTTCTGTTTACTCACATACTTAACGACTTCTGTATTCTCCATTCCTTCCCATACATAGGAGCTCCCAGGTAGTGTGATTTTCCTTTCCTGAAGAACTTCTTTCAGCATTCCTGATAGCACAGGTTTTCTGGTTGTGAATCCTCTTGGTTTTGGTCTAAAGTGTCTTCATGTTTGCCTTTGATTTTAAGGGTAGCTTCACAAGGTACAGAATTTTTCATTGATGGACTTTTCCCTCTCTGCTTCTGTGTGATAAGTATGTCATTCTAGTGTCTTCTAGATTCTATAGTTGTTGAAGATGTCCGTCATAAATCTTGTGATTGTTCTCCCTTACGTAAATGTTTTTCTCTGGCTCTTTTAAACATTTTCTCTTTATCTTAGACTCTTAGCAATTTGATTGTGATGTATCCCGCAGTGATTTCTCTTTGAGCTTACGCTGCTGAGGTTGCACTGAGATTCTTAAATTGCTAGAATGGGTAAGAATTAACTGGAAAGGGCATGAGGGACATTTTGGGTGGTGTAAATACTCTAGATCTTGTCAAATAGTTTCCCAGATGCAAACATTTGCCAAAACTCACTGAATCTTATACTAAATACCCATATATTCACTTTACTCAGTCTAGACAAGTGACTTAGAGCTTTTATTTTTTTTTAAGTGTAATCTATGGGAACTAGATGCATTTTCTCTAATAATTGAGTCTATTATGACTAAATGTGGGAATTCAATTCACTATTTTGTTTCTGAGGATACTTCTAAAATTTGCACATATTTTTTCTTCTAAATGATTTAAGCCCTGGTTAAAATGAAAAAAAAAAGTAATATAATTTAAAAAACCAAAAATACATTAAGATAATTCCTTTAGATTATTCAGAAAGGATCTTCATACCAAGAAATATACTCAAGAATTAAATAACAGATAAGACTAAAAGGAAAGCATCTTAAGAATGTGTGTGCGCATGAGAGAGAGAGAGAGAGAGAATAGGAAAGGAAGGAATGAAGAAGGGATGGAGGAAAAGATGGTGGAAAGAAGGAAGTAAAGAAGGAACGAAGGAAGAAAGGATGAATAAACTTGAAAATGATAAGAAGGTGGATTTGGCTGCTCTGTTTCATAGCAATGTAGGAGTGTGAATGTGAATGTAAAGCCAGTAAGCTAATAGTAGGAAAATTCTTGAACTTTGAATTTATCTCTGAGGAGACAAGTGTTACCTGTTTCCTTCCCTGCCATATGCTAATATCCTTCAATCTTTGACCCTGGCTAAGGTTAAAGATTTTACATTGTGTCCCCTACATGGCTGTGTTAACAGCTGTAAATCCACATGACTTACTGTGTTCACCTGTTACATTTCATTCATTTTTTTCATTCATTCAACCAATATTTATTATGTGTTAACTATCTGCTAAGCACTTTTCTATACAGTGATAACCAAGCAGGAGAAAAAGGGTCTTGGACTTGTGAAACCTGTATTTGATGATAGAGAGTGAGAGAATAAAAAAAGAAATAAAGTAATTGCAAGCAGTCAGGTGTGCACAGCAGGGTAATATCAGCACCTGGGGAGATGGTCTTTTTCTTAGCTTGCAGGATGGGGGAAGGGTTAAACATCTAACCTGAAGACCTGAGCGAAGGGAAGGAGACAGGCACGTACAATCTAAAAAGAGAAATTGCTTTATCTTTCTGCCAGTTTTGTAGACAAATGAAAACATACCCTTGTAGCAATGGCGAAAAATTAATTAAAAGGCTGATTTTAATTAAAAGGTGTGAGGCTCTTCCTGGGGAGAGATGTTGAGGATAATAGGTGTCTTTTACTGGAGGACTCCCCCCCCCCCGCCCCAGCTTTGCAGATGAGTCATTCCTCTGGTGCTTGTGAGCACAAACAACTGACAGAAGGCCATGCTGGCTGACAGCTGCCCTGCCTGGCTCCCATAGCCTGAGAAGGAAGCTCAGGGATGGGGAACATAAACACGGCAGGTCACAAGGCAGTTAGACCTAGGGACCTGGTGCACGTTCCCTGTGGGGCAAATGGGCCGATAACAGCACAGAAGTCTCTCTTAATGAGCAGGACCGAAAGAGCCTCCTGCCAACTAATCTGGGCATCTCACACTGATGGAAAAGATGGCAGGGGGTGCGCGGGGTGGGAGGGCAGCATGATGAAGGAGAGGAGCGGGAAGCATGCTGACAGTCACTGATTTCTCCACCTGCCTTTGATGAATGGCACTCTCCCCTTCATCCCCGAGATTCCTTTTTTTTTAAAAGATTTTATTTATTTATTTGACAGACAGAGATCACAAGTAGGCAGAGAGGCAAACAGAGAGAGAGGAAGGGAAGCAGGCTCCCTGCTGAGCAGAGAGCCTGATGCGGGCCTCGAGCCCAGAACCCTGAGATCATGACCTGAGCCCAAGGCAGAGGCTTTAACCCACTGAGCCACCCAGGCGCCCCTCCCCCATTTCCTAATCTTCAACAACATGAAACTGAAGGCAATGACTCTTTTCTACATGTATTCATGCCTGACAATATACGTGGAATTAAACCAGACGTCTTAAAGAGATGGGGAAGAAAAAAGAGACGAAGGCAAAATTATATGGTGTCTAAGAGAATGGAGTGTAGCAGAGGAGACTTTTTTTTTTTTTTTTTCAGAATTGAATTCACTGTTTTCCTAAAGGAATTGCAGAATAACTGTGCAGAAAACATCTAAAGCTAATTGCTGGAAGAATGCTCCGCAGGGAATGAGCCTGCCTTGACGGGGAATGGACTCAATAACCTAATTGTTTTCTCCCATTCATTACCATTTGTAGGTCCCTTGGTGCCGAATTTGGCAAACCGGCCTAGTAAAATAACAAGAAGTATGCAGACTTCTTGTTGGCTTGATGCAAAATGTTCTTGCCAACATATATTGAGATCAGTACACAAGGACCGCCTTTTCTCATTTATGTAATTTTCATTTATTATGTCCTTTCAGGAGCCATTTAATGGGGACTCTTATGTGCAAAGCACTGTGCTAGACACTCGGGAGTGTCTAGAGAGGTGTGATATTTGGCTCCTACCTTCAAGGAACTTACAGTCTGGTCAACATTAGGAAATGTACAAATCAATTATCTGGAGCGAGATGTTGGGAAGGACTTCTCTGTCAAACTGCATGGTGGTGAATGCGGTGGGGATTTGGGGAAGCACACATTTCAGAAGGACACCTTTTCTTCTCTGGAATAACGAATTACTGAGATAACTGAAATTATGAGAAATGAGACCCTTCATAAGTTCAGAATTTCCTTAAAATTCTCCCTTCTGGTTTTGACAGCTTGAGCAGCACAGCAGATTTTTCTCAGGTACCACTTTTTTTTTTTAAGATTTTATTTATTTATTTGACAGACAGAGATCACAAATAGTCAGAGAGGCAGGCAGAGAGTGAGAGAGAGAGAGACAGAAGCAGGCTCCCTGCTGAGCAGAGAGCCCGATGCAGGCCTCGATCCCAGGACCCTGAGATCATGACCTGAGCCGAAGGCAGAGGCTTTAACCCACTGAGCCACTCAGGCATCCCCGTACTACTTGTTTATGTTGTTTTTTCTTTTTCCCTTCCACATCCTCTCCAACTGAAAGGAAATGTATGGACATCAAACCACACTGGCTTATAGTTTGAATCATCTAAAAAATGACTAAGGCTTTTTATTCCCAAATGACTACTCCCTGATATCGATGAGTTGCTATGTCATTTCTTTGAGGATAAATAAGGAGGGACAACTCAGTCTGGAAAAATCTGTGAAGTCCCAGAACCAGAGGTGGAATGGGGCCGAGTCTGGTAAATATCTAAGTTCCTATCTTGCTTTGTTTCACTCTGAAGTTTGCAGGATTTTCATCCAGAGGGAACTGGAGAGCAATGTAGCTGGCCCCCCTACTTCCAGTGTTCGGGGGGAGGGTCACTGCTAAATGCTCTCCACTGTATGTGTTGTATGTAGATCCCTGGGAGCTAGCAGGGGCATGGGCAGGCCATGTCTGCAGCCAGAACATGTCTGCAGGCAGGGAGTTTCTGCCCTGGACAGGCCCACACTCACACCCTATACTTCTCAGGCCTTAGCAGAAAGACACGGAAACCATTAACAGTTTAGAGTCAGTTGTGATGTCATAGCTTGGTTTAAAACACACAAAAAGTAAAACCTCCAAAAAATACCGACTATTCTTCCCCTTCCTTTAGTCCTGTAATTTGTTTACTGAATGGGCAAAAAGCCCCAATTCAGAGGTTACACTTTTACATGAAAGTTTTTCTCAGTGCTCTAGCAAATAGCATGCGTAGTCTTGAATCTCACTGCATCATTCGACCTCCCTAGGGCTCTCCTCCCCTGCAGGAGGAAGACCTGGAAGGACAAGGGCAAGTCTCATCACTGGGGTGGCTCTGCAGAAGGCTGAGCGACTTCCTGTCTCCTGTGTTTGGATCTCTGCCCTTGACTTCATGCAAAGGCGTTGGCCATTCCATGAGGAAGCCCCAGTGCTCACTGCACTTGGAAATGCCTTCCTCTGTGTGAGTGGGACTGGTTAATCAATTGATCCTGCTAAAGGAAATTCTTCATATCCACGTTGGATGTTTGTATTGGCCTGTTCTCTGCCAAGCCTGCCTGTGGAGGGCCGTGAGAATGTGCAAGGAAAGCCATTTTATTTGGGTGCTTGAGTTATCCAATTTGGCCTCCTTTCCATAGTTCAGCTTATGAGACCTCAGCAGGAGTTTGTCAGTGTGCTTATACAAGAAGGCTCTGTGTATATGAATATTTTTCTACCTGAATATCTTTTTTTTCTTTCTAATAAAACATCATGACTGAACAGGTACCTCCTAGTATTAAGAATCTGGCATATATTTACAACTTGGACTCTGATTTTTGGCCCAACTTCCTTTTGGAAATGGTGAAATTAGAGAAAGTGAGAGTGTGTGTGTGGGGTGGGGAAGAGTCTTGTCTGGGGAACAAACCACATGAGTACAGACAGTGAGGGCAGGTGCTTACCACCTGGTGTGAATGAATCACACTGCACCTTGTTCCTTCTCCGTACATGGGGAAGGACCCTTAGACATCATGGAATCCATGGAATGCCTACCAGAAAATTTCTCGAACAGCACGGAATCCATGGGACACTTACTGGGACATTTCTTGAATGTCAAGGCCCAGTCCTTTTTGGTTCTCTATACTTATGAACATCTTCCCTTCAAGTGACTTTTTCTGCTACAGCAGGAGTCGGAGAACTGCGACCTACAGGCCAACACAGTCTCAATCCACCACTGTTTTTACATGACTTGCAAGTTAATTAAATGGTTGAAAAAAAATCTACATTATTTCCTGACATATGAAAATTACAGGACATTCAAATTTCAGTCTCATAAATAAAGTTTTACTGGAATACAGTGTTTACTGGAATACTAACGTGTTCATGTATTGTCTGTGACTGCTTTTGTACTACAAGGGCAGAATTGTGTCCTTGCTTAAAATATTTACAGTCTGGCTTTCAGAGCCGGAGGACCTAGAATTTCCAATTTTGCTGAAAGTTTTGGCTTCTTGCCAACTCTCCATGGTCATTAACCAGCACAGTTGACCCTTGAGCAACACAAGTTTGGACTGCCCCAGCCTACACATATGTTGTTCTTTTTCCAGCTAATGTGGTATAGTACTGTAGAAGTATTTTCTCTTTTTTATGATTTTCCTTTTTAAAAAATATTTTATTATTATTATTATTAGAAAGGGAGAAAGAGAGAAAGAGCACAAGCAGGGAGCGTGGCAGGCAAAGGGAGAGGGAGAAACAGGCTCCCTGCTGAGCAAGGAGCCCAGTGTGGGACTCGATCCCAGGACCCTGAGTCATGACCTGAGCTGAAGGCAGATGCTTAGCTGACTAAGCCACCTAGGCGCCCCTGATTAATTTATTTTTAGAGAGAGCCAGCGAGCGAGCGAGAGAGGGCACGCACAAGCTGGGAGAGGGGCAGAGGGAAAGAATCTCAAGGAGACTCAACACTGAACATAGACCCTGACCTGGGACTCCATTCCATGACCCTGAGATCATGACTTAAGCCAAAATGCAAGAGTTAAGATGCTTAGTCCACCAAGCCACACAGTAGCCCTATGATTTTCTTAATACTACTTTCTTTTCTCTAGCTTACTTTTATTGTAAGAATACAGGATATAATACATATAAGATACAAAATATATGTTAATCAGCTGTTTATGTTGTTGGTAAAGTTTCTGGTGAAGAGTAGGCTATTAATAGTAAAACTTGTGGGGAGTTAAAACTTACATTTGGATTTTCAACTATGGGGGGATCAGTAGTCCTAATTACTACATTAAGAGTCAAATATATCTTTTTAGGAATATGGTTTCTAATAAATTTAAGAAAAATGTCATTTCCGATGTCTTTCGAATTGTCATTGTCTTCATTATGAACCTAGCATATCTTCTACTTCTCAGTAACATGTATGATCACAAGGGTACCATATGTCTTGTTCTACCCAAAGACTTTGAGGTTTTTAACAAGATGTCTCCCACAATTAGTTAGGAAACAATGGTTTGTTTCACAAATAATTTCACAAATATGTAGAAGGCAATTCATCAAATACTTCTTTAACAATTTCTGTGGACTACCCTGACGGTCAACGTGGAGATTCTGTTTGTCTTTGATGTCTGCTGACTGCTGTTTTACATGTTCTTTTTAACTTTGTGCTAAGTTCTGGGTGAGCTCCTTGGTCCTGTCATCCAGTTTGCTAAATCTGTGTTTGTCTCTACCGGATCTAGGGAGTAACTTCCCTATTGATTTATCTAACTAGGTAAATGACTATATGTTAAATTTCTCAGAATTTGGTTGCTGTTTTTCAGTGTTATCTATTTTGTTTCATTTTTCTGTCTTTGAAAAAAATAATTTCTTGTTACCTTTTTAGGATTTACTTTAATATGTTGCATAATTTTTCATTTTATCTTCCGTGAATTCATGTTTCTTCATGTGTTTTGAATTACTGTTTGTTTACCCATACTGAATAAGAAGGCTTCCCTGGTCTCAGCCTCTCCCTATCTCTCTTGCTCTGTTTCTAGCACTTGCCTTCTCCACATCCTCCATGCTCATCTTTCTTCCCAAAGCTTTCCAGCTGCTCTCACCTGGACCCATGGATCCTTGTGGAGACTGAGAGATCTGTCCTGTGATGACATTGGGGATTTGGGCTTCCCTGGTGTGTGTTCACAATCCATGTTCTCCCTCTTCCCCAAGCACACAGCTCCTAATAAACTATGAATCACGAAGTAGTCAGGAGCAGATTTTTTCCCAGCATCCTTTTAAATTCTGAGGAGCTGTAACCCAAACTCTTATTTTAATCAGGCTTCCTAATGATGGCTTCCTTGCTTATACCAAGTATGTAATTAGATGTTCACCATAAAGTCAACTTTGATTTTTTTTTTTTTTGGCTGATCCAAGAGCAGCCTGCACACAGCTTTGCATTTTTCTACTAGTTCTGCCCCTTAGAGCTGATTGTCTTCAGCTGGTGTCTGGTTTTATCTTCTTGGCCATCAGCTCCATAATTTACTTATTACAGTTGACCCTTGAACAACGAAGGGGTTAGGAGCACTCCCTGCCCCTGCCCCCACCCCCCATGCAATGGAAAATCCACCTGTGACTTTTGACTCTCCAAAACGTAACTACTAATAACCTACTATTGATAGGAAGCCTCACTGATAACATAGTTGATTAACACATATTTTGTATGTTATAGTATTATACATTGTATTCTTAAAGTAAGCTAGAGAAGTGAAAATATTGATAAGAAAATTCTAAGGAAGAGAAAATGCACTTATAGTGCTTTATGTATATTAATTGAAAAAAAAAATCCAAGGATAGGCAGGCCAGGCTGGGACAAGTGCAGAGGCAGTGATGGGTCCCACCCCAGGATGGCATGGCAATGTTTGGCTGCCAAAGGGCCTTGACTTAGCTTCCAGGGGATTCTGCAAGCAGGGATAGCTACCCTATGTGCTTGGAGGTGATCATCAACAATGGAGGGCTGTCCGCAGCCAAGGCCATGTGTGAGTACACTGGCCTTTGGAGGTGTGGAGGGGCCAAAGCTGGGAGGGGCTCCCTTATGCCTTTGTGCCATCCCTGCCCTCTGGGCAAGTTCCTCTTCAGCCCAGCCTCCTGCCCACTGGTGTTCAACCCTACCACCCCCATCAACACATGGAGCCACCTGCAGCCCTGCCAGGTCCTGCCTTTACCTGGGACGCTTCAGAGTGCAGCAGGCATGACCCCTGTGCAGATTGCCTTTAGTTGGGTGCCTTGAAGACTGGAGAGCAAGCAGTTGTAAAGAAATACCTTCTGGCTTTTGCTGTCAACTCTTAAAAAATATGTGAATGAGTGGACTTGTCCAGTTCAAACTTATGTTGTCCAGTGTCCACTATATCTCCATGTGTTTAGAGCAAAGGAGACACCTCAAAGTGAGAATCGCACTCTCCCCGGCAAGTCCCAGGCCCTGGTGTTTTCTGGAGTGAGAAAACTCTGTTGCTTCATGCTCTCAGTTCTGCTTCTTGTCCAAGTTTTTAGTTGTGAGGTACCTGTTGGCTTGAGATCTTATGCTAGGAGTGGTCCTTCCCTTCAGGATGCTTATGCTATATCTGAGGACAATGAATGTCTAGAATAAGATGACCTAGTTTCCCTGTGGGTGTTGCCCCATCCCTTCAATGATGGTGGCACTGATACCCCCAGGTTTCTAGAGAGCTGATTCATGACTACTCAGAGCAATCACTGTCTTTAACTCTAGGAAGCCGCCTTGCCCACGTAACACCCATCTCTGGGGACAGCCCACATCCAATTTCTGGCCAGTGATGGGAGTGAGTGAAATACATAGGCTCAGCCACCTTGTCTCAATTCTGGACAGTTGTGAAGGGCCATTCCAACTCCAAAGCTCTCTAAGGACCTTCTGAGGGCTCCACTGCCACTTCAGCCCTGGTCCAGCTTCTGCCTCCTGCCTTCTGCCTCCTGGCTCAGTTCTGCCTCCCTCACTCCCCTATTGGTAGTTTTTCCAGAGCCCTCTCCAGCAACTTCCTGTACATCAATCTCATTCTGAGTCTTTTCCTGGTGACCTAGCATAGGACAGCAACTTACATGGTAAGGTATATATTTCCAAGTGTCAGATAAAGGCATTATACAATATAGGACTCAGAAAGGGGTCCCTTTCGGTCAGAGTAGTAAGGAAAGAAATAGAAGACCTAAGACTTGGTCGGGAATGATAAATTTAGAAGGAAGGATGGAGTGGACATTTTTGATGCTGGCAGCTTCACATCCTTTTCCTAGTTCCTCACTTATCATTCTTCTATGTGCCTTGAACACTGTTTTTCTTTCTGGCACCATTTTTCTCTCTGATTATATCAGTTCATTGTGGGGTATCTTTAGGCAGAAATTATAGTACTTTAAAAGTTATTAAATAATAGCACATAAAGCCAAGGTAATAAATGATGGATCCAAATGGGAAGGCAGAAGGGGAAAAAAAAAACTTTTTTTTTTTTTTTTGGCTCCAACAATATGTTAATAAAAAAAGTTGGAAATAGAATGTCGAGCTTTTGCAAGGGAGGATTAAGAGGTGTGTGTGGTGGGGAATTCCAAGTCCCACTTGGAGACATGCAGTGGAAATTTTTAGTCCAATTTGTGAAGGTGGGGAGAACTCTAAAGGAAATGATCTTGTCATTCATTCTTTTGTTGGCCTTGTAGTATTCCCAGAAAGACTCTCTTGCTCTTTTTAGCAAAAAAGGGTTTGAGAAGTGCTGAAATGATTACCAATAAGATTTCAAATAGAATTATGTAGTAGACATGTATTTCTTCTCTCCATTTGTAAGAGTTTGATGCTAATGAAATGGCCATTCCTGTAGATCAAAATGGTTAGTATTATCAAGTTTATGTACTCAACCTAAAATCTTGACTGCTTAGTTGATTTTGAAGTCCCAGCACACTCTTTCTGGCTAATAGGTATCTATATTTAACCTCATTTTTATTTTTATTTTTTTTATTCTTTTATTTTTTTAAAGATTTTATTTATTTATTTGACAGAGAGAGATTACAAGTAGGCAGAGAGGCAGGCAAAGAGAGAGAGGAGGAAGCAGGCTCCCTGCTGAGCAGAGAGCCCGATGTGGGACTCGATCCCAGGACCCTGAGATCATGACCTGAGCCGAAGGCAGTGGCTTAACCCACTGAGCCACCCAGGCGCCCTATCCTCATTTTTAATTGAAAAGAAAAACCTCAGTTTTACATATCAACTTGCTTTTCATTTGTTCTATCTGGAGCATAAAGTTGTGGGAAATCCTTTAAATATAAATATTTGCTTCCCAAGGTATTTTTTTCCTAGATACCATGTACATTAGCTACATGGTATTTCTACTAAGGTCTTTCTAATTAAGTTGCAAATAAATAATAAAAATATCTTGGGGGCATAAGCTGAAGGCTTTGAAATATGTAGAAGTTGAATTTGCATTCAATTCATTAACTTATCTATAAACTCATATCCGTGAAACTTCTTGCTGTTTCATTTTCACTGAAAAGCAAATGACCACAAGGCTCAGAGCTCTCCTTTAAGAATGGCTAGGTTTAAGGAATGCCTTATTTCTTATGTGGAAAATTTCAAAATTAGCTTACACATACTAGCACAATTATGAGAACCATGAATCTTCCACATTTGCATGTCACATTTCAAATCCTTTGAAAGCTAGAGAATTAGAAATGTTGTCTAAGGCAATAACCTCTGAATTACTTTCCAAAGTATAATAAATTATTATTCTTATTTTTAGATTTATACCTAAGTTACCTTTATACCTGTGTTTAATTCCCAGTACCTGGATAAAATCCATAAAGTGATAAAGTCTTTTTTTTTTTTTAGCTTTATTTGAGGAAATATATGGCAATTACACAGAATCTATTTAAAAAGCCTCAAATTAAAATTTATTGAGAAAAACTGTTTTCTCCTTGTTTTCTATTTCTTCTGATACAACTCAATTTTTTTCTGCCTTCACCTTCTAATAATTAGAGAAATATAGTATATAAATACACAGTTTGGTACCCTGTCATTCTGGCCATAAATTGTTCATTTTGTAAATCTTCTATTTGGGTACTTTTGCAAATCATCTTGAAGTTAGCATATGTATTTTTAATCCTTTTAAATATATACCTCATTTTCTTATGTTTCTAATTATGAGTGATTATTTATTAGGTGACATATCTTTGGATTTTTCATTTTTCTTGTATAAATAAGAGTGACTACTCAAAACACATGGGCAACATAATACCCTCAATTATTTCTGCACACACAAAATATTTCCAAAACCAGAAAAACCAGGGATCATTTCTAGAAATGCCATGACTTAATTGGAGCATGGTTATAATTAAGTGTGTGTGTGTGTGTGTGTGTGTGTGTGAGAGAGAGAGAGAGAGAGAGAAAGAAAACAAATACCTTTTTATTCATTTCTGTTGCTGTTCTTCATGACTGAAGTTTCAACTTTTCTTTAAGCACCGTTGCCCTTCAGCCTGAAGAACCCATGTGTTAGCATTTCTTTAGAGCAGAATTTCTGATGACAGATAATTTTAGCTTTTTGTTTGTTTGTTTTTTCACTTGAGAATGTCTGTGTTTTGACTCTTTTCCTGAAGGATATCTTCACAAGATATAGAACTCTGGGTTCAGAGCTCTTTTCTTTCAAACTTCAAAAGGTGTTGTTCTACGGTGTTCTAGTCTTCATAGTTTGTGATGAAAATACGTGGTGATTCAAATAGTCTGAATGTAATGTAACATTTTTCTCTTGCTGCTTTCAGTTTTTCTTTACCTAGGTTGTCATGTATCAGGGAGTGGTTTCCTTGAGTTTATCCTCTTTAGGGTTTGCTAAGCTTATTGAACGTGTACATTATGTGTGCACAAAATTTGGGGAATTTTTAGCTATTATCCATCTTTTTTTCCATACCAATCTCTTTCTCTTTTCTTTGTTAACTCTAAGGACACAAATGACATAAATTATAGGTCTTTAGATGCTCAGGTCCCTGAGGGTCTATCAAGTTTTTTAGTCTTTTGCTCTGTGTTACTTGTGTTGGATAATTTCTATTAATTTTTTTAAGTTTACTGACTCATTCCTTTGTTATCTCTCTTCTACTATTGAGCCATTGAGGGAATTTTAAATTTCAGAAACTGTATATTTCCAGTTCTAAAATTTTATTCATTTGTTTTCCTGTACTATTTCTCTGCTAACAATTTTGATCTTTGCATTCATTCAAGATTGTTTACCTTTACGTCCATGGAGTGGGGTTGTAATGGATGTTTTAAAATCATTTTGTTGGGGCGCCTGGGTAGCTCAGTTGGTTAAGCAACTGCCTTCGGCTCAGGTCATGATCTTGGAGTCCTGGGATCCAGTCCCACATCGTGCTCCCTGCTCCATGGGGAGCCTCTTCTCCCTCTGACCTTCCCTCCCATGCTCTCTCACTCTGTCTCTCTCTCTCAAATAAATAAAATCTTTAAAAAAATCATTTTATTATAATTTCAACATTTGGGTAATTTCAAAGTTGGCTTTATTGTCTTTTCTCTTGAGAATCGGTCAGATTTTCCTGATTTTTCTATGTCAAGTAATTTGGGATTATATTCTGGTCACCTTGAAGATTATGTTATGGTTTGTGTTAAAATTTGGAGGGGATCTGTTGATTTGTTTTTCTTTGTTTCTGCAGTAAGTCATGTGGGTTTCAAGTCACAAGTTTTGTCTCACTTTCTGTGGGTGGTGGTTCAATGTCAGTTCAGTTCTCAAATTCTTTGCTTTTCTGTTTCAGTCTGCCCTGCATGTACATCACTCAGGGATCAGACTGGTACTTGAATAGTTCATTATATCATAGTTCAGTTCTCAGAGGTCTTTTGGGTTCATTCCATGCATGTGCAGTTGGGGGTGAGAGCAGACATTTACTGATATATAACAGAATTAGACGAACCTCCCCCCTTCTGGTTTTCTTTTTGCTGGTATCTCCCTTTTAATCTTTAGCTCTTGGGATCCCACTCCCTAGTTCCTCTAATCAGAGGGGTAAAACTGGGTGGGGAGGATGTGGAGACTTCAGATGCCTTGAGGGCAGTAACAGCAGTGCAGCTTTGCAACTGGGACAGTCTTTGGACCCTGGTTGCTGGTTCCAGCAGGAAGAGAGGAGACCTATTCTCAAAGAATTATGTTTGGTGTTCTTATATGTCTGGGGCTGTGTGAAAGGTTGATGCAAGACACTTGACTTGTTTCATCTAATTCAGACCTCACTCAAGGCAAAGAAGAGCAAGCATTTCTCGAAACCTTATAAAGCAAATGAACAACTCATAGCTGTTTGTTTCAGAAGGTTCCAGAAAGAGAGTTTCTTTGGGAAATTATGGCATCTCATAGTGACCTTGTCTGCTGGGGAATATAGAAAGTCATATGCATGCTTAAGGCAGGATGCATACTCTAAAAAAGCTTGAGAAGATTCCAAGTTTTCACTTCTGTAAGATCTCTAGTTTCAGTGCAAGCAGAAAGTATATCCTAAGGATGAGTTGTAAATAGGCTGTGTGCTCTCTCTCTCTGACATACACACATACATAATCCTTGCTATTCAGAAACATTTCTATGTAAACACTAATGAAAGACAACACAAAGGAATGGACTACACGTGGAAAAAAATAAAGCTTTCATAAAAAAGAAAGTTTAGAAAAGTAACATACAGGGGTACCTGAGTGGCTCACTCAGTTAAGCATCTGACTTTGGTTCAGTTCATGATCTTGGGGTCCTGGGATTGAGCCCTGTTTCAAGCTCACTGGGGAGCCTGATTCTTTCTCTCCCTCTGCTCCTCCTCCCCACCCTGCTTGTGCTATCTGTCTCAAGTAAATAAACAAGTAAATAAAAATCTAAAGGAAAAAGAAAAGTATCATGCAGCTATAGCCTACAGTAATCAACAAAAACAAAATCTGAGGCAGAAGAATCTGATTTCCAGAATTATCAGATGGTAGTATTAAAAATGTCTAGTTTTCAGCATAAAACTATGGAACATACAAAGAAACAAGAAAACATGATCTATTCATAGTGAAAATCAACAGGAATTTTCCCTGAGGAAGCAGACATTGAACTTACTAGACAAAGACTTATGTTGCCTGTGTTGAGTATGCTCAAGGAGCTAAAGGAAACCATGAGAAAAGAGCTAAAGGAAGTAAAAATAACTTCTAACAAATAGAGAAAATCAATAAAGAGATAGAAATTGTAAAAGGTAACTAAACAGAAATTCTGGACCTGAAGAGTATAATAGCTGAAATGAAAAGCTCATCAGAGCATTCAAATTACAGTTCTGAGCAGACAGAATAAAGAATCAATGAAGTTGAAGACAGGCCAGTTGAAATTATACAGCCTGAGATCAGAAAGAGGGAAAAAAAATGAAGAAAAATGAACACAGTCTAAGAGAATTCTGGGACACTGTCAAGCATATCAACACATGCATAATGGGAGTCCCAGAAACAGAGGAAAGAATGAAAGGGCCAGAAAGATTATTTGAAGAAATAGTGACCAAAAACTTGACAAGTTTGAAAAAACACATGAAACTGCACATTTGAAAAACTCAATAACTTCCAAGAGGATAAGACTAAATCACATAATAAGCAAATTGTCAAGACTAAAGGCGAAGAGAAAATTCTGAAAATGGTAAGAAAGAAGTGTTTCACCACCATCAAGGAAACTTCAGTAGGATTAAGGGCAGATTCTCCTGAGAAACCATGGAAACCAGAAAGCTTATACTTTTAAACTACTGAAAGAAAAACAAAAAGAAAAAAAAAACCTGTTAACAAAGAATCTTATATCATGCAAATTAAATTTTTTAGAAACAAATGAGAACAAGAAAATCCCAGATAAACAAAAAGTAATTTGTCACTCATAGGTCTGTCCTACAAGAAATGCTGAAGGGAATCCTTAGGCTGAGATGAAAGGGGAAAAAAACAGACAATAACTCAAAGACATTCAAAGACATGAAGAACTCCAGTAAAGGTACTGTATAGGTAAATATAAAACATAGTATTGCTGCATCTTTGGTTCATTACTTCTCTTTTAATTTCCTATATTATTTAAAAGACAAATGCATAAAGCAGTAATCACAAATCTACAAATAGGTACACAATGTATAAAAATGTAAATTGTGACAACAACATAAAAAGGGGTGAAGTCATATAGAAGCAGAGATTTTGTATGCTATTAAAGCTAAGTTGTTATCAGTTCAAACTAGATTATTATAAATTTAGGATATCAACTGTAATCCCTCTGTTAACAAGTAGGAAAATATCTAAAAAAAATACACAAAAGAAAATGTGCAGGGAGTCAAAATGATACCCTACAAAAATTAATTAAATATGGAAGAATTAAGTAATAGAGGAAGTGAGGAACAAAAAGGGTATAGATATACAGAAAAAAAAATAGCAAAATGACAGAAACGTGTCCTTAGAAATGATTTTTATGTAATTGGATTAAACTCTCCAATGAAAAGCAAAGATGGTGAAATGGATGATAAAACATGATTCACTTGTATGTTGTCTTCGGGAAACTAACTTAAAATTCGAAGACAAAGTCGGTTGAAAGTGGAAGGATGGAAAAAGAAATACTATGCAAATTATAACCCAAAAGTGCAGAGATCATTACATTAATATTATACAAAATACACTCTAAGTCAAAAACCGTTACGGGGGCACCTGCATGACTCAGTGGGTTAAGCCTCTGCCTTTGGCTCAGGTCATGATCTTGGGGTCCTGGGATCGAGCACCACATCAGGTTCTCTGCTCAGTGGGGAGCCTGCTTCCTTCTCTTTCTGCCTGCCTCTCTGCCTACTTGTGATCTCTGTCTGTCAAATAAATAAGTAAAATATTTTTTAAAAACTGTTACAAATAAGGCATTATATATCAATGAAAGGTCAATTCATCAAGAATATACAACAAGGATAAACATGTACTTACCAAACAACAGAGTCCCCAGATATGGGAATCAAACTTTGGCAGTCTTGAAAAGGATAAAGAGACAATTCTACTGTAATAATTGGATATTTCAAAAGTCCACTTTCAATACTGGAAAGAACATCTAGATAAAATATCAATCAGAAAAAAGAGGACTTGAAAATACTATAACCCAACAAGACTATGTGTGTGTATGTATATATATATATATATATAGAGAGAGAGAGAGAGAGAGAGAGCGAGCTCACTGCATGAACAGTAAGAGAATGCATATTCTTCTCAAGTTTACATGAAATATGTTCCAGAAGAGACCATATGTGGAGCCGTGAAAGAATAATCAAGAAGTTTTAAAAGATTGAATCATATAGTTTTCAAATTACAATGGAATAAAGCCAGAAATTAATAACAGAAGGAAAAGTGAAAAATTTGCAGATACCTGGAAATTAAACAATGCATTCTTAGACTCCAGTGGGACAAAGAGGTAATTACAAGGAAAATTGGAGAATACTTGGAGACAAATGAAAATAGAAATGCAATATACCAAAACTTATTGGGTGCAATAAATTGAGAGAGAATTTGTTGCGAGAATCAATAAAACTAAAAGTTGGTTCTTTGAAGAGATCAACAGAAATGAGAGACCTTTAGCTAAATTAACAAATCTAAAGTGAGAACAGATGCAAATGATAAAATCAGAAATGAAAGTAGAGACAATACTACCAATTGTATAGAATTAAAATAATTATATGTGAGTACTATGAACAAGGATATGTCAACACATTAGACAACCTAATTGAAATGGTGAAATTTCTAGAAACAAATTACCAAAATTGACACAAAAGGAAATAGAAAATATAAACAGACCTATAAAAGTAAAGAATTGAATCAGTAATCAGAAACCTCTCAACACAGAAAAGTCTTGTACCAGATACCTTCACTGGTAAATTCTACCAAAAATTTAAAGAAAAATTAACACCAGTACTTCTCAAACTTTTCCAAAATGTAACATAGAATAAGAGGGAACACTTCCTAACTTATTCTGTGACACCAGTAACAAAGCCAGACAACACAAGGAAAAAAAACAACAACAACAAAAAAAACAGAAAAATTGCATCCAATACCCCTTACGAATATAGATGTAAAAGTCTTCAGTGAAATGCTCATGAACTGAATCCAACAGCACTTTAAAAGGATTATACACTGTGACTAAGTGGAATTTATTTTATCCTGCAAGGGTGGGTCAACATAAAAAAATCAATGTAATGCACCATATGAATATGACAAAAGGGGAAATAAAAACATAATCATCTCAATTGACCCAGATTTGCATTAAAGAAGTGATTACATTAAAATGAAGCCATTAGACTGAGTCCTAATCCAGTCTATCTGGTGTTATAAAAAGGAGACAGTTGGACACACAGATTCCAGGGATGCATGTGCATAGAGAACAGACCATGTGAGGACACAGCACAAAGCTAGACACCTGAAGGCAGCAAATGAAACAGAGAGGCCTCAGAAGAAACCAGAAATTGCTGACATCTTGAACTTAGATATTTTGTCTTCAGAACTGTGAGAAAATAAATTTCTGTTGCTTGGGCCACCTAATTGTGGTACTCTGTTCTGGCAGCCCTAGCAAATTAATACATCTGCTTTTACAGTTGCTACTCAACACTGTGCCGCAAGTTCTGGCCAGAGAAGTGAGGTGAAAAAAAAAGGTAAAAGACTACCAAATTGGAAAAGCAAAAGTAAGACTATCCTTATTCAAAGATGGCATGTTCCCATATATAGAAAATTTCAAAGAATCCATAAAAATACTACCAGAGCTAATAAAGAAATTCAGCAAAGTTGCAGGGTGCAAGATCAACACACAAAAATTGGTTACATTTCTGTACATGGAAAATGAACAATCTGTAGAAGAAATTAAGAAAGCAATTCCATTTACTTTAGCAAAGCAACTAATAAAATATCTAGGAATAAGCTTAACCAATGAGGTGAAAGACTTCTGCACTGAAAATGTTAAACATGCTGACAAAAATTAAAGAGGATTTAAACAAATAGAAAATCCTATGCACATAGGTTAAAAAATTTAATATCCTTAAGATCTCATTACTAACCGAAACAAACCATAGATGAAGTGCAATCCCTGTCAAAATTCCAATGGCCTTTTTTTTTTAAATAAAAAAGGTAATCTTTAAACTCATATGTAATTGCAAGGGGTCCCAAATAGCCAAAACAGTATTGAAAAAGAACAAAGTTTCAGCCCTCATACTTCTGTCTCCTGATTTTAATACTTACTGCAAAGCTATGATAATGAAAATATAGTATTTCTATAAGGATAGAAAGGTAGACCAATAAAATAGAATTGAATGTTCTCCAAAGATACGCAAATGACCAAACAAGCACATGAACAGATGCTCAACATCATTAGTCATTAGGAAAATGGAAATCAAAACCACAATGTGATACCACTTGACAGCCACTAGAATGACTATTAATATAAAAAGTAATTTTAAAAAATCAGAAAATACCAAGTTCTGGCAGAGATATGGAGAAAGTGGAACTCTTGTACATGGTTTGTAGGAATGTAAAATAGTGCACCTGCTATAGAAAATAGTTTGGCTGCTTTCCAGAAAGCTAAATATGTAATTACCATATGATCCTTGTTTGTACAATTCTTACCTATGTACATAAAATAAGTGGAAAAAGTACTCTAACAAATACCTATACATAGTATTTACAGTAGTTAAAAGGTAGATACAACCCAAATATCTGTCCACAGATGAATAAATGAATAAATGTTCATACATACAATGGAATAATTTTCAGCCATAAAATAATGGAGTACCAACACACATTACAACATGGCTGAACCTTGAAAACATCATACTAAGAGAAAAGAAGCCAGACACAAAAGGCCACATAATGTCTGATAATATTTATGGGAAATACCCAGAGATAGAAAGCTGACTTGTGGTTTTCAGCAGGGAGGAGAAGCAGGAATATTGAAAAAGTAACTGTTTAGTGGATGATACTGGAGTGATGAAATGTTTTGTCAAGTAGAGAAAATGGTTGTACAACATTGAGAATATACTAAATGCCCCTGAAATTTTATACATATTTGTGTGTGTGTGTGTATAAAATACATATTTGAATTATATATATATGTAAATATATATAAAATCAGGAAATGTTACTGTAAAGGAATACTTGACAAGTAAAACCCAATTGTTCATATCACATAATTATACTTTATTTAATCCTTAGTTGTCCCTATCAAAGCAATAAAAACTACTGTAGGATTGAGAAGAAATCAGAAGACTAATTCCCTTGCCTTCTGCTTATATTTATTTTAAACTTTCCATTGCCCTAAAAAGCTAATAAAATTCAGCTTCCTTAAGCTATGTTTTTAAATAACTGACTACATGCCAAAACTCTATATGTCAAAAGTTAGAAAAATTGAAAGAAAAGGCATTTTCAAATGAAATGCACATTTTAGGTAGATATATTTTATATGTATTTTAGGTATATATATTTTATGTTTATGACATTTTAAGCCTTTAAGCTTCCTTTTTTTTTTCTTTTTTTTGCAGTTCCATGTCTTCCCTGAGGGCATTTTATGGGCTTTTCTTCCTTAGGTCCATGTGAGCAGCACTCACAGAGGCTCTCAAGTCAACATTAGAAATACAGAAGGAAATATCCTGAGCTCAGAGCCTGGGGGGAGCCAATGTTCCAGCTGCCATGGCAGCAGATCAGGGGCTGGTAACTCAGTGGCTTAAAAGAGTTGGTGCAGCCACTTTGGAGAACAGTGTGGAGATTCCTCAAGAAATTAAAAATAGAGCTTCCCCTTACCCTGAAATTGCACTACTGTGTATTTACCCCAAAGACACAGATGTAGTGAAAAGAAGGGCCATCTGTACCCCAATGTTTATAGCAGCAATGGCCACAGTCGCCAAACTGTGGAAAGAACCAAGATGCCCTTCAACGGATGAATGGATAAGGAAGATGTGGTCCATATACACTATGGAGTATTATGCCTCCATCAGAAAGGATGAATACCCAACTTTTGTAGCAACATGGACAGGACTGGAAGAGATTATGCTCAGTGAAATAAGTCAAGCAGAGAGAGTCAATTATCATATGGTTTCACTTATTTGTGGAGCATAACAAATAACATGGAGGACAAGGGGAGTTAGAGAGGAGAAGAGAGTTGGGGGAAATTGGAAGGGGAGATATGAGGAAATTGGAAGGGGAGGTGAACCATGAGAGACTATGGACTCTGAAAAACAATCTGAGGGGTTTGAAGTGGCGGAGGATGGGAGGTTGGGGGAACCAGGTGGTGGGTATTAGAGAGGGCACGGATTGCATGGAGCACTGGGTATGGTGCAAAAACAAGGAATACTGTTATGCTGGGGGGGAAAAAAAAGAGTGGCTAGGAGATGAGTGGTTTCCCATGATTTTGCTTTGCCTGAAAGACATATTGCACAGGATTTAATGGAATCTTCTCCTGGGCTACTAAGAAATCCCTCTTTCCAGTATGGGCTTGTTGAATGTAGACTTGAAAGATATTCAATTTATGGTATCTTGATATTTTCATTTAGTGCCTCAGTTTTCTTTTTTGACATCAGAGTAGTCAGCAAGTCATTACACTGTGGCAAACAGTTTTCTTAACCTCTAAAGAAGAATTTTAGGTTAAGATGAGATAATGTAACTTTTGGTTAGATCTTAAAGATCACTATGTGCATTTGCACATGTATACGGAAATATAAAACTATATATGCCAATATGACATGTATGTATTTAGCTTATGTATTTATCATTATGTAAATATAAAATTTGTATGTACATAAATATGTAAATATACCACATATCTATCATGTATATATTTGCCATATAAATAAATTTGATTATGTATAAAGTATTAGAGTGTCAAAGGCCTGGCAGCCTCTCTAAACAGAGTTGCATGGCAAGAGGCAGACCAAGGACCAGAATGTAGGTCACCCCATCCAACACCCAACTAGTCCTCTTCAGAGAAGTGTTGCAACAGTTTATTCAACAATTCACAAGAATAGTTTTATTTTAGGATTGTTCAGAGTGTCTCTCATTTTGTTGATTTACTCTTGCTTGTTTGTCCCCCATTTTCATTCCTATTTCCTGCCTCCCCATGTGAAACTATACAAATGTGTTTTGTACATATATTAAATATACATAAACACATTGGTGTTAAACATATATGTTGTTTTTTCAGGTCTGTGTTCTTAATTTATCTGAATGATCTTGTGTTCTGTGTCCCATTTTTTTCCTTATCATTTCTTAACCCATTTTTTTTTAAGATCCACATATGTTCTGCTTTCTGCACCTAATGTATTAAGAGGCTTATTCACCTCATTTTATATATATATTCATCTCATTTTATATACATTCATCTCTTTCGTGGTGGAAAATTGGAATGTCTCCAATTCTCTGCTACTACAGACAAGGATATAAAGAATATCATGACTCAAGCCCCCATGTAGACCTGCTGCAAAAATTTCTCTGGAGTTTTAACTCAGAGAGTGATTGCCAAGTCAGAGCCTTACGCATACTTAACTACTGACCTCCAGAAGGACTACCAGTTTCACATGACTAGCAAAACATTTGTTCCCCTTACAAAAAAACCCGATATTATGAATCTTTATAATTTAATATGATGGCTATAAAATGTTAACCCATTTGTGTCTTAACTATAATGTCTCTATTAGATGTCTCTATGCTTTTTGTTCCTCTGTATAAACATATTGCCCTCTCAAGTTTTCTCTTGTGAGATGCTTATTAGATGTACTGCTTCTATTCTATAGGTTGACCAGTCTTCTTGTTGATATGCAAGCATTCTTTATCTATTTGAAGTATTAATTTCATGGAAACTCATCTCTAATCTTATATTTCCCAGTTAATCCTCTGTCAGTGAATTTTATTTATGGTGGCATTTGTTGGATTTTCAATTTTAATGTAGTCAAATTCATCTATTTTTTTTTTTTTTTTGGCCTTCTAACTTATGCTTTGGGTCTTAGTTTAGAGGCAATCCCCAATGGAAAAGGCACAAAGTTATTCTTTCATGTTTTCATCTATTGACTTTTTAGAATTTTCTCTTTCACATTTAGGTCTTTATTCACCTGAAGATCACCTTTGTGGCAGGGATCTAGCATCATCATCATCATTATCATTATTATTATTATTATTAATTTTTGAAGCCATTTTTTTATATGCTAGCCTGTTCTGACTAGCTTGTGGGATCAACTTTGACGTTTATCAAATTCATGTAAGCAAATTAGGTTTTTTTCCTGAACTCTATGTAGTGTTCCATTTGACTTTTTTCCCTTTCTGTAAGAAATCTAAGCTCTGTTTGTTTTATTTTAACTTATGGATTTATAGCATACCTTGATTGTCTATTAGGACAAACACTCCTCACCCATTTTTTATCTTACTTCTCAAAATTTCAAAGTTGGTCTGGCAATTCCTAGGGTTTTTTTTTTCCCAAATATATTTTTATTTATTTTTTTTTTAAAAAAACAAAAAACTTTATTTATTTTTAAATTTTTTTTTCCCCAATTTATTTATTTTCAGAAAAACAGTATTCATTATTTTTTCACCACACCCAGTGCTCCATGCAAGCTGTGCCCTCTATAATACCCACCACCTGGTACCCCAACCTCCCACCCCCCCGCCACTTCAAACCCCTCAGACTGTTTTTCAGAGTCCATAGTCTCTCATGGTTCACCTCCCCTTCCAATTTACCCAAATTCCCTACTACTTTCTAACACCCCTTGTCCTCCATGCTATTGGTTATGCTCCACAAATGAGTGAAACCATATGATAATTGACTCTCTCTGCTTGACTGATTTCACTCAGCATAATCTCTTCCAGTCCCGTCCATGTTGCTACAAAAGTTGGATATTCGTCCTTTCTGATGGAGGCATAATACTCCATAGTGTATATGGACCACATCTTCCTTATCCATTCATCCGTTGAAGGGCATCTTGGTTCTTTCCATAGTTTGGCGACTGTGGCCATTGCTGCTATAAACATTGGGGTACAGATGGCCCTTCTTTTCATGACATCTGTATCTTTGGGGTAAATACCCAGGAGTGCAATTGCAGGGTCGTAGGGAAGCTCTATTTTTAATTTCTTGAGGAATCTCCACACTGTTCTCCAAAGAGGCTGCACCAACTTGCATTCCCACCAACAGTGTAAGAGGGTTCCCCTTTCTCCACATCCTCTCCAACACATGTTGTTTCCTGTTTTGTTAATTTTGGCCATTCTAACTGGTGTAAGGTGATATCTCAATGTGGTTTTAATTTGAATCTCCCTGAGGGCTAATGATGATGAGCATTTTTTCATGTGTCTGATAGCCATTTGTATTTCTTGATTGGAGAAGTGTCTGTTCATATCTTCTGCCCATTTTTTGATGTGTTTGTCTGTTTCGTGTGGGTTGAGTTTGAGGAGTTCATTATAGATCCTGGATATCAACCTTTTGTCTGTACTGTCATTTGCAAATATCTTCTCCCATTCCGTGGGTTGCCTCTTTGTTTTTTTGACTGTTTCCTTTGCTGTGCAGAAGCTTTTGATTTTGATGAAGTCCCAGAAGTCTATTTTCGCTTTTGTTTCCTTTGCCTTTGGAGACGTATCTTGAAAGAAGTTGCTGTGGCTGATATCGAAGAGATTACTGCCTATGTTCTCCTCTAAGATTCTGATAGATTCCTGTCTCACGTTGAGGTCTTTTATCCATTTTGAGTTGATCTTTGTGTACGGTGTAAGAGAATGGTCGAGTTTCATTCTTCTACATATTTAAATAAGTTTGTTGAATTCCTTAAAAATTCTTTTCTTATATATTTTGAAATATGTTTGTTGGTGGCCTGAAGGTTTCTCCTGGCATTTTATTTGAAGTTGCATTGAACTTGTAGACTAAATTTGGGAAAAACTGATTTTTTTTCATATTGAGTTATCTCATTCATGAATGTGGTATATCTCTTCATTTATTCAGGTCTTATAGTTTGTTTTTCTGTTGGATTTTACAGTTTTGTCCATAAAGGTCTTGTGTATTTTTTGTTAAGGGTTATTCTTGTATATTTTTTTTCAGTCCAGTTTCAACCTATAGGATATATTTATATATATACAATTTATCACAAGGGATTGGTTTGCACTATTGATTATATGAGCTGCCTAAGCAAGTCCAAAATCCATAAGGTAGGCTTTCAGGAAGGTTAGAAGTATGGTCATGGGCAAGTTGAAATTCATGGGCACAGTCAAACTACTATGCTCTGGTGACAGTTTCCTTTCCCTCCCCCCTACCCTCTTTCTCTCCCTTTCTCTATTCAGACCTATTTCAAGACTTCTAACTGAATGAATCAGACCAGCCCAAATTGTCAAGGATACTATCAGTACTTAAAGTCATTTGATTATGGACTTCAATCACACCTCTAAATTCATGGCACTATGTAGATTAGTGTTTTGATTAAATAACTGGAGACCATTGCCCAGCCAAACTGATACATTGGCAAAACCTTTTACAGTACAATTTTGTTTGCTAACTTAAGTTATGTTTTGTTTTCTGTTTGATTATTGCTAATCAACGTAGAGGAGCTATATTGATTTTTGTAAGATGATACTGTGTCTAAATCACTTCCTGAATTGTGTTTTTTCTGGTGGTTGGTCTGGGGCTTCACTTTTATGTTCTGTGTTGGTGATGCTATCATCTGCAAATAGTTTAAGGGGATGTTATCTGCAAACAATTGTAGTTCTTACAATTCTTGATTCTTTTTCTTATCTGATGACTTTGGCCAGTGCGCCCACTGATATGTTAAGTGATGGCAAGGATAGCAAGTGTCCTTGGTCATTCTCTGACAGTAATGTATATCTAAAGTTCCACCACAGACAGGATGCTTGCTTTAGTTGCGGTATTGAATCCTTCATCATTTTATGGATATGTCCTTCAATTCCTAGTTTATTGAGTGTTACCTTCTTTCACCATAAATAAAATTTGTATTTTATGAAATGCTTCTTCTACATCCATTTAGAAGATTATGATATCAGCCCACTGGTGTGTAACATACACATTTACATTTACTAACGTTAAATCACATTTGTTTCTCTGCAATAAATAAATCCTAGTTACTTTGGGAGTGGGGAGCAGGTAGTAATTGACACAAAATGTTTCACTAGTTTCAGGTATACAACATGGTGATTCACCTTTTCTGTATGTTACATATGCTCACCACAAGTGTAGCTACCATTCATCTGTCACTATACCATGCTAGGACAATATCATTAATAAATTCCCAATGCTATACCTTTTATTCCCATGACTTATTTGTTCCATAACTAGAAGCCTATGTCTCTCACCCCCTTTCACCCATTTTGCCCATCCCTTCACCCGTTCCCCCCTGACACCCACTAGTTTGTTCTCTATATTTATAGGTCTGATTCTGCTCTTTTCAATCTAGCTTATTATGATGTGTTATATTCTTACTATGCTTGTTCAGTTGGTTAGCAAATATATTTTTGATAATGTATGTCTCTGTTCATAAGTAAAACAGGCTATAACTCCTCTTTTTATTTTCTAGCCTGATTTTACTTTAAACGTCAAGTTACTCTAACTTTGTAAAATATTTTAGGAAATGTCCCTTCTTTCCCTACTCTCTGCAACTACTTTTATAAGATAGGGGTTGTTTGTTTCTTCAACTTTGGCAGAACTCTTACAAAATTTTTTGGACCAGGGACTATTTGTGGGTCCATTTTGTGGTAATTTGTCATCTAATAAGGAGGAAAGCATTTTTCTTTTACATTGAATTTTTAATCAATATTTATTTATTTATATGTTTATTTTAGAGAGAGAGAGTGCGTGCACGAGCTGGGGGGAGGGGTAGTGGGAGACTCAGACTCCCCACACTGAGCAGGGAACCCCATGCGGGACTCAATTCCAGGACCCTGGGGTCATGACCTGAGCCAAAGGCAGATACTTAACTGAGTGAGCCACCCAGGTGCCTGAATTTTTAATCAATATTAGTTGTATAATTTTATAAAGATAATAAGATAGCTTTAGCTTTGGACTAATAATTGAGTATTATTACACCAGATACACTTCCAAGTGTGTCTTATAATAGATGAGGCAGAAATGGGATCCAGATGGAACGCTCCAGATGTCAGATTAAGTCCGTTGCCTTTGAAACTCCCTTAATTCTCACTGCTTCTTCCCATCTAGGACATACGGGCCGGCTATTAAAGTCTCTGTGCTTCACCAGTCTTTCCTTCCTGTTGCTGCATATCATCTTCCATATCACGTTGGCTAGCCTGGAAGCTCAACACCGTATTGGACCTGGTTACAACTGTGAGTGTTACAGTGATTTTTTCCCCTTCATATTATGGATGAATAAAGCTATGTGTCATAATGCACATAACAATCTATACAGAAATTACATGGTAGAATTCATGATCATTTCTGGTCATTCAGCGATCCTGTACTGCAGCTGTCATGGAAAATTGGGTAATACAAGTGACTTAATGAATGAATTTTCAACAAAAATTAGATATGAGGTCTCTATTTGTAGGCAAGACATTATTACTGGGCTTAGTCTAAAAAAACAACAACAACAAGATTTATATTAGTCCCTGGAGCATACAGTACAGCTAGTGAGGCAAGCTATGTACAATTTCTAACATGACTAATATGAGTATAAAAATTAGATAACATTATATGACTGTGACCTCAGTCCTATTCTATAGCATAATGGAAGATTTCATGTGCCTTCATAGGAAAAAAATACAATGACATGTAGTTTCTTTTTTACTTATTTAAGATTTTATTTATTTATTTGACAGAGAGAAAGCAAATCACAAGTAGGCAGAGAGGCAGGCAGAGAGAGAGAAGGGGAAGCAGGCTCCCTGCCAAAGCAGAGAATCCAATCTGGGACTCGATCCTAGGATCCTGGGATCACGACCTGAGCTGAAGGCAATGGCTTAACCCACTGAGCTGCCCAGGCGCCCCTGTAGTTTCTTTTTTAATTGAGAGTTTTTTACTGCTACTCATACAGAAATAATGTCTCATATGCATCATATTTTGAAGTTGTGATCTGAAAATGTCAACATCTATATTCTTTATCTAGGCAGTGTCATGTTTCCAAAATTAACCTGTTACTGGATCAATTCGCCTTCAGTTTTTCTAGGATGTGTGATTGTCATTTGAAAAAAGAATGAACAAGTGGGTAGAATACAACCCTCATGTTTTAAGTTAAATCTAAAGAATCCCTGACATATTTGAAATGGATTATAGTAAGTTTTAAATTGTCAGCTTTTCTTTGAATAAACACATTAGTGAGGTTTAAATTTCCTGATCTTTCATAAAGGCAAGCACAAATAATAGGAAGTAAACCCACACTTCCCTGCAAAATAAAAATGATTAAAATTCTTCATGGATCAAAGATTATTAACATAAATCTCTCTAGTGAGAGATCCTTTAGTAAAATCCATATTTATAAATTATTCAGTATCCTTCAGCATATAACTTTTAGAAAGCTACCTTTTACAGACCTAAAGTTAGTATTCATTTTGGCCATTTTACTGAGTTCAGAATCCATTGGATAATAATATGTATCAAAATGGTTTTGCTGTGAAATCCATGATTTAAGATATGGTTCTTGTTTTTAAGTTGGCATATAATTCATATACAATAAAATTCACTGATGTAAGGAATACAAATGAGTGGCTTTTAGAGTGTGGAACCATTGCCACTCTCTGATTCCAGAACACTTCCATTGGCCCCCTGCCCACAGAAGAGTAATTCTCCATTCTCTCTCCACCCAACCCTAGGCAAATACTAACCTACTTTCTGCCTCTGTTAGATTTACCTGCTCTGGACATTTCACCTAAACAGAATTATACAATATGTAACCTTGTGTATCTGGCTTCCTTCACTGAGCATGATGTTCTCAAGTTTCATCCATGTTGTAGTGTGCTTCAGTACTCCCTTCCTTTTCATGGCCGCATAATATTCCATCATTAACATGTGGCTTTACTGTTTGGTGAAAGTCACTTCATTATTCAAAACTTGATAAAAGAAAATGTTTATATAATAAGTAGTTTAGTTATGTTTTAATGATTAAAAATTATTACATTTGACTGGGTTCAGATCTTTTTAGTCTTAGTAGAAATATTATAGCAGTATTTCCTTGTGCTTCTCAATCTCAAATCCTTTTGATACTTCTTTTTTTTTTAAAGATTTTTATTTATTTATTTGATAGACAGAGAGAGATCACAAGTAGGCAGAGAGGCAGGCAGAGAGAGAGGGGGAAGCAGGCTCCCCGCTGAGCAGAGAGCCCGATGCGGAACTCGATCCCAGGACCCTGAGATCATTACCTGAGCTGAAGGCAGAGGCTTAAACCACTGAGCCACCCAGGCGTCCCCCTTTTGATACTTCTTAAAAAGACATTCCTAGGATCATGAGGAAAGATTTTTTAACCAAAAATGTTGTCTGAATAAAAGGCTATTTCATGGATAAAGACTTATCTATCACTGAAAGTATTTAATCACAAGATAGAGTACAACTCATTCAGTTTTTTAAAAATTTGACTTTATAAATATATATCTTGCCTGTGTCTACAAAAGAATTTAGATGCTGAGTGATACTGTAGAAACAACTGTACTGGAGGGTGTCTAGTTTAAGTGCAGTTCGTCATTTCGTCTCACCCAGAGTCTAACTGTTTCTAATTTTTATGCAAAATGATGAATTTTGGGGTGACTGGTGGATGAGTTGGAAGAGCATGTGATCTTGGGCTTGGGAGTTCAAGCCCTGAGTAGGGTGTAGAGATGACTTTAATAAATAAAACTTTAAAAAGGATGATTTTCTACAGTTCTATAAAAGTAAAAATAAAAATGTAATTGAAATGTTAAAACATTCCCCTTTCCACATTTATAGATATATTTACTGTATGTATGGCCTCCCCTATAAGATGCAAACAGGAAGATATACAGACTTAAACACACACACACACACACACACACACACATACACACACATGCAGAAGTTTGTTTCATTTGTCTCCTTCTTCCCAGGCAAGGATCCAGATTACCTGGACCCTTTGGATGGGTCCTATGCTAATGCCATGCAGAAGTTAGCACTTTTCGGTGGCGAAGATGTGGAGGCTATCCTGAGCGTAGCCAGAGCTGGCTTCTTGACATAAGCATTCCTTACAACTCAGTCTTGGGGAGTTAGCTCTGCCTTTCCTAATTTCATATCCTAAGTATGTGGGTTCCCAGATGCCCAGATATTTCCATGTCTCCCCCCCCGAGATATCTTTATTCATGCACAATTATGGTCTACTGTCAGTGAAGAATGATCTCACATACTGTCCTCCTTTCCTTTTTTTTGATATCCTTTTATAAAAGCTCTTTTCTGTTCCACAGAGGGCCAATATAACGGAAATCATAATAGTAAACTTTATTTCTACCAAGTTAAGCTCTAGAGAGAGATTTATTCCTACCAAAGTTACTATTCCAATTTGCAGTTACAGTTTTGTTGATGAGGTCACCAACAGAGAAGAGATGTGCTAAAGACCGAGTTTGAAAAAGGAATTTGAACTCTTTTTCAAGGTGTCACAGGCACCTTGAAAGTGAGTTTACAGAAATCGTGAATTTCTTCTGAAAAACGAGTGACGCGTGTAACAGCATTGGCTCATTGGGTGTTACCGATTTTTTTGGTCCAGTTTCATGTGCAGTGTTTAAAAGTAATACATTCTTGAAAAGGGATAAAAAGGAAGGGCAAACAAACTTCAGAGCTTTGCAAAACTAGGTTAGTCCAAGATTGACACAGAACAGGTTTTCAGCCTCAAGCATTTTTTTAATGATCAAGTTATATAACTCCAGAAAATACTGTGAGAGTGGGTAATGGAAACACTGACTTTTAATTTAGAGTTGACTTCATTTCACTAATGTTATTGTTCCTTGAGCATTTGGAGTTTCGATTACACCATCGGAGTTGTAAACACAAACTCAGCTAGTTTGATATCCTGCATTTGAAGGGTAGCCTTTTTTGGCATCTGTGGACACAAAGCAGCAAAATTTCAAACAAAAAGACAAAGAAAGTGTCTTCGCCAGAAGGGCTGTGCAGTTTAAAATGCTTTCTCTCTGTTTAAGACATTGGTAAATTAAAACGTAATCACCCACACAGGTCGGATTTCCCAGTCATTGAAGTCATGTTCAAATTCAAGACCACCGATTGCTCCTTTATGTGTGATTAAGTTTGTTTTCCTACTTATTCCTCTCCCCATTTAAAACTCAAATACCTTCACCCTCATTATAGCAAAAGCTCCCAAGATCCCTCAGGAATCTAAGACGCATGTCTGGGGGACAACAGTAGCATTTATAAATATTGAGTCATTGAAAGTTCTTGTTCCCCTAGAGTCCTGTGAATATTAACTGGCAGTGGTAAAGAGTTTTTCAAACCAGCCTATTTTGTTCCTGACTAGCTGGCAGGTTTGTTAAAGGTGCCATTGTGCAGACCTGAAACTTTACTCCCCCAGCCCCCCCTCTCTCTTCATTTCCAAAACGGTGCTTATAGGTAAGTGAGGAAATCTGTGGGACAGGGGGTAGGTACCTCTGTAAATTTTCCTCAAACATGTGTTGTGCCGCTTACTAAAATATTTTCATTCCCTCAAAACTATACTATTTAAATAAATGTAAACCCAGTTTCAATTATGTCACTACAGATGCCACAGAAGTAGTTTATTGGACTCACTGGTGATTGTGCGGCAGTGTCCGTGAAATTTCAAGGCCGCTCTGGATTCCTGTGCTGTGTTAAAGCAGGTTACAAGAAACTTTTTTTTTTCCAATTTATTTATTTTCAGAAAAACATTATTCATTATTTTTTCACCTCCCCTTGAGTTCGAAACTATGAAGGAAAAATTTGTGGTGATAATGGATGCTCTTTGTAGAGCGCCTACTAGCGGTCAGACCCCACAGAGCATTAGATTCCTTCTCTAATTAAGGATTCTTTTTTTTTTTTTTTCCTTGTTACAGATGAGCTCAAATGTTCTTAGGGAGGGCTCTCCCAACCCATGACCTGGTTCCTTTCTGTGAGTCAGGGTGGGTCAGGCTGTGCCGATGGACGGCTTCCCTGAGGAAGTCTGTGGGCTTCCCTGAGGAGGTGAGTGGGAGCTGCCATTCACCGTAGGCTCTGAGCACTGGGCTGGTGGCCTTTTCCAAGCTGGATTAAGCTGGACACGGGATAATTTTATTCCTACAAAGAGGCAGTCTGCTGGTCAAGCCTTGCCCCTATAGGGCTATGCCTTTTGTGAGCTGTCTTCCCCCAAGGAGGTGCCTTTCTTTTGTATAAGTGTATTTCCTGTCCAAGGGTGCTGAGGTAGGGATGAGTTCAATGGTGATGAGGCCATTCTTCATGGAAATGGCCTCCAGGAGAGGAAATGGCCTCCAGGAGAGCAAGTGAGTCACCCAGGCTGCCACACGTCTGAACTGGGATCTGAGCACTGAGCTGCCTGGCTTTCCACCATCTTTCCTTCTATTTGGGAACTCATTATTTGTTGTCTACTTATGATTCCTTTCTCCACTGCACTTCCTAGGCCTTTGGATCGGTCTAGTTTCACAGGACTTAAATAAGTTGCTGCTGTTTCCTTACAATATCTCCTTTGCTTCATTCATTTGTAGTATTCATGGTTAGAGTCATTTTTCCCTGAGGGCAGACCCCCCAGATCAGCTGCTTTCTCCCCATCTAGAGGGAAGAGAATCTAGAGTTCTGATTTTCCTCACTAGGAGCACAGGAAACTGGGCCTAGAAGCCCACTGACCAAGGGGTTAATGATAGACCTTCACAGTACTTTATCCTGATGCTCTTCTGTGCTTAAAACATAGGAGGATCTCCATGCTGAGACCCAATGTAGAAAACAGTAGAGTGTGATAAGAACACCAAGAGACAGATGTGGGCCTGGCATTTTGGCATCTCATCTTTTTTTTTTTTTTAATTAACATATAATATATTATTTGTTTCAGGGTACAGGTCTGTGATTCATCAGTCTATATAATTCACAGCACTCACCACAGCACATACTGTCCCCAATGTCCATCACCCAGCCTCCCCATTCCTTCTATTCCCCCTCCCCTCCAGTAACCCTCAGTCTGTGTCCTGAGATTAAGAGTCTCTTATGGTTTGTCTCCCTCTCTGGTTTCATCTTGTTTCATTCCCCTCCCCCTTCTACTATGATCCTCTGTCTTGTTTCTCAAATTCCTCAGATCAGAGAGATCATATAATTTTCTGATTGACTTATGTCACTCAGCATAATACCCTCTAGTTCTATCCACATCTTTGCAAATGGCAAGAGTTCATTTTTGATGGCTGCATAATATTCCATTGTATATACATACCACATCTTCTTTATCCATTCACCTGTTGATGGACATCTAGGCTCTTTCCATAGTTTGGCTGTTGTGGACATTGCTGCTATAAACATTGAAGTGCAGGTGCCCCTTTAGATCACTACATTTGTATCTTTAGGGTAAATACCCAGTAGTGTGATTGCTGGGTCATAGGGTAGCTCTATTGTCAACTTTTTGAGGAACCTCCATGCTGTTTTCCAGAGTGGCTGCACCAGCTTGCATTCCTACCAACAGTGTAGGAGTGTTCCCCTTTCTCTGCATCCTCGCCAACACCTGTCGTTTCCTGATTGGTTAATGTTAACCATTCTGACTGGTGTGAGGTGGTATCTCACTGTGGTTTTGATTTGTATTTCCCTGATGGGCATCTCATCTTGATGATTGTGAGATAGATGCTTACAGCGAGCCTCTCTTGCAGACACTCTGCTTTTTAGTGCTCGTGCTGACTCGTCTCATGGCACATGCCAGAAGACTCCACATTAATCATACTCATCATTAATGGTGTTAATTAGATATAGACCCCTAGATTTGCAAAGTCCCCTGATGAATCCATCCTCATATAAATGATCCCTATGGATAGTCTTGATTTTTCACATTTGACACAGTACAGTGCAGGAAAGAGTTAATATTTATGGAGTGGGAGACAAAATATATAAAAGGAAACTAGCCTGTGCTTTTTTTAAGAGTAATTTTTGAAGTCACTTCCTGCTTCCTGCTTTCTCATGGAAACTAGCTTGGAGGCCCCAAGAGGTGGCATCTGGAAGAGCCTTGATTCTCCTTCTTCTTTTCTTCTCTCCCCTGACAACTCCCTGCAAGGACATACGGCTCCTCAACACAACAATCAGAAAAATACCCAGACCGAGTTTTAATTCCCTGGGCATTTGTGCAAGGATGAGGGTATTAGTCTAATTTTCTCTAAACTAAAATAGTCTCAAAGCCCCTAGATCATCCATAAAGCTTCCAATCACAGTTATTACATGTGCAATTAGCCTTGGGTGTTATTTCCTTCCGCTCCTGGTAAGTGAGGCCGGTTGCTTATTCCGTCCCCTGACACTTAGGCACGTGCCAGCCCGTGATGGAGCCTGGCGCTTGGCACTGTGGGCAAGGAAGGCAACTCCAGTCTAAGACTAATTTATGATCTGTAGTCTCTGGATGGGAAGCGTTGCTGAAAGAGAACTCTGGCAACCAAGACTGGATGGAGTCTGCTTTCTTGGAAGAACGAACACGTTCAGGGTCAGCTGCCAAAAGCCAGATTTCTACAGGCAAGAGGGCAGATTCAGAGGGTAGCACCCTGCGGAAGAGAAACCGCATGGGGATAAAAACCTCTTAGGCCAGCCCCTTGTTGATATCCTGATTCTTGACGCGACAGTCATGCAGGGATGTTCAGTTCACATAGTGTTTTTCAAATAGAATGTGTCATTTCATTGCGAGAAAGACTTTTCATGAGGGTTTCTTGTATTATTCAGTATATGAATAAATGCAGGATCTTACATGACCATGGGAGGTTACTCACGTCTGTGGCTCCGGGTCCTTGACTGTGAATATGACGATCTGCCATCTCAAAGCGTTGTTGTGGCAGTAGAGTTACTACAGTGCCTGACCCGCACTGAGTGCACGTTAACGATCAGCTAGTGTTACTGTTGTCATTCTTACTAGAGGAGTCATGATTCTTGCCCAGGGTCATGCACAACTACAAGGTAACAGGAACGGCTCAGAACTGAATCTTGTCTCCAAAGTATCCACAATCACGTGGATGAAACTTTGAAGTTATGACATGTATGAAACTTACCTGGTGTCAGATAATTACCTAGTACAGTCTTTGTCTTAATTCCCTACTAATTCTTTATATGCACTCTCCACTGTGTGGTTGAAATCCTGGGTAATAGGGCAAAATGGTGCTGTTTGGAAGGCTGTGTCAATGACGTGTATCTTCAGTGACCCGCCAGTCTCTGTCAGTACTTTTTTTTTTTTTTTTTGCTTCTTCAAGAGCCTCTTCCCCACTGAAAATTTCCACCTCATCTGCCCTGTGGCTGCAGGGCTGGGTCTGGACTTGTGAGTACATTATAGTACTCTCCTTATACCCTCCCTGCCCCAAAGCTTGTCACCTACCCCATGCCCTCTAGCACAGAGGAATAGTACTAATACATTATTTATTATTTATTACCCTTTCTATGTTATGGAATTTTATTTTATTATTTATTTATTTAACGATTTTTATTTACTTACTTATCAGAGAGAGAGAGCACAAGCTGGGGGAATGGCAGGCAGAGCAGGCAGAGGGAGAAGCAGGCTCCCCGCTGAGCAAGGAGCCCGATGAGGGACTCAATCCTGGGATCCTGGGATCATGTCCTAAGCCAAAGGCAGATGTTTGACTGACTGAGCCACCCAGTCACCCCTATGTTATGGAATTTTAGATGAGACAAATGATAAAAATTTTAGGAAGAGAGGTATTAACTTTTTTTTTTTGTAAAGTACACCAGCACTTCACTCATATTATTTCACTTCACTCCTCCCGTGTCTGTAAAAACTCACTATTGTGTTACTAATAGGGCCATGAGGACCAGAGGTGGAGAGTGTCTTGCATGAATGAGGTCCCTCAGCGGCAGAGCCAGAATTCAAACTGAGGGCTTCTGGACTCCATAGCCTGTGTTCTCTGCAGTGTGTCACGTGGCCTCGTAAGTGCACAGGAAAAACTTTGTAGAGAAATTGGATTAATTAGATTCTGAGAAATAGATGAGATTAGGAGCCACATATTTAGGAGCATGTGCTGGGAGAGAGGATAGTTAATATGCCATACTCACTCTAAGTAAAGCACTAATGGTTGGTAGTATGTTTTACTTGGTAAGTATTGGCCTTTAAGAATATCTCCTCCCACGAAGCCATGTGAACTCTGCAGTGCTGTGTGTTTGGGTGTATGGGTGCATGGGTGTCCATTTGCTTATCTTCTACTTCCACCTGGTCCTCTGCCCTCACCTGCCTCACTTCAGGTGGATCCTTGCTAACAATGGCCGCTCTCTGGTCTGTGAGTGGCTTTAACCTGCCGTCTTCAAGCCTGAGAAAACTGGAGGTGTTCTTTTCTGAAGATGGAAATCAGTCAATAAATCAACAAGAACGTATAGGATGCCTTTCAGTATGTGGAAATCTCATTCCCTGAAATGTGAACCCCTGAGATCCTGGATCCTGAGACTGTTTCCAAAATGACACATCGAAGAGTCTAAGATGTTCTCTACACAACCATCTTTCAAATATTTGAAGGCAGCTGTGATGTCACATCTAAGTATTTCTTTCAGATCCATCTTGAGTCCCTCCCCTCTGCTATCAGCTCAGTGTGTCAGTCTTGTGTGAACGTTTGGATAAGAACACATCCGTATCTTATCAGGTGGGATCCCCGCAGCTCCATTGGGCCCAACACCATGGGACTGTGACTTTCCTCGTTCTGGAACCTTGTCCTTTTCCCCCATCAGCTAACATTATGGACCTGTCATGTATCGTATATTTGCCATGCACATCTTTTCTTATCTAAAATATCCAGTCTATTTCTTGGGCAATCCAACTTTTAATCCCCTCAAGGCATCCTTGATCTGGGATTTTGAGTCTGCTTGAGTAGAACTCTTTCCTTACCTTGTGTCATCCCCATCTTACCCCTAAATGAGGCAAAATATGTGTAGCTCTTGGCACAGATCAAACACACCAGGAGGCCTTGTTTTCCTTCACTCTTGCTTCTGCCTCACTACCTCTCACACCCAGCTGCTCCTGCTGCTGCTGCTTCACTTTTTTTAAAAAAAAAAAATAACATCTTTTTTGGTTCTAAGTTTTGCTCTAAATCCGTATTGGTGATAGTCTCGGTGTTTAATTGCCCCTTACAGGTCAGGCAGAGTTTCTGTGTCCTATCTTGATTCTGCATAGTTCTGCAAGGTGCTTGATGTTTTACTCATCAAATAGTAAGCAGATAGCAAATAGCAGATAAAGAAACCGAGCAGCAACAGAAGAGGTGAAAAAAGATGAAAAAAGTGAGAAACGTGACCATATCCTGCAGGGTCTCGAGGATGGTGCTGGCTCCCTGGGGCCTGTGTGTCTACAGGTCAGCGGGTTCGTCTAGACAACGGAGGAAGAGCTACGGCCAAGCAAAGGACAACCGTACCAGCTCTACTTCTCCCTTTCCCATGGGTGTTGTTTCTGCCTCCCACTGCCCAATGCTGCAAGCTTCCAATTCCCCATCCATACCTTTGCTCTTGTTAGTCCTCTGGGAGAGGGTTCTTACCCACACCACCTGTCCCATTCCTTCACTGGACCCACGCTTCAGTGCTGAGTGCCTGCTCCAGGGGGCCCGGGCCCACTGGGTCAGGGGTCCCTGTGCTCCCCCAATTCTCTAAGCATCTATCATTGATCTCGTACTGAGTTATAATCATTGATTTTTATATATTCTCTCATTAGAATACGATCAGATGGAGGTTAGGGACTATCTCATTTTGTTTATTTTTGTAACCCAAGTACCTAGAATGTGGCCCCCTATGTCGTATACTGTCCAGTAAGTGTTTCAAGAGCAAATCAATGAATTAAGAGCAGCAAAAAAGGAAATGAGAGTGTAACGAAGATGAAAGGGGGTGACTCTTGTAACCAGTTTTCAGTGGAATGCTCCCCATTGGGCGGCTAAGCTGTCAAGAGAAAAGGACAATGTCCCTTTTCTGCCAGGAGCTTGCACCCCTCTCTTTCTGTCCCCCACGGGCATCCTGAAGATCTGACTCTCATAGTTGTTGCCATCTCCCTCTTTCCAGTTCAGAAGGAAATACGAGAATGATCCATTCTTTGAGGGCATTTCTTTTTAAAAATTATATACCAAAAAAGTTGATAACTTGATATTGATTTTCTTGGCCAAAGGAAATTTGGATTTCCACTTGAATTTGGGGAAATCAGAGATGAATGTGGAGAAGATAAGGCTGGAAGTAGCAAGGGAGGGAAGAGGAGTAGAGCTGTGAGGCGTGGGGTGCGGCAGGGCAGCCTCATTAATAATTAGGGAGGGAAGAGAAGCCTGCCCACCATGATAGGTGTGCCATTCTCCTCGAGAGCTCCTTGCTGCCACCTTGGGCCCACCGGTCCTTGCTGTAAGATAAATCACAGGGCAGGAAATTTAAAATGATATGGGATCGATTGTGTTTGCTTAAATAACAATTTCCCTAACCTCAGTTTCATGATGCAGCATTTCTAGTGTGAATTATTTACCATAAAAGCACTAAAACAGGTCTGTGTGGAGTAAACTTAACCTCAAAGTGATAGACGGACAACATAAAGCTATAATTGTATGTTTAGAAACTCACAGTATACTGGAAGGATATTTCAAGGGCAGAGTAGAAGCAGCAAAAGTGGGCCAGATATAGTCATGACTTTCCAGAAAATATTAATCCTATGACACAAGTCTAGTTATTCTTCAGACTTACAAAACTGACGTATATTTTAGGGCTTAGGTATGTGGATTCCTAAGTGAATACCGTTTCTTCCTATAAACAGAAGTTTGGATTGAGAAAACCCTTCTTGATTTCATGTATCAAAAACATATTTCAAGGCTGCAGAAGATCTGCAAAGAAGTTGCTAATGTAATCTCTCTCTTACATTCATTTTTAGAGACATTTAAACATTTCTTGAGATTCCCATTGCAGATTATGGTCATATTATAGAATATTAATACTGAAGATACTACCATAAAAATGTTATGATACAATTATAGACAAAGGTTTGCCTATTGCTTTATCATTTATTTTCTGAAAAAGTCTTTGCTTTGCAAACATGCATTGCATTGACAATTATGGTTCTAAATGCTTTTCTTTCATAACTTTGCATGGTTATTTAGTAACAATCTTTAGTTTTTAAGTGAGCAATCATTCTCAAAGGGCCAAAAACTATTGTAAAGTAGTAATCCTATGGAGTAAGATTTGATGGCTGATTTCTAAAAACTCTCACATGGTCATTGCATTTTCCCCACTGCCAATGGGTAAGAAAAACCAAGGCAATCATGACATATAAACCATATTTCTCTAATCAGGAAAGAGCAGGCCCAGATTTCCTTCTTTTTGTTTTTGCAGAATTAAGAATTTCCTAATTGAGAAATTTGGAAGCATGTCACATTTAGATTATAATAACGATAATTATGAGATATTGCGCTGTCAATTTTGAAAATATTCCCCATAAAGTAGAATCCACAACAACCACAAAGAAAATTAGTTTTAAGGAATTCAGGTTAGTCATAATGCTATTATCCTGTCATATGTAAATTTATTCGATTACTGTTTATTAAATCCCTGCTGTGTGCATTCCTTCTGTTAGGTGTTTATCATGCAGCAGCCAGTAAACACCACAGGCCCTGCCCTAACAGACTTTATAGTCTGCCAGTGGGAGGTAGAAGCAGACAATAAATGAACCACAGTAATAGAGTGTGGTAAGCACTATTGTTGAGGTCATATGAAGAAGGACAGAAATATACATAGTACGTACCTACTTTGACCTGGCATGGGAAATTCCTGAAGGAAGTTCTATTGAAGCAGAATCCCAAAGGTTGAGGACATTCCCTTCAAATCTGTGTCCCTGTGACTGACACCGAACCTGGAAATCAGATCTTTTTTGCCATGGGTTATGTTTCCACATTTCTATATGGTCTTTATAAATATTTCATTTCTGGCATAATTTTTCTTCATGTTGATACAGAAGAGTGTACTAACATTTTTCTTGGGTGGTTTTGATTTTTGCTATTCAGTATTTTTGGTGAGCAATTATATATGCAAATATGTTGCTTATCTCCTCAGAATAAATTTCCAAGAGTGGATTTATTAGGTCAAATAACTTAAATTCCTATATTGGAGCATATTGTTTGTACCTTTAAGAAGCCACCTATATATACTTATACATATCATTATAAATAAACAATAAATAGATATAAGGATAGATGGATAGCTAGATAAATAAATAAATAGATAGATAGATGGTAGAAAGGTAGGTCGATAGATGTTTTAGAATGTATCATAGATTTTGAAGTCTTAGGACACCTTGAGGCCTCAGAGAAACCCTTGCTCACAGTCTAATGCTGACATACAAGTGGCAAAGGAAAACATAAGAAATGCTCAACATTAGTCATTAGGATCGTCGAAATCATTCCCACAATGAAATACCACCTTCCCGTAGGATGGCTATATTAAAAAAAGACAAGACGGTAACAAGCATTGGTGAGGATGTGGAGAAGTTGAAACTCTTAGACACTGCTGGATGGAATGTACAATGGTGCAGTCACTTTGGAACAGAGTTTTGTGGTTCTCTAAAATATAAAGCACCTTATATACAAAATACCTAAAATATAAACCACCTTATGATCAGCAATTCCGTTCCTAGGTATATGCTCAAAAGAATTGAAAGCAGGTGTTCAGATAAACTTATGCATGAATGTTCATAGCAACAGTATTCATCATAGTTGATGACAGAACAAAACCCAAATATCCATCCTAAAGGGGGAATGGATAAACCAAACGTGGGGAGGGGGCAACGGGGAATGACTATTTAATGAGTGTGGGGTATTCTTCTGGGGTGATGAAAGTGTTTAAAAGTAGAGAGAAGTGATGTTTGCATAACATTATGCAGGTACTAAAGGCCACTGAATTGATTGTTTTCAAATGATTAATTATATGTATATGAACTTCATCTTCACAAAGAAAAAGAAGAATAAAAGAGTGTACCATATTTGTGGAAATCTTGTCAGCATTAGAAGAAAGCATTTTTGCCATCCTACTAGATGTCAAATAACCCAATGCTTTTTGTAGAAATAACTGTTGATAAAAACAATCATTTTCCCTTAGGTTTATTATTTATATTTATTTTTGTGGAAGACCTACTCATATTATTCTCTGTAAATATATTTTACAAGCTTGATTTTTAAAGTTGATTTTTAAATTTCTTTTAAAGTTGGTTTTTTAAAGTTTGATTTTTGAAGTTGATTTTCATTACTTTGAGGTTTTTTTCGTGTTTAGAATTGTAATCTGTTATTCCTATTGTTTTCTTATTGCTCCAATGACTGTAAATTTACAGAGCTGATATTTATTGCACTCCACTGTTTTCATTTTTTTACATGTTAAAATACATGCAACTCTTGAATTCACCTGAAGCTTATTTTGCATAGAAACTTTAGAGAATTTTTTTTTTCCAAAATAGCTATTAAGTTTCCCATCACTACTGATTAAATAGTCCTTTTGTTGATGCCATTGGGGTAAATTTACTCATGCACAAGACGCTTGGCAGAAAGGTGGCTTTTTCAGTACCTGGTAGTCTGTTTCTTTAATACGTCTGCTTCTCTTGCTCCTTGTCTTTCTTCTGCTTTCTGCTCCTCTTGTCATGCTTCTTTTTATTGTGAAACTTGAAATTCTATTTGGGGAAGATTTCGAATAAGCCTGGAAAACCAAAATGCAAGTAGAAAATGCAGATTCCCCAGATGCAGATGGTAATACCCTGAATTAGCAACTACTGATATACCCAATCACCTTCATCTCAGAGTAAGGCATCAACTCTTGTGTGGCTCATTAAAAACCATAAAATTGAGAAATATCTTCTGGTAAAGGTCATATTGTACCACGTATTTTCAGACTCTGCTCACCTTTCGTTTATAGGTGTTTTTATCTGTCATTCTTCCATGGATTACATCAGTAGGAGTAAGTACATCTATTTTGGAGAAACAGAAGATAAAAGTAGAAGAGAAACAGTACTTTTTCCTTATTGTTATAACCAGTTAATGTGGAAAACCATCTCTGACTTTTTCCAGATGTTATGCATCTGGTCAAGGTCTCAAATTTAAATTTGATATGTCTTTGGTGCAATTCAATTAGACTCCAGGCAGAGGTATAGACACGTGCGTTTAGTTTATAGAGTAAACGCTACTGTTCAAAGAGCTATCCGAAATCTCAGTAAACTGGTTCTTTCTGAGGCTGTCCTACAGAATTTGATTGGAGGAATGTTCATGAGCGTGTTTCTAGCCCCAGAGCTGAGTCTAATATTTTAGAGTCCACAAGATGAGGGAGGTGTATGCATGTCTCAGTAGGATGGAGCTTTCATGATTGTTCCAACAAATAGCCACCAGCTTATATGGCTTCGAGGGCAAATTAACCCTTCTCTTGCTAACATGTCCTCATTGAATGTGGTCACTAGAAAGGACCCTTCCATTTAAAGAGGTTGGATAATGGACACATCGTGGGGACGATACTGAATCTCAGAGTGAGTACTGGAAGGGTGTCAGTGGAGGGAGGAAAGGGAGAAGAAGGAGAGGCGATGTGGCACAGTTGTATGAAGCACGGAAGGCTGGTTCTTCTGCCATCATAACTTCTGAGACTGGATGGGAGTCCGCCATGATTCCCAAGGAGAGGAGCAAGGAGTGAATGAAGCCTGGGTGCAGCTCTGGTGCTCCATGCCTTCCCTTTCTCCATTCACTGAAAAAAAAAAAAAATGAGAATGCACTGTAGGAAATGCTGGTTGTCAGCAGGAGGCTGTGGGCAGTGAGTAGGTGGACAGCGAGTCCCCAGGAGAAGCTGTGTGCTGACAGAGGGGAGATGACAGTAGATGGGCAGGAGGCCAAGGGTTGAGGATCTAAACTACTGTGCACAGCTGGATGTAGGTTCCCTTCAGCGGAAGCAGGGTCATGTGGGTGACTCTCTCTCTGAGAGGATGAGAAGGGCGTTTATCTTTGTGGATAAAAGATATGAGATAAAAAGAAATGAGATAAAAGCCAGTTCTCTCTCTCTCTCTGTCTCTCTCACACATACACACACGTGCATGCGTGCATGTGTGCCCTAGCCTGGGATGCCATTCTCTTGTACTCCTTCGGAAGCTCTTCCATTGAACAGAGGATGTGGAAAGAATTCTAATTCAGTTGCACTTTGGGACGGATGAGTGTAAGTCCACAGCAGAAAGAGCTGTTGTATTGCTAATGTAGTTAATTATAGTCTTTGGCCATAGGTTCTTGGATGAGAAGGTGTGGATGTTGTGAGAATCAGGGTGTGTACAGGGTGGCTTCTCACACAGCCTGAACGGTGAGGTGGCTCACCTGAATTTCTACATGTCCTTCAGGGAAAGCCGATGCTCTTCAATGCTGTTGTTTGGTTGTGGACATTTTCATTAATGGATCTTGAGGGAAAGTCCTTGTTTTCTGTTTCTTTGTCATTTGTTTCAATTTATTTCCTCTCAGACATAGCCATCTGGCCATATTCACTCTTACGTTAAAGGTCGGATAAGCGTGGCCTGAGGTCACTCATGGAAATCTTCTCTATTGAACTCAAATTCCCTTTGTGGGTTAGATCCCTGGCAGTGTAACTCAAGAGTGCCGAACTGCCTGGGTTCATCTTGAGCTTAAGAGGATACCTGGAAGCACCGTTCTAAATGGAATTTACCCCGCTGGGAATTGTATTCTGTGTGTGCCAACTCATTTTTATAAGTCTGTATCTACAGGATAATGGGAATGTCATAGATTATCCCATCCAAACTTTTCACTTCAGGGATAAGCAAACAGAGACACAGTAATCACATGACTTTCCCAAGGTCACTGAGCGCTGATGGCAAAGATCACAACAGGGCATCTATCCATGGCTCATCTACTAATGTTTTTGAGAAAACAGAGAGTATAATTTTAAGATTAGACTTAAGGCACTTTTTCTGTCAATGCAGGAAGAAAAAAATGCACACGCGGTTGGTTTATGAAAACTATCAAATAAAAGTAGATGCTTACTATAAAGTTAAAAAATTCATTTTTTGTGGCCACAGCCATGTAATTATTACTACTCAATTGGTTTTTGATGTTAGTGAGAGTGTTATGATATACTGTGTTTATAAATGACAGCTTTAGGGCGGGAAATACTAGATTTCATATTTTTAATTACTTTTTAGAGTTTGAGTGAAGATAAGCAATAGTATAAAGACAATAGCTTTTAGGGTAGAGAATTTCCAGTTCTGTTGTAAAGTCTGGCTTCAGTATTTCTTATAAGGGATCTTTGAAATGGGACATGTAAGAAGCTTGGCTTTTTACTATCACGTAGCTAAAACTTTTAAGGCTATATTTAAAACATTTTAAATGAACTCTGCGGCATTAGGTTGAATAAAACCAATGTTAATAATTTAAAGCACATACTAATACTGTTATATTCTTTTGGCACTTAAAGATTTCCTAATTTCAATAAAAAATGAAAGTGCATTTCTGTAAGATCAAGCTCGGAGCTTTATGTTCTCAATTATTGCAAAAGTGGTAAAAAGCTTCATCTACTTCAATTTGATCATTTCTTTAAAAGTTTATTTATTTATTTGACAGAGAGAGAGAGAAAAACACAAGTAGAGGAGAGGGAGAAGCAGGCTTCCCATTGAGCAGGGAGCCCAATGCGGGGCTCAATGCCAGGACCCTGGCATCATGAGCCAAAGGAGACGTTCAACCAACTGAGCCACGAGGGCACCCCTCAAGTTGATAATTTTTTGACTTTTAGAAATATTAAAAACTTAGTATCCATGTATAAAATAAATTCAAGTTTCCCTGAAACTAGAAATATGGCAGCTTTAATTGTTCCAGTATTTGCAACATGGAGACATTTATTTCTAAGTACCTAGGATACAATAAAGACATTGACATTCTCTAATGATGAGATTAAAATTTATGTCACTTATTTGACTTTCTTGAAGGTATTTTGAACGAATATGTTACTTAAAAGAAATGTAGATGCTTATTACATTAGAGCAATAATTCAAACCAGAGGCTCTTAAATAAGTCTAAAATTCTTTCTGCCCTTGGACAAGTCACTGTTCCTCAGCAGACTTTGTGATCTCATGAAATGAAAGGGGGGTGGTGGGAGCGTATAAACTGATCAGAAATCTTGCAGAAGGTATTGCTATGCACAGGTGTTGTCTGACGAGGTGCGATGCAGAGTTCTCATAATACATTTTAGGAATTTAATTGTTATATTTGGGTGAATGTTTTACAAGACATCTCATGTCAGCTATGCCTACAGTAGATTATATGATGCTCTGACATATTGGTAATGAACTCGGTCATGTGACATTTCCCTCAATCCAAATAATGAAGTGATCTAGAACTTAAGACATTATTTAAAATTCTGCCTTCAGATAATCATAAGCTTAGACTCAAAATAGAACGTGAGGTCATTGAAATCCTTATGAAATCACTTACCCTTTCTGTTAATTCAGATGCAGGTGGGCAACCATTTTACCTCAAGAACTTTGCAAACAAGATAAAACAAAATATATTTTCCACTTAAAACAGTTCTTCGAGTTACTAGTTCATATTTTAAAATTTGAACCAATAGGCTTGTGAAATGCAACAACAGTCATCTCCTTCCTAAGATTGAATAATTAACATATTCAAATATATTCCACGTCTTTGTGCTATAGTTATAGCTAGACATTATCATCAACAGTGTCTGGCATTTATTTTACTCTTGAAATTATTATTTTCCTTGACATTGAGTCATAGCAGTAAACATGCTCAATGATGTAATTTTTAAATTTATTATGTTTCAGTGAGATGCCAGTAAACTTTATATACAATAATATACAATTCTCATAGAGTTGGTATTTTTATTTATGTTTTAAAGTCAGAGTGGCCAAATTTATTCCCTAGAATATGAATATGTCTACATTTTTATGGCCTTAACACTTATTTTAAAGGATAAGCTGCCTGAAATACATGCAGGAACTTCTGGAAAAAGTAGGCTTTTTGTTTCCATTAGGGTGAAACCAAGGTGTTATAACAAGGACATTAGGACTGGCTAAGAGTCCTGAAGCTGGACCATGATAAGACGCATTGTTCCTGGGAGGACAATCCATTCAAGGCCTTCTATCTGATTTCCTGGAAATAACGGAAGATGCTTAATTTAAATAAACAGAGAGAGGATGCACCCCTTTCCCTACCCCAAGAATGTCAGAGTCATGGAAAACACCGCCCAAGTCTAGTTATCCACTCAACAAACATTGATTAGTCAAACACAATGCATTAGACACTGTTCCAGATGTAAGGGATAAAGTCACTTCAAAAGAACAACAAAAACTGAAACCCTTGTTCTTGGGAAGAAGACACTGTGTAATGTGGAAGACATATGAATAAGAGAGCTTCCTAATATTCTGATGGTAATGATTGCTGAGAAGACAATCCATCCAGGAAGGTAGGAATGAAATATTGAAGTCTGCTGTGCTTGAAATTTTAGATAGGGAGGTCATGGAAACCCACAAAGTGGAAACATGAAAAAGTACAGCACAAACTTCCTCATCCATAGAACTTCTGTTTTCAGATGAGTTTGCGTCCAAAGCACACATTCTATGGAGTTGTTTAAACAGCTGAAGTGTTAAGTAGCTGGGAAAAAAAACCCACGAAAATACAAGAATTTCTGCTCTAGTGACCATGTGTCCACATCCTTCCCACCTCAGGATCCCAGATAACAGGTGACTGAAAGGAAACATGAGACAGAATTAAACAACTTCTGTCAGGCATCTCATGGGCCTCTGGGCCACATCAGGAGACAATTCTGTGTCCCCTCTACTCCCACTAGAGCCCAGCCTCAATTCTCCTGCCCCCAGGCCCTGTAGTTGGTGGAGATGAAGGTGACCTTGTCTAAATGTAATTTGGACTTGATTTCTAGAAAACTTTTCTGTATGAACATATGTATTTCAATTGCACCCTGAAATACAGCATAAAGACACATGTTCTTCCAGAGCTTTTAAGGTAAGGCACACACTCACCTCCTTTCAGCTCTACTTCACTTCCTTTTTCACTTTTTCCCTTTCCCTTCTTCTCCTTTCTTCTCTTCCTTTCCATTCCTCTCCCTGTCCCTTCTCTCTTCTCTTCCTACTTTTCTCCATTGAATAGTCATGATGTGTGAAGGATTGTCTCAAGGGCCACAAGAATGCAGAGAAGCTAGCATCTTGTGATGTCTGTACCCCTCATGGTATGAGATGAAGGAAGCCTCCCCCACAGGGCATTATGAGGAGAAGACATTGAGGGCAAAAGGTGGCAGCACCTGAGAAATCTATTCATCTTTGTACCAGATACCTGTTATATGTTGCTTCAGATCCCCTTAGCCTCCCTGTCTCTGGGGTCTTCTGTCACTTTTGTCATCCATAGCCACCATCATGGCAACCAGCTCTGAGTTGGGCTACCACCAGTCACCCAGGCTCGGACTTCACTCTCCTGCCCACAGGTTCTTCTGGTGAGGTTGAGGTGTGATTACGGGGAGGCCGCTGGAGTTGAGGCTCATCAAACATAAAGGGTGGGGGGACTTGATACCTCAGGGAAAGAACCTTCCATCGGTGCATGACAGGAGGAGGATAGATTTATCTCCCTGTCTCCCAAGGTGGATTGTCCTGAGAAGCAGTTACTATGTCTACTCTTGGTAGACAGTCCTGCAAACTGGAGCTATGAGTGTCCCTAGGTGGTGGCCAGTTGCTAGAATGTCCATTTCCCTACTTCACTTCCCTTCTTCACTCTTGTCTTCGAGATTACCCTCCTGAAAAAAGGCCCTCAGGGTCTGCTTTCTGGGGCACTCTGGCTGAGAGAACCATGCTGTAGCTTGCTGTCTCTGGTCCTGGAGCTCCTGGTGGTGACCTCTTTCCTAAATATCCATGGCTTCAGGCACTTAGAGCTAAATATTCTTCATAATAATCAAGCTTATATATTCATTTATAGATATAAGACATCTCTAGAAATTCTAAATACAGCTTTCATGTTTGCTTATTTAGTTAAAACAAGCAAGGTATGTGTCTGCCAGCTTGCCTGTGCAGAGGATGGGTGGGAGGGTGAAGCAGAACTTTCTGGGCTGTTTCATATTGCTCAGATATGATCTGACAATAACCTGCAGAGGTGGGGCCCTCCTCAACTGTTTCTTAGCTCTCATGGCTCACCAGCCTGTTCTAGTACGGGCCATCTCTAGAGAAAAACTCATGTCATGAACATTTGATTGTTTTGGGAGATTTGGAAAACAGCTATCAGTTATCTTCATTCTTGAAAATAAGTGAATGGATATAGCACAGAACAACAAAGGCCCTTCTTCTTGTGATTATTATGTGTTTAGTAACTAAGTTGACCCAGGGAATTCTTTCTGGAGATGGCTGGATGCTTGCATTGCTCTCTGCCCTAAACACAGGGTACTCGCTCGACAAGGTGTTGATCAGGAAACGTGAGCAACTGGCTCAGCGTTCCAGGCATCTGACATCTGACTCCTAAGCTGCCACATGGGTTTCTTTCCAGAACATAAGTAACAGACCCACGGGATCCCAGTTGGCTCTGGCTCTGCATGCTGTTTTGCCTCAGTCATCACTCTTCCCAAGCTCTGAATCTGCCACAGGTGTGTGGATGGGGTCAGTGGGCCCACCAGATCCCCATTCTTTCTTTCTGTTGCTAATTAGAAGTTAAAACAGATCCTATCTCCAAGGAGCAGTTCAAGAACCTGATGGAGACTCATGGAAGTGACTCACTCATGGTTTTCCTGCTGCTTGTTTTTGCATTCTGATTAAGCAGCATCATTTCTGTGCAGTACATGTATAAATGATTCTCATACCTTGATAAAGATGTATTCTGTCTCTGTAGAAAATTCCACCATCCAGGTTGCCGGATGCGAGGTCCATATACAAAAGTCAATTACATTTCTCTATATTAGTTAGCATTCAACAATTGGAAATAGAATTTTTTAAAGTACTATTTTAATAGCACCAAAATAGCACCGATTAGATATAAATCTAGCAAAATATGTGGAAGATCTGCATGCTGTGAAAATAAATCACTTGAAATCTCAACAGATGGAGAGATATATTGTGTTCATAAATTGGAAAACTCAGTGTTGTCAAGATGGCATGTATCTCCTGAATGATCTATGGATTTAGCACAACTCCAGGCAGAATTCCAGCAGAGTATTTTTGTAGAAATCAACCAGCTAATACATATAAATGGAAAAACAAAGGAACTAGAATAGTCAAAATAATTTTAGAAAAAGAGAAATGGAAGTTGGAATATTTACACTATAGGATTTCAAGATTTACTTGTGTAGCATAAGGTCTAAAATTTCATGTGCTGCCTTGATATCTTGGAGCCTCACAGGGCCCCTGACCAAACTGTAAGCTTCCCTGCTCTCACTGGATATATAGTTAGAAAGGCCCTACTAGTTGCCCTGACTTAGCTCCAGCAGCCTCAACCTTGGCTTCATTTCCTGCTAGTCCACAGAATCATTCAGACAAACCAATCTCATCCTCCTGGGTAACTGGGGGCTACCCTATCCTCTGCATTTTACAAAGCATGCCTGTCACAGCCCTGTTGGTTCGCTCTGTTTCTGAGTGGGTAGCATGGTTGGTTAAGTGACCAGCTTCTTGGTTTTGGCTCAGCTTGTGATCCCAGGGTGGTGAGATTAAGCTCAGGACAGAGTCTGCTACAAATTCTCTCTCCTTCTCCCTCTGCCCCTCATGCTTGTGCTCTCTCTCTGTATCTAAAATAAATAAATATATCTTTAAAAAAAAAAAAGAAAAAAACCAACACCAATACTTACCTTGCACCATATGCAAAAATTAACTCAAAATGAGTTATATAGACTTAAATGTAAAAGTTAAAACCGTAAAACTCTTACAAACATATAGGATAAAATCTTGTGATCTTGGGTTAGACAAAGGCAAAAATTTCTTAAATATGAACTAAAAGCATGATTTGTAAGAAAAAAATGATAAATTGGATATCACCTCATTAAACTTCTGTTCCTCAAATTCCACTGTGACTATGATACAAAGGCAAATCACAAATTGGAAGAAATTTTTACAAATCACTTACCTGATAAAGACTTATATCTAGAATATGCAAAGAACTCCTGAAGTTCAATACCAAGGAAACATGCATCTCAATTTTTTAAAAAATGGGTAAAAATTGGGACACCTGGGAGGCTCAGTGGGTTAAAGCCTCTGCCTTTGGCTCAGGTCATGATCTCAGTGTCCTGGGATTGAGCCCTGCATCGGGCTCTCTGCTCAGCAGGGAGCCTGCTTCCTCCTCTCTCTCTGCCTGCCTCTCTGCCTATTGTGATCTCTGTCAAATAAATAAATAAAATCTTAAAAAAAAATGGATGAAAATTTTGAAGAGACACTTCACTAAAGAAAATACACAGATGGCAAATAAAAACATGCAAATATACTTACTATCATTAGTCATTGGGGAAATGAAAAAAATTTTTTTATTTATTTATTTTTCAATTTATTTTTTTATTAACATATAATGTATTATTAGCCCCAGGGATACCGGTCTGTGAATCGCCAGGTTTACACACTTCATAGCACTCACCATAGTATATACCCTCCCCGATGTCCATAACCCTGCCACTCTCTCCCTGCCTCCCTCCCCCTGGCAACCCTCAGTTTGTTTTGTGAGATTAAGAGTCTCTTATGGTTTGTCTCCCTCCTGGTCCCATCTTGTTTCATTTATTCTTTTCCTACCCCCCAAACTCCCTAAGATGCATCTCCACTTCCTCATATCAGGGAGATCATAAGATAGTTGTCTTTCTCTGATTGACTTCTTTCACTAAGCATAATACCCTCTAGTTCCATCCACATCATTGCAAATGGCAAGATTTCATTTCTTTTGATGGCTGCATAGTATTCCATTGTATATATATATATATATATCACATCTTCTTTATCCATTCATCTGTTGATGGACATCTAGGTTCTTTCCATAGTTTGGCTATTGTGGACATTGTTTCTGTAAACATTCGGGTGCACGTGCTCCTTTGGATCACTACATTTGTATCTTTAGGGTAAATTCCCAGTAGTGTGATTGCTGAGTCCTAGGGTAGCTCTATTTTCAACTTTTTGAGGAACATCCATGCTATTTTCCAGAGTGGTTGCACCAGCTTGCATTCCCACCAACAGTGTAGGAGGGTGGGGAAATGCAAATTTAAAACTTGAGATTAACATTATATACCTCCTAGATTGGCAGAAAGAAAGAAAGAAAAAAGAAAACAAAGTAAAAGAAAAAAGAAACAATACCAAGTTCTGACAAAGATGTGGAACAGCTGGAATTTGAATGCATCTTTGGTGAGAATGCAAAATTGTACAGCCAATTTGAAAACGGTTTGATGATATATTATACAGTTAACCATATGGTTATCATCAAACCCAGCAGTCCCATTGTTAGATATTTATTCGGATGAGATGAAAATGTCTGCTCACACACAAATCTTTAAGCAAATGATTATAGCAGTTTTATTTATAATTAGCCCAAACTGGAGAAACAAAACAACACAAATGTCTTTCGGCTGGTGAGTGGAGATAGAAACTGTGGTCCTTTGATGGAATATTAGTCAGCAATAGTAAGTAGCAAAGCATTGATAACTGTAATAACATCGATGAGTCTCAAATGCATTATGCTAAGTGAAAGAAGCCAGTTTCAGAATACTGCATGCCATATGATTACAGTACTCTGATCAGGGCAATGGTTGACTACCAATGTTATGGGCAATTTGGGGCTGATGACAACTTCTCCATAACTACCAGAAGTGATAGTTACATGACCATGTGCCTTTATCAGAACTTGCAAAATTATACACAAAAAGCAGTGAATTTTATTCTATATAAATGATACCTTAAGAAGAAAAAATTTTAATAGTCAGTGACCATAATTGGAAGAAATCGGAATTTTTTCCTCATCATTTGTTTTGGGGCTCTAATGAGGAGTGGGTGGATCACAGCAGTAGATTCTGGTTCTGGCTGTAAGTTCTCAAGGTCACGATTACTTGTGTCAAGAGGTAATGTAAATACCAAATTAGATAAATGTTTTTTGAAACCACTTTATAACTTATGTTTTCTTCATGCATTCATTCATCATATATTTGTTGACTGTATGGGCATACCGTGTCCCCAAAAGTGTGCCAGCCTCAGGGACTCACAGTAAGTAATTAAGTAAGTAAGTAAGTAAGAAATAGCTCCCTGGCCTGGGGAATTGCCCATCTAAAATACGAGGTCGACATGTAGACAGATCCCTGCAGCAATATCTGTTGAAGTTGCTGTAGATAGTTAGAAGGTAAAGTGGTCCCCGAAGGAAAGGTTGAAGAACTCCAGCTGTGGGGCCACGGAAGGGAGTCCTAGAACTTGGAAGGTCTTATGCATCATTTAGAGAATTCAGAATTTAGTTGGTAGGTGACAGGAGCCACTGAGGGTTTTACATAGTTGTAGAAACATGAGCAATTTATGTTTTAGAAAGGTCGTCCTGGTCACAGTGTTAACTTTAGTGTACAGGTGGGTGTGGGTACAGGTGTGGATTTGTGTGTGATGATAAACGGGGGCAATGGAGGCAGGAGGACCCGTCTAAGGACTGTTGGGTGAAAAGTGGTACCTGAATGAAGTCGATTACAGAGGAATTTTAGAAGCAATGGGATTGATTGTCTAATTCAACAAGGAGGAAAGAGGAAGACTGACTCGGTGGATAGAGGTGTCATTTAAACAGTATAAGATCACATGAGGAAGCTCAGATTTGACCGAGGGGAGGGAAGGAGTGAGAGGAGGAGGGAAGATGGGAGTCAGTTCAGCGTTTGAAATCGAAATCCTGAGATCAATGGGTCCTTCCTGAGATCGATGGGCTTTATAAGTGAAAATATCCAGTAGGTCATTGTGTCAATGGCTTTATGGTTCGGAAAAGTCACTGTGGGGACAGAGATGTGCAGGGCATCAGGGTGTTGGTAATAGATAAAGCCACATTTACAGTAACTTACATTTCCTGCTCCCTACTTGAAACAAAAGAGCTGGAAAGGAGCCATATTCAACTGGCAATCAGAGATTTCAGCTGAAAGGACAAAATATCATCAGTTTGTTTGTGCAATGTGTGTCATTCAGTCTCATTTTCCATTCGTTGCTCAAGTATGTACCTGCCTCTTCCATTAGATGGTGAACTTCAGAGAAGCTAGCTTTTCTCATCTTCAGCTTCAAGCAAGGTGTCTGGCACATGGTAGGCAGATTATTTTTTTAAGTGATGACATGACTGGTAGACTATCTATTGACCTTTCTTCAGGTTACTGTAGACACATTACATCCCCATTAATTTGTAATAGAAAAGAGTGGGTTGATCTGTGCTAACCTCATCCCTGGAGTTAAACTGTAATTCATCATTTATTTTCAATATTAGCTCTCATTAAAATATATAGGGTAAAGCCAACATACCTCTCAAATGATTGACTTCAGCTGGCCTTGTTAGCTATCTGAAGGTGGTGGTTTCCTGCCGGTGTCATGGCCAGATTGAATGCTTTTCTGGGATCTTCCATCCAGATGGCATAGAAGAATTTGGTGCAAGGTTCTACATGGAGCCTGAGAGCTAACATGGCTTCCTGTTCTGCCTGAAGCCACCTGAACTCTTAACACTAAGAAGGTGGGGGCATAGGGGCTTTTGGAGCCCTCCTGTCAACTCTGGGCTGGAGAATACAGCCCTGGGATGATTGCTCCTAAGTGTATTTGAGAAGTGGGACATCTTTAGCCCCATAAAGGTCTTGTCCAATATCCTTTTTAAAAAAATTATCTGGGCATATTCAGGTTGGTATTGATATAATTTGTTCGATTTTTCTTGTTCTTGTAGGGCTGGTTGCTTTGCTTTGGTGAAGGGCAAATGCACACAGACTCTTCACTCACATCCTGCTATTGATTTAGGCTGCTACAAAGTGGCAGGAAATGAGGAAAAAAATGCTTCCTATTTCTTAGTCATAAACCAATTACAAAATTCAAGCCTTACATTATTGCTTCCTGGGAAATGTTATCTCAAAATAGATACAACTACTATTTCTACTAACCAGTAAATGATGGTCTCAGTGTTAATAGTCAGAGTTCTATTATTTAGCCTTCTTTTGGGGGCTTTTGGCCTTGGCATTGAAACAGACAGGTTCCATCTATTTTCTGGAGCAGATACCAGGTGCTTACATCACCTCAACATGTTTACAAGAGTCTGGCTTTTAGAAACACGCATGAACACCCTCATGTATACTGTCATGTCCACACATCATGTCCACATGCCTCTATATGAAACACACCACTTAATTTATATGCCTACTTTTGTATTTTTATAACACACATGCCTGCACACACACCTTATACAATAAAATCTGAAGTCAAATTCTTTGTAAGTTAAATTTGTAAAGACGGTTATATCTTTGAGAATTACTATGAGGGAATGATACGACTGTTCAGAAAAAGAAATCAACTGGTCTTTTATAGCTACTTTCAAATATTTTTCCCCTGTGGAAGTGTAAAGCTTTATGTAATCCCCATTCCTGCCTGCCCCCAACACTGTTTTTCTGTTCTGTACAGTACTGATTCCCATCATTTCCGACCATCAGTGAATACACTCTCAACACCCATTTCTGATCAAGGAACCAAAATTTTATAAATCTCAAAACACCATCAATGCAACAATTTGAGAACCAGTTCAGGTTTTATTAGGATTATTTGACATTTGCTAGTATGCAAAGATTGCATTAATTAAAAAATATGCATCATAAGATTTTTTGAAGAACACATGTCCTATAGAAGAGTCTTCTAATTTAACAAAATTAATTTTATCTCATAGTTCAATAAAGATTTATTGGTCAGAATATAAAAATAGTTTCATTGCATACGCATCAATATTATTACAGTAATTGTTAGCATGAGATTCTATGAACACCTCTGATTATTTTAATTCAAAAATATTTATTTATTTATCTATCTATCTATCTATCTATCTATTTATTTATTTGAGAAAGAGAAATCGGGAGGGACCTCATTTAGTTATTCTTAAAAGGTAGAGTTGCTAGAAAGAAATCCTCTTAGGTTTGCTTCATCTGGGAATGTCTTTATTTCTTCTTCATTCCTGGAAGAAATTTTTACCAGATATAGAATTCATGATTGACATTTCTTTTCTTTCAATACTTGAAAAGTCTTGTATCACTTCCTTCTTGTCTCCATGGTTTCAGATGAGATATATGTCCTAATTTGAACTGGTCTTCCCCATAGATAATGCATGATTTCTCTCTGGCTGCTTTCAGCGTTTGTTTGTTTGTTTGTTTTCTTTCTCTTCAGTTTTCAGAAGCTTAATTAAGATGTGTTTTGGCAAGAGTTTCTTTGGGTTAAACCTACTTGGGGTTTGCTCAGCTTCTTGAATCTGTAGGGTTAAGTCTTTTGCCAAATTTGGAAGTTTTCACCTATTATTTCTTTGAATATTTTTTTTTTTACTTCAACTCTTTGTCCTTTTTATCTGGGATGCCAAGATATGAATGTTAGCTCTTTTGTCCTTGATCCAAAAGTCGCTGAGATCTGATTGCATTTTTTTTTTTCCATTCCATTTTCTCTGTTTTTAAGATTAGGTCAATTCTATAGATTTTGTTCTTCAGATTCATCATATTGATTCTATACTCTTTCATGTCCGCTCTCATACTGAGCCCATCTAGCAAGTTTCTTTTTTTTAATTTTGTATTTGCATTTTTTTGTTTTCTAATTTTCATTCAGTGTTGTTTTTATAATTTCTTTGTTGAGATTTTTCCATTTTTCATTTGTTTCAAGATAATTTATGATTGTTTATTAAAGCTTATTTGTGGTTGCTAACTTAAAATCCTTGCCAAGTAACTTCAGAATCTGGTTCATTTTGGTGTTGGTCTGTGTTAACTTTTTTTCTTCATTCAAGTTGTGATTTTTCTGGTTCTGGTGAGGATGACTGACTTTCAGTCACATCTGGGACATGTTAGATGTTACAGATGCAATTCTGGATCCCATTTGATATATATATTTTTAAAACAAGTAGTCCCCCTTTAGAGGTGCAGCACAAGGGCCAGGTGGGTGTACAGCTTCCCCCAGAACCCTGCCAAAAGCAGCCTAGAGAAGTGAAATGTTGATTCATACTGCTTTATTAGAAATATGTGAGATGAATATCAACTTTCCATTGACCCCATTTATACCTTCCTAGTGAAAATGATCTATTGCCCCATACCACCTCATTCCTTTCAAGTGTAAGCTCAGCTCCTTGCTGAACCTACTAATACCAGGGAATGGGCAGTGGAATCACACTGCTCTGTCACTGCCCAGCAGAAGTGAAATCACTGTGCCTAACTAGGCAACCCTTCATTTCTGAGAGATATCTTTGCAGGAGCTACAATTAAAAGTGAGAGGTTTTTTTTTTTTTTTTTCCCTCCCCTCAATGCTTTAAATATGTCAAGGCTCTGTCTTCTCACTTTTTTTTCCTCTAATAAGAAATCTGTAGTCAGGGGAAGCTGGGTGGCTTAGCTGGTTAGGTGTCCAACTCTTGATTTCTGCTCAGATCATGATCTTGGGGGTCATAAATCAAGCCCAGTGTCAGGCTATTCACTGAGCAGGGAGTTGGCTTGGGATTGTCTCTCTGTCTGCTCCTCCCCGACTTCCTTCTCTCTCTCTCTCTCTCAAATAAATAAATCTTAAAAAAAAATAAATGAAATCTGCAGTTATTCATATCTTTTTTCTCTGTCTATAGCCTATCTTTCGTCTCTGGCTGCTTTTAAGATTTTCCTTCTTCATTGATTTTGAGCATTTAAATTATGATATGCTATAGGGTAATGCTTTTCCATCTCTCTTGTTCCTGGAGGTCATTGAGCTTCCTGGATCCCTTAAGTTTATGGTTTTCATCATATTTGGAAAATGTTTGACAATTATTTCCTAGTCCAGTTACTTGTAGACCATGCCACTTGGTGTTGCCCATAGTTCAGTGATGCTTTTTTCATTTTATAAAAAGATTTTTTTTTTAATTTATTTGAGGTGGAGGGGCAGAGGGAGAGGAAGAATCCTCTAGCAGACTCCCTGATGAGCAGAGAGCCCAACACCTGGCTGGATCCCAGGACCCTGAGATCCCAGGACCCATGACCTGAGCCAAAACCAAGAGTCTGCCGCTTAACTGACTGAGCCACCTAGGCACCCCTGGTTTTTTAGTTTTTATTGTTCTTTTCTTTGTTTCCTTTTGATTACTTGCTAATGTTATATACTTGTGCACACAAACTTTTTCTTTCTTTTTTTAAAAAAAAGATTTTATTTATATATTTGAGAGAGAGAGAGAATGAGAGACAGCAAGCATGGGAAGGGGAAGGTCAGAGGGAGAAACAGACCTCCATTGAGCAGGGAGCCTGATGAGGGATTGATCCCGGGACTCCAGGATCATGACCTAAGCCGAAGGCAGTTGCTAAACCAACTGAACCACCCAGGTGCCCAAACTTTTTCTTTTGCAACATCTAATCTGTTGTTAATCACTTTCAATGTATGTTTCATCTCAGACATTATAGTTTTCATCTCCAGAAGCATAATTTTTGTTATTTTAAGTATCTTCTATGTATCTACTTAACTTCTTGAACATTTAAAATACAATTACATCAAAAAAAAATACAATTACATCAGTTGCTTTAATTTACTATTTGAACATCTGCTCATTTGAACATCTGTGGCAATTATGGGAGGATTTTGATTGATTTTTCTGCTAATTATGGATCATATTTTTTCTGATTCTGTATATATCTGGTAAATTTTGTTTGAATGTCCACTTTGTGAATTCCTATAAATGTTTTTAAGCTCCATTATGAAATGAAGTGAAGTTATTTGGAAACATTCTGACCCTTTTGGGTCTTGTTTTTAACATATGTTATGAAAGACCAGAACAGCTTTAAATCTGTGGTCAATTTTCCTTCATTACTGAGGCAGGACCCTTTTGATTGTTTTACTCAATGCTGGCTGGTAGGAATCGGCAATATTGTTGGCCTTTTAAGAAAGGTGGGTATTATTCCTTTTAATTCTTTAAAAGGATGTCCGCTATCCATGACTTGGCTGAATCCCCAAGCAGAACACTGCAGATATCCAGGGCCCTTTTTCTGTGCTGATCCCTACCCTCTGGTACTCCCTTCTGTGAAATGTGCCATCATTGCTCTCCCTGGACACTCAACTCTGTCTCTACCACCCAGGGAGTCTCCTGAACTAACTTGGCTCCCTCTCCCCTCCATGCTACATGCTACATTCTCATGGCAGTAATCTGAGAACAATGGTTGTGTGCTTAGTTTGTTTTCTTTTCCTCAAGGACCACTGTCTTAAGTTGCCTAAGATTCAGTGTCTTGAAAATAATTGTTTCATAGTCTGGTCTTTGGTATATTTTTTGTTTGTTTTGCTTTTGATTATCCCTGATGGGAGAATGAATCTGATTCTTGGAACTACATCTTGGCTGGAAGTGGAAACTCATTCATCAATTTGAAGATATTATTCCACCCACTATTGCCTCTGATGTTATTAGAGTTCTGGGTTAGTTTAATTGTTTCTTCTTTGTAGGTAATCTGCTTTTGCTCTCAGGCTGATTTTAAGATATTGCCTGTGTCTCTTGGTGATCTCTGCATTGACCAAGATGTTTATATACATTTCCTTTTGTTTATTCTTGTTTGTGTTTTATTGGATTGTTATAGTATAACTCAAGAATTGATATTTTGGGGGCACCTGGGTGGCTCAGTGGGTTAAAGCTTCTGCCTTCAGCTCAGGTCATGATCCCAGGGTCCTGGGATTGAGCCCCACACCGGGCTCTCTGCTCAGCAGGGAGCCTGCTTCCTCCTCTCTCCCTTTCTCTCTCTCTCTCTCTCTCTTTCTCCCTCTGCCGCCTCTCTGCCGACTTGTGATCTCTGTCTGTCAAATAAATAAATAAAATCTTTTAAAATCTTTTAAAAAAAGAATTGATATTTTTAGTCAAATCTGGAAAATTTATACATATTATGTCTTTGAATATTGTTTCTTTCTTCTTTTTATTCTCTCCTTTGGAACTCTGACTAGGTAGAACTCTGTCTTCATGTATTTTGGGTATTATTTTTCAATCCTTCAATCCCTGATCCTATCCTCATTTATGCCCAATCTAATCTGATGGTTTCTTCCTCCACTGAGTTATTTATTATCAATACTTATATTTCCATTTCTTTTCTAATTTTTTGGTTCTTTTAAAAATCCTCCTGCTTGGAGCGCCTGGGTGGCTCAGTTGGTTGAGCAGTTCAGGTCTTGATCACAGGGTCCTAGAATGGAGCCCCATATCAGGCTCCCTGCTTTGCAGGGAGCCTGCTTCCCTCTCTCTCTCTGCCTGCCTCTCTGCCTATTTGTGTGCTCTCTCAATCTCTCTGTCAAATAAATAAATAAAATCTTTAAAAAATATATCCTCCCATTTGTCATTTTGGTCTTTTCCTCCTTACTAACATTTTCGATCTTAATTTTTGTTGATGATAATATATTAAGCCAACTCATTTTATATTCTGTATCTTTCCTCATAATTCTAATATTTCAACTCTCGGTAGTTGCTTTCGGTTTTCGATCATGATATTTGGGTTATTGACTCTTATTATTTAATTGTCATCTCTTATTCCTGGGGAATTTGTCTTAGAGGGATACTTAGAAACTTACAAAGTGTGTCCATTTCCAAGAGAATTTGTTGGCTTTTACCAGGCACCTTGGGGCTCTATCAACCTGGCATCCACCTTAAAATAAAGTCTCAGGAAGAAATCTTTCAGACCGCATAGGTCTTGTGAATTCAGGCAGCACGCCTGTGTGTAGAGTAGTTTGTAGGTGTGAATTCTCAGGGCAAATGTTTTTCTCCCACTGCTTAATGGAGATGAGAGGTCACCTTGCCATTCACCGCTGGATTGCATTATTTCCACTTAAAATTCACACTAAGGGTATAGCCATGTAGGGGACAACTTTATCCAGATGTCTCCCTTTGGATTCCCTATTATGGGTGGAGCCTTGGACTGATAACCATTTCACGGCGGTCTGTTTGATTATATCAGCATTTCAGGGTAAGGCAGACCCTTGTGGAGCACGGGCCTATGCTTTACTCGTTCTCTGTCCTCTGAGGATTCCTTAAGTTCTTCTCAGATCAGCAATGCATTTAAATGTCTCTGGAAATGTTGTACTCAACATTTTTTGCTTTTTATTTTTCAGTTGGGAGAATTTTTCATTGAGAGTATCTAGTTGGCTACACGCCAAAGATGGAAGTCCTTTCTGTTTAGATATTTCCATTTGAGACACTGCATTTTTTCAAATCAGTGTGTCAGAGTTGTAAATGGGCCCAAGTAAATTTGGTCATGCACAACTTTTTTTTTTAAGATTTTTTATTTATTTGAGAGAAAGAGAGAATGCATGTGTGAGAGCAAGAGGGGTTTGGGGGCAGAGGAAGAGGGAGAAGCAGACTCCTGGCTGAGCCTGGAGCCCAATGTGGGGCTTGATCCCAGGACCCTAGGAGCATGACTTGAGCTGGAGTCAGCCGCTTAACTCACTGAGCCACCAAGGCGCCCCAGTCCTGTGTAACTATTAGTTATTTATAGTAAATGGCAGTAGTCCTTAACAATTCGGAGAAAATTCAGGGCCACATGTCTTTTCTCTATAACTCTGCTTGAGTTATGAGGACTCAGATTCCGTCTTTTAGCATCTTAGACTGAATATTTTTTAGGGTTGTCAACCTTCATTATCAGCAGGCATACCAGCAGTGATACTGCCTGTGCTATGGTCTTCACAAAGCTCCAGTGCCTAATGCTAGAAGAAGCTTGGAGCACACCTCACGTGACACATTCACTAGAGGGAAACACTATGATATTCTACAGGCAGAATGAGTCCTTCCTGTCATCGGTATCGGTGCAGCACAAATCCTGTGAACTCAAGAAGCAGACTCAGCACTATGACTACATCAGTCCTCCCAACTGCATTTGTGCTTGGGAGTTGGGGGAAGAGATCACTAGATTCATATTACATGACTGTCCCAGGGCTTTTCCATGGGCCCACCAATCAACATAGCTTGAACACAACCAATTTCACCCGGAAATGCTCATTTTAACATTTATTTTGATGAATAACAAATACCCGTGTGAATCAGAGATAGAGATGGCCAAAGCACTAGAAGCTCCTCTAGAGTGTGGCTTCTTGTAGGACATGCTGGCTACCCACCCCTGGAGTGTGTGTCTCGGACAAGACTGTCTGTCTTGTCTGACTGTCCCTAGGATGTGGATGAAAATCTGCTAACATGCACATATCTCACATGGCCTGTGATGATTCTTCTTTTTTGGATTCTCGTTGTCTGTCACATCTCTTCTGCTGGCATAAATACACATGCATCTATGAGCTAAAAAGGGGCTTGGGATTGAATTTTTGGTACAATCTATAATATTCACTAAAGCTCCCACATTTTCAGGAGTTTCATCTTGAAACTATGTTGAGAATGTAAACCTGATTTTGAGATATGAATAATACTCTGGTTATCTCTTTCACGTATTAGAAATACTCTGTTTGGAAAATCATCTTCATTTACAAAATGGATTCTCTTACTGATTCATTTATAAAATGTGTTGAGGATTGTCTCTTTTCCTGGTCATGAAGAATCTTTCAATATGTTCAATTGCTGTCAGGACAATAATATAATTTATTCATGACACACGAGGTCTAAATAATTAATTTTTAGTATTTTTCTGGAATTGTTCGATATTAATTAAACTGAAAGCTAAAAATGTTTAAATCTTTGCTGACTTCCTAAGGGGACTTCTTAAGGAGACTGATTTATGGGCCTTTCCTTCCTCTGTCTGGCCCTGGATTTTTGGCACAAGTCAGAGCTTAAAATAGGTGTTTGCCTGTGGTCAGACCTTGCTGCTATTAATACCTATTAGATGCCTCGTATATTAACTTTTATTCAGTTTTTTACATTTCTGCAGCACTGAGCAATTTGCAAAGCACTCTCCACGTTATGATTTCCATTTAATGCTAAGACCCGCATAAAGCAGGTATTACTAATTTCATCTTACAGATAAGAAACCTGAAGCCAATTGCCCATGGTCAGGGTTGAATGAAGATTTAACCATATGTCTTACAATACCAAGTTTGCTCTTTCTGTTATTCTATAGGTACTCCACTTCCCATTTTGGTGAATTATAAAGTGGAATTGACTATAAAATGAGAACTTTGCATGCCATTTCAGATGGCTAAGTTATTTGCATAATAAAAGCATAACATGTGCAAAACCAAAACATATGTAAACTCACACATATGAGACTTATTAGAAGTTTACCTACATAATTTTTTATTGAGAATTATTTCTCTCACCTCTCACTTCCTACACTAAATGCTCATTTTTCTATGCCCGGCTCTCTGAAATCCACTCTTTGTGCCAATTGAAGTAAAGCTTACTTTATTTAGTTTTTTAAAGTTTTTATTTATTTATTTATTTCTATGAGAGAGAGAAAGAATGAGAGAGCACACAAACCAGGGGGAGCAGCAGGCAAAGGGAGAAGCAGCCTCTCCACTGAGCAGGGAGTTCGATGTGGGACTCGATCCCAGGACCCTGGAATCATGAACTGAGATGAAATGTAGATGCTTAACCAACTGAGCAGCCCAGGAGGCCAAAGCTATATATATTTTTTTCCCTAAAGGAATACTTTAACTTGAATTAATTTATCATTTCCCTAGATAATCACAGCCTAGGCAAAGTATTTGAAAATTTGGGGCATAACTCAAGAAAGCATCAAAGAAGATGACAAGAAGGACATCTAGAACCCAGTAGATTGCTAAGGAGGGACTGGAAGTTTAGCTGGAAGGTTAGGTGCTTGAAAAGGAATTTCCGAAGTTTGGGAGACACTAGTAAACACTAGTAAAATGAGAGGAATTAAAAAAAAATCTGGGGGCGCGTGGGTGGCTCAGTGGGTTAAAGCCTCTGCCTTCAGCTCAGGTCATGATCTCAGAGTCCTGGGATCGAGCCCCACATCGGGCTCTCTGCTCAGCGGGGAGCTTGCTTCCTCCTCTCTCTCTCTGCCTGCCTCTCTGCCTACTTGTGATCTCTGTCTGTCAAATGGATGGATAAAATCTTTAAAAAAAAAAATCTGATTTTGTGGACATCCAGTTTTGACTCTACTAGAGGGCTATTTTAAAATCGCTTCCATCTATCCCCTAGAGCATAAAGACAACATTATAATGCACTAGCTCTGTACATAGGGAGATAACATATAGAAATTTAGGGAAATCCGCCAGAATGCCCCAAATCTGTCCAACCTCAGGATAAGCACTGACCCTTTTTTCCCTATAGGAAGCTCTCCATGAGCATTATAGGCTTAGAACACGTGAACTATCATGTGCACAAGCTAGTGTGAAGAGTCTATCTCCAACAGATCCAGGAGGCCTCCATTAAGATGCCAAATGCAAAATCAGAAAAAAAGAGTTCATTAAGACTCAAAGTGTCTGTAAGGAAAGAACACGGAACTTGGTAAAGTACCAAGCAAATGGGCGGTGGCTTTTCATTCATTCTCATAGTAGCTCCTGGCACGGCTCCATTCAGCCGCCCTCAGGAGCTGTGTTTAATTTCGTGCCATCTCCTGGTCATTATATGTCATTTTCTAGCAAATAGTTTACTCCTCCTAAACTAAATATTCATTTCTCTTGATGACAGCAAGCTGGATTGTCTGTTTAGGAGTTGCTGTTGTGGAGAAAGCAGAGTAGACTCAAAGAAACATTCTAAACAAGTTTAAAAACTGCCCAGGTCTCTTCAGGGTTGTCAAGGGGCTGGGGGTGTCCGCCAGGAGGGAGCCCCCAGGGAGGATGGCCCTTAGCTCCATCAGGCAAAGCTGGTGAGGGAGCCGTGTCCTCACAGGATTCAAGCCAGAACAGCGGCGGTATTGACAGGAGTGTGCCGTTGGTTTGTGCCTACACAGTCCTGAAAGCGGAACTCGGTGTAGACAGCGTTTTTTTCCTTCTTATCTCTAGTGAAGATCTATTCTGTTGGGTTACATGTTTGATTGCCTGGCCTGGAGCGATGACATCTGAATGCTTCCTTCCGACAGAGACTGTTAATTCTAGCCCTGGGTATTTTAATCCTGGCAAAACTGCTACAGCATAGCTGCCAGGCCTTGAACCTTCCCTGGCCTGGAGGGTTAACACCAACCAGCACATCAGCAGAAACAAAGGGACAGTGAGGGGCCTTGAGATCAGTGACCCTGCACCTAAGGTTTGCCTCCCTGCTGCGACTCTAAGACTCTTTTTTCTTTCTTTTTTCTCTGCAGAGTGGGTTCAAAAGCCATCTCAGTTGCACAGACTCCAGGAGACATTCCAAAGTCAGCTCCACCTTTATAAATCTAATGAAGGTTTATGAGCTGTAAAGTTTGCATTACTTTAAAGAAAAAAAAAAAAAAAAAGCATTGAGATGTTGCAGTTTCAGGACTCCAGTCTGAAAACTCTTCAGACAGAAAGTAATACAGGGCCCCAGGAGAGGCATTGGTGCTCTGAGAAAGCAAGCCTCATTTTTAGCAGGAGAGAGTTGTGGGGGGACATAGGTGCCAACTTAACAGTGCTGAATGTCCCCCCATGGAGCCTCTTTGAGCAGAGGCTCAGAGAAGTCACTAGAATCTGCTTCCTAGACATCCTCCAAGCCAAGACATCCTCAAGGATATCAGCTAGAGATGATGGGTGGAAGAGAAGTTTGTTGGTTTTTTTTTAAGATTTTATTTATTTATGTCATATATTTATGACAGAGAGAGAGACAGAGAGAGAGGGAACACAAGCAGGGGGAGTGGGAGAGCGAGAAGCAGGCTTCCCGCCAAGCAGGGAGCCAGATGTGGGGCTTGATCCCAGAATCCCGGGATCATGACCTGAGCTGAAGGCAGATGCTTAACAACTGAGCCACCCAGGTGCCCAGGAAGAGAAGGTTTTCAAGGGGACCCTTTTAAATGAATTACCTCGCCTGAGGATACCCTTCTAAATCTGTTCCTCAAAAGTGATAGAAAGGAGAAGTGCTGAGACTTGGAATCTCCTTCCAGATAAACGTGGGCTACCGAGCTCTCTGTTGGGCCATCCCTGGTGTTCAATGGGTGCTGTGGGCTGGGTGCTGCCTCTGTCGAGGCAGCAGGAAGAGCAGTGGTCACAGTCATGCTGGAGAGAGGCGAAGGCTCTTAAGTTGTGAGTAGAGAGGTGGGTTTGACTGGCCCTAGAATGAAGAGTCCCGGCTCTTGAATCAGATTGAACCAGACTGCTTTTCCAACCAAAGTTTGCCGTGACTGAAGCCAGAATTTGTTCATGACTATAATGTAGCAGGTTTCTGTTATGTGCGCAGAATCTCCTTCTCGTGAAATCTTGGGTTTGGGGGACTTTCAGGGTGCCCTGCTATGGAATTTTATCCACATCACGGTTCACAGAATCTAATTCAGAAATGGTGTCCTTTTAGAAAGCATCGAATGAACCTTTGCTGTCATTTTCATCCACAACTTCTAATTCTGCTGAGTAGGGCCAAGCAGCGTGGCTTCTCTCTGGCGTCACAGCTCTAGAATGTTCCTAAGAGTTGTCCAGTTTCCCTTCCTCTCTGTCGCCGGCCAGCTAACTGATGCAGGCTTCCTCCAGCCAAGTAAATACTCCTCCTCAGGAGCACGGTGGCACCCTAGGATACACTCTCCAGAGTCCCCACTGTGCACTGTCCCCAAGAAGAAAACTAGGAATTCTACCATGATATTCCCTTCAGTTATTACAAAAATGGCGTGCCTTTTATGGTTTTTTTTTCTTTCTTTCTTTCTTCCTTCCTTCCTTTTTTTAAAAATTTTTTTCTTTTCAGCGTAACAGTATTCATTGCTTTTGCACCACACCCAGTGCTCCATGCAATCCGTGCCCTCTATAATACCCACCACCTGGTTCCCCTAACCTCCCACCCACCGACCCTTCAAAGCCCTCAGATTGTTTTTCAGAGTCCATAGTCTCTCATGGTTCACCTCCCCTTCCAATTTCTCCCAACTCCCTCTCCTTTCCATCTCCCCTTGTCCTCCATGTTATTTGTTATGCTCCACAAATAAGTGAAACCGTTATGATAATTGACCCTCTCTGCTTGACTTATTTTACTCAGCATAATCTCTTCCAGTCCTGTCCATGTTGCTACAAAAGTTGGGTATTCATCCTTTCTGATGGAGGCATAATACTCCATAGTGTACATGGACCACATCTTCCTTATCCATTCATCCGTTGAAGGGCATCTTGGTTCTTTCCACAGTTTGGCGACTGTGGCCATTGCTGCCAATGGCCTTTCTTTCTTTCTTATTGCAAGAGCCATGCATGGCTATTTATTTACCACGGAACAGCAACACCATGACATGGTGGCTAGAACATTAGAGTCAGACGGACTGTGCTGGAATCCTGGCCCTTCCACAGTGCCTGTGTGACTCAGGGCAAGTTAGTTAACCTCTCTGGCCTCAGCTTCCACACCTGTAAAACAGATCTAATGAGAGTCTCTATCTCACAGAGGAGATCTGAAAATTTATTGAAAGGAGTTAATATTTGTAAAGGCTTACAATAATACCTGATACATATTAAGTGCTATAAAATGGCTTATTAAATAAAAGGAAGATAGGAAGGAGGGAAGGAAGGAAGGGAGGGAGGAAGGAAGGGTGGTGAAGGAAGTCATTTAAGAAGAAAGACTTTATTCCTTTGGATGCTGAAGAGGGCAGTTAAAGCATGGGCTCCTAAGACAGTCCGAAGGTGAAATTGTCCTGTTGAGTCAGGTGTCAAGAGTAGGGGAGAGTTGGATATTAAATTAAGTGATTTTCCTGGATGTTTAGGTTTTGACGCTCTTTGCTGTGCTCAATAGGCCTACCATAGTTCAAAAAAATTCATCAATCAGGGCATTGTACGTTTGCCAAAAGTAATATATGGTCTGTAAATATATAATATATTTATAATATTGACAATTCCTAGTACTTCTCATTTCTCAATCTTTGCATAAGACTCAAGTTACCCACTGCAATTAGTCAGAATGCCTCAGCATATTAGCAGATGCTTTCTATAATTTCCATGCAGGAATTAAAGTGGATTTTCTGCCTGATTTGGGGTGGAAGTAGGACAGAAACTTCTGTCCACACCTTCTGCTGAAATACACACACCAGGAGTCATGTGAGCTTCAAGTTCTCACCCCAGCCTGTCTTTGACCTCAGTCAGCTTCCTGGGACACATCGATGAAGGGCTGAAGCTTTCCCACTGACAGGGAGGGGTCATAATACTGCCATCCTCTAGGCAGGTCCTGAGAAATTACAGTGGTTAATTCTGCTGGGGGACAGAGAACATGAGAAGTTTTCAACGGGCACTCACTAATTTTCCTTATGAAAACCCTTTCATGGAACCTTGATGATGATGCAAGACAGCTAGTGAGGTCACAAAGGACCTTAATTATAGGCTGGCATTTTTTCAGACTTTGAAAGATAGTTACGTCCTGCCCCCGTTCACCTGAATTAGAACTCCTTGGAAAAGATCGTCTCATGACATGCCTGCATGATAAATGGTAGTCATGTGCGGGGCTCTCAGATCTCTCCAAGAAGTGTGTCGAATGGATAGAGAGAAGGTGTACCCATCATCTCAGATAAATGACAGATGATGTGTCTGATGTTGTCGGTCCCCTGACTCTAGGGACAGGGACCTTTGCAGCATAGAGCACAGCACACACTCATCAATTCCATGTTGAGAGATAACAAGTGGAGAAAAAAATTGCAAAATCAATGAAAAATTTATGCACAATCTTAGGAATTAATAAGGAAATGATTATCCCAATAGAAAAATAGAGGGGAAAAAAGGAAAAAGCAAAGAAAAATAGAGAAAAGACAAAAACAGGCAATTAGAAAGAATTTTAAATGACTGAGATAATGTGAAAAGAAGTTCCATATCACCAGAATTAAAGAAATGTCAATTAAAGGAAACATGAGATTACATTTTTTTTATCTGTAAAAATGTCAAAAGCGAATGGCCCCTTTCTGCTCCCCCACCTGCAGCCTGCAGCCTTGTCCCCCTCCACCCCCATTACAACTTTCTTGGTCCTTCTGACTTGCATCCCCAAGTTCTCAAAGTGCTAAAAGACAACTGTGTTCTGGGTCTTCTCCCTCCTGTTGTCTCTTACTGGAATTTCTTCCCTCTGCTCCTTGTCTGTTCCGCCTAAATGCCCCTTGCCCTTCCAATTTAAAGTATTCTCTTGGGCACCTGGTTCGTTTAGTCAGTTAAGTGTCTGCCTTTGGCTCAGGTCCTGATCGCAGGGTCCTGGGATCCAGCCCCGCATCGGGCTCCCAGCTCGGCAAGAAGCCTGTTTCTCCCTCTCTCACTCCCCCTGCTTGTGTTCCCTCTCTTGCTGTCTGTCTCTGTCAAATGAAAAACTAAAATCTTTAACAAAAAATAAAAAGATAAAGTATTCTCTCCCCCACCTGTCTTTCAACTTCTTAAAACTTGCTTTAATCTCTAAGCTTCTAATAGTCTATCTTGCTTCTCTTCTGCTCTGGATAAGCTGCAAATGTGCAGGAACCGTGGGTGGTGTGCACAGGGCCAGATATAATTAACAGGCAGTGGTTACTCCATTCACATTTTCTGAACGACTGAATACATTTATGATGTGGGGTTATTAAGATTCTTCTCAAAATGTTATGCTTATGGTATGTTGAGTTGTATGAAATGGTTCTTGTAGACCAAAATTTTTTCAACTCTCATTAATTTAATACGGTTTATATTATAATTTATAAATTATAAAGTAATGTGATTTTCAGAGAACATTTTTAGTTGAAAGTATTAAAAGATGTAAACATGCCAATATCTTGCTATTTCTTTATCTAAGGATATATAGAGACAGATAGATAGATCTAGATATAAGTAAGCAAAAGTGTTGCTGATAATAGTTGATATCCTCGTTGATAGCCTTGTTGATAATTTAGTAATAATAATAAGAAGAAGAAAGAGTGAGGGATGTCTGCGTGGCTTAATCAGTTAAGCAGCTGCTCTCGGCTCAGGTCGTGGTCCTGGAGCTCAACAGGGAGCCTGCTTCTCCCTCTCCTGCTCCCCTGCTTGTGCTCTGTCTTGCTCGCTCTCTCTCTCTCTCTCTATCAAATAAATAAAGAAAATCTTTAAAAAAAAATTGAAACAGCTGAAATGTCTAATCGAAAAGAACTAGGTAATTTAATTAGGGGACATCTGTGTACCCTGGAAGTTTAAGAATATGTGTTGACGGGACACATTTTACCACACGATGTTATGCGAAGTACATTATGTAATAGTATATGTGATTTTCTTTCTCTAGCTCTCTTTCTCACACACACACCTACACACACACCCCCCCACACACCCTACAGATCAATAAGAAGTTCAGAAAGATATATACCAACATTAAAAATGGTTAATTTCTGGATGTTGGGGATACTCATGGTATAACGAATATCTACTACTTGTGCTATAGGGAAAGATCCTTTGAAAATATTCAATTCTAGAACCTATTAAAATTATAGGTAGATACACATTTAGAGAGTTCAATGGCAGATAAATAGGGAAGAGAGAACTATAATTATAATTCCTTTGAGATCTATACCTTAGACCCTCCTGAATCCCAAGCAACTTATATTTAATAAAGTTATATCATGGAGTTCTTGATTTTATCATTGAAGTTCAGGGTAGTCAGCATAAAGTTCTACCATTTAAAATAAACTGTTCTCTGTTTTAAACTAAAAAGGCTGAAAAAGTTCAAGTGAAACATTCCTGGTTATCACACTGCGATGTTTTAGGAGATAAGAGATCACCTAAAGGGGCATCCAGCCCCTCGTTCTCTGAACTTAAGTCACATTTGAATTTTACAACAGAATTATAAAATTCTTATCTTTAATAGCTCCATAGATATTTGCTTTTGAAATGGTATCTTAGAATTATAAGCTTATTCTCTCCAAAGTATAGAGAGAACTGGAAAAAGCAACTGGGAACAGACAGTGCCCATCCATCCGTGCACGTCGTGGGGGCTCAGTAAATATGAGTGCCCTGCTTCACCCCCAGCTAAGAAGCCACTAGAACTTTGTAAATGAAAGATCCCCCTCAGGTCAAGCATATGTTTACTCTGACATTCCGTCCATTTACCAGTGTATGTGGAACTCCATTAAACACTGTGGAAGAGCTTTAAAAGAAAATGATGGGTGAGTGTAACAGTCTCTGTCCTAAGGGCAGGCAGCGAATGAGGTCAGAGAAAGCGATGGGGACCGTCTCCTCTCACCCCCTCGCCAGGGACCTTCTCCTTCCCAGCGCGGCAGAGGTGAGCGTGTGTGCCGCCCGCGACCTACCTGTGCCTTATGCGGAATGGCCCCCAAATGTGAAACTTCTGGAATGCACCAGTTACATTTTACACTAAACAACCAGTGAAAGCATTTTCTTCTTTGGCTCAAACATTCCAGTCTTACGTGCAGAGGCAGGAACAGGTGTAGGAGTCCGGTCACAATCATTCAGACCTTCTTTGCGCCCGCGGCGGTCCTGCCTGCCCCCTCCACCCCGCCCCCTTAATGAATGAGTTCAGGGAAGACCGCGTGTGGTGGCATGTCCCCGTTCACCAGGCACCAGCAAGCCCTCGCGAGGTCTCCAAGCGTCTGTGGCTCCTATCACACCCCTTTCCACGTTCTTTTATTGAGCTTCCATGTACTTCAGGCGGCCTGTGAGCGCAGATGCTCCACCTCATCCCCAAACAAGACTCTTTCCCGTGGCTCTAACTTACATGGCAGCTGGGGTTAACGCTGGGAGTGTTTACATAAAGCCTGATGGATACCTTCTCAGCAGCTGGGAGGCTACCGTCAGCCAAGACCTCAGAAAAGCCCTGTAAATCTCGAGTCAGTGCTAAGACAAATGAAGAAATCATTTTTTCTCTTCCCGTTAATGTATCTGAATTAAACCATTAAACAGGGATGAAGGTGAAGTGTTGGGAAAGTCGGGCCATAATAGGAAAATGCGGTGTTCAGCGTTGAGATGCTGTGGCCAGACTTGCCTTACTGGGCAGCTTTTATCCCTAGTGCTTCGGAGGCCTGTTTCTAAATGTTCTTTTGCTTTGAATTATGGCCTGGGAAGCGATGTCTTGGCCGGTAAAAGAGGGGACAAATGGATGCTCTAAGGAAGGTGGCCACAGATCGTTCTAGGTCACTGATAAATAAGGGGAACTTTTGGCTCTGGTAGTGCTGGATCTGGAAACATCTCCTGGCTCTGATCTGTCCCTTTGGGCCGGAATGCGGTGGCATTGAGACCAGGAACCTGTTAAATCCTTTGTTCCATGCTTATCACTTTTCGTCTTTCACAGTACCCCTTTTTCATTTTTTATTATAGCATGTATGTGCCCCGGCACTGTTTAAGAACCAAGAATTAAAAAAATAAAGTAAAACCCTGGGTTCTTCCCCTCAAAGGGGAAGTGAGAAGGCACAGAACAAATTGAGCAACTCTGTCATCTTTCCTCCTAGTGTGTGTGTTTGTGTGTGTGTGTGTGTGTGCACGCCTACCTGCAGTGCTTCCCTGCGAAGTTCCATCTGAAAGGCTGCTCTAGGCACAGTGTCGCCACGCAAAGGGACGGTATTGTTATTAAGGAAGCGGATGCTTATGAAATTCTGAATTCTCCCTAGACTAAATACATTAATCCACGTCTAAGTTCTTCAGGCTTTGGTCTCCTGCCCTCGTCATAAACATTTTATTCCCTTAAAAATGCAGCTTTAATATCTCCAATTTGACCTAAAGCATGGAGCGTAGACAATAAAATAAAGGAAGCCTGCTATAGTTATCAGCCCCCAGAAAAGCTTATGTCTGCAAGTGTTAGTCTGGCTTGATTTGAGTCGGACTACTGGAAAACCACAGAGAGACAGGAAAGTTCTTTCATTTGTCCAAGAAAGTTTTCCCCTTCATTTTAGGTGTTACTAAATACCTCAGATTTGAAAAAAATAGTATCTGTCTGTCTGTCTATCTGCTTTTAAAATGCCTGGCGTTTGCTGCATGCTTTAAATGTGTATTGATTGCTTTTCAATCAGTTCGAATATAAAACTCAGGGATTCTGCTCTTTGCCAAGAAATTAGTCAGACATTCTTAAATGTGAGTGTAGTGTTTACAGTATTTATCAGTAAAAAGCATGATTCTGAAACAAAGGCTTGGCTGCTCCGGAACTGTCTTCCATCAGACTCTCCTCATAGCTCAGGGGAGGGGGGAGCCCAAGGAGACCTCCCCTATCTGGGGCCTGGAAACTCCCCATCGAGAGCCCCAGCTAACCAATTTCAAGTTTCTGTGTGGAAGGCTGAATTCCTCCACAGATGGTTTTATGGGTCAGGAACTCAAGCTTTCAAAAGAGATCTCTGCTTTTAAAAAAGAAAAAGAAAAGAAAAGAAAATCCTGACGTCTGAGAAAATCTGATAACAATACTTGGAAAAGTGGCCACGGGTCTCTGGGGAGAACAGAAGACGCACAGGAAGGACATTCAGGAAGTTTGCAGCTTGCCTCGTTCTGCCCTGTGTAACCCAGATGACAAGCACATGCCTGTCCCTCCTTGCCGGTGGCTACTAAGTGAAAAATAGCCACGAGCAAAACCTTTTCATTGTTTCTTACACAGAAGCAGACTGGGGTTATGAGGCGAGGGGACTGTGTTTAAATGTCAGGCTGCATAGTTACTTAGTTGTTTCCAGTAAGACCTCGGGAAAAAGAAGGATGCGTTCCATAGAGGGTCCAGTTTGTGTTTTCTAGTCAGGGGACAGTCAGCCCCATAGAATTCCTGCTGTTGCACACCTTTGAGTGAAGCTCTTGCCTTCTTGTTCCAACAAGGGCCTCTCAGAGTCATCTTTGCAGGGCAGTCCTGGAGAGAGGATGGGGGTATCAAGGGGCAGGAAATAGCCTGGGCTCCAACTTTTTCATGAAATCTGATCTTCAGTTTGTTTCAATTACTTCTTTTTTCCTGAAAGCAGAGTACTGGAGGGAAAAAAAATGCACAGCTTAGCATCAGATGGAAGTCTGGATGACTGAAGGGTTTACCTAGTTGGGTTCATTGTAATCTGCTTTTCTCTCCAGCTGATTTATTGGGCCTAGATTTTCAAAGATTTTCAGATTTTCAAAGTCCCCTATTTGAGCCTATTCCATCTCTCTGATTGAATTGAGCCTTTCCAGGTGCCAAGACAGCCATCAGGAATATGTCCCAAACTAGGGTGCACTGGAGAATTTGACGTTCAACCAGATCTTCAGGGCAAAACCCCTGCTTTGTAGTATTTCCTGATTTCCATGGCATAAACACCCTGACCTACACTGACCATAGGTGATGCCAAGCTACTGACTATGGAGTTAGGAAGAGGCCAGGCACAGGTGCTAGCTGCCCTCCGGACACCCTTCCTCCCCAGGCTGTGGTTGGTCAAAAAATATCTCTGAAGGTCAAACCCTGACCTTCAGCATCCTCACTCCAGCTAACATTAACATTGTAAGAGGCTTGTTTTCTGTGCATTTCCCATGACACATTCTCTACCCTGGAGTGCAAGCTGAATCAGACAGGGAGTCCTGGGGACGCATTTCCTAACATCCGGAATGAAAACAAATCAGTGTGAGTATTTCTCTAAGTAACACTGACAGCCAGTTGAGGAGGACGTGGCTAACTCAGAATGAATGAAGGCCACCATAAAGCCAAACCTTAGATTCCAATTTATCACTCACCATGAAGAGGGCTCAAAATCATTTACAAACATAAAAGTTTCACTTCATTATAAATAAATCCTTCATTTATTACTTAACACTTTTATCCTGAAATCCTTTTAAGAATGTATCCTCTTAAATCTGTAACACCTTTGGGGACACCTGCATGGTTCAGCCCCTCTAGAAGCAAACTCATGATTGCGATTCAGGTCGTGGTTTCTTGGGGTCCTGGGATTGAGCCCTGTGTTGGGCTCCGCACTCCATCTGTCCACTTGGTGGTTGTTTTTCTCTCCCTCTGTCCCTTCCACCCACTCACACTTCCTCTCTCGCCCCCTCAAATAAATCTTCAATCTGTTGCCTTTTATCTCCCTAACCCTACTCTCTTCTGTATTTTCTCTACCGTGTGTATGCATGTGGATGTATATGTGTATGTGTATGTATATAACCAGATTATTTTTATTACTTCTACCCCAGTAAATCTAAAATTCATCTTTACTGTTATATTACCACTACTTAGCATATATTACGGCTTAATGAAATCTACTGAATAAACTGAATGAATATCTTAATTTTACCTGTTTTCATGGGTATTAGTGAATAAAGAATACATTTTATTTCCATAATTTTAACCCAAAGATAATATCTGACATTTAACAGCAAAGATAACTGAAATAATTATAGACTCAATCCTTTAGAAATATGCAATGTTCTTAGGACTAAGGGAATCTTGAAATTCACGTTTTAAAATGTGTGACAGAGGGCAAGAGGAGATTTCTCTACATGCATTAAATATTTTATGACATAGCATAGTATATATTTTATCAACTGTATTAAAAATAGGGAGCTACGGTGCTACCTAGAACTCCATATAATAAATAGGTATGACAGTCTTTTGTACTTTATATTAGACCCAGGTTCAGAGAAAACAAGGACTCAGCTGCTGCCGTTGCAATTTTCAACTAAATATGCTTCATTAGTTTTTCTTTGTCATAAAAGTTCCAGCTTTCAAAATGTCTGCCAGCATTGCTTTATTTAATTTTTTACAAGTGAACATGGCACACACTTCTGGCGAAGGGGATTCGTAGTTAGTGTAAAGAAAGGCCACAAACCCTACAAAGGAACTGTAATGTCACAAAAGACGCCCAAAGGAGCATAAAACTGAAAATCCTTACCCTGGGAAACAAAGAGTCCTCCATGGAAATCCTTGCCAATGTTCTATAAATACGGGAAATAAGAAAACTGAAATAATTCTATCTTCTTCTTCTTTCTCTCAGAAGAATTCTGTACGTGCATTTTTAGGGGACTGTTTTTGAAGAAATCTTGTAATTCCACTTTGGATTTCTTTATTCTACCACCACTCTCATGGGTGGGCTGTACACCTGGGACCAGCAGCATAGGAAAGGACAGGAGCTCTTCCACACGATTCATGTTCTCACGTGTGTCTTTCAGGGACAATCTCATAAACACCAACTTGAATACTTGGATTCGCTTCCTAAGCTCTTTCTGAAGGACCTAAGTTTAAATGAATGAAGTTATTTATGGGTTTAACCTACATACGCATTCATTGCCTTTCCCCCAAGATAATTTTAGGAGGGTTTTGGCAGACACACACTAAAAGGGAAAGCAAATTAACTGAACACAGGTTAACTGAAACCGACTACAAAATGTGAGGATGTACCAGTTACAGAGAGGAATGATATTCAAACTTACTTGTATACATCATAATGCATGTCTTTCTGGAAGTTTGAGTGAGTGTGTGTGTGTGTGTGTGTGTGTGTGGACAAGGGGCTCTGCTTATTGTGTACAATCAAGGATCGCAGGATCCCAAGTACCACCTGCACTGTGGCATTGTACATTTCAGCGCTAATCAAGAGCCATATATTGTAGCAGCTACCAGCTTTCTACCGCCTGCTTTGTACCAGGCAGCATGCAGGTGCTTTGAACACTTGTCCTCGGTGGATTTGTGTGAAGGTGCTGCTGATCTCATGTTAGAGACACCTCAGCTAATCTGGAGACCTGCAGTGACCTGCAGAGACCTACACCAACATCATAACTGGACCGTGACAGGTAGGAAAGAAGGGAGTCAAGGCCAAAGTCGTTTTGCTGCTGGGGCTAAGTTACTGCCAACTGCCCGGCTGAAATTTCAGATACACCATCTCTGGTTTTGAGAAGAAACGGACACCCCAAAATGGAGGAAATCAGCATCGTTGGTGTGATCCAGACAAAGTTTACGAAATAGCAAGCTGGTTTAAGAAAGGATAAAAGCTGTGTATCCTTGCCTCTGAAATGTAACCTTTTATATTTGAAACCTAGAAAATAAGTACACGTGAACTAAATAGTAATTTATGAAGACGTGCTGACCTATAAGGACAGAGATGTCCAGGCTCCTGGTGCCCTCTTTAAGGCAATGCTCTAACTTGGTCTCCAGCTAGAATTTGGGCCTTTCTTCTCATGGGCTGCTCATGAATTTTCAGCTGTGACCCATTATATTCCCTAAAGTTGAACACCACCAGAAATGGATTGCAGACTGTGAATTTTAACAATTAGAGCTTTCTAGTGATTTTCTGCTCATTAGTTGATTTCTTATAGGTCTTTATTTCATTAAATTTTTCTCTCAAGCCATATTGTGAAGTTCCTATAACAATGAGCAGGAATGGAATCGCAAGCAATCATCCAAGAGTCTGAAGTAAGCCAGGGAATGGGGCACATCATCGCAGTGCGGTAGGCTAAGAAGTCCGAAGTCATATTCAAGCAGTTTTCTGGGCAAATGCCTCACATACGAGGCTGTGCAGAGACTCCCATTCAGATCTACTCACAGGACTGTGCGGAGACGGGAGACCCCCCATTCATCTGGCTTTGAAGCAACTGAAATGATCATTACTGGAATGTCTTCTGTAGTCAGCTTTTATGAGAAAACAAACATGGGCATAAGAGTTCAATTTTTAAGTCGATTTCAGAATATATCATGGGGCCAATTCAGAGGCAGCCCCACATTCTAAGCTTCGGCAGTAAAGGTTCTTCTCCATCATGAGGAACATGGCCAGATCCCAAAGTAGCTTCTGCTTTGTCTGAAACAGTTGGCTTTCTTCGTATAATTTCAGTGTTCTACGTAACATCATTCCCCGACAAATGTAATCTATATATGGATTGTGTAGGAATTGCTGTTATCCAAGTAGGCAGCCAATCAGGATGCTTTTTGTATATCCATTGCTTACATTCCTCCGTCCCTGCCCACTTTAAAGAGGACAATACGAGCTGCCGGTGCCCGGCACATGGTCTGCTGAGAGATGGCCCACAGTGTTCTCCCTTGTCTGTCTCCTGTGGTCTCAGAGTCCTCTCCCTGCTCAGAATCTTCTCCATCCTGGCTGCTAAGGAATCTCACTCTGTCCTTTCTCTCTGCTCACCCTGCTTCCCTCTCTCTAGTTTAGTAGGACTTCCATGGCCTTGCCCTGGCTCCTTCCAACCCCCAGCTTGTCCCTCCCCACCTCAAGTATTGGCTTTTTTTTTTTTCAAGATTTTTATTTATTTTTTTTATTTGAGAGAGAGAGTGAGAGAGAGCATGAGCAAGGGGAGGGGCAGAGAGAGGGGGAGAAGCAGATTCTCCACTGAGCAAGGATCCCAATGAGAGACTCCATCCCAGGACCCTGGGATCAGGACCTGAGCTGAAGACAGATGCTTAACGACAGAGCCACCCAGGCACCCCTGACCTTGGCTTTTTTCTTTTTTTTAAAGATTTTTATTTATTTATTTGATAGACAGAGATCACAAGTAGGCAGAGAGGCAGGCAGAGAGAGGGGGGGAAGCAGGCTCCCTGCTGAGCAGAGAGCCCGATGTGAGGCTCGATCCCAGGACCCTGAGATCATGACCCGAGCTGAAGGCAGAGGCTTAAATCACTGAGCCACCCAGGCGCCCCTGGCCTTGGCTTTTAAAAAGAGAAGTCTACCCTAACTGCCTCCACTTCCTGACCTTCCACGTACTTCTCACTCTTCTTTCGCACGACCTTTTCTGTAATTTTACTGAGTTAATTTCTATGCATATTACCCATCTTCCCCAAAGCTAAAATACCTGAATGCCTTCTTATCCAAGTTGATCTCTCTACTGTATTTGATTCCCTGTCTCCAATTCCACATTTCACATTCATTTACCTTCTTCTTTTTTTTTTTTTTCCTTTTAACTGGGTCATCTTTCTTGACTGGCTCTTTAAAAATTGTAAATTTCCCCCAACTCCCATCTCTGATCTCTAAATGCTCTTGCTGAAGAAGGATCAAAAATCATTTGGCATCATGGAAAACTTGATTGGAATGAGTGGGACATCACATCAAGTACAATTTCAGTTAAGTTCTGTGGAGATTCAGAGTCTCATTATCTCATCAGTTTCTAGTTAAAAATCTAATTTTAATATCATATACTACTCCACTGTGTATAAACAGTGTATATAATAATTTTACAATCATTGAATATTTAGGCTATTTGTAGTTCTCAAGATAGGTAATTGCCAGGGATTTTCAAACCCTAATTATTCCTATAAGTTTTCCTGATGAGGACTGTGTGCTCTAAAACATACTGGGCCAAGGAAGGTTGGTTCCTTTACCTCCTGTTCATCACTTTGCACACCTGCACACATGTATACACAGACACAAATATACACAAACAAATACACATATGTGCACACACACACACACACACACATACATCCTTGTTGTCAGTTGTTTCTGAGGGTTGGAGTGGATGTGGAAAGATCTGGAAGGCAGGGAGGGCAGGCAAGGGTAGGGGGATGGTGAGAATGACAGGGACAGCAGTCTGGCCTCCTCAGGAAGAGGTTTCTGTGCAGAGAAGGCACAACTTCCACTTCCTGTTCTGTATGGATCTGTGTTTCTGAACCAGGGGGAGTATGGTGGGAAGAGAATGGAACATACTTTTACCTTCTGGAGGGCTGGATGGTTTGTTTGGTTTCCATGGGAGACAAATGCACAGAGCACTACAGGCTGAGTTTCACAGTTCAGTTCAGTTGACCTACTTGTGAAAGTTCCTTTGAGATTCTTGAAAATAGATTTACTCTGTGTGTGTATGTGTGAATGTGTGTGTGTGTTTCTCACTTCCAGCATGTCCATGGCTATTTGACTGGAAGTTGGTAGAAGAAACATCACAGACTGCCAATAAAATCCAATCTTTTTTTTTTTTTTTTTTTTTTAAGATTTTACATAGTCTCTATACCCAACGTGGGGCTCAAACTCACAGCCCTGAGATCAAGAGTTGAACTCCCACAACTGAGCCAACCAGGCGCCCCAGACCCAATCTTTTTTTTTTTTTTAAAGATTTTATTTATTTATTTGAGAGAGAGAGAGACAGTGAGAGAGAGCATGAGCGAGGAGAAGGTCAGAGAGCGAAGCCGACTCCCCATGGAGCTGGGAGCCCGATGTGGGACTCGATCCCGGGACTCCAGGATCACGCCCTGAGCCGAAGGCAGTCGTCCAACCAACTGCGCCACCCAGGCGTCCCCCAGACCCAATCTTAAACCAGAAATCTTAAGTTCAACAATTATCTTTTAAAATCCATTTTTTGATGAGGGGATTAATTATTCAGTAGTTACACTTCATTTTAGAGTACTTTGAAGATAATTTTTCAAAAGAAAATCTTTCATGGTGTTTTAACATCCTCCATTCATAGAGGAGAGTGTGGCAGATTTGTGAATAGACTTGCTGATTATTTCTGAATAGGCTTGCCCTCCTCTCTACAAAGAGTGAATACTGGTAGTAGGTTTCTGTTCAGACTGACCAGTCAACTCAGATGACTGCATAAAACATGTATTATGCTAATTCAAGACCTCCTGGAGTTGAGATATTTGGATACAAAGAAACAAATGTAACATTTGTTCCCACCTGCTGGGGCAACAGACTTACAAACTGAAAAACTGAAAATCTCAAATGATAGAAATTGATTAATCATGCAAACATTCATCAGTTCTATTCAGGAAGATAAAATAAGTATTCAGGATTTTAATCTACAAAGTAAATTCACTTCCTGTAGGTTTATCACATTTGTGATTATGAACTCTAATATATAGTGTTCTTGTAAATCAATAGGATTAAAGACAAACATCTAATAGGCAAAGTGGGCAGTGAGCATGAACAAGTAATTCATAATATAAAACATTAAAATTTTAAAACCTAGGAAATTTGCTTAATTTCTTTACTAATTATGAAAATATAAATTAAAATAAAATATTTTATAAAGGAAAATGATTAATAAACTGAATTCAATCAAGGACATGTCTTTATTTAAGATTTAGGTGTGAAATTTTGATTAATACTATCAAATATGATGCACATATATGCACAATATATGCTTATACTTTAATATATACTGTATTAATATATATGCATAGATCATGATGTATTAATTCTACTTTTAGGAATTTATCTTGAAGCACTAATGGAACAAATGTTCAAAGATACATGTAAAAGTTATTCAACACGTTCTTATGGTTAATAGCAAAAATGTAGATAGAATATAAATATTAATAAAGACTTGCATTTTAAAAAAATTATGGAATACTATATGAGTGATAAAATGATTACATGCCTATATTTATTGTATATATTTATTATATTTATGGAAAGAGTTATATTTATTAAGTGATTAAAGCAAGTTTCAACATAAGATAACTCTCCTTTTCTATGTACAAGTATAAATGTGAGAGTCACAGTGTGTAGGGTTCATGCAAAAATAAAAGATTGTAAGTATTTCCATGTTTTGTCATGATCTAAAATTGACCCTTAGACAATAACACAGGTTTGCCTTGCACGGGTCTAGCCACACACAGATTTTCATCAATAATTACACTATAGTAATGTAAATGTATTTTCTCTTCATTATGATTTTCTTAATAGCATTTTTTCTCTAGCTTACTTCATTGTAAGAATACAGTATGCAGTATAGACTATACACAGTATAGACTACACATGACTTACAAAATAGAGATTAATGTGATATAGAGGTAATGTGACTATCAAGTCAATAATAGGTTATTGGTAGCCAATAATATTTGAGAAATGAATGTCACTACTGGCCCATTGAGAAGATCTGTTCTTCTCCCAGAATTGCACATTATGGTCAACCTTTGATGCAAGGTTAAAACCCAACTTTTAGATTAGATGTGAAAATCTTTGTAGAAGTTAGAAATAGGGGTACCTGGGTGGCTCAGTTGGTTAAACGACTGTCTTTGACTCAGGTCATGATCTCAGGGTCCTGGGATCAAGTCCCGCATTGGGCTCCCCTGCTTAGCAGGGAACCTGCTTGTTCCTCTCCATCTGTTGCTTCTCCCCATACCCCCAGCTTGGGCTTGTGCTTTCTCTTGCTCACTCTCTCTCTCCCTCTAGTAAATAAATAAAGTCGTTAAAAAAAAAAAGAGTTAAAAATAATGTAAATGGAGCTCCCACGAAAACTTTGAAGCAGTATCATTTTCTGGTGTTTGTGTTTGATCACCCGTTTCTGGACCAACTCACATGGTCTACTGCCTGGCAACCTCTTCCGTATATAAAAATACTTCCATTTTTTTTTTTAGGAATGTGCTGGCAAAAATCTACCACTCCTATGAATTATTAGTCCTTTCCTGCTAATTATTTAGAAAAAACACAGAGGTGCAGGTCCAAGTTCAAGGGGCTCTCAACATCTCAGATGTACTTGGTATAAAACTTCAATTAGAAGAAACTCTGCCTCATTTGGCTACCAGTTTCACCACTGCATTATGAAACTTGGAGGAAAAATCCAGTTCCTTTCTTCTTGTATTAGAAGCTGAGCAACAAGTTGATTGAAAGAATGATTGAGAGTAGTAATCACAGAGGAAATGTGATAATAAAGCAAGGAACCAATTTACAACACAAAGATATGTTTTTTTGCAGTCTCCTTAATGTTTATGAAAAACAGAAAATTACAAACTGAAAGGGACCTGGTTGCAAATCCTGGGACTCTAATGTCTGTTTCAGGGGACAGGTAAAGTCCCGTGATTTTAAACGACTACTACAAAAAAATTAGAAATAAAAATGAATCAACCTTGTGCCCTCATCTTCAACTGACATGTTGGCATGTGGCATTCTATTCTATATGTGACTATTTGTACAAAATGAACTCCTGCTGGGCATGCTGAGTGTTCAAGGAAATTAAGGAAAGTCACAGGTCCTGGATGGAAAGTGGTGTGGGAAGGTGTTTGATGATATAACTTCTATTAGAGGCTTTTGCATGCTACTAAAACTAATAATCAGACACGTAAATTTTTGTAGAATTAAAAAAATTGTTTTAAATTCCATATTACAGCCAGATCAGGGTGACAGACAAATGATAGCAAGGAGAGTAAGGAAAGGAAAATGAAGAAGGATGGCAAGACAAGAATAACAGCCTCCAAAGGATGGCAAGGCTGTGAGTAAAGAGTTGGGAGCTTTGGGGTTCCAAATCTCCTGGATTTTCTTGCCTGCTGGGACAGGGCTGAAGAGGTAGTAGGACTGGGAGCCCCAGCAGAATCAGCTCATTGGTGGGGGGAAGGTAGCTCCCCAAAAAAGTTTCCATGACTTCTTTCTCTTCTGGAAAGAACTGGAGCTTGGATCTACAGAGGTCAATAGGAAATGGGGAGAGAAAGAGAGAGAGAGGAGAGAGAGAAGAGAAGAGATAGGTAGAGTTTTGCTTGTAAAAGAGCGACTGCTGATTGATGTATTTGAGGAGGAAATGTCCTGTGCTTCTGCTTCAGGGCATGGCAGTCCCCCCTCGCCCACCTTGGAGTGTCAGTGCTGTAGGGTGCCAAAGGACATTTTCTTACCTTGGGTACCTAGGACAGGAGATATGGGAACTTGCTCTGCAGACTGAATGACCTTGAGTCTAGGGTGTATTTGTAGCTCCTGGACACCATGATGCTCCATTCCAGACTTCAGTTCTGTTGTTGGATGCTGGGGACGTTTGGGAAGTGAGGAATCATAATTCATTATTTCTAACTTCATCTATGATTGGAAAGGAAAAAAAAAAAAACCCTCTAAGCTTTGTGCTCCTTTCTCTGTGCTATATATTTTCCTCTTCTTTGTTGCTGTTCCCCTGAAGAATGTAACATGTTTTAGACTTCTCCATCTTATAAATCTCATTTAAAAAGTGTTGAATCAAGGAAGTCTGCCAGCTACTTTTGTTTTCCCTACTTTTCTCTCCCTGTTGGACTGCTCCAGCAAAAGAGAATATTACCTTACCATGTAAAACATGGTTAATGGCTTTAAAAGAATTCCCCAACAACTGAATAATGAGCTGCCAAAAATATTCGTGTTGCCAAAGGATCTGGATATGTCTGTTCCATTTATTGTGTGTTTCTTATTTCATCATGACTAAGTGCTCACAAAAGACATAAAAACCCAAACCTCTAGGGTATGTGGTGTTTGAGGGCAGAAACCATATTTTAATTTATTCAGTCTTATACCTAATATAGTAAGATGATTAACAGAGTATCAACAGCAAACAAAGATGAGTGCCTTTTGTATGTAAGATGCTCAAATTATCAGTTAACATTAATATCTAGCTACTAGGAGGAAGTCGTTTTTCTGCCATCTCTGTTGTGCCTGGTTGATTGGTTGAAAATGTTTATTCTAAGGAGTACTGGAAGTCTCGCACCAAAAACTCTTATCTTGTTCTGCTTCTTTGAGTAACTTTACTTTTCCAAGAAACAGGAAAAAAGTACCTAGGTCTTAATTAAAATGTCATATTTAAAAGCCTGATAGTGCTATATCACAAAATAATTTATTTTTATTTTAACTTGATAATAGACTGAGTCTATCAAAAAGGGGGGTTTTCTGAAAAATTTATTTAAAAAATCCATTTAGGAATACACTGAGCAGATGGGGGTGGCGGGGGATGAAAATGTAGAAAAAATGTAAAGGTGCTTTGTTTCTCCCTGGAAGCAAGTCAAGAAGAATAGCATCTGTACGCCCTCACCAACCCCTCCAGCCTTTCTAGACCCTTCCCACTTGGTCTGAGCTCAGACTGTCTGGTTCTCACTTGGCAAGAGACTCTTAATCTTTCCCACTTCTCTGCTCGGGCCAGGCGGTTGCCAGCTGTCTTTATGTGGTTTCTGACTCAGGTTATGTTATGTTTTGCCAGAGTCTTAATTGTTAGTATCTCCAGGGCAGGGTAATTGTCTTCCAAGAATTCCTGAGATAGGGATTTTGAATTGCATGAGATTCACAGGACAGAGGACATTCATATAGGCCTACTCCCCTGGATCAGGAGCCATGGAAATTCCTGGGCTGGTGAACTAAAATTCCATGACTTTCACTCCTACTCAGCAAAGCATATTGGAATTTAATTAGGATAAGAATGACTTCATCGGAGGAGATAAGCCTGAATCTGCTTTAAATTTGTGCGTGTGTGTGTGTGTGTGTGTCATTATATCTAAAAGGCAGTCCTTTATTATGTATAATACTTATTTAAAATGATTCATCATAACCAAGTATATGAGCCCAAAGCCCATAGTGAAACACCATGTTCATGCTCTCTTGGGACTAGCTCAGTCCTCAGAGAGGGCCTGGGGAGAATACTGTGCAATCGCCTGTCTTTCCAGAAGACTAAGGCCTGGGAGACATTGAGTTGTCAGCTGACAGTAAAGCGTTAGAGTAAACCAGAGTTCTCAAGAAAGAAGCATAGCACCAACCTAGTTAACTGTGATTGGGGGAAAAGAAGAAGGGTAGATTTTTAGCTGCCTCTGGAGACCCAAGGCTGAATCTACCATTTCCTATTTGCAGAAGGAAATTGTACAGAATGATAGTGATCGTATACTGTGATTACCAAGCAGTTTGTGCATAACACAACTCACAGATTTAGGGCTAGGTGGCTGTTTACTGAAATCAAAATGATTTTGCCATGGATTGATGGAAAAATGTAAAATTATGGGACTAGTACCAATCCTTAACTTTTATTAATGCAGTTTTTATTAGAGTGGTCTTTGACAAATATGAGCACTTTGCTTTACATCAAGCCCTCAGAAAATTATTATGCCTATAATGTAGGAAAGAACTAATACATGAAAAAAATTTTAGAAAAACTTTTTATTTTTTCAAACCAGCTGTTCTTTTATGGATTTGGATATACTGTTGTTCAAGTCATGTCCCTGGAAACAACATTTTTATATTCAAGAGTCTTCTGATTTAAATGTTTAGCTTTAGAAAGAGAGACATGTGAATCCTTGTCCCTCAACAATGATGAGATAAAAACCTGGTATGAGTCGGACCTTCAGAGGCCCATGTAGCTTTCTGTGGGCCCCACAGAATTAAATGTTGAATTTTAGAGAGTAGGACTTACACTATGCTGTTGCATTAATTTTGACAGGAGAGTTTCACCCACGTTATTGTGACACATCCAGACATTTAGAGAAAGATTTAGTGGCCTGCAGCGTGACCAGAGGAAAATGACAGAGCGCTTTGTCGCACGGCGCGTTACGTGGACTGTTCTCCAAAGTGGCTGTTGGGGGACTGAAGGTGGAGAACGATGCCTCTGAGGGAAAACTCCTCCCACTTAACTCTAAAATCAAGTCTCTGCCAGGGTCTGCAAACCCAGGACAGAACTAACTGCATGCTTAGTGCGCATCAATTAATTACTTTCTTTCCTTCTCTTTGTAGGCTCCACGTGGGAAAAGACGTTTCGGCAGATTGGCTTTGAAAGGTAAGCAGGGTTTAGCCTGCTGGCATGTCTTCGCTTTCAGGGTCTCATGTCCTGCTTCATTCTAAGGAATTTCCTGATGATAAATCAGTGGTCTCACCACCACTGCTTTAGGGACTGTGTGCCCGTGAGGCAGTCATCATTTTGTCCCCAGAGCCTCTGTTTCCTTGTCAAGTAGCCCTTTTCATTATAAAATTCCTGCCTTCCATAGAGGAACGTATGTGAAAATCCTCAAACTAGGAAAGAGCATCAAAGGCGAGTTGTCCAACTGGAGAACTCCAGGAAGTTTCTAGCTTTATTACCGCCCATGTCATTCCAGTTTTGCAGTTTTATTTTATTTGTCTAAAGATTTTATTTATTTATTGGAGAGAGAGACTGCATGCATGAGAGAAAGAGAGAGAGAATAGAAGTGGGAGCAGCAGAGGCAGAGGGAGAAGCAGGCTTCCCGCTGAGCAGGGACCCCCCCACCACGTGGAGCTCGATCCCAGGACCCTGGGACCATGACCTGAGCCGAAGGCAGCCGCTTAACAACTGAGCCACCCAGGTGTCCCCATTCTAAAGTTTTAGAGCAAAGAAATATATTGATATTGACATCTTCCCAGTCATCAAAATTGTTAGGTCTTTTCGCTCTAAGTTAAAAACTGGGATCATGGCGCTCCTACCTAAAAGCAGTCCCAAATGGACTCATTATAACATCAGACAAAGTCGAGGTGGGGTCAGTAAGGTTACTAACCCACCTGCCTTGGAATCAGTGATAGCCTGTGGGACAGGTCCCTCCCAGTGGCTTTTAGTCTGGAGCTTGCTGTGTTGGTACAGCTATTGTAATAGAGAAAAGTGATTTTAATTTCTTTTTTTACTTTAAAGGCAGATTTTGACTCGTTCTTTTTATCATACTGAAAATGTGTTTTTATGTGTATTAATCCCAAGCTGACCAAACGCTTAAAGAAATAATAAACTACTTTAAAATTTGAAAATAAAAAAGATTTATTTCTTTCCCTAAACTCCCACTGAGTCTACACTATCACTGTAGGTCTCACAGGAAGGCTGTCACAGGAGTTGGGCTTGAGATGGACAGATCTCACAGGCTGACTTAAAGCATAAAAGATCACGTCCATCCTTCATTTTGTGTGTAATCTTTTCCCAAAGAAGCTTTCTCTTGACTCTCTTTTCATAGTATGAGAAACACATAAGCAAAGGGAAGAGACTAACAAATGAAATGTCACTATCCATCTTCGATAGGACCTTGTCATACTTCCTTTGTCTATTCTTGGGGGGTAGGGTTAAAATATTTTAAAGGAAACCGCAGACATCATGTAATTTCGTCCCTACGTAGATTGAGGACACATCCCTGAAAAAAAAAGTAGGTGTTTTCTTCTGGAATCATAATGCCACTATCGTACCAAATGCAAATAACAGTAAGTCCTTGGCATCATAGGGTATCAGGTCAATGTTGCATTTCCTGACCATCTCAAAAATGTCATCGTGCAGATACTGGTTTGGATCATCATGTTACTGAAACCTTGAAACCTACACGTTCTGTCTTGTTACATCTCGAGTAACAGTTCCCTCACAGCTTCATTTCATTTTTCTTCATGTCATTGACTTGTCAAGAAACCAGGTCAGTTTCTGGAAGAATGTCTCCCATTCTGGATTTGTCTGTTTGTGGTATTGTTTATCTTGTTATTCTAGCCCCCTGTTGCACTTATGTTCACTTTGTTCCCTTTTGGTCACGAGGAACAACTTCACACTGACTTTGTGTCCTTTTGACACAGGACCACCAGTCATTGATAGTTTTCTTGTTTCTAGAACAACTAGGATGTACAAGCCCATCCAACATTCCAGACCTGGCAAGGAGCCCTCTTTTCTTTATAGAGAATGGTATTTTGAAATCACAATCTAAATACTAGGGATGGCCATTATATCTGCACTGTCATGTTTCTGTGCTGAGCCAGAAAATACTTTATAATTTATTTTTTTGAAGATTTTTTAGTTATTCACTTGGGAGAGCAAGAGCATGATCAGGGGTGAGGATGAAAGGTAGAGGGAGAAGCAGACTCCCTCCTGAGCAGGGAGCCCGGTGCAGGGCTCAATCTCAGGTCCCAGGAACCATGACCCCAGCCAAAGTCATATGTTTAACTGACTGAGCCACCCAGGTGTCCTGCAAATACCTTTTTTAAATTAAAAAAAATAACACGAATTCTTACATTATTTCCAAATCAGACATAACCTTACAGAATTTTTAATTTCTCTGGCACTATATTTGCATTTATTTTCTTTTTCACTAAAAAAATCGTGGTTCTTAACAAGACTTATTTATTTTAATATATATATTTCAAAAATATAAATACTAATATTATCACTCATAATAAAAATATTAAATGAGGTTTAAAATTTTTTTGTTTGTTTTTTAAAAAGATTTATTTATTTGAGAGAGAGAGAGTGCTTACTTACGGTCTTGTGCAAGTGGGAGGGAGAGACTTTCAAGCAGGAACTCCCCTTACCACCCCCGCCACTGCTGAGCATGGAGCCTGACCCTGGACTTGATCTCACAACCCATGAGATCATGACCTGAGCCAAAACCAAGAGGTAAATGCTTCACTGACTTAGCCACCCAGGTGCCCCAGGAATATTAAATGAAGTTTTAAAATCTGCTGTCAGTCTTTATTTTATATTACATTAAAGATGTACAACTAAAGACTCAAAACTTAGGTTACTTAAGTTTTGGTTTTTTTTTTTTTCTCCTATGTGGTCATATTCTAACTTTTATACATAATTTGGTTCCTTTGTTTCAGAATCTTTTCAATTTTAATGGATTTTTAAAAATCTCATTTTATTTTTGAATATATAACATTTATGTGTCTCTAAGTACAAATTATATGTTTTTATATATATGAAGTGTTTTCAGAGAAATGTCACATGCGTCCCCTGCCCCTATGTCCTGTGCCTTCTTTCTTCCCCCAGTTATATGGTTATGTATGAACTTTTGGTTTAATCCTCCAGTGTTTAATTGCACATATGCAAGCTCATACTTGCATATACCTGTAACCTTGCCCTATTCTTCTTTATCATATTATATATGCATATATATCTCTATCTATACCTACATCTATATCTGTTTTTATATATACACACACTTTTTGGTCCAGAGTGAGAAATGAGGTTTTCAGTGAGATTTCCAAATCCCTCACTTGGCAGGAAACATGATTTTGCAACATCTCCAGGTTTGGCACCTAAGAAATTTGAAGAGCTCATGTGACATTTTCCAGAGAGTCTTAACTCATCCATCTATGGATTGAAGATTTGTTTATCCTAATGTCCCAAACCAGGGTTTTCTTGCTTGATGAGGACTCTTCCTAGCAAGAAAATAAAACAAACAAACAAATAAATAAATAAGTAATGAGTTAGTTAGTTATTCTATTTGTCCCGTATCAGAGTTCATATGTTTACAAGAAGATAAATCAGGTCACTTACCTTCTTCCCTCAACCCCAGTATCTCTTTGGTAATCAGAGAAAAATGGATCACAAATGACTTGCTTTAACTCCTTCTTTTCCAATACCTCATGGGGCACATTCAGGCTATTTTCAGTCTTTTGCTCTTACGGAAGAATGTTGTAATGAATAACCCTGTGCACACTTGTGCTTTTGCCAGATATCTTAGGGATTAGATTCCCAAGGATAATTGATGAGTAAATTATCTGGAATTTTGCTAATCTTGCCAAGTTTCACTCCCTAGAGTTTCAACAATTTGCACTCCTAGTAAAAATGCATGAGAGCATTTCCCCAGTGCCTCACCAACAAAGTAAGTTGTCAGACTTGAGATTTTTGCCAGTCTGATAGGTGAGAAATGGTATCTTATTGTCTTTTTACTTTGCATTTATCCTGCATCATTTTTCCGTAAAGTATAGGTTACTATCCTTTCTGTCAACTAGGTGAAGCACTTTGGGTAAGAGCTTCTTCTCAGATGATTAAGGATTCATTGATCACCAGTATTTGGCAGTTGAAACATTTTCTTCCTAGGTTATATGACCTTAACCTTTCCCTTACTTGAATAATGATCTAACAAGACAGCTACCACGTACCACACACTATGTTAAATAATTTCTAGTCCATACAGCAACCTCACAGACCAGGGAGGGATTGTCTATCAGTTACCGGAAAGGACAGATGGTAAACATTTCAGGTTTTCTGTTGTCATTCTTAACTTTGCCTCTGTAACAGAAAGCATCCAAAGACAAGGAGTATGGCTGTCTTCCAATCAAACTTTATTTACAAAAACAGGTAATTGGCCATCACTTATTGACTCCCCCCCCCGCCCCACCACACACACACACTGTAGACTCTGGTCGCCATCTCACAGGTAAAGAAACTCAAAGAATTCAAGTAACCTACACATATAGTCATGGCCATTGACCTGCATTAGTACTGACCTACAGTCAGTTCTACTTTGCCTAGTTACACAGATGAAGATTTTTACACCAGAACACCCTAAAATCTTGATTATAGGTCCTTTTTTTTTTATGTTGTTTTATGTTTCCTTATCCCTGTACCTCTGGGCACGTGGTCTTAAGCCATAACCTTACTGGATATTCTCATTTGAAAAAAGCCAGACAGTATAAAGTTGATGTTACACTGCTTCCATAAAATTGTTATGCTTCCCAGTAGATATACAAATATATAGGGAGTATATCAAGGGCAATGCTTTATTGTTGAACTGTAATCTCAGCTGGGTGATCATCTTGATTTTTAGACATTACCTTAAAACGTCATGTTGTGTTTTCCCAGATTATCCTCCCGGAAGCACAGCGAGCATTCTCTGTTTTGCATCCGCATCTTAAAATATAGAACAAATATTGATCTTTGAGGTGATGGTGCATTTACAGTTGCAAAGATTGTGTCAGGCAGTGCTATTCAATGTAGCTGTGCTTTTTTTCTTCTGGAGTTTTTAGCCTCTTCTCTCTTTTAAAGGGAATTACAATTATGTCTTAAATGAAGCTATCTGGTTCTTTAGAGCAGTTATACTGGGATATTGATCCTCTCCTCATTAAGTTCTTTGAAGTTAGCCCATCAATCTGTTTGCTAGCAGATTATATTAAAGTAGCCACATCTAAAGAAAAGAAGTGACTGAGTCAGCTAAATCTTCAAAGTCTTCTCCAAGAATAAGAAAGCAAAGATGCCCTTTGTTGTACATTTTGTAACTGAAAGGAAGACCCAGGGATCTGTCCTACTTGCTGTCTTTGCAGGAACACTTGCCATGAGATGGTGTTCAGCCATTCCCTTTCTGGAATCTGTGGGATTATATACATGATCTCAGAATAAGTACGCATCCTCACAGTTTATGTGGTTCAAGAAAGTATGTTCTATTTACCTTACAGACAATCGCCTTGCCCCTCTGTGGGGGGATATCAGGAGTTTATTTTAGGACTTCATTACAGGAGTGTATTGCAGCACAAGAAGGATGTAGGTTCATGTGTCTTAGATGGGACCTCCTATACTCCCTTCCCATTCCTGCTAATAGAATATCTATATTTGCATAATAAAAGCAGACTTGGGTTTTTCATTGTTTTGTTTTTGTTGTTAATGTAAAGAAAAAAATAATCTGTACCCAACATTTTGGTCTCAACCAGAAATCTTACCTTCCTAGGCACATTGTCTAAGTTTATAATTGTAAATCACAGCCACTCGGTCTCCATACACATGGGCGTGAATTCACTGATACTCTGCAAGTTAGAAACAAGTATCTCAGCTAAGAGATGGGCCATGCTTTCGGTTGCTTAATACAACACCTGTTCCTTTCTCACTCATGCAAAATCTAATGAGGAAGTCAGAGTTATCTAGGGGGTGGCATGCCATTATTTGACTTCAGCCTTTTTGCAGTTCTGTCTCAACACGATGATTCTGAGTTTGCTTAAGCATGGAAGGGGAGTGTCCTTATGCACCAGCTCCTAAATGTTTCCACCTGGACGTGGCATTGGTCACTGGAACTCACAGTCTACGGCCCAAAGAGAATCAGCTCGCTAACTTAGGGGAAAGAAGTGTCAGTCTGCCATGTGTCCAGCAAGGGAACAAGAGCTAGAACTAGATCTTTATCTGTTACGTTGTTTGCAAATATCTTCTCCCCTTCTGTAATTTGCCTCTTAGTTTTGCTGACAGTACGCTAAGTGAAATAAGTCAGTCAAAGAAAGACAATTCTCCTACGGATAATTCTCCACCCATATGTGGAGTATAAGGAATAGTGCAGAGGATCATCGGAGAAGGGAGGGGAAAACTGAAAGGGAAGAAATAAGAGAGGGAGACAAACCATGAGAGACTCTTGACTCTGGGAAGCAAACTGAAGGTTGCAGAAGGGGATGTGGGGGGGAGGCGGGATGGGGTAAGTGAGTGATGGGCATTAAGGAGGGCACATGACATGATGAGCACTTGGTGTTATGAGCAACTAATGAATTAATGAACACTACATCAAAAACTAATGATGTACTGTATGTTGGTTAATTGAATTTAAATTAAAAAAAAAAGAGGTAGAAATAGCAGAAGGCGCTAGTCATATCTATCACCGTCAGCTCTGAGCAAGGTCTGAAATGGTTTATCTCTTTCCAAAGCTGCACTTTCCCTCTGAGAAGAAAATATTTTAACAAGTAAATAGGCTTGTGCCTAGTAAGTTGCCAAAAGAAATAAAAGTTCCTACCTTCTGGGAAATCGTTCTGCCGCCCGTTTTAAAATACTAATCTCTTACTGATCTCTCACCCCTTTTTACTTAAAACGCAGAGAATGTAGTCTTAAGGAATCTGTAGAATCAGCATAGAACCTCAGATGACGTTATTACTCCCGGGTCTGCCTATGACTTTATTTGATGCTCTACTTGGATTGTGGAATGAAGTCTCTTTCCTCTTCAAAGAGTATTTTAAAATACAAATCACCCCGAAGACAGTCTGCTATGATGAAACACAAATATTCCAAGGATTTTTTTTTCCCCCAACATAGACATAATTCAAAAAGCATGGTTTGTTTCTGGGGGGGGTGGGCAGCCCTCCGCAGCCTGTCTGTCGTCAGGCTCCTTCCTTCCATCTCTCCTGCAAGGCCCTTCCGCCCACCAGTCTAGGTGTAAACGTAAACGTTATTGTTTTTGTGAAACTGTTCCTGATGGCTTCCTCCCAGTGCCCTGCCTTTTCCATCATATGTCATGCATTCTTCTATGAGGGTGTATTAGGACCATATTTCAGTGGATGAAATGTGGACCTATTTTGTCATATACTTCACATTGTGTGACATATAGACACATTGCATGGACCTATTGTCCATGTTTCTCTTCCTTTGGACCTTGAAGTCCAGGAGCGTGGAGAGGATTGGACTGTCTCAGTAATCCTGGTGCCCAGGGCACTCTTGTGTGCTTAGACCATCAGACATGTCTCCAGTACAGAACCGAGCCCTCCGTGGGCCTGGGGTTTGGTGGAGAGTCATTATGCAAGAGTGGGCTTCTTGGGAAGCAGGAGACCAGGGTCCCTTCATCTCTTTCTCACTGCATAGCAGCCGCCCTGGGGGAGGAGAGGACAGGCTGCAGTTAGGGCCGGCTCATCGCTAAAAGCATAGGGATGAAGATGTAGCTTTATTCTGTGCGTTGGTGTGAGTGATGACTTAATCTGCCCACCTTTGTATTAACATGGAGTATTCTGAGTCTCTCTTTGCAAAGGACTGAGTCTGATGCTCTGGGTTCCGCCGCAGCTGCTCCCCATCATGGGATCTCTACAATAGGATTGAAAGTGGCACCAGGTCTGTCTTGTTTTTTGTTTTTTATGTGTGTGTGTTTGTTCATTTTTTTTTTTATTAAGATTTTGCTTATTTGAGAAAGAGAGCAAGTGAGAGAGAGGGGAAGTGAGAGATGGAGAAGCAGGCCCCATGCTGAGCAGGGAGCCTGATGCAGGGCTTGATCTGCAGACCCTGGGATCAGACCTGAGCTGACCGCAGACTCTTAACGATCTGAGCCACCCAGGGGCCACCCCTCTCCATGTCTGTTTTGTTAACTGAGACACCTTGCACTGAATTCACAAAGGTCAGCAAAGGGAAATGGTTGGATAAGGGAAATTATGAGTTGAAGACCTGATTCTGTGGCAACAGAACCATAAGAGGGCATAGGAAACATCTCTGTACCATGTTTCATTGGCTTTGCCCCACTCTTGCCTATGATGCCTTTCAGAATGTTGTAGTTGTTCCTGCCTAGCCCTGACCTCCTCCCAGAGCCTTCCCCTAACTCCACTGACCACCATCTCAGGGTTCCTCTTCTGTCTTCCCATTTCCTACTGTCTTTTAGAACAAAGCCACTGGGCATGTTCATAATCTTAAACTTACTTGTCTGTGTCTTAGATTAGACCTGTCCTTCTGAGGGCAGGACCTCTGTGTGGCTGTCTTATAATCTCTAGGGTCAGTTCAGGAGGTGGCAAATAATAGGCACTTAATAAGTGTTTGATAAATAAAAGGCCTTTCAAATAAATATTAGTGTGTCATTTCTCTGTTGGCCCAGGCCTGTGGAATCTGCTCTTCCTGATAAATCATAGTTTCTATTGGCTTTGGAGAATGAACAGATTCCTTAGGAAATGCAAGGCCAATTTTTAAATTCTTTTTTCCCCTCCAGTTTTATGTGTACCTCATTAGCTGTGTTATTGAAATTAATGGTGTTTCTTCAGATAATGCTTTGTAAAATGTTGGAAAAGAATGCAAAGCTACACTCCAGTGATGGATTTATGATGTGTTTTTTTATATGAAAACTTGTATCCAAGAAATGTGATGGTTAAGTGGAATCAATTATGACCAAAACAGAGGTATCAATTTCTATAGTCACCGCTCTATTTTCCTGAATTTTTTTAAGTGAATGTCATAGGACTATAGGATCTAATGGATAATTTTGAATACCTCTTCATTTAGATCAAGACAAGTATTTCTTTTTTTTTAAGATTTTATTTATTTGACAGACGGAGATCACAAGTAGACAAGAGAGGCAGGCAGAGAGAGAGGAGGAAACAGGCTCCATGCTGAGCAGAGAGCCTGATGCAGGGCTCGATCCCAGGACCCTGGGATCATGACCTGAGCCGAAGGTAGAGGCTTTAACCCACTGAGCCACCAAAGCGCCCCAAAACAAGTATTTCTTTATACTGCCCCTCAGAAAAGCATGCAGAGGGGAAAACACATTCAATCCAAGTCACCCTATTGCTCTAATCTCATGGTCTATGGGATTGAACAGAGGAAATCATAGCTGGGCTTCCGCAATGCGCCATCACATTTGTAGCAGTCAAGGTGAAACATACATGATAGAAACATACATGACAGATGTTTCTCAATTAAATTATGTACCCTGTTGTTGTGTTGGCTTTCTGAAAGATGAACTAGGCAAGTCTTTAATTCCTTCAGACTGCATAGAAATATTCCTGGAAGCTTTAGCAAGCTGTTTTGAAATTATAATAAAAAAAGTTTTGTGAGGGTAATTTATATGCAGGAAATGACTAGATGAAAAAGATGTGTCTGTATTTTGGTTTTCAAATGAAGCCTAACTGATGTGTTTATTCACTTATCATTTGATTATTTTCGAACCCTAACGTTGTGCCCACCTCTGGGCTAGATTTGGGTTTTCAGAAGAACATGACAGGGGTAAAAGTGGATTTGAGTTTTTAAAAGACTTATGGAATGCTGGCCTGAGACACGCTTGGCTTTTCTGATTTAATGCATTCTTGCAACATTCTGGAGTGGCTTCTTCTGACTTAGGCTAGGCTACCTGACAAGTTCAAATACCAGTGACTTACGAGGCCAGAGGTGTATTTCTGGTTCATATTCAATGTCAGCTTCCAAAGCCATGGAGCAACTGTGGCTCTCCTCCAAGAGCCTTTCTCATTCTGGGATCTAGGCTGAAATCACCTTCACTGAGCATATGCCCTTCTTGTAGCTGGGGAAGGTCGCGATGGCCAAGGCGAGATGGGGCTCTTTCACGCCTCCCACCGAGGCACACTGTAGGTCACATGGGAATAACCAGCGGTGTATATGACTGTTTCAGGTAAGGAGAGTATCTATTTAGAAGCAGTAATATAATCTACTTGAGTAGATTACTCCCATTTAATAAATGAGCAAAGTCCACTCAGAGTGGCTGAGTAATTTACTCAAGACCACCCAGCTTGGTGGCCAAAGATAGTAACTCAGTTTTATGTGACTCTACCTTCCCTTCTTTCACAGTCCATCATGCCAATATTTATGATGCTTCATGTTGACAAGCATTTGCTAGACACACATTATTATTCCTATGCTGAAGGCTGAGGTGAGGGGATGGGAGAACAGGGTCTCAGTCTTATGGAAGACACCACCGATATGTACAATATAACATGGCGATTCTGTGCTACTGGTTATTGCCGTCGTTTGAAATGGTTTTGAGCAGCCACTATGTACCAGGTACAACAATAATGATATGAGTGGTACAGAGTGGAGGAAAGAAAGCTCAGGGGTGGGGGGCAATGTGTGCTTGGGGCAGCATTGAGCCAAAGCCTGGCTGCCTAGGTTGGGGGCAGGGCAGAGTGGTTTGTGAAAGCTTTACTTCAGGGACTGCCCAGGCCGGGTTTGCAACGCCAACTTATTAGAGACCTCCCATCAGATGTTAGAGATGGAGTGCAAGGGGCACAGACGAATACAGAAATGAACTTGAGAAGGGGTGAAAAACCCAACAGGAATGCCAAGGGGTTTGGATCATCTTTGATATTATCAGGAGCCATCGAAGAGTGGGAAACCTAGGGCAGATACTCTGAGATGCACTTGTAGAAGGGTCCCATGGGTGCAGTCCAGACCAGAGGGTGGCTTAAAGGAGGAAGATCAGTGGAAAAGCATTGCAGGAGTTCAGGGGACTGACTGCACGTGTCTGAACTCAGGTGGGGACAACAGAACGGGATAGAGACAATGTCTGCCGAACGTGCTTTAGGCTGTAAAGTTTAAAGTTACTACTCGGTGGGTAACTGGGTGTGCTGTGTGAGAGAAGGATCCTGAAATGGGCCACATCCACTTGGCTGACTCCACTCTCTGGCTGCCATCTCTCCTTCTGGTGACAGCAACACTCTGCTCTCTGGCCCAGGGCTTCTCCAGCCTTTTGGAAATTTGCTCCGTCTGCACGTGGGGTGGCCTGGAAGGGCCCGAGATGGAAGGGCTGGAAAGTGTTGGGGAGCAGCAGAAGTAAGTGGAGAAGTGCTGGGGCTGCCCTAGGTAATCCACAGGGCAACTCGTAGGAGCCCTTTCAGCAGCAACCTGTCCACAGTACACATCCGTGGGCTGCTCTCCTTGTCCATCCCTCATTGTCACATCCTCGCACTTTCCAGGGGAGCTTCTCAAATAAGCCACCTGCACCCAGGACCTCTGCTCCAGGTCGGCCTTTGGAAGACCTGAAGGAAGATACCAGCACTAACTGACGCTAAACTAGAAAGCTTGGATTCCAGTTTTATCATTGGTATTAACTTATTCTATGAGTAAGAAACAGCACTATTAGTATTAGTAATATGAAATCCTTGGTTTATGACTTCTTGGAGGGGGGCATAGGTGGTGTCATGTCATGGATTGCTAGAGAATCTGGTGAAAGTAAGAGACTCACATCCAGAAACATCCGTACCCACATAAACAACAAATTTTGCATTCAGGTTCAGGGCATTCGAAGAGCCTCGGAAGCATAGCACAGCACATGAACCTCTCAGTTCAAGAGCCCCGTTTTGGATGAGGATGTCCTGGGTTTCTTTCTCAAATGATAAATCTGCAACTGTTTCTTCTCCTCCCCCAGTCCCCTGGGCACTGGGAGATAAACTGGGGTCTTAGAATCATCCAGTTTGCAACTCCTGAGTCCCCAGAGGGAACCTCTCCCTTCTTTTGCATAATTGAATTAAGTAAAAATCTAGAAAGAGGATTTTTTAAATGGAGATGGGTCAAAATCCAGGTCTGTGTTTAAATTTCATAAGTTCAATGAAATGGAATTGTACTACTAATGGATTCGTTTTGCCACCACTTAGTAAGAATAATTATATCATTATTCATGTAAGTAATAATATTCAGCTGAACACTATAGATAGAACTGTGTGTGCATCATCGCTACCCACTATCCTGCAGTGGCTCTTAGCTCCATGAGAGTTTGCACATAGAGAAACTAAAGTACCTCCACCCGGTGACCACATGGCTTGTGAGTAGTAGACGATGAATTTATTCTCAGAACACCAACCATTCAACCAGAAACAAACACCTGGACACCTTTTGCCTTGAAACAATGAGGCAAGCTTGGAAAAACACCAAAGAATGAGATGGGTTGAGTCTCCCTGCATCCCACCATCATTCTTAGACATTTGCTGATCTTTTGTTCAAGTCACAGAATCGAGAGTTTTCTCAGATGCGTGTAATGTGTGTATATATCAAAGAAATCCTTGGCACTAAGAGACTTTGTTTTGTTTAATAAATATTTTCTCCTTTCCCTCTATTCTTTCCTTTCAAAAATGTATCATTAAAGAAAGAACCACCCACAGTATGAAGTAAGCATATTGCTTTTCCCTAACCATGTATCCAGGGCTCTCAGATTCGTTGCTGGTGGCTGACGGGAGCCCTCAATGTAGAAGATTTTAGGGAAAAGGGCATGCTGTGGGCAGGTTGGAGAGCTCCATGCCCTGGGTGCAAATGTGGGAGCAGAAGCCACCTGCCCCTGTTTTCCATTTCCAAGGAGGATGGTGGATGTTCACACCCCCAGCCTAGCCCAGGGGGATGTGACCATTTGGGATCAAAATGGATACGTCAAAGATTTGCAAGCAGGCCCCTTAGGTACCATTAGAGAAAACTGCGGTTTTATGTTGAAGACCAACGGAATGATTTTATCTTAGTCTAAATAAAGTACTGGCCCCGAAGCACACCTGTAAGATAACCAGAATTCTATCTTAGATGTTCTCTAAACTCACGGTCGTGAGCCGCATTTCATCACGAGATTGTAGATAGAGGTCCCATTCGTTCTTGATAGACACGAACTCTGCTGTGTTAGTCCATTCAGGCTCCTCTAACAGAATACGGCAGACTGAGTGGTTTAAGCAACTAACTTTAATTGCTCACAGTTCTGGGGCCTGAGACGGCCATAATCAAGATCCTGGCAGATTCAGTGTCTGCTAGAAGGATGCTTCCTGGTTCATAGACAGACATTTTTTTACCGTGCCCTTACATGGCAGAAAGAGCTGGAGAGTGGGTGCCTGGGTGGCTCAGTAGGTTAAGCCTCTGACTCCTGGTTTTGGCTCAGGTCATGATCTCAGGGTCCTGGGATGGAGCCATGAGTCCGGCTCCCTGCTCAGCAAATCTGCTTGGGATTCTCTCTGTCTCTCTACCCGCCCCACCCCCTCCTTCTCTCTCTCTTTTTCTCTCCCTCTCTAATAATTAAATCTTTTTTTTTTTTTTTTTTAAAGGAGATAGAGGGGTGCCTCGGCAGCTCAGTCAATTAAGCGGCTGCCTTTGGCTCAGGTCATAATCCTAGGGTCCTGGGATCAAGCCCCACACCAGGCTCCCTGTTCCTTTTCCTTCTGCCTGCTGCTCTCCCTGTTTGTACTCCCTCTCTCTGTGTGTGTCAAATAAACAAATTCTTTTAAAAAATAGAATAAAAAATAGATTTAAAAAGGAGAGAGAAAGAGCAGGAGACATCTCTGGGATCTCTTTTATTAGGGCATTCATCCCATTCATGGGGATTCCACACTCATGAATGCATCACCTCCCGAAGGCCCACCTTTTAATACTATCACATTGGGGGTTTCAACATATGCACTTTGAAGGGACACAGACATTCAGTGCATATAAAGTGCCTTTAAGTCACACACAACTGGAAGAAAAGTTAGAAAATCTTAAATCTAGGCATTCCATCTCTGTGATAACATGTCATCTGTTTCATGACACATTTCTTGTGCAATTGATCAAATTTGCAGTTTTCTTTGATTTGCCAAAATACCTTCTGTATACTAGAAACAGATTAAAAACTACAGACTAATATATGTACACAGGTGTGTGTGTATGCATGTGTATCACGAAAGGGGGTGATTTACATTTCTTAGGCTGTTGAAAGCTTTGCCCTAGGACTGGGCTCCTAACTTAGAAAGCGGGTTTTTTAATTCAAGTATAGTGACATCATTTAGTAAGTATTTCGTGAACAGACCTATTTTTCTTCTAGGGGAAAAAAAAAAAAGATGTAGTCCTTCGTTAAAATATGGTTGAAAGAAAGATCTTCTGATTTGTAATCTTGATCTTCACTAAATCAGGTCATTATGACTAATGTAAACAGTCTCAAGTTAATGAGCGATAAAGATCGGGTCCTACAGAAAATAGTGCATTCTTGAACCCAAAATCTAAATTCTCAGGTGGTTACCTTGGCACTTTGTTCTATACAAAATTAGAGGTACCAGCAGGAACGTTTTAGATTTCATTAGTGACATCAACAAATGAACTGTATAATATATCACTTAAAGATTTCAAGTCTTGGTGTGGACAGCATGATGAATAATAGGCAGGAAATTCATGCTGTTTGATATGGAGGTAAAATTTGGATGTTGAGTCTATAAAATGGAATGTTTGGGGGAATTATGCTAATAGCCAGATACAGGCATGGGTTTCAGATTTCTTCTTTGCTCTCCATCTTACTTAAAATCTGAAGTTAGCTCTTGCATAGCTCAGCCTACTATGAAATGTCTTTTCCAGTTAACACTTTTGCTAGAGACCAAGACATTATTGCTTGCGTAAGGTGGCAGTTTGTGGGGGCACCTGGGTGCCTCAGTGGGCTAAACATCGGACTCTTGGTTTCTGCTTAGGTCATAATCTCAGGGTCCCACGATGGAATCCCGCATTGGGCTTCCCACTCAGTGGGGAGTCTGCTTGAGGATTCTCTCTCCCTCTTCCTCTGTCCCTCCCCCGGCTCATGCGTGTGCTCTCCCTTTCTCAAATAAATGAATAAATCTTTAAAAAAAAAATGGGAGTGTGTGTTAAGCCTGTCTCATAGGAACTGTATGCATTTTCCATCAGGACCCTTAGAAATGGATTATTCAACAAATTGAAAACAGTTCCTTCTGACTATCCTTCCCGTTCTATCTTTATGCATGGATGCAGGCACATGACTGTGTCTAAATTACACAAAATCGGGAAGTGGCACACAGTTACAGTGTTGCACCATTTCTATGGCTTAGTCACTTCATTTACACGGGTGACGTGTAAATGAAGATTCAAAGATATGAAGTGATGCCTTTACCTGCGATCAAGTGGCAAGTAGGTCTTTCTGATGGCACAGCCTCTACCCAGCTTTGCTAAGCTCTCGGATGTGATACAGGTCTTAGAATCCATCAAGTACCATCCACGTGCCAGAGTGGTGATGGCGTCAATGTCACCAGTGTGTTGTCTCCCTCCCCTACCTTTTTTGGCCTCGATTTATTGCATCCCTCTTCCTGCCTCACTCCTGCACTGCGCTGATTTACGTGATTTACGCCTATTCGAGAAACACTCCCTGTCCTCTGAAAAGGCTCTGAAATTCATTCCCTCTTGGCCTCACGCTACCTATATTTCTTACTTGTGTTAAGGCCCCCCCTTGCCCTTCCTTGGGAATGTGAAATGGCCTTCTGCCTTATCTGACTGCCCTCTTCCAATTTTTCCATATCCCCTTCCTGCTAGACAGGAAAACTAAGTTATTTTTACTAGAACAGTTTTAGTGAAATCGTTCATTTACCTACTGAATTAATTTCTTAGTCCTCAACCTTAATACTCCAAACCTTCCCAAGTTGGGTCTCAACCCACATTTCCAGTCAGATTGTCTTTCACTACTTCCTTCTACAAGCATTTCCAGTTTTCTGAAGATTGGAGTCTGAATCCCCCCCCACCCCAACACACACACTTTCTAGCCTCTGTTCCTATCTAGAATACTCCTTGCTTTGTGTCTTATTATCAAAATTCTTGCCATCTACGAGGCATTTCCCTTGGTCACTTCACCTCTTCCTAACACTTCCCTGTCCTGATTTTACATGTTATGTATAGTTTCTCACTGTAAAAGTTTTACCTTTCAGATAGCATCCATGCCAAACAGAGAACCATTATTCACATCTGGGTGCTCAGCACAAAGCCTTGTACAGAGTAGATACAAAATAACATTTGTGGCACTGAATTCAGATACAGCTGGTAAGCTAGAACTTTATCTAAAAAATGGGTAAGGAAGGAGGATTTGCAGACATTGTATCTGCCTGCCTGAATATCATTTTATAGCAGGGAAAACTTTAAAGGGAGAATATTTTATGCAGAGAATGCAGAGTATTCTCTTCTGGTGGAAGAGGAAGACTACTTTAGAAATCCTTAAGTCACTGTATAACATCCAAGAGTCATTGCCCTTATTTCAGAAGGATCATATAAAATAATCATAATTTTTGGCAATGCAGACTGTATTTTCCTTTGACTCTAAAATTACATTTTCAGAAGTCATCCACGTACCCTGAAATGTATTTAAAGTCCTTGGAAATGGAAAAAAAGCATGAATATTCTTGCAAATGAGTGGTCATGGTTGCAGGGAATTAGGAGTGGCTGACCTTATCCTGAGAAGCTGAGTGATTTTCTTCTGCAGAAATAGTGTTGAAAGCCATACCTGAGACAGAAATGGCTTAGACCCCCGGCCCCCACCACTCTTAATGGTACAGTAGGTGGTGAGGAGAAACAAGCACACACTCAAACAAGAGCCAGAAACAGATGGTGACAAAGCTCCACAGCAGAACTTTTCATTAACATTGTATATGTCTGCCCTCATCTCATGACCTGTGAAAGAGAAAATACCTGAGAGCATGTTATTCACAGAGCAAATGGGGAATGTTGAACAATGAACAAGTCAGTAGCACAGGGAAGTATCCACATTAAATGAGACGAGTCCGAAAAGCCACAGAGATAGCTTTGAATGCTTCTACCCGGATGCCCTTCATTGACCTGCTTGTCATAAACAGAGAGAAAATTGTTTTTCCTTGGTCATCAGGATCACTGTTTGGGTTTGCAATCTTCTCTGCACTCTGCTCTGACCAGTGAAATATATTTACGAAGAAACCCACACAGATAATCGAATTCCATACTGGAATGAATGTAATTTCAGTGAATGTGCATGTTTTGTATTAGAACACTAATGGATGTAGGCCATTGTCCAGAGAATTCTTGTCCCCAGAAATCTGAAACCAAGTGCTCAGGTTTTGCCCTCAATTGTTGGGTAGTCACCAGCACTTTCCAGAAAAAAGGTACTTAATGTCTTGAAGGAAAATGATGGTAAGATATGAACGTTGTTCTGCTTGATTCATTAATTTTCACTAGAATACATCCACCAAGTGGTTGAGTGGTTATTGCTGGTCTCCACGTCTCTCAGCCCAGGAATGCTAGTCTGGGTTATGAGTTATCCACACATTGCTCTGACTTACCTTTAGGGAAGAAAAAAAGCCAAAACAAGCAAACAAATAAAGCCCCAAACCCCACTCCTCTGGGGCAGAGAGGCATTGGGTAGAAATAAAACCTGTGGGTTGAAGGGAGCATACTCATTCCAATGGGTAAGCCAAGATTTGTTTCCTTCTCTGAGTTAGGCACCCTACAATCACCAGTCCTTCTCAAGCTCTGACACTGCACATGATTTGACCAACAGCACCATCCCCCAAGCCATGTGTCCTGTTGGTAGCTCTGTTGTGGGGTCCAAGTAGCTTCACAAGGTCACTGGCATTCTCCACCAAGCAAGCCAGGAGTAGCCAGAGCTGGGGGCTTATAAGCACCTGGAGGATAAACGTTCTCTCTGGGCAAATGATAGTCCATGAAGGCTGTAAGGAGAGGAAAAACCAGGTGGGAACATGAGCTGAATGCTTTTCTCTCTGAAAGAATTTCCTTCTCAGTAAGGAAGGAGAAGGATTGTGGAATTTGCAGCAATATAACATTATGTGTACCAGAAGGAAGCTCTAGAGCCATCGCATTGTCTAAGCACTCAAAGAGTATTTAATTGACATGCTTGTTGAATTGCATGGTAAAATGAGAACGTCCTTACAGCCTAAACAATGAACTGTTATTGGATAACAAGTCCCACCGAATTTATCAACAATGAAAAAGGACGATTTCTTAAACAGTCCAATACAAGTGTTAATTAACTAAATACTTCATACCCAGCCTCATGGTAGGCATGAAGAGGGTGGGAAAGGAGCATTAAGAACTGGTCTTACCCCGGGGTGCCTGGGTGGCTCAGTTGGTTAAGCCTCTGCCTTCGGCTCAGGTCATGATCCCAGAGTCCTGGGATCGAGCCCCACATCGGACTCTCTGCTCAGCAGGGAGCCTGCTTCCCCCCCTCTCTCTCTCTGCCTGCTGCTCTGCCTACTTGTGATCTCTGTCTGTCAAATAAATAAATAAAATCTTTTTTAAAAAAAGTATTAAAAAAAAAAAAAAAGAACTGATCTCACCCTGAATTGCTCACTCATTCTCAAATAGATGCCCCAAAGTTGTCAATATGGGTAATGTCAATATGGACAGCTTTTGCGTTAATTATCAAGGAACCCAAGTGGAGAGACCATGGGTCTGACTGGAAGAGATGTGGAAATCTGGTGGCATCTTGGTGACTCAAGAGGGTTAAAATTAGTATTTCTACGGAGAGAGGGGAGAGTCTGTGATGGGCAGTGACAGAAACAAGGATGTGGTGGGCATGACTGTATGAGCACCACTGAAGAAATCTGGCTTGGCTAGAGTAGAAGACTCCTATCTTGAAAACCGGAGAGAAACACACAGTGTTCAGATTTGTAGCCATACAAATTACCACAGCTCACTCAAGGAGAGTTTATTTTATTTCTTATTTATAAAAATAGAGAATCCTTGTTTAGGAGAAGGTCTCTCAATAATCTAGCCATAATCCCATAAATCAGTGATTTGGTAATAGGTCTTGGACGGCTAAAACATAATTTCCCAGAATTTCAAGCAAAGGGATTCACGAAAGAAACCATTTCCTCTGCATCCAGCAGTGTTAATTTTATCCTTGCCATAAATTTTTCTATTAGGGAAATCCCCTGGGAGCAGAAGCCAATGAGCAGCTCCTGTGGAAATACCATAGTGAAACACTCAAGGACCTTTGGGACCATCTTTCTTTTTGAATGTTGAGATGTCACAGAACAGTGTGTCTACCATTTAGTACATATTCTGTGTTATTTTCAACAGTTATATTATTTACAGATGCAGCTTGCTTTAAAGAATGCCATTTTTATCTAGGGTTTGCTAGGTTTCGTTGTAGTGTTTCTTACTTTACTTTGTCTCAGATGTTGGTTTTTCTTTTCTGGTGTACCTAGGTCATTCTAGATTGCCTTTGTCATTTCATACTGGATTACTCCAGCTCCTTCTCTTTCTCTCTCTTTCATTGGGTTTACTGAAGTATAGTGTACGTTCACTTCAGTGAGGTGTGTAGTTCTGTGAGTTGTGTAGTTAGGTGTGTAGTTCTGTGAGTTTCACAGACATATACATCATGTACCCATCACCACCTTCCCGATATGGAACATCTCCACTCTCCCAGAAGGTCTCCTTCTCTTCCTTCGTAGTCGGCCCCTCCCCGCTCAGTCACTGATCTGATTGTTGTTTCGGTTTTGTCTTTTCCAAATTGTCCTATGAATGGTCTCAGGGAGCACATGACCTTCTATGTCTGGCTTCTTTCCTTAGTATAATGCCTTTTAGGTTCATCCACAGAGTTGAAAGTATCTGCGCTTCCTTCCCTTTTATTGCTCATCATGTTCTGTTGTGTAGATCATTGTGGATGTTGGGACTGTTTTTAGTTTTGGTGATTATGAACAAAGCTATTAAAAACATTTGCATCTAGGTCTTTGTGTGAATATATATTTTTGTTTCTTTTACTCTGGGAGTCTCTAAATTGTCTATTTTGCCTCCAGTCTGCCTGCTAGTTAACAAATTCTGCATTACTCAAAATGCTTACTGAACAAACTTTTTAAAACTAAATCTCATTTTCACTGGGGAAGTATATTTAGAGATACTCTCTGGCAATTCTATTTGTAGTGTAGATCAGCACACTATAATTTGTGCTTTACAAATTTATATTTTCATTTTTTAGATTTACTTATGGGTACACTTTTAGATAGTTAAAAATCCAGAGTTTTTTTTTTTTTCCTCATGTGATTATTAGATTTATTCCTGGAACAATTTTGATTTGTTTTATGGTTTGGTACTTCTAGTTTGCTCTAATTTGCTTGAGTACAGATCCACAATCTCCAATTCAAAAATACAGCAAAAACTTAACGTTTCAGAGTCCAGTTTGTTGGTGGCAAAACCTGACCTGACCTGAACTCACCTGGTCGCCAAGCAGAGACCATTGCAGTCCGTGTGAGTTGCCCCAAGTGTGTGCGGTTCGTTGTGGTCACTGTCCTAGTACCCTCTGCCAGTATTAAATCATAGAGTAAGAGGTGTCTCTCCAAAGTCAGGAAGAGTATGAATTTTGAAATACCATTTAGTTCCAAGAGATTTGGAGAGAGTATCTGTGTTATTTTCGTCTGTTCTTTACCTTTGCATCATCTTCCTCTGCCCCTATCTAAAGACCCCACTTGTTTGATAGAATGTGCTACAGAATCGTTCTCAAACTTTTTCTGCTGTAACTACACATGTCAAGATCCAATGCCATGCCAATGTATGAAGTTGCAAAAAAAAAAACAATTGCTACTCTTGCCACAGGCACTACACTCCTCGATTTTTGTTCCACTTTATTCTATTGCTTCATGAGAAAGAAAATGCTGGTTGATGGCACCTCAGTGTATAAAATGATTAGCCATGGCTTGCATTTGAAAAACAAAAAACAAAAAACAAACAAACAAACAAAAAACCACTGAGCTGGAGGGTCATGCCCTGCCCAGCATGATATACAGAAAGCTAGAAGCAGATTTAGTAGAAGTTAGTTCTTCTTTTGGCTGCTTACTGTGAGACATTACTGCAATGACAAAGGCTTGTACTTCATGGTATTTGCAGACTGTCACATGGACAAATGAGAGCCTCAGAAATGTGTGTGGATCAGATTTATAGTCCTTACTCTTGAGATCAAGCAGAATGGAGACCCACGGCTGTATATCCTCCAGTAATCTGGAGTCTATCCCCTATCTCTGGAAGAGTAGATCTTACCTGTTCCCCAGTTTGCAGTAATTCACAAGATCTTTGCAAGCCCATTAGAGAATTATAGTAGGAGTGTGTCAGTCAGGGCTTGTCAGGGACCAGTCTGCTCAGTGATGCAATAAAGAATTTATTCCAGGAATTAGACTGTACAAATTGTGGACAGAGCTGGGGAAGGAGAGGTCTGATCAGAGAGATGGAGGTGAGCCAGTGCTGAGGAGTGGGCACATCTAGGACCCGGTGGAAAGCTTCTGGAAAGGTCTATAGGAAGCTCTGTTGGGGCAGCCACCCAAGCAGGTGGGGTGCTTGGCCTTGGGGCCAGGTCCCAGAAGGAAGTGCTGGGTGTGGGATGGAGGAGAGCCAGGGCAAGGGGAACTTACCGTCACCTCTCTGTTAGTCTGTCACTGCATCCAGTGGAGAGAAGACCACAGACCCAGTGGCCTCTTCACTTGTACCCTCCAGTTCACACACAGGTATCTCCTGGGACATTTCTGATTCAGAACCCTACAGGGTCAGGATTCCAGAAACAGCCCCACCTTAACTAAGTTGAGGCAGCCCAACCCAGCAATTAGAGGTTCCTCTCCATCACAAATGATTATCCTCTATGCCTTTAACCTTTGTCTTCAGAAACCGTACTGTCAATGCTCATCATTAATTTCTCCAGTCTGCAGAGATATTATAATCACATTTTATCATTCAGAGGGGTCAAGCATTTGGTCCGAGGCTTGAAAATAATTCATTATCAAAACAAAAAGATTTCTCCATCTGACTTCACCAAACTACTCTGACTTCTATTTAAATAGGTTGCGGTTTAGATTAATTTGCTGCTGTTCTCCTTCAACATTGCTCAGTGGTACTTTATTCAGGAGGCAATTCTCAGATTGGGGGAGGGGAGAAGGAAAGAAGGCAGGAGGAACATAAACCTGGATCTGGAACTCGGGGCATTGCTGTAATGGCAGTACCCGTGCGCGTATGGACTGACTCAGAGGTGTTCACATTTCTCCTTCCTGTTGTCTCTCCTTAAATCCCACTGGTATCAAGCGTCCGTGAGGTTCTCCATCTTTCCTAGCCTCCCCATTGTTCCTTCCTCCTCTTTGCAATCAAGCATTTAGTTGTTGATGTCTGCACAGTGTGCAGTTAAGATGAGGGGCTGGCTTGAAGGGGTGGCTGCTGCAACAGTGTGTGGGGAAGCCAGGGCCTGGGGAGAAGGCAACGTGGAGTTACTGGAGGCAGTGTCCCCAGTATAAGAAAGTGACTCTGTGTCAGAGATTACAGAAGGGGAAGGTGGATGAGGCAGCTGGTGTATGTGTTAAAATAAACACACCTATCTTTTTCCCACCCTCTCAAGTGGGATGGCCCAGAAACAAGGAGCTTGCCAAGCACCAGACTTCTGAGAGCCCATTTCTGAAGATCACATGCCACCGAAAGTAGAAACAGGGCTCTGGGGCCCAGAGAGTAGATGGGCTGGTGGAAGAGGAAACGGGGGATGGGCCTGAGACCTTACTGTATCAGAAAGTCGGAAAATGCTTAATAAACCATAAGGACATCACAGGAGCCAACTTCTAGGGGCTCTCCCAGCTCAGGAACACTCTGAGCATCAAAATAAATAATGGTAGTTTCAAAATACAATCTATGCAGTAAAGTAGGAATTCATGGGTCCACATTAATGTCAGTTGGCTAAGTAATTAATCTACTGGGGGTAAGGCAATGTGCTTTCTTGGAGTAGGACACTGATTAGTAACTACAGGCCCAACTGGCCAGCTTTGGCAGCCGCCATGATGGTAGTGGGTCCTGGTAGGAGTTGATGATGGCTGAGGTAGGTAGATGGAGGTCTGACAAGGACCGGGATGATTGTAATTTTGGAATATCTGCCCACAAAATATGAGTCGAATACAAAGGGGATAAAAGGGCAATAGCCCCCAGCCAAATAATTCAGGTGGGATGTGTTGGAATGGCAGGCTCCCACCCGTGTGCTAAGGACAACATCATTTCCATGGTGCTCTTCATAAGAAGCATGAGCCAGGTTGAGGATCATCCTACATAAGGAAGACTGTACTCATTCACCTCCAAGAGCATGAAAAACTAAGAATGACAGACTGAGAAGTTGTCCCAGATGGAAGGAAACTGAGGAGACATGACAGCTAAATGCACTGCACACTCCTGGCCCCAGAGGTGGAGGAATAAGAACGGAGTCTGACACTGGATGGTAGCGAGTCAACATGGTGTCCATAGGGGAAGAATGCATGGTGGTAATGCAGGACAGTCCTTATATGGGAGAAGTCCTCGGTGGTGTAGAGGGAGGCAGTGACGCAGATGGAGATACATGGTCCCCATATCTGGTCCTGATTCATCCCACACAAATACACAGAGCACATCAGCTCACCCTCTTGTACCTAGACTACCCTTCTGCTTGCTTGATTTAACCACATTTGCAGGCTGTGTGTGCAGGCACGTAGATGGTATGACCCTCTTCTCAGTCCCTCAGACTGCTTCCTGTATTGACCCATTCTGTCTCGTTTAAGATTCTCTTTGGATCCTGGATTTAGTCTCTGGTGGCTGCCTTGGGCTGGATGTTGAGTTTTCTCCCTTTCCAAACTCACACACTTGAATAAAAATGAACACTGGTTCTTTTTCATCCCAGCCCACTGCTATGACCGCTCCCAAGTGCAGCTTCTAACACTCATCCAAAATTTGCCTGGTGGGGAGCTGGGTAATTGGGGCACAGCAAACATCTGTTTATTGTCACACCCTTATGGGTGAAGTGATATTTTCTTCTTTTATAATGTAGGAAACTGAGAAGTTAAAGAACTTGCATATGTGCACATAAAATCAAGTGGCTTATAAATATCGACCAATACCTCTTCCAATGCCTTGGCATTTTGCATTTGCATGTCCAAATGTCATTCAAGGTCATCCCTGGCATGGACCCCATTCCCTTTCAAGGCTGTCTCCCACCATTCATCCTCATCTTGTAAATCACAACAAAGTCCTTTGGTTTGTAATTTCCCAGACACACCATTACTAGTTCAGAGTTCCTTCAAAACCCATCTCGGACTTGGTCAGCTGAGGGAGATTTCCTATTGCATCCTTGACAAAGAGAGTCAATTGTCTCTCTTTGACTGATACCTGCACACATGCCTATTGTTGCCTTCCCCCACCGGCAGGAATTTATTTGCCTCCTGTTGGCCCTTCTTACTATACAAGACCTTGCTGCAGGCTGGGACTCTATCTTTCTCAGCACGGACAGCCTAGGACCTGGCCAAATGCCCGTGACCTGATACATACTCATACATATTTGTTGAATTAAATTAGCAGGGATGGGGTTCACTTCAAGGTCTTGAAGTCCAAAGTTCATGCTGTTTTCTTTATTCTGTATTCGCTTCCAATAGTAACACAAAGCCTCTTGCCTTTTTTTTTTTTTTTTCAGATCAAGTGTTTATGAAAAGCATAAATGGGCTACTTGGTCACAGTGATCCATTGCGTGTCTTAATTTCTTTTTAACAAAATTAATTTGAGTTCATTTTTTTCTCAAGCTATTTAGCACAGCAATTCAAGCAAGAGGGGACATCCGAGATGGCATTTGGTGTTTACTGCTAGCATTGCTTAAGGAGGAAGATTTCAGCTTGTTTTTCATGTTGTTCTTATAAACCCACATCCACCAGACCCTGGTAGCTCACCAACTGGACAGTATGACCAATGCTTTGTTTATAACTTGGAAGGCAAGTCACTTTGGGATAGGCTCCAGGTGGTGCAGCTCTGTTTTTATAAATGTTATGATGGAGTTTTCTCTTAAGAATAAATGATGTGGAGGGGCGCCTGGGTGGCTCAGTGGGTTAAAGCCTCTGCCTTCGGCTCGGGTCATGATCCCAGGGTCCTGGGATCGAGCCCCACATCAGGCTCTCTGCTCCGCAGGGAGCCTGCTTCCTCCTCTCTCTCTGCCTGCCTCTCTGCCTAGTTTCTCTCTGTCAAAAAAAAAAAAAAAAAAAAAAAAAGAATAAATGATGTGGAGACTCCCAAGAGTGATCTGTAGGAATTAGCATTGTTGATAGAGGACAGACTATCTTTTGTGATTGCATAGAAAATAGGAAAGGGATAAATCCAAGAGGCAGGACATATCCACTCCCCCAGCACAGAAGAGGGGGCAGCTGGAGGAAGTTCTTGGCTTGCTGAGATATTTTATCATTTTTGACTAGCAGTAAGAAAGGATGTCTGAGAGGCTTTCACCAGGACCTTTCCTTGGTGAGAGCCTTGTCATGGTCACAAAATCACTAAAAAGGAGGCACGGGAGGGAGCTTTCAGTGCTTCAAGAAGTTGACAGGAAGTGAGACCAGTGGATAGAATATATGATCATTTACAGTCATGTTTCTAGCCACAAGTTTGAAAGAGCACACACATTAGTTTTGACTGGGACAAGGGCAGAAGATGAGGTTGGAAATTCCAAGTAATGAAAACTACGATAGCAAAGATCCAGAAGTTGGAAGGAATATGTCCTTGTCATAGGATGGTGAGGCCCCTAGAGGAAGATCACAAGTTTAGGAGGAACCAGAAATAAGCTTTAGGATAGGGAACCTTAAACATCAGGTAGAGGACTTTAGATTTGATGTTTAAGGGTGTGTTTTAGAATTTTGCCCAAGAAAGACACATAGTGAAAGAAGTGCCTTCTATTGTTACTGCTTTGGAGTTTTATTTTATTTTGTATTTTGTTTGTTCTAGTGTGTTTTTAAAAGTTTTTATTAGAATTCCAGTTAGTTAACATACAGTATAATGTTAGTTTCAGGTGTACAATTTAAGATTCAACCCTTCCATACAACACCTGGTGCTCATCACAGTAATTGCCCTCCCTAATCCCCATCACCTATTTAGCCCATCCTACCACACCTAACTCCCCTCAGGTAACCATCAGTTTGCTCTCTCTAGTTAGGAGTCTGTTTCTTGGTTTATTTCTCCTTCCCCCTTTGGTCATCTGTTGTTTTTTTTTTTCTTAAATTCCACATATGAGTGAAATCATATGGCATTTGTCTTTCTCTGTCTAACTTATTTCACTCAACATAATATTTTCTAGCTCTATCCATACTTTTGTAAATGGCAAGATTTCATTCTTTTTTATGACTGAGTAATATTCCATTCCAACCAACTCTTTTGGGGAAAAGTACCTATTGACAGCATTTGCCAATTTCCATGATGTAAATACTCCCACTGAGGTCAATTTCAAGCTGGTAATAAACAGTCACTGAACCCAGACCTAGAACCAGCCACACACTCCTGCACACTCCTGAATAGTCGAGTACATAGGGACAAATATGTGATTGTCTCCCAATCCTTTTTCTTCCTTCCCTTAACTTCTGTCAAATCAAGAGCCTTAAGACTCTCTTAACTGACCCTCTGCCTCATAACTGAAGTGAAAAGCCATCAAAACACTTTATATAAGAATGAAGTGTGTGTGTTCCAAAGGAGAAGAGCAACTTCTCACAATAACTGGATTAAAATACTCAAGTAGTGTTTCACCTTCAAGGTGAAGAGAATCCTGCCACTAAATGTAGAAAAAAAAAATCCTGGAAATTCAGCCTTAGCTCATACCTTTATATAATTAGAAATTGCCAAGCAATTGCTCTTTTAGTGACAGAAAAGTTTTCTGAATTCATAGAAATGAGCTACTTGGCTTCTTCAATGCATTAATAGCAGTGGACTCCCTTGATTTGAATATTGAAAGGGATTCTCAATACTTGATACATTTCCTTCAAGTTTTACTCATCTGTATCTTTCTTCACTTACATGAAATCTATTTAATACTTCCTTATGTGACTTGCTATGTGAAGTCACAGATTCAATATAAAGGTAGCCTCCATACATATTTTTAAGACAAGTGGGAAGCAGTTGAAACCAGAGTTTTATCTCTGACATTAAGGTTTTACAATTAGATATACATTCACTTTGTTCTTAAGGTGATTTATGAAATCTGAGTAACTGATGGACCTCAGTCAGAGTACTTACACTTAAGAAAAACGAAAGTAGTCTGACTTTCAGTGTGTCAACTTCAGAGGCCACCAGAGTACTAGGTAGACCAAATTAATAGTTTGCATTCATTTAAAGAATGTTCATTTGCTATTTTAATCATTTATTGGAATCCCATTGAAGTTGACCTTCCTACTAACTCTGAACCAAAAGACTTACCTCCCAAAAAGAGTTGCATAAATGCAATTACTGTTTTTGAACGTCCAGAGAGGACTGTGGTTGCATTTACACCTGGTTGCTCCTTCTCAGCAATACCTGAAACTCCAGCATTTTTCTTCTTTCCCAGTCCCATCTCAATTTTGCCGCCTCCTTATGGTGGATTTTCCTAGTTGAAATGGAACTTTAGAGTCAGGGAGACCCTGAGAAATCATTTTGTAGATGAAAAAAACTGAAACTTGGAAAAATGAATTGATTTGCCCTTGGAAATACCCACATTCCTCACTTCTCTGGACCTTGTCAGGAAGGCTGGTGATTGTATTTGAGTAATGAGTCAAACTTAATATAATCATGGTCATTAGAACATTAATAAAACATTAATAAAATTAATCCCTTGAAACCATTAAACTCCTAGGGGAAAAAAAAATAGGCCAAAAGCTTCTCATATCTTAGTGCTGAATTTTTAGATCTGACTCCAAAAGCAAAAGAACAAAAGCAAAAATAAACAAGTGGGATCTCATCAAACTGAAAAATCTTCTGCACAGCAAAGGAAACATTAACAAAATGACAAGCCAACACTGAACAGGAGAAAATATTTTCAAATCATATGTCTGATAAGGGCTGATATCCAAAATATATAAAAACTCAAACAACTCAATAACAAAAGATCAAACAATCCAATTTTTAAAAAATGGTCATAGGATCTAAATAGACATTTTTCCAAGTGAAGACCTACAGATGGCCAACAGGCACATGAAAAGATGTCAGCATTACTAATTATCAGGGAAATGCTGATCGAAACCACAGTGAGATACCACCTCACACCTGTTAGAATGGCTATTATCAACAAGACATGAAATAACAAGCATTGAAGAAGATGTGGAGAAATGGAACCCCTCTTACACTGTTGGTGCAGCCACTAAAAAAACAATATGGAGGTGCCTTAAAAAACTAAAGATCGACCTACCATGTGTTCTAGATCTAGCTATTCCGCTTTTGGAATAGCTAGATTTATTTTGGGTATTTATCCAAAGAAAATGAGAACACTAATTTGAAAAGATATATGCACCACTATGTTCATTGCAGCATTATTTACAATAGTCAAGATATGGAAATAACAAAAAAAAATGGAAATAACATAATTATCCATGGATAGATGAATGGATAAAGAAAATGTGATACGCACGCATGATGGTATACTATGCGGCTATAAAAAAAAGAAAATGTTGCCATTGGTGACAAAACAGATGGACCTTGAGGATATTGTGCCAAGTGAAATAAATCAGACAAAGACAAATACTATATGATTTCTCTTATACATGGCATCTGAAAAAAACAGAACAAATGAACAAAGAAGATGAATGAACAAACAAGATAAAACAAAGCTCAGAGATTCAGAGAACAGAAGGGGGTTAGGGGGTGGGCAGCAAGGGTAAAGAGGGGGATCAACTGTATGGTGATGGATAGTAACCAGAGTTATTGTGGTGATCACTTTGTGGTGCGTACAAGTACCAATTATTATATCGTACACCTGAAATTAATATGCTATATACCAATTTTACCTCGATACAAAAGTCATTGTCTTTTCCAGCCAAGATAATTGACTTCGTGTTTTTCAGATATGTTCTATACAAGAAATTTTAAGCAGCATGACTATTCCAACTTTTCAAAATAATCGGAAGTATTAAAGATACATTTTTGTTCTTATCAACTAGCTTTCAACCAATTTAAGGACTTGAACATTAGTAATATTTTTGATATTTATACAGTAGATTATTATATCCCTCTTCCCTTCCCAGAAATAAGTGTTTGTCATCTTCATGTCATTTTTTATGCATAAATCCCTAAGTGATCTACATTCTGTACTTTTGCTTCTTCTTCTATGTTCATTGCAGCATTATTTACAATACCACTATGTTATGAGATTACGGTCATGAGATGATACATCCATATTTAGATCCATCCCACATACTTTTGCACCACTTTATTCATTTATAGTATTTATTTTATTTTGTGGAGGTATACTAATTTAATCTATTCATTTTCCTCTTGAAGGATATTGTAGGTTATTCCCAATTTCCAGCTTCCCCAATGCCTCTTCAAGAAGTATAATCACCCTCAACAAATAAGACCAATGCAACTACAGCAAGTTTAAAAAGAAAATATTTGCCTGTTTAAGAGAACATGAAATTTTAAGCAGTTTAGCATAAACTGCATATATATATGACATTTTATATGAAATATAAATATTATAAATAAAATATTGAAATGCTATATGATATATAAATATGAAATTATATATATACATATATATACATGAAAAATGTAACTGTTTTATACCTGGAACCCTAGGGTAACATTTTATAGGGAAATATCTATCTATTTAACTCATTAATTCATTAAAATAGGACTTCAACACAAAACCTGGTTAGTATGATTTCAAATGTAGAATTTATTTGAAATAAAATGTAATTTATTGTTAAGTGCTCTGGGTGTATACTTATAATTAGTTCAAAGAACCAAAGAACCTTATCCAAAGATTTACTCTATGCAATGCACCGTCACTGGACGATCTAATTTATTCTATTGACTTTAGCCAACTTACATGGAAGGAAACTCTCAAGTTTACCCCTTCAGCCATGACTTCTCTCTCAGGCACAAATCCCACTGTGGCTTCCAGCATGAAATATTGCCTCCGCACTACACCTCACATTACCATGAAAACACTGCCTCCATGCCCCACTTCCTACAACCAAATCACAGTGTCTCAGTTTCCTTGGTGATTATGTTCCTCCTTTCCTCCAAATCCTTCAGCAGTTTGGGCTATGGGATTCTTTGCCAAAAATCCAATCCCAGTTGGGTTCAACCTTAACCCATCTTTTTGACTTCATCTCCCTTATATACCTTTATAACCAACAATCAATTTCCAAGACAGTGCTTAGTACATTGGAGATGGTGTAATAAATATTTTTTGAATGAATGGATAAAGAATTCTGCCAAATTGAGCCTTTTAATGTTCATTAGATACACTCCATATCTCCTATTCTTCAAATGTTTTCTCCAATGTATGTATTTAACAAAACCACATACATATGTGGTATATATATTATGTGATATTTATATATATATCATGATTTATATTTTCCAGTTTTGTCAATTACATCTTTGTGTTCAAGTAACTGAGACTAATCATGAGCTCCTGATCTCTAGCTATTCCCAGACAAAGTAACATTTCTTCCTGTCTGGGTTTGTATTTTATTTTTCCTGAATGAAACAATCTAAATGAACTAAAATATCTCATCTAATTCTTCACCAATACTTTGCACAAACTACTGTTATACAAAGTAAAGTGTAAATAGAGATAGTATTTATTCTGCCAGCCCTTACTCTCTTCACACTGTCCTATATATGTGTGTGTGTGTGTGTGTATGTATACATGTGTATATATACATATACATGTATATGTACACACATATGTATGTATACACATGTATGTATGCATATGTATGTATACACATATAAGTGTATGCATATATATACATATGTATATACGTATCTGTGTGCACATATATGTATATACACATACGTATATACACTATGTATATATACATGTATACATATATGTATACATGTGTGCGTGCATGTATACATGCATACATACATGCGTATATACACACACACAGTATTTATTCTGCCAGCCCTTACTCTCTTCACACTATCATACATACATATATATGTATGTGTGTGTGTATATATATATATATATGTATACATACGTATATGTACGTATATATATACACATATATATATATGGGACAGTGTGAAGAGGGTAAGGGCTGGCAGAATAAATACTATCTCTCTCTCTCTATACACACACACACGTACAAAGAAAGCATACATACATACATATATAGTTCTTGGATGCAGAGAGGAAGTTGACAGGACGCTCTCATCTGGTAAATAACTGAGTGACATAAAATATTAAACATTTTATGATCAAGTATGTGCAATGTATGGCAGGCTTCTAAAGGAGGAAATGGTCGAGGAAGGGTGATGGAAGGGCTTCACGAGGGAGATGTGGGGAAGGGCATTGTTGGCTAAGGGAGAAGGTTGCACAACAGCTCACAGGGAAAAACATTTGCATATTCAGGGTGGATGGGATTTGAGGTACAAAGAAATCATAGTAAGAGTTAAGGCAACCAGGCCTGGAACACCAAGGGCCTCACATACCATACTCAGGAATATGGACCTTTCCTGTGGGCAGCACATGGTCAAACTTAGGTTTCTAAAAATGAAACTCTGGTAGTAACATGGAGACCTGTTGGCAGAGGGGACCACCTGAGACAAAATAATGAGGGTGCTACTGCAGTAATCCAGGAGCAGAACTGAGTGAGGATAAAATGGCGTCAAGAGAAATGTTATGGAGACAGAACCTCCAGCTTTTCAGGGTCCAGGTTCTGTCTTGGTTTCTAGATTAATGACAGTATCACTTTTCAAGGTTAGGAAGAATAGCTTTTGGAATAAAGATAACATTTAGTTTTAAAAGCTTTAGAAGTGGACATATCTAGTAGGAAAGTGGGTATCCGTTGGTATATCTCAGAGGAAAGGTTTGGACTGGCTGTGTAGATTTGTAAGTCATCATGTTGGTGCCTGGGGAGCCTGGGGGGTACGTAAATCACCCAGGTTTACCATGTAGCATTAGGAGAAAAATAAGTGAAGAGTAGAACCTTGCAGACTCGTCAATATTTGAGGAGGAGAGTCCGATGGGTAAAACCCAGCCCAGAACTTTTTTTTTTTAAACACTTTATTTATTTATTTGAAGAGAGAGAGAGTGAGAGATCACAAGCAGGGAGAGGCAGGCAGAGAGAGAGGGGGAAGCTGACTCCCCGCCAAACAGAGAGCCCAATGTGGGGCTTGATCCCAGGGCCCTGAGATCATCACCTGAGCTGAAGGCAGAGGCTTAACCTTGTGAGCCACCTAGCACCCTCAGCCCAGTACTTCTTAGTGGGATTTCCCACTAAACAATGCAAGTTTCCAGGAATATCCAGTTATCCATAGCTATCTAGATAGTTAGAAGGGAAAGGTAAGAAAACCAAGGAATAGGTTCGAGAACAGAAAGGCCTGATCTTGTTTGTCAAGTGCAGTTCAGAGGTGGGGTAGGATGAGAATTGGTTGGGCTATTTGGGCCTTGTAGCAGGGAGATCACTTGTGACCCTTGAAAGAGCGTTTTCTGAGCAGTGTGGGCAAGGAGGCTGTTACAGTTGGTAGAAGATGGCTGAGTAAGGACAGGAGCAGTGAGTGTTGTCTATACTCATCAGAAGACTTTGAGTAGAAGTACTCTGCCCCTAGGTGAGCAGTTGGGCCAACCATTTAGCCCTATCTATCAGATGAAAAGAGCTGGACTATTTGTAGTTCCTTCCAGCTTCATGATTTCAATGACTTAGCGAGTTAATGGATGGATAGTTGGACGACTGGATAAGAGAATGGAATGAGATGCCACTGACTTCAAAAGTTATTGAGACCTAGTAAACATCAAATTTGTAGGGCTTAGCTGCACATTAGGATAGTTTCCCAATTATCCATTCATTTCAATAAAAAACTAGACCATTGGGGCGCCTGGGTGGCTCAGTGGGTTAAGCCGCTGCCTTCGGCTCAGGTCATGATCTCAGGGTCCTGGGATCGAGTCCCGCATCGGGCTCTCTGCTCAGCAGGGAGCCTGCTTCCCTCTCTCTCTCTCTGCCTGCCTCTCCATCTACTTGTGATTTCTCTCTGTCAAATAAATACATAAAATCTTTGAAAAAAAAAAAAAACTAGACCATTAAGCAGAGTCTAGCCCAACATTTCCTAAGACCAGTTCTATGAACGCTAGCTCAGTAAAATGTGATAGGCATCAGATAAAAATTTTAAGAAATGATTTTAGGTCAAATAAATTTTGGAACAGAGGCATAAATCAACTCAAAATTCTTGTTTTACTACAGAACTTCACAGGTTCTTTACCACAGTACTATGCATTGTGATTTTCTAACTCTTATTTGACTGAAGACTTTTTTTTTTCATTTTTTGCCTTATTTTGTTTAACTTACTGCATTTCTGAGGACTGACATTCTGATGAATGTGCTTTAGTAGACACTGATCTAAACAGTGAAGAAGGAGACTTGATTGATAAAACGATCCCCAAATGATATATCAGTTAGACTGTGACCCGTTCATTGGACGTGCTCTTCATTATATTCTTCAAAAGTGTCTTTGTTTCTGCAGTCGTGGCATTATGAATGCAGGGCTTTGTTAAATCAGCAAGCCAAGAGTAGTAGTTAATAGGTTAGCACCTCTGTGGCTGAATGATTTCATTGCAAATCGGGATCACAGCCCAATCCTGGATCCAGTAGCTAAATTCTATCACAGCGAGTGGCGTGATTGCTTTTGCAAACAGCATTCATTTACTCTCGTAATATATGTATGCTGTGAAATGTGTCTTTTGGGACCAAGAAACACAAAGCCGAGCCTGTTGCCTCAAAGAGACTGTTTGCAGACTGGGAGCTTAATGCAGTCCACAGGTGGGAAAGGCATAAGGCTTTGCTGGGGCTTCCTCGGTCTCTCTATGTATCGTGGGGCAAGGAGCCGCTGAGGCCACAGTTGGAGTCCTTGACACCTTTCCTTGAAGAATTCTTTTGCCCTCAACCCTGCTTGGTTAGTGCTTTTTATACAATGCCACAGTCAATTTGTTTCCCATGAAAGAGCTCTAATAACCTATTAGGACTAGCAGCTCTCCTGATCTTAGCCCCACACAGCAAGCACCTACCGGAGCCTGGCCTTTGTGTTCTGGTCTGTCTCCTGGATCCCCTTTTTCTTCTCACTGTAATGATGCTAATTTTTGTTTGCTCTGTTTGATCACTTTTAATAGTATACAACAAACTTCTACCTTTGGTGATAAAATCAATCATTAGATTTCATTGTTCTAAGTGTAATTTAGATACAACTTTCTTAGTTGAATTCTCTTCCTCTTACTCCAAATGAATGGAATTTATAATTTTTTAATTCCTCTGACACAATCACGTTTGTTTCATTTAAGGAGGTAAAGGGATCTCTTCTCACTTTCTTGTTTCTCTGTTTGGAAGGGTTTAGAGCCATGTCTGAATGTGAAGCTTCTGTGGGGCATGGTCTCTTCCAGACCAGTTTTTAAAAAAGCAAATTAGACTGGTCTGAAGGTTTTCTCCTAGATTCTTAAAGTAATTAAGTTTTAACTTTCACATATAAATGAAAACATTCTAAATGCACAATAGTGGAATAGTTACGTGATGTCTGATCATGAACTTGGTGACGTTTAAAAATCATCAGTGAGGGGCACCTGGGTATCTCAGTCGTTAAGTGTCTGACTTTGGCTCAGGTCATGATCCTGGGGTCCTGAGATCGAGCCCCGCATCAGGCTCCCTGCTCTGTGGGAAGTCTACTTCTCCCTCTCCCACTCTCCTTGGTTGTGTTCCCTCTCTTGCTGCCTCTCTGTCAAATAAATAAATAAAATCTTTAAAAAATAAAAAATAAAAATCTCAGTGAGTAATAAAAGTATTAGTGATACAGTAAATGAACTGATTATTTTCAAAACAATAGGTGATGTATGAGCTTAGCATTGTAAACTCTCAGTATGCATGTCAAGGTACCGAGGAAGCTTGGAAAGGAAAGCCAGGCAGGTACATACATGAGAACACAGTGGTGGAGAGCATAAAATTTGTATCTAAATGGAGCTTGAGTATACTTCACTCTCCTCCATCTGTGTGACTTCAGGAAAATACTTTTTCATTTTGGAGCTGAAGTTCGGTTTTGTTTTTTGTGGTTTTGTTTGTTTGTTTGTTTTTGTTTTTTTAATGCAAAGAAGGATAAATAATAATGCCTAACTCTGTATGGTAACTGGTTGGATGAAATAATATGTACCAATCTTATAACACAGAGCAATTGCTCAGTTAGTGGTAGATATTATTAACAATGCTTTAATTTATCAAAATGTTAACAATGGTTATATCTAGGTAGGCAATGGGGGTCTTGCTGTGTGTTACACTTTATGTTTTTGCCCAAATACATAATATACACAATGTAAATGAATCCAGTCCATATTTGATCGCGCATATGCGGAGTCCCTAAATAAGCTTTTATCTCTATAAACCTTGAGTCACTTGCATTTGATTTAAATGAGATGAGGAAGGCGAAGAGTAGTTATCTCTTTGGCGTGGAGGAGGAGGAACATAGGGCCATGGGAAGGACCCTTGCCTCCCCCTACCTGCCCCCCCCCCAGGAATGCTGCTTGTCAGTGTCAGGCTTATTACACTTGAACCCAAATCTTCCAATTCGAAGTTCACAGTCCATTCTCCAAGATTAAAAGAAGAAGTGTACTAGGTCTGCCTTTCTTGGAACAGTATGGAAAACAAAATCAACTACGTATTCAAAATAATGAAGAGGTCCTCCCTTCAAGGATTGCTGTAAACATTTTCTCTGTTTTCCCTCCAGCTTTGATTTACCTCTAAGGTAAAATATCTCCTGGCTGCTGGTTTATGTCTAGTTTTTAACTGCTTCAGTTAGATTCCCCACACCTGTTCTGTACTGCACACGGGCTTATTTAATAACAATACAGTTCATTAGCGTGTTTTAGAGAATTGGTTTAGGAGTCTTTATAGTATTTCTGAAACTCCAGTGAAATCCTGGTGCCTTCCTGAATCTTAGCGGATTACGTAAGATTCTGAGGTCGATGAAACGCTTTCCCGTATCTTCTAGGCAGAAACTGAGTATTGCTTTTTTAAAAAATTCATTAAGGAGATACAGACCTATTTGGAGATGGTGTCACCATAGGAATAGAAAAACAACTAAATTTCCTCCCCCTCCCTTTTTCTTTTCCCTCCATAGCCTAAAGGGAGCTGATGCTGGCAATGGGATCAGAGTGTTCGTGCCTGATATTGGGATGTTCATTGCGAGTCTGACCATCTGGCTCGTCTGCAGAAACATCGTTCAGAAACCAGTAACAGAAGAGGCAGCACAGTATAACTCGGAGTTTGAAAACGAAGAATTGGTAAATCTGATTTCATGCATCTATCTTCCTTCTTTGATTGCTGAGGGCCTTGAGCCTTCTAATGAGTTGTGTAAGAGTGAAATGTGCAAAGCACTTAAACTTTGAGGTGCTTGGCTTCAGTTAACGATGCAAAGCCCCCGATGTAGTTGCGATGGGAAGGCATTTGCAGCCACACCTTGGCCATGAGGAGCCAGTTCAAGGAACGTGGAGGCTGCCCTTTGTGAGGCATCATACTGACACAGTGTTCTTTTCACTCTCATCTAATATTATCCCAGATGGTTAACCTTCTAGGTTCATAATGCTGTAGCCCATGGTCTAGATACCTTAGTTATTACAAAATATTTAGAGAAGAAGTAACACCTGGTAGTTTGGAAAGAAAAAAGTAATTCCTCCCTGAACGGAAGCTTTCTGGTCTGTGCACCTCGCTCTTCAGAGTGGACTTATGTTAGCATATTTTGATCAAGTTGTTTTAAAGCATTCCAAAGAAAAAATATATACCTTTGGAAAATCATAAGAATTGGAAAAAGATAGCAATAATGAGGAAATTTAGCTATGTGTTTTAGTAGAAAGAGCTTCAGGAGGAGCAAGGAGCACACCAGATCTCGGTGTATGAGAGCAAGTTAGTTCATCCCTTTCCCTAGATCTGTTTCTGAACTGTGCTCCATTCTAATGACTGCGCTTTGTTGTGTGAGTTTCAGAGACATTGATTTTAAAAAGTAATTGATTTGGTAATTGAAAGATGAAATTTACAAAGAAAAAATTACGAAAAAACTTCATCAGGACAGTTGACACGAGACACAACCACCAAATGTTCTTATTCAGAAGTTTTGGCATGAACTTGAACCTGCCAAACTGAAGTTAATTGAAATCACTTACTTTGAGAATGGTAATCACAAAGGCCTCAAGGAAGACAATTCTCAGTTACGGCAAATGACCTATGTGCCTCACAAATAAGCAGCAAATGGTCTTGTATTGTTATTAAAAACAGAACAATAAAGTGAGGGTGTAATTCAACAAATCTCTATAAACTAGAAATCATATTACCACCACCAAATATCATTTACGGGTAAAAAATACACAATCACATTGGTCACATTGCAAAGCAATATTCTGCTATTTTTTTTTAAAGATTTTATTTATTTATTTGTCAGAGAGAGAGAGGGAGAGCGAGCACAGGCAGACAGAGAGGCAGGCAGAGGCAGAGGGAGAAGCAGGCTCCCTGCGAGCAAGGAGCCCGATGTGGGACTTGATCCCAGGACGCTGGGATCATGACCTGAGCCGAAGTCAGCTGCTTAACCAACTGAGCCACCCAGGCGTCACCCAGGCGTCCCAATATTCTGCTATTTTTTTTCCAATTTATTTATTTTCAGAAAAACAGTATTCATTATTTTTTCACCACACCCTATTCTGCTATTTTTTAAGGCACATGTTAACAAGTACCTGGTGTGAAAAACAATTATAGCAAGGTAGCAACTAACCCTGTATTACATTCTGTCTACAAACTATGTAGCACTTTTCAGCGTCTTAAAAATGGGTAAAACCATGAAAGTGACTTTTCTTCCTGTTGGCTTTCTAATTTTAAAACAAAACTTAAAATTTTAATTTCTAGTTTTATAGTCAAACTTCAATTTAGAAGAGTTACAGTTTAGAAAATCCTCTGGCTTTGATCATTATTGCCAAAAATAGTCCAAGTTTGGTGAAAGTAAACCCACAAGCTCTCCAGCCTTAGGATTTTTCATTACCGGCATTTAAAAAGGCAAGATTATTTTTCAGTTATCCTGATATAGAGGATAAAAGATATTTGCTGTAAATTGAGTAGATACTGAAAGCAGATGTGGAAGCTACTAACAGTGGCTACCTGATGTTGAGAAATTTGTTTATTCTCTCTCTTCCGCAAAATGAGGTCGATCATAATCCTATGTCATGGGGTTGCTGTAAGCACTAAATGAAATGTCATGTACAACACGTCTAGTGCAAGTGCCTCCCCTTTGGGTTGCTTAATGAGATGCTACTAGCTCTCGTCATCTTGCGCTCTCCAGTTGGAGAGGTCCTAGAACAGTTTCAAATTCAGAGTCCTCTTAGGATGATAGAAAGCAAAGGTGGGTGGTGACTTTGAAGCCAACCCACTCGGGGAGAGAGTCCTTTCTGTGCCATTTTTCACAGACAGCCATAAATGAATGGCAAAGCTTCTCAAGAAAAGAACCTCTGTCACTAAGGACAAAGGCCTTTTTGCCATAGGATCAGGGAAGCCTACATTGACTGATGCAAGTTAACGGATTTCAGGTTATGCTTAGGGTCACACATCTGGGGAAGAAAAGAACACAGAACCATCCCATGGATTAGTTCTAATATGTTTCCTTTTTGATTTCACATAGTTCTCAAAGATAGACTTACGGTACTTCTCTCCCATTTGAAACCCGTTTAAGTAACTGTACTCTCTATATTATTAATCACATTATTTAAAAATAACTGTAAGGGGGCCTCTGGGTGGCTCAGTGGGTTAAAGCCTCTGCCTTTAGCTCAGGTCATGATCCCAGTGTCCTGGGATCGAGCCCCACATCGGCTCTCTGCTTGGTAGGGAGCCTGCTTCCTCCTCTCTCTCTGCCTGCCTCTCTGCCTACTTGTGATTTCTGTCTGTCAAATAAATAAATAAAATCTAAAATAAATAAATAAATAAAATAAAAATAACTGTAAGATGATTGACATTCTAAATACTATTTATTTGGGGCTTTGAAAAATACTAAATGTCATTATGATGAGATTGAATTTCTTCCCATTTAGATTTGCTTTGGCCTCATTTAGATCTTAATTTCCATTCTCTTCATGCATTCCAGCCACCCACCAAGCCCCCCCACCCCACCCAGTGGCCCGGGAGGAGCAGGCTGGTGTGTGAATCTTCTGAGATGAATCCACAAGGAAATATTTCTTACATGTGAACAATCTGGCTTGAGTCTGAAAAGAATAGAAGCACATGGCCAAAATAAGTAGGAGAATTTATTTTGTGTTGGAAGGCCCCGACATATTTCCTCCCTGTAATAAATCTTGACATTTGCACTGTAGAATGTTTGGTTTTTGAGGATCCTTTGAAAGAATAGTGTTTGCTGGCATTGTTTCTTCTTTCATTTATCCCAATGGTGAAATGGCAAGATTAATCCACTGGTGCATGCGGGAATGTCTTTTTAAATCCCGCATTGTTTTAAACTAGCAACTAATCCTTGAAGAAGACTCAGAGTCTTTCCTAATCTTGCTCAGCTTGATAATGAGGCTCAAGTTTGCTGTTTTAAAAGGCATCGCAAATCCCTGGATTCCCGGAAAAAAAAAAAATCTTGTTACAGAGAATCTTGCATTGTACAGAGAACAGAGCTCAGTTAAGTAAGCCAATTCCTCAAGTGCCAGAAAAGGTTCTCTTTCAACTGACACATCTGTGATCTTGTTTATCTGTTCATTGCAATTCAGAAGCAGACCTACAAGTTGTAACTGGGAGAAAGATCCCTAATCTTAAATATTAAAAAAAAAAAAGAGTTAGGTTATGAAAATCAAATCGTGTAGGAAAGGGTCACCTGTGCAATGAAACACTTTGTAATTTCACTATGCTGCTGTTATCTTGTATAGTTTTATACTATCAGCGCTTTCTAGCGATTTAATGAGATCTCAGGCTTTATTTTTTTGGAAGCAAATGGTATTCCAGTATATTATCAATCCAAATTTATGAGAAACTGTTTATTCAAATAGGAATTTTAGTCATGACTTAGTCTGCTTAGTCAGACATATCAAATATGAAGCATAAAAAGAATAATTCAGTATAGGTATCCACCATCTGTTAAAAGTTCGAGGATGCAACATTTGGAACCTGCTAATATTGTTTGGAAATTCATCCTGAGCCTCAAAACCTGTATCCTCCTTTCTGATACCTAATGTCCATTAAGCTCCTACTGCATCCACATTCTGGCACATAAAAACACCAGTGGGGCTGTGCCTCAAGTTTTAGCACTGAGGTTCTCCAAGTTACTACTCTTTTTTTTTTTTTTTTTTTGAGAGCAAGAAACAAAGAATGAAAGAGATCAATCTTTTTACTGTCACCTTTTTTTTCTTTTTACTCTCACCTTCTAATAAGGCATTTAGCTTCTCACCTGAGATTTAGCCCAGAATCATGTGTTTGAAGTTTTCTAGATCCTGTCTCGTCCGGCACCCAGACATGATCGTCTGAAACATGGCAGCATTCAGTAGAGTAAGAAGTTAGGCAACTACCCACTTGCCCTCCCAGCCTTGAGCTTCCTGGCTTTTGCCACGTCTCAAGGTCACTTTCAGGAACTAGGCAGAGACTTATTGTCATATGTCCCCCAAAATGCAGTATCCTGGGTTTGTCTTCTCTGGGTTAAACACATTTACAGTTTGGAGGAAACCTTTAATTGTGGTGATTTTAGATGCCATTAGTTTAAATAAAGAAAAAGTTGTTTTTTTTTAAGATTTTATTTCTTTATTCGACAGACAGAGATCACAAGTAGGCAGAGAGGCAGGCAGAGAGAGAGGGGAAGCAGGCTCCCTGCCAAGCAGAAAACCCGATGCTGGACTAGATCCCAGGACCCTGGGATCATGACCTAAGCCAAAGGCAGAGGCTTTAACCCACTGAGCCACCCAGGAACCCCAAAGAAAAAGTTTTTAATTGGAGGAAATCATTGGCCTGTTGTCTTCAGAAGGCTTTAGAAAAGCTCGGTATTACAGTATGAGTTTCAGGATGAGTGTCACAGAGACAAGTTAACTTTAGATCCATGACTGAATGTATCCCCCACTGTCCGTCAGCTACATCTCCCAGGACACAAGGTGAGAGTTTGGAGTCCCTCTCATCCTTTCCTCTGAGAGAAACACACCTGGAGAGCATACCCTCTTTATCACGTAGAAAAGCAGGGATGTCCTATTACAGACCTAGGTTAATTGAATGAAATTTGACCAGCCTGGAGTTGAATATGTGACCCAGTAGTAAAAATAAAGGAAAGAATAAGCAATTAGGAAGGCAGCTCAAGTATTTTTACATCATTAAAATGAAACTATTCCAAATTAAATCCACCTTCATTTCTCTCCCATGTGTTCATTCATTTAACAACATTTCAGTGTGTGCCTATTCTCTGCTTTATTTTTTTAAGAAAATCAAAGCTCCGAAGTAGACTTTTACCCTTAACAATATGTCTGGATCTGCGTTTTTAGAAATTCTCAGAATATTTTGTTCTGTCCTTGGCATATTTAACAGGTGATCTTGCAGTTGAATTGCAAATAACAACAAAACACCCACAAGGGAGACTTGTTTGGGGAGAATGCAGAGCCCCGAGTCCCTTCAGGGAGGGTAGCTTGGTCAGGCATAGTGGGTGGGAGGGAACCTGTATGTCCCACTCCTGTCACCTTCTTCTGGTTCAGGGGGTCTGCATCTCCCTTACTCCTTTGAGGGGAGGTCATGCTTTCCATCCTTCTCTCAACTGTAAATACTGAGATGGAACTGCCACCAACTTAATGTTGTTTAACTCCCCATGTTTCTTTCAAAGTGTTGGTGGTATTTGAGAGTAGGGGCTAGATCTCCCTCCCCTCCCTCCACCCAGCCTTCCTGCGGACTGCCCACCCAGAGTCACCTTTCATTCATTTCCTAGGACCCCGAGCCCTGGTAAGACCCTTGATGGCTTGAACGCCTTACCCATTATCATCAACAAGTCTATGGGCGCTACCTTGACATGTTGTCTAACCACGTTTCCCCTTTTCTGTCTCTCCTGCCACAGTCCTCATCCCTCCTCTCAGCCAGACCCTGAAATAACCTACAGCTGCATTTCCCTACCTCCGGACTCTGTTCTTACCCTATTCCACTGCTCTTGAACTCTCTGCCTTCTCTGGATTAGCCTTGTAAAATTATAAATCAAACTATGTCACTTCCTGGGGTTAAACACCTCACTGGATTCTCATTAAATGAGAACAAAGTTCAGGCTCCTAACCCTGAAGCCCACGGCACTTCCTGACCCCATCCCCGCATCCCGGGCTCTGTCCCACTCCCTCTCTCTACCCAGAAAAGACTAACTTTTCCTCTCTGCCATTCAGTCCACTCCCTGCTCATTCATGGCTAGTTTCTCCTCCATCATTGGGTGACCTCTTTCCCACCGAGACCTTCGCCAACCACCCACCCAGATTATTCCCTAGTCTCTGTCTTGTTATATCTGTAACAATTATCACACTGTAATTATGCTACATACATCCTCTTTTGGTTGCTGTTATTGACTTTCCATCTCCCTCACTAAATTATAAGCTCAGTGAGGGAAAGCTTCACACGTCCGTCTTGTTCTCTGTTACAACAGATCTTAAGTTAGTGAAGTAACCGGAGCTTGTGCACATAGTAATACTTATATACTTATCAAGTTAATTGGTTAGGCACCAACTGATTAATACGGAGGCTTGCACAAAGAAACCCAAAGTATAGAACTAAAACAAGGGGTCAGCCCGCGGCCAGGATTATCTGCAAAGAGCTGCTTCTCCCCCAAACTGTCAGAGAAATTGGCAGGGCTGAGGCAAACCCACTCTTCTGTCTTGAGAGATCTCTCCTTGCTGTGTCTACAGAGAAGGATTGATTTATTTAATTATTTATTTATTTATTCAGTACCCACTATGTGCCAGGATGGGCAAAAACAAATATCTAACAGGGAGTGTTTTTTAATTTTTTTTTGCTTTGCTTTCCAGGACATTAGCCCCCCCCCCTTTTTTTTTACCACCCACCCCGCCCCAGTCATGTTCGCTTTGGGAATAACTGGAATTGGACGTTCCAGATCCCTGTAATTAGGAGTTCATATTCTCACTTTATAAACAGTTATATACTTATTTCCTCTGAGAGAGCAAACCTCTGGGGTCCCAGGGCAGACTCCCACCTTGGACCTGGCGCAGTGCTCAGAGCCAAGCTCAGGCTCAGGAGAAGTTCTGAGAGGAGGGAGGAGCCGGACTGGGGATGGGGGAGGAATGCTGTGGATTCTAGAGCAGCTAGAGCAGGGCTCAGCCTTTGAGCACTTTAATAACAAAGGCTTGCATTTTGTTTCCATCTCAGCCCATCAGAAGGCATTATAGGGATCCTGAATCTTTCAGGAAATTTTGGAGCAACAGGAAAGATTCTGTGCCCTCAAAATGCTGCTTTGTTATCACTCCCTAAATTTTTTATTTCTAAAGGGAACACTGGGTATGTCACTTAGAAGTGTTTCTTATAAGAGAAAATGGATTATTCCGGGTCAGTAATAATCTCTCTAACCAGAGACAAACTGAGTAGATAGTATCAGAATCAATCTCTCTCTCTCTCTCTCTCTGTGTGTGTGTGTGTGTGTGTGTTTTAATACTGACTTGGTTTTACGGTATGCTATTAAGTGATTTCTCTAAAAAATAAACCCTAAAGATATAAACCTTTAAGATGACAGTCTGTCCAATTTGGCTGCTCTCCATTATTGTTCATTTCCCTTTCAAATGATGTTCAGGTGATTCTCAAAGATTGGTGCAATTTCTAAGTTGACCATTTGACCTGGGATGTTTTGGAATGTTCTGATGCAGGGCCCATCCCAGAGCTCTGGAATCAGAGTGTCCTGGAAGCAAGGGGATGTGGATGGTGGCACAAGGCTCCACTGTTCTTGCAAGTTTGGAAAGATAATCTTCCTACAACTAGTGTGGCCATAGAATGAAATATTTGTTTATCTGTACAATGCTGTCCCGTTAGGCTTACATAACATACGGTGACATCACATAGACGAGATGCTCTCTCTACTCCCTTCCGCAGGCAACATGGTGCCTATCTATCGTGTTTGCCTTGGAGCCATGAGGCGTCACACTTGCCTTTTCCTCCCTTGGGCTCTTCTGTGGAGATGAACCCATTCTGCAAGGATACATGGTTAACTTTTCATAATAAGTAATGAAGAAACAACTCATGACACTTTAGAAAAACGTCCCCTTTGCCTCCAGATCATTTGTTTGTGACTTTGATACACTCCGTCGAAATGTTTTGAATAGCATGGTTTTAGCCACAAAGAAGAAAGTGGAATTATCTGATGAGGAGTTCTGGGCTAACACGTAAAGTTTGACTGAAACCGGAAGGAGGTTCCACAGATAAATCACTTCAGTGCATTTTCCAGGGAAGGGAGTCTGCCTAGCACACAATTCCAACAAAACATCTGCAGTTTTGCCTGGTCTGCCAAGCATGCCATCAGTTATCAGGCATTACAGATGGTGGCCTGTGCATGGATTCTAGATTGGCTGCTTCATAATCATTTAGGGCAACTGTTTGGTCATACGGATGCCTGAGATTCGCTCCAAGAATTTCTCATTTATTAAGTTTGAGGTGAGGCTAGGTTCCTGCCCTCTTCAAGATTCCCGGGTGATCATCAGGACATACCCCAACCCATTCAAAGATTGTTTGGAGTTAAAGAAAAATGGATATTTGCCTTTCACCAAAACTAACTGCGGTGTCTTCCCTGTCTGAATTGTGTGGGAACGACTGCTGTGTGCCGAGTGTGGGGAGGCAGCTGTGGGAGGAGATGCGGCAGCTACTTGGCGCTCAGACCCTGACCCAAGTTCAGAGACAAGCTTGGCCTTACACGCAGTTGATCTCAGAGGTGTGATGGGACTACATGTTGGCACATTTAAAGTAGGGAACGTTTAGCACAGGCAAGTTGGAGGATTTACACGTCTTCAAATAAGTTTTAGATGTTGACATGGGCAATAATAATATGGAATTTATTATTATGATTATTTTATTTATTTATTTTTGCCTTTCTAAACTGTGGAGTGTTCTCTTTTTAATTTCTAAGCTCGATCTGGAACCAGGGGGGGAATTAAATCTTCATTTATAGCTGCTCCTTCTTCGCTTCAGGGCCGGAGTCCGGTTGCGTTCCAAAGCCGGGAGAGATTACGGCTCCCACAAGTAAGGCTGCTTGTTAGTAAATACATTTGAGCGAGTGGATGCTGTTCCAGAGGATCAGTGTTTATATTTCACCAGACGAATCATTTAGGGGGAGAAAGCCTGCCTGTTAAAAAGCAGCCCTGACGTGACTAATGGCGGTTCTGGCCCCAGCCTGGACAGTGGGGGCTCACAGAGGCCAGCCTGGCTCACTTCCGGCTCCCTCCCAGCTTAGCAGGTTTCTTAAGCATTTTCACCTGAGGATTCTGGTACAAAAATGCTGAAAACCCTCAAGTCCAGTGGTATGTTTATAAAAGTCACGGGGTCCCGGTCCTGCCCAAGAGAGGTCAAGGAAATGCATTTGTCTAACCTCGACCAGAGAACTCTATTTGATTTAATCTACATCCGTAGCAATTCTACAGCTGAATAAGAAGCCATTTGTTATGAAAGTTAGGAGTGCCTTTCTGACTGGGACCCAGGCAGCTCTAGCTTTGTTGTCTCTCCGTGTCTCCCTTTTCAAGGATGGTGACTGAAGGTTTTGGCCTTTCTTCCCCAGGTAGGATTTATATGTGTCACTGCATCGTGAGGGGGAAATTAAGCAAGACATGCCCCATGAATGGATGGTTTGTATGTGGATGGCAGTGTGGACACCATAGCCATAGCTTCACTGGATGGATCCCCACAGAAACTCCTGGGGGATCTGGAGCAAGTGGAAAGGAAGAGCTGGTATGGGACCTAGAGTCTTTAAGAGCTTGGGAGGGGATCCCATGGCCAAGGACACATTTCAAGCATGTTCCAAGGCCAAGAGAGCCTGTGGACTCTGGGTTCCCCATGTGGTTGCCTGCAGGGAGTGCTTCTAGGCAAAGAAGAAGATAGGGCTAGAGAGACTGAAGGGTTCCAGGTGTGGCTGCGCCTGAGAGGTGGGCAAGCTCTGTATTCTCTCCAGATAACCTCATCAGACCGTTGACTTTAGAAACCTTATCTTTACCACTGAACTTTAGATAGACCTCTCCAGTTTCCACCTCCCTCTGGCCCTCCAGATTCCTGTGCTGGTTGCCCTTTTAACACCTCCAACAAGAAAGCCTGAAGGGCATCTCAGAACTGAATTCCCCAACCCACTTCACCCTTGCTTATCCCCATCTCCTCAATAATGACAAAAATACAGGAAGTGTCTTTGATTCTCCTCTGTCCCTCCACCCTCCACATCAAATTTACCAGTGAGTTCTGCTGACTTGAATATAAGACAAATGGCAAAGACGCGATCCTCTTCTCAGGTCCTTGAGCTCGTGTCTCCCCCTCGACCACAGCAATAGCCTCCTAGCTGCGGTCTCCCTTGGCATCACCATGTGATACAGGCCATGTCATAGCCCTCACTATGTGGAATGATTGGTGATGAAACTCCTGTTAGAGTGAGTTCAACAGAAATGAGGCCTAGGGGAAGTGACGCCATGTTTTTAGCCAACTCTTGGAGAGTCACTTTGAGAGACAAATGTGGATTGGAAGAGGTGTGGGTTGGAGATGGTGAGGCATGTTTTGTTTGTTGATGGGGAGATACGGGAGACAGGGAGCATGAGGTAATGCAGGGGTGAGGGGAGGATGGCTGGGAGCATCCTTTTCTCTGGTGTCTCAGGGGGTGCAGCTTCTCCATAGTCACAGGACAGGGGTAGGGAGCCAAGTACCTGCTGTGCAAGTGAGCTTTAGGTTGGCAGGCTGATGTGCCCGCTGATTTCCCCCACACAAGAGGACGACACATAAACCCAGAGAAGGGTTAGCCTCCCTTCTCTCAGTGAAGTAGGAAGTGCACTCATCAGCTGACAATGGGGAGGGTGAATTGGTGGAAGAGGAAGTATGTCCGGAAACATGTGCCTTCTTTCTGAACATATGGAGCCTTTCTTTGACCATTTCTCTTTGACCTTTCTCTTCCCTCCATCTGGAATGTTCTTAATGAAGATTTTCACGTGGCTGGTTACTTTGTGACATTCAGATCTTGGCTTAAATGTCACTTCCTCAGAGAGGCTCTCCCTGACCTCGGAATCTAAAATAGCCCCCCTGCCACTCACAGTCACCTCACCCTATTTTAATTCTCTGACTAGCATTTGTTACTGTGAGATAGCTTGTTAGTTTTCTACTTGCCTACATGTTTGTCACTGCATCTCTTATATTAGCATATGCGAAGCCCTGACCATATAGAGAAATCTTCATGAATATGCTTGAGACATTCCTTTTTCTTCAGGAAAAAATGTGTCATGATGTAATACAGTAGAACCCGTTTGGGGTATATAGACTGGAATGGGCCCGAGATTAAATCTGTGTATTTGGTGTCCAGGGTAAATGTGCTTTCTGTACCCTTGGCTTCAGCAGCTTATGTTATGAGTGGCCTATACCCTTCTAGGCAAAGAGAAGAGCTCTGAATTCTCAAGGCCGCTCAGGACTACCTTGAACTTCATACCAGCCTCCGTATGCTGGCTTCCTTTAGTGTACATGGGCATAGTAAGAGGTTCAGTTGCCACTGGTGAATATTTTTTAAATACCTGAACTTGGGCTCCTGGGTGGCTCAGTCAGTTAAGCATCTGCCTTCCGCTCGGATCATGATCCCAGGGTCCTGAGATCAAGCCCCGCATCGGGCTCCCTGCTCAACTAGAAGCCTGCTTCCCTCTCCCCCACTCCCCTTGCTTGTGTTCCCTCTCTTGCTGCCCCGCATCAGGCTCCCTGCTCAGCTAGAAGCCTGCTTCCCTCTCCCCCACTCCCCTTGCTTGTGTTCCCTCTCTTGCTGCATCTCTTTCTCTGTCAAATAAATAAATAAAAAATCTTTAAATATCTGAATTAAATGTATCAAGAAAAAACCTTTAAAATAGGAAAATGGAGAGGCTAGGCTGGAAAAAGAAAAAAAAAAAAAGAACCTTTAAAATGGGAAAAACGGAGAGGCTGGGCTGTACTCTTTAAGCCTTAAAGAGATGTCTGAACTGGACGTAAAAAACCTTTTGTTTCTGCAGCCAGTACAGTCTTTTCAACTGGGATTAAGAGAAGACTGCCAGCCTACGGCAATTGCAAACAAAACCTCATACATCTGAAACAACCTTTTGTCTTAAAATGATGGCTTATATTTCTAACAATTAAAAAATTCAAGCCTTCTAGGGAAAGACTGTTCTTGGCCAAGAAAAATTTCTATGTATTCTTTAAAAACAAAACAGTCAAAAACACCTTTTATACCCAGTTTAAAATAATGCATAGAAATATGTGTATATTCTGCCCATGAGTTTCTTCCCTAAATCTCTGATGATCATACTGAGGGACTGAATCATTCAGGATTGAACGAGTATATCATTCTCTGAAAGAATAAAATAAGAAGTAACTGTATCTAGTCAAGTAAACCCAGGACCAAACCCAGGACCACTCACGCTCCCATTGTCAGGAAACACTAGGATAGTGGACAGAATTGACTTCAGAAAGAAAAGGGGTTTCATAAGCAAGAGTTGGACTCACCATTTTGGTTAAAGCCATGGATATTCTCCTCACACTACCTATCAGCTTAGTGGCAAACTATAAATGTGAGGAACCAAACCCAGACTGATGAAAGTTAAGATCTTGAGAGATGTTTCTGTTTCTTCTGCCTGTAAAAAAAAAATGAGTTCCTGTGGCTCAGACAACACACTGTTCAGGGTTCTATGATGGGTGATGTTTCTTGTTTACTTCTTCGGGAAAGATCCAAGCGACTTGGGCTTCCACAAGCAACTGTCAGAGGCCTGGAGGGGGACGTAAGTGGTTGTCTGCATTTTTCTGCCGGTTTGTGAAGTTCACCTCACTGACTGACCCACAAATTACAAACCATGTAATCTGCTGGGCGGGGAGGCAGAGGTCTGGACTGCAGTGTTTTCTGTTTCTCCCTTATTTAGGCTGGAGGGGAAAAATTAGATGCAGAAGAGGCGCTGATCTATGAAGAGGATTTGGATGAAGGGGATGGTGTCGAAGGCGATGTGGAAGAGAGCACAAAGTTAAAAATGTTCCGCAGACTCGCCTCCGTGGCCTCCAAGCTTAAAGAGTTTATTGGCAACATGATCACCACCGCAGGAAAGGTCGTGGTGACGATTTTACTTGGTTCGTCAGGTGAGCGTTTCTGGCACTGGATGGAGCACAGGTAGTGCTTTGGTGAATAATGAAGGACATGGCTGAGGAGAAAATGCAGAAAGAAACAATTCTGGTTTGTGACACAAAACTCGTTAACTGTACCTGCTGGAAAACTGGCCTCGTGTACACACACACACACACACACACACACACACAGAAGTCATTTGTCTGGTTCAGTTCTAGCATTTGTGTGTTCAGTTGGTTTCTGTCAACCTCCATAAAGCCATCTTTTCCTAGATCTTAAATGACTTATGTTTTAGGGTGTAGATCCAAAAAACCACTACTCTTCCTCTCCCTACAGCCCACGAAGGGCAATGGGCTCTAATGAAACATGTTGATGTGTCGTCGCCCGCCCCTTCCCCCGCCCTCCAGAGCCACATGTGTGCCTTCTGAAAGCATGTCTGTTTACATTGGGCCGTTAGCAATCTTAATTTAACTCTCCAGGATATACTATTTTTCTTCCTCAGATTGTAATCTTGCAGCACGGACACTCACTTCCTTGAAATCTTGGCTGCCGACCGCTTGTTCCATAATAATGTTATCTCCATCTTCTCCCTCCTTCCATGGCGCTGTTGGCAGCTGCTCTAGAGCCGCTGTGAAGTTCAGTCCATACCTCTTCATGGAAGTTGCATAAGACGAAATAATGTGAGGAACATTAAAAAGTGGGAAAGAGAGTAGAATGCCTCAAGAAGTATATCGCAATATTTTAACAAAGAGTCATTTCAAGATGCCCCATCCCCCGCCCAGCAAAAGTTTTTAAATGCCTGCCAAAGAATTACCTCACTTTACGTGCCCCCTTTTGCTAATAGTGCGATCCCAATATGGTTGGGTAGGGCAAAGTTTTAGTGAGACTTTGCCACAGATGTAATATTGATATGAATCCTACTTAACCAAAAAAAAGTGAGTTATTATAAAAAAATGATATCAGGGAAAGTTGGAAGAGACACACAAGTATTCCTGAAAAATTAGGGGGAAAAGTAGAAAGATGGAAGCAAGCAAGCAAATACGCTAAATTCTATTTATATGAAAAATAGATATTTATTCTGCTCAAACATCATGGGAAGAACTTCATGATCTTATATTTCTACTTATATTTACAAATATCATTTTATGTCTGAATTTGTTTCACAACAAAAATAGCATAAGTTCTGATTTTATAAATAAAATGTGGTTCATACTTTGATAACTTGATCCATCCCTGGAAACACACAAAGGAAATGTACATAATCTCCCAAGAGTTACATTTCCTGAGTGGTAAATGCTTTTCCGGTTCTGTGCAATGAGTCTTGACGATATCTCTTCTTCCTCAGGTATGATGTTACCATCTTTGACCTCATCTGTATACTTCTTTGTATTTTTGGGTCTGTGCACCTGGTGGTCCTGGTGCCGAACGTTCGATCCGTTGCTGTTCAGCTGTCTCTGTGTTCTGCTGGCTATTTTCACTGCGGGACACTTGATTGGGCTTTATTTATACCAGTTCCAGTTCTTTCAAGAAGCGGTTCCACCCAATGACTACTATGCAAGGTAAGAGAAATGGTGAAGACATTTCAAGAGGAGCTAGCCTTTCTTCATGATCTTGTTTGAATTTGCAGGGGTTCTCAGTGCCATTTGATATGCTCAGCAAAGGTTTGGCCAGGGGTGGGAGGAAGCAATCCAGGGTTTCCAAGTTATTGAATAACAAAGTTTAGAAGGAAGTAGAAGATTTCTTCAGTGGAGGTGCTGCTAGGACATAGAGAGAGAGGAGAGGCTGCTGTTTGGTCTCAGCTGTGGAAAGAGATCCCAGAAGAACATTTTACATCAAAGATTAAAAAACATGCTAAAGAATCCAGCTGGAGGATGCTCTCACAGGCCAAACAGAGCATCAAATATCATATTGAATTGATTGTAAAAATATGAAAATAAAAATGTATGAATTCATGCATTTTTCTCTCCTGCATTTCTCTCTCTCGAGAGAGAGAGAGAGAGAGAGCTAATTTGCTTCAGTTGAAGACAACTGTTACTTACTTTGGAAAATGGGAATTAAATCCTTACTTTGGAAGGTGGGAATTAAAGGTAAAGGATCTTTACTTTGGAAAATGGGAATTAAAGGTAAAGGATCCAGCACTGACTTTGACTTTTTAGAAGGAACCCTAGGCGATTCTCAGTTGATGAGACAAAACCCACCTTTATAGGATAACGCCAGCTAATGAAAAGGGAAGGAATAATAAATTAGAAAATTACTGTTTCTCAGTTCTTAATGAAATATTGATTCTCACGGCAAACTGACACCATTACTTGCAAAGGTTGTTGGGCTAAAAGATGTTTGCAGAACGACAAGGTACAACCTCACTGATTATTTGCCAGTGGCAAAGGGAAGAATCAAACCTTTGTAATGGTGATCAGTACCACAACAAGCTGATCAAACTCTTATAACCCAAAGTGGGATAGCTCAATATGAAGTATACAGCATCATAGTGTTAAACGTTTAGACCTAAGCCCCAATTTACGGTACTATATAAAATGATTTAAAAAAAAAATGACAATCAGAGAAATCCAGAATGTGAATTCTGCAAGGCAAATGACCCAATATCCTAAAAACTCAACATCATGAAAAGAAGTGTTTGTAGAGGCAGCGAGGGGAGAGACTGTTCTAGATTAAAGGAGAATTGGGGAAACCCAGCAAACTGATGGGAAGCCTGACTTTAGATTACATTCCTGTTCAACCGCAGGTCTCTGAAAAATATTCTGAGGTTAAATGGGGGGAAATTTCAATGTTCATTGGTTATTAGCTGGTTGTATAGACCAGGTGTTAATTCTCAGGTGCATGATTGTTGTATAGGAAAATGTATGATTGGCATCGGGTTATCCACTGTCCTGTTTTAACTTTCTGTTTCCGTGGAAAAGTTGATAACCGGAAGTTACAGAAAAAATGAAGGGGGACAGAAATGATGGGAGAGAATGTGGGGGGGATGAAAGGAGTGCCAGCAGCCTTGTCTTTGATGTGTCTGGGAAGTGGTGTAAGAGTTTTTTGTCCTTTTGTTGAGAAATGAGAAACCTTCAGTTTAAAAGAACATAAATGAATATCATCCTGATGATACAGATTTGGTTTTCATGGAATAGTAACTATGAACCAGCAATGTGTGTGGGGACCCCCTCACCTTGCTTTTCTTGATTCATGCATAAAATCTGCCTGGTCTGTAGCTGTGACTACACAATGCGAGGGGGGAAAAATCAAGTTCTAAAACCAAACAAGTTAGTTCTCTACACACTTACAAGCCAACTAATTCTAAACCCAGTTGGCATAACCTACAGGCTTAGCAAGTATAATTCAGTCTATAAAGAGAAGAATCTTATAGGCAAGTTACAACTGAAGAAGCATGGCTTGGAAACAAGCTAAGTGCCCACTGACAGATGAATGATAAAAAAGCTGTAGTGTATATGTACATACATACATATATTTGTATATAAACATAATGAAATATTATTCAGCCTTAAAAAGGAAGGAAATCTTGCCTTTCATGGCAACATGATGAAACTTGGGGGCATTATGCTAATGAAATAAGTCAGACTTGTCCGCTTATATATGGAATCTAAACTAAAGAGTCAACTCATAGAAACAGAGTAGGAAATTGGTTGGGGTGTGTGTGTGTGTGTGTGTGACATGTTGGAAAGAAGGAAGACAGGCTTATAAAAGGATATAAACTCACTTACGAGGTGAAAAGATTATGAAGGTCTAATGTGTAGCAGTCTTACTATAGCTAATAGTATTGTGTTGTATATTGCATACTTGAAATTTGCTAAGAGAATAGATCCTAAGCATTCTCATAAAAAAAAAAAAAGTAATTATGTGAGGTCATTGGTGTGTTAATTAACTTAGTTGAAGTAATCATTTCACAATATACACTTATACCAAATCATCACATTGTACACTTTAAATTTATTACAATTTAATGTGTTGGTGATACCTGAGAAGCCTCGTTAATGGTGTAGATTTATATAATATTTATTTATTTAAGGCAGGAGCAAATAAATGCTAAATTTCAGTACAGACAGTAGTTCTAGACTAAATGAATCCTTTGGTTTCTTTTAGATGTTTAATTTTTGGATTATAGAACATGCATAGAAAAAATATCTTGTGCTGTTGGAAGGGCTGACCTTTAGGGGGTGATTTAATTGGGAATGTAAATATCTTCTATAACCTGATAACACCCTCCCCCCCAGTTTAAGGATCTTTTCTGCCATCTAGAGACTGATGATGGGAAATACAGACAATATTCAGAACCACCTTGGAAACACTTTTTGTATCAAAGATCAACAAATAGGGGTGCCTGGGTGGCTCAGTGGTTAAAACCTCTGCCTTCTGCTTGGGTCATGATCCCAGGGTCCTGGGATTGAGCCCCGCATTGGGCTCTCTGCTCGGCAGGGAGCCTGCTTTCCCATCTCTCTCTTCCTGCCTCTCTGCCTACTTGTGATCTCTCTCTTTCTCTGTCAAATAAATAAATAAATAATCTTTAAAAAAAAAAGATAAACTAATAAGTATTTTAGACTTTGTCACAGTTCTTTCCAGAAGCATTTGTAATGCAAAAAGCCACCACAGGCAGACTTAAAAGAATAGCACAGTTCTCTTCCAGTAAAACTTTGTGGACACTGAAATTTGAATTTCATATTATTTTCACATTTCACAAATACTACTTTTGTTTTGATTTTTTCCAGTCACTCAAAAATATAAAAGCAATCAAAACAAAAAATGTGAAAACCATGGTTAGCTCATAAGCTGTACCCAAACAAGTGATAAACAAGGCTTGCCTACCTATGGTGTAGATAATAATAGTCCTAATGGGGTAATAATAGCGTATTTACTGTTCACTTGATCATCACAAAAAAATTATAATTATAATTTATTGCATGTAATAATAATTACATTGCATGTAATTATAATTACAATTTGTAGATCATCCATTTAAATAGTTTAAAAGGTCCATTACTATAATCTCAAGAGATAAGTCATTAAAGGTTAATTTGCTTATTAGGGTATAACAGTTTGAGCTAAACAATGAAATATGAATGTAAATATAAATACACGGTCTTATTGTAGATTCCCATCCTCCCCCCACTCACTAGATTATAACAAGACATTGCATCTTAGTCCTAAAAAGCTTGGAAATCAACATATCTAAAGTAATAGTTTTTCAAAAAGCAGAATTTCGATGCATTGTTATTAAACCTAGGTTCTGAGTCAGAAGAAAGCAAACTGGAAAGTGATTTAAAAAAAAAAAAAAAACAAAACTCCTCTTCCGTGGCGTTTGTCAAGAATTTCATAACCACAGAAACTCTATCTAGCACGTATATCCAGCTTCGGATGTGGCTGTTCTTAAAACAATCCAAGCCACATTTGTCTTCTCGAAAGCTTTCAAACATGCTCTCCGGTCAGAATTATCTTTATTTTTAGAAAAACTGAATTGATTTGTTTATCATTAGTCCAATGCATATTTGTTGATGATTATTTGGAAAAGTATAATGGAGGATAAGGAGAATCACCTTTTAAAAATGTAATCCTAACCTCCAGAAATAAATACTATTTATTTCTGAGTCTGTATTCTCCCAGAACTTTTCCTAGGCATATATGTGCCTTTTTAAAACAAACTAAATCCTAAGGCACATACTGTTTTCTAAGGGCTGATCAAGCCAAATAGAAGTTCAGAGGAAATCCACATAGTTGTATGTAAGATCGCAAAGGTACCAGCCAACGTAGTCTGTTTAATAGGATAGAGCCCTATGACAACTGCTATTCTAAAATGTCCCTAACAAAAATGGTGAACTAAACAAAATATGGCTTTGCTAATGCAGTGTGGAATCTCTTCCAAAGGTTTTGTGTTTTCAAGGGAATTTCCATAGACAGCAAACACCTCATATTTTAAAAGACATGAAGCAAGATTCAAAGTGATTTTCTGCATTAAAATTGCAGGTGTGCAGGGAAGGGAGGGGGTGAGGGCAGGTGGACCTGATTTGTTCTGCGTTTTCATGGATGAAAGGCTTTAACATGAGTTTGAATGCTATCAACTTCTACTTATTGGTGGCATGAATTAAAAGCCCACTGTTAGAGTTTGGCAGCATACCACTGACTAGTTTTCCTTGTGAAGGTGATACCTAAAGTAATTTTGAGTTGAACTCCTCGAAAAACAATCCCGACAAGAAGTGAATTCTTTGCCTATTCATCTTGAGTTATCTTGACAAAACAGGTAAAAGTTCCAATGTAGGCCAGTGGGGAAGATGTGACAGGAGACTACAATGCTAATTGTTTTCTTAATTATGATGGAGACACTTGGAGCACGGTTAATGGGCATTTTGTGTATGTTCCACAGTGGGATGAGTAAGGTCATTCTTTAAATTGTCTCTTCTGATCTTCAGCTGGCTTTCATTTCAACTCCTGAATGTTCTCAAGAACATTTGCAGGAGTTACTGTGGACATTGAACTTGTTCGTCCAAATTCAATTTCCTCATTTGCTGCCTTCTTCACTTTAAGATGTGGAGCCTGAACATGAAAGGGTGGGAAAGAATGAGAGATTTTTGGACCATTTTCTGTGAAAGGAGGATTCTCTGTAAAATAAATAGACAACAGTTTGCCCTACGTTACCTTTTTTAGGTGCTATTTCAATAAATCATGATGATAAGAAAACACATTATGTTTAGTGAAGGAAATGCTTATGTTTCTTTCAGTGTTAAAACAACATAAAAGAGAAAAAGCAAAGCCTAGAACCCCAGCATCATGAGTTAACTCTTCTATGAAAAACGTTTAAAAAAAACAAACATTAAGAATACAATCTCATTGAGGAAGTGGTGATGCAACATGGGGGCTTAAGTGGGTAGGAGAAGAATAAATGAAACAAGATGGGATTGGGAGGGAGACAAACCATAAGTGACTCTTAATTTCACAAAACAAACTGAGGGTTGCTGGGGGGAGGGGGGCTGGGAGAAGGGGGGTGGGGTTATGGACATTGGGGAGGGTATGTGCTTTGGTGAGTTCTGTGAAGTGTGTAAACCTGGCGATTCACAGACCTGTATCCCTGGGGATATAAATATATTATAGGTTTATAAAAGATAAAAAAATTAAAAATTAAAAAAAATTTCATACCTAGAATATTAAAAAAAGAATACAATCTCATTTATTATATTTACACTATCTTAATGCAAATCATAAAAATGTCAATAATATATACGAATAATAAAGGTCTCAATGTTGTATGTCTTTCTTTGGGGAAGCCAGTGGGTCCTTTAGAAAAATGGAACAGTGCGATCAGTCTTTCTGTTAGGTCTGGTGCAGTTTGCTTTAAAAGCTGTTCTATCATTCAGGTTCTTTAAAAGAATGTGCTTCGGCAACCCAGTCCCAGACTGCTATGTTATGCCTTTCCTGAGTTGGAATAATCTAAGGTTTAGTTACAAAGACAGCCCAGAAAGACTAAATTGTTTTTAATGGAGACCAGTTGGCAAGAATGTCATCTGAAAGCAGTCCATTTAGGGGAGGGGGGGAGGAAGGGTGGGAAATAAATGTAAGGCAGACCATTTTCATGGTTAGGAATGTAAATTCACCCAATGAAGTTAACACTTTTCCCTTACCTCTTTGTTAAAAGATGGCACTGGCAGATATCTATAGAATTACAGAGTTGGTAGGTGATACAATGGTAACCAAACTATGGGTTTCATTTTGAAAAGACTCTTAGTGATGAAGTGCCTTGATTTAATATCTCAAATAGAGTTCTCCTACACTTATCTAAAAGGTGAAAAATAGGGGCGCCTGGGTGGCTCAGTGGGTTAAAGCTTCTGCCTTCTGCTCAGGTCATGATCCCAAGGTCCTGGGATCAAGCCCTGCATTGGGCTCTCTGCTCAGCAGGAAGCCTGATCCCTCCTCTCTCTCTGTCTGCCTTTCTGCCTACTTGAGATCTCGCTCTCTCTTTCTCTCTCTCTCTGTCAAATAAATAAATAACATCTTAAAAAAATAAAAGGTGAAAAATAGAAGCCAAAAGAGAACTTGACTTTCCACAAATAGGTGCAAAATCAAGAGAATGTAAATCCTTGAGCCCCTAACCCTAATGTTCTCTTTGTGAGGAGAACTCTTAGGATTTACTCTCTTAACAACTTTGCTATGTATCACATGGCACTGTTAGCTGTGGTCATCAGGCTTTGCATTATATCCCTAGTATTTATTTATCCTATAACTGGAAGTTTGTATCTTTTGACCACCTTCCTCCAGTTCCCCTCCCTCACCTCCACACATCCAGTAACCACACGTCTGATCTTTTTTTTTTTTCTATATGAATTTGGGTTTTTGTTGGTTAGTTGGTTGGTTTTAGATTCCATAGGTAAGTGAGATCATATAGTACTTGTCTTTGTCTGACATATTTCACTTAGCATAATGCTTTCAAGGTCCATCTATGTTGTCAAAATGATAGTATTAAAAAAGAAGAAAATGATAGGATTTCCTTGTTTTTATGGCAGAATAATACTCCATTGTGTTTATATCCCACAACTTTATCCATTCATTAGTTGATGGACACTTAGGTGGTTTCCATGTCTTGGCTACTATAAATAATGTAGCTGTGAACATGGTGTACAGATATCTTTCCCAGTAAGGTATCTTTCTGTACCTTTGGATATACATTCTCAGAAGTGGATTTGTTGGATTATATGGTAGTCCTTTTTTAAATTTTTTGAGGATCCTCCATACTGTTTTCCATAGTGGCTGCACCAATTCACAATTTAGCAACACAAGCTTGCCTTTTCTCCACATTGATAACAGTATTTGTTATCTCTTGTCTTTTTTGTTGATGGTCATTCTAACAAGTGTTAGGCGATACCACATTGTGGTTTTAATTTGCATTTCCCCAACGACCAGTGATTTTGAGCATCTTTTTACGGGCCTGTTGACCTTTCATGTACCTTTATTAGAGAAATGTCTATTCAGGTTCTTTGCCCATTTTTAAATTGGGCTATTTGCTTTTTGGCTTTTGAGTTGTAGGAGTTCCTTATATGTTTTGGATATTAAGCCCTTATCAGATGTATGGTTTGCAATTATTTTTTTTCACATTCCATAGGTTGTCTTTTCACATTGTTGATAATATATTTTGTTGTCCAAAAGCTTTTTAGTTTGATGTAGTCCCACTTATTTACCTTTTATTTTGTTCCTTGTGCTTTAGATGTTATGTCCAAAGAAGCATTACCAAGTCTCATGACCAGGAGCTTTGTTCTTGTTTTCTTCTAGAAGTTTCATGGTTCAGGTCCTAAATTGAACTCTTCAATTCATTTTGAGTTAATTTTTGTGAGTGGTGTAAGATGAGCATCTAGTTTCATTCTTTTACATATGAATATCCAGTTTTCCCAGCACCATTTATTGAAGGCACTGTCTTTTCTCCGCTGAGTATTCCTGGCTCCCTTTTCCAAATATTAGTTGACTGTGTATGCTTGGGTTTATTTCAGAACTTCAGTTCTGTTCCCTTGTCCATTTCTATGCCATTCATGCTGTTTTGATGACTATAGATTTACAGTATAGCTTGAAATCAGGAAGTATGATAGCTCCTGCTTTGTTTTTCCTTTCTTAGGATTTCTTTTGTTGTTTGGGTTTTTTTTTTTTCCTTTTTGTGGTTTTATATACATTTTAAGAGTGTTTTATCTACTTCTGTAAAAAATTCTATCGGTATCTTGAGAGAGATTGCATTGAATCATAGATGGCTTTTAGTAGTACTGACATTTTAACAATATTCTTCTAACTCATGAATGTAAGATATCTTTTTACTTATTTGTTTCTGTTTGGATATCTTTCATCAATGTCCTATAGCTTTCAACAAGAGATCTTATACCTCCTTAATTAAATTGTTCCTAGTATTTTATTATTTTTGATGCTATCATAAATGGGATCAATTTCTTTTTCTTTCTTTTCTTTCAGAAAATTAGCTGTTAGTGTATAGAAACATTACTGGTTTTTGTATATTAATTTGTGTCCTGCAGCTTTACTGAATTCATTATTTGTATCTGACAGTTTTTCATTGAGTGTTTAGGATTTCTCTATACTGAATCAGTCTTTAGGGTTTTCTATGTATTCCATATAAATACACACATATATAAATATTATAAATAATTTATTTATATATGTTTCTCTGTAATATAATAAATAGAGATAATTTTATTTCTTCTTTACCAATTTTGATGTATTTTATTTATTTATCTTGCCTGATTGCTGTAGCTAGGACTTCCAGGACTATGTCAAATAGGTGTGGTCAGAGGGGGCACCTTGTCTTGTTTCCAATCTAAGACTAAAAGCTTTCAAACTTTCATTATGGAGTATGATATTAGATGTGAGTTTGTCACATATGGCCTATATTATGTTGAAATATGTTCTTTCCATGCCTAATTTTCTAAGAGTTTTTATCATGAATGGATGTTTAATTTTGCCAAATGCTTTTTCTGTGTCTATTGAAATGATCATGTGGTTAATTTCTTTCATTCTATTAATATGATGTATAACAATGATTGATTTGAATATGTTGAACCATCTTTGCATCCCTGGGAGAAATCCTATTTGATCATAGTAAATGATCTCTCAATGCCACTAAATTCAGTTTGTTAGTATTTTATTGAGAATTTTTAAATCAATATTCATCAGAGATAATGACCTATAGTTTTCTTTTCTCATAGTTTCCTTTTCTGTTTTGTTTTCTTTTCTTGTAGTGTCCTTTTCTGATTTTGGTATCATGATAATGTTGGCTTTATAAAATGAATTTGAAAGTATTCCCTCCTCTTTGATTTTTTTGGAAGAGTTTAAGAAGAATCGGTGTTTATTCTTCTTCAAATGTTTGGTAAAATTCACCAGTGAAGCCATCTGGTCCTGGACTTTTGTTTGTTAAGAGAGTTTTGTACCAATTGAATTTCCTTATTATGTCTATTCAGATTTTTTTTATTTCTTCCTGATTCCCTCTTGGTAATTTGTATGTTTCTAACAGCTTTTCCATTGCTTCTAAGTTGTCCATTTGTTAGTGTGTAGTTGTTTATAGTGGCCTCTTATGATTCTTTGATTTCCTATGTTATCAATTGTAATGTCTTCTTTTTCATTTAAAATTTTGTTGATTGGGGTCAGTTTGTTTATTTATTTATTTATTTATTTATTTGAAAGATGGAATGAGAGAGTGAGAGGGAAGACAGTCAGAGGGAGAAGCAGGCAGGGAGGCCAATGTGGGTCTCGATCCTGAGACTCCAGGATCATGACCTGAGCAGAAAACAGCTGCTTAACCGACTGATCCATGCAGGCACCTCAGTTTGGGTCTTTTCTCATCTTTCCTTGTTTAGCCTAGCTAAAGGTGTGTAAATTTTGTTCATCTTTTCAAAGAACCAACTTTTAGTTTGGTTAATCTTTTCTATTATTTTTTAATTTTTCATTTATTTCTGTTTCGATCTTTATTATTTTCTTTCTTCTGCTAGCTTTGAGATCCATTTGTTCTTCTCTTCCCTGTCGCTTAAGGCTGACGTCAAGTTAGGTTGTTTATTTGGGACTTTTCTTGCTTTTTAAAGTATGCTTTTATTGCTATGAACTTCCTTCTTAGAACTGTTTTTGCTGCACTCACATGTTTTGGGATGTTGTTTTCAAGAAACTTTTCTTATTTCCTCTTTAATTTCTTAATTTCTTCCACTGTTTGTTCAAGAGAGTGTTGCTTAATTTCCATGTATTCATGTATTTTCCAGTTTTCCTCTTGTTGATTTCTAGTTTTATGTCATTGTGGTCAGAGAAGATACTTGGTATGATTTCAGTCTTCTTAAATTTTCTAAGACTTGTTTTGTGGTCTAACATATGGTCTTCCTAGATAATGTTCCATTTGCACTTGAGAAGAATGTTTATTCTGCTTTTGTTGAATGGACTGTTTAGTATATGCCTATTAGGTCCATTTGATCTGTAGTGTTGTTCAAATATGCTGTTTCCTTATTGATTCTCTGACTGGATAATCTATTCATTACTGGGAGTGAGATACTATTAGTCGGGGACTTTGGTATCTCACCAAAGTGAGATATTTGTATTACTGTTTACTTCTCCTTTTAGCTCTGTTAATTTTGCTATGTATATGTAAATGCTCTAAAGTTGGGTTCATAAATATTTACTATTATTATATCTTCTTCTTGATGGATTGACAATTTTATCATTATATAATGACATTTTTCTCTTTTTACCGTTTTTTAAAAATTTTATTTATTTATTTGTCAGAGAGAGAGAGAACACAAGCAGAGGGATTGGCAGAGAGAGAGGGAGAAGCAGGATCCTTGTTGGGCAAGGAGCCCTATGAGGGACTCAATTCCCAGACCCTGGGACCATGATCTGAGCCAAAGACAGATGTTTAACCCACTGAGCCACCCAGGCATCCCTCTTTTTACCATTTTCAAAGTCTGTTTTATCTGACATAAGTTTAGCTACCCTTCCTTTTTATTGTGCTTTCTGGTTTTTGGTTATCATTTGCTTGAAATATCTTTTTCCATTCCTTCACTCTCAGTGTGCCCTTAAGACTCAAGTCAGTGTCCTACACGTAGCACATTGTTAGATCTTGTTTTTAATGTATTCAGCCATTCTTTGTCTTGCCATTAGCATATTTAATCTGTTTATGTTTAAAGTAATTACTGATAGGTGAAGATTTACTATTGTCATTTTGTTCAAGCTCTGAGGATCAGTATGATTTGCGTGTACCTCTGGCAGACAACAGTGAAACAGGACTGTTGACTTGATTCCCTACCTCAGTAAGACTGTATCATAGGCTCTGCAGTTGCCTGGATTCTCTGGTCAGGTTAACTAGTCAGGAGTGCATTTTATGTTTAGTAGTAGAAGAGGCCATGAATTAGCTTCCCTACCCTGGCAGGGCTAAGTCCCTAAGTCCCTAAGTTGGGACTTAGTACCTTTATAGCTCATCGTTTAGGGACCCAAATCAAGCCAGCATACACTGAACTCTCATTTTAGGTGAAGCCATTAGTTTTGCTCTTTCATTGGGGGAAGCCATGGTCTGTGCTCTGTGTTCAAGTACCTCGTACATAGGGTCTTTGAATGGGCTACACAGCTTTTCATATGCTCTGGTTGGTTTCCTTGGTGAGACAGGGTAAAGTCTGTTTAGTGATGAGTAGGACTGCAAATTAATTCTCTGCTCAGGTACAGCTAGAAATGCAGCTCTGATACCAGTGAAGCTCTTCCTTGTCTTAACTCAAGTTAATCCACACCTTGTGATCTTTGGTTGAACGGGGCCATGGGCTTTGTTTGGGAAACTGTTGGCTTTTCCTGCCCTTAACTGGAGAGCCACTGGGTGTCACAGCTTCCATGAACTGTGGCCAAGCCTCCTGGTGAGAAGGGGCTGGAAGACACTCCACAGTTGGTGTGACAACTCCACTCCTTACATGGGCATGGGCAAACTGGGCTTTAGGGACAGCAAAGCTCTTCCTTTGAGGGTTCCTATCAGGCAGACCTATACCCCACCAAGTTCCCTGGTCAGAGTATGCCCCTGACAAGGTTCTGCAACTGAGCAAAACTGCTGATTGGGACTGCTAGCTGGGCATGGCAGGTCTGAACTCGAACTGCCAGGATCTGTGTGCTGGTGGTTGTAAGCCTTTCCTCCCTTCATTAGACTCCGATTCCCAGTGATCAAGCCCCATAGATTCCCCTGCAATCCCTTTGGGGTGAGATCTGAGTAAGAGCATGACCCTAATACTGGGAGGCACTGTTGTTCATCCTCTGCCCCTGCCAGTTTTTGTGTTGTTGGTTTTTTTTCCCTCCCTGGAGGAATTGGAGGCTCAGGGGGACCTCACCATGTAGTACTGCACTGCCCTGGGGAAAGGGCAATGCAGCCAATTATAGCTACTTCTCTTACCCTTCTAATGTAGTCTGTCTTGGTGTCTGTGGTACAGGAGCACTTCAGCCTCAACTCCATGTTCTAGGATTCTCTCACTGGTGTCTTGTTTTGAATAATTATTAGTTGTTCTTCTTATGAGGGAGAGTGAAATTAGGAATGACCTATTTCAACACCTTGGTGAGATTGCGATTTTTTTCAAATTAAATAAATTATTATATGTAAAAGTTAGTAAGTAATCATGTTTTTCTCTATTTGCTGATTTCCAACTTGCATGGCATCTACTAGTTTAGTAGAAACTATCCTTTTATCTTCCCATAAAAGTCTCATCACCATCACTGTATTACCGACAACAAAAAAAACAGTCCTGGCTCTGGGAAAATTTAACAATATTTATTTCTGTTTCTTGATGTCCGCCCTATAAAACAAAACACATTCCATAAGCACACCTAAGTTGAAATTATGTATATATGTATATATAATAGCAATAATACCTTCCCATAGTTCTGCCATGAATATTAAATGAGTTAGTATTTGTAAAAACTGGTTCCTAGCACATAGAAAGAACTATAAAGAGGTTTTATTAAATAAACTTATAAATAAGTTGTCTAACAATAGGGATTCAAGTCTTTGATCAAAACTTCAATAACTATATATAGCTATAATCTTTTTATTTATTTTATTTGTAAACTTTGAGCTCAAACAACAATTTTGGTTTTGGCCAAAAGAATTGTAAGTGCTTGCTATAATTATGACTTACAAGTAGCTTTTATTTTTGGTACATGACTTTGTACAAGATACTTTGTTTGCTGCTCTGCACTTCTTTTCTAATTTTGATAATAATCGTAGGAGGTAGATACTGTTATTTCTATGCACATTTTTTTCAAAGACAAAACTGAGACTTACAGAGGTTGAGTCACATATCAAGGGCACAGGTCTATTAAGGGACAGAGCCAGGATTTTAACCTGATTCTGTCTGACTCTGAAGCTTATAACCCTATTTGCTATGTTGAGCATCACAACCTTCGTAAATAGTAATGTTTCTACTGCCTTCCTAGAATAGTGATGAAGAATGCTTTGTACTACCAGGCTCCAAAATGACTTTTGAGTGACCCAGTATTTGCACTTTCTTACCCTCTCTGAGGTCCAGGGGTCTGCAGTTTGAGTCCATATGTAGGACATCTATAGCCATAGCAATGTGAGGCAGCCCGTTGGTCTGGACTTAATGAAGGTGGACTGAGCTAGTCCTGGACACATAAACTTTACATCTGGGCATGGAGCAGTGTTAGAGGATTCGCCTAGCAACCTAAGGGCAGAACCGACATCTAGTATATCATTGTGTTCTCTTAGTATCTGGAGCCATGCCTAGCATGTCACAAGCTCCAGTTAACACTTGTTTGGTAAAAAAAAAAAAAAAAAAAAAGAAAAAAAAAAGACTCATTTTACATTTAATCTTTCAGAATATAAGACGGGTAAAGATGTAGTTTGCAGTTGCATTTTTTTTTCTAAATTTACTTCAAATATTTGGTATTAATGAACATATTATAAACCATGTCTGGATGGTACATTTAGGTTCTTTCAACTTTAAAAATTAACAGGAAAATAAAGATGGTAGAATTTCTTGTAAGAGAAAGATGAACTGTTCCTTCAAGTTATGATAACAGCTTATGAAAAATTAAATCTAAAGTGCTCTTTTGAGAAAGGGCGTTTTGGAACAAAACAGTATTTAGTTATTAAGCTTTTTATTGGGAAGTGTGGCCATCTTGTTTATTGGAATTAGGAGTCTCCTCATGGTCTGGGTTTTCATTAATTGGAGCAACACTTCATTAATTTTTTTAGTTTGATTATAAATAAGCTGATTCGGCTGACTCTTGAAGTATTTTGAGAATAAATATAATGAATAATATTGCCTCATAACTGCTTGGCTTATTAATGTTCCGAATGTTGCTTATGCAGTAATTTTTGCAGTTGGGTCTTCTTTCTAGTTCTAAGCAACTCCAAGTTCAAGTATAAGAGAGGAGCTCTGAAAATGACCTAAGAGGGCTTTGATTTTCTCCTCAGAGTTTCTCTAAGGAGGCTTTTTACTGAGAAGATTGGCAAAGGTTTTTATAACCATGCTAGTTATTTATTATTAGTGAAAGAGTGTGATTGTTTCCTTGACGTATTATTGGTATGTAATAAATTACGTGTATTTAGCACATACAATCTGATAAGTTTTAACATAAACCTACCCATGAAACCATTGCCACAAGCAAGATAATGAACATATCCAACAAACCCACATTTCCTCATACCCTCTGTAATTTTTCTCTCCTGTCCTTTATCCACTTTCCATCCCTCCCCAGATAACCACTGATGTGCTGTTTATAACTATATGAGTGTACATATTCTAGGATTTGTATAAATGGAATCATACAGTATGTACTGATTATGATTATGATTATGATTTCTCTATTGGCTCAGAGACAGGGAGTAGTAGATCTGGCTTATTTCCCTATGCCTGATCATTTTGAAATGCAACCACATTCAGTTCTATATTATCATTAACTCTTAGTGCGGTCGATTTTCTTTTTTAAATTTTAGGCATTTTAACAAGTATGTACTGGTAATTTATTGTGGGTTTAATTTAATTTTCATTTTCCTAATGACTGAAGAGGCTGAGAATCTTTTCGTGAGCTGATTTTACATTCGTGTGCCTTTTTGATGAAGTGTGTATTAAAATATTATGCCCACTTTTTAAAAACATAAGAACTGTTTGTTTTCTTGGAAACGAGTTCTAAGAGGTGTTTAGAAAATCAAGATACAAGCCATCTATTATTTATCCACATTTATGTTTTGGAAAATATTTCCCCAGTCTATAATTTTTAAGAGTAGAGTTTTTACTTTTGGTGAAGCATACTTTATTGTTCTTTTATGAATTATGCTTTTGGTGTGTAGTCAAAAAATAATTGCCAAACCCAAATACACAAACCCAAATTCTATATTTTCATCTAGAAGTTTTATGGGTTTTTTTTGCCTGTGATTTCAAATAGTTTTGTGGTCACTTATTTAAATAACTATTCTTTCTACACAGAACTGCCTTTGTGCTTTGTTAAAAATCAAATGTCCATGTATTGTTGGTTACATGTATACCTGAACTATATTCTGTACCATTGATTTGTTCGTCCCCCACTGGGAATACATTGAAGGACCTTCAGTGGTTGCCTGAAACTGAGGATAGTACAGGGAACCATATATATATATATATATATATATATATATATATATATAAATACTTATTCCTTACTTATATGCCAAAGGTAAAGTTTAATTTCTAAATTAGGCACAGTAAGAGATTAACAACTATGATAAAATAGAACAGTTATAACAATGTACTGTAATAAAAACTACATGAAGGTGGTGTCTGTCTCTCTCAAAATGTCTTACTGAACCCACCATTCTTATTCTTAAGGTGATGTGATGAGATGAGGTGAGGTGAATGAGGTAGGCTGGTGATACAGTGTGAGGCTATGGTTGACCCTCTAGTGATACATTAGAGGGAGGATCAGTGACTTCTGCACCACAGTTGACCACAGGTAACTGACAAACTGCAGAAAGTATTAAACCAGTTTATCAACTTCTTCAGCAAAGCCTGCTGGGATTGTGGTTGGAATTGCATTGAATCTGCATAATCTTTTGGGTATGTTATGTCTTCTGATGCATGAGTATGTTATAGCTCTCGATTTATTTAGGTCTTTTTAAATTTCTCTTAGTAGTGCTTTTTAATATTTAATTCACAGGTTTTGCACATCTCTTGTCAGAGTTCTCCCTTAAGTATTTCAGGACTTTAATTTTTATTTCTGATTTTCATTGCTGGCTTATAAAAATGCAGTTGATTTCTATGTATTGAACTTGTATCCTGCCACCTTACTAAGCATGTGTGTTTGTTCTACAAGGTTCTTTTTACTGATTGCATCGGGTTTTCTACCATGTCGTCTATGAATAAAGATAGTTTACCTTTATCCTTTTTAGTCTGGATGCCTTTTATTTATTTTTCTTGTTTTATCACATGTGCTAACAGTTCAATGTTGAATTGAAGTGGTGAGAATGGACAGCCTTTTCTTGCTCTCCCTCTTTGGAGGAAAGCTTTCAGTCTTTCATCATCAAGTATGATGGTGATTGTAGGTTTTTTAAAGATGCTTTTTATCAGATTGACAAAAATCCCCATCTATTCTTAGTTTTCTGGAAATTTTTATCCACCAACCACATTAGATTTCGTCAGATGCTTTGTCTGTATCTATTGAAATCATCTTTTTCAAAAAAATTTTACCTAGTCAGTTAATATGGTGAATAGATTTTTTTTAACATTAAACCATCCTGGTATTCTTAGGATAAATCTCACTTGATCAAGCAGCAATATTTTTTTATGTTTTTTTGAATTTGAATTGATAAAATTTTGTTTAGAATTTTTATATCCGTGTTTCATTACAGATAATGGCCAGTCATTTTCTTTTATTGGGGTGTGTTTGGTTTGGGCCTGGGGTAATGTTTGCCTGTTAGATTGACTTGGGTTCTATTTTCTGTTTTTCAATGATCTGGAAGAGTTGGTTTAGAATTTTTTATTATTTCGTCTGTAAGTGTTTGGTAGAATTCACTGGTAAAACTATATGGGCTTGAAGTTTCTTTTGTAGGAAAGTCTTCAACCACAAATGTAATTTCTTTAATAGATATAAACTGTTCAGGTTATTTCTTCTGGAATGAGTTTTGGTATTTCGTGTCTTTCAAGGAATTTGCCTATGCATGTACGATGTCAACTTTATTGACATCAAGTTGTTAATAATATTTATTTTCCTTTGAATATCTGTAGAATCTGTAGTGGTATTATTTAATTTATTCCAGAAATTAGTCATTTATGCCTTCACTTTTTTTCTCCTGGTGAGTCTAGCTAGATGTTATAAATTGTCAATGTTATCTCAAAGTACCAGCCCTTATTTTTTCCCCTATTGTTGTTCTATTTTCTACACATTGATTGCAACTCAGATGTTTTGAGTTTCCTTTATTCTACTTCCTTTTTTGTTTAATTGACTTAATTAAATTGAACTTTGGGCTTAGTACACTCTTCTTTTTATTTATCATATCTATTGCTGTTCCAAAGATGGAAATTGAGGTTATTAATTTGATATCTTTCTTCTATTCTAATATAGGTATTCAGAAATTTTTAATTAAATTGAGATCTAAATACTATTGTAACAACATCTTACAAACTTTTATATGGTATATTTTTTAAAAAATTAAGATTTTATTTGTTTGAGGGAGAGAGAGGGCACAAGCAGGCACAAGAGGGCACAAGCTGCCCCAAGAAGGGCAGAGGGAGAGAGAGAAGCAGACTTCCTGTTGAGCGGGGTGCCTGATGTGGAGTTTGATCCCAGGACTCTGGGATCAGGACCTAAGCCAAAGGCAGATGGTTAAGTGACTGAGCCACCAGGCGTGTCTTAAAAAAAAAAATGTATTTGAGTATATTTGACACATAATGTTTATATTAGTTTTAAGTGTACAACATAGTGACTCAGCAAGTTTTAATGTTACAGTGCTCACCACAAGTGTAGCTTCCATGTTTTATTTTTCATTCTGTTCAAAAATACTTTTTAATTTCCATTTGACTTTCTTCTGTGATCCGTTGGCTATTTATATATGTATTTGGTTTCCAACTATTTGGAGATTTTCCAGGGATGTTTCTCTTTTTGTTTTAATTTACTTCCATTGTTGTCAGAGAATATGATTTGTTTTCTAATCCAGAATATGGTCTATTTTTATAAATTTTCCATACAGAATTGTAACAAATTTGCCTTTTAAATCACATAGAATATTTTAAAAGTGCCATTATAAACCAAAGTTAAAATACCACTAGCTTTTAAATTTGTCCATTTATTTACCTTTACTGGAGGTCTTTATTTCTTCATATGGCTCCAAGTTGCTATCTAACATCCTATCATTTCATCCTGTGGGACCCCTTTTAACACTTCTTGCAGGTCAGGCCTACTGGTGATGAACTTTTTCAGCTTTTGTTTATCTTAATTTATCTTTATTTCTCCCTCGTTTTTGAAGGATAGTTTTGCCAGATATAGAATTCTGAGGTGACAGTTGTTTTCTTTTAGCATTTTGAATATATTAACCCACTGCCTTCTGGACTCTAAGGTTTCTGATGAGAAATTAGCTGATAATCTTACTGAGGATTGCATGTATGTGATGAATCACTTCTCTCTTGTTGCTTTCAAGATTCTGTTTTTGGCTTTTGACAGTTTGATTATAATTTGTCTCAGTGGGCATCTTTTCAAGTTTATAAGCTTCTTGAAGATCCATGCCTTTCATTACATTTGGGAAGTGTTCAGCCATTATCTCTTTAGATATTATCTTTGCCCCTTTCTCTCTCTCTGTTGTGAGTCCCACAATGCATTTGTTGGTCCTCTTCAATGAGGTCCTACATGTCCCTTAGGCTGTATTCATTTCACTTCATTATTTTTTCTTCCTATTCTTCAAACTCAATAATTTCGATTGTTCTAGCTTTAAGTTTACTTAATCTTCTGCCCTCTCAAGTCTGCTTTTGAACCCTTAGAGTATAATTTTCATTTTAGTTATTGTACTTTTTAGCTTCATAATTTCTTTTTGATTCCTTTTATAATTTCTCTTTATGAGTATCATTATTTTGTTCATATATCATTTTCTTGCCTTTGTTCCTGTCTTTGTTTAGCTCTTTGGATATCTTTAAGACAGTTTTTAAAAAGCCTTTGTCTGGGGGTGCCTGGGTTGCTGAGTCATTTAGGCGACTGGCTGCCTTCGGCTCAGGTCATGATCCCAGAGTCCCAGGATAAAGCCCCACATTGGGCTCTCTGCTCAGCAGGGAGTCTGCTTTTCCCTCTCCCTCTGCTCATGCTCTCTCTCTCTCTTTCACTCATTCTCTCTCATATAAATAAATTTTTGAAAATCTTTAAAAAATAAAAATAAAAAGCCTTTGTTTAGTAAGACCAATGCTTGCAATATCTTCAGAAATGGTTTCTTTCAATTTCTTTTATTTATTTGAATAGGTAATACTTCCCTGTTTCTTTATATGCCTTGTGATATTTTGTTGAAAATTGGGCATTTGAATCTTATAATGGATAACTCTGGAAATAATTACCAGGATATGCTGTTTTGGTTTGTTTAGTTTTAAATTGCAGAGTGTCTTGGCTGGGGATCAGTCTGAAAACTTAAGGTCTTCCTTGGTCTTTTATTAGCCTGTATCTTTCCCTGGGTGTCTGTGATAGCTTTCTAAATTCCTCCTTACACATGTTTGCTCTTGATTGCCCCCTGCCTCTCCCTCCAAAAAGAGCCCAGGTTTGGCTCCTTTAAATCCCCTGGAAGCTGTTTCACACAATGAAGATCGAAACAATGGTAGCTAACCTCTCTTTGCACTTCAGTGACCATAAATAGCAATATGCAATTCAAATACAAGCTCTGAGATTTGGAGAGCAATATCCTTATTGCCCACTCTGGCCCCCCCAAGTGATACCAGGAATTCAGACCACCATCCCCACTGCTGCCTGTGATGGGGCTGGAACATGGGAGATGTATAGCTACCAGGACACTGAAGACTGAATTTGACCCATATTAAAAATGGCTTCCTGCAAGCATTTTTCTAGAAGTGTCAAGACTTCTAGAAAACTCTAGAGTTCCAAAATAATTACTTCAAACAGTTTCTGCCAGTACATTGTCCAGATCATGAGACAGAGTCCTAGTACTAGTCCTAGTCCTAGTACTTTCCTGACATCAAATCCCTGCTTTTTAATTAGAGGCATTTAAATTATTTACATTTAGTGTGACTATTAATATTTTGAACTTGAAAGATCTATCACCTCAATTATTTTTAATTTTTACATTTTTTTCTCTCTCTTATTTGTGTAAGTAAAAATTTATGATTTCATTTTATTACATTTATTTTGATAAATTGGTGGCTATTTTAAAGCATAATTAATTCAAATTTAAGTGATATTATAACACCTTTTCTTGTGTAACATAAGAATTGTTCAATGGTAAACTATAATTTCTTTCTTCCTAAATTTGTGCTATTGTTGTCATACATTTTATTTTATATATATATATGTTAAGTTTATTAAGTAAAATATTGTATGTTAAATATAAAAATATACATATATTTTAACATTAAGAATAAAAATATATGATTACATATAAATATAAATATATGTAATATATAAATATAATATAAAACATATATTATCATAAATGTCATATATATATATAATTGCTCCATACCACACTGTTATGTTTGTTTAAGTGGATCAACCATATTTTAAGTATTTTTAATTAAAAACATATTTACTCATGTATTATAATTTCTTTTTTTTAAAGATTTTATTTACTTATTTGCAAGACAGATCATAAATAAGCAGAAAGGCAGGCAGGCAGAGAGAGACAGGGAAGCAGGCTCCCTGATGAGCAGAGAGGTCGATGCGGGGCTCAATCCCAGGACCCTGAGATCATGACCTGAGCAAAAGGCAGAGGCTTAACCCACTGAGCCACCCAGGGGCCCCTCATGTATTATAATTTCTGATGTTCTTCATTCCTTTATGTATGTCCAATTTTCCATCTCATTGATTTTCTTCTTCATAAAAGTATTACTTTCAGGGCGCCTGGGTGGCTCAGTGGGTTAAAGCCTCTGTCTTCGGCTCAGGTCATGGTCTCAGGGTCCTGGGATCAAGCCTCACATTGGGCTCTCGGCTCAGCAGGGAGCCTGCTTCCCCCCTCTTTCTCTCTGCCTACCTCTCTGCCTACTTGTGATTTCTGGCTGTCAAATAAATAAATAAAATCTTTAAAAAAAAAAAAAGAATTACTTTCACATTTTTTGTATTGCAAGTCTTTTGATGATAGATATTTTTGCTTGTTGCAGAACTCTAGGGTGAAGTTTTTATTTCAGTTCTTGAAAGATGTTGTCCCACCTACTTTTCACTTGCACTATATCTAACAAGAAACCTGCAGTTCTTATAATTGTTACTCTGTAACATATCTTTTTCCTCTGGCGGCTTTTCAGATTTTCTCATAATCCTGAGTTTTCTGTATGGTATAATTTTTCTCTATTTTTATTTTATTTTATTTATTTATGACAGATAGAGATAGTGAGAGAAGGAACACAAACAAGGGGGGAGCTGGATAGGGAGAAGCAGGCTCCCTGCTGAGGAGGGAGCCCAATATGGGTTTGATCCCAGGACCCTGGGATCATGACCTGAGCCAAAGGCAGAGGTTTAGCCCACTGAGCCACCCAGGTGCCCCTATTTTTATTGTTCTTGAGGTTGATTGAGTATCTTGCAACTGTTTGTATATAGTTTTCATCAAATTTGGAAATTTGTAGGCCGTTAATGTATTCAAATACACATCTCTTTTGAGAATTCCAATAATTCATGTATTAGATTCATTAAAATATTACCTCAGCTCATTGATGTTCTGTTCACATTTTTGTCATTTTCTTTTCTTTTTGTATTATATTTTGTATACTTTCTACTTCAAGTTTACTGATATTTTTTCCTGTAGTATCTAATCTATTGTTAATCTCATCCACTATATTTTTCTTCTTACACATTAGTTTTTTTTATCAATAGAAGTTTAGTTTGGGTTTTGTCTCTTTATATCTTCCATGCCACTGTTTAATTTTTTGTATATTATGAAATATTTGACTCTGGCTACTGATTTAGCATCACTCTCAATTCTAGGTCAGTTTCAATATTGATTTTTTCCCTTTTTTTATTAGGTCATAATTGCTTGCATTCTTCTATGCCTGGTAATTTTCCTTGGATGCCAGATGTTATTTTTACCTTGTTGGGTGCTGGATATTTTGTATTCTCAAAATTATTCATGAGGGGTATCCTGGGAAGCAGGTCTTATTAAGATTTGCTAGGAGAAACGAAAGCAGTGCTCAGTGTGGGATGAATTATTCCTCCCTATTGAGGCAATTTTCTGGCTATTCTACCCAATGCTTTCTTTCTGGATTTTCTGGGTACTCTACCCAGTGCTTCATGATCATAAGGGTTTTCACACTCTGATTGATGAGACAAGCACTATTCTCTACCCTCTATGAACACTAGGTACTGTTATCTCTAGTTCTTCCAGGTAGTTCTTTTGCTAGTGTAGTGTAGTTCACTCTGCAGAGTGATAAGGATGTCTCTTTCTGGGTTCTGGAGCTCTCTCTGTAGATAGTCTCTCCCTCTCAGATACTCTGTTCTCTGAAACTTAGCTACTGTGACCTCTCTAAACTCTCCTCAAACACCTCTTCAACTCAGAGAACTTGTCATGTGCTGTGAGGGCTTCTCCTGCCAGCACCAGAAGAGATTTCCATACTGGAAATCCAGTGTAGTATGCATGGGTAATTTTAGAGATGATCTTGTTTTCTGTCATTTTTTTTTTCCCTCAGAGGTTACTACTCTTCATTCCCTGATGTCTGCTGTCTATCAAATCATTGTTTCGTTTATTTTTGGTTGTTCCAGTAAAGAAGGTAAATCCAATCGCTGTCACTCACCTTGATAGAAAACAAATTTCTGTGTCATTAGTGGTACTAATGACAGAAGTTCAGAATGTTGTTTATCCCTTCCTCTACAGTCACCCTAGACCCTGATGCTGGCAACACATAAAGGAGCCTTTTCTTCATTAGCCACATGAAGGCTGTCCTCACACCCCACATGAAACTACAGTATCCAGATCATAACTGATGGGAAGTATTTGGATAATAATCTGAACATCCAGTAAGAATTCATTGAGCATGAGAGACGTATTTTTTTTTCTTAATTTTTCCAGCTACTCTGGAAAATCTGGTGTCCAGCTTCCAAAAAGAGCTGTCAGGAAGAATTTGGCAACTGTGACAGATAGGAGCATGGTTCCAATAGCAGATCTAATCTGTTTCTGTAGGTACCTTTTAAATTGACTTAATGGATTCAATTCCAGTGTTCTCCCATTATACCTTTTAAGGAGAAATGGGCCTTTTATTGTCAAAATCTGACATTTTGAGTGCTTGTTTATAAACTATACATATTTTAGTTTTATTGAGCTAGATTTTTCCCACCTGTTCCTGAAAGAACTGGTTTCACTTAAAGTTGTGGAAGAAATCGCACCTGAAATTAGTATTGATGAGAAATTGTGGTCACCTTCCTGACCACTGTTACCCAAAGTGAAAAAGAAACAGCTCTGACATTCATCCTAATGGTTCATTGGCTTTGGAGTTGGTTAATGTGACCACTAAGCCAATATTCCACTTTTTTACAAAGATTTTAATCCCATCTGACACTAAGATGCATATATATTAATTCGATTTCTGTGACAGTAGACATAAATAAGAAACTATCTAAGGACAAATCAATAATTTACTTATCAGACATTTATTGATGTAAGAGGATTTTTCTCATAAAAGTGACTTTTGTCTTTTTTTAAAATTACTTTGAATATATTTCTATTATGCATCTTGTATATTAAAATGTTTTATGTTTACTTGTGTTTTTTTCCTAAAAAAGAAATTTCCCAAGAATGATCCATTCAGCTTGTACTTTTGTTGGGTTATGTTACAAGGATATTTCCTGGAAAGTTAAGATCATTTCCCATGACATGAACCTCAAAAACTTGGGAATTTATCCCAGAATTTATGGACACATCTTACCTGAAACTGAAGTGAGAAAATCTGAGTTTTGTGGTTTTTTTAAAGATTTTATTTATTTATTTGACAGACAGAGATCATGGGTAGGCAGAGAGGCAGGCGAGGGGTGGGGGAAGCCGGCTCCCCACTGAGCAGAGAACCTGATGCAGGGCTCGATCCCAGGACCCTAGGATCATGACCTGAGCCGAAGACAGAGGCTTAAACCACTGAGCCACCCAGGCGCCCCCAAAAATCTGAGTTCTAATTAGACTTCTGCTGATTGTTTCCTCTTCTAGATGTGTTCACTTGTTCCCTGAGTAGCTCTCAGTTAGCTACTTTTCTTGTACAAGATTTATTGTTTTCCCTGTGAGAGTATCCCTCTGTAAGTAGATTATCCAGTCTTCTTCCTTTTACTTCTCTGACATTTCTAGCACTACCTGAACCCCTTGATCATTAATTTGCATGTTTCTTTTTACTGCCCTACCTGTAAAATTAAAAGGCAAGAGTAAATAAGCAGTTACTCTCTTGGGAAGGAAGGTCCCCTCCTGTGTGGTCAGTGAGGAGCCCTGGTGCCCTTCAGAGTTACCTCTTGCTGCTTTGATGCTCAAAAGGAGGCAGGGTAAGCCAGCATCCCTCTCCACCCGCCATCTAGGGAAAGCAATTCTATGAAGCTTGACAACCCTCTTCCTATGTGGTGAGTAGGACAACTTCCTAAAAGCACTCCACTGTTTTTGAGTAATAGTCCTTCTACAGTGTGGTGTTCTTTATATCATATATATCTGGGTATCGCTAGCACGGACGATAGTACCCAACACAGAGTCAGGATTCAGCAATTAGAAGGATGAATTAAAAAGTGAGTCCTGCAATGCAACCTCCCTATAACCAATGCTCTTTCCTTGGAATTTCCTGATACTTTTAAGGTCTTCTTATACCACCTCTTACTGCATCTGAGAAATAGGGTAATGTGATTTAAAGCCAGGAGACCTGGATTCATAAACTTCACCACTTGCTAACTTTTAGTCATGTGTGCCCCAGATCTCTCTGTAAATGCGAGCAAGAGCAGATACCCATAAGGGCTGGTGTAAGCCTTTTAACATAGTACTTGATTCATCAGAGGAATCACTTACTGGCTGTTGGTCTTCCCTCTCACTTTGCAACTTTATTGGTTGTTAATGATGTCAGACTTTAAAACAAGGTTTTTGAATTCGTGTTTACGTTATAGCTGCTTAGGGAAAGTTATACTTATGTGTGATCAAAATGCCTACCTTTACTACTTCTTTCTTATCTTCTGCTCCCCAGCACAGAGGGTCCCATGGCTTATATATCAGGTTTGGTCTTTACTGTTGTAAGCAGCAGCACAGGAAGGAGCCTGGACAAGAAGCTAGCACTGGGAGTCCTGGTCCTGACTAATTTCTCACATTTCTTTCAGAGGTGAAAATGTGTTCAGGCAAGGAAAATAGACCATAAATTTGAAACACTCATAGAATATAAACGTTCTCTTATGAAACCTACATGTGACATCAGAGAAGGGCAGAGTGCCTTAATAGTTAAATGGAAAGGCCTTTTAAAAGGCCTCAACTTGTCTGTCAACAATCCCGGTTCTGAGGACAGCACACCTTCTACCTGAAGCAAAATTGTCTTTTGGACAGAACGCCTTTATTACAAAGCAGCGCTCTGCACATGTAGCCTAAAGCCCAATTATAGCAAATTGGCAAACAGTGAAGACATGTGTGTGCCAAAAAAGACTTCAAAGCCATGATGCAGAGCCCAGGGGACTCAATGCAAAGTTTTTCCAAGCTTAAAAAAACAATGTAGTGCAAAACCTGTCAGAATTCAATTTTCCCCCCACACACGAAAAGTGTCTATGGGTTTGGCAGGGAAATGTGTTTAAAGCACAAGTAAGAAACTAATGAAAAAAGATCGTTAAACATTGGCTGTGTTTTTCATATGATGCAATGCAGAGGGAAAAGGGGAATTGGAAGCCAAAGTGGCAAAAACTCATGTGTAAAAAGCAGTATTATACTCATATGGATGAGATTCCATAAGAAAGAGAGAGAACCTTACTGGAAAGATCCCTTAAAGATAGATTTAATCTCGTTCCAGCAAAGACATTTGTCTGACATTGAAGACACTTGTTGAAAGAATTGGGACTATAAACATCACTTTTTGTGCACATCTGATTTCCCCTCACCTTTTTGACAGTGTGTCCTGGCTTTCGTTCACACATAAAAACCAATCCTGTTTCCCCTCTGCCAGCAGTTAGATCTGGACCTTTATTTGTGCTAATCTCACCATGCAATTTTCGATTGGAAGACATTCTGCCACCATCTGCTGTTGCTTCTGGAGTTTGTTTGCTGGCCCTAGTATTCTCAAGAGCGGTCCTCTCTCCGTCCCACCCTGTCCTAGGATTCAGGGTGCTAGAGCATTTTGCAGAAAAATGTATCAGAATGATTAGGGAGAGGATGACAGTAGGCTGGAAACAGGCAGTTGGGAAAAAAGACCTCAAGAATTTCTGTTTGGGGGGCACCTGGGTGGCTCAGTGGGTTAAAGCCTCTGCCTTCGGCTCAGGTCGTCATCCTAGGGTCCTGAGATCGAGTCCTGCATCGGGGTCTCTGCTCAGCAGGGAGCCTGTTTCCTCCTCTCTCTCTGCCTGCTTCTCTGTCTACTTGTGATCTCTGTCTGTCAAATAAATAAATAAAATCTTTAAAAAAAAAAAAAAAAGAATTTCTATTTTACCCCCTAACCAGGTACTTCCTTTTCTCTTTGAGAATCACTGAATCCACAGACTTTCTCCATTCCAGACTTGGAAAAGCATAAAAAGAAAGTTAGTGAAGACTGTTGAAATGAAGCCCACCAGAAGCATCGATTCCCGAGTCCAGCTCATGTCTGTACAAGACTGCACAGCACCCTCACCTCATTCATTTTCTTCCTGGCTTGGAAAATCATTCCTGTGCAAAGAGGATGTCTTTGTTTAATACAAGAAGCTAGCATAGAGATTATGCGTGTGTGAGAATGCATGGATGTTTTACAGAAACCCCATATACAATCTGGATTTTTCTCAGAAGTCCATGTCTCCTTTCTTTGACTGCATTAGCAGGTTAAAAGAAATAGATTTTTTTTTCTTGGTGAATAACATAATTAATTATGCAATGGGGTGTTTTACACACTCTCCTACCATCTTGCCCATGCTTTCCCAATCTGTGCCAAATATTACCACCCTTGAAGAGATTCATTTTATTCTGAGGAGGATTGTTGTTCTATTCCACCCTAAAAAGGACATTTTTCAACTCTTATTGGTCAACAACATCAATATGATATTATAAAAAAGTTGGGACCCTGGCCTAAACCAAGTTCATGTTTTAGTTTATTATAATGCCAATAATAGTAGCAGTAGCCAGAATTTCTTGAGCAGCTATTATGTGCCATGTTCAGTGGTATTGACTTATTTGCGTTATATCATCTTCCTCATTATCTCAATCTAGTCAAGAGCAACAAAGTAGAGGAATTACCAATGGACTGACAGTCATTTTCCAGAGCTCACTCTTCTAGTTTTAGCTCTTTTCTTCTATGTGGTTTGTGATCTTGAGCCAGTCATACCTGGATCAGAAAAGAAGGGAGGGGAGGGCACTGGGTAGACATAGGAGAGTAGCAAGGGAAAAGGTCAGTGATTGCTAAGATTTTTTCTAGCTCAAAAATATTTATGATTTAAAATAGATCCCCAGGGTCTAAAACAATGGAGTCAGTAGACTTTGGATTGCTTGCTGGCATAGGACAGCTTTATCAATGCACTATTAAGGTATGGCATTATAAATTCTAGTAATCGTAAGTCGGGGTGGGGGGGAAGGACCGTAACTCAGGACTCTTAAATTTGGAGATGTGGGGAGTGTTTCCAGAAAGAAGTTAAGTCTGGCTTAGAGTTATTATATTCCATTTTGAGGGAACTTGTTAATGTAATCCAGCAACCGAGAGAATCACGTGAAGTGTTTAGATAACCAGAGGTTTTATTTTACCTTCCAATAGGCAGAAAACTGAAGTGTAAGTGACACTGGCTAATTTTGAGCCATTTATATCACTTTCTGGCAATGACATTAATTACACTATCAGAGCAAAGGCATGCTTTTCCATAAAGAAAATTAACATAAAAACATTATTTGGATCTGTGTAATGGCACATTTGCTAAGATACCACTAGTCAAAACTGGGATTTAGTAAGAATTACTAGAAATGTGAAGTTATCAGTGTACAGACTTGGTGGAGAGTTTTATTGCGCAGTCAAGTTTTGTCATAGGCGTATTGCCAGTGTAACATTTCTGATGCAATGATAGTGTAAAAAGATGCTGGAAAAATATTGAACAGATATCTAGAAAGTTTCTCCTTCTAGAACAATGCTTTATATTATATAGTGAGCACTCTTCTGTGGCTTCTAGCTCAATATTCTAAATCTGGAATGTGTATTTCTTCTCCTGTGTCTTCCATCTCCTTACCAAATAGACTAAGGTCATTTGTATGGCCTTCAACCTAGAGCCTATGAAAATATGCTTATAGGGCGCCTGGGTGGCTCAGTGGGTTAAGCCGCTGCCTTCGGCTCAGGTCATGATCTCAGGGTCCTGGGATCGAGTTCCGCATCGGGCTCTCTGCTCAGCAGGGAGCCTGCTTCCCTCTCTCTCTGCCTGCCTCTCCATCTATTGTGATTTCTCTCTGTCAAATAAATAAATAAAATCTTTAAAAAAAAAGAAGAAAATATGCTTATAAAAGTGAAGAAATGGAGGTAGTGTGAGGAAAGGAAAGTGGGTGCTTCTTGCTCAAGTAAGAAGGGAAGTGTCTCTTGAGAGACTGATTTAGGAACTCTTCCTTTCCTTGGCAGCTTGGCCTCATGAGGTGAGGGACTTTAGCATTCCAACCAGCCTGGGTTCCCATGGGCCTTGGCTCACTCTCTGTGGGACTGCCAGTTACGAAACCTCTCAGAGTTTTGGCTTCTCCATCCTCTTGTTGGTTGGATAATATTTACCCCCGTGGAACGAATGAGGTGTTAATGCAAATTGTAGACATAATGGGCCTGGCAGAAAAGCTCTAGAACTCTGTGAAGACATACAAAAGGCAAAGCAGGCACCCAGTGCACATAGTGGGGCTGTGTTCATAATTACAATAGTTAAGGTTTATTGAAACCTTATTCTTGTCAAGTTCTAATCAATGCATTGAATTCCCCTACCCTGTCCCAACTTTGTAATGTAAGTTCTAGTATTTCCACTTTAAAGATAAGAAAAGTGAGGTGTTTTTGAGTGATTGACCCCAAGCCACATGATAGGAATGGCAGAGGCAGAATTTGAAGTCAGACCGAATGGAAACCCATAGTCCAAATTGCTGGCTTACCCCATTTTCCTACCACACACGAAGGTAATGAGATCCACAGAAAAATGGTTAAAACAAGCATTCGGGGGCAACATTAGCCAGTGCCAATGATATGTTTACAAGGACAACCTTTGGTTTAGGGAAAGTGTAAACTAATGAGTTCTCCAAACCAAGGACTTGCAGATAGATTTTTAGAAGCAGAGTCTTGAGCTTCCAAACTGAGGAAGGAAAGCATATTTCAGCTGAAGCTGAGGGGAAGGAAGGAGGGACCTCTCCAGAGACCTAGAAGCTTGACAAGCTTGGTCTAAGCCTAAGGGTGGAATAGACTGAAACAGGGAGACCGGCTCTTGAGGTCTCTGAGGTGACTTGGCGTTGTTTGTATACAATTTATACTGTAGAGCCTCGGGTAGGTTCTTCTCAGTTCTGACCGCAAATGAAAACCCACAGGGGAGCTTTCGAATTGTTCTGCCAGCTTTGGCCCCACCTGAAGAGATTCCAGGCTCTGAGGTAGGACCAGGCCATGGTATTTTAAGAGGGCCTCAGGTAGCTCCAAGATTGGAGAGAGACTACAGGAGCCACGGTAGGTTCCAAGTAGCAAAGAGGAAGAGAAAGTGGGGAAAAGTGAATCCAGTGCCTCAGGTCTCTGTTTCATCCTTGTACCCTTTAATCACCTTGTTACCCTGGACCAGCATTCTCTGAGCCCCCAGCCTTTCACCAAATGCTGCCCCCACCATCACTGCATCCTTCAGGGATGGCTGCACAGAGCCACAGCTGTCCCTCTGCGCTGAATTTTCTCTCAGAGGCAAGTCTGCCTGCAGCCACCAGTTCTAAACAAAATGCCTCTCCTAGCCCTTTGATCCTGAAGGGTTATGAAGCAGGCACATCGGAGCAGGCGGTGGAGGGCGTGGGAGGCAGGACTCCAGTGGAAACGTCAGGTCCTGGGGAGCCACCTTTTAGGGTCTTTCAGGGGCGTACATAGGGATTACCTGAAGTATTGATCCCCAAAATAGTCTTCTCCCCAGGCCCCACCTAACTTGAAAATCCTGAATCTTCAGAACTGGGGGCCAGGAAATCGGCATTCTACCAAGTTCTTCAGGTATACAAGAAACCACAAAGAGAAGTACTTCATAGCACATTCCAGTGGGTAGGCGAGCTCGCTGTTACCACTTTGAACCGATTGATAGGATTATAGAGCTTTATTTGTTCTAACTCCCCCATGTCCTTCCTTCCTGCTTTTGTTCATTCGACAAATATTATTAATAGGCACCTATCATTTCTGTTCTTTCTGAAGAAGACAAAATAACTCTCCCCTCTTCAAGGGCCAATTTCATCTTATTCAAATGTTGCTCAGCCCTTATCAGGAACCATGTGCATTGGGCAAATTGCTGTTTCTATGTGTCAGTAGCTTTGTCTATAAAGTTAGCACAATAATAGCACAGTAGCCCTATAAGAGCCTCAATAAAATGCCTACATGGAATGGCGCGTGGGTGGCTCAGTCAGTTAAGCATCTGCCTTTGGCTCAGGTCATTATTATGGGGTCCTGGGATCAAGTCCCACATTGGGCTCCCTGCTCAGCAGGGAATCTGCTTCTCCCTCTGACCCTCCCCGCTCTCATGCTCTCTCTCTCTTTCTCTCTCAGTAATTAAAAAAAAAAACTTTAAAAAGCAAAAAACAGAATGAAACTCAACCATTCTCTGACACCATACAAAGATAAACTCAAAATGGATAAAAGACCTCAACGTGAGGCAGGAATCTATCAAAATCCTAGAGGAGAACATAGGCAGTAATCTCTTCGATATCGGCCACAGCAACTTCTTTTAAGATATGTCTTGACAAAGGAAACAAAAGCAGAAATCAACTTTTGGGACTTCATCAAGATAAAAAGCTTCTGCACAGCAAAGGAAACAGTCAACAAAACAAAGAGGCAACCCACAGAATGGGAGAAGATATTCGCAAATGACACTACAGACAGAGGGCTGATATCCAAGATCTAGAAGGAACTCCTCAAACTCAACACACACAAAACAGATAATCACATCAAAAAATGGGCAGAAGACATGAACAGACACTTCTCCAAAGAAGACATACAAATGGCTAGCAGACAACATGAAAAATGTTCATCATCATTAGCCATCAGGGAGATTCAAATCAAAACCACATTGAGATATCACCTTACACCAGTTAGAATGGCCAAAATTAGCAAGACAGGAAACAACATGTGTTGGAGAAGATGTGGAGAAAGGGCAACCCTCTTACACTGTTGGTGGGAATGCAAGTTGGTGCAGCCACTTTGGAAAACAGTGTGGAAATTCCTCAAGAAATTAAAAATAGAGCTTCCCTATGACCCTGCAATTGCACTACTGGGTATTTACCCCAAAGATACAGAAGTAGTGAAAAGAAGGGCCACTTGTGCCTCAATGTTCATAGCAGCAATGGCCACAGTCACCAAACTGTGGAAAGAACCAAGATGCCCTTCAATGGATGAATGAATAAAGAAGATGTGGACCATATATACAATGGAATATTATGCCTCCATCAGAAAGGATGAATACCCAACTTTTGTATCAACATAGATGGAAGAAATTATACTGAGTGAAATAAGTCAAGCAGAGAGAGTCAATTATCGTATGGTTTCACTTATGTGTGGAGCATAAGGAATAACATGGAAGACATTTGGAGATGGAGAAGAGAAGTGAGCTGGGAGAAATCGGAAGGGAAGACAAGCCATGAGAGACTGTGGACTCGGAGAAACAAACTGAAGATTTTGGAGGGGGTAATGAGGGGTGGGATGAGCCTGGTAGTGGGTATTATGGAGGGCATGTATTGCATGGAGCACTGAATATGGTGCACAAACAATGAATTCTGGAAAAAAATAAAATGAAATGAAATTCAAAAAAACAAAAAACACCTACACAACTTTTCCCAGTACCTTGTCTGCCTGTAGGAGGAGTCTTTTCCTTCACAAATATTCTCACTTCCTTTCAGTGCTAATGAGAAATTAGGAAATAGAATTGTTCTTGGTCTAATGAGAATGTTTCCAATGTCATTTGTATCTATTCAGCATTGTTTTGATGAAACAATGACTGGCATTGAGTTGATCAAAGATTTTCAAACTTTCATGGCATAAGAATTCCTGGGGTTGGGGACTAGAGGACAAGTTTTTAAAGTGCTTACCCCTGGGCTTCACACCATCTGGAGATGCAGAATGCCCAGAGCTGGGATCTAGGACCTGACATCTTACCAGTATCTCTAGGTGATAGAAAAACATCTCAGCTAAAGAAAGATTGAGTTAATCCCCTGTGTGATGCAAAGAAGCATAAATTTCAACCCTGGTTCTTAGGAGAATTTCAGAGATCGCCGAGATGACTTCTATACTCCTACAAGTAGGAAATTAGTCCCCACCAAATAAGATAAGGCATATGAGGTAGCTGGGTACAAATCACACATGACTGTAAAAATGCAAGGGAGCTCTCAACACTTGAGTTAAGTAAGAGGTAAAAACTTGAGGAGAGAAGAGAGGCCAATGTGGACACAACATGCTGTGGGAAGGGTCTGAGTGTGGGGGCATGAGGAGCTTAAACCAGGAGGCAGGATTATTCATGAAAGGAAAGGATCTGGACACTAGCTGGAAGATGGTTGTGATCTGGAGCTGCTGGGAGTAGGGAATGACAGTTCTTGACCAGGACTTGGGTTCATTTGGAGAAGCAGAAAGGAGATAGCGGGACAGAACCATGAACCATTGATGGCCATACAGGAAGTGAATGTGCATTACTTCTTATGAAAGATGAGTTTACCTGTGAATTCCTGCCTCAGTGTGGTTTATTTTTGCACACGTTGAACTCATGAAAGCAATCAGGGAGCATGCACAGGAACCCTGAGGACACAGCACTTTGGGGGATGAGATGGAACTTGCAGCCTTGGATATTAAGGGAGTGGAATGGATTATAAGGCTCTGATACTTTTGTGGATGTTCAGAATGCAGGCATTGGAATTCCTCCAAAGATACGGCCCAGTGTTCTCACCTGTGTGGTGGTAATACTGGTGTAAGTGCCAGGTAGTGAGTAGAATCAGAGTTTGCAGTTTACAATTCAGGGGCCTATCTGGACATCAAAATCTTACACACGCAATAATTCCATGAGCTCCCTAGAACCCGTTCTCTCTGTATGTTTTACCTTTAGTTTACAGCTTTTTCTGGTTCATTTAGAAGGTGATGGAAGGAAAACATGACTCCTTTCATAGAAAAGAGCAGTCCACAATGCACCAGAGCTGCCAAACATTTTATTAAAATAGAGATCCCTACAGGGCAGCAGCTCTGTTTTTCATTTTGATGAATTTATTGTCCAATACCCAGTTAGTGAGTATTCAAACTCCAACAGTTTCAAATTGTGAAAGCTCGGGAAATTTTTCCATCATTAGCACACTTCTAAGAAATTGGGAAAAGTTTATATCAAGTAATAATTCGATATCCTGTCTCCAACTATTGAAATTTGAAGTTCTGTGACATATGACTATCTACAAGATCGGTTTTATTTTAATTAAATGCCATCATGCTATTTCAAGTTTTCCTAGACTTATTCGTTGTTAAGTTTGTCTTGGGATAAGACCATATTTTATGTCTTTATTCTGTCCTTTGCTTATAAAATCTGCTTCTATAATAACAAGTCCTTGTGATGTAATTGCTTAGTCGTTTGACTTTTGGATAGATTATTATTTTTTTTTTTTACCAGAAACTACTTTTCCTTTTGACTTTGTTAAAGAAAAAAGATAGTTAAAATACTCATTTAGAAGTTAAAGCCATTATTCATTTCATGTGCTTCAAGAAATCCCTCAAAATTTTAGCTCACTGAGTGGAAGAAGGTTGAGTTTTTATGAGGCAAAGAGAGGAGAGGGGTACACAACTGTGGTCTTGTCCAAGGCTGTGTTTGCCTTTATCTGTAAGTGCTGCATAATGTGTAGCTGAAATTATTGGAAGATAATGCCAGTTTCTTTTGTCTTTTTCTCAGAATGGGTGATGCAACCACCTCTTGGCAGTTCTCAGAATAATTCTTTAGAAAACCCTTTGTAAGCCTTGTGTTGCGCTAATGTGTAAGGCCTGTTAAGGTTCAGTGTATTAAAGAAAAATGGGAAAAGAGCACAGAGAGAGAAAAGAAAGAAGGCAAGGATGCTTGTCTAAGGAAGGAAAACTGGATTTAATATTGTTTTAAACATTAAAACGGGCAAAATGCATAACCAAAGGAGTGCCGAATCTATTCTGTATAAATTATAAATTCGTTTAATCAAAACTCTTTATATCAGTTATAGAAATGAACATCTAAGAATTCAAGGACATGAACAAAGAAAGAAATGTGGCAGAGAGTGGAATTGTTTTTAATAATCTTTAAAATTACAGTAGTGATGCATGCTCATCAGAAAAAGGCTAAATCAGCCAGAAATATAAATATGTATATAGTATGTGAGAGAATTAAATCAAAAGCTTTCCTCCTCTGCTTTGTTGCTATCTGAAACTAAATTCCTTTCCACCAGAGATAGCTGAGTCCAATAATAAGTATCTTTCCAAATATTTTCCCAGTATATTTACATACACATAAGAACATATATAAGGTCAGAGTAAGGCTGGAAGGGTAACACCTAAATGCATAAGCAAAGTGAAAAAGTCAGTTCCAAAAGGCCATATCCTGTATGATTTCACTTATATGACATTTTAGAAAAGGCAAAGTGTACAGATGGAAAATATATCCATGGTTTCCAATAGTTTGTGGAGAGGGGTGGTAGAAGGCTGAATAGGTGAAGAATGGGGCATTTTAAGGTGGCAAAATTACTCTGTATGATTCTATAGTGGAGGCTACACGACACCAAACATTTGTCAAAACCCACTGAACTTTATAGCATATATAGTGAACCTTGAAGTATGCAAATTTAAAAATAATCAAAAAGGAGATTGGAAGATGCCAGCATGGAATGCAGACTGGGGAAAAATAATCTGTGTTCCAAATGTATGATATAACATCACTGAAAAGATAGGAAGAAAGGTGTTTACTTAAGTAACTTTGAACATGAGTAGAATTGTAAGACTAGAGACAAAAAGAACAGTCCATTAAGTATTATACTCTAGTTGATAAAGTTGTTTACTGTAGAGCTCTGTGTTAATAATCCTGAGACCACTGTACATGTATACTGGGATTAAATGAATAAGTAAATGCAAGGCAGATTGGAGGCCAGGTTTCTTACTGTCTGAGTGCAGGTTCACAGATAAGCAAGGGCAGAAGGCTAGGACCATTTGACAGCAGTGCAGAGACATCAGCATGAACTCAGGTGTATGTTAGTGTAGACACAGATGGTTACATACACAAATATATACAGATACGTGTGTGTGCATGGGTTAATATGCACGCAAGTACTTCCTTGCTCTGTCAGCAGAGAGGGCATGCAAGTGGTGACACCCCAGTGGCAATGAGCACACTTAGTGCCCAGAACTTGGTTTCTAATACCATTCTCCCACGAAAGGAACCAGGGCTCCTTGCAGAAATGGCTGATTCTAGGGTTTAGTCAAGGACTATGAGTCTGGAGCCCATTTTAGTGCCAGAAAATAACAAAGTAATAGACGTGTCAAAGGAAAGCTAGAGTAAACTGAAAGAATTCATAGTGGTCAAAGCTCGAACAATTTGAACAACCAAATAAATAAAGCAGTATTGGATTAAAACCATATCCATGGGTGCATATGGATACAAATACACATAAAAAACAGATCCATGAGTCCACAGGGATCTAAGCAAATGATTTAATACAAAAGAAGGGAGAAGAGACAGTTCTCTCCTGTGAAAGAATTCCACATCATTCATTGTTGATACTGACCCCTCAGGAAAGCGGGGCATAACTTCCCACCCTGTTAGTATGGGCAGAACACAGTAACTTCTTTCCAAAGTGTAAGATAAGGACAGGAGGTAAAGATCAACTTCACAGTGGAAAAACCTAGCAAACACTACCTCAGCTCTGTGGTCAGAATTAATCTCATCGATAATAAGTCATGTTGAAGGCATGTATCCTTTGTGTGACATCACGAGAATGGTACTTGACCTCTGTGGTCTTCCTACCCCCACCCACATCTGTAACTCTTGCTAACCATGAGCAAACAAACAAACTACAACTAGGGGTCAGTCTACAGAATATCTGTCAAGGTCATCAGAAACAAGAAAAATCTGAGAAGATGTTACAATCTGGAGGAGCTTAAGGAGACATGATGACCAACTGTGATGCCCCATTATTGATGGGATTCCAGAGCAGAAAAAGGACATTGGGTAAAAACTAAGGAAATCTGAAAAATAGAATGGACTTTGGTTTTAAGAAAAACATGCTAGTATTGGTTCACTAGTGGTAACAAAGGTACTATGCTAATTTAAGGTGTTAACAATAGAGGAAACTGGGTGTGGGGAAACCTCTGTGAAATCTTTGCAAGTTTTCTGTAAATCTCAAATTATTCCAAAATTTAAAACTTACTTTAAAATACCCCTTGCAACATTTTATATGTCAAATATATAGAGATATTCTTTATCTGCAATGTAATGGATACACCATAACTTACTTGGGCATACCCTGTCATGGTCAATTAGAGATTTAGTAGCTTTGTCCTACTAGCACCCATGCCCAATAAACATTCTTAAATATGCATGCATGTGCAAGGATTTGTCTATATCTAACACATAAACCCTACAGAAGCTTTGACAAGTACATAGAGGAAGCTATACTTAAGAAGTAAATGCAGGGGACACCTGGGTGGCTCAGTCAGTTAAATGTCTGCCTGCGGCCCAGGTCATGATCCCAGGGTCCTGGGATTGAGCCTCGCATGGGGCTTCCTGCTCAGTGGAGATCTTTCTTCTCCCTCTCCACTTTGCTCGTGCCCTCTCTTGCTATCTCTGTCTCTCTCTCAAATAAATAAATAAAATCTTTAAAAAATAGAAGTAAATAAAAATAAAGAAATCCATCATCTTAAAAAAAAACAATCAAAATGTTCTAAAAGTAGATCTTGAAGGGTTTTATGTCACCTTCCTATTGCCTTTATTTTTAGTACAACTTCCCCGCAGATTAATGATGTTTGTTTCTTTCTTCTCCTGTAAAATATTCCATTTCTGAATTTCTAGAGCACTTGGCTTATTTATGCAATGAAATACCACCCAGAAATTAAGATGACTTCTATTAAATGTGCTTGAGAGTATATACAAATATGACCATTTATGACCACTTATATAAAGTCAAATTCATATAACAATAGTATGCATTATTTATGGATGTAGAAATGTGTAGTAAAAGTGAGTAGATGCTTATGGAAATGATATACACTAATCTCAAAATAGCGTTTGGTGGAGAAGGGAGAGGAGAAGCAAGAGAATCATGGAGAAGGCCACTGACTTTTTTTTTTTTTTTTTTTTTTTTTGCTTTAGCATAAGAGAAGCTGCAATGTGTCAGAATGCTAGTATCAGTTTTATCTAAGCAAAGGGCATTTATTTGTGTGTTTTATTAGTTCTGTCTATACATCCAATTTTTAAAATTTAAAATAATTTTATTTATATGTGGTTGAGTTCAATCCATTGCATTGCGACACATTTTTACAGGACCCGTCTTCCCTCTGATACTTCAAAGATGGACTTTATCTTGCCTGTATTGGTACTTGTTAAATGCACATAAATGTATTCACTTCTCCCTTTTCTTTTTCTCCAGACACTTTGTATTTCCTTGTTTTTTAAGATTTATTTATTTTATTTGAGAGCATGCATGCCCATGTGGTGGGAGGGGCAGAGGGAGAGAGAGAGAGAGATTCCCAAGCAGACTCCCCCAGGAAGCAAGGAGGCCACTGCGGGGCTCTGTCTTAGGATTCTGAGATGATGACCCGAGCCAATAACAAGAGTCAAATGCTAAACCAACTGGGCCACCCAGAAGCCCCTGATACTTTGTTTCTTTTTTTTAAATTCTTTTTTATTTTTTCATTGTTCCAAGATTGATTATGCATTGCAGCCAGTGATCCATGCAATATGTGCCCTCCTTAATACCCACCACCAGGCTCACCCATCCCTCCAGCCCCCTCCCTTCCAAAACCTTCAGTTTGTTTCTTAGAGTCCACAGTCTCTCATGGTTTGTCTCCCCCTCCGATTTCCTCCAATTCACTTTTCCTTTCCTTCTCCTGGTGTCCTCCATGTTATTTCTTATGATCCTCAAGTGAAACCATGTGATAATTGACTTTCTCTGCTTGACTTATTTCACTCAGCATAATCTCTTCCAGTCCCATCCATGTTGATACAGAAGTTGGGTATTCATCCTCTTTGATGGATGTGTAATATTCCATTGTATATATAACCCATATCTTCTTTTTCCATTTGTTGAAGGGCATCTTGGCTCTTTCCACAGTTTGTTGCTGCTATGAACATTGGGGTGCATATGACCCTTCTTGTCACTGCATCTGTATCTTTGGGGTAAATACCTAGTAGTTGCCTGATTTCAAGCTTTACTACAAAGCTGTGATCACCAAGACAGCATGGCACTAGCACAAAAATAGACACACAAACCAGTGGAACAGAGTGGAGAGCCCAGATATGGACCTGCAACTCTATGGTCAAATAATCTTTGACAAAGCAGAAAAAAAAATCCAGTGGAAAAAAGACAGTCTCTTCACTAAATGGTGCTAGGAAAATTGGACAGCTATGTATAGAAGAATGAAACTTGACCATTCTCTGACACCACACACAAAGATAAACTCAAAATGGATAAAAGACCTCAATGTGAGGCAGGAATCTATCAAAATCCTAGAGGAACATAGGCTGTAACCCCTTTGACATCCGCCACAGCAACATCTTTCAAGACATGTCTCCAAAGGCAAAGGAAACAAAAGCTAAAGCAAACTTTTGGGACTTCATCAAGATAAAAAGCTTCTGCACAGGAAAGGAAATAGTCAACAAAACAAAGAGACAACCCAGGGAATGGGAGAAGATATTTGCCAATGACACTGATACTTTGTTTCAATCAAAGCAAGGCCATATAAGAGAATGAAAAGGAATTCAAGGAAGATATTATTCCCTCAATCATTCACCAAAATAGTGCACAGCTCTTAGGCTGTCTTTTATTTCTCCATACTCTAGGTAATAGATGGTGTTTTAGTGCCTTCAATAGTGCATGTGAAGAAAAAAAATTCAGGGCTCTATGTAGTGTTTCTCTTAAGTACTGTCATTGTTGAGTGGACAGTTAAAAATGCATCATAGTTATAAAGGGGATAAGGAAAGAAGCTTCAGGTAGTTTTTGTTAGAAGAAATCTCCAAAATCTATAAAAAGTGAATAATTCAAAGTCACACATACAACAGGAAAATTACTTATTTAAAATTAAAGAATCTGAAAACTAAAATTATTTTTAATTAAAAAGACAAAAATACTAAGACAAATTAATGGAAACATTTTTTGTCCTTTTTTTAAAAGATTTTATTTATTTATTTAGAGAGATGGGGAGAGAGCACAAGCAGGGTCAGAGGGAGGAAGCAGGGAGCCCAAAGCAGAGCTCCATCTCAGGGCCCCAAGATCATGACCTGAGCCAAGCCTAACGAACTGAACCACCCAGGTGCCCTAACATTTTCTGTCTTAAAAACAGAAATTCTCAGGCATCTGGGTGGCTCAGTGGGTTAAAGCTGCTGCCTTTGGCTCAGCTCATGATCCCAGGATCCTGGGATCGAGCGCCGCATTGGGCTCTCTGCTCAGCAGCGAGCCTGCCTCCCTTCCTTTCTCTCTGCCTATCTGTGATCTCTGTCTGTCAAATAAATAAATAAAATCTTTAAATTTTTTTTAAAAAAAGAAAAATAAAAATAGAAATTCTCAGATACTTCTGAGGACCGGTGCACACTCTCACACCTTATGCCTCTACCCATGCAATGCGATATAATGGAACAGATGTTCCCAACATTGGCTGCAAGGTCATGAAAGATCATAAAGACTTTCCAAATCTTGAAAAAAAAAAAGTTCTATCATATTCAGAATAAAAGTGTCTTAATTTAAGACATACTCCATTTCCTTAAAAATAGTGACCTATATAACACAAAAGAAGTACAACGATTTCAGTCCAGTCCAGTTCCAAAAGTCTGTGGAACCACTGATTTATTTGGGTTAGATATAGATGTTAACTTTCAAGTTTTATTTATGAAATCCAGTTTAATCCAAAGTATCATGCCTCTGTGTTTTGGCTGTCTTTGGGCTTGTACTGTTTTTAGAAACTTGGGAAGTAGACGTCCATGAGCAGCTTGGTGTTCTCCAATCTGTCCTCACTAAATAGAAAACTGCAGAGAGAGATGCTGGTCCCACCCAACAGGACGTGTGGCAACTGTTAGGCACCAGGTCCATGACTTTTTCTTCACCTGGGAGAGCTGATCCCGTTGGCTGACTGAACACCATGAGATCCCTGGTTCCTTCCATTCTTTTCAGGGTTTGGGGTTTATCAGGAAGAGCTTTGGGGCACCGGCATTCCTTTTACAGTGCTAGATTGCAGAACTCCTCTTCCTTCTAGCTGTCAGACACCCTGATGACACAAAGCACAACAGTGTTTCCTCAATGATCTTAAAGAATCTCCCCCTGTCCACCCAGCAAAAGGGAATTATCATCTTCATCACTGACTGTATTGGTAGTTTTTAAGAATGTTAATTATATTGTGAAGAGTAGTTCTAAATGTTTATTTTTTTCATTTCCTTTTATTTTTTTTAATTAACATGTAATGTATTGCTTGTTTCAGCATACAGATCTGTGATTCATCAGTCTTACACAATTCACAGCGCTCACCACAACACATACCCTCCCCAGTGTCCACCCCCTGGCCACCCCATCTCTTCCACCCCCCTCTCCTCCAGCAACCCTCAGTTTGTTTCCTGAGATTAAGAGTCTCTTATGGTTTGTCTCCCTCTCTGGTTTCAGCTTGTTTCATTTTTTTCCTCTCTTCCCCTATGATCCACTGCCTTGTTTCTTTTATTTCTTTCTTTTTTAAATTTTATTTATTTATTTGACAGAGAGATCACAAGTAGGCAGAGGGGCAAGCAGAGAGTAAGGGGGAAGCAGGTTCCCTGCTGAGCAGAGAGCCCAGTGTGGGGCTCGATCCCAGGATCCTGAGATCATGACCGGAGCCAAAGGCAGAGGCTTAACCCACTGAGTCACCCAGGCACCCCCACTACCTTGTTTCTTAAAGAAGATGTGAAATACACATACGCGCACACACATACACGCATGCACGCATACACACACACACACACACACACACACACACTGGAATACACAGCCATCAAATCATTGCTATTTGCAATGACATGGTTGGAACTGGAGGATTTTATGCTGAGCAAAATAAGTCAATTGGAGAAAAACAATTATATGATCTCACTAATATGTGGAATGTAAGAAATAAATATTTATTTTGAAAGATGCATCAGTGAAAAAGGTTAATTAGAGGTGATCAAACCTTTAGTAGTAGACTACTGACAATATTCTGACAAGGGCTTCTGGATACTCTATGTAGCAGGTCATTGCTGTTCCATGAATTGTTTGAAACAAATTTTCAATAAGTTAAACACAGATTATCTGAAAAAAGGAAGCATTAAAAATCTATATAGCAGTTTGGCATTGGTGTGGCACTCAGGTGTGTGATTATTTTTCTATTAGTTACTTTTTTTTGTATTTCACAAATGTATCTGTACCCAATGAATGGGTATTTCCTGAATGGTCCTCATAGGTAGTTTGGGAAACATGTTTTAGAAAGTGACTGCTCTTGTCCTTAGTGATGTTCACTCAACAACCAGCCTTGAACCATTCATCGTTGGGCTGTTGAGTGAGCTGTTAGACTTTGAGAAGCGGTTAGTGTCAAACTGATCAAAGAAACAGGCAATTTCAAGATCTTCTTACCTGAGTCTTTGAAAAATACATTTGTAATACTGATATTTGCTGCAACGTTTTTGCATTGATTACATGATAGAAATCTAAAATCTTTTAAGTGATATCTTGAATTACTCTTGAAAATGTATTAGGAAGGCTATCGTAGGGCCATGCTTATCATTAATCTGAGTATGGGCTGTTTGGAAAACTACTGTAGGTGTTTTAGAAGATGCCAAAAACTGTATGATATTGGTCCTTAAGGAGTTCATGACCTATTTCAAGACACGACACAGACATATAACAGAAGACTAATGATGAAACACATTGTGATCTGTGCTTAAATGAGGACTATGGACATTAAATAGGCCAAAATAGAACCGCACATAACAGTTGAAATGGGTCTGGGGAACAGATGAGGTTCATATTGGCCAATATCAGTGGGTCAAGAGAGAGAATGGACAAGGAAGTTCCTTCAAATGAGAAGAATCAAGAACCGCCTACAAGAGACTTACTGGTCTGCTAAGCGAGAATTTATCCCAACCAATTCCTATCTAGCATCCAGCAGGATTGGATAATGACTACAGCCTGTATTGTGTTGCCCAAACTCTTGATTTCCAGATGGGAGATTTTGCTGCAGTTGTGATGTTACTAGTTGGTGCAATTTTGCAGAACAATATGGAGTATTTCTTGAACTGTAAGAAATGACCAAGCATCATGTAGGGATCCAGCTGGTGAGTTGTATAATTGGGTAGCATTTTGAAATGGTTTTCCTTAGAGCAGGAAAGGTATGTTCTCTGTGTGAGAAAGAAGTATACATGGGTATTTATGGAGCATCTGGGTGGCTCAGTTGGTTAAGCATCTGCCTTAGCTTAGGTCATGATCTCAGGGTTCTGATATGGAGCCCCAAATCAGGGTCCTGCTCAGCGTGGAGACTGCTTCTCTCTCTGGCCCTACCCTGCTCTCCCTCTCTCTCTCTCTCTCTCAAATAAATAAATAGAATCTTTAAAAAAAAGTGAATATTTGGATTATAACCTGAATGTTTCATCAAGAAACTGTTCTTCATTTACTTCTCATTAACATCACCAAATCTGAACATTAGCTATTTATAGTACTATTCAAAAAATAGATCTATAATTCCAGCTTGACTCACCTGGATCTATTTTTATGCAAGGAAAAAAATTAATACCTGTCCTATTTGAAAAGAAGTTCACTGGCTGTAGTGCTTACAATCTGAAACTGTTGTACCTAGGATATTTGCAAACCCCATATAAACAATTCCAAGTTGAACTGGTAGGAGAATTATTTCCAAGTTTTCTGTCATTTCTAATTCTCACAATATCTCTTCAGTATACGTATTGACTGACCTCATTTTCCAAGGGAGGAAATTGAGGCTCAGAAATGTCTAAATGCCATATGCAAGGTCACACAGTTGATAATTCAAGCGGCATATCTAGATTCCTGTTCTTTTTATCGAGACCTACAACCTCTGATTATTTTCAAGTTTATTGTGAGTTCATGCTAAGGCCATCTAATTCAAGGGATTAACTTTAAAATCAAAATATTAATCAAGTATGTACCACCCAAAACTTCATCACTTTTTTTTAACCTTTAAAAATAACCCACATCTTGTCACCCCTAGACTTGTGGTCATCATGGTAGGGAAAGAGTGGGCAGGGCTGGAAGAAGAAAGGAAAGTTGGTTATTTTTAAGTGGTTGGTGATTTCCCCTGAAGTTACTTCCACCAGCTTCTTCAGGGTACCCATGTTGGCATAAGAGGTCGGGTTGCCAAGGACCTTTTTTGGGCAGCTGCACTTAGGGCCAGCTTTATACCTTCAAACACAGTTGTCTCAAAGGCTCTATGCTTCTCTCTGAACCATGATTTACTTACAGAAAGGAGACGTCACCTTTCCCTCTTTGAATCTATTTGCTGTTTGTTCCTGGGTACCCACCTGACTCAGGTGAGTTTGTGTAACTGTCAGTGATAAGGACCGCTGACTCATTTGGCTTCTTGAATACTCAGAATCCTCAGCATGGGGAGCACTGGGACCCTTGGACCCTTGGCGTCTGCCACCAAACCCCTTTCCAGGGAAAATGGTCTCAGAATAGAAATGGCTAAACAAGCATTCTGGAGGTCTGATGATGGGAAAATCTTGTCTTGGTGGAGCTATCCCAGGCTTCAGTGGGCCTCCTCCCTTCTGAGCTTGGTTCCTAACCTACAGCCCGCCCTTCCGCACTCAAACTCCCTGAGAAATACCTGTCCCGCCTCCCTCCTTCCCTTTCTGTTTCTTCCTTCCTTTCAGTCCCCCATTTATTTTGATTAAAGGATCTAAGGTTAAATGAGAGGATTGTTAAAAGATAGTTTCTCAGGCACCTGGGTGGCTCAGTGGGTTAAGCCTCTGCCTTCAGCTCAGGTCATGATCTCAGGGTCCTGGGATGGAGCCCCATATCGGGCTCTCTGCTGAGCCTGCTTCCTCCTCTCTCTCTGCCTGCCTCTCTGCCTACTTGTGATCTCTGTCTGTCAAATAAATAAATAAAATCTTTAAAAAAAAAGATAGTTTCTCTAGACAATTACTGCCCTGAAGCAATCATTTTACTGTAGTTGGAAAGAATATATTCCCTGGTTTCAGAAGAGGATGTAAAACCTGCCCAGACTTCACAATCAACCTAACTGCATACTTATCCATTCTCATTAGCAAATGCCTGTTTAACTGAAGACTGCGTCTCCCTAGATCATAAAAAGCTCTGAGATCTGAAGAACAAAAAGCTAAATGAAAAATGCGATGTCCACCCTCACCCCCACTAAGATGGTTGCTATCAAACCGTAGAACATATAACAAGTTCTGGGAATGATGTAGGAAAGACTAGAGCCCTTCTGCTCTGCTGGTGGGGCTGTAAACGGTGTAACCACAATGAAAAACAGTGTGGAGGTTCCTCACAAAATTACCAATAGAAAGGTCCAACAATCCTACTTCTGGAATTATGTCCAAAAGAATTGAAAGCAAGGATTTGAAGTGACATTTGTACACTTGTGGTCCTAGCAGCATTATTTGCAATGAGTTAAAGGTGAATGTTGATCTACAGAGAAGTGGATAAACAAAATGTGGTCCATACATACAATGGAATATTATTCAATCTTCAAAAGGAAGGAAATTGTGACTCAGGCTACAACATGGATGACCCTTGAGGACATAATGGTCAGTGAAATAAGCCAGATACAAAAGAACAAATACTACGTGATTCCATTTGTATGAGGGACCGAGGTAGTCAAATCCATAGAGACTGAAAGTAAAATGGCGGGTGCCACATGCTAAGGGAAGGGGGCAATTGGGAGTTATTGTTTAACGGGTAGAGAGTTTCAGTTTTACCCAGTGACATTGTTCTAGAGCTTGGTTGCAGAGCACGATGACTTTGGTTAATATACCACTGCCCTGTACACTTCAACATTTAAGACGGTAAATTTTATGTTATGTCTATTTTACCACAATTAAGATTTTTTTAAAATGTGGTGTTATTTTCAGTATTACATAGTTCTTTCGCAAGTGGCTGAGTGTCTGTATGACTAGCGACCAAGCAGATGTGGTCTGGAGGAAACCTGAAAACAGGTGGAGGTTTTATAAATCTGCCAACATGTGCAAATTGAAACAAATACGCTGCCAATTTGTAGTTACCATATGTTGTCAGATATTAAGAGTGCCTTGGAGGAAGAGGGGGGAAAAAAGTGCAAAACCAGTGCCCCCGGGCAGGTGGAGAAACATCTACAGTGAGCCCACAGAGCCCCCAACAGAGCTGAGAGAGTCAGCTGTCCACTTGGGCCTGCAGGTGAAGAGTAACCAATGTTCTGGGATCAGGGATACTCCTTGTAGCTCCAATGTCCTCTTCTATCGAAAGGGGTGAAATGGATTTTTACACATAATAATCTGAGTAAGGCGCAGTTTTGGGGGGGGTCTTGAAAGAATGTTCTAGGCTGCTCCATATTTTGTTCTTATTGGGTATTCGAATCTCTTATTGCTTCTTAATTATCAACCTCTGGAGTTGAAGAAGTTACTTCTCATCTATGTACATTTATGTATCGACTCTTCTGAAAGATAAAGTTCCAAATTCTTATGGCAGCCTGTAGAGAACAAAAATAATTCTGTTACATATGATCTAACACAGAATTTAGATAAAGTGTCCTTGCGATACCTTTGTTAGGCTTATTCTGTGTTCTTGGCTCCTAGACTGAGGGCACTAAAACGATGGAGGGTGTGGCCGGAGCTGCAGTAATGGTTCTCTAAAAGTTCTAGAATTCTCCTGGGAACTATGTTTCCTTCCCATTCCTTCTTTCTCTTTTCCTTTTTCAAAAGCAGTAACCTTGCTATCCCTTAGTCTCTACTCCTGCTGCAACCACGGTCACCTGCTATAACTTCGTGGTATAATTTAGCCTTAGTGCTTTTAACTCATTCACAGAAGCTTACACTTAAAACTTGCTATATGCGGGGCGCCTGGGTGGCTCAGTGGGTTAAGCTTCTGCCTTCGGCTCAGGTCATGATCCCAGGGTCCTGGGATCGAGCCCCACATCAGGCTCTCTGCTTGGCCTGCTTCCTCCTCTCTCTCTGCCTGCCTCTCTGACTACTTGTGATCTCTGTCTGCCAAATAAATAAATAAAATCTTAAAAAAAAAAAAAAACCTACTCTATGCTAGGCACGTCCATCAAAGCAAGATGACAAAACACATATCCCTTTTCAAAGAAATTAGAATCAAGCTGGCAGAGATAAGCACATAAACTAATAATAATCCAACAACAAATTATGACTGCAAATACTGTTCTATGCGTTGGGCAGGACAAATTTATTCCAGTTAGAAATCCTACATTTCCCAGAGGTGGATTCCCTAACTCCCAAGAGGTAGACGTTGATGATGTCCAGGATGACCCCCCATAACAGAAAGGAACAAGAAAAAGAAGCCAAATGAAGAGTGTTGGAAATTACTTTTAGAGGATCAGCTTTACATTAACTATAGGCCATCCAGGCCAAAAGAAAGAATGAAGAATTAATCTTTCAGCAACACCAACCATCATCAATGAGCATGAGGGTTCAGGTGATGGGTTATGGTGGTAATATAATTATGCATTCCAGGGCCGCTAGTGTCCCTGGGTCCCCTGCAGTAATTTGGAGTGGTTGAGCATACTTGGAAGGAGTATGTGGATATGAGTAGATTATGGGATGCAGTTGGGATGGGCCTGGAGGGTCCTGAGAGATATCTGAGAGTCTCAGAGTCTTCCTGGCCTGCTGCTTTGGTTTTGCATTGCCAAGGAGAGGACAGAGCCTCCCTGGAGCACATACCCCAATCATTGATTTGGCAAGCCCTGAAAAGTCACAACTATCTGGAAGTCACTCTGGTCAAACAAGAAGTAGCAAGGCCAAAGGGAATGAGATTTTATGGTAAACCCCAAATAGCCCAGCATAGCTTGAGTTCATGGTGTCTGGGAGAAAGGAGGGGAGACCTGGCTGCTTGAGGCCTGGGAGGTAATTTGCTGGGACTTGGGGTCATTCTCCAGACAGCGAATGAAAAGAAAATAGGAAATGGGAAGAAGAAGGTGGCGTGCTGAACTTGAGTTTTCTGAAGGTGACTCTAACAATGGTCACACTGTAGAGGAGAGAGAAGCTAGAACGACCCTTTGTGTTACAACTTTTCAGGAAGAGAAGCTGAGGATGTGTTCTGTGGACAGGGATGTTGGGAGTGAAATAGCAGAGCAGGACAGGCCAGATACCAAAGCAGGACCGTGTGCCCCAAGGGTCTGATATGTTTCTACTGGAAACTGACCATCACAGAGGAAGCGGTCTTCAACCATCCTCTGAAAAATAGAAGAGTTTGTGAGTTCTTGAGATCTTCTGGAAAATTCTCTTTCTTTGTTCATGTGCTCACACCCCTGCCTACCCCCAATTCTATTAGGTTTTATAAGGAACTGGATTTTCAGAGACGGTGAGCCGCCCATCAAATGTACCTTGTCTGTTATTGATAGAACCAGCCTGGGGTCCAAGTGTATTCCAAATGCATTGAAGAGAGAAGCTTTATCTTTCTGATTCTAAATGAGCAATAAGCAGGAATGCAGAGCTCCATGGCCATGTCACTATTTGCTTCTCAGGCAAAGAGACATTTCTATGGGGAGAGATTTAAGATAGTCATTTTGAGTATTTTATTGACCAATGAACAACAGGAGCATTTTTATTCAATCAATGTGAACTAGGACCACTGTAAATACATGAGCAGTTATATGGGAATCATCAAGATGGACGGAAGTTTATATATATCCAATGAGGCAGCAGTAACAAAAAGAGAAGATTGTTCTCACTGTACCCAGTTTATCTTCCCAGCCCAGACCCACAGCCTGGCAACATCTGACAGGACTTCTCTTTTCTCTCATTTACTCACCCACACCCTTCTTTGACTATCCTAACAGGGAACATTCTTTCTCCTGACTACCCTTTCCAGACAGAAGCACCTCCAGACAGAAGGGGCTCTGTAACATCTTGCTCTCCTCAAACAAGCATGTCTCATCCCTGTGATGAGATCGAGAGTGAGTTTCCTGGAGGCCAGGCCTGATAATTTCACTTTTCTTTGTATTGTCAATATTAAGAAGCAATTCTGGATAGGGATGATTCACAAGAAAAAATTGAGTGAGTTAAATAATAGTTGGGTGTTACACAGCATCCTAGAATTTTTGTGCCAGAAATGATGTGAAACTTTAAGTACAAGCCTCCCATGTTATATAAAGATTTTTATTTAGAGCATCCAACCTATTAAAAAAGAAAAAGAAAAAAGAACAGAGAACTCTTAGGTCTTAACCATATTTGTCTAATACTGTTAGAAGTTCCTTAAAGGATACCACAATCCATCATTCTAGAGCTTCTGACCCATGCTAGTTAGTCCATACTCGTAGTACAAAACATGAGACCAATTCTCACTATTCTTACATAAGTGTGCAAAATCAGTGTGGAGTAAGCTATAATATTAATGGTAAGTTGTGGAGTGTCCATGTAGACTTTTAGGAGGCATGTGGTTCAGTTTACAGACAGCTGCAGAAATTTCTACTGACTTTCTGACACAGGTATATATAAACTGGTGATTGATGATGTCATTGTTAGTGCATGCACCAGGTGTGAGACAAGAAGAGGAATGACTTGGGGGCTGAAACCTATGCCTGATTAATCCAGAGACTTGCAGCTAACGTTTTTTTTTTTTTTTAACTTTTTTTTTCCAATTTATTTATTTTCAGAAAAACAGTATTCATTATTTTTTCACCACACCCAGTGCTCCATGCAAGCTGTGCCCTCTATAATACCCACCACCCGGTACCCCAACCTCCCACCCCTCCACCACTTCAGACCCCTCAGACTGTTTTTCAGAGTCCATAGTCTCTCATGGTTCACCTTCCCTTCCAATTTACCCAAATTCCCTACTACTCTCTAACGCCCCTTGTCCTCCATGCTATTTGTTATGCTCCACAAATAAGTGAAACCATATGATAGTTGACTCTCTCTGCTTGACTTATTTCACTCAGCATAATCTCTTCCAGTCCCGTCCATGTTGCTACAAAAGTTGGGTATTCATCCTTTCTGATGGAGGCATAATACTCCATAGTGTACATGGACCACATCTTCCTTATCCATTCATCCGTTGAAGGGCATCTTGGTTCTTTCCATAGTTTGGCGACTGTGGCCATTGCTGCTATAAATATTGGGGTACAGATGGCCCTTCTTTTCACGACATCTGTGTCTTTGGGGTAAATACCCAGGAGTGCAATTGCAGGGTCATAGGGAAGCTCTATTTTTAATTTCTTGAGGAATCTCCACACTGTTCTCCAAAGAGGCTGCACCAACTTGCAGCTAACGTTTGATTTGAAATCTCAATGCTTTCAGTTCTGTGCATTACATACCAGAAATTAACATTTTAATCTAGGACTGCAAAACCATTTTCAGTGTTCCACCATTCTAAGAGGGACATAACTCTTTTTTTTTTAAAGATTTTATTTATTTATTTGACAGACAGAGATCACAAGTAGGCAGAGAGGCAGGCAGAGAGAGAGGGGGAAGCAGGCTCCCTGCTGAGCAGAGAGCCCGATGCGGGGCTCGATCCCAGGACTCTGGGATCATGACCTGAGCCAAAGGCTGAGGCTTTAACCCACTGAGCCACCCAGGCACCCCTGGACATAACTCTTTGTTAGGAGGACATTTTTCCTTCTAATGCTAAGTACAAAGAATCTTGCTAGACTTAGAAGAAAAGCCTTGAAAAAAGAGCAAGCTCTACTATAACTTATATTTTTCTAATAAAATTGAAGAAAGTTTAGTTTCTATTTAGCTTACTCTAAAATCTATGTTGAACTATTTGCCAATATGACACTTGCCTTGTGATAGAAAACAGTGAGAGCCCTGGGAGATTTTGTAAGTGAGGGATGTGTAGTCCTTGAAGATCTTACAACTGAATGAAGAATATAACATAAGCATTAAAGGAAGTTCACGTCTAAGAGATACAAACAATAGAAAGAGACTCACTTAATGTAAATGTTTTATTCATTTAATAAAACCCTTTCTTAGAAAAAGTTCATGCAAAATGAATTCCCAATGAATCATATTTGTATAATTTCCATGATAGAGTCAGAGACCTTCTGATCTTATAGGAGGAATAACATAAAAAGTATATCATCTCAAAATTTAACAAGCCTCATAAAGTTATATTTCAAAATAAATAATTGATCATAAATTTTAAAATGAGAATTTGCCCATAAATGAAATTTGACAGAAATATATATCTTCCAGAAGTTCTAGTATATACTATCTGGCTTTTATGACTAAATCAGAGAACTGTGTCCAATTTCAGTATTTGCCTAAGAATATCAACACTAGCTGAATAGCTAACACTAAATCCTGCCAAAAACAAAACAGGTGCCCATTTCGCTGACCTTAGTAAGGTGTCCCCACGTACTTGGCACTTCAGTAATGCAGGAATCTAATAGGGTTGATTGGCAATTAAAATGTAAATTTCTAATAGATGTGCAAGGAGCTATTATTAGATAAATTAGTCTGATTAATGGTATTAGCATTATATATTAGATTAGATAGTATTAGATAGATTTTTGAGTCAGTGTAAAGATCATTGATTTTATATACTTGCACACACATTAACACACATTTATATGATTTAAGGATGTATATTTTCTATATATGTATATATAATATATATGTATATTATATGTATATAAAATATATGTATATTTATATAATACATATTATATGTATATGGACAGATGTCATTTAAGGATACAGTTGTATATACAGAAAAGTAATGAAATACCTACTGGGATGGCTTAGCCTAGGGCTATCTCATAAGCCTCTTAAAAATAAGATGTTTTTATTCTATGTTAGGGACATGTAGTTTATTGCATCTTCCTATTATTTTCCTTTGTTTTGAAACAGGTTGTTTGGTATCAAATCAGTCATTCACACAGACTGTTCCAGCACCTGGAAGATCATAGCAAACCCAGACCTGTCATGGTATCACCATGCCAACCCCATCGTCCTGCTGGTGATGTACTACACGCTCGCAACGCTCATCCGCATCTGGCTACAGGAGCCCCTCGTAAGGATCGAAATATTTGGTGATCTTACGGACTGAGTAACCTGGAAACTCCAGGGGAACCGGTCCATTCCTATTTTTTTTTAATTTTTTTAAAAGATTTTATTTATCCATTTAATAGAGCAAGAGAGGGAGCACAAGCAGGGGGAGGGAGAGGGAGAAGCAGGCTCCCCGCCAAGCAGGGAGCCTGATGTGGGGCTCGATCCCAGAACCCTGAGATCATGACTTGACCCAAAGGCAGACACTTAACTGACTGAGCTGCCCAGGCACTCCAGGCCATTCGTATTAACTGCTGACTTACCAGTGCTAAATTCTTTTTTTTTTTTTTTTAAGATTTTATTTATTTAGTTGACAGACAGAGATCACAAGTAGGCAGAGAGGCAGTCAGAGAGAGAGGAGGAAGCAGGCTCCCTGCTGAGCAGAGAGCCCGATGCGGGGCTCGATCCCAGGACCCTGGGACCATGACCTGAGCTGAAGGCAGAGGCCTCAACCCACTGAGCCACCCAGGCACCCCACCAGTGCTAAATTCTTATACAGCTATAGTGTTCTGGTGCTAATATTTTATTTTTGCGAAGAGCACGATGGGAATACATGTGCTATTAGAAGAAAGCCTGGTTTCCCTTTGATATATCACCAGCAAGAATGGTCAGTGTTGAGGAAAATCAAAGATACCTTCATTGAGGACTTACTAAGTGCCAGGTCGTACACAAGGCTGTTCCTCTACATTACCTCCATTTCATGTACTATGTAACTCTGAATAGGTATCATATCCATCCTAAAAATGAGGAAAGTGAGGTTAGAGAGTTAACTTGGTCTGAGCAGTAGGAATTAGCTTCAAACCCCCATTTGACAACAAAGCTAGGGCTCTGGGGGAGAAGCCAGACTGTTATCTTGGTGCCCAGACTTCCAGAAACTTCTCAGACCTCTAACATCTGTGGATGGGATAGGGACACCCCAGCTGTCAGTGGTACCTGGAGTTTCCCAAGTACCCCATTGTGAGGTATGGGGACCAGGGATTTTCCTTTAAGCACAACAGAGAACTGGTTTCTTCCCTTGGGGTATTATTAACAAGGCGTAGAAGACAGCCTGGGTAGCTTCTCTCTTTTCCCTTTTTGTGAGAGAAAACATTAGCCACTTCCATTTCTTATCCTAATTGACTCTAAGAAGCTCAGTCGTCAGGTAGCTCATCAGCACACGAGGCAGGAAAGTAGTGTAGACGAGGGTTGTCACACCTCTCATCCACCACCTGCCAGGGGAGCGTTCACACCTGAGAAGCCATTCCTAATGAGCACGGCTGCATGAAGTCACACGTCCTCTCCTGTCATTTCTAGATTCGGGCCTTTTCTGTGTTCATACCTGCAAGACTGTTGTTCACACATTCACTCAGGCAGCCTGGCAGGCAGACAGGATATTTATTGAAAGCCAATTACCTCAGACGCTAAGCTGGGGGATAGAATATCGCCCAGAGGCGAGGGCTCCACTCAGAGCAACTGGATATTGTACCAGAATAAAAGCCCACCCAACTCAAGTAAATGGAATCCGAGTCAGTACAATGGAACGAGGGCAGTTGGATGTCCCCATTTCTCCTCAGCTGAAGAGCTTCCTGCAGAAATGGGACTGTGTCCTGTCCTTCCTCCTGTGTGACACCTTATCCCCACTGGGGAGATAGGCCCGGATAACAGGGACCACAAGGCACTTCTGTTCGCGGAGTTCTCATAGGGCGTCTTTCTTTGGGCCCACTGATGGCAGCTGCATGCAACAAAATGCTTTCTGGGGTCACAAGGAATGCCAACCATTTTGTCTTACATTTTTCTCCAACTCGCTCCCAAAACTTGCGTGTGCCCATAAAATGCTTTAAACTGATGTCATTGTGTTCACTTCCTCCATAAACACACAGAAGGTAAGGGATGGGCACACATGTGCAAATAAAAGTATATACCACAGGAATTGAAATATATTGTGGGAACGGTTTCTCAACAGCGTCTTACATTGGATGGAGATGACTTTAAGGTATCCAAGTTAATAAGCGTTCCGTGTGTTCTTCACTTTCTCTGTAAGACCTCAGGCAGCCCCACAGAATGACAGGAGCTTACATACCCATGTTGTCATGCTTCTGTATGGATGAAGCCTATGTTATAGCCCCTCAGGCCCATGAGACATTCGGCCTTCTCAGCCGAGGGCTCTCTGGGGACAAAGGAAAGTAGATTTAATAGCCGTCTTATAGACCGCCGTGTCTAGAGGTGTGTGTGGAGAACAGGGCCTAATTCATACCAGCGTCAACATTTCAGGTGGCCAGTATTTTAAATGGGCTGGGACACAGCACTTTCTCATTGAGACAATGATGGAAGACAGGTGGCTGATTATATCATAGTTCCAGATGACCTGGCACATTTCATGAATAATGCCAGCCAGCAAATGTGAGTTCTGAGGTGAAAGTCTATGATGCATGTTTAAGAAAGAGAGAGAGAGAGAGAAGCAGGTGTCAAGAATTAAATAGTGTATGGGCTCCCACCTGGCGTGCATGAACTACCACCCAAGGCATTCGGGTTCTCACTATGGGTGCACACCAGAACCCAGAAATTGGGCACCAAGACCTTAAGTTCCCTTCCTGTACTCCACTACCAGTGGTGTGTTAATGCCCTTTTTGTTGGAACACCTTTGTTGGGAAACCATACAAAAGCACTCAAGGGCATTCTGCCCCTTATACTTTCTCTCTTTCTTTATATCTCTTCTAGACCAATTGTCTAACGTAGGCCAGTGTCATGTGAGGCAAGGTGATGGTTTTGGGCATTAGATAAGTTCTTCCTTACTGTTGTGTGTAAGCTCTCAATGATTCTACCTTTACTTAATTTCCTTTTAATTAAAAACTAACCATGGATGGGTCACACAGTCCACTGAGCACTTTTTTGAAGGTTCTTCCTTTAAGAGCCATTTGCGTGGTGAGTGGACGTTGGAATACCTGGTGGGAAGGTGTGGATAGTTCACATGAGAGCTTATCTCTGTTATTTATGGGGCTTAGAAGGGATCAGGATGTATCACTGATGTGCTGAGAATTTACAAGGGAGCATTGGTGTCATTATTAAAAATGTCTTGATGAAATCCCATCTATCATACACATTCATTTAAAAAAATTGATTATTATCAAGGCATGGGGGAAACACTTTCTCGGGGTCCCCCAGGCCACTAAGGGAGCTGCTCTGGGAAGCAGAGCTGGTCCTGTGGGTTATTCTGTGTCTCAGGTGCAGGATGACAGGACCAAGGAAGAGGACAGAGCCCTGGCTTGTAGCCCCATCCAAATAACAGCCGAGAGGAGGCGAAGCCTGTGGTATGCCACCCATTACCCAACTGATGAAAGAAAAGTAAGCCACAAGAAAGCAATTTCCATTCCCTAATTTATTTTGCTTCTTTTGTGTTACATTGCTGAATATGAGTCATATATCGTACGCAAACTCAGACTGTGCATAGTTTACAGAAGGAGTTTGATTTTGAAGTCTCGGTAGCAGAAAACTCTATGCAGAGAGGGGAACCCAGTGCTATGAAAACACCAGTTTACATTTGAGTGCTTCCTCATCTCACTCAAAGTCTCTTCATCCTCAAAAGAAAGACTTAATTTAAAAAGAAAAATAGATTTGTGTTTAGAACAAACAAAAAAATAACAAAGCAACTGTTAGCACCAGGCAGGGAAAGTCTCAGTGTCAAAAACATTGCAGAAAATAATTTCATTTCATTGGCCAGCTGGCCACAGTAATAACTCAAGTAACCACTTAGAACAAAACAGTCTATGTGAATATGATTAAGGATCTCATATGACTCCCAGGCAACAGTATGGATTGACAAGGAAAAACGAGTCACAATGGGTAATTCGTATAACCCTTGGAGCAATTATTGACCATGTTGAACTCAACTCAGGGCTCTACTGATTCATTAAAAATGCCCATTTGCAATGTCATCATGACAGATACAAACCACTTGCTTGGTAGCATGTTAGAGAATTGAGGAGTAGATTCTCTGACTTATTTGGTGGTCAGTGGGTTCCTGAAGTCACATGGTCTTGTTCTCAACATGGCCGCCGTGTGCTGAGAGAGGGCAAAGCAATGAATGAGATGCCTCAGGGCAGTGGATGGCCTTGCTGCCCCATGGGGTGCCCTAAGATGTTTGAGGATTTCCAGGGGCCTTTCTCTCTCATCATACCATGTGTCAGATTATCCTGCTTCTTTTACAAATGACAGATAGCCATAGAAGATAGCCCAGGAATTTTTCAAATGGAGAGACCTATGGACTTCTGGGGAATTCCTGAGACCATCCAAAAGCCCAAAACTCTTGTTTAAGTAATATTTAAAATATGTGCCTTCTTTTCACTATGCTGACTTGCATTCTGCTGATATAAAAGCAAAAAGCAGACCCAGGCAGTGGCATAAATCCCCCAAACCCATAGCCCTACCCTTGGTGGCCACGCACTCTGAAGAAACAAAGTGGTGAGGCCAGTTCACTTATGAATGTCCTTGGTGAACCCAAAATGGATATCCGTTTTCTTAAATCTCTACTTCAGAACTCACCATATTTTTAATATCCTGTGTGGCAAAATGGGAAGTCCAACAAAGTACCACGTGTGAGGGGGTGATGATGTCTTGCTCAAAAGCCCTTGGTCAAGTATAGGAAGGGTGAGCTGAGCTGGCCGTCACCCACCACAAACCACAGGCGCTGGGAGGAGCTGCAAGTAGACAAGTTACGGGTGTTCAGAGATGAGGATTTGGCAGAGAATTCCTGGCAAGTACATGAAGTGAGTCCATCACTTCAAGGCAAACAACCGACAATGTTTGTTGCCAGTGGTAAAATTTGAACTTTTGAGTGAAAATTAGAATATTAGAAAACTTGGATCCAATCTTCAGAGCTTGAAAACGCCCCCATACTTGAGGACCTGATGATGAGATCAGTGGTAAGACTGTATTAACAAATGAGGTTTTTTTTAAATATTGTGTAATGAAATGTGTCAATATTTGGTGGACAGTATAACTCACTGAGGCAAATCACCAATATGTGTTATAGCAGTGGGATTTTAACGTAACAGAATGAAACTCTCATTGATACAATTTCAGATTCCACGTAGCAGCTAATCTTGAGGTCACTACCACTTGGTGAGTTTGATATGGTATCAAAACAAACAACTGTCCACAATGACCTGGCTAGCCAATTGACATACTCTTTCTTTTTCCAACTACGAAGCTTGGTGAAGCCAGATTTTCTTCATATATTTCTTCATTATTTCTTCATATATTTCATTTAATCTGCTGTGATACAGCAGATTAAATGCACAAACAGATATGAGAATCCAGCTGTCTTCTTTTAAGCCAGATATTAAAAAGATACACAAAAGCATATTTTTCACTGTTTTTTTTAAAAGTATAGCTATTTGAATAAAACGATTTATGTGAACATGTTAAATTTTGAGGAAAATTTAATGGAACTAATAAATATTTTTCAAGGCCTCGGTTTTAATTTCTAGCATCGTAGATATTGACAGGCAGGACCCACATCATTAAAAACTCCTTGGGACTCTCAGTGATTTTTTGCGATTATAAATGAGTACTGATCCAAAAAAGCCGGAGAACCATTAGCCCAGAAAGTGCTTCTTATTTGAGGAAGGCCCAAACCACCTGGTGCTAATATAGTTTAAAAGCATAGTCATAAAAAAGTAAAAAATAAAAGGACAGTCATGTAATAATTAGTTTGTGGTAGATAATATGTAAATCTTAAAATATTCTCAGTGTGCATTACAAATCAATTTTTCCTGAGTACGAAACATCTATTTCTTGAAAAGTAAATGTTTTCAGAATTCTGCAGAGGTCTCAGGTGTTTGGGGGGGACTAATAGCAGAAGCTTATTCTAGTAAAACAAGACAGTTAAAAATATGATCAGTCTTTGTAATCACGTGGTTCGTGACTGGTTATTTGTTGTCACAATTAAAAGTCAACATCAGAAGCTGGAGAGTAGTTATAACACATAACGACATCCAGTTCAATTATTTGTCCCTTTGTACTTTGCATGGCAATTTTAACATACTAGCATCGAGCTAGTTGAAGGAATGGAATGTGTGTAGTAAAACTTTACAGATATATATAAACATTGCAATGCTTTTTGCTTACCTATTAACATTGCTGTTCTGCATTGCTTTTGCAGCTTTTATCCATGACCCAAGATGACTACAAACCATCTGATGTTAGTATATTCTTAGAATTATCTTTTATGCTCGTATAAGTGATGCAGAAGTGATATAAATGGGATTGGCTCCTTTGAGTATATTTTAATGATCTATAAAATTTCCCTAAGTTTCTGAATATTTTTCTTGTAGAAATTATATCTGGTTTATTGCCGTTATAACACTACCTCATATAATATGAGCTCGACTATAGTCATACAGAATGTATTTAAACTTTTTAAAAGCCAGTTGGAGGGTTCTTAAAACATTTTGCTCTGCAGATAGACTTATTACATAATTTGAATAGGAAGTCTGCATGTTCATGGACACACACACACACACACGCACACGCTTATACCTTAAAGCCAAAGAGACAGAGAAAAAACAAGAAATCACACTAAGCGTTTACAAAGTTCAACATGGGAATTCCAAGATGAGAATGAAATGTGTAATGAAATGTGTCAATATTTGGTAGACAGTATAACTCACTGAGGCAAATCACCAAAGGTGCCTCAGCAAAGACCTTCTGAGAGGGCTCTAGCTAACCCAAGACTGCATTAGTCCTCTGCAGAGCTGCACTGGGTTGTGGACAGGGTGGGGAGTGGCCAAGGCAGGGGTGCTTTGTCTGGGAACTAGGAAAAGTCTGGAATTCCAACAGCTGGAGGGAAGGCTGGGAGGAGAAACCCTAAGAGCAGAGGCTAGAGAGGGGATCAATCCAGACCAGGAAGCCTCAGCCAGCCTTTTCCAGGGTTTCCCCTTGGTACTAAGAACAGAGGGTACCTTGCCTGGGGTTTAGCAGAAGTACAAGAAGATCAGATTCCATTTTTACTGGGACCACTCTGGAAAATAGATGTGAACCGAGGAGTGTAGATGATTCATTTTGCTCAAGTGGGTAAATGACGACCTCGTTCAGCTGTCAATCAGTTCTCCACTGTAGGGTTCTGTCTAGCTAGCACAAGGCAAGGAGACAGTGAGCCCACATTGGAAACACAACTGTGCCTTTGCCCCGTGCTCCCCTGCCAGGGCCTGCTGGTGACTGTGAACGGCAATCCTGTAGACTACCATACCATCCACCCAAGTCTGCCCATAGAGAACGGCCCTGCCAAAGCCGAGCTGTACTCCACCCCCCAGTACCGGTGGCAGCCCTCCGAAGACTCCTCAGGTAAGAAGCCAGCCCTGCTGCTTTTGTCTCCTCTCATGCATGTGCCCGGCGTCTCTTTGCGTTTCATTGTTTCTTGTATCCATTCTATTTTTTTCTAACGGGTATTGTCTTCCATGGTCAGCATAATGAAGCTTCTTTCCTTTAGTTATGTATATCGCCCCACCATATTGCTAGGGCTAGTTTGTCCTTCTGTACAAAATAATGGTATAATTGAAAGCTTTGAAAAATAAAGGGGAAAAAATCGTCTTAAACTTGTCAACTCATTTATAGTGTTAAACCCATGTGTGTATATGTGTTTTGTTTTTTCTAGAATTTGATATTATAATCATGATCAGAAATTCTGCTGGTTAATGGGTGAATGTCTTCAGAAAGAGTTCTGTTTGTCTAGTAAAAAAAAGGGTGGGGAGAATGGGAGGGTGGAAACTTATACTAGACCTTTTCCCCCCGTCTCTCTCAGTTTATTATGTTGAAGGAAAACAGGCCATTCCTAGAGATGACAAATTGATGTCTGTGACTTGGGTCATGTTTTGTCTGGTTGGCCTATGCAGCATTTTCTGAAGGGAAAAAAAGAAAATAACCAACATTTTGAAAGTGCAGCTCTGACTAAGATATGGAAGTTTCTGGAATCCCTTGAACAATGTGAATATTTGGCAATGCTAGCCCCTCGTTCCTGCAAGGCAACAGTTGACTCAACCACTGTTGTCGCTGTCCTGCCAGAGACCATGCCTATCATCAATTCACAGAGAGAGAATTAACTAAGTTTCCTACTGAGGGAGAAAAATAAAAGCAGAGTACCTGCAGATGTTTTCTGTTTATATGGGATTAAACCTAGAGTTGTGACCCATGATCCTACCTTGAGTAAATGGCCAGCAACTGGGCAACTCTCCAGTCTGTATTATTGATACAGTCAGCTTAATGTATTTTTTTTTTTCATAATTCTTTGTCGGACTTATTCTACGATAGTGTTCTATGTAGTTATAGTACTCCCTGCAGTTGTCCTTGACCCAGTATCCACTGAGCAGTACAAAGGGTTAGTCACTCTGCAGCCTTCCTCAGTAAGGTCAGACCGAGTTCAGGTCCCTAAGCTAGCAGCCCGCCCATCCCCCCACCCCCAGGTGGCACCTGCCATCTTCATGGAGCACCAGACTCCATGGTTAATTACCCATTTCTGCTTTTTACGTACATGTGTTTCAGTTTGTAAGTTGGGCTTAAACCAAGGTTTTCACTTACTGAAAAGCTCAAGGAAATACTGTACTCTCTAAAGTGGGTTCTTCTATGCTTTGGCCTCTGAATTACAAAGGACAGGCCCAGGAACCAGCATTTACAACTTCTAAAGGTTGAGACACTCAGGTCACGGCCAGGTGTCTTTTCCTTACCCATGACTTAACATAAAGAGAAATGAGCAGAATCTGGCTACTGACAGGGCACGCACACATTCTCACGTCATAACCTGGACTTCCAAAGGTAAAACAAAAGCTGGAAAGTTGTTTTTTTTTTTTTTTAAATTTGAATCTATATATGCAGACAGTGTTACAACCAGAAAAGTAGCAGCAGGAACTGGAAAAATGTCTTAGACTCCATTTCTTTCTCACTGTCTCCCATCTGTGGACTTCCCCTTATTGCCTCCGGTCCCAACATTGGAGGGGTGGAAGGCAGTGGGCTTGTGCACGAGGAAATGCTGCCACATCATGCCACACTCACTTCTGGAGTGTGCTGTGTACGCTCACTGGGTTTTCGGTGGTTTATGTTTCCTCTTTGTGGTGTAGAGCAACTCCCTGATGCAACCCACTTACATGCGACCCATTTAATTTGAACAGGACAGAAAGGATGTTTCACATAAGTGTGTCACTCACTACTTCATGTTTGAAATCAAATTAGTTTTCCTGACCTGTAGAAGAGGATCTTGAGGAGAAACCCTGCTTTCACCACTGTGCCAGTTCTTTTCCATTGCTAGTCCTATTCTCCTCAGCCCTCCACACTTTCTCTTGCTTTTAATGTGATATTTCCATTCTTAGTATGACTTTCTGCCTCAGCGTGATGTAAAAGGAAACCGTGGGTTCTGAGCTCACGCTGGCAAAATGGTTGCTCTGTTGGTTGCCTGGTTGGTTTTCTGCACCTTCGCTATATCCATACTCCAGATACTCTTTGTATTAATTATCTATTACTGAATAGCAAATTATTCCAAAAACTAGTGGCTTAAAACATTTACTGTCACAGTTTCTGTGGGGCAGGGATCAGGTGTGACTAGGGTGAGCTTTTCTGGCTCGAGGTCTCCAATGAGGTTATAAATAAGCTGCTGACTCGGGCTGTGGTCTCATCTGAAGGCTCACCTGAGGAGAATCTGCTTTCACACACACCCACTTGGTTATTGACTGGCCTCAATCTCTTGCTGACTACTGGCCAGAGACTAGCAGTTCCTTGTCTCCCAGACCTCTCCTTATGGCAGTTTATAACACCGCAGCTGGCTTCTCAGAATGAGCAGGAAAATGAGAGAAAGTAGCCAAGGCAGAAGTTACGATCTTTTTAAACTTGATCTTGGAAGTTTTATCCCATCCCTCCTATTTGTGAATGACTCATCAGAGGTCCCACCCACACTCAAGGGGAGAGGAATACATAATCATGAGGTAGGATCATTAGGAACCATCTTACAGGCTACCCTCCATCATCTCTTAAGTTCAAGTTTTCTTTCTGGGATTTCTGAGTGCAGGATTCCATTACACTAACCAGGCAGCACTTACTGAATCTGTTTGAATCTAAAAGCTTTGTTTGTTGGAAATCATCTCTAAAATCTTAAATAAAAGTCTGTGTTAAAACCATATATGTGCTACACTCCTGGGGACATTTATCCAGAGTTTGCACATTAGCATCAAGTTATATAAATTATCTCTCTATCTAGAAAAGAAAGAGGAAGAAGAGGATGAGAAGGAAGAATTTGAGGAGGAAAGGAGCCATGAGGAGAAACGAAGTGTTAAAGTTCACGCCATGGTCTCTGTGTTCCAGTTTATTATGAAACAAAGTTACATCTGTGCCCTCATTGCCATGATGGTATGTATGAGAGGGGACAGTCGGAATGCTCCACAAATGCCCCCACAGCCCTCTCGTGGCTGGCACCAGATTCTAATTTCCCTAATGTCTTGGTGGGGGATGATTGGTCTATTTTTATATTTCTTGGGATCCTCATACTACAGATTTCAAAATCCTGTTCTGTTCTATTTAACTTCTTTTTAAATATTAGTATATTTCTCTCAAATTAGCCTGTCAAATGTGATTGTTCCTTTTTTGTCAGTTTAAAAGGATCTATTGCGGTCCCCCTCAGTGGCTCAGTTGGTTAAATGTCCAACTCTTGATTTCAGCTCAGGTCATGATCTCAAAGTTGTGAGATCAAGTCCCACATTGGGCTTTGCCCCAGGTGTGAAGCCTGCTTAAGATTCTCTCTCCCTCTACCCTCCCCCTGCTCTCTTCCTCCCTGTATGAAATAATAATTATTATTTTTTTAAAAATTAAAAGATATATTGGGTAGTTTCTGTGTGGTATTGAAGGTGTCCAAAGTTAACACAGACTACTTTTATTTTCTTAAGACAGTGAGAGTTACATTCACATCTTACCCTAAATTTGAGTGAGACTTAACTCCATCTTAGCTGCAGTAAATTTTTACCAGTATGAACGTCAAGCAACCAGAGTTCCCAAGAGCTTTTCTGATTGTGCGCACTCAGTTAATGTGTTTATACTCACTTCTTCCATCTTGGGCATCACAGCTTCAAAAAAATAGTCCTTTAGCCTAGAGATAGAAAATAAAAGACCAAAAAAAAAAAAAAAAAAAAAAAGAAAAGACCCTCTAATTTATAACCTTCTTAAAAGCAAGCTTGTATGAGAAATCGGATTTATTTTTGAGATACCTAACACTTAACTAACACAAAACTCTTCCCTATTGGGGCAGGTGGCTCAGTTGGTTGGGCATCTGCCTTCAGCTCAGGTCATGGTCCTAGGGTCCTGGGATTGAGTCCTACATTGGACTCCCTGATCAGCAGAGAGCCTGCTTCTCCTGCTCCCTCTACTGTTTCCCTCCATTGTGCTTTCTGGCTTTCTTTCTCTGTCAAATAAATTTAAAAAATCTTCCAAAAAATGACAAAAATATTCCATATTTAGTGGTCAATGGTGAGATCCCATGACAACTTTGATGATAAAAAATGAAAATATCCTATGCCTCTAAAGGGGAAATACCTAAACACAATTTCTCCAGTCACTCTCAAGATGTCTTCCAAATGTACCTGCATGTTTAGTCAATGTCAGCTTCTCGTAAGGACCACTGCTCATCTGAGAGAGGGATGGCAAAGAGAAAGCTCTTAGAAATTAAAGATGGCTCTTTTAGTGATTTCAAAGTCTGTTCTTTAAATAATATTAATTCTGTGCTCTTGGTACCTTTTGACATTTTTGATATATCAACCTCTAATATAAACTGATAAAATTCTAATTGTAAAATACCAATTATAAATGAAATATACAATTCTGACTCTGAACTCAATAGAGTATCTATACATTTTTCTTCTTTCTAAAAATAAGCCAGTTCAGTTTGATCTTTTTTTTTTTAAGATTTTATTTATTTATTTGACAGAGAGAGAGCACATGCACAAGCAGTGGGGAGGACAAGCCAGAGGGAGAGGGAGAAGCAGACTCCCCACCGAGCAGGAAGCCCAATGCCGGGGGTGGGGGGACCCTGATATCATAACTGGAGCTGGTGGCAGATACTTAACCGACTGAGCCACCCAGGCACCACTAGTTTGGTCTTTCTTTGTAAAAAAAAAAAAAAAAAATAGAGCTTAAAAACAAAACAAAACAAAAAAATTGGAATACACATTTTGCTACTTAGTAGAAAGAATCTATTGTAAAAACAACGTAGCAGAGCTGATCCTTCATTAAAGACATGCTCTTGTCTGGTGCCATTTTCATTGTTTTAACGGAGCCATAATATTAGTGTTTTTAAAAGTGCCTGCCTTCCACAGAAGCACCCTACTGCAACAGAATTTTAATCACAGACAGAAAGGACAGTCCTGGGGAGCCAAGTCTGTTAGAATGATACATGTATTTATTCAAAACTACAAAGTACAAATTTGCTACACTATCAGGCAATCTGGAAACTGAACATAATGCAGAAATGGCCGAACCACCACACTGAAAGGCATAGGTGACTTAGACACTATAAAGGAAAGAGGCTTAAAAAAAATTCCTCTTAACTTATTTTCCTTCCTCTATCACCCTCACCGTCCCAAGAGTAGTTTGTGGGGAGGAGGGGGACAATCTACTAGAATTATGATATCTCTGAAGATAAGATTATTATTCTCCTGGGTCACACACAAAAATGGCAGTCTTGTCTGCATTTTATATTGGGATAAATGCATTAAATACACTATTTAATGCAAATGTAAAAGCATTTAATGTTACTTAACTTCCAATAAACAACACTTCCAAGAAATCATATTTTCATGAAAATAATTCAGCCTTGCTAGTGGTTATCAATCACTAATCTAATTTTAATAAAAGCAATTTTAATATCCAGTTTGTGTTTATCATATGTTTCAACCAAAAATTTTAAATAATCCGCCGCTTAAAAAGCTAGCTGACCTTTAGGACAAGTTTGCAAGTTGCTGAGAAGAAATAACTGTTCCATGTTGACTTCCTTTATCTTAATACTTCTCTATTTTCCAGAAACAAAAGAGACTTGTAAAACATTTTGGGCTTTCTAACTAACTCCTGGTGATTTATGATATTCAGGAATACAACTGATTTCAATTAGGCTCAAATATATCTAGAAAATTCTTTTAAATGTCTTTTTACAAAGATTTATTATCAAAGATTATGGTAAGAAAGGATAGATTTCTGGAAGTTGTTAATAGTCTTGAGCCTGATTTAGGTATTGTTCCGGTAGCTGCCCTTTATGATACGTTTCTGATTCTTTGCAAATTTCATGTGAATGGAAGGAGATGTATCATTTGTCCAATGGGTCTGATGGCTCTTTAATCCTACCCCTTGCAGGACAGAAGCCAACGCTGACCTTCAAATGAACTTGGTTTTATTGTTTGGAGTGTGCAGAAGCCAAAGACACACCTTCCTTGTGTAAATTTTGTAATTTCTATGGTGCACATCTTCTCAGATAATCCCAGAGTGATCTCTGATGTCCGACTTGTGTGCTTACCCTAGTGATGCCCATGATTTCCATTTCAGAGCCCAGCTATGACCACATTGACCTGCCACTCTTAAATGACTTAAATCACTCTCAAGCTAATTTGGAAAAAAAGAAGGGATGAAGCACTTACAGTTGCTTTCAATACTGTAAAGTGCAGTGAAGATGAAGACCTTTCTACCCAAAGGGGAAAAAATTTAGAAGGAACACGCCGATGCCCTTGGCTCCTTTCCCTGCAGGAAGTTAAAAAACAATGTTCTTGGCGAGATCAGTCTTTCTCTTCAGTTTGTCCCTATGCCCCAGGTTGGGATGTCTCTCCGTGATTTCACCACTCCCTCCTCTCCCTGGATTGAATATTATTCACTTTTTCCTTTTAGACAACTTCTAAGTCAGCAGAGGGTGGGGAATTCACATACACTCACCATCGTTGTGTTGTCTCTTTCCTTCTCCCTCAAGGCTTGGAGCATCACCTATCACAGCTGGTTGACCTTTGTGTTGTTGATTTGGTCGTGCACCCTTTGGATGATTCGCAACAGAAGAAAATATGCCATGATCAGCTCTCCTTTCATGGTTGTCTACGGAAATCTATTGCTGATATTACAGTATATATGGAGTTTTGAACTTCCCGAAATTAAGAAGGTCCCAGGGTTTTTAGAAAAAAAAGAGCCAGGAGAACTTGCCTCCAAGGTAAATGAATAGGAAAACAAGAAAACAAAATGTTGAAACAAATCCACAATAATCATAAGAAGCATATCTGTGCACAGACTTACTCACATGGGTTCCAAATATTTGAGGCTTTACAAAAATGAATAGCTTAAAAATTCTAGGAAACAATTTATATTACTTAATGGTCTCTCTAATATTATACCACACTTTCAGATTTTATTTACAATAACAAGGCTCTCCACTGAGAGGAAAAATACTGTCTTCTTTATTTTAATGTCAATTATACTATAGTAGAATTTACAAGGGGAAATAAGAAAATACAGGATAAAATGTATCTAAGCATTAGAGGACTTTCTTTGATCTCCGTTTTTCAAAATAGGCTGAATGCTTGTTGTTACAGGTAATCGTTGATTATTAGTAACAACATTTTTTCTTTAATTATATTTTCAAAAATGCTGTTAGCAGCAAAAATTGAGTATGACACCTCTGGTTTTTCCTTCTGCAGATTATATGGTATGCGTTCATAGGTAGCAACAAGGTTCATGATCTCCCAGTACTCATTACTTTCATGGCTCGTTTTAATACCCTTGACTTCAGATTATGTGCCCCAGCCTTTCTGTTTTGTGGACAGTGTGGTTGACTCTAAACCACATGTGTCTGCTGTGTTGATGACATTGTGTTAAGACCTGTGAGAGCAGTCCTGTATCACTACTCCACAATCCTTAAACACCTTTCTCCTCCAGGGAGAGAATCATTCTCTGAAAAGGACATGAATTTATATTGCATGAAGCCCACCTTTTCTGAGAGCAAGCTCCTTTCTTCCAGGTTATCAAATACCCCATATCCAAGGCAACTAGGCATGAACAGGGAACTAGTAAACCAAGGATTGGTTCTCATAACAGACCTTTTGGTGAAGTTTATTGGGGTAGAGGAGAAACTCCCAGCAGGTAAATAGTGATAACAGAAATTAGCTCATAACCCTCTGTGTTCACAGAACATGGCAACCTCCTTCCTTTCTCTCTCAAACCCCCACTCCATGCTAACAGTCCCACAGAGTTTTTCACCGACAAGTCACATTAGTCTCACACTCTTACCCACTCCTTCTCTCCCTCCCTGACCTTTCCCCTAAACACACACCCAAAACTGAGAAGTTAGTCTTTTCTTTATAAGAGAAATTCAAAACCTCATCTTTTGACTACGCAAATCCATTCCAGCCCGGCTTGGAATATTGGTGAGACATCTGAAAATTATCCCAGCTAGCTGGTTGAACAACCTCCTATCTAATCTAAGATGAACAGCTCTTGGAGGTCTGGGAACACTATTGGAGAATTAGATGTATTACTTGTAAAACAAAAAACAAGACAAAATAGTGTTACTCTGAAGAAAGTAGGGTCTCCACTTATATTTTAATGTACCCAGGAGCTAAAAAAAAAAAAAATGCAAGTCTTTATCACAGATAACAACTCAACCTAAGATCATAAAATATCATGGTGACATTTGTCAAAGTACTTTATTAAACACACTCTTTGCAAAGTACTGAATGGGTCACTATGATGGAAAATGAGAGGAAAGAAAGAATATGTCCCGTGTTCCCAGAGGTCTGACCACTCTGGGAAAGTAAGACTCAGATCCTTGGTAACATCCTTCAGTTGCTAGTGAGTCTTCTCCACTCCATCAACTACACCAACCGCATTTTCCAAATCGGGCTTGTCGATCACATTTTCCAGGAAAGGGGTCTCATCTGCCACTGAGCATTCTCCTAAGCTCCTTAGACATGCACTAGAGAAACAGATTCCTTTCCCAAATTGCAGCCATAGTTCAATTTGTTGTGACTCCCAGAAGTTGAATGCCAGGTTTTCAGTAATGGAGGCACTCTGGATCTTGGCTTCCATTGGCCCTAAACATGTTGTCCCAGACTGACTGGGACTGGTTTATGCTGAAGGCAAAGAAGTGGGTAATTTATGGACCATCAAGTGGGCAGTTATTTCACTAAAACTGACACATTCATTTGTCTATTTCTTTTCATGTCTTTGGCAAGTATTTATTAAAATCGTACTATGAACCACAGTGAGATGCCACTTCACACTCAGCAGGATGCCTAGGATCAAAAAGGTAGATGAGGGGTACCTGAGTGGTTCAGTCGGTTAAGCATCTGCCTTCAGTTCAGGTCATGATCTCAGGTTCCTGGGATCGAGCCCAGCATAGGCTCCCTGTTCAGTGGTGAGTCTGCTTCTCCTCCTCCCCCTGCTCCCTTTCTCTCACTTACTCTCTCTCAAATGAAAAAATAAAATCTTAAAAAAAGGAAGAAAGCAGGCCTTAGTAAGTGTTAATGGGGATGTGGAGAAACTGGAACCCATGCTCAGGGGGCATGGAAAATGCTGCGGCCACTTTGGAAAACAGTCTCTCAGTTCCTCCAAAGGTTAAACGCAGAATTGCCATTAAGACCCAGCAATTCTGCTCCTAGATTTTATACCCAACAGAACTGAAAGCCTATGTCCACACAAAAACCTGGCCATGAATGCTCACAGCAGTGTTATTCATAATAACCTCAAAAAAATGTAACCACCAAAATGCCCATCAACTGAGAAATGAAATGCTGTCTGTACAATGGAATACTATCAAATAATAAAAAGAAGTGAGGTGCCACAACAGGAATAAGCCTTGAAAACATTATGCCAAACAAAAGAAGCCACCAACCAAAGAATGTTTAGTAAGTAATGCCACTTATAGAAGATGCCCGGATTAGGCAATCTGTACAGAAAGTAAAGTAGTGATTGGCCAGGACTGAGGTGGGCAGGAATAGGGTGACTGCTCTGGGGCTTCTTTTGGGGTGATGAGAATATTCTACAATTGACTGCAGTTTTGGTTGCACAACTTTGTGACTTTGTGAAAGACCACAGAGTCACACACTCGGGTAAATTGTATATGGCATGTAAATTGTATTGCAGTAAAGCTAGTACAAAACAAATACTATGTACTAGGTCCTCTATCTCCTGAAGAAGGAGCTCCCCCAAAGCATCAGCTTCCCCTCTGCCCCCAGCCCTCCACAAAACCTTAAAATACAAGTGTGGACACTTAAAACATTTCTTCCTTCAGCTTTGGGAGATGAATAGGATATTAGAGGGTTCTGTTTTCCGGGGTGAAGTGTTCTTTTTCCCCATCTGTGGAATTCTTCATCCCAAGGAACATCGCAAAGTCAACGAGTATTACGGAAGAAATATGTCTTCCTGTAGTAATTGTGCTCATGTCACAGTTGGGACAGGAAAGCAAGGACTTTCTCCCCTCCGGGGAGACCAGTTCCAAAGCTGACTTCCGGCCCAGATGGAAGTAGTTTGGGCTGTCGGGACACCTTCCCTGGGCCCCAGCTTGCTGCCAAATATCCTCCTGGCCCTCAACACGCTTGTCCGTGTCTTCAGCAAAGGGGATTTCAAAGCCAGTGACTTTCAGGTGAAATCCAGTGTCTGCCCCACTGTCTCCAACGGAGAGGCTTATTTATGGTGTTTCTGCTGAAATGTGGAGAAAATGTTGTATATGTTGAATTGTATTTACGTTTCAAATGGGTGGCTTAATTCTTAATTCTCTGCTTTCAGATACTTTTCACCATTACTTTTTGGCTCCTGCTGAGGCAACACCTCACTGAGCAAAAAGCTCTTCAAGAGAAGGAAGCTCTTCTATCTGAGATCAAAATCGGAAGTCAGGAAAAGGAAGAAAAAGGTAAATTAGTGGGACTAGAGAGTTTTGTGCCCAGCAAATGACAGAGAGAGGACACCCCACATACATCAGAAAGCCTCTGTGCTTCAGACCAGATAAAAGTTGAGCGTGACCTGGAGTGATGGAAAACCAGGGCCCCAGTGGGGACGATTTCGTGTGCATGCGGGAGCTCACAAAGAGCTTTTGGAAATGCATCTGCATTCCATCCTCACAAAATTGATTCACACTTAAGGGAAGAAGAAACAGGTTCAGAGAAGTTAAATGCTTTATCCAAGGTCACACTTTCAGAGCCCTGACACAATCAGAATTTGAAATTGATATCGTCCTTTTAATTTGTGTTATTGTCATGCGCGGGGGACTCCTTATTCATAGGGGATGAAGTCCAAGACCCCAGTGGATGCCTACCACCGCAGATAGTACTGAACCCTGAAGATACTATGTCGTTTCCTGAACATCCAAGACTATGATAAAGTTTAATTTATAAACTAAGCACCATAAGACATAAACAACTACTACTAAGAAGAATTATAATAATACTTGGTAATAAAAGTTACATGAATGTGGTCTCACTCTCTCTCAAAATATCTTCTTGTGGTGTACTCAGCCCTCTAGTGAGGCTGTGAGATGAGAAAATGCCCATGCGATGAGACGAGGTGAATGACACAGGCAGATGACATTAACATTAGGCTGTTATTGACCTGACCGTGTGTCAGGAGGAGGATCACCTGCTTCCAGACTGTGGTTGACCTCGGGTAACTGCAATGGTAGAAAGCAAAGCCATGAAATGGAGGGCAGGGGGAATCCCTGTTCTTAATTTTCTAGATCCTGTAGTACTCAAAGTCATTGGATACCAGAAATTAAGTTAGGTATAAAAAAGATGAGCATAAAATATTCCCGTGTTCATAGCTTTTAAACTGTATGAAATTCAAAAGTTGATTATGATTGGGTATAAACGCTGCCTGGTTTACTGCAACCGTCTAAAATCATTCAAATCACAGAGTAACACAGAAAACGTAGACTTCCATGCCCCCCACCCACTCATGCAACACATGGTCAAAGTGTGGCTCTGGGTGGGGAACCAACTAAGTGTAACTGCATGGTCTTCTATTTTGAAGATGACGAGCAAGATATACAAACAGAAGGAGAGCCTGAAGAGAAGGAGGAAGAGGAAGCCAAGGAAGAGAAGCAAGAGAGAAGAAAGGAAGAAGAAGAGGAAGTGGAAGAAGATGATGACCAGGACATCATGAAGGTCCTGGGCAATCTGGTGGTGGCCATGTTCATCAAGTACTGGATCTATGTCTGCGGAGGAATGTTCTTCTTCGTCAGCTTCGAGGGTAAAATTGTGATGTACAAAATCATCTACATGGTGCTGTTTCTGTTCTGTGTGGCCTTGTATCAGGTAGGTAAACCATCGTCTTCTGTCTTTTTTTAATCCCGGTAGCCAGCCCAGGAATACATGGGAGCTTCCTTTGTTGAGATTCTAAATGATGGTCATCCCAGGAATGTAGTATCTAAAGTGATCAGTGAAATTCAAAGGCAAATGAAGAAGGCCTGGAAGGGGAAATGACTGTCTTCCGTGTATATATTATTTTAAAATTTGGGGTTCTTAAAAAGTAAAAAACAAAAAACAAAAAACAAGCTTCATGAGTTTTTCAAAACTTCTTGATTAAAAAAAAAGAAAACCTGTGTAACTAAATTCATTTTTAATTTCACTTTTAATTCCACATTTAATGTCAATTTTCAATTTCAATTTCAATTTCAATTTCATTTTTTAATTTCACTGACTGTTCAACAGCCAGTGAAGAACAGCGGCTGGGTAATCCAAAATACGGGTTGAACCAGTTCACTTGTACTTCAGACTTTAGGATCAGGAACGTGTGTGTGTGTGCGCGTGTGTGTAATACATCAACTTCTTTAGTATTTTATCCATTAGAATTTATGGAAGATTCCACTAAAATATAAGAAGATCTCCACCAATTCAGTCTTAACTTACAGAAAAATTGTTGCTCAGTGATAGAAACAAGTGTAACAGGACACTGTTCTTGCAGGCAGCCAATAGAATAAATGAAATAACTACACTAATTCACCTGTAGAGACAAAAGTATCTCAACTGACACTGATGAAGTTTTAAAATACTGGAATCTCAAAATGGAGGCAGTTTTTTCTCCCAGCAATAACTACCACAATGCTGTCATTGAATGCCTCCCATAGAATAGCTTATAATTATGATGATTTCATCCTCTTTCCAACTTTCAAAGTAGGTACTTACAGAGGAGGAAACAGAAGCTCAGAAGGGTCGAGCGACTTAACCCAAGACCTCGTTAGCAACTCTTGTAGTCCTGAGGTTCCAATCTTGACCCAGCTGCCTCTATGAGGAACAGAGCCTCAAAAGCCAAAAATGAAATATATTTGATTTTCGAGTACTTGTCAACATCATCACTTGTCATACTTGAATAAATCAGGTGCTTTTGTAAGTTTGTGTTTTTTTTTTTAAATCAGTTCTTTTTTCTTGTGTGTTTTTCGATGTCTGATTCACAGGTGCACTATGAATGGTGGAGGCGAATCCTAAAGTATTTTTGGATGTCTGTGGTGATTTACACAATGCTGGTGCTTATCTTTATATACACATATCAGTTTGAGAACTTCCCAGGCCTGTGGCAAAATATGACTGGATTGAAAAAAGAAAAGTAAGCAGTTTGGTGTAAAATGGGCTGTGAAAGGGACAGATGGCGTGAAGATTTCCATGCATCTTGTTCAAACATAGTTGGGGGAGGTTCTAGTAAACTGTGATGTCATCACTGTCTGTAAGTTTTTTGAGAACAGGTCTTTCTGTGGTCTCCCTGCCAAGCCCTAGGCTTGACACGTAGAGTATGTACTTAACGACTATTAACCAAAAAGTGCATTTTCAGCCCCATTGTAATGAAATAACTTTTTTAAAAAATATTATTTATTTATTTATTTATTTATTTATTTGACAGAGAGAGATAGAGAGATCACAAGTAGGCAGAGAGGCAGGCAAAGAGAGAGGAAGGGAAGCAGGCTCCCTGCTGAGCAGAGAGCCCGATGCGGGGCTCAATCCCAGGACCCTGAGATCATGACCTGAGCTGAAGGCAGAGGCTCAACCCACTGTTTCCTGTGAAATACCTGCTTCATCCTTCATCACTCATGCCTTCTACTTCCCAAGTTGAAGTTCCGCTCAGCAGTTCAGTTGATTCCTAGGCTTATGATAAAAAGCAGCAGCCTCTCTTCGCTTATGGAGCTGGTGCGAAGATTCTGAGGTGTACTTGAGGCCATAGCAAAAGTGCTAGTGGACTAATGAGGAAATCATTATTCACGTGCGCATAATAGATCTGTGCATGTGCTGTGTCCTTTTATGATTTGCTGCTGTAAACTTCTGGAAGGAGCTACCAGAATGGGGCATGGAGCTGAATGAGTATACTGAGGTGGGAAAGAGAAAATTAAAAGGAAAGTCTCGCCATGTAGCTAGGCTGACCCATCTTTAACATTTATTTAACAAATATTTATCAAATGCCTCCCATGTGCCAGACACTGGCTCGGCCTGGGGACCCATCATGAAGCACGACAGACAGAGCCTAAGCACTGCAGAGTTTATGTTCTAGTGGAGGAGACCAAAAAACAAACAAACAAACAAAAACAAAAAAAACCCTACTTAATATGCAAATTAATTAATTAATTAATTGTGGCAAGTCTGTGCAGGAGACAAAAACAGGGCGAGGTAGTGAACAGTGAGGGACAAACTGTAAATGGAGTGGTCAGGGCAGGCTTCCCTGAGGAGGTGCCATTTAATCTTCCCCTGAAGGGCTTAAGAAAAGTGTGAGTTGGGTGTGAGATATGGAAAAGCATCCCAGCAGCAAACAGGAAGATCCTGAGACAAGACTGAGTTTGGCACAAGGGAGGAAGCCGAAGACGTTTCAGCTGCCGGGAGCAAGGGGGACAGTGGACAGAGCCGAGGTGAAAAACGCAGCCAGATACCGGGGATGGGCAAGGCTTGTTGGCATTGTAATCTTGGTGACATTTTTAAGTCTTTAAAGAACTCTTGACAGGCTGAAAAAATGTGCTGTCCGAGGGTGAGGGTAGAAACCACAGGGCGGGTTAGCCAGCAGCAGCACGGGTCCTGTGAGAAATGATGGTGGTTTTATCTAGAGCAGGTGATGCAGAGACAGATAACAGAAGGGGGCAGCTTCAAGAGATGTCTAGGAGGCTGAAGGAAATGTGGATGAATGTGCTATGAAGGCAAAGAAAGACAGACTTTCTGATTTCAGAATGTGGCACAGGGAAGACAGTTATACAGGGAGGACTCAAGTTGTGGGGGGGGGCAGTGGTGCAGGACAGCGTGACTGAGCAAAACGGGGAAATCAAGAACACTGTTTGGAAGACACTCAATATGAAATAACTATAGGGAAAAAAAAACAAAAAACAAAAGAACTTCTGTTAGATATTGGGCATGAGAGTCCACAGGAGAAACCTGAGCTGTAAATGCATATTTGAGTCACTGGTGCCAAGATGGTATATAGAAAAGATAGTGTCCAAGTGGGACTTGTGAGATAACATGGGGGGCGGGGGGGAATAAGCTAGAGAAGATACTCAGCACTGAAGTCTGGGGCTATGTCACATCTGGAGGTCCAATTTTAAAAAAATTTTAAAATGGAGGAAACAGTGACAGAAGAGAAAAACCAGGCCAGTGTGGCAGCACCAAGACCAGAATTGTTTCGAGAAGGACTAGAGGCGGAATTAAACAAAGACAGAGAAGCAGTCACTGAATTTAGCAATATTGAGGTTGCTTCTGACCTCTGGGAGAGCAGGTCAGTTGGATTGATGGAGACAAAAATCAAAGTCAACGTACAGGAGTGGGGGATGCAAGAAATGGTATAACAGGGCGGTGAAAGACGGTGATGTGATTTACAGCAAAACCAACGTGCCTAAGAAAAGCACTCTTGGGGGCCTGGGTAGCTCAGTTGGTTAAGCGACTGCCTTAGGCTCTGGTCATGATCCCAAAGTCTCAAGATTGAGTCCCGCATCAGACTCCCAGCTCCATGGAGAGTCCGCTTCTCCCTCTGACCTTCTCACTTCTCATGCTCTCTCTCTCAAGTAAATAAGTAAAATCTTAAAAAAAAAAAAAAAAAAAAAAGGAAAAACACTCGCTTTCTGCTTTGTTTTGTTTTGTTTTGTTTTGTTTTACAGGCTGGAGGATCTTGGCTTAAAACAGTTTACCGTGGCAGAGCTGTTCACTCGCATCTTCATCCCCACTTCCTTTCTTTTGGTGTGCATTTTACACCTTCACTACTTCCATGATCGGTTTCTGGAGCTCACAGACCTGAAGTCCATTCCCAGCAAGGAAGACAGCGCCATCTACAGGTGAGCGCTTGCAAGAAGCACGAGCCTCTTGCTCTGGCAAGGCAGCTTTGACTCCCCACTTCAGCGGGGAGGAGCCCCCTGCAGGAAACCAATAACTAACCTTAGAGTTTCACCCTTGAGCTCTCCGTGGGTGAGTGAAAATAAGAAATGAGAGAAAAATGTGGCGTATTTGATGGCAGTTTCTGGTGCTCGCTTCGGCAGCACATATACTAAAATTGGAATGATGGCAGTTTCTGAAACATTACGTAGTGACTCAGGACTGGTTAATACCAAGTGATGTTGATCCTCACGTGAGTAGATTTAAAATAGCTGCGTGGATGCAAATACTTTAAGAGTTGGTGATGGATATTTTGTGTCTGGGCTGTGATGTGTTTTTAGAACATTTAGGAAATCTGGCTGATTCAGAGGATGAGTTTTCTGAGAGCATACCAAAAACGATGGGCAGAATTTTCTTTTCGGCTTTGGAAATGAACTTCGCCTAAAAGGATAGAATCTGCAGTCTACCAGAAATCAGCATGACGTGCAAGGAAATAAAGTGAAGACAGTGTTTGCTTTTATCAACTCTCTGTTGTCTTCTCATCTGTTAATATATAAACTGCTTACAAGCAACAGATGAGGTATCTCTCTCCCCGCCCGCGTGTGTTGCAACCACAATGGTTTTATCACAAATCTCACAGTTGGGTCTCTCACAGGGAAATTGCAAGCATTCTTCTGATGAACGTTCATGCTGATTTCTCTCTTTGCATCAGATTTAGCTGATGATTCAGTTCCTGGAAAAACCCTTGTTGAGCAACGGAGGGAGCAAAGGGCTGTACGCAGGGAGTGTAGATGCCAACCGACAATCCCCTTACTCCCCTTGACTTAGCTCTGAACTTTTCAAGGAAACAATGAGTACAGCAAAAGAAGATGAAGTCTTATTTCATCTCGCACAGTTTATGAACCCCTGGACGTTTGGTTTTCTGCTATACTAGGGACTAGAGTCATAGATGACTCCAAAATTCGTCTTTGGTGGTGAAAACCATTTTATAATCTCTATCTGTGTATGGATAGCCAGCAGATTTCTTTTCCATATTCGTATTGTGTTTTTTGGAGGTAAGCTGAGTAAGCTTCAGATGCCTTTCAGTCTGTGAATGGCTCCCAACCAGTAGAATCCAGAGTCAATAAGCAACTGTTATTTTTTGTTCTGTCTTGGCTGTATCAATAAGCAAGCTCAGCGATCACCTGTCTCCTCCCAATGCCCCGCCATGGTGAGGGCCCTGATGGGGTCAGTGACTGCTCTCAGTGATAATCAAACATTAGGAAAAATAAGGTAGTTATTAGAAGTCTGGGAGCCCCCTAGGAGAGATGGTTTCTTGGCAAACTTGTTAGCAGGAGTTAGCAGGAGAAGTCACCCTAAGATTAAAAGTTTACAAATGCAGCCCTGGCACAGGGAAGTGATATTTATCAGTAATTGTGGAAGTATTTTTTATGACATTTTTGACATTGCTTGCGAACGCTAGGGATAAAATTTGATATTTAACTCTGAGAGGTAACATGCTTTATTTCATTATAAACCCTCGCTATTTGTTCAAAAAGTCTTATTCGATAATCAAGAAAAACCTGTTGGTCAGCAAAAGATATTTGCATGTTTGTAAAAGAAATATCATGATTGGCGATAGCTAATGATGCCTTTAATTTTTTTTTCTTCTAAATGCCTTTCTTGCCTTGGATCTCTATTTTCTTCTTATTCAGAATTCCTCCAGGATATAGGCGCTTTTTTCCTGCCCTTGTTTTTATTATCATGTCTTTGAATCTAATGTCACACAATCAAATAGAGATACGGGTTACAGTTTTTCAGGAAAATTGAGATTTTCAAAACCACAGTTTTGCAGAAGACCATGCAGCTCAACAAGGATTGTACAAGTTCAAAGGAATCACAGTTTTTGAGACCTAGGGTATGTGAAAATGGAATTTGTTCCTCAGAGCTCCCTGGAAGCATGTAGAACATTATTTAATTATGTAGGTTCTGGAAAGGACTACAGTCTCACCTGGAGATAATTTCTCCCTGTTTCCATGGCTGCTCCACTCACAGCCCTCACCCTCCATACCATGACAAGAAAAGAAAGATCTAAATTATTTGTAGCCATTTGCAGTCATCGCTTGCCTTCCTCGTGGCCATGGCTTAACCCCAAGCTTGCCTTAAGCAGTTAATTTTCCAAGAAAACATAGAGTGATGAGAGGCTATAAAAGACCAGCTATCTAAAGAGGTTAGGAACATGGTTTTTCATTTTCAGTCTTCGAAAAAACAGTTTTCTAGGCCTTAAAGGGTTCAAATTTCAGGTCAAATTCAAGTTCCATGTTTTGGGATTTCCTGCAACAGTGTAATATATAAGTCCCCAATTTTTAACTTTGAATGTAGGATACACATCCCATCTTTTTGACTAACTTGTTCCCATCCTAGTGTTTTCCTTACTAACAGTATTTTTTGTCCCTGGAGCCCTAATAAATGACCACATTGAGATCAAAATGATGAAGAGAAAGAATATTTACAGAGTTGGGATTGACTGGCATGCTTTGCCTTCTCTGCTCCCACCTCCTTAGTAAATGTTTTCCAAAACTTGGCCCACAAATTGGGAATAATTAATTCATTGTATTCCTTAACATTGATTCCAGTACCATGGTTTCTGTAAATATCCAGCTGCTGTTTTCCCGTTTTGTCCACCATTTGTGTGTGCTGTGTTTTTGTGCACACATAGGTTGTGTAGGCAAATGTCACTTGCATCTGAGGAAGACTTGACTGTGTTAGCCTTAGAGAAGTGATGAAGTGGACACCATGGAAAATGTTTGGATGTACATGATAATAGAAAAAAACTATTATTATTTCTAAGCAGGTGTTCTCAGGAATATTATTTCACTTATCTTGATAAGATATAGACTATTAGAACATAACTACAGTCTATGGTAACATATATATATGATAATGTATGAAATATTCATCATGTCATTAAGTAGCCATCCCTGCAATTGATCCGTGTTTTGATTTAGAACATATTCCAGTGCCCAGAGAAACAAAATGCCTTTTTTTAACTTCAGTCTTAGAAAACTTAGAGAATACTATGTGGCCTATGGTTACTTAGGAAGATTTCTTTCTTATTTTTTTTAATTTGGGGGAAGGAGCACGAATTCGTCTTTTAGATTGTCTTCTATTTGATAACTGTGCTCTGAAAATTTAAACTTTACCAATCTTTAGTCAAGTGTGTTGGGGGGAGAGACGAGACAAATGGAGCGACTTGTTACCTTCAAGCATGTTTTTCCTGAATATATCTAACTTCTCCTTTCTCCGGAGTCTTGCTGCCCTGACTCCTCTTCATGCACGGGAGTATGGATGAGCACACACCTGACGCCTTAAAGCTTGCAAGACAGTCTGCGTCTTTCCTCTCTAACGGTCTCCTCTTTCTCTCTCCCACCTGTCGCCCCATCCCCATGCCACCTTGGGCTTCCATCTCTCACCTCGTAGCCATGCCAAAGTCAATGGGCGCGTTTATCTAATAATAAATAGGTGGGTATGTCAATGTTTTCTCTCTTGTTTGTTTTTTTTTTTTTCTAACAGTCTTGTGGTGTGTTAAACACTTTGCTGTTTTGTAAATGAAAAATGATGTCATCAGATAGGGGACAGTGGTCTTCAGGTATGCTCATGGATGTAGTCTGCCAACCAGACCATTTGGTGTCTATTCCGAATGGTGCTGCAAGTGGACTCGGAGGTTGCCAAGGGTCTTCAGCTGGTGCTCAGCCTTTGGGCGTGGTTCAAACAGATGCCCCATTAATTTCATTCTTCGGTCAATTAGTCCAATGCTGGCCTGAGAGCTCATCGTCGCTCTCTTGGACACGTGACTAAGAGCTCAGCTCAAGAACCGCCTCCACCACAAACCTGCCCACAAATGCCAACTTTCCCCGCTACGAGGAATCTGCCCTTCCTCTGAATTTCCACAGCACTTCATCACTGCTGCCTTCTGACACTTGCCTTCTGACACTGTATGCCTGCCTGTCTTATCTCCCTTGCCAGAGGCGTCAGCTCCTCGGCCGGAGTCCCTGTATTAATAATTCACCCCATGTCCATGTATCACTTAACCTCAGGGCCTCACCCATCTGTTGACCCTCAGTAGATGTTTCCTGAATAAAGTGATAATAGTCATAATAATGTATGGTTAAAAGAAAATTAAGACATTGATTTCTTCAAATATACCTTGACTTAAAAGATCAGCGTATTGAAGAAAGATCTTTTAGGTCACCAGATTTCATAAAAGATGCAAAGATGGACCCTGGGTCAAGGCCCTGCCTTAGAGCCTTATCACTCAGCTGGGGAGATAAAACATGCAAATGACCACACATAATAAAGAGTAATATTTGATAGTGTTGTCTGCAGAGTTATTCTCAACTTCCCTAAGAGTACAGAGAAAAGGTCTTTGGAGATCCAATTTCCTAAAGCTACCGTGACCTTATTAAATAGGTGAATTAAAATAGCCACTCCTATAACTTTATCTTATTTGTAGTAAAGTCAGTGATGTAGGTCATAAAAACACATATTTTACAATAAAGCCAATGAACAAATTAAATATTTGAAAGATCTGTTGGTTTTCTATTCCATTCGCTTTTCTCCTATGTAAAATTCCAAGGCTGACAACCACATAGCAAACCCTGGGAGCCAAAACTTCTAGAAAGAAGGGTGAAACATTAATGCATCACTGTGCAGATCGCTGAAGAAAGAGGGATGAAGACTGGCTGGTTCCTTTGGGAGCCAGTTTTGTTGACATCCTGAGAGAGAGGAGTCAACCTCAGGTTTTTAGCTGATAGACACTAGCTGGAGATCTTGAGCAACTATTGAAATGTCATCTCTTCAAACATAAGGAGCTTCTCTCTCAATCTCTCTCCACCTTCTCCTCTCCTTCTCCCCCTCACTCCCCTCTACTTGTATACCTCTCCATCCATCCTTTTCCCTCTCTTCCCTTGTCCATCCATCTTTGTCTCTCTCTATCTCTTCCCATAAAGTATTTACCATCTGCTATATGAGGAGACGGCTGGAACCTACCTTAGAAGGCAGAAATTGGTTTGATGGGCTCCAACAGCAGGGGCTGATACAAGATATGGTTCCGGATGTCTAGGACTTCTCTCTTGAGAAAAAGCCTATCTTTATTAACCCAAGTCACAAGGCCAGGGAATGTGCTCAGGAATTCTAAGAATGATCAAAATCCACCTAAAATAGTTAAAAACTCAAAACATTCCACTGTTAGGACTATCTTCTTTGCAGTGGAATCTTTCCTTTTCATATTAAGACAGGCCATAGTTACTCCCCAGGGAGGATGTTACCTGATAAACTCTTCCCTCACTGCTCTTCTGAAAGGCTGTTTGTAAAGCATGTCCAATTTTGAACAGGACCTAGTCTTGATGAAAATAGTAAGTCGATCCTTTTATTAAGGAAGCTTTCTCCCATAATTTCTTCTTTGTATGTTCAGTGTTATTTCATAAGGAGAATAATGTGTTTGTTAATGTGAGGTCTGGATGAAAGAGAAGACATGCCTACCTTCAGCTTCTGGGTTGATTAAAATTTAGACATGACTTAACAAGGTATGAGGTGGGGATAGTAAGGACAGTGGATGACTGGTTAAAATTTTGATGATACAAATCCTTGTGGGGAAGTTCCAACTGAATTCCTAAACAGAATGAATTAGAATGTTTTAAAAGAAGTAACGGTCATTTCTGTCTTAAATGCAGAAACTAGTGCCATCATACCCAAACCTGTCAAGTAGATTTTTTTCAGAGGGAATTACTACCACACACATTTAAGATACGATATTAAACTTACTAATCAAGTGCTCATCTGTGAATACCATCTTCTAAAAGTGTGTATGCATTCTAGAAAATAATCTTAAGCAGTATAAAGATTATTTAAATACCAATTATAAACACCAGAAATTTGCAAGACACCTCTTTTCTCTAATAGTCTAATGAATAGGATGGATGCACTTTACATTGCCAAATATTCCAAATTAGAGTAGTCATAAAAATGAATAGAATTTAGACTAAGGAGATGTTGTAATAGTAGACTTCCCATTTTCTTTCACAGAAACTACCTTAATATGTGGTTTCATATATTGACTCAAAGTCAGTTCCTAATACAGAATTAAGCCTCTTCAACTGTCCATGTAACATAATTTGTTTCTTCTGTTTCAAATAAAAATGCCCATCCAGTGCCTAGAAGCCATTGGCCAAACATTCAGTGAGTCACACTGTATACACACCAAGTCCAGTGCTACATTTTTCAAGGGAGCCCAGGAGGGTTAAGACTGGCTTTCTGCCCTCAAAGGAAGAGTCCCCAGAACCATCATTAGAATAAAATTATGTAGATACAAATGGAGAGATGCATGCATTGAGGACCATTTAAAGAAAGCTGTGGGTGCAGAAGGAAAGAGTGAATGACGACACAGGAAGAAGAACATCACCTGCTTCGTTAGAATGCAACAGGAGAAATAGTTAGTCAGTGACAAGATTACAGCTCAAGCCTGGAGCATCATAAAAGCAAGGCAAGGAAGTTATAGGTGTGGATAAAGACAATGCAAAAGAATAGAAAATGAACTCCACGGCGAGGGGGAGGTATGCAAAAAGTGGGATTTAAGGAAGTGGGGGAGGGAGTTCTCTGAGAATCCAGTTTAAATCTCCTTCAAGTGCTGATTATATAACTTGCACACGAGGATCGGCACCCAATTACCAGTATTATAAGTTTCAGGGAACATGGTTATTCATTTACCTTTTGGAAAACAAGGATCCCATTTGAAAGTTGACTGGGGGCAGGGGAGAGGGGGAGTATCTACATTGAGGTACTTAGGCTTTCCAAGAGATTCAGTCCAGCTGTTCACTATGGCAAACTGGGGGCTGGTTCTGCCCATGAACCCCACATTGGGCCGACAGCCCCACCTGTGCAGCAGCCCAGCCTCAGCAAAGGCAGGTGGAGGGCAGTCAGCAGAGAGCACAGAAGGTTGAGAGTAGGGGGGACAGACTCCCAAGGAAGAAACGTTGGCGCTTTTTCTTCTGAATGACCATTGTAATACACAAGTTCAGTTAACAATGTGCTGATGACAGAGTTCGAGTCCAAGATGAGCCCTTGTCCAGCGTGGTGAGGTTCCTTGCATCGGTATATTTCTAACTCTGCCTTTTCATGATACAAATGAACAAAAGTGGTACGTGAAGATCTATCATGAGCAGATGGTTCTTTACTTTAAAAATATTCCCTGTGTACTAAGCACTGTGTTAAGAGCTTAACAGAAACCACCTTAGTTTTCCCAGCATTCTGTGAGGTAGTAGCTATTACTCCATTTTGCAGATCAGTGGACTGAGACTTGGGAGACAGGGTAGGGAGTTTTTCTAAATCATCTAGCTAGTAGTTGTCTAGTTGAGGCTTGATTCTGAGTCTTTCTGATTCCAATGAACATGCTTTAACATTATTTTGTATTACCTTCAAAAAACTGCTATTTAAAAAAAAAAGAAAAATGAAAGGCTTTACGTAGGTGTCCTTTTTAAAATTGTAAACCCCAATCAGGCATTAAAAATATTTTCATCTGTACACATTTTATGAACACAGATTATCTCATGCAATTTCTCAGTTAACAGACTCCTACAGTCAAGTAAATGACAGCCCGATACAGGTTTCCCTTCTTTCTCTGTCATCCGTTACGAGCTCCTGACGTTAGACTGCTCCAGGAAGCATCCAGGAATTACATGCCCTGTTTCCTCCTAAGGATCGTGTTAGACAGAAATACACAGATAATTGGTTCAGATGCAGATACTATGTTCTTTTCTCTCCCCAGCATTATCTAGTCCCCGATCTCTTGTGGACTGTTAGGAGTTTCCGAAGTCAGTCTTCTAGACATACTTCCACTAGGTTTACTCCAGTGTTTTTCTTTGATTCCTTCATTCCCTAATCTCCCCTCAATATGTCCCACCTATGGCAAGACAATCTGGGGGCCTCTTTGCTTGTGGGCTATTTGTTACATACCCAGAGTGACAGCTGCAGAAACAGCCTCATCTCTGTAAGGTTCATTCCACTGATTAACTCTAATCCCTGGCAAGTTTTTTTTCTTGCCAGTGCGAAGTCATGGCAGTATTGATGTAGAGGGGAAAAATACGCTCCGAGATAGTCATCCCTCCACCAAATGTCCGAGTATGAGAGTATCTTTTCTCTCATGAAGAAGTATCTTTTCAGTTATAAAATGAGAAGTATCTTTTCAATTATAAAATGCACCTGCTACCAGTGCTGCAGAGAACATATAAATACTGACAATTGTGTGACAACTGACTGCTTTTACATTTAACACCATTTCATATGCCAAGTCCCAGCAAAACAAGAACAGCGCGTATGACCCCTAAATTTGATGCGCAGTGCTGGTGTGAAAATGTGGTATTGAAGTTTCAGGAGTTGGGGGGACTTCCCCAAGGACAGGAGAGTGGATTGACGAGCTTTGGAAAATAAGAAGGGGGTAGGTCATCATAACTCCCTCCACCAATGTGGGAACATCCTCAGGACATTGTGTCTTTCTTCAATTCACAAAATGTTTCTGCACCCTATAATTTACCTGCTTGGCACCCTGTTAAGAGGAATTACTTTTGAATGATAAAGGTTCGGAAAGTCTAAAGACAATGCTGAGTCATTGCAATAGGTTCCCAGCATCACAGGTGTGTTTCAAATATCAAATCAGTGAGTTGTAAAGAAGTGTAGATTTTTACCTAGTCAAACTTACTGATTTTATAGAAAAAAAAAGATGAATTTCAGATAGATTAAATAATATACTTGGAGCCCACAATTATACAGATAGGATAACATTATTAATTTTCCTTCCTCTTAGAACCAGGCTGAAATATATTATTACAAATGAAATTTATTATTACAAATGGAGAAGATTATCAGTATTTCCAATAGATGATTCCATGATATTTCCTTACTGCCCACAGACGTTCCTTCAAATTGGCTATGAGTAAAAAGAGATACTTTTTAACAATGTAGGAGGAAGATGATACTTGTTATTGTCTAACACGAAATAAGCTGGAATGTCCCTGGCGCTGTCCAGGCTCAATGAAACTGTGTCCCCATGCCTCACCCGGGCTGTCACACCCTGTCTCCCCAAGACGGCTAGTCCCTTGTCAACCTCGGTGCCCGCGGGCTGACACGTGATACTGACTCCTTACTCCCAAAAGCATTTTGCTTCCACTGCCTATGATTTAGATGACGGCAGAGTGGGATAAGTCTGTGCAAAAGGTTGATTGTGATTACATGTTATTTAAGAATATATATTTTTTTAAAAACCTATTTGGAGTGTGAATGACTGGATTCTTGAGGGATGGTTGGCTGCGTTCCTTAAAAAGCATGATGTGATTTGCCTCTGTTGTCTCTCCATTCTCCACCTTTATGACCTGCAATACTGCCCACTCTCAACTCAGTGGCCAAGCCTAGGGTTCATAGCCAAAGCACGCTATTGACGCCATCTTGGAATGCTCTTGGCGTTAGGACCACTGCATCCGCATACAGGAATGCGATAGTGGATGATATGTAGCATGATGTGTGATCTCTGACATTCCTTATAATTCTTCTGTTCTCATCTCCTCTTTTTCCTTTCTATTTCAATTACTTTGAGCAGCATCAAGAAAAAATTACCAATCCACCAAAATGAGTAAGTCCCCCGTGAAGCCATGAAATGTTTGCTCTACACGATTGTCATTTCATGCTTCTACATCCTAAACTCTGACCATTTTCTCCTCCGGGAAAAATGTCAAGTTTAGGTGTCGATAGCTCTCAATAGTGACTAATCACTAGAACCCGAATTGGAAAAGCTAACAAGACCTAACTGAGTTTACAGTTTGTTTTTAGAAAGAACTTAAAAAAAAAAAAAAAAAAGTGACAAGATGCTAACGACCCCACATTGCAAGGCCTGTGTACCTGCACTGATTTTCATTTTATTTATCCTCCTTTTACTTGACCCCTCAACTCCAATCTCCCCTGGCACTCTTTCCTCCCCTGACTCAGCTGCTCTCTGCCAACAGACTGGCCCACCCCGAAGGAAGCCTTCCGGACCTCGCCATGATGAATCTGACTGCCAGCCTGGAGAAGCCGGACATCAGGAAGCTGGCCGAACCTGGGGATGACAAATCAGAGGGATGCCCTTATAAGGCTGAGAAGGCTGAGCTTGGGAAAGACAGCGAGGAGGAAGAGGAAGAAGAGGAGGAAGAGGAAGAGGAGGATGAGGAGGAAGAGGAGGAGGAAGAGACTTCAGGTAGCCTGCCCACTACCAGTAGCTGCTTAGAAAATCCTGCCTAACAGACTCAGTGAATGAAACAGACTCATTCCCAATGGATAGAGATTTGATCCAGTCCATGAAGTAAAAGTTGGGGTGCGGTCTTTTAGTTGCTATAGCTACAACATTGTGGTTCCAATTGCTCCCATCATTTCCTTGTGACTCTGAGGTAGGAGAAGAGAGCAGATAACTGACTTTCATCTCCTGATCTGCCAGAGGTGTCCCCACCAGGCCCAGGGTGGGTGTAGCTCCTACCTGTGTCTTCAGTTGGGGATGTTTCCTACCAGCAGCAGAGGCAGGCAGCTGTGTAGAATTTCAGAAGGTTCTAGACAGGGCCTTTTCAAATGCATTCTCAAAGAAACCAGTCTGGAATTTCCCCTGGGAACTGGTAATTAAGAACATACTTGTAATTCGGTCCAAATATTTCAGAACCTGGGAACTGGAGGAACAAAGGAACGATGGGATAATTATCGTATTAAGCCAACTCCTAGAGGATTTTTTGTTGTCTTGTCAGCTTAGGTTTTCCCCCTCTTTATTCTTTGGGCTCTTTTTTCTGTTTTTCTTCATAGACTTGAGGTAATGCTTAATGGGACATGACGAGAACTAGACGTTCGTAGTGACCAGGATGCATTATCTAACAGAGCAGAGAAGGCAGAACGCTTAGTCTGTTCCGGGGTTCTGTGCTTTAAAGGATTAGAAAATGAAAAGGCACAAGGATGAAGATCCCTCCAAAGGCAAATTCCCCCAAACCTGGTCCCTTTTACCCCCTCATCTCAGAAGATCCTGAGAGGGACCCAGAATGGCCCTTTCCATGTCTAAGCAATGGTTATTCCTCAGGATGAAGGAGAACCAAGCTCGATGGGACCCAGGACCTAGGACTAAGATTTGCTCAACTACTTCATGAGGGTTTTGAGCTTTACTAAGAGGATCTCCCCAGAAATTGTGGACTGCCGTTTGTTCTGGCACTCCCTCATACACTTGCCATCTATAACTCTAAATTATGGTCGGTTATGACTGACATCTTTGTATCAACTATTATCTGTGTCACTTTGTAAATATGCATTTTTCACAATAACTGGGACCTTACTGAAACTTTCAGAACTGAAGACAATAACTGCTACAACCACCCCAGCCATGTGAAGAAGAAGCTCCTTAAAGAGAGGCTCAGGTCTTACCTGTCTGGGCTGGTGAGCTTTTTGTCTACACATGTGGTAACATGATGGTGCCACAAAATAGTTCTATGGTGACTTCCAGTCACATGGACCAGGAAAGCCCTTATAGACAGAAGCATGACCCCAGTCTGCAAAATATTACTACTTAGCACAAGGGGGAAAGAAGGGAATGACTAATGTGGTTAAAAATTTTGATTAGGGTGAGTCTGACCACATTTCGGAAATTGAGACTGGGTCATTCAGACACTCAGTGTTCACTCTCAGTTGCAAAGAGACACAGACTCTTGGCCCTCATTCTTCTGGGGTGACCAGTGAGCTTCAGCCACTCCCTCTTTAAGCCCCTGGAACCTACGGAAGCAAGAAAGATGTCATTTCAAGGGAACTCAGTTACCTAATGTTCCCAAGAAATTAGGGAGTTATAGCTCAGCTTTAAGAGCTCAAAAAATACTTCTTCACCCTGATTAAACAAAATTAAGGAAAGCAACCCTGTCCCTCAGAGTCTCAGTGCATGTCTAAATCATCATGCCATGGGAGCTTTAGACCACGTTTCTTCCAGATTTTGGTATTCGTTAAATACATCCTCTACTATTACTTTGCACCGTCTCCTTCCCATCTGAATGTTACAAGATCTTCTTTAGATAATAATGCAAACAAACAAACCCCCAACGTTTTATGCTCTTGGGTGAATTTACTATTTTGCAGATTTAAGGAACAAATGGCATCTGGTGATTGACCGTCTCACTGTGCTCTTCTTAAAATTCCTGGAATATTTCCACAAGATGCAGGTGTTCGTGTGGTGGATTTTGGAGTTGCATATCATCAAAATCGTTTCATCATACATTATTTGGGTTTCTGTGAAAGAGGCAAGTGAACATTTGTTGTTGTCTTCAGGCCAAACAAAACCACAGTGGATCATCATTTACCTTTCACAACTCTATGATTTTATTTTAAATGAAATCCCCATTACATTAGAGCACCAACGCTTAGAGACAGCACGTACACTTTGACATGCAGAAAACCAAAGGACGGTTGTCCTGAGACATGGGAAAGATAGCAGGGCAGAAAGAAGCTTCTGGCTTAGTTCCTGATTGGCTCGGTCATATCAGAAAGGTGACCTATTTTCACTGAGTCTTTAGTTGAATTGTGTGAGAGCAGGCTGCCCTTCTGTACTACCTGTGCATAAAATCTCTCTGAGGAAAAAAATAATATTCCAGTTTATGTTACCAAGGAGTAAACTCAGCCCCCAAATTTAATAAAATCTGTGCCAGAGTTCACCTTGTTTATTATTGGATGTTTTGAGATAAGACACCACGTTTCAACCTTCTATTGCGGTTCTGTTTTCTCCTCTGGAAGGAGGAGAGCCGTCCTTCAGCCCATACTTCTTTGACCTTGACTGTGAAGAGATTAACTCTCAATTTATTCAGCAGATAATTGAAACATGTTTCTCATTTCCCTGAACTAGTTTTGAGTGACAATTTGAGGAGTCTTTGCCTTCTAAAAATTCAGTGGGTTCCCTAACCCACTGCCTCTAATTTTTAAAAAAGTTAAATAATAACATCATATTATAACTGTACCACCATACACCTAAAAGGTTCACGAGTAGGTAACAAAGGATGAACCTTAATTCAAGCTCCCTAGTCTAAACTGGAACATTCTCGACTTCATGTAAACCATCTGGAATGCCTCCATGATCACTGCCAGGTGTGGAAAAAAATAGAAACTATTCTACCTGTGAGATTTATAGCAGAGGGACATGCTCTCCATTGTTAACAATATACACGTTAATTAGAACTAAAATCAAGCCTACTATGTGTATTCCTTGAAGACAAAGATGTGTAAGCATTTTAACTGTAGCCATTAATTGACCAATTCAGAAAGAATTTGAGGATAAAGTATTAAAGAGAAATGAAGAAGGGCAAGAGAAGGCATATGGCTGCAAATAGCAAAGGCCATTTCAGAGTTAACCAAATCCGATGCAGAGATGTCTTCGGATGGCATGAGAAGTTGATGCAAAGAAGACAGTTTTATGACAGGAATCAGTATAAATGAAGAAAATTAGTGTGAGTGAGCACAGAAAATCCACTATCTGAAATCCATCCTTTGGAGTTCAGAAAGAGAAAGGAAGAGTTCAATGATAACCCTTTCTTACAAATCCTAAATAAAAGGTAGGCTTATATTTGTTAAAATCATCCTAATGAGTCCCAAGAATGTCTTGTTCATAGACTGTCAAGTAGATAAAGCGTCATGATCTGTTCATCCTGTTACGCCATTAGGAAAAAGGTCTTTGATGGCATACAACCATTTCCTTCTCCAGATTCATACATTGTGTAGACTTCCAGAATTTTCCTCCCTAATTCCATCTCTTTCACCTATAACTTTAAGACACATCAGGCACTCATGCCTTAGAGAAATACTGCTTCCATTGCTGCTAACCTCTGCCAGAATCCCCTTGTGAGAAGGCTAAGCCCAAAGTGCATCACCCTCATTTCACATCTTGTTATCCCCCCCACAGGAGGGCTCTCTGGCTCCAAAGGGTGAGTTCCTGCCTGATCCTTGGACATCATGAAGTCTCTCCTGTGCCCTGACTTTGGTCTCTGGGCTCCCCTTCATGGCCGATTCTTACTAATGTCACTGCAGGATCAAGCAATCAGAACATGTGGGGTGTCCTCATAAAAATTACTTCATTTCAGACCTCTACGTTCCCTTTAAAATGTATTTGACAGAGAAAGTTTTCTCCATGTCCCTGAACGCAAAACTTTCTGATCATTTCCAGCCCATAGAAAGTCCTATAGTTACCTCAGAGAGCAAACAGAATCTCACTTCATTAATTAGACTTGTCTGGTCACAGAAAAGAACCAAACTCTGATTTTTTTTTTTTTTTTGTCAAGAAGATGGAAGTTTTTCTATTTTGGTAAGTTTTTATTTAAATTCCAGTTAGCTAACACACAGTGTGTATTAGTTTCAGGTGTACAATACCGTGATTCAGCACTTCCAGACATCACCTGTGCGCTCATCACAAGCGCCCTCCTTACATCCCACACCTACTGCACCCATCCCCTACGTGTTCTCTATAGTTAAGAGTTGGCTTCTTGCTTTCTCTCTCTCTCTCTTTCTTTTTCCTCCCTTTGGTTATTTGTTTTGTTGCTTAAATTCCACAGATGAGTGAAATCGCATGATATTTGTCTTTCTCTGACTGACTCACTTTGCTTAGTATAATATGTTCTATCTCCAACCACATTGTTGCCAGTGGCAAGATGTTATTGTCTTATGGCTGAGTAATACTCCAATACCACATCTTCTTTATCCATTCATTAGTCACTGGGGACTTGGTTTATTTCTATAATTAGGCCATTGTAAATAACGTTGCAACAAACATCAGGGTGCACATATCCGTCTGAATTCGTGTTTTTGTATTCTTTGGGTGAATACCTCACAGTGCAATTGCCAGATCCTAGGGTAGAGGACCTATTTTGGGGGGGGGGGTTACATAGCAAAGGTTTACTTGTTTTGTTTTGTTTTTTAATCTTTCTTTCTTTCTTTCTATTTATTTATTTTCAGCATAACAGTATTCATTGTTTTTGCACCACACCCAGTGCTCCACGCAATCCGTGCCCTCTGTAATACCCACCACCTTGTTCCCCCAACCTCCCACACCCCGCTGCTTCAAACCCCTCAGATTGTTTTCCAGAGTCCATAGTCTCTCGTGGTTCACCTCCCCTTCCAATTTCCCCTGACTCCCTTCTCCTCTCTAACTCCCCTTGTCCTCCATGCTATTTGTTATGCCCCACAAATAAGTGAAACCATATTATAATTGACTCTCTCTGCTTGACTTATTTCACTCAGCATAATCTCTTCCAGTCCCATGCATGTTGCTACAAAAGTTGGGTATTCATCCTTTCTGATGGAGGCATAATACTCCATAGTGTATATGGACCACATCTTCCTTATCCATTCGTCCGTTGAAGGGCATCTTGATTCTTTCCACAGTTTGGTGACCGTGGCCATTGCTGCTATAAACATTGGGGTACAGATGGCCCTTCTTTTCACTATATCTGTATCTTTGGAGTAAATACCCGGGAGTGCAATTGCAGGGTCATAGGGAAGCTCTATTTTTAATTTCTTGAGGAATCTCCACACTGTTCTCCAAAGAGGCTGCACCAACTTGCATTCCCACCAACAGTGTAAGAGGGTTCCCCTCTCTCCACATCCCCTTCAACACATGTTGTTTCCTGTCTTGCTAATTAGATGACCTATTTTTAACTTTGTGAGGAATCTCCACACTATTTTCCACAGTGGCTACAGCCATTTACATTTCCACCAACAGTGCAAGAGGGCTCCCCTTTCTCTGCATCCTCACCAACACAACACTCTATCTCTTACCGTGTGAAGATGTGGAGATATATCTTACCTCTTCCAGCAGCTTCTTTCTTTCTCACACACACCTCCTTCACTGCCTCCCTCCCTGTCCCTCCTTCCAGTGAAATAAGGGCTATTACAAGGTCTCCCATGCTGGACCACAGCCTCAGGTGGGAATGGCGGTGTGCTGTCTTAGGATGGCCTCACACTGACCCGGAGCTGATTAAATCTCCCCTTTCTCTCGTGGGCCTCCTCTAGCCCCTGGTTTCCCAGCATCTGCTCCTCCTGACCCTTTCTGTTGGAGTCTCATCCCCCTCGCACGAATGTCCCTGGAGCAGGACTTAGGATGGCTCTGGTGCTCTCTCTTCCCCCTTCAGGTCTAAGGGATGCACTCACACAGTCTGTGCTCTGTTAGTGTATGTGTCTCACAATGAGGCAATTCCTGTCCTGGTCACCCAGTCTGTGCCAGTTGGGCTTTCTGGGCGAAGTTGGACATCGGTGCCCAGACTCTCTAATACACAAATTAGCATCTCCGTCTGGTGCTTCTTGAAGCCCCTTGCTTGGGGTTTGGGGAGAGAATATAGCATCCCTTCCTCCCTACCCCATCGTCTGGTGGGGAGGGTGATGGGCAAGCACTGACAGAAGCACCTCTTATGAAGAAATTTCTTCACACTCCCTCCTATCACCTTCGCCATCTTGACCCATTTGTACCCTCCCAGGGAGCTTGGAAAGACCTCTAAACGGTTTCCCATCAACTATTTTGATTTGAAATTTCTACCTGGCTGGCTTAGCACCTCATTTCGGAATGTTTTGGCTCCATCGGTTCTAACTTGGCGCCTCATAAGGTTTTATTTGAACTCTTTCTCTATTTATGGGTACAGTTGGGGAAGAAGGCCAAACACTGATTCCTGGAAGGAGCCATGTGCCAAACCCAGGGTATGATATGTCTGAATCTTATTGGCTGAAAACAAACACAAGTGTCCAGGGTTTCACATGGGATGGGGACAGGAAGGAAGCTAGACCACATAATCCCAGGGGCAGTGTTTACCTGTGACCAGCAGCCCCAACACTGTGCACCTCTGAAGTGCTGATTTATACCTTCAGGGACCTCTTCTGCTTTGAAGGCTTGGCTCATTCTCAACCAGAGAAGCCTGTCACTGAGGCCATTAGTTCCATATAGTTTCCATTCATAGCTTATTAATTTTGATTGGTACAAAAGATACCCTTTCTCAAAAATTGCTCTCAGTAAATGGCAAAATGAGAACAAAGTCAACAAACCCAGTGAAATCCTCATCCTTATCTAAGGCCATCAGCAGGCTGCTTGTTTTCACAAACTTTCAGAGTCATTTCTCAGGTCATTGTGGGGTCAAACATTAAACCTTTACAAGGTTATCTTCATGGGCGTCTGAGGAAGAAGAGCCCATGAGAAGGAATTTAGTATAGAGGCCTTTATTTTACATCAGTATCTCTTATCAGAGGGACACCACTTTGGAAGGACCTAGATTTTAAATATATATATATATACACACACACATATATATAGTGGATACATATGCATATATGTGTATATATATTTATTTATAATATATATGGTAATTTATTTATGTTTAAATAAATTTATTATATATTTATTTATAATATATTTATTTATAATATATAGTAATTTTATTTATTCATAATATTTTTTGTTACATATAGTAATTTTTACTTATAATATTTATTTCTATTTTTATAATATATATTTATTTATATATAGTAATTTATTTATGTTATATATGTTATATATAACTATTTATGGTATATATAAAAATATATATATATACAAAAAACACTGTCCTTTTTTTAATATGCAACTATGTTTCTAATTTCTAGAAAGCTCTGGGAGACTGGGTTACTCTTTGAGGAAAGGATCGCACCTTATTCTAGCATCCTGAGCAGCTCCTATGGGACCCAGTCAACTGTGTCAGCTCAGTAAAGTTTTACTGGCTGAAGGAAAGAAATAAAACATCTTTGCAAGCTTGAGATTTACTCTACATGCCAGTTGACGTTTTGTTATTATCTTCAGTCTCACTAATCATTCATTTAGCCTTAATCATGCACTTAAACTTAAATTACAATAAAGTGAATGTGTATACTATGCTAGATGTTAACACAAAGGCATGGAAGCCACATTTCTTGCCTTGGCTCACAGTCTGATGGTCATGGCTGATACACGAAACCAAAGTCACATTAGCGACATCCCCAGGAGGGTTGTGGGTGCAAGACAGGGGCGTGTCATGCAGGGTCGTACTGTGGAGGCAGTCTCTGAGGCTGCGGGTGCTCTGAGGGAGGAGGCTCTTTGGGCCAACACACAGCCGGGACCACAGTTCTCGGGGGCTCCTCTCTCAAGGCGGTGGTTTCAAACCTTACAAGTTTATATTCAGAGAAAGTGACAATTTATGGAAAAGTATTTTGTGAGGAAAGCACATGGCATAAAATTACTTCCCCAAATTTCTTGATAATAAGAATCACCTGGACATGTGTTAGCTGCATGGATATCCAACTAGTTCCCTAGAAATTCTGATTCATCAGATACTGGCTGGGGCTCAGATATTTGCCTTTTGTAAGTTTTTTAAGTACATTCCACAAGACTCCCACCATCAGGGAAAGGATAAGACCACCATCAACCATGTTTATGTTGGACGAAGTATGGTGTTTCTCCAAATCTGTGTTTTCCCACCTCACGGACGCTATTTAGGCCTCCTTTTACTTGATTCTCTATGACATTGGAGGTTGACAATCATTTCCTTGTCCTTGAAGAGTTTCTATGGTCTTCCTAAACAGCACACTTCCCTGGCCCCTCCCTTCTGCCTCATTCATGGGCTCTTTCTTTTCCTACCAACTCCTCTCTTCTCCAGGTTCTAACTGCAGACTCTTTTCTGATTCTAGACACGTGGGTGGTCTCCTGAACTCCTGTGATTCACTCACTATCTATATGCAAGAATTGGAAATCTATGTCTTCATCCCATCTGGTCTTTGAACTCCAGGCTTGCATCTCCAAGTGACAGCTGGACATGACCTCATCCTTGAATTCCCCAAATCACCTTCAATATCTCTAAAACTGAACCGCCTACCTCCACATCATTTCTCTTTTAGATCGCTCTACCAAATGCCCTACCCTGCCCCAATCTCTTCTCCTACCTGTATGGATTCCATCAGCCAACCAGAACAGTCTTTCCACTGCATAGATATGATCACATTAATCCTCGACTCAAAAACTTTCAACAGCTCTCCTGTCCTCACAGGCATGAGCTATAGGACCCTCACAATCCAGCCCTGGACTCCTTCGCCACTTTCTTTCCTAGATGCCCTAGCCTAGGTGGATTCCAAAGCAGCCCTCTGAAGGGACCCTGATCACATTGCTCTCATGGTGAGCCACTTACTACTCCAAGGATGTCCATCCCATATTCTCCCTTGCCAAAAGGTCTCACACCTGCAATTCCCTTGTCTGGATATCTACTATTTGTCCCTCCAGCCTTAGTTTGGATCAAAAGCCCATTGGGCATTCTTCCCTAACCCTGGACCAGCTGATCAGCCCCATGTTCCCATACAGCTGGTCTCAGCCCGGGCTGCCAGACACTCTGCCTCCACCATATTTCACGAGGTGTCTACACAGTTCTCCCTGGCACTTCCCATGTGTTTTTTGAGGCCAGGGATCCACACAGGATATGCTACCTTGGACCTAGTTAGGACTTCTTAAAACATATTTTTCTCTAACACTCAAAGGATAAAAGAGTTCTATGTGACTTCATTGTGCTATTTTTGTGCCCAGTGCCTTCAATACATACTAAAAGGAATAAAGAGACAATTTCATAGTAGCTTTAATAGGCTTACAGAATTCATTGAAGACGAAAGAAATGTTTTTTAATATCCCAGTTAACATGACTCTGGCCAATGACTAAGGAAGAGTCATGCTTTGTTCAAATGTAACATTTATTGTGTTTGTGAGTGTGGTAGAGTTCACAGGGTGGTATTTCTTTTCTCCTTAATTAATTCTGAAATGCAGTTCTTATTACCCTAATACCTCAGGGCTTCATTCCCAGAGAAGTTCCTTTCCTGGACAGTGATGAGTAGTTAAGTAGAAAAGTAGTGGCTACGAAATTACAGAATTAAATACTATCCTGGAGACTCCTCCTTTCTTGTTGTGTAGTTCTGCCAGCCAATCAGGTGACCATACTTTTCATAGCCCACTGTGCATAGCCCTGGCAACATGTGGAATTTTATCAACTGACTGCATGCTATTAATGTTAATTAATTCATGCTGATAATATGAATTGCTCTTATGACATTATCTTAACAATATCTGATCTTATATGAATCATTATTTGAATCCCATGAGTGTTTTCCGTGGATGAGTAAGATGGCTCTGCTTCTATATTTATTGTTCCATGAACTGTTGGCTGTGGAGAACCCCTGGAAATGATTGGACACTCCCTGATTGATAAACACACACAGAGTCTAAAGCCAAGTTGTAGTCACAGACTTCCCTCTTTACACCTGCTCCCCACCCCCACCAAGATCCCGTGTCAGTAGGGTTACTATCATTGTCTCAGGGCTCTGGTTCCCAAGCCAGAAACCTGGGAGGCGCTCCTTGTACCCTCTCCTGTACCCCAGCCACAACCACCATCCAACCAACCAGTCATAAGCTCCATCTAGTTTTACTTCTCCCATTTCTGCTCCACGGCCCTAGCTGGGCCCTGGTCAGGTTCTCCTAGCAGCAGCCATGCCTGGGTCTCCCAACCTCTCACTGAACCCCCATGGATGCATCTCCATTCTTTAGTTCTACTTATTTCAACAAAAAGAAAATCCTTCCTTAAGATTTTCGCTGGGTATTATTAACTCTCTATTTTCCACACAGAGGGTTCCAAGGCCACAGAATGGTTTCAAAAGGGTCCATAAAGTGTGGCTCCCAGCTGAATCTCCAGCCTCATTTACTGCTGCCATTCATCCACGTAACTCCAGAATTTCCCGTTGTTTGTGGTCACCTGGCCCTTCTGTGCTCCGTCATGCTTTCCTGCCTATTACCTATATGTCATTTACCTGGAACACACTTCTCACCTTCTTGGCCTGGCTAGCTTTCTGCATTTTTCAAGGCCCAGCTCAGGTAGTATCCCTTCCAGAAAATGTTCTGGAAGCTCCATATGGGGCCAACAAGCCCTTCTGGGTCTTCTCACAGGAGCCTGTTCCATCTATCACTGACCCACTGCTAAGTTATATTTACATTACCTGGTTATGTACCTTTCCACCGTATAAGACCACACACACACACACACACACACACACACACACGTAGGGCAATGCCTCATACATGCCAGGAAGCAATCAGACTTTGCCGAACTGAATAAATCGAGTTGCCACATTTCATGGCTGTTGTACTGCGTTATGTATTTTTTATCCCCATTTCTGATTTTTATGTTTTCAGGTGTCTTTGTTCAACTATGTATTTTTGATTTCTTGGGCTTTTGCTCTGCCATATGCCAAGCTGCGCCGTCTAGCTTCGAGTGTCTGCACTGTCTGGACGTGTGTGATCATCGTTTGCAAAATGTTGTACCAGCTGCAAACCATTAAGCCCGAGAACTTTTCTGTCAACTGTTCCTTGGTGAGCCTTGAAGATAGGGGACTTTTCTTGACTGGTCTTAAGGGAAGTGACACAGATATTGGGGAACCCTCACCCGCAAGCACATTCTGACCAGCCCCTCAGTCACCTCTGCCATGTTGGATATGTCCTGGCCCTAGTCCTCTTTCCCTCTGAAGTGGAGCTTTCCCTTCCGGTCCTACCATGTCCATTTGCGCAAAGGTTGAGGAGAAAAATCTGAGCTCTTCCAATCTGAGGAACCTTTTTTTTTTTTTTTTTTTTTTTTAACTCTTCATTCTCTTCTTTTCAGCCAAATGAAAACCAGACAAATATACCCATCCACCAGCTGAACAAGTCTCAGCTCTACAGTGCTCCTATTGACCCAACAGAATGGGTGGGCCTGAGGAAGTCTTCCCCTCTGCTTGTCTACCTGAGGGTAAGACCTCCTTTGTACTTCACCTGAGCCTCTGCACAGTTAACACCTGACCTCCTTTGCCTTGAGAACTCTGATATCACAACTGATCATAACCTTGCATTTTTACGTGACATTTGGAGTCAGAAACAAATGACTAGACATTACCATCAGTGTCCCATTGTGCTGAAAAGAAATTGATCGAGGAGTTTGGGATTAATTGAATAAAGTCTGACAAATATATTCACTAGGATATTATATAACCATTAAAAGATTGAGGTGGATTGATACTCTGAGATGTTGAAAGACATCCAAAATATGTTAACTTTTTTTTAAGAGAAAGGACAAATTTCAGTACACCCTGCATGGCATGCTTTCTTCTAGATGCAGAAAAAAATATTGAGTAAAATATACCAAACTGTCTACAGTGATTATTCCTGAGAAACAGGTAGAGCATTACAAGAAATGTTTGCTGTCTAAATTGTTTCTCTATAATGTTGAATAAAGGACCTATATTATGTTGAAAAATAATATATTTTTTTCTTCAAGTTTTCAATTGAATTCCAGCTGGTTATCATTAGAGGTAATACAGATTTTAACAACCCGTCTTTGAAAAGAAACTTTGCAAATAGTCAAAACAAACGTAACGAAAGCGACATACTTCGGACCATCCCCATTTTACTTTGATGGGTAATCTAAGCGGTCTTCCAACCACACCAACAGAAGCCCTTAGAAATAAAGCATTTATACTCAACACCTGGAATTTTTCAAAGTACTAGGCATCCCATTTTTTTGTGGGTAGCTTTATCTTTTTTTCCCCTCATACATCAGACATCAATTGCAGCAATATAAATGCCACCCACCATCAAGAACGGTTATAAGGATAAAACCAACTGATATTTGAAAAGACCAATCAGAATGGTGTAAGCCCCATGGGGTGTCATCAACATGAACTATTTTCATTATTTTGATGATTACATTATGGTCAGCAGCATGCTTGTCAGTCCTGAGCACTCTCTAGCCAGATTTCTGAGGTGTTGAAAGATTTCCCCTACAGCTTCATCGGTTTCCCAGATGGCCCTGTACCCTTTTGCACTTTGAGTTGCAAGTAAGTTTGGATCACCCTCCCAAGGCAGCTGGCCCCTGCATCTTCCTGTGGCTAGTGTACTTTCCCGGAAACGGGAATGAGCATCACCAGCCTTCTCTCTAGAGAGTCTAGATTCCAGCATCCCAGAAATTATCCTGATTGGCACAGTGCAAGTTTCTCCACCTTGTTACTATGCCATAGGGAAAATGAGCATTGTTTATTTAGACACCAAAAATGGAGAAAAAAGGGATTGATTATGGGAGTTGCTTAAAGTGACCAAGCTAAAGTGTTTGGCTTCATGACTGTGTTTTCTTGCTTTGTAGAATCATCTCCTGATGCTGGCCATTCTGGCCTTTGAGGTTACAATTTACCGCCATCAGGAATACTATCGAGGTCGAAACAACCTCACAGCCCCTGTGTCTAAAACCATCTTTCACGACATTACAAGACTCCATCTAGATGATGGACTTATTAATTGTGCCAAATATTTCATAAATTACTTCTTCTACAAGTTTGGTTTGGAGGTGAGTTTCCTTGCTGACATGGGTTGTTTTTTGTTTTTGTTTTCTTTTTTTTCTATGAAAATCCCTGTTGCTGTTTTTAGGCCAGTAGGCCACTAGAGCTTACTGGTCCATCTCCGTGATGTGATGACTGTTCCCCCCACAATTCCAGCAGGAGGACATTCTACTGAAGGGTTCACCTGGCCTTGTTAAAGACCAAGGCCAGTGCTCCATACTCTGCCCCAGTGAACTTGGCCTCTCTAGGTCTCTGTAGCCTTGTACATGCGTGGATATCATTTGGTCGTTCTCACTGTCTTCTTTAACGTATTACAAATCTTTTCTGTGTTTTGTGCATTCTGAGAGTTTAACTTGTGCCAAAATGAACTGGTCTGACCTGAAATGGTTGTGGCACTGCCTACCTCTTTATAGAAAGAATTTAGAATAGTGAGCCTTCATGGAGAGATTGTAGCTATATTCTCTCCACAATTTGAAGTGGTTCTTATTCACAATAATGACCTTGGAAGTAACTTATACAAGATTTCAGTCTTCATGCTGTAAGACACCCCACCGAGGCAAGACCCGGAGAACATGCACAGACAGACCTCCCCGCCCCCACTCTTCAGCTGTGCAGTGGTTCTCTGAGCCACCTGCACAGGGCTACTAGGTGACACCACTCCCCTTCCCTGTAAACCCGATTTTTTCTTTGCCTCTTTTCATCCTTACACAGACCTGTTTCCTAATGTCAGTTAACGTAATCGGCCAGCGAATGGATTTCTATGCCATGATTCACGCCTGCTGGCTGATTGCTGTCTTGTACCGGCGCAGAAGAAAGGCCATTGCAGAGATCTGGCCCAAGTACTGTTGCTTCCTGGCCTGCATCATCACCTTCCAGTACTTCATCTGCATCGGCATCCCTGCAGCCCCTTGCAGAGGTGCGTGGACCCCTCCCAGGAGCTGGCCGCTCTGGTGATCAGCCCTGGTGCCATGGACGGTTGGGACGAGGGCAGGGAAGGAGCATATTGGTTTCACTCTTTGCCACTTCCATCCCTGCAGATTACCCGTGGAGGTTCAAAGGGGCTAGCTTCAACGACAACATCATAAAGTGGCTGTACTTCCCAGACTTCATCGTGCGGCCCAACCCCGTGTTTCTTGTCTGTAAGTGTTGGAGCCACGGGGCCATAGAGCGCTGGGGTTTGGTTTCCTCTTTGCTGCTCCTTCTTTGTGGGCTCTGCTTTAGTGCCCCTGCTTCCTCCAGCGTACTTGGTGATCATGAAAAAGCTTGTCTTGATGCATTAATATCCCTAGTCCTTAATGGCTTCTACTGGCCCTATTCCATTTGCAAAATAAATAAGTAAACATTGGAAATACCGTCTCTACTTCCATAATGTTACCTCTCAACACACACACACACACACACTCTCCAACTGCTCCCCCAACACACACACATACACACACACCTCTACTTATCCACCTTCTAGAAGGTAAGCTGTGGAGGGAGGCCCGGTTTTTTGCAAAGTAGATCTTTCATGCTGCCACTGTGGGCAGACCAAAGCCAATGCTAAGACTGTGGAAACTAGGAATGTACTACCACATTGCAGATGCTCGAGCATGAGCTGTAGCCCCTGGCCCTTCCAAGGGCAGGCTGATGATCCCAAGGTCAGAGCAGCTGCACCTAAGACAAGAAGGTCACCTCCAGAGGGACGGTGCTGCCTCCACACACTCAGGTTTAATGTATGGGAGGCTGCCTGCCCATAACTGGCCATGATCTTCACCTCCACTCCTTGCCTTCACTGCCCCGCCCACTCTGGGAAGTGTTTGGTTACAAATACAATGGGGGATGGAAGGATGAAGAAAGCCACAAGTTCCTGGCTCTACCAGGAACTGGTAGAGTTCCTGGCTCTACCAGGAAGAAGATAAAGATGGGGAAGTATATTCAACCAGCTTCCTCAAAATTTTGGTGGGAGATAAATGCAAATAAACATTATCCCATAAGAAAGTCACGAGGCTAGGAATTATCACCTGATACTTGTGCTCTCCCATGTCTGTACCCCTCCCTTACATCGTCCATGGTGGGCAAGATGGGACTTGGCCCCTAGATTGGAATCCAGGGAGGGCTGTACTTTGGGAACTTTGGGAATGTGATGCACTAAGGAGCTGGGGAGGGAGCGGCTCCTCCCTTGTGGGGGCTGTTTGCTGCATCATGGAAACCCAGAAGAGAAGAAGGTGACTTCGTGATCTCTCTGTCCTGCCAGATGACTTCATGCTGCTCCTGTGTGCCTCCTTGCAAAGGCAGATCTTCGAGGATGAGAACAAAGCTGCGGTGCGCATCATGGCAGGAGACAACGTGGAGATCTGCATGAACCTGGATGCGGCCTCCTTCAGCCAGCATAACCCGGTGCCGGATTTCATCCACTGCAGGTGAGTGTGGCTGCATGGGGCCAAAGCCGCCGGGTGTGCACGTGTCACCTGGAGGACATAGCTCCACTTCCGGTTCTCTCTCCGTCATTTTTTTGGAAACTGGCAGACAGAGGGTTTGGTGGTCAAGCGACTGAGACTCTGAATTACAGATCTGGCTCTGCCTTTCTCATCATGGACCACATATTTGCCCTCAGTTTCCTTCGACTTCTTCCCTCACAAATGTGATTCTGCCTCTTGGTGCCCCAGCAGAGACCCCTCCATCTTTATCTTCTGTTCCTCTGCCTCCTCATCTCTGTCCATCCTGATCCCCATTCCTCACTCTCTTACCCTTCCCCTGTCCTCCACCTGGTCCTCCATATTCAGTGGGCACTGTGGCAGCCTGGGAACCACAGCCTGTCCTCTGCTGCCACTCCCTTTGTGTGCTGTCCCCTCAGGCATGCTGGTTCCCCTTGCAGCAACTTCTCCGACCTCTTCTTTCCTCTGCAGCCTGGTGGCAGGTGACCTTGGCAGCCTGATTGTCCCCTCAGTAGAGTTTATGTTGAAACCTGACTGAATTTCTCACTCTGTGTTCCTTCTGTGTTCTCTGGGTTCCCAAGTCTTCGTGTTTTTTCTTACCTGCCCCTCAGTTATGGCTGACACCCCCACCTCCACTTTCAGCAATCACAATCCAGCTCTGTCCCCTGCAGTCGGGGTCAGAAGGGCTGGTGGGATTGTTTGTGTCTCCTCACCAGCCCTGCACCTCCAGGCTCCCTGATCCTCAAAAGTTAGCATCTACCCTCCAGGTCCACAGTCCCACATGGAGAGAGGCGCATCAGTGTGCAGCGTGGAGATCAGTCCTGGGCCAGCCAGTGTGTCTCTCCTCACCTGAGATTTGCTCCCCGGCTTCTAAGTCCCAGAGTATGGTGTTTGCAGGGGATTGTTATTTGAAGAACTTGATACCCCCACTTCTCCCCACCCTGCCATGAAATATAGTCAACTTAGGGCAAAGTTCATTTCTACCTTACTTTTGTGCACATGCCTGTCCCCCATCCTTGCCAATGGTTGTTCCTACAACACATAGGGTCCTGTTAGTAATGACAGTTATTGGACACTTGTTGTGTGCCACCCTCCGTTCCAAGTGCTTTACATAGATGAAGCCCTCTAACCCAAATGGCCACCTATGAGCTATTATTATCGCCATTTTGCAGATGAGGAAGCTGAGCAAGGATTTGAACCCAATCGACCTAGCTCTAAAACCTGGGTGCTGAGGTCCTTCTGTGCCTCTCAGCGACCTAAGAGCTCAGCATGTATGGAACAAACCAATAAGTGAATTTTCTTTAAAACCGTAAGTGAGGTGGGGCGCCTGGGTGTCTCAGTCAGTTAAGTACCTACCTTCCGCTCAGGTCATGATCCAGGGACTAAGCCCTGTGTCTGTCTCCCCGCTCAGCGGGGTGTCTGCTTCTCTCTCTCCATCACTTACTCTCTCTCTCTCTCTCTCTCTCAGATAAATAATAAAATCTTTAAAAAATATAAAAATAATAAAATGATAAGTTAGGGCTGCCTGCGTGGCTTAGTTGTGTAAGTATCTTCCTTTGGCTCAGGCCCTGACCTCAGGGTCCTAGGATCGAGCCCCACATCCAGCTTCATGCCCAGTGAGAAGTCCAGTTCTCCCTCTGCTTCTGCCCTTCCCCCTGCTTGTGCTCTCTCTCTCTCTCAAATAAATAAAATCTTTAAAAAATAATAAAAATGAAAATTAAAAATAAAACAAGAAATAAAATGATAAGCTATGTAGAACTAAACATTCCTTTTAGGGTTAAGGCACCACACTAAACACTAATACAACGTAAGACTTTCACTTTTTATCTCTTCTCTATAATACTAACAGAAAATATCAGTGCAGCTGATTTTTTTTCCCTATCATAAAGGGAGAAAGATTAGGTTTTTTTTTTCCTTTAAGATTTTATTTATTTCTTTGAGAGAGACAACATGGTCAGGAGAGCAGATGGAGAAGCAGACTCTTCACTGAGCAGGGAGCACCATGCAGAACTTGATTTCAGGACTGCGGAATCACACCCTGAGCCAAAGGCAGACACTTAACCAACTGAGCCACCCAGATCCCCAAAAAAGTATTTATCTGAAGGCAAAACAGTAAAATCCCCAAGAAATCGTTCACAACATATGTTTACACTTTACCATGAATCAGACATAGTTTGAACAATTCACAGCGACAGGAAATCTAGAACAAAATGAATTATTTTATCACATCAGTTTGCCAAGTTGGAGAAAGACAAGTATGCAACTCTACAGTGTATTTATGAAAAGCCTAAAACTCGAAAACTATGTACTCCTGATTTTTAGAGCGGTATCATTGAAAACTTGAATTATTTCAAGTTTTTAGTTCTATGTCTCAATGAGGACTGCCACAAAAGTGCGTTTCAGGAAGTAACCTGTCACACAGCACGACTGTGAGTGGGAAGCAAGTGGCCACTTTGCCGTGGGAGGCGCGGCATCCCCCGTGCCCTCTCTGTGGGTATGTGCTCTTCTACAGCTCTGGAAGGCAGCCTCTTCACCTCACTCCGTGTCCCCAGGGCACATTCAGTATGCATAGGGGCTCCTCTTCAGAGCCCCTTGATTGCTGTTTTCCAAGTGACTTTCAAGCTTGATCTTGTGATTTCTGAGCCTGATGCGGCTCAAGTGATGCCTGAGGCTGGGGCGCCGGAGTAGGAATTGCCAACTGTGGGCAAGGAAGGGAAATCCACAGAAAGCACGTGTTGTACTCACACACGCGTTTCTACACACACACTCACAAAATGCCAGCAGGCCCAGTCAGCTGACTCTAAAGTGTGCATGCATGCACAGACACATACACACACACACACACACACACACACCAGAAAGCCGTTGGGGGCGGGGGGTGCCTGGGTGGGTCAGTCGTTAAGCATCTGCCTTTGGCTCAGGTCATGATCCCAGGGTCCCGGGATCGAGCCATGCATCAGGCTCTCTGCTCAGCGGGAAGCCTCCTTCTCCCTCTCCCACTCCCCCTGCTTCTGTTCCCTCTCTCGTTGTGTCTCTCTGTGTCAAATAAATAAATAAAATCTTAAAAAAAAAAAAAAAGGAAGAAGAAGAAGGCCCTATGGGCATTCCGATATTACATCTCAAATGAATCACTGATTTCACCAGCGATGTTCCTGGGATGCTGAGAAATCCTGACATTGTATTCATTCTCCTTCGACTATGACATCAAAGAAAGGTAAAATAAATTTGAGAGGGAAATTCCATGAAAGCATTTTAAGGGATTGAATATTTTACTCCCTAAAGAGTAAAGTTCAAAAAAGTTTGCTTACCCGACAATGTACCTTTTAGGAACAGCTTTCTCTAATGAGGCTGAGCAGTATAATTTATTTTGTATCAAGGCATTGCTTATTAATTCTTATAAAATAACAAGTCATTATCAAATAACTGACCCACAGTTGGTTCTGCTCTGCTTCTCTCCTTACCTGTGAGGAGAAACAACCAACGAAAATCTCCAAGATGAAGATCTAATTAAGCCAACACAGATGGGTCTAGGCTTATAGGTACCACTACACTTGACTGTCAAAGACCGATGCTCAGAAGCTCCCAGAAGCTGCCACTTGTTGCATAGTGACTGACCTCAGTTCTCCCTCACCTCTCATCATGAAGGTCATAGGGAGACAACACTCCCCCAAAAAAAGGCATCTTGACTTCACCCCAGGACCATCCAAAGACAAGAGTGTTGGATTAAAGCCTCCAAGTCCCACTGTGGCTGTGTGTGCTTTGTGAGAACGAGTTCTCATCGTCAATGAGGGATTTCCATCTCCAGTAAGGCCTTCGATGTAACACAGATTGTTTTATCTGTCAGTTTCTAGTTCATTCTGTTCTCTGTCTTGGGGAGACATCTGTTTCTTAGACCTTCCCCCGCCATACCATTATTCGTGCTTCCTATGAGAAGACAGTGAGGAATTTTGAGTACTCTAGAGTAGGCAGAAGATGCTGCTGTGTGTGGGAAATCTGGCCCAAATAAGACACTGATAAGTGTTTTCACCACTTACTTATTCGTCTCTTACCAACTGGGTGCGGATTTCCTATAGACAAGGCAGTGTTAAGTGAAAGAAGAGTACAAAGCTCACAATATGACTGGAAAGTGCTTCCATATTGAGTCAAATAAACAATACAAACTCTTTCCCTCCTTACTGTGGAATCTCCTGCCTTAAATTTTTGTCTGTTTGTGAGTATTGTCCTCTTATGGTTTGGTTTTGTTTTCCAGATCCTACTTAGACATGTCCAAGGTGATCATCTTCAGCTACCTCTTCTGGTTTGTCCTCACTATCATATTCATCACGGGGACAACGAGGATCAGCATCTTCTGCATGGGTTACTTGGTGGCCTGTTTCTATTTCCTGCTCTTTGGGGGTGATCTGCTGCTGAAACCCATCAAGAGTATCCTGCGCTATTGGGACTGGCTGATTGCCTACAACGTGTTCGTGATTACAATGAAAAACATACTGTCAGTAAGTGCCTCCCAATGCATAACACATTTGCGGTTTTAGCACAAGAGTAAACAGCCCAATCAGTGGTTATTAAAAACCTACTTGCCGGTCACACTCCTTTCTTAAAAGCCCCAAATAAGATGATGCAAAGTCAGGATTCAGAGAACCATTATTGTTCTCGCGCTGCCACATTAAGCAGAGTCCCGTTTGCTCACTTCCGCTATCTCAAAGTCACATGACAGGAGGACAGGGAGTTGTAGGAATACATTCTAAAATGTATTTGCAAGTCAACATCCCATCTCTAACGAGGGATCATCTGTCACCATTCACACTTTGTGTTACAAACTGGCCCGTTTATGAGCTGAATTAGTCACTGAATCTCTTTCAAACTGATACCATGTTGGCTTACCTGGAAAGAATTATGAAAGTATAAGCCAGTAAAGGGTAGGGGTAAAACACATGTCCTTCATCTACAAAGTTTAGTTGTTCTGCTTTGAAATAGCCATGTCCTGGGGCACCACGTTCCCCTTTGACCTAACAGGTAACTCACACGGCCTACTAGTCATCCCAGGATTGCGTAAAATCTTTTGGACCCTAGAGACACCTTCTAAGTTATTTACTGTTTCAGGAAATTAAACAACAACCTTTCATGAGCTGAAGGAGTTCATACATCTCTTGCTGGCCCTACATCAAAGTTAATCCTTGTGCCTGCTGCTCCCGGTTACTGAGAGTGCATTAGAATGAGCCCTGAGCTAACAGCTTCCTGCTTCTCACCTTCCTGGTTACTGAAAGATGAGCTCACCTAGCAAGTCTACCATGCAGGCATTTAATTTTTTTTTTCTTTTTGCACGTGTATTTCTGTGTTTAGAGGTCCTCAAGAGCCAAGTCTGTGTCACCATGAATATGTATTTGAGTCATTTATTTTGTCTAAGACATTGAAATTCTGTCTAAGATCAGTTGATAGTAAAAGTGATTCTTATGCAGCAATTTTACCCTCCCCCCAATATTTATTTATATTGAGGGTAGTATTGAAAGTTCTTGGACAGAGAGAACAAAAGAACACCATTTCATCAATGGCCAGTCTGATGGTGAGGGATCTGTTGCCAGAGGCTGATTCCTATAACCAATCCTGGAAACGTATGGCTACAAAGTCCATTTGTTCATTCATTCTTTGATCCTGTAAACCTATATCATAGACTTGCTAGGCACTATTTTTGTCTCCAAGAACTAGATATAGTATTGCCTGCAGTTTCTACCCTAAGGAACTCATGTTCTAAGAGGGAAGTCATGCCTACTTATTAGTAATTAGAATGTGGTCCATAAAATCTAATTATCACAACATTTTAGGAAACCAAAACAAAAAAGGAGTGCCTCATACCTTGCCTGAATAAACTGGGAATAGACTTTCTGGAGGTGATGCCATTTGAACTGATCGGAGACTTGAAAACCAGACTCAAGGGTGTTCAGAGAGACAAAGAGAGGAGGACATGCCTAACATAGAGAACCCAAACAAAGGCATGGCCATGTAGGGCAGAGATGGTCATGTGAAGAGCATGTTCGAATAGGTGCAGGAACTCAGACTGAATAACTTTCACCTTGGGAACAACTTCCAAGTATATCCTCCTACCTCATATGTTCCCAGGAAATACACATAGTTCGGCCATCACCTTTATGTATTAGCTTGCAATGGTTGTCTGTTTAAACTTCTTCCCCCTCAGCATGTGAACTTAACATAAATCTTTGTTATGGGAGAGACAATGGCATGCCAATCAATGAATTATATTCCTTTGCCCAGAGAATTGGCCAAAAGAGCCTCAAAACGCAAGCTCTTTTCCTATTCTAAGAACTATGCCATACAACTAGTGTTTGTGATGATCTCCTGGCAAACAGCATAAGTTTAATTTGTCCAATTGTGTAAGAAAATAACTGTACCAAAATCAAAGTTCTGGGGTGAGGGGGGTCATTGTTCACCCATTTGATATCAGAATTGGCTTGTTCCTACAGGAGTCCATGATTTTCTCTATGAAAAGATGGGTACTTCTAAGTGCTGAAATCATCACACTAAAGATCTCCCTTTACTCATGGGGTTTATTCTCCCCCAGGAAATCATGGTGCTTCCAAAGCATCAAATGTGTTATCCTATGGTGACTGATATTTGAGGTGCCTCCTAGACCTGTTGGCATGGAGACTTTGTGAATTCTTACACAGACTAGGATCACAAAGCATCAGCCTCTTTTTCTGGGCTCAGAGTTTCACAATTTGCCACTCCCATTTGTTTTTCAGATAGGAGCATGCGGATACATTGAAAAATTGGTTCAAAATAGTTGCTGGTTGATCCAAGCTTTCAGCCTGGCCTGCACCGTCAAAGGCTATAAAATGCGTAAGTATGCAAAGCAAATCTGAAAGTGGAAGGACAGAGAAGGAAGGACAGATGTATTGTTCTAATTTTAAAATTGGGCCAAAGCACATAAAGAGAAAACAGTGACAGCGAATTCAACCTCTAGATGAAGGCAACAGGACTATAGTTCATTACAAATCTATTGTCCATAAGGAAGTGCTTCTACTCCAGACAACTTTGATCACCCTCTGGAAACTTCTCAGGCTCTGGGCTGGTCTGGAGACTGTGTGTGGCCCAGTATAACTCCCCAAACTCCTTTGAGTTACATTAGGAAGAGTTACAGAAAGCCATAGGCCTGTGGTGGTTGCCACTAGAATCCTGGGTTGTCAGAGTTCCTCTGGCTTTCAGGTCCTTCTCTCCTCAGGAAGCTCAGGAAGCTTCAGACTCAGAAAAACAACTGGGAGGACCTTCAGGGTCTCTGCAGCTCCAGAAGTTTCCATTTCCCTCCCTCTACCTCTTGCACCACAACCTGGGACAATATCGTGCTTGGTCCTCCATGGTGCCCAGAATGGGGACAACTTGACCATGACATTCTCCTCACTGTAGCTTCCAATCCAGGCTATGCTTTGCCCACAATGAACAGTAACTGGGTATTTGTTCTGATTTAGGATAAGATGTCTGTTGATACCTTTTCTTCTAATAGACTATACTTCTGATTAGCCCGGATCACCATTCCCAGAAGAGGTAGTTTTGTTTTTTGTTTTTGTTTGTTTGTTTATATTGGAGCATTGTCTTTGGCATTGGGACATACAGACATTATTTCTCCATGGCCCTTCTTCAGGAAGAAAGAGAGCTTTCTTCCACTGAGAGAAGCACTCAGGAACCATCCCTGGCAAAGAGACCCTCCTGTGCCACAAGGTCATTTGTGGTCAATCTTATAAGTCAAGGTTGATATTGGATTTGAAACCTGTATCTTTGCTTATAAATAAATGTACCCATGCATCAGGAATTTGCTTCTATGCCTGTGGGATTGCCCAAGCCTGATCATACCACAGATATTATAAAATAACAATGAAAATGGATGTTAATTTTAATTTTTTTTCCTACATTTTTACCCTAGCTGATGATGATTCCTCATGCAAACTACCCAGTGGTGAAGCAGGAATTATTTGGGACAGCATATGTTTTGCCTTCCTTCTGCTGCAGAGAAGAGTTTTCATGAGTTACTATTTCCTACATGTTGTAGCTGATATAAAAGCTTCACAGATCCTGGCCTCAAGGTAGGTCAGGCCGTGGAATTGAGTGGTTTCTCTTAAAAAATCTGTCTGGAAGTAACATTGTGCAGTGCTGTTGCCTGAGCTTGCCTGGAAAACTCCTAAGAAACTAAGAAATTCCTTCTAGGAAAACCAGTCCAAGAAGGGTTTAGCACAAGGCCTTTAAAACCTAAAATAAACAAGAAAGTCTGTGGAGCCAAGTTACACTTACAAGGATCTGGGATCCTATGGAAAGTCAAAGACAGATGGGTCGTCTAGAGCCCTCAGCGCACAGACCACTCACTAGAAGCAGGTCATTCCGGCCTCAGCCAAAGCAATAACCACAGGCCATGTTGGTCTAGAGATTAGTCCACACTCTTCTTCTCTGACTCTGTGTTTAGAAGACACTCCAGAAAATAGAGAAACACACAATTATGTATTATTTTTCAGACCTCAGGTTGAGTCTGATAGACTCAGTTGAGTGTGATACTCCAGGCTCATTCTAAACTCCCTGGTCTATCTTCTCTTATCCTTTCCATCCTTTCGATCTTTGTTCCCCAATGATCTGATTTTTTTCCTCTGGGCCACTGGTTCTATTCCTTTACTACCATCTTCTTCTTAATCCCTACCCACCCGTTTTTCAATTTTACCCCGATCTTATAGGTTTCAGGGGAAAGACTGGGAAGAAACTGGCCATTGAGGTCAGGTTGTAGTACCCTAACCTGCCCTGCCCGTCTCAGAAACACTGGCCTCAGTAGATCCCATCCGATCTGTGGTGTTAAATAGTCGGATAAACATCGGCTTGTATCATATGAAATTTCCCCCAAAATCCATCATTTTGATTTGTGGTTTAGACTAACACACTTTTGTTTATACTGCCAGTGTTCCTAAAGACTCTTCTTTTCCTCTGCCAGGATAAACAAAATGTTTATTGCAGAAGTCCATTAATAGAGGAGCGACTCCTGGCCTTTGTTAACTAACTTGGAGCCCGGTAGAAAGAATTTTCAGTGGGGGACTTACATTTAATCTGAGGAGTTTTGGGATACCCTAGGCCCTCACTATACATAGGAACAATGACTTCATTTTATGTACAATAAATGACCCAGGAATTTACCATTATAATGGTTTTTCTAACATGCAGGACATCAGTTTCGTTAGAGCACAATGTCTTGTCCTTTTTTATTTCTTTTTCTTTCTTTTGGGGATTTGTCCATGCTATCTTGTCCTAATAATTTTATTAACTCATATAACAGCTGGTATTTGTGCTGATAAATGTGTCTTTTTGCCTTCTTCTGAGCAGTTTTGGTCCTTAGATATCCAGGACATAATAGTAAGCCAGCGTCTTTTCCTAGGAGTTGTGATAGTTATTTAGAAAACATATTCCTCATATTATGGAAACCAATAGCTTTGGTTTAGAGCACAACTCTTGCCTGCAAAAGAAAAGCCATGTCTTGGGGGCGCCTGGGTGGCTCAGTGGTTTAAGCCTCTGCCTTAATCAGGTCATGATCCCAGGGTCCTGGGATTGAGCCCTGCATCGGGCTCTCTGCTTAGCGGGGAGCCTCCTTCCCCCTTTCCGCCACCCCCCCCCCCGCCTGCTTGTCTGCCTGCTTGTGATCTCTGTCTGTCAAATAAATAAATAAAATCCTTAAAAAAAAAAAAAGAAAAGAAAGCCATGTCTTAAAAATAAACAGAATTTCCAAAGAATAGACCTTCCTTCATTCAATGATAAGCTCTTTGCCTACTGTGTAACAAGAAGGTGGCTGCTTGGTCCTGCCCTCAGAAAGCTGGTGGGAAGAGGGACATATCAACAAGCAGTCACCATGCTGTGCAACTACCGTGATGGTAGGGGACCTTCAGAAAGCTGTGGGAATTATATCAAGGTACATAAACACCTGCAAGGGGCAGGAACCGAGGCAGCCTTCCATTCTAAGCTGCAACCTGAGGGATGAACAAGAATTAAAGGCGGGAGGCAGGGGACACAGCCCAAGTGAAATTACCAGGGGAGGTTTTAATGAAGAAACCCTGAGAAGTTCAGTGTGGCTAAACACAGAAATTTGAAGGTGAAGATAGTAAGTGATGAAAAATTAGCTGGAGAGATAGGGAGCAGTCTGCTTATCAGGGGCCTTATAAACCATGTTTATGACTTTAGAAGTAATCCCAGAGATAAGAAGAAGCCAGGGTTACAGCTGTGTTTCAGAAGCCCACCCTGCCTGGACTGTGGAGGACACAGGACAGGTTAGGTGACTACTCTAATGATCCAGGACCAAGACAGTGGCTCAGACCAGGAGGAGGTAAACTAGGAAGACATTTAAGAGTAAAACTGGCACAACTGGAAAGTTTATTGGAAAGAAGGGAGGTGGAGAGGAAAGGAAAGAAGGGAGGTGGAGAGGAAAGGAGGGTAGAAGGTGTTATGGAAAGGATTTTGGTTGAAGCCATTGGTGGTGCCAATCCCAAATGTAAAGAAACCAAGAAGTTCTAGGCTGGGAGGACACTGACCACAACCAGGGAGTTGTAGGGCTCGTGGGCTCGGGAAACTAAACCCATGGTGAGTCCAGGGGATGGCCAGGATGACAGGTCTGCAGGTGGAAATAGACTTGAGTGTCATCATGACACAAGTAGATTTAGAGCAGATGAGTGGTTGGAGAGAAAGTGTGAATGAGCAGAGGACCCTGGGGAGCATCCACTTTTAAAAGATGGACAGAGAAGACTAGAAACTCTGAGCCAGCAAAGAAGAAGGAAAGCTGGAAGAGCATGGTGCCTTAGGAGCCTGAGGAAGGTTGCTTCAAGGCGGAAGTCCAGCAGACAGGACATACAAACACAAGACTGAAAACTGAGCATTGAAAGCAGTGACCTCAACACATTGGGGGATCAGAGCCCAACACCGATGAGCTGAGGTTAAGCGGAAAGTTTTGGAGACAGCGGCTGTGAGACACTCGTGCAGGGATAGTGATGGAGACTATACATAGAAAACTGTGCAGTGGACATGTTATTTTTTTCCTAAGATAGCAAGATGTGAGCATGTTTGCATACTTCGGAGGAGGATTTGGTAGCAGTGGGAAGGCTGAGAATGCAGAAAGAGAGAAAGAAAGGGCAGGATGGAGCCTCTCAGACTGTATGGGGGAGGGGTCAGAGCCCAGGTGAGGATGTCACCTTTCCCACTGTCACTGCAGGAAATGGTGTCCATGGGATAGATGGTAGGCAGCTGAGCAAACTGTTGCCTCATGACTTTTTTCTCTCCAAGAAGTGGGAGACAAGGTTATTTACTGGGAGTAAAAAAACCTTTGACAAAATTCTAGATTTGAGAAAAGTGTAAGGAGTTTTAAATAGTCAGTACAGAGAAGAATTTCCAGAGCCTATGAAGGGTCAGCAGATAACATGTTGGCCACACCTTTTCTGCACCCCTGACCACAGTCTAGAAAAGAGTGGGCACACCACTGGGTTCCTATCCACTTGGGATTTACCAAGCGGATATAACCAGATGACAATGGACCAGACTTGAAGACATTAAGAGAGGCTGATGAGATAGATCAATGGGGACTCTAAAATTGGCTTGAAAAGTGAGAACAAACAGAAGGGAATGGAAGGATAGGAGGAAGAAAAGCAAAGAGGCAGGAATCTGAACATCTCAGTGATGGAGCTTGAACTCCAGTTTTGCATTTTTTCCGTAGGGAAGCCCAACTCACTCCAGATCCTTTCCTGCTCACTGAGTAGAAAACTAATCCGAACTCACTCCTCCTTGCCAATGGTCCCTCATGGGACAACTATAATAAGGTCAGGTGAACAATACTTTGCTGAGATGTAAGGTTCTGTGGGACAGGTTTAAAGGGGTGCATCCTTTTTAATGTCTTAGAAAACACAAACCATTTTTTGTTTGTTTGTTTGTTTTGATGACCTCTTGTGGTTGTGAGCAGCCCACTCCCTCCCAGGAAAGGCTGTGCCTTCTTCATCCAGTGAGAATGGGCTCCTACACGGGGTCTTGGGACTCCCACTCCCAGCCAGGAGACTCTAGTCAATGGACCAGAAAGAAATGTTTTCTAACCCTTGATAATCATTTTCAGGGGAAGGTAAGTAACAAGGACAGAAACACTAATTTGTTCTCTACTTCCTATTTTTCTCTAGAGGGGCTGAACTTTTCCAGGCCACAATTGTCAAGGCTGTAAAGGCAAGAATTGAGGAAGAGAAAAAGTCAATGGATCAGCTGAAGAGGCAGTAAGGAAGCTTGGTTTTACTGTCCTTCTTTCCTTATAATTGGGGTTTGTCTGGTCCTGTTCAGCTGGCTCTCACCTCCCAGGGAGCCTCAATAGCCCTAAAAAACCCACCGTGTTAAGGAGCTTCTGGGTATGTGCTCAGTGTCAGGGCAATAGCTTTTGCTCACTGGACTAAAAATGGAAGTAGTTGAAAAGAAAGAAAGGTGCAATGTCGTGGAAAGGGGCGCCATGTTGGACAAGACCAATGTCAAGTCTTGGTTCAGCTGCTTACTCTTGAACCCTGAGCAAGTCATTCCAATTCTCTGAATTTCAGCCTTCTGATTTAAGTTAGGGCTCACAGTTCTGCCTGGGCTTTTATAAAGATTAAATGAGCTCATGAATGAGACAGGGTCTTTCCCGGTCCCATTCAACTGGAGTAAATGTTCATTCTATCTACGAATTAAGAGAATACATGCAGAGATTTGGCATTGGAAGGATCTCTAAAGATATTATAATAACAGTCTTTCTGGGAAGAAACTGATGATGCATGACATTAGATGACTTTCAATCCACAACAACCTAGAAGCAGTCCTAAAAATACAGCCCCTGTCTCCGTGGATGCAGTTCAAGACCTTTCTTTCTACTGTCATGTTCTGGATAAATCAAGTAATGGACTGACTTAACAGGAGATTTGAGAATTTCTTTTTGAATTTAATTAGATTATTTTTCAAAAAGCCCTTGAAACAAATTTTCTTAGAGTGAAATTTTTAGCAGTAAATGTAACTTGTAAGGATTGGTAGGTAGCACTTCATTTAGGGGCTGGGTTTAGGAACGGATGACCACAGAATTCCATACCTACCCATGTTCTCCAGAAAAGCAGAAACTCCATCACCACCCTCCCACACTCAGGGAAAATTCCCCAGGTTTGCTGAGACCCCCTCATTCCGTTCTGGCCTCATTTCCCAGCTCTTCCCCCACCCCACTTAGAAATGTTTTCTAGCATAAATTACACTATCCCATAGCATGGTTATTTCCAGAATCAAAGATATGAAGTATATAAACTAGTATATAAGCAGTTATGGTATAACTGTTGCCATTGTTGCTTCTAGTTATCTACATCAGGCTTAGACAAGCAACAAATGTGGACCCACATGTAGAATGAGTTCCTATTTACCCATTAGGAAGACCTGTTTACTATCATTTACTTCACTGAGTTTTTCCATTTAAGAATACATCCTCTTAGGTGACAGAAAGTCAGGATGTAAAAGAATGAAGGTAATAATCATTGCAAAAGAGAAGCTAAAAGTGTTGTTTAAGCCACAGGAAGCAGAAATGGCACTTCGCTTAAAAACCTGAGCAGAATTTTAAGAAGCTAAATTAAGAAATGGAACACCGCAAGAGGACGGGTCCGGTCAACATTATAGTTTCTGAAGAGTCAGACTTCCTGAATAAGCAGACAAAATAAACGGCACTGACTCAATAATCAAAGACACACTAAACCATTTTTCCAGAACTGATCAGAGATTAGATTTGAAATAGAGAAGAGTCATGCGGTCTCAGAGAGTATTTATGAATATCCACAGAGCAACTTGCTTTTTACAAAAGAGTTCTCACCCTTTCACCCCTTTTCATTGGCTCTTCACAACTGCATGAGCTAGACAGTTCCTAATTTTTTAAAATTGCAAATCCTGGGAGGATAAAGGATTCACATTTCATCCTTTACTGTGTTCAAAATGGCTATGGTACGAGGCATAAGTGGACATCAAGTATTGCATATCAAACCTTCGCATAATTGTGATCATCTTAGTGAGATGAGCGTCTACACAAAGCCAAGTAATATGGTTGTGTCTGTGTACACACATACAGACATCCCCAAGCAGGTATGTGTTGCTGATTAAAAAAAAAAAAAAAATCATAAGTCCCATCCATACAGGTTTAAACGCAAACCAACTGTGTGATTACTCTGGACGTGTTCTTGGCATTGCTGTGGCTGTTCTATTTTCCAGGATGGATCGCATCAAAGCCAGGCAACAGAAATACAAAAAGGGTAAGGAGAGGATGCTGAGCTTGACCCAGGAATCGGGGGAAGGCCAAGACATCCAAAAACTCTCTGAAGAGGATGACGAAAGTATGTCAAGACATTTCCCTCTTGTTCAAGTAGCTTAGCATTGAATGATAGCATGAATATGGGGAGGGCTGTTACATAACATTATTCTTATTCTGCCAGGATTATCAAATTTTTTTGAATTTAGCAAGTTTTATCTTCCGGTTGTGAAAGGGATACATGTATTTGTTTCATTAAGGACATATTTAATGACTCCATAATTTTACAAGTAACTCCTCTTCAGGAAAACCACTTTAATCAACCCCTCACCTAGTGTTTGTTTCGCAGAGATGAGTTTTTTGAAGAAAATGAGCATGGATTTGCTTAATTTCTTCCTTTAGGGAAGGTATTTCAGAGACAGACTACTGTTATTGTTTTTAATTTCTATAAATTCTAAACAAATATTAAGTATCTATGCATATTTTATGTGGCATCTGAATAATGGTAGATAAGATATCCTTTAATTACTGTCTGTTCCAATGAAACTGAAAATGAAATATATACTTATTATATTGGATTATGGATTTGTTATATCATTAAGTTTGAAAGGTCTTCTTATAAATGCTTGCATGCTTTTCTGTTTGAAGGGAATGGAGAAATAGTGCATGGTATTTTCCAGTGCATAACATCTATTAATTCCCAATAAATTTATATTTTTCTAACCGTGCTTTAAAATAATCACAAGGAAATTTCTGATTATTGAAATATAGGCATTTTTAGAAATTATTTGCCACTAAATTGTCATAAAATTTAGGTGATGCTTCTTTTCTGTTAATTCAATGGAAAATTCAGTGTGAGATGCCTTTTTGAGAGATATTCCTTTCTTTTTTATGTTTCTTTATATGCCCTGCAGTACTAAAAAGAAAGTGAAAATGTGGCATAATGTTCCTAGAACACTTAGTACTTGCCTTGTGAAATCAACTTTCTCATGTGTATAAACATTTCAGACTCAATATGGTTCCTTTCCCTGACCTCTGATGTACTTTTATGACTTGTCTAGATTTTGACAGTTGAGTTGTTAAAGCGTGGTTTTCAAAATTGTTTTCTCACTTCCTAAGAATTAATATTTGGACATATTTTATTTTAGGAGAAGCAGACAAACAGAAAGCCAAGGGCAAAAAAAAGCAGTGGTGGCGGCCTTGGGTTGATCATGCTTCCAGTAGGTTTTCTCGATCCTCTTACGATTTCATCGATTCTAACCCTTATATCCTTGACCAGAATTCAGGCGTCCCCATGACCTGTGTGTTCCATGCATGGTTTGATCCTTGTGACTTGATAGGGGGTCAGAGTGTAGGAAAATGGTGATGTGAATGGGTCCCTGGGCCCCGGAGATGGAATCTTCCCGAGAAACCCAGCGGGGTTACCATGCTGGCTGAAAAAGGCCCAGCATATGGCTGACACACTCCCGAGCACCATTTGTGGGCTCAGAAAGGGAAGATGAACTGCTACCATTTTATCGGATTCTGAGGTCTAGAGTTCTGCTGATGGGTATTTATTTTATGGCTGAAAACCCTTATTAAAAATGAGTTTTGGCTCCTCCTGGGAGAATAATCATTAAATTCAAAGAGTCTGTGACCCTCTTTGTAAGGCACTGGGCTTGGATGCCAATGAGTATCTCCTCCCCTCACCCCCAGAGCTTTGATTTTATTTGCATGTACGTTTTTTAAAGCAATTTATCGAATATAAAGATCAGAATGACTTAAAATGCATTCACTTTCTCACTCTGCCTCTTCCCCAGTTTCTAAAGGTTCTCAAATGACACTCCCAATCCAAAACCCAGCATGTGGCAAGGCCGCAGCCTCCAGCAAACAGCCATGACCAATTAAGAGCAAAGGCAGACAACAGGTTTTGAAAAGCAGAGCGTCACAGTCAGAGAAAAACTGTGTTTCCCCCCAGATCATAAAAGGAATGAGGAATTACGGAACTCAGTGGCTATATTTGTTCTGCTTACCGTATGAAATCTCCCTCGCTGTTGGCCAGTGGATGGTCTTAGAATAGAATGATCCATTTTGATCTCACCTTCCTTATATCCGTTAGAGTACAGAATAATTATTAATTATTATGCACATTACTTATAATATTTTCAGGCTTTTATGCCTGGCTAATGTGACCCGACAGGAATTATCACCAAGGCCCACAACCTCGCATGATGGTGGGAGGGACTCTACTAGCAGGATCTTCAGAATCACAAGAAAGTCAAATTGATTGGAATCTTTTGCCATGCCTAATTTCTTGGCCTCACTGAGATATGGCATTGGCTTCCCTCACCCCGAAATTAATATTTTTTAATCAGCAAGCCAGTTTCAGAAAGTATTGTACAAAATTTGCTCAGTATACCTGGATGTCATTAAATTTAATCCCAAATATTGAATTTCTAGCCTTATGGCAGGAAAAAAAAAAAAAACCCATGAGTTTTAAAGTGTTTTTTTTTCATTTGCTGCCAAGTCAAAAGACAAAGATTCAGGTGGAAATTCTGTGTGACTCTTTAATGTATTGTTCATTGGCCATGTCCATCCTACTAACAGTCACAAGCAGTACACTATAAGCCTATTTCTATCAAGTCACAAGTAAACTGTGCCTATCTTTCTGTTTTTAAAGGGCCTTTTGCTAGTTTAGACAGACCTATCCATTTCAAAATTGTTTCATACTGAAAGTTTTCTCTTTCACCTGGGGTAAATTCCCATTGCAATCATAGAGGTCTTTCCTTTTCTTGATCTAAACATTGCATTTTGGAAGGAATTGGATATGGTCTTTGATAATCATCTTCCAAGTTGGTAATAATTTAAAGAACTTCTCGTGAAGGTTATTGACTTTAGTTTTCTGATTCATTTCACCCTCATTATAGCAAGTTCTTAAAGACCGGTATTAAATTAAACGTGCCTTGTTACACCACCTCTTGGTGCAATAATGCAGAAATGTGTGCAATTCATAGTTTGGAACCAGATTCTGACTGTGGTGTTAAAATTTTTCAGCAAACCGTGTTTCCTTTTACAAGCTTGTGAGGAAAGGAAAGGAACGAGTATGTGGATTATTTTTTTAGACCACGATGAGTTCCAAAATTTATCTTTAGAACCAGAAACACTTTATTAAAAGCCCTTATTTTGATCTCTTGAGCCCCTGGGCTTTTAAATAGATATTTCATGCAGGTGTGGAATATGAGAATGCGTGCACCCTCCTGTGAGTCTGTCCATGATACAATAATGTCGCTATGTTGTTCATATTACCGGCAAGCAGTCAAGATCTTAACCTAGTCTGTAGATGGCAAACCTTCCACTTCCATACCTATGTGCACACATACGATCGCATTATTGCTGTTCAATGATACCTTCTGTTTGAGGATAGTGTGTCTCCGTGCCAATTCAGTACTGCCTAAAACAATGACATGCCTCACTCCGTTGTTAAATATCTGAAATCGAGGTCCAGCTTTCTGAAGATACAAGAAGTAGGATTTTAAAAGTCATTTCCACACTCAGTGCAGCAGCAATAACATCAGTATCCAGGATATGTTCATGGACACAGGCTGCAGGCAGGAGCTGACTCTGAACTAATCAATGCAGATGCAAGATTCTCTCTACTTCTTATTAGCAGCTAGCACTGAAGAAAACATTTTCTGTGGTTTTCCTACTTTTATTTCAGTAACATTCTATAAAAGAATAGGAGACTTTCCTAAAACACTTGCTGCCTTTTTTAATGTGTGAATTCTTCTTCTCGCATACAAATTTGTAGTTTTTTTTAAAGGATCAAATCAGTGTTGGGACTGCTTGAGATTAACACTTTTTTGGGTTCCCCTGTGTCCACATGAGTAAAAGTCATAGAAGGTATGATTGAATACAATTTAAGCTATTGTTGATTTTAGAGCCTATAATGAGGGTAAAATGCTCAATCTTGTGATACTCTGTTTTTACCAAATGACCATGTGACATAGAATCCATGTAACTTCCCTGCAAATGTCTGAGCTTACATGAAGGCATTACTTTAATGGTCTTCCCCACTGTCAAATGTGATGCTGTAACTTTGGTTTGTTCTTGCTTATTCTTACCTTATGTTGTACTGCATTTATTCCCTCGGGCCTGGACCCAGTATTCTGGGTCCAGTTCTTTCTTCAAAATACAAGTAACAAATTACAGTGCTTCTGTTCAAGGATATAAGGCCCAATTCATTCACTCTGCATCTTCATGGATGGAGGCTTCAGATACGTCTGAAATCATGGGCAAAATTATTTACCTTTTGACCATGTTTAGTGATATTCAAGCAACTAATTTTAAACAAGCCAAGGTTTTCCATTACCTTACAACATATGAATCCAAAAGAAAACCAAAGACATCATGTGATGTCATCCAAAAGACACCTCAGCATTCGAAAACTTGAATATAACTTGAAAATAATTCATATTTTTTCCTGCAATGATGGTACAGTTCTCGTAGCATCAGAAATGTATATGCTGGGTCTCTTTTCCCTGATCAACTTAAAATAATGCTCAAACGAATAAAAGATTGGATTCTCAAATTTCTTTAAGTCTCTGGACATTTCCACTTTCTCTGCTCCTAAGTTTTAACACAGCAATATGTTCTTGCAGGGAAAATATCAGGCAAGACAAGGGCAATCCGTACTGTTTGTGCTTTGAGTCTTATGGTCAGTACAGTTCTCCTCACACTTCAATAGGTAACGGACCTCCTGGTTGACCAGAAGGCCAATAGTGCTAAACCATACGGACCCTGTCTGCCCTGCCTCAGTCTGTCCCATGCTATGTGTAGAAACAGCCAGAGTGTGGTAGTGGTGTTTTTGCGGTTGTATTCTTTTTTCATGTTACCTGCCCATTTCCTCCTCATGGCAATGTGTCTGTTGTTGTTGGTTGTTTGTTGGTTCATTTGTTTTTTTAACTCTTTCAAATGTCTTGGCATATGTGTCATGTCCCTGTGTCACGTGTGGAGGAGCCAGGTCTGCACAGTAGAAAGTGAAGCGGAAGTTGGTGATGCTGATTCTTGGTCCTGAACCATCCTGACTGGCATTTCTACCACACACTCAACCCCTTCAGACAACACCAAATCTTCCACTTCACTTTGGCCTCGTCTAAAGGACCCAAATTGCCAAATCGTCTGAACTGTGAAACTCTTTTAACAGTTTTCTAGCCATTATTTTGGCCATTTTGGTAACAAAACGGGTTGCTGCAGAGTTGATCTGAAGCATTTGTGTAAAATTGACACTGAAGAAGGAAGAAACTATCAGATGAACCCAGTAGTGGCCAGTTTTCTTACACAGTGTAGACGAGGCCTCACGCTCTGTAGACCCAACCACGCCAACACCAAGTAGTGTTAGCCCAGAATGAGTTCTCTTCATCTCTTGTCTTTTCCTTTTTACCAACATCTCTTGCTGTGGTCTTTTGTGGAGAGTTTGTGTATTTTGGGGGGCGGGGGGGGGCATTTCATGAATAAGCCCTTAATGACCTCATATCTCTTCCAAGAAATAAATAAATATTTTGTTTTGCTTAGTGGTCAGGAGTGGAGATTATTACTTGTTTGAAACGGATAGTGAAGAGGAGGAAGAGGAAGAATTAAAAAAGGAAGATGAAGAACCTCCGAGGAGGTCAGCTTTCCAGGTAATTATGGAGATGGGAAAACCAGCTCCTCTGCTTGTTGAAGAGCTTTTCTTTCTGACAGATCTTGATTGCAGGCCTAGACTTCTGCCACTGTGTTCATGTGTGTCACAGCTTCCAGATGTTTTTGATTTCCACCTGAAATTGTTTATTCCTCATTAAACTCTAATGCTGCTTGCTGTCAGCATCAGTATAATTACTGCAAAGAACACTGTTCCCACCAGGTCTTCATTCACTTGCATCAAAAAAAATCTTCTGATGCTATTAAAAAAAAATAAAGCTTCCTTGGGTGAACTTTATTTTTCTGTTACAAGTACGAGGTGAAGAAGACTTGTCTGGTATCACTTTAAACCACTTGAATGGACTTATATTTTGATATGTGAACTAGCTAATCATAAAAATGAAGCTCTTGCTTTCTTTGGAAACAAATGGTCACTTAAATGGTACTTCAAATCTTGAGAATCCTTTTCATTTGTGTTGCCAAAGGTTTGAGAATTGATTGAAAACCTAGAAATAGCTAGCACAGTTCTGATTTTTTTTTTCAGCTTAATTGCCTTTCTTTTTCAGAAACTGGCAGATCATTCTTAGTTACATAGCTTAACAGCCCAGTATTGTATATCCAGGGAATGTCTAATCCATGTTTGTTAAAGATGAGGACTGGTCAGTAGAACTACATGCAGGGTAAAAGTTTGATATATATTTCTTTTATGAAGGAGTCATGTGGTAGGACTGTTATTTCTCAGTTATTATACCGCAAGACATAGAGGGTGATATCCATCAAGCCTCATGATGTGTCCATGAAAAAGTCATGGCTCCTTTGCTGGCCAGGTCTTCTCAAACTGGAGGGTTACATCCACTACTGTATTCCCAATGAAATTAAAGAACTAAATTATTTGTGGAGACACCCTGCTCTGATGCTTTCTCAATGGCCCCATCGCTACCCGAATTTTTGTCTTAAAGATGGCGTCTGTGTGCATGTGTGCGGCTGGCTTGTCAAATACTAATGACTCATTTGTTTTTTGACTCTAATTATTTTTCTTATAACCATCACTCCTCATTCAGCAAAGGAGAGAACATGGTCACGCTCGCCATGTTTACGGATTACATGCAACAACTCTTTTCCTTATTCCTAACCTCTTAGCAGAGCACATTTGATTCTAGCTTCAGGGATGGGCACGTTTTAACCTAGTTGATGTAACTGTAGAGATGAACTCATACTGACATCATGTATTAAGTTTTTAGTCATTGGTGTTTTTCTACTAACCACTCTTGCTTTGTCCTTCTTTGTAGAGAGCTATTGGGAAGTTTGCGTCGGCCATTTTAGCCTTGCCAAAGTCTGTCATTAAACTTCCCAAAACTATTCTTCAGTATTTAATCAGAGCTGCAAAGGTATTTGACGTTTCACTGATGTGTGGTGTGTGACCCTCCGCTCCGTAGAACTTTAGACAAGCAGATTCCCTGTTGCCCTACATCTGCATTTTCCCTGTTCTATAGATCATACAATGGAGGAAGTATGAGAACTTACAATTGTAGACAAACCTTTCCAAGTAGAGTTTCGAGGAGCCACATTTCCTGTTATTTGATTCTCATTCTTCAGCTGATACCAGAGCCTGTCGAAACATAGAGCGAGAAAATGCAGATACACATCTACTCTGTCCTTCTTGTAGTTTTGCCTAAGTCACGTCCCATTTTTAAAAAGGTCACATCTGGTTGCATGCATCGGTCGTGATGTGTAAAATGTGTGATTATTATTCTCAGAAAGCTGGTAAAACTATGAACGAGCCTAATAAAAGACTCGTTTTGCCCCATCTCCTTGTTGGCTTCCTTTTCAAGGCTCCATCTTGCCTAAATTGGGTATCGTCTTCCATTTACTCTTCTGATTTCAGTTCAACCCCTCCCAAGGCTGGGCTGTCATGTCAGGTCTGTGTGGCTTTTCACTCCCACGTCACCCCAGAGAGTGCAGAATAAAATGTGAGAATGCTGTTGGTCAGTTTAGCCAACGCACTGCAGAAATTATCCAGCTACCCAGGCTCTAGTCACTCCTTACTGAAAATCATAAATAGTGAACCCCTATTCACGCACTTTATAGAAAGCTGGTTCTGTGGACGTAATCTGGGGCAGGAATTTAAACTCTTAGGTCTTTATGCTCACATGTTAAGCAGATGTTTGCACAGTGAAGGAGACCAGCACTTTTCCCATTTCACCTGGGATCTTATTTAAATGCAGATGATGTAAAGAAAACAGGTCCAGCCTATGGCACTTATAATTCTGTGTTTCTCTTGAGCTCCCAGAGGAAAGGTAGCTGCTGGTCCATCTTGGGTGGGGCCGGGGATTCTAAACTTCCAGGTACCTCCCATTTTAAAATGCTGGGATTCTGATTGTTAGTTTAATATTCAATGTGTTCACTGCCTTGGGATTCTTTTTCTTTTCGCTTTTATGACTACCATGCAAGTCTTTCCATTCATATTTAAGAATTTACATGAACGATTGTAACACAATTATCCTCTATCTTACTTTAAAAATAAAAACAAAGGAGCACCTGCATGCATCCGTTAAGCTTCTGACTCTTGACTTTGGCTCAGGCTCAGGTCATGATCTCAGGGTTGTGAGATCAAGCCCCAAATCGGACTCCGCACTGGACATGGAGCTTGCTTAAGATTCTCTCTGCCCCTTTCCCTCTACTCCTCTGCCCCCTACCAACTCCCTTTCTAAAAAAAAAAAAAAAAAGGAAAGAATATATACACAAGAATATATATACATATATACAAGAATATATACACATATGTGTATATACTTCTTTGGTATATACATATATATATAATTTAAAAACAAACAAACAAGAAAACTTCTTACATACAACATAAAATTCTGGGTCACACATGAATTAAAGGACAGTTTATTAAAATTTATCAATTTCAGTGAAAAATCTCCATCCACTTCCATAAAGTTCTATCCTTTTTAAAAAATTAAATGCTTTTTGCATAGTACATTTTCAGTAAAGTGAACCTCATTTTCCCCTAAAATATATGATAAAACTGAAGATAAAATCACATGACCAGACTTAAGATAAAACTTAAGATGAAGTTAATAAATAAATAAATAAATAAAATTTAACATTAGTTATCTTATCTTAAGAATATAGACTAATAGTGGCAATTTGAAGAAACCAAAGTTAATTTATGGATATTTTCATGTATTTTCTTTCACATGGTTAGTGGTGTGTACACCCATGAACTTGGATGGTGGTTATAGTTACAATGTGAGAACTGAGAAGTTCCAGTTAAAAAAACTTCTATTTCTTGACTCAGAAGTGGGCTCTTTCCTCCTACTTTGTTACCATCATTTCCTGAAACAGTCAGACTGAGCTTCTGTCAAATATTCCTGGCACTCTACAGAGTTTGTTATCCCAAACATGAACAGTAAGATAGTTTACCTACAAATAGGGACTCCTCATAAGATTTCCTCCCCCTCTCGTTTCCCCTTGTTTGAATTATGTAAATTCTCATCTCAGTGAGAAAGCACTGATGGGCTTAATCATTAAAGGATCATAGGTAGAACCAGGAATTTCCTTTTAATAATGGCACTCACCCTTCTTCAAGAGTTCTACAATTCTGTCCTAAATGCCCCTTCTCTCTCTCCTTCGCACTCTCCCTCTCCATTTTTCTCTAGAACAAAAGCACTCCTCCAACTTATACACCTAATACATTCACAGATCATGAGTTACTTTTTAATTTTCCATTTTGGAGATTATGGCATTATCTAAAAGCAATATTTTCATAACTCTTTCTTTAAATGACTTGTCATCAGATGTTGCTCTTAAACCTGAAAATTTATTGTGTTTAGCAGTTCAGATTTTTGTAAAAGAATCAATATTTTTCTGAAGCAAGTTTGCTTATTAATGTACTAAACCTCAAAGGTTTTTTTTTTTTTTTTGGTAGGTGGCAGGTTTAATAAGCAAGGTAATTTACACACTTGGCAAAGATATTCTTGATGGAGTTCCTGGTTAGCATGCTTAGTACACATCTACCATAAATTCCTTCATTTGGTCCTTCTTCCAGAGTCAGTTCATTTTCTCTTTTCTCAAAAAACATTTTGGCATAAAATAGGATTATTTTTTGCCTTCCAGACTTATTTTTCAGAAATAATACAGATGTTCCATTCATGTCTATTGCCCATAGATTCAGATTTCTACAGTGAGAAAAAAGAAATATTCTTCTTTAGTCACTATGACCTTTACATTTCTGTACATTGAAAAGTTGGATCCTCTTTTATTTTTACTGACATCACCATGCCAGTGGTTTGCTTACACTGTGTTTTCCAAAGATTTCAGAAATCTGAAAATAATATAAATACAGTGAAGTGTCTGGGTTTACAAAGTGACCCCACAAAACATTCCTTTAACTTTATCATCGTAATAGAAAACCCAGCTTCCCTGAGACCCAGGTGTGTTTGGGTGCATGAGGAGCATGTCTGCTTGGCTTCGTGATTACATATGGCTGACTTTGTGTATCAAGCCTTTCTTTCGGTTCCTTCTGCATGACTTGGGAGACTGTTGGTGGGAGGGCTGTTGAAAGTTGCTCTATGGTGGTTATTGGGTTTGTTATATTAATGTAACCATTTTCAGGTCTTGAATAAAAATGACAAAAGGCAACCAAAAGCACCACAGTTTTCTTTCCATAACATTCTGGAATAACTCTTTAACCTTGCTATCACATTATTTTTTCCTCTCCAAATACTAATCAATCTATAAAACTCTTTCCTAAGTTGTTGGTCATAGCTGTTTTTCACAAGGGAGAGTATCAAATGTGCAAAGCTGTTTTCCCAAAGTAAATGAGCAAAAGATGTTTTGTTTTTGATTTAAAGTTTAGTTTCAAGGGGAGAAAACTACTCCAATGACACTTAGCAAGGTGCCCAGCTTATTCCTGTCATGTGTAATACAAAGAATCAGTAACTCTCCCAAGTGGTGGTGGTACATGGGGACTTGGGAGGAATGGTGGTCACCCAAAGTATCTCAGGATTGTGAAACTAGAAGAAATATCTTCCTCCAATGTCTGTTTTCATATTTCATTTCATGATAATAGAAAGAACACATCAACTCAGGATACTGAAGGAGATGGGAGCAAATTTATTTTGCGCTGGGAGAAAAAGAAATATATATATATATATATATGACCAAAGCCAGGAAATATATATATATATGACCAAAGAACATATATATATGTATGACCAAGAAATATATGTGTGTGTATATATATCTACATATAGATATATATATGATGAGAGTCTGGAAGCTTGGTGTTAGTCCCTTTTCTTTTCATTCAAATTATGAAAAAGCCAGAAAATAATCGAAGTCTCCCCCTTCAGTTTGTTTATCAAGCCTGGATCACTGACCCTAAAACCGCACTCCGACAGAGACGCAAAGAGAAAAAAAGGTCTGCAAGAGAAGAACAGAAAAGAAGGAGAAAAGGATCTGGGGAGGGTAAGTGTTGTGTGAATGCAGGGTCCAGCCAGCACTCTCTGTTTCTGTGGCCTTGGGCTACAGCAGGACAGAAGCTTTGGAGGAACATCATTCTCATATTCTAAGGAGTGCATACAGTTCTGCTTGCCTATCATTGCTCATGTCAGACCTTTGGAATAAGTAAAAACATGAATTTAAGTGAATATACACTTTATAAAATGAGAAGAGGAAGAAAAGCAAAATAAATCCAAAGAAAGTAGAAGGAAAAAATTAATGTTTTAAGCAGATGTTGAGTCACAGAAAAGAAATAACAAGACAAGATCTATCATTAAGTGAAAATCAGTTCTTAGAAAAAGCTAGTAAGATGGATAAACTTTTGGAAATTGTATTAAGAAGAAAAGGAAAAACACACTATCAGTATCAGGAGCCAAAAAAGGAACATAACTACCAATGCCATCTTCAACATTACATGTGAAAACATACAACGGGAACACTTTTTCAAAGATAGGAGAAATTCCAAGCTACAACTATACACCAAAACCAAAGTGAAAGTGTGGCTCCCAGAAAAGAAATATTTTCATTATATATATATATATATATATATATATATATATATCAGACTAAATATTAGTATTCCGGATATACTAAGAACTCCTCAAGAGTGGTTAAAGAAAAGCTCAATCAAATAGATGAATAGATTTGAAAAATAATTCACAGATCAGGAAACAGAAGTAGACAAAAGGAGCCCAGCTTCACTACTAATGTAAGAAACACAACCAACAGTTTGACATCCTGTTTTCCTTGTTTGTGTGTGTGTTTTACCTATCAGATTGGCAAAAACCCAAACATTTGTTAATATCACTGTTTGGAGCTAGTGGGAAAATAAGTGTTTGTATGAGTTACAACCCATACAACACGATAATTGGTGTAGTGGAGTAGTGTATCCACTTTGGAGAGAATGTTTGGATATCTATAAAAATGTTGGGGTGCCTGGGTGGCTCAGTCAGTTAAGCGTCTCCCTTCTGCTCACGTCCTGATCCCAGGGTCCTGAGTTCAAGCCCTATGTTGGGCTCCTGCTCAGTGGGGAGTCTGCTTCTCCCTCCCCCTCTGCCAGCTGCTCCCCCTGCTTGTGCTCTCTCACTCTCTCTCTCTGACAAATAAATAAAAATATATTTTTAAATGTTAAATGTACAATTAAATATTCAAATGTTAAATGATCAGTCCCACCTCTAGAGGCATGGCTTAACTTGAAACAATATTTGCATATGTGCACAAGATCTGTATCTACAAGTATTTATCAAGTATTATTTAATAACAAAAACTTAGAATTCTATTCAGTAGTTAAAAAAATTAGATGGATTACAGTTGATCCTAGAACAATGTGGGGATTTGGGCACTGACCTGCACACAATCAAAACTCTTGTATAACTTTTGACTCCCCAAAAACTTAACTACTAATAGGCTACTATTGACCAGAAGCCTTACTGATAACATAAATAGTCAATTGATACATATTTTGTATGTTACATTCATTATATGCTATATTCGAACAATAAGCTAGAGAAAAGAAAGTGCTATCAAGAAAATCATAAGGAAGACAAAACGTATTTGCAGAACTGCTCTGTGTTTATAAAGAAAATATCCCTCATAAAAGTGAACCTGCAGGGTTCAGACCTGTGTTGTTCAAGCATCAACAGTACTTTGAACTTGACATATTGTTAAATAAAAAGTATTATGTTGCAAATGGCATGCACATTATAAAACCATTTGGGAAATAACAGAAGCCAACAAAATTCCTCAAGACAGTGTTTTGCATTTTTAATGGACGCATATAATGTGTATAAATGCAAGAGAAAGATCAGGAAGAATACTTAGCAGTTAATAACAGTGGTTACTTCTGGGGGAGATGGAGGAGTGCAATCTCTTCTGTGAACAGACTGAGATTAAGTGGTATGATTTTAGGGAACTTTAGGCTTATGTGTTATATTTTGATTCTTTACAAAGGAAATAGACCCAGATTTTTGTGAATTTAAAATGTCTTCAAAAGTCACAGAAAAGAAGCATAATTACTCATGGAATTCTAACTACAAACCCTTTCTCCTCTTTGACCATTCTGCTCCCTGCTGTCTCCTGGTAGCTTTAATTTTATTTTACTTTATTAGTTCAAAAGACAAAATGAAGACACAGCCAATGAGTCAAGAGTCTTTGACTCAAGTCAAAGAGACGAGAGGTAGATTTGATAATCTGCTGTGGAAACCCATCCGCACAAGGGCTAAGTCCTCACTGTGTGTGGTACTCATGTCCACTTCTTACTGGTTTGTGATGTAGGTGTGTGCAGGCACCAGCTCCTTTGTTTATTTTCGAAAATGAGTTCATGCTCTACAGATCCCTCTGGTATGTTCATTAGCAGTGGGACATGAACATTTCTCCAATTAAATATTTATAAAACTATATCATCCTTTTTTAATGGCTGCAGACTTGTCTACAGTATGGATATGCATAATTTATTCAACTATCCCATCACTAATGGACATTAAGTTTGCTTCCAAATTTTTGCCATAATGAATAATGCTATCATAGATAGCCTCGCACAAAAATACACATAGTCTTACATACATATATGTGTGTGTATTTAAATGCATAGCAAAAAAGCCAGGAAGAGCACAGACTTTCCACAGAATAGATCAAAAGTGGGACTTCTGACTAAAGGGATGAGACATTTTTTACTTTAATATATATTTTCCCAAGAGGTTTTAGAAATATACAGTCTACATGTAAGGTACAAGAGCGTCCATTTCCCTGTAGTCTTATCCTACAGAATGTTATTTTATTTTATCATTTGTCTTTCATTGGAGTAACAAATGTCTTTTATTTTCATTTGAATTTCCTAACTAATGAAACTGAGCATTTTTTATTTCCTATTTTCAGGTTTGTACTTCCAAATCTGAGATTTAAACATTTTTATCATTTTCCATAATATCATTCTATTGGGTTGTTTGTCCTTATGGATTTAGGAAACATCTATATATTAGCATATTGACCTTTTCTTATGTGTTACAAATATTTTTTACACATCCAGTGCTTATCTTTTTATTTAGTTTTTGGTATATGTTATCTAAACAAGTTTTAATTTTTTCTGATATCAAAGAGGTCTCAATTTCTTTTTGCAATTTCAGGGTTTCCATGTTGCTTAAGAAGGTCTTCCCCCCAGATATTATTTTCCCTTATTTCCTCCCAATTTAATTTACATTTTGCATTTTTATTGTTCTGTGAAATAGAGATCTACTTTGTTTACTTTTACACAGATAGGCTGTTATGTTATCCCTGTTTATTAAATTATTCTCCTTTTTTCTAGTGAATTTAAATGCTACTTTTGTCGATATTCAGCTCCCATTTATTCTCTGGTCTGTTTCTGGGCTCTGGACTCTGATCCATTATCCTACTGTCTAGCTCTGGGCCAGTGTCATCTATTTTTAAGTCCAGTGGGTATCGAGTTAGTTTTAATATTTAGTGTTGCAAATTCCCCCTCACTATCCCCTTTTCTTCCCCCCACCCAACTTGTATTTGCTATCCTCAGCCATGTGTTCTCACAAAATTATCTGCTGAGCTCTAAAAATGTGATTTTATTCATCTTGAAAATATCTCATTACTCTGTTTCATGAAGATGATTCCATGTGCAGATGTTTACCTCAGATCAAAGACAGCAATAATTAAAAGGTATTGGGATGAAAATAGATGTTTATTCGTTCCTTTAATATTTATTTAGCCACTTCTTCTTTGGTAGAAGGGCTCGTCCCTTTCAGATTACTTCCAGACAGATGAAGCAAGTGGATTCCAGCCTTCTGAAATGCCAGGTGCTGCTCGAAGTATTTTGTAGGCTGTAACTCATTTGATCCTTATAACAGTCCAGGACATTTTATTCTTCCTGCATTACAGATGAGGAAATGAAGTAACTGCAGAGTTCTATTTAAAAAATAAGCATAGATAAAATAGTGTGGGACCAGAGGGAGAAAGGAGGACTTATAGCCAAAAGTATAAAGAAATAAAGTACTTCATGAAAAAGTATTTTAGTAGAGCCTGACATTCTGGCAGAAGAAAGAAAGGTTGTGTATGAAAATTAAAGAGCAGGTCAGCTTAGTTGGTAAAGACAAGATGCGATGGAAAACAGAATGGTGGAAAGTAAGTTTGGAATGGTTCACTGAAGTCAGTTCATGAATGGTCTTAGTACTACCAGATAAATACACAGGGCCCAGTGATAGCTGGAGTTTTTAGAAAAACAACAAATAATTTTTTAGCCCAAGTATAATGTGGTCATATTTAATGGGACTTAAACTAAGAAAAAAAAATTATTGTTTTTTGAAAATTCAAATTTAACTGGGTGTCCCATTTTTCCATTTGCTAGATCTGACATCTTTAGCCTGAAATAAGAGGCTAAAAAATAAAATGGGGTCCCATAATACCATTCTATGGAGTGACACACTAAAATATGTAACATTACCTCTAGGTATTCAAAATTAAAATGTCATGGTATGTATCAGGAGTCAACATACTCTTTCTGTAATGGGCCAGATAGTCAATATTTGAGTTTTGCAGGCCATAAGTCTCTGCCAGGATTGGGGGGAAAGTAGCCACAGACAATATGTGAACAAATGGGTGTAGTTCTGTTCATTAAAATCTGAATTTCATATAATTTTTGCATGCCAGAATATTGCTGTTTTTTAAGATTTTTTTTTCAACTATCAAAAATAGAAAAACTGTTCTGAACTCAGAGGCCATTTAACAATAGGAAGCTGGCACGGTTTAGCCAGTACACCACAGTTCACTCATTCCCAGCTAAAAGTGATTCTTTTCTGGAGTAAGCAGAATCTGAGAGCTATGAGTTCTTACAACTTTTCCCTCAGAACTCTTATATTAGGCAGAATATTCTAGATTTAATTACAGAATTCCTTTTAGCCCAGAAAAGTAGTGTTGATGTTTAATCTACCCAAAAAGGACCTAACTCATGTGTATTGAACACACTTGGCAGGTCCTGTGGAGTGGGAAGACCGAGAGCAGGAACCAATCAAAAAGAAATCTGATGGACCAGGTAACCAAACAAAGACAAATGTGAGCTGCGGGAAATTTGAAAATGTTGCTTTCCCAGAAGATATGTCATGGAAGGCTGCCTAAACATAATTCATCAAATACTGTTTCTGGACTTTGACTAAATAATCAAGTGTCCCTTGAAATCTCATCTCTAGTGACATTTCGAAGTGGACTCCTTAAAGTAGATCTGACACTTATACTGTTGGATTAAATGTTGGATTAAAGTCCGCTTGTCAATTATCTTCCCCAAATATTTGTGAAAGGGGATTTAGGGGAGTAAATTATAAATGTCCCATGGAAGCCACCCAAAGAAAAGCGCAAAAACTATTGCCAATTAATTTTAAAGGACATAGAAAGAAGGATTTAAATGAGAGGTAAGTACAGTGGGGGAAATGAGAGTTTTTCTAAAAGCGTTGGTCAAATTCCTCAGTTGACAAAGGGATCGTCTATCCCCAGTGAGCTGGCTCAGGACTCTGTAGTTACTAGAGTAAGGACTGAATCCCTGTCTTCTAATCCCTACCTCAGTCATGGTGTCATTTGGGCTTCACATAGATGTGACTGGGAGGAAGATTTTTCCATGAAGGAAAAAAAAGGGGGGGAAGCTTTCAAATGAAATGAACTTAAATGTCTCTGTAATTCCATAAACATGCCATTACCTCAATGTCATAGGGTTAGAACTCCTGTGTGCGTTATTTATAACAGGCCAAGATTTTCAGGTACTCTTGCTATGGACACAGATACTTCCAAGGATGCCATCTGCTGGCCCAAAATGAGACTTCCCCAAGGCTGTCCAACAGTCTTTGGCTCTGTTCTTAAACCTGAACCCCCACTTCCAGAATACTGGATTCTCGCATATGTGGAGCCAGATGTTCTATTCTTGCTGCGAAGCTACCTACAATAATAGTAGCTAACATTTTAGATCACACGTCTCTACCAGGCACTTTCCCAAGAACTTTAGGCATCTCACTGTTTCCCTCAAAAACCCTCTCCCTCATTTAACAGATAAGAAACTGAAGCAGAGAAAGATGAGGTAACTTTTCCAAGTCTACACAACCACTAAGGGATAGAATTGGGATTTGAACCCAAGTATGTGCCCTTCCCCACTGTGGGCCTTACTGCCTCTCTAGCTAAGAAATAAATAAAAATTAAAACGGTCACATCTCATGTTAGTTTGTGATCACGTGAGTTAAGAAAGTATGTGTTTTCCGTGTCTCCATCACCGCAAGTTTAGTCTTACCATCAGGACCATGCTCGGCAAAACCGTGACATAATCACATGTCTCATCACCACTGCAGGCGATCATTGTGAATATGGCAAAGTAAATAAATAAATTGTCCAAAATGGGAGATGCTGCTAAAGTTTATTAATAGGTATGGCCACCCCTCCCCACAAGTCCTTCAGCCTCCAGGGCTCAGACTTTCTTTTTACGTATACACAACACAGCTGGAGATTCCATAGAAAGCATTGTAGGAAATTCACACCTGGCTCAGATTAAACTCAAAATGGGTTGGGGGAGGGGCAAGACCCATAGAGGGCCCCTGGCCACCTCTGGCTCAGAATGGCTCTTCTGTGGAATCTGCAGGACCTCTCTCCATTTGGCTTTATGTAGCAGCTGGTCCCTTCCTGAGCTTTGCTCAGCAGAAGATACCTCGTTGCCTTACTTCCTCAAGTACACCTCATGGAAGACTGTTAGGTGTGACGGCACTTTACAGAGGCTTTAGGGGATAGCGGGGTGGGGGGGCAGTGATGGCAGAGACAGGCAACAACGTTGGAGGGAAAATCAGTTATCACTATTCCTGCCTCAGCGGGTTTCTCCCCAGCTAGTGCCTCTGGGGCCCGGCTCATTAGATCATTCCCGCTTTCTTCCCCAGGTACCAGCTGGCAGCTCCAAGATTCCTGTTCCTTCAGTAGGTAGAACTGTTCAACTCTTCTTTGTCTCTACCTTGCCCACCTGGACTCTGTCCTGAGGCCACACTGTCCATAGACTAAAGCTACCTTCGATGTTTTTCCTTTTGAAAAGAAGAAGCCTTTCCCTGAGAGAAATTATGCCTTCCTCCTAGGCAACCCAATTCACAAATAACTTCTTTTTCCCCTATTACAAAATTAAATTCAGAGTCAGCCTGGCATCTTTTGGTTGGAGGAAAGGGTGAGGGATACCAGTTGTTTTTCTTAGTGGTGCTGCTGGTGGTGTTTAAGGGTTTTTTTGATAAACACTAAGGCAGTTTTTAATTCATTATGGTGTTCACTAAGGAGTCATTTTACTGCAGTCAATATTTGAAATCGCTAATAAGACAAAATGTTTTAAATACCAAATTAAAAAATTCACATGGATCAAAATTTGGTGGCTTGAATGGTTCCTTGGATACCAGCTGAGAAACCATTGGCTTCTGGGAATGGAGGTGTCAGACAGATAGTTAAGACACCATCTTCCCTATTTGATGTTGATTCTGACCTAAAATAAGTTAGGTCTTGGCAGGGAACTTCCTCCAACCTTAACAATGATCAGAGAGCCCTTGTGGAATTTCCTGAGGGCACAAGACAGGCACGTGTGCCTGCACCCAGAGGGTGTCACAGACGGTGACAATCTGAGCTGAGCTTATCATGCTAGGCGGCTTGCTCCGGCTCCCCACATCACAGCTGCAGAGAGGGAAGACAACCCGAGAACATCAGGAATCTCACAGCATCTGTTGGTTTGGACAGGATCGATCTCATGTGCAGAATTCTGTGTGGGCCCAGCTCAGTAGAATGAAATAGGAATGTTGAAGCTAATTCCTAGTATCAGTATACTTTTGGTACCCCTACTCAGCTCTTGACAGAATAGGTGGCAGGTGATTGAACTGAACAGCAGCTGCCAAGCATCAAAAGTCTCACTGAATCAATAGAATTGTTTCCAAAAATAGTCATTCCTTAAGAAAAGAAGAAATTTCTAGAAAAAAACATTAAAGGATCCGGTTTCCTGGATAGCTTCTATCCCTGTGTCATCAACAGAAATAACTTTGAATGCAACCTTACTCTTCATCAAAACTGTGTTCTGTATATGGACCTATTCTGACTGATATTTTGAGCACGGGATAAAAATTCTATCCCAGTTTGGTTTTGATGCTGCCAGTGCATGTGTAGAAAGAGCCACCCATACCTTCCTATACTGCCTGTCCTCCTCCACACCTCCCACCCCCATCCCCATCATGCTGAGCGTCACGGGCATCACTTCGTATTAGGTATGCAGGTCTGAAACCAGATCTGTCCTTGGTAAGAGATCGCTGTGTTACACAACAGCAAAACGGCTGATTTGGGCATTTTGCTCCTTTGAAACCTTGTTGCTTTTCTTCTTCCTAGATAATATCATCAAGAGGATATTTAACATTTTGAAATTCACCTGGGTTCTCTTTCTGGCAACAGTGGATAGTTTCACAACTTGGCTTAACTCCATTTCAAGAGAACATATTGATATATCTACAGTTCTGAGAATTGAAAGATGTATGCTGACCAGAGAAATTAAAAAGGTAACACTTATGGGTACAATTCTTTTTGCGTCTTCCCTCATTACAAAGATTTTTAAAAGTCAATGTCCAGAACTCCAAAAAGGATAACACAAAATCTATAGTCTGTCTTCTGGACAGTCTTTATATAACCCCTCTGTTTTTCTGTATATTTAAATCTGTTCCATTGCTCAGAATTAAAATAATCAGACACTGTATGCACACACATGTACACACACACATGCACACACAGTTCTGGGACAATGGTCAGTTTATTCACTCTATTCCTTCCCCTCACCAGTTTGCAGGTGCACCGACTCTGCTGTCTCAGGAAGGATTATGTTGTTTAGTCTGGGAAGTTTGATCTGAAACTTCTCAGAGGGAAAAATCAAGATATATGCAGAACAGCAAAATATAGGCCCATACAGTTTATAGATAGTATTTAAAATTACTAGTTTGTTTCTGAAAAAGTTATCATCACTTAGCCAAACTACCTACATATAAGAAAGGATTTGATTTTTACTAGTTTTTATCTTATTTTTATTGAGATGTAATTGACAATGTAACATACTAGTTTCAGGTGTACAATACAACGATTCTATATTTGCATATATTCCAAAATGATCCCAGTTAGTCTATTTAACATCCATCACCACACATTGTTTCAATTATTTTTTCTTGTGATGGGAACTATTAAGTTCTAGCCTCTTAGAAACTTCCAAGTATATGGTACAGTCACTATGCTGTCCGTGACATCCCTGGGACTTATGTATTTTATAGCTGGAAGTTGTGTCTTTTGACTGTCTTCACATAACCAATAGGGGATTTCTTGTGAGCCTTCCGCAGTGATATCAGGGGCCACTAATGCAAAGAGTTAACATCAATGCCCTCCTTGACTAGCTTTGTTTTCATCTTTGCGCGAGGTGGGCATGTCGACCGAGAGTTCTCGGTATTGAGAAGTGCCAGGGGGCTGCACAGACAAGTAAGAACTGTGGCAATGTCTCCCCTCCGCAGGGCAATGTCCCCACGCGGGAGAGCATCCACATGTACTACCAGAACCACATCATGAACCTTTCCAGAGAGTCTGGACTGGACACCATAGACGACCGTGCTGGCGCCGCTTCTGCTGCACAGACAGCCCACAGGATGGATAGCTTAGATTCCCACGACAGCATCTCCAGGTACTTCATGTTCTAAACAGTGGGTTTGCTTTTGACCAAGGTGAAAGAGCCAGGCTTCAGCAAGATGAGAAATGGATGTGTGAGGTGAAAGTTAATCAAAAATGTTCATGGATCCCCGCCCCGTTCAGGCGACCTCCCTTTGTGCAACAAAGCGAAAGGAACACAGTCCTCCCCTCAACTGAGCCAGAAAAAAATCAGGTATCAGTAATAGGCTATGAGAGGGGTGCCTGGGTGGCTCAGTCAGTTAAGCGTCTGACTCTTGATCTCACCACTGTGAGTTTGAGCCCCATGCTGAGCTTTAAAAAAAAAGAAAAGAAAAGAAAGTAGGTCATATTAGAAATACCAGTATGACTCATGGGCACAGGACAGAGACTTCTAAGCCAGAGGCAAGTAAGAACGAGCCTTCCTGATCACAGATTGACTATTTGTGTCAAGGGCCACCATCTTTGACTCCTCTGAAAAAAATGCTGCCCCACAGAGTATTTTCTATACTGGAATCTTCTTCCATCTGTTGTTATCTTTGATCTTTCTCCTTTCAGAATTGTTAGTGATCCATAATAAACATTTAAGAGGCGATTTTGTCCGCTTCCATCCTCCCTGGCTTCTGTGATCACCTGCACTGTCTCACTACGGGGACCCTGCACTAGCCACGGGCCAGCACCACCCACTATGTATAGATTACCTCACTGCATCCTTCCAAGACCCTATAAGATTCATGTTATCATCCCCATTTTACAGAACACGAAGTTCAGTTACAGAGAGGTTACGTAACGTACCCAGAGCCATACAACTAGGAGGTACCATAAAAGAGTCAGCATCCCAAACCCCGTGGTTCAGCTCAGAGCCCAGGATCTCACCCACCATGGTGTGCTGCCTCTAGTGGCCTCCTTTGCACTCCAGGCCAACTTTGAGAACTGACCTGTCTTTCTTACCACCTCTCCCGGGAGACCCTCCCCCGTTCTCTGCCTCAGCATTCTAGATAGCTGCTGGGGATTGCACAGAGCTAGCTTCTGAGTTGACGCAGAAGTCCTGTCTTTGGAGGAGGCCGGCAGGCCTAGGATGATTAGCTAGACTACATGAATCACACGTGGTGTACATCTTCATAGGTCAGGAGCATTATCACCAAGGGCATTCGTTGCTTTCATCAAACAGGTTTAAAAGCACCAATTCCAAGCCAGACCCTGAACTTGATTTTGAGATAAGACACATATAGGTATATCATCTCTAAGTAGTTCGAGTCTGGGAAGAAAGACCCACTGGTAGGATTATCCATGGAACCCCGAGTTGGGACTCCTGCTCAGGGAAGGGTGGCAGACATGCCCTGCATGCCTGCTGTCATAGAAGGTCCTGGGTGGTTGGCAGTATGGTCTCCAGTCCCACGTCGGACACTGTGCAGGGCCTCAGAGCCCTGGAGGAATATCTGTCCTCCACAAATAACGAATATATTGCAGGACAAGAGAGGGGAGGGAGCTGAGACTCTTTTATGGTACCAAATTCCAAATAGATAACCACAAGTTGAAATCGCAATCTGAATGGAGAGAGGTGGGTGAAAAAAAAGGTTTACCTTGAAGAGCTATGTTTCACTGCTGCTGAGCTGCTATATTTGAGCTGCTCCACTTGTGCCTGCTGTCTTGCTCCCCAATAATTTACCTATTGATGCAAATCTGTATTTATTGATATAGAAAGATATTCACCGCATTGAGCAAAAAAGTGAGGTTTAAAATAGAATGTATGCCCAAAACCTCATTTTTATTTATGAAAAAAATGTGTATTCATATATTGATTTGAATGTGATTTTTGTACAGATGAAATTCTGCTTGGATATATCCCTTCCTACCCTCTGCCCCTCCCCCAAAATAGGTAGTGATTCTTTTAAAGTCTTTTGAGGGATAATAAAAGGCATTATTCCCATAATTTGGGAATAATCTTTGCTCATTTGTCAGTTCCAAAGAAATAGAAATGTTTCAGCTATTGTAGATTTCTGTGAGAAGAGACACTGAGGCCAGAAACTCTCAAGACTTTCAAGGTCAAACATTTATTTGCTAACTGAGATCCTGTTCAAGATGCTTTAAATTTCTAGAATAAAATAAGTGATTGTTACAACAGTGGGCATGCTAATAAAAGTTTCTCATTATCTCTCCACCCAAAGATACCCACATTTCTTTTTTTTTTTTAAAGATTTTATTTATTTATTTGACAGAGATCACAAGTAGGCAGAGAGGCAGGCAGAAAGACAGGCAGAAGTAGGCTCCCTGCTGAGTAGAGAGCCCAACGCAGGGCTCCATCCTGGAATCATGACCTGAGCCAAAGGCAGAGGCTTTAACCCACTGAGCCACCCAGGGACCCCCCCACACACACACACATTTCTTAATCGGCAATTTAAACAACCATTAGTAATAGCAAAGTTACAAAGTGAAAATTTAGCATCATTTCCCTTGCTTGACAGACATCGCCCCCTTGTGTGCCTTCCTGAAAATACCCCACAATCTGCGTTTTTGAAAGAAGAGCTTCATTCTCCTTGGGCAGACTACATTGAGACAAAAAATCATTATAGTTTATGTTTTATTTTTATTTTTTGCAAACCATAAATAACTATCCCATTTGGAAGCTGCCAACTTTCTTAAAATTGTTCTTGTTGCACAATTTTCTCTATATAGATCAGTAATTTAAACAGAATTATTTTCTCTTTGATTCATTTTTATGCAAAAACTGAAAATCCATTTTTATCCACATTCTACCAAGATACTTCATGGGAGCTTTTCCCTTAAAAATAAATAAAGACTGCATGAGCATGTTTGCAAAAATGTACAATTGTGTTGGCAGAGGCAGGGAAAGACAAGATTTGTCTGAATGAAAAAAGAATTGTCTGAATGTAGTCAGTATTCAATATGCTGACAGATACTGTTTCCCAGTTACAGGGTTGAATGAGGGTCCACAGGAGGGATCATAGAGTTTCCAGATCCACCCACCTTATAACCTATTCATGACCAAACAACTGGTTTTGAAAAAAAAAAAAAAAAATTGTGGAGAATGGTAAGATGAGAAAAATGCTGAGATATACTATCTCCCAAAGGGGGAAAAGTGCAAATAAATACCAGTTTTTCCCATAAATTCTCAAGGGTGTCACAGGCCTCCTGACCAGGCTTAAGAATAGCTGCTCAAGAACCAAACTCAGAATCAAATCAAAGAGAATATTAGAGAGTGAATTGCAAATAAGTTGTCCAGGGGCCTCTGGGTGGCTCAGTCGTTAAGGTCTGCCTTCGGCTCAGGTCATGATCCCAGAGTCCTGGGATCAAGCCTGTCATTGGGCTCCCTGCTCCTTGGGAAGCCTGCTTCTCCCTCTCCAACTCCCCCTGCTTGTGTTCCCTCTCTTGTTGTGTCTCTCTCTGTCAAATAAACACATTAAAAAAAAAAAAACTTAAAAAAAATGAAAAGAAGTTGTCCATAATATAAACATAATTGACTCCTGTATTAGTAAATTTATCTGCATAACAACTGACAATATGCCCCACTAAGAAATTAGCTTAATGTTATAAGTCATAACCTAAGAGGGATAAAAAAGGAAGAAGACTGATCAAATAAAATCAAGTAACTGCCTTTAAATCAGACCCAAGATTACAATTATAAAACCATACCCATGATAAAAAACCATGAGGTAGGAGTTATTTAAACCTATTGATTGTTTTTGAACAAAGACTATTAGAATTATCTCCCAAATTTAGAAGTGATCAATGAATTTACTAGTAGAAAACCAGTACCTTTAAAATTAGTTCCTAATGTATCTTTTACTTTTTATTTCAACCTAAAGAAAGGGAAAACACAAGAGGGTTTGTTTTGTTGTTAATAAATGAGTTAATACACTTGCCCTTTAAAAAAAAAAAGATTTTATTTATTTATTTATTTGACAGAAATCACAAGTAGGCAGAGAGGCAAGCAGAGAGAGAGAGGAGAAAGCAGGCTCCCCGCAGAGGACAGAGCCAGATGCGGGGCTCAGTCCCAGGACCCTGGGATCATGACCTGAGCGGAAGACAGAGGCTTTAACCCCCTGAGCCACGCAGGCGCCCCACACTTGCCCTTTTCTTAATGGCTGAGCTCCACTTCTAGTTTTTTGCTTTAGGAAGCTATCAAATCAGTAGACAGTATCTGTTTACATTAAAGTGTACTGGAAGCCACCTGATTTCTAGAAAGGCAGGAGTCTTCCCAAGAAGGGATTCCCAGTGGAGACACCTATGTCATCAGCGAGGGTCTAGTACCATTCCCCCAGTGCGGCTGTGCATGCTCGGTGTGGCCCCGCCCCCTGTGTGGTGACCCCGCCTGGCATCCCTGTCACCCATCTTCACCTTTGGGCATACTGCAGATGGGGTGAGAGACTAACAAATGCCATTATATTCCCTTTGACTTAATGCAAAAAGCACTCTTTCCTTTAAATCTGGCTGTAAAATGGCACTTGTCTTAATGGTTGTTTTATGAAATCAGATATCCTCTACTTTCCCTGAAAATAAATTATTTTAAATTGTGCAAGAAACATTAGATGACAGTTTAAGGAGCATTCCTAGAAACGGAGGGAGTGTTTATGCCTTGAAACATGACACCTAAGAGGCTGCTGTGTGCCCTGGGGTGGTTCGAAGGGCAGGCTGATCAGTGAGGGGACCACAACTGTCTCTTCAGGCATGTCACCTGGGCCTGTTATCAGAAAACTCCTCTTCCCTTTTTCTTTTAAAACTGCCTGGGATTGGGCCACAAACTGGTCACATTCCACATAACCCAACTGGGTGGGACGGTGTGGGGTGTGAGGGTCAGCTGCTGCGACAGTGGACGCAGGCATTAGCAAGATGAGTCACACTTGAGGATTACAACAGTGGTTCCCCTGCAAAAAATCTGAGCAGGGCCACAGGGAAAGGTACACAGTATCTTTTTGCCTGCAAACCCCAAAAAGGCCATAGGAGTGCAGCTCTAAAAATAGGAAATTAAATACAGAAGTTCCAAGGTCCAGATCCCCTGTTTTACAAATGAGAGAACAAGTTAAATATTAATAGGTCTATAAACATGAGGTCAACAATTTCTACTGAAACTACAAATAAATAATTATATCTTCAGTTATTTTCATTATATTAAAACCTCTTCTGATCCAGAAAAAAAAAAAATTGAGATCTTAGAGAGGACAATTTATCTAAATGCCAATGGCCAGTTAACATTAGCATAGGGAGGGACCCAAGCCCAGGGCTCCCTGTGCTTGGCCATTGAGTTTCTGGTTTGCCTTTTCCTCATCGCCTCATTCTGTCAAGGATTTGACATCCTAAAGGAGTTAGGGCCTTTCTTAAAAATCAGTCTCTGTGTCTTCATTAGAGACCATTTGGTTGCTCACCTGCTAGGCTTGGAGGTTGTGACTTCCTGCATGGTTTCCATTCTGCCTCCCAGCCACTGGCTGGGCACACCTGGGTGTGTGCAGGCCTAGTCTAATCCCACGACGACGATGTTCAGCCAGAAAAATCAGCCATCCTGGACCACAAAGTCCCATTCCCCTGGGTCAGCCACTGGTGCTCAGGCTGGGAGATTCTTATTCCAGTAGCCTTCTTCAGAGGCCTTTGAGGTGCGTGTCCCGCTTTGGGTTAAACTCTACGTCAGCACTGAGATGATGCCTACGTGGTAACTCTGTCTGCTTCTTCTCCTCTCGTAGCTCACGCAGTCCTCAGGCCTGAATCTGCCACCATTCCCTCCCCGACTGTTGCTCTGTGGGGGCATCATGAGGATTTTAGCCAGTAGGTTCTCACCCTAGTGACATCTGCCAAGACCTAAAACATGATCCAGAAGAAAAAAAATATCATTAGGCAAAATGAGAAGTTAACAGACAAAATGACCCTGCCATCGCTAGACTTCCTCTGTTATTTTATTTGTACCATTTTCTTTCTTTCTTTCTTTCTTTCTTTCTTTTTTTCTCAGATGTTGGTTTATAGCCGGTTGCGTATCAAACCAGCATCTCTTGATCCACGCAAGGCATCTAGTTTGGCTTAACTGAATACCACTCAGAAAACGGGGTGGGCAATTCAGTTCCGTGTGATTATTTCCGAGCTTCCCTCTCTCATTGTTGGAGACTTATTTTTTAAAACATCGAAGTGTTCTGTATACATTTTACACGGGCAGATATTTCTGCTTCAGCAATTGGGTTACAAAATGCTTTCAAGGAATTCAGGATGGGGAGCTCCAAATAAAACATATCTTCTTTCATGAAAACAGCAAAAAGCTCAGTTACAAAGTTATAAAGGGTGAATTCCGCTCTGCGCAAGGCATGTCGGGACTTGTCATTATTCCCGTTCCCCGCCCCACCCGGAGAGGGGAACCATTCATGACTTATCACCCCGCCCATTTTGACCAATCGAGAACTGCTGTATCTTATCCTCCCGCCAAACGGGACCCTCTTGACCTCCCTTCCGTGAGCCCCGCTGTGGTGCTCGGCGTCCGCACTGTTGGTGTCACGTGTGGTCTGCTGCATGGCAGTGTACTGGTCGACTGATCCGTGTGTAAACTGATGTACCACTGGTGTTTTAACCCTGTGTCTCTGTGACTGTTTGCGCTGCTAGCTGCTACACCGAAGCAACCACGCTGTTCTCAAGGCAGTCTACCCTTGATGATTTAGATGGACCAGAAACTGTTCCTAAAACAAGTGAGCGTGCTCGACCTAGGCTTCGTAAAATGTTCAGCATGGATATGTCCTCCTCATCAGCTGACAGTGGCAGTTTAGCATCAAGGTGCTTAACTCGTGCATGCTTTGTTCCAGAATTTTCTCACTTGTTCCCTTTCGTGTCATTGCAAATATAAGTTCTTGTGATGTGTGTTTGTTTGTTTTGGCTTTGTTTTTAACTTTTATGCTAAGAATTTGCATGACTCACCAAAGCATCACCACCCCTCATTCTGGGACACAACCGCTCAGTCCCAGGACGGCATTCTCTGAAACTAACCGCTCTTCAGTTTTTGTCTGTTAGGAGTTTCTTAAAAATCCTTACCATAAACATTATCCTCCATTTTGTAAGTATTTTGCACTTTTCATTTTTAAAGAAATAAGCATGCTTCCTCCTTGATTGAGAGCTCAAGTAGGTAGTCCTCATGGGGGGGAAATGTGTCAGGAAAGATACCTGCAATAGAGAAAAAAAAATATGCCATCAGTAGTCCATTTTCATTGGTAATAATAATTCTATAAAAGTTAGAATACATTTTGCCATTGGTTTTAGACAAGAATGCTACGATGCAGTAGAATAGATCAACTTTGTAGATAGTAACTTGTATTGCTTTGGGCTTGAGTTGTCTCATTAGATCCTACCATAAAAGCATAATAATTCAGAAATGAAATTATATATATACTGTCCAAAAGTTCTTTCTGGAATTGCCTTTTAGAATGGCCCACGGAGGTGCAGAAACATCAGCTATATTATGTTCATCCTGATACCAAAATAACCCAGTCCAAGACAAATTCGAATTTTGACTGTACATAGTGGTAAATCAGAGGGGTGTTAACTTATTTTTGTTGGCACCTGTATATCTTAATACAGTGCTGCAGTATGCTGGAGCCTGGCATTGATGGGAATGCCTTGGCCGTTTAAGGTGTCCCCTGGCAGGCCCATGCTATTCTACTCCACTTGGTTGAGCCTTGAAGGTCCCAGGACTTGCTGAATCCCTTCCGGGCCAGACCTGATCCAAAACCATAAAAACCATGTTTGTAATTGGTTAAAGTCCAATTGGAAGTTAGACTTGATGTGGGGTTGGCTCTACTGCTCTGAAAACTGTCTAGGGTGATCAATTTCATGACCTTCCTACGAGGCTGCTTAATGGAGGTAAGTCCAAAAAAAAAACCCAGTTTTGTCTTGACATTCTAGGAGCTTTCTATGTGGCATCCATACTGAAGGCCAAGGTCCTGGGAACATTAAACACATGAGTGGGCACCAAAGGGCTCACACAAATGTCCTTCAGTCTTGGGATGTCACAAAGGGCTCTGCCAAGGTCTAGTCATCCATCCATCCATCTGCCCATTCATACCTCCATCCACTCACTTACTGACATGTCTACACTGGCGTCTATGATAAGAAAAATGAGTGCAATCTGTGTATTTGAGAATCTCAGTGTTTGTGGACCCTAGATGCTCACGATATGTCATTCAAATAACAGTATAATTTTGTAGTCTAATACACTATGGCTCTACATCCACCAGATTCCACAACTCCAGAACATCTTTACCCTTCTCCCCTTTGGTGGGCTGGGGTGGACAATAAAAACAGGCATGCCATGAATTTCCCTGGCGTGGCTGCTGTACTTTCATCTCCAAAGTCTCCAGCAGGGACTTGACAGAGAAAGTGAGGAGACCAAGGACTAAAGAAGGAGAGGTACAAGAGAGATGGACAGGTCGCCAGAAACAGAAGATGAAGCTATGTAGGGAAGCTTAGAGAGAATGAATCCCCCCCGGGGGAACAGGTAGAAGAAAATAAATTAAAGTCTTTAGTGGGGGTGGGGGGGAGGTGGCGAGAGCAGGAGTACACCCAGGGTTGACGCCAACAGTTCAAAGGGAGAAGGGCTAAGGGTCCACAGCACTGGGGAGAAGAAAGTAGGAGTGTTTGCATGTGCCAGGCAAGGATGGCTGGGAGCTGGAGAAAGGGTGAAACTTCAGTCAAATGTGATAAGCACCAGTAAGAAAAAGGCAAAGAATGGGAAAATAGGAGGAACAGATATTCAACAAGAATGCCCCCTTTTTCCATAAAGAATGCTGTTGTTTAATTTAGCCAATGTTTTATGGTTCCTACCCTCCCCCTTATGGGTAGGGGTGGACCTGTTGTGTGGAACTGAGAGTAGAGTACCTCCCCACCAACACCCACAGACCCAGGCTGCCAAGGCTTCCTGTTTCCATGGGCACCTCCTTTAATAGAATGCTAGGTGTGCTTATGCTAACTCTGTCTTGATTTGGAAATAAACACCAGAACCCATGACTGGGAGTCCTGACCCAATTCGGACAACCTCTGTGCATAGGTGGGTTTAGCAACTGAGGAATCATGTCATGGGACCTGCTCAGGTTTTCAACGATGATGTGTGAGCCCTGTCGGCTTTTGCATTTAAGAGCCTGCGGTCTGTAGGCTCTGCGGACCAGACTGGGATATCCTGAAGGAATAAAGCAGGTGAAATGCGCCTTGGGGTGGGGTGGGGAGATGGGGTATTTAATTTTCTCTTAATGTTTTTATTGGGGAGCGCTGAGAAGTTGTCTTGAGAGTCCGGAGGATACTAAGACCGGGTGTGTGCCGTCCTTCTCTCTGGACAGTGAGCCTACGCAGTGCACCATGTTATACTCGCGCCAGGGGACCACAGAGACCATCGCAGAGGTGGAGGCCGAGCAGGACGACGAGGCGGCGGCCGGAGACGCCGACCAGAGCGGGGAGGCCACAGCAGATGTGGGACCGGAGGAGGCCTCTGAGGTGTCGGAGGCCTCAGAAGTCGGCCTCACCCCGGATGCCGAGCTGCCGCAGTACTCCACCAAAGATGGGGATGTGGAGGCCCCGCCGTCTTATAGCAAGGCGGTCAGCTTCGAGCGTCTGTCCTTCGGCTCGCGGGATGACTCTGCAGGTCAGAGCCACATGGCCGTGAGCCCCGACGACAGCCGCTCCGACAGGCTGGAGTCCAGCATCTTACCACCCCTGACTCATGAGCTGACGGCCAGCGAGCTGCTGCTGAACAAGTAAGAGCCTGCGAGGGCTTCTCTGTCTGCTGTGCTTGGAGATAGAGAAACTCTCATGGAAAACCGTCCACCTAGACAATCAAGCACAGAGACCCGGGGTTGGGTGCCTTCCATCATAGAATGATAGAACTAGCAAAAGCTGCCCAGAGTAGACACTTGTGCACAGATTTCTTTCTATAATAGGCTATTAGGTTGACTCCACTGGAAATCTGGGGAACGTGGGAAGGCGTGTCATTGGGGAGGGATCATACAAGGTGGAAATCAGTAATTTGGAGACATGAAGACCCATATAGTATGATGTTGTTCATTTTAACAGGATGTTCCATGATGATGAGCTTGAAGAGTCTGAGAAGTTCTATGTTGGCCAGCCCCGGTTCTTGCTGTTGTTTTACGCCATGTACAACACTCTAGTGGCACGCTCAGAAATGGTGTGCTATTTTGTGATCATACTCAACCACATGGTCTCTGCCTCCATGATCACCCTTGTGCTCCCCATTCTGATCTTCCTCTGGGCCATGCTGTCTGTCCCCAGACCCAGCAGACGATTCTGGATGATGGCCATTGTCTACACAGAGGTAAGCTTGGGGTAAAACCTTCCTGGAAATCACTTTTGGCACTCACTCTAGACTGCTCTGCCCTGTCTCCAGGACAGTTTAAATAGGACTTTCAGCTAGATGGATGCTCTTAGATAGGCACTCAATTATTACTCACAGCTGTTTAATGCTAGCAATTGTGTATCTTTTCACATTACACACCTCACACAAGATAGGTGCTACTGCCATTCCACTTAACAGAGAAGGAAACAGCTTTAGTGTGACTATATAATTCACCAGAGTTACCCAGCTGGCAGACAGTGGGGTAGGCTTTTGAAATCTGCTCATGCATCCTGTGATATTCGCCACACAGATCATGTGTTATGCAGAATTAAGCATGGTGCCTGGTGCTGGTGGATGTCAAGTGAATGGACACTGAATTATACAATACAGTAATCATTGTGAATATAGTTTGGTACAACAGGTATATTTGGTATAACAGGTATATTTGGTACAACAGGTATATTTCCCATTTTTAAGCCTAAAAGCCAGTGTCCACACACCTAAACACAAAGCCATATAAGCACCTACCTAAAAATCTGAATGACACAAGGGTAAGATACCTTATTTCCATCAAATATAAAGGGACAGGAGACAAGTCTTCCCAATTGTCTAAACCTGCTTTTCAGTCCTTTCCCCATTAAATATATACAAGATGACAAATTCCCATAACAACAATAAAACTGGGAATAAAATGGGAGACTTGATAGACTTTGTGCCTTGGGTTATTGTATTTCTTTGTGTTCTGGAGTCTATGAATAAGACTGATTTTCTTACGTGGCTCATAAGGGAAAGTTTTTGCTAACGATGATACTATGATTGCTTCTTAAAGGAAAGAACTCAAGGTGGATGTACATTTAGATTCTAGAAATTGTGTTGGTTTATAGGTAGTTCAATAAAATGAAACAAAGTTATTTGTCAAATCATCTCAAAAGCATCAGTTTAAACTATCATGTATCTCTTTTCCATAATAATTATTTAAATACATTTAAATGCTTATAAAAATAAAAGATGTAAAACCAAATTTGTGTCTATTATTTTAAGTAGGCTGTCCATCACACTCTTGTCAAAATAATCGCTTTTAAATAGTACTTCCACTACATCACTTTGTGATCTGGAACGTAAATGACTCCCCTTTGGGGAATGGGTCTGTTCTCTCTAACACCTCTGAGTGAAGGAGTTTCTAACCTAGAAGTGGAAGAAGAGCAGGTACTAAGAACTTAGAAAAGGGAACAAGAGCTAATTATATGTCGCTTTCATCATAAAATAAAATCTTCTTTATTAAGTTAAACTGGGTTCTCCATTTTCTCCATCACACCGAGGAGTGAGGAAGTGGAAAATTAACTTGGTGTTAATTCACTCTACAACTTAGACTTTGTGCCAAAACCCTAGAACTGTGCTAGGCATGAGAAAAAGACAATAAGTTCTTTTTTTTTTTTTTAAGTTGTTTTCTGTTTCTCAATGGCTCACAGACCAATGTGGCAAAATATGTTGTAAACAAATAACTGCTCTATAATATGACACAAAACTGCATTAGAGTATACAAAAAACAATGGATACTGTGCTTCTTGTAGCTTAATGGGTACAGGGAGGAGGTTATCAGCAGAAGGCATCTTAGACCTGAGTCCTAAGGGATGAATGTAAGGTCACCAAAGGATGGAAAGCAAAGGAAGGTGCAAGTCATTGGGAATAACCCATGCAAAGAAACAAAGGCATAAGATATTCTGTCATGTGCCAGGAATGACAGCTGGATGTGAGGGCTGGTAAGCAGACTGTGAGTGAACAGCACAGTAGCAGGATCTTAGGAATGTCAACACAGTTTATGCTCAGGACTTTCTCCTCTTGGTATGGAAATATTTGGACAGAGGCATGACTCAGACATGCTTATCTTTAGCAAGGTTTTACACAAAATGAACGTGAAGGCATGGAGACCAGCTAAGGAATCTGTCTTAACTCTCTGGGTGAGAGGTCATAGGATGTGAACTTACCCAACGGCGATGAGGCTAAGATGAGTGGGTAAATGAGAAGTTTTAGTAAGAGACTAAAAGAGTTTGGGGTGTGAGTGAGAATGGGAAAGGCAATGTGATCTTCAGATTTCTGCTCTGGCATCTGGGATATGGCGGTGCCGCTCAGCACGATAAGGAGCATAGGACTGTTTTCTGCAGAAGCTTGACGTTAAGAAGGAGAGAGACAGGAGAAGAGGTAAAACTAAACTCTAGGTCAAAAGAGGACTTTTAAAATATTTTTATTGATGAATTGCATATATTGCAATTAACCTCTGCTGACACAAATGTTAGAGGTATGCTTAAATGAGGCACATCAATTTTCTCATGTGTCTTTATCGCAAACAGCCTCGCTACAACATTTATACCCTGAACTAGTCACCATAACTGGCAAGTTTTTGTTTTATTTACTTTTATTTCTTCTTGAGGAGAACTTCCAGAGAGCAATAAAACGGTGAGAAGAAAGAGGTCAGAGGAAAGTGAAAATCGGCCTCAGAACTACCTGAGAGGCTCAGAAGGACAACAAATGAAAGCAATACATAAAATATAAACTTCTTTTTGTTCAAGCTTTTCCTCATTACCATTTTTAACAACTGAATAATTATATAAATATCTCATTCAATCAGTATAAATTAGCCAACTCTTCAAAAGTAAAGTCATTTAAGTAGGTGTCATGGGTAACCTGATGGGGCGTCATGTATGTGCAATGAGAGGCACTAGTGAGTAAAATACTACTCTGGGTCTAAAGTCCATGTGAGAATGATAATGTTATTATTCCACATAATTTTGTTCATTCTTATCATCAAAACTATGAAATGATATTTTAATTTTTTATATCACTTTTTTTCATATATAACCATTTTTAAAAAGGAGTAATTTTTTTTTTTCATTTCCATCATCTGTGTGTAGGTGGCAATTGTGGTCAAGTATTTTTTCCAATTTGGGTTCTTTCCCTGGAACAAGAATGTGGAATTGAACAAAGATAAACCTTACCACCCACCTAATATCATAGGAGTGGAAAAGAAAGAAGGTTATGTCCTTTATGATCTCATCCAGCTCCTGGCTCTTTTCTTCCATCGGTCAATTTTGAAGGTACGGCCCATGAACACCTGACCAGCACGTGTTGATAATTGCAGCCACCTGTGATATTCCTGGAGAACCTGAACATTAGGATTGGTCATGAGGCCAGGGGGCAAATGAGTGCATCTACTTGTATGCTCTTTTTCTTTTTTTTAACAGTTGTATTCATTTAGTGGATATTTTCTCTAAGGCAATGTGCTCAATAATGGAACTTGTTATAAATTTGCGAGAAAACTCCCCCATATTTCTACTTCTATTATGAACATATCCTACTTAATCCATATTTGTGGGAATTACTTGGTTGGTGTGAAAAATCTTCATGCCTAATACACTAAACTCTGCTCCTTGTTTAAGCCAGAACACAAGAGAGCTACAGTTTAGGAAGTGTCATATTGCCTCTCAAGTCCAACTTCTGCCTACCTTCTTTTAGTAGAATTGCTTTTGTTTGTTACTTCTTGCCGTGAAACTATTAGCTTCAGTGAGAGACCATACACTTAATGGTTGAGTGAAACCAAGAGCTGGGCTTCTTGGAAGCTTACTGAGAAAGCCATTCGGTACACTACTCTGGGAAGACCTATCTACAGGATGGCCTGTCTCAGAGTCAGCAACTCTTGTCATCCCCCTGAAAAAACCATGTGGGTCTTTCTTCTTGTACACTGTGAAATATAAGCTAAGCTTTCAAATATACTGCTCAACTCTAAAAATTAGAAATTGCTGCATAATATACATTTTATGTATAAATGTGCCAATTGTCACTACTTTACTTCCACCTCTTATTTTAACCTCGTCTCTTTTTACAAAACAATCCAATTTCATTTTATCAAGTAGTGTCTTTATTCATTTCTGTTTACTAAAGATTTTGTTTAGTTATTTTACAGGGAGAGATACAGCGAGAGAAGGAACACAAGCAAGGGAGCTGGAGAGGGAGAAGCAGGCTTCCTGCTGAGGAGGGAGCCCAATGCTGGGTTTGATCCCAGGACCCTGAGCCAAAGGCAGACGCTTAACAACTGAACCACCCAGGCGCCCTAAAGTTCTTTTTTAGAACAAGCTGACATAAGTTAACATACACACACACACACACACACACACACACACACATGTAACAGTGTGTTCGACTTCTGTCTTACTCAATATGCTATTTCAAACTGGCTTCCTTTGCATATTGCCTGGTCAGGACCTTAACTCTGTCTTCACCATCTTGCAAAATGTGCTAGTCCCTAACCTTCCACTCAGGGGGAGCCTTACCTGGGTCAAAGAGAGTGGTGGGTTTGCAAAGGTATATTATCCAAGGAAACCAGTTAGCCAGTATTGAATTTGCCTAAAATTTCCAGTTCTTCTAATAAATTATCTGAATTCATACAGTTTACTAATTCTTGTTCTGAATATATTAACAAATACAGTAACATCATTATTTTAGCTCTAGAAATTGAAGTTTAAATTTCTGCATTTAAGACATGGTGGCCTTATGTTGTATGTCAATTATACCTCAATTAAAAAAAAAGATATGACTGTATAAATCTGGTCACTTCAGAACTCCCTTGCAACTTGCTATAACCTTTTGTGCAACATTTTAAAAATTTGTGGGAGCACCCGAGTGGCTCAGTTGGTTAAAGCGTCCAACTCTTGATTTGAGCTCAGCTCATGATCTCAAGGTAGTGAGATTGAGTCCTGTATTTGGCTCTGAGTGGAACATGGAGCCTGCTAAAGATTCTGTCCCTCTCCCTGTACCCCTCCCAGGCTGCTCACTCTCTCTCTAAAAAAAATTTTTAAAGTTAAAAATTAAAAAAATTAAAAATTTTTATAAATCTTTGGACATTTGTGCTGCCTTTTTACTAATATTTAAATGGTTTAACAGTTATAATTGTATATTTAAAGCATACAATAAGCAAAATGTTGGTGTTTCATATTGATATACTTCTTAGAATATTTCATATTTATGATGAATGTATTTGAGGTACTATTATGCTAAAATTTTGGCTAATGAAATGAAAAATAGTTTTTGGAATGACGAATCTTTTCATAAGAACACAAAACTACCCTACAGCTTTGCAAACCTATTAAACAATGCTATAGAAACCAAACAACTCCAACCATATGGAAATTTAAAAAGCAGTTAAAATTATCCTATTTGGTATGAGTTTCTAGAAATTTTATAAATAATTGGAAGAGTTCACTAACAAATATGCTACTATGAAAGTAGTAAAAGAATCTAAGTATGTTCAAATGTTGGTAAAAGAAGAAGCAACTTTTAAAATGATTTCAAAGAAATTAATAGAAGTTGAAAATTCCCATTATGAAAATCTAGAATGTTTGCTATGTTTATAAGAGTAGCATCCATTGAATAACTTTTACAAATAATGTATTTATATATATTTAAGAAGTCTCTAATTTAGATGACTTTTTCTCTTAATGGGTTGATCATTTTCCAAGTTATTTTTTTACCAACTGAATTTTGGCAAATTGACCTGGAGCTTTTGTACCTCTATGGCCTGTGTCAGAGGGAGGACTGGGCAAGGTCTTAGGGAATAAATGCACAGCGTGGCAGTCTGGGAACCCAGAAGACAGTGGGCTCACTGGGTGGCTTTGAGCTGAATCAGGAAGTTCATTGGAAGGGGAATTTTCTATCCAGGTAGCATCTCGCACCAGCAAGGTCCCTGGTTTTTCTCAGCCTCTTCTGCTGTCCTTCCTCCTATCTGTCCTACCAGGCCCCTTTGCTTATTCTTTGAAGCAAAATCCGGACTCTGCAGAGTGCATCATAATCCCTGTCTAATATGAGGACCAATATTTTTTGGATAAAGCATTTGCAGTACTGTTCCTGACTCAGCCATGTGTGACCCAGGGGTTCACATCTTACTGTGTATGTTGACGGAGGGAAGCATCATTATTCAAGTATAGATACTTGGTGAACATGGGGCCATGGGAGTAAATTCACCCACTGATATTTAAAATGCTACTTGTAAGCACAGAGAAGGATGCTCTAGAAAGTGCTTTCACTCAGGAACATGTCAAGTGATTCTAATTTCACCTTTACTCCATCTGCCAAACATTATCTGCCTCCATGTCAGTTCATGAGCCATGCTCTTATGATCTACCCTCTCTCATTCCCCTTCTACTGCGACCATCATAAACATCTAGATAAAAAGCTTTCTTAGAACCCATTGGTTTTCTAATCCTTTCTCCACTTTACTGCAGTATGAATGACAAAAAATTATAGTATATTTAAAGTGTACCCCGCAATGATGTGATTTACGAAACACTGAAAGGATCCTTTCCATGGAATCCCATCACCTCCCATATGTATCTGTGTTCTTTGGTCTTTTCCTTTATTTATGTATTTATGTATTTATTTAAAGATTTATTTATTTATTTGACAGACAAAGATCACAAGTAGGCAGAGAGGCAGGCAGGGAGAGAGGGGAAGCAGGCTCCCCACCAAGCAGAGATCCCGATGTGGGGCTCGATCCCAGGACTCTGGGACCATGACCTGAGCTGAAGGCAGAGTCTTTAACCCACTGAGCCACCTAATCACCAAATATTATTTATTTATTTGGTGAGAACATTTAAATTTAAATTTAAATTTAAATAAACATTTAAATTCTAACTCAGCACATGTCAGTTATATAATACAGTGTCACCAACTACAGTCACCATATCTCACGTCTGGCCTTCTGATCATGGGGGATGAAATACTGTAGGGAAGAATGTAGCTCCCTCCCTTGGAACGCCCCCCTGAGTTGTCCCTTATGCTTTCTCAGTGCCATGGCTTGTGGGATGAAGATGACATCACCGACAATGGCACGGACAAGGAAGAGTCAGATGATGAGCTCTCCCTCAGTCGTGGCAGGAGAGCCTCCTCTGATTCTCTGAAATCCATCAACCTGGCTGCGTCGGCAGAGTCGGTACACGTATCCTTCCCAGAGCAGCCGTCTGCCATCCGGAGGAAGCGATCGGGAAGCAGCTCCCAGATATCTCCCAGATCCAGCTTTTCTTCCAATAGGTCCCAAAGAGGTACCTGTCACAAGATATCTTTAGGCTAGAGTAACTCCTGAGTTTTCTGGTTCTTCTGGTACTAGTGATCTGGGTCTCCGGTAAAGGGGTTTACTGGGTGCTGTCAAAGAGGTATGTTGTGATAAGAGAAGAAAGTACTTTGAAAACAGACAGACCCGAGTTCAGATCCTCTCTCAGCCGTGTGACCTGGGATGGTCACTTCATTCTTCAAAATGTCTGATTCTTTCCCAGGACAAAGACTTCGGGTAGTTGTGCAAAGGTGCCAGGACACTGCCCATGTGGGCACATGCTAATTTTTAAGTCACATCCAGAGAATTCTGCTGGGTGTGACCAGAATGCTGTAAAGCACAATTCATTTTGAAAATATTTTTACATTTAATCAAGGGAACTTTTAGCAAAACTATCTATTTATACTCTCGTTCATTTCTTATGAACTAGTGAGTATCACCAGCAGACAGACAGGCCCGATAGTTGCCACTCTTGGAGAAAGTGGGCTTTTGTATATATAGTGCTCCTGCCTGAAGCTTTCCAGACACCTGTGTATCCATCTTCGGAATACGCTTTTCAGGCAGACACCGGTAGTCATCCGATATCCATTTTGCAGTCAGAGAAATCTAGACATGAAAAAGGCCTGGGTCACTGACCCAATCTGGAAACCCCACAACCTGGGGTCCCTTCTTCCAGTCTCTTTCTTCCAGGGGATAAAGATCCCATAACAACCTCAGAAAGAGTGTTGGGTGTAGAAGCCCACAGGTGCATTTTACTGGGGAGGCAGAGGTGAAACTGCAGGTTCCAAATCCTTAGTCACTGTTCTTACAGGGACCTGTGTATACGTGCCCTCTAAATCCACTTCACGCCATCCCTCCGCCCTGGGGGTCCCAGGGGTTTCTGTGGTTCTTATGTCAACAAACCCATAACTCAGAACATCTTGGTTTCTTTGTATTTCTAGGCAGCACAAGCACAAGGAACAGCAGTCAAAAAGGAAGCAGTGTTCTAAGCATCAAGCAGAAGAGCAAAAGGGAACTGTATATGGAAAAGCTTCAAGAACATTTAATCAAAGCAAAAGCATTTACCATAAAGAAGTGAGTGCCTGAACACACTTGTGTGGGGTGTTTTATTTTAGGACGAGGAAGCTGGTATCAATTGTTTGATATAAACCAGGACTAAAGGGCAGAGAAGTTACTTCTCATATCGCAGATATCATCTGCTTAAGGCAGAAGAAAATGACCAGTTATCCTATTGTTCTTAATGGAGATATAACTGACATATAAGATCAGGTTAAGTTCAGGTGTACAACATAATGATTCAATATATGCATATGCTGGGGAATGATCACAACAATAGTCTAGCTAATGTTCATCACCACGTATAGTCACAAATTATTTTTCTTATAATGAGAGTATTTAAGATTAATGTACAGTAGAGGATTAATTAACTGTTGTCACCGTGCTGCACATTACAGCTCAGGACTAACTTATTTCATAACTGGAAGGTTGTATGCTTTGACCCCCTTCACCTATTTGCCCAGTCCCCACTCTGCAACAACCAATTTGTTCTCTGTATTTATGAGTATGGATTTTTTATTTTGATTTTTCTTTAGATCCCATATATTAATGAGATCATATGTTATCTGATAGTCTCTGACTTGTTCCATGTATAATATATATATTTCAATGTATGCCATTGTGTGTGTGTGTCTGTGTGTGTGTGTATACCCATTTTTGTTTTCCATTTATCAATCAGTGGACATTTAGGTGGCTTCCCTATCTTGGCTATTATAAATAATGCTGCACTGAACCTGGGGTACAGACATCTTTCTGAGTTAGTAGTTTTCGTTTCCTTCATATAAATACCCAGAAGTGGAATTGCTGTCTCATATGGTAGCTCTGTTTTGAATTTTAGGGGGAGCTTCCCTATTGTTTTCTACCATGACTGCCCCAATTTACATTCTTACCAACAGTGCACGAGGGTTCCCTTCTTTCCACATCCTCACCAACACCTGTTATTTCTTATCTTTGTGATGATAACCATTCTAACAGGTGTGAGGGGGTGTGTTGTTTTTAAAAATCAATTTTCAGTGTGATTTATTTTTATATCCATTATGTTTATAAGCACAGTTTTCCTATTTGAAGAATAAATGATTTCAGGATTCCTGGTTCAGGATTTCCCAAGCATCATCATGCTAAAGCCCAACCAGACAGACAGGGGTATGATGTCAAAGTTGGAAGGGACTTAGAGAAACACTCTCAACCAAGAGAGTGGAAACTAAGGTCCTATGTCACACAGCTCATCTCCAACAAAATGCTCACCATCCCATGTCCAAGTGCCAGGGATATAGGGCAGCAGAAGAGCCACAGGAATGGAGGAGGTTCTGGAAGGATAGCCCTGAATGTGGGCTCCGAGACCAGGTGGGCCATCCAAACTGAACATGGCCTTGAATTGAAGGCAGAGGCTGGACAGAACAAGGTGTAGTCAAAAGCCCAAGGCACCACCTGGGAACAAGGAGGGGCACGGGACCCAAACAGGAGAAGAATAGGGACTACCTAATGTGTCCCTGGTGTTCGGGTCAGACTCCAGGTCTAAGCACCGCCATGTAGCCCCATACAATTCTCACCCCATCCCTGAGTCTCAGGTCTGCTTCTTACCCCAGTTTTCCAGTAGAGGAAATAAAACACAGAGAACTAGGGAGTATTCTTAGGGGCTCCCAGAGAGGGAGTCATTGAATCGGGTGACAAACCCCCCACCTTGAGACCTGAGACCACTGTTATGCTTCAAGCATGAGAAGAGGCTGGTGGTCTCATCAACAAAGAGGGCTAGTGTGCCTTCCTTGGCAAGGAATTTGTCTATGCTCTCTGTTAGAGCAGGAGGCCCCTGTAGCCGACTCTGCTGAGCCTGAAGAAGGAGGTGTGACCTGCTTAGAAAGAGGGATGCAGAGGAATGGAATGATGGCAGTATCTGGTCATTCCTCCCATCTGCCCCTCCTGAAGCAAGTGCTGGGGGTCTCTGTTTTGCAGGACTCTGCAAATATATGTGCCCATCAGACAGTTCTTCTATGACCTCATCCACCCAGACTACAGTGCTGTGACCGACGTGTATGTGCTCATGTTCCTGGCTGACACTGTTGACTTTGTCATCATCGTCTTTGGCTTCTGGGCCTTTGGGGTAGGTTTGGGACAAAGGCCACCACACATTCAATGAGTAAGAGGGATGCTGTCCTGTGAAATGCCACTCATGGGTGAACCTGTTGTTCCCTTATCAGAAACACTCAGCAGCAGCAGACATCACCTCTTCACTGTCAGAGGACCAGGTTCCTGGGCCGTTTTTGGTGATGGTCCTCATTCAGTTTGGAACCATGGTGGTGGACCGAGCCCTATACCTGAGGAAGACTGTACTGGGAAAGGTCATTTTTCAGGTCATTCTCGTGTTTGGAATTCATTTCTGGATGTTCTTCATCCTGCCTGGTGTGACTGAGAGGTAAGGTGGAAGCTGGAGGCGTGCACTCACTATAATGCAAATATATTCCAGGTTATCATCCCATAGGCATGGCCACAACAAAATGACCAGGTACAGACGGAGGCATGACAGAACAGCACCATGGGTTGGAAAAGTGAGAGGTCTTCATCAGCACTAAATTCATTGTGACTCCAAAATGTGAACTGATTCCTCGAAAGCATTTTATTGCATGTCCATATGTATTCATGGAAATAGGATATTCAGAATGAGAGGAGAGATCTGAGTAAACCAGGGTTCTCCCATTGTCATTGTCTCTATACCTTAGTAGACAGAGATGAACTGAGACATGGTCTTACAGGCATTCCTAAAAGGATGAGAGGATATCAGCCTATGTCATATGAATAGTGGGGGGAAAAATGGAGACCATTTAGTAGAAGAAAATATAGAGGGGTGGTGGGTGGCAGAGGACAGTAGTGTCTACCACATAGGGTAGTTGTAAACAGCAACATGACAGTGTTTGGAAAGCACCTGACAGGAAGAGGGTAGGAGAGGGAAGCATTCATCTCCATGACGCCATGATGCTGCCATTGTTAATAAAGCTATTGGTGCTGGTTAAGATGCACTAGAGATGAGGTTGGAGTGGGAGAGGCACATAAAAAGAGGAGACTAATGGTCAATGGGGAAAGGGCTAGTGAGATCCTTGGAAGTGGCTGGCTCCTGCCTTTCCCTCTGTCTCCTTGAAATCTAAGCTCCAGCCATATTGAACCTCTTTAGTAACTAGAGGGCACCACATTCTCCTGCACCTCAAAGGAGGCTCACTGCTCTTCTGACCCACAACCAACCCACTCTTCTTCCTCACTCTTTAGATTTCCCAGGAAATCTACTCCACTGGAAACACTACTTGGGACCAAGCCAGGGCTTAATGCTTGAGCAAATGAGTGGGTCAGTGGATATAAGAGAAACAAGGGGGACTAGTATAAATGGGAGGTAATGGGAGCAAAGAGTCAACACTAGAGCACGTGGGAGCACCCTATAATGTAATAATAATGATCAATTTAATTAACATATCATTAAAAGTCTTCACGTTTAACAGGAAAATTGATCTTTTTATCATAACTCAACGGTCATTCCTGGCCAAGCCTCATGAATAACAAGCCAATCGGGCTGGCTAATGTTTTTCCAAAGTATGACTAGAAAGTAATGAAAACTTCTCTCATTTATGTGCTTCATAATTTGACTCAGTTGTCATTCCTAACAAGGAAATTCAAATCTCTTCTGACAATGTTGGAGCTACATGTCTGCTCTCACACAGTGGACTAGACTTTGACCTTTTGATTTCAGTGGCAATGCAAATATTTTAAAAGAGAGAATGGAATTAGGATAATTTTCCATGAGTCTGAAGTAGAACTAAGTAAAGAAAGGATTTTTTTCCCCCAGAAGACTACCAACAGCCCAGTAAGTTTTTCATGCCACACTGTGTATGGGGAGAGTGAACATAGCTTGGCTGATAAAATGATCCATATTAAGGCAAACTTTTTGTAAAAATACTAGAATTTGTTCATGAGAACATTGTGGATCTTATTTGTTAGTCTTTAAAACAGAATAAATGTGATTTTCTAAATAAACCACATTCAACACCCATGGTAGTTAGATGATGAATGTTGATTATTTCTGTGACATTTGAAAACTTCAACACACATTCTCCATCAGCCTTCCTAGAAGCTCTTAATTTCAGAGTGAAAGAGACCTTTAAAATATTTCTAGACCTACTAATTCCACAGATGAAGGCGGGTGAAACCAAACCCAAGAGGGATTCCCAAAGTCACTCAGCTAGCTAGTAGTGAGATCAGATCCCAATCACAGACCTCTTGACCCAATTGTTATGCTACACCTCTCCTCCCATGGGGAGCATCCTATACTCACTTCCAAGCATTTTTGTTATCATAATATAACCTACCATTCATTATGCACTTATGAAAAGAATTTAATTTTTTCACCCCCAGAAGAGGGCTCAAGAACATCGATCTTGCCCTGTCTCGATAAAACAGTCCTCAACAAAGACTGATGTTTCCAGGACCATGGCAATGGCGAGGCCCTAGAGAATCCTTTAGCAGGATCAAATCACCAAATAGTTGGGTCATTCCCACTTGTATGAGTTTCTTATTGATGCTGTAACAAATTACCACCAACTAAGGACTTAAAACAAAATAAATTTATCACCTTAAAGTTGTGTAGGCCAGACGTCTGATACAGGTCTCACTAGACTAAAATCAAGGTGTTGGCAGGGCTGCATTCCTTTCTAAAGACCCTCGGGTGGGTCGCCGGGATGGCTCCATTGGTTAAGTGACTACCTTCAGCTCAGGTCATGAGCCCAGGGTCCTGAGCTCCCTGCTCAACTGGGAGCCTCCTTCTCCTCTGTCTCTGTTTCTGCTCTCTCGCTCACACTCACTTTCTCTCAAATAAATAAATAACATCTTTAAAAAATAAAATAACAAAAAAATAAAGTCTCTGGGGGAGAATCCCTTTACTCGCCTTTTCCAGTTTCTGGAGATGTCTTCCTTGGCTCATGGCCCCACCTTAGCCTTCAAAGGCAACCTCAGTGCATGGAGTCCGCTTCTTATTGCATCATTCTGAACATTCCTCTGCCATCTTGGCTGCTTCTGAGCACAGCGGAGAAAGATTTCTCCCTTTAAGAACTCATTAACTAGATTCAACCCACCTGGATAACCCAGGCACTCTCTCTACCTTGAACACCTTAACCAATATCAAGTATAAAGTCTTCTTTGCCATGAAACATGACATATCCATAGGTTCTGGGGATTAAGCAATAATACCTTCCAAACCAAACAGAGCTGGAATGTTTGTTAAAATGACTGAATGAATGAAAACTTCTTTTGTGCATATTGAATTGCATAATCAATTCAATTTTTCATTTATTGAGCACCTGCTATGTCCAGAGCAGTAGACCAGGTGAAAAGGGGCATGACGTCCCTGTGACTAAAGCAGGGACCTGGCCCTTTGTGGGAAGGACCACACAATGGCTTCCATGGATTGAGGCACTATGATAAATATTAAAAGTTTGACTGCAGTTGTACACCTAAAACTAATATAATGTTGTATGGCAATAATATCTCAGTTTTTAAAGTAATAAAAACTTAGGAAGTTTTTATCCAGAAACTCTTCTTGTCCATTGTAGGACCCTTCTCCCTCATGTCTAGCTTCCGGGACATGCATTTTCTGTTCTGTTACAATTTTGCCTTTCCCAGAATGTCATATGAATGTAATCACACATTCCATGGCCTTGAAGGCTGGCTGTTTCCACTTGGCATAGTGTATTTGATATTCATCCCTATCGTGGCCTCTATCAGTACTTAATTATTTTTTGTTGGTCAGTAATATTCTATCATATAAATGTTTCAAAGAATGTTTAAATATAGAAAAGTTTAAGGACATCTGGGTTGTTTTTACTTCCTTTTTTAAGATTTTATTTATTTATTAGAGAGAGAGAGAGAGGGAATGAGAGACAGAGAACATGAGGAAGGAGGGTCAGAAGGAGAAACAGACTCCCTGCTGAGCAAGGAGCCCCATGTGGGACTCAGTCCTGGGACTCCAGGATCATGACCTGAGCCAAAGGCTCAGGCCATGGCCTCACCTCAATGGTCATTCCTAATGCAAAGGATTGCCCTTTCTTTATTTTTGGATATTTAATTCAAGATATGTTTGGATCAGTGAGCCTTGAGTCTTCATTGCCAGCATGTCTGTGACAGCACACATTCATGACATTTCAAGCCCTATGTTGCCATCACTTGTTAACATGAAAATAATTCATTTGTTCTCCAGATATTGTTACTGACAACTTAATTCATTATTGCGCAAAAGAAAACATTCATTAATAGTCATATTGTCTAAATCCTTTCAAAACAGGAAAAGAGTAAGGGAAGGTACACATTGGAATTGGAATTTCTGTATGGTTCTAAAGCATACAGAAAAACAATTATGGCTACTGGTTATAATATTGAGCATCAGGAAGCTCTGGTGTTTTGAATAATTAATCTGAAAAAATGGCATTTCTTGTGTATATGCATATGATTTAGTGTACAGACTTTCATTAGGTGCCTACAGTCTACAAAGCCCTGTGTGGCCGGTGCTCTGGGCGATGGAGAGATGAGTAAGGCATGATTCCAGCCTCCAGCAATAAAAAATGGAGAGATCACCAAAGAAATAGGGCTTTCAGTATGGGACAAGATTAATGTCCTTAATTAGATCTGACACAATTACTTCAGTAACTACAGATTAACTATGATCTATTCCAACTTGATTCATTTTAAGGTTGTAGGAAGGGAAAGGTTTGTTTGTTTGTTTGTTTGTTCTTAAGTTTTTATTTAAATTCCAGCTAGTTAACATACAGTGTAAAATGAGTTTGGGGTATACAATTTAGTGATTCAGCACTTAACATACAGGACCCAGTGCTCATCACAATATGGGTTGGTCCTTTTATAAGGACTAGAAGACAATACAGTTTTAAGTCTTTGATTATAATTTTGATAAATATAGAGTTTTTCCTCATGCAGTTATTGTACACATTATTTGTAAAAGCCAAGGGCACTTCGCTGCAGAGTTAAAAGAAGTTTCTTTCCTACTACAGTGCCAATAGATACAGCCCCAGGAAGGAAGAGGAAAGGGATGGTTGGGATGGGCTCTCTGTAAGGTTTCTGATGTGTTTATTAACAACTTGTCAAGTGCTAGATCATGGTCAAATATTTTTAATTTATTAGGAACTGAAATACCAAAGCTGGTTTCTTCACAGCAGAGACACTTACAAGCAATATTTTTGAGATTTCTACGTTTTGAGATCTACATGGAGGTTACCAGGCCCCTGGGGCACAAAGATTCAAGTGTTCCTGGATGGTTCTTAGATCTGGTCAACTAAATAGCTATTTTCAGCTAAAAAAAAATAACATGTCTTCTTCTAATGTCAAAATTAAAAGTTAACAAGACAAATCCAAAATACAAATAGTAATATACTGGTGTAATATACTGGTGTAAAAAACTTTACACTTAATTTTAAACCCAGGGAAAAGGATACCTACCTAGTGCTTGCCGAGTCAAAAGTCTTATGTTTCATTTCCTTTGAAACATGTATTGACCATGTTTAGTATTCTTGTAGAATTCTGCCTTACTCCAAAGTTAAAAATGGTCCTGTGGCTCACCATCCTTTGAAAAGTGTTTCCGATTTGTTTCTGGTGTGAAATTTAGTTCCACCAAGTTTTTCCTCCAACTTATCCTAGCATTTATGAACTGTCCAGCACTGTGGGTCTCTTCATCAATTATTCCCCACGAGAAGGGACTGCAATCTCTCTTGTTGGAGACATCATTAAGAAAAGAATGTTAGATCATGGAATCATAGATTTTCAGAGGTAGGGAAAATCTTCAAATAAAGTCATGGATGTCTTGGGCATGATGTCTTGAGGAGTAATTGCCATGGTTTATAAACACAACTGGAACCCACATCTGGGTTTTAAAACTTTGTTAATCCATGACTTCTCTCTCTCTCTCTCTCTCTCTCTCTCTCTATATATATATATATATATATAAAACAAACAAACAAAAAAATGAGGGGAGGAGGTAATTCACTTCTCAGAATACTTTCTCCTACATCTTCCATTTATGGGTCCTTTTGTAGTAAAAAAATGCATTTTTTGATGAGCTTTGATTTGGAACATGGTAGCATCATCTTCTATGTTGGGAGAAAATATTAGTAAATTTGCTTAAAAATAAATGAATTTAATTATGGTCTAAAAAACTGAATAATGCACTAATACATTGGAGGCACCGTTTATATATATATATATATTTTTTTTTTAATTATTAGATTTTCTTACCTTACTTTTTGCCTTCGAAGTGATCTATGAACAGAGGATTCCTTACAATTGGCTGCATTGACTCTAAGCGCCAGAGGGTCAATTAGGCTTTTCTTTTTTTTTAAATCCTAAACTGATGTGATGTTGTAGCATTATTTCACTTTCCTGTGTTTTTACATTTTAGGAAGTTCAGCCAGAACCTGGTTGCTCAGCTTTGGTACTTTGTGAAATGTGTTTACTTTGGGCTGTCTGCCTACCAAATCCGTTGTGGCTACCCAACACGAGTCCTTGGAAACTTCCTCACCAAGAGCTACAATTATGTCAACCTCTTCTTGTTTCAAGGGTAAGGAAGGACACTCTGTATTGCCACAGATACTCACGGAGGGGAGGCTGGTAAGAAAAAGACTTTCATTTTCCTCAGGAAGAAACAGGAAGGTGCAGAACGCTGACATAGCAATATGGAGCATCCCAGAACTCTTCACGATCTTCAGCAAAAGACAGATATGCCTCTTTAAATAACTTTCTGTCAATAATTGACATACATCTGGCCAGTATGTCCTTCTAAAATCAGCCACATGGCTTAATTTTCTATTGCTGTATCCCGAGTAATTAGTGTGGTAATATCTCAGGATGAAAAATAGGGATATATGATCTTTAAGTATTAATATATTTCTGGGCACAATAGAACAGAAATTTGGAATCTGGACTCTTTCAAAATACCGTTGGGATTTTGTGTTTACAGTAAGTGCCTCCATTGACAAGGGCCATTTATTCCATCTAGCGTCAAACTAAATGCCACATGGTTTGCTTGTTCCTGATAGTAAGTTAGTTACTCAAATGAAGCATATTGGCTCTTTGTTGAGGATTTCTTTGGTAGTAGTTCCTCTCTGTTCCCTTGGAATTGTACCACAGCATAAAAGGCCGGGCTGCTCATGGCACTGCTGGCTTCTCGGTTGTACCAAACCTAGGGATGGTGACGTAGTCTCAGAGCTGTAGAGCATGCTCACTGAGTCACTTGGTGTTGGTCTGAGGATGGCCGGGTATTTCTTCCAGGTGTTGGATTAGTGTTCATTTGGCAGAGCTGAGTGGCCTAGGGGAGAGGCCATGAGGTGCACCTGGGTTCTCCAGCCGGAGAGAAGCTCTGTGTTAGTCAAGAAACAAGGAACAGCCTCCAGACCCAAGAGGAGCCCAGGCCAACCCATTCCTAAATACAAGAAACAAAGCCAGAATCTTATTAAACTTGGGCACTGACTAAGTCCACCAGGTGTGGGCTCTACTGTGTGCCACCAAACACTTGTCCTGCTCCCTCTGACAGCAGTCATTTGTCCTCATCTTTCAGGCACCAGCTACCTAACTTTTCCTAGCTCATTCAGCAGCAAAACCCCAATGTTCAATAATCCTCTGACCAACAAATTCTCACAAGCAAATGTTTAAAAAAGTAAAATTATGGGGTTTCTTTGCAGAAGATATGCTCTTAAGTATAGAAAATCCTAAAAACTCAACCAGAAAACTGTTGAAAGTAATCAACGAATTCAGTGTAAATTTGCAGACTGTAAAATCAACACCCAGAAATCAGTGGTGTTTCCATATGCTAAAAACAAAATATCATGGGGGGAAAAAAACCAACAACAACAAAGAAAACTATCTCATTCACAACATCACCAAAAACAATAAAATATTCAGAGATGAATTTAATCAAAAAGATTAAGCCCCTACAAAGCTTTGGTGAGAAAAATTGGAGAGGACACCTTCAAATGTATTTAAAAAGGGAATCCTGGGGCACCTGGGTGACTCAGTCAGTTAAGCCTCTGCCTTCGGCTCAGGTCATGATCCCAGGGTCCTGGGATCGAGCCCTGGGATCGAGTCCCTGCTCAATGGGCAGTCTGCTTCTCCCTCTCCCTCTGCCCCTCCACCCACCACTTGTGGTCTCTCTCCCTCTTTCTTGAATAAATAAAAAATTTTAAAAAAGAAAAAATAAATAAATTAAAAGGGAATCCTAATTTGTTAAAACCATCAACAAAAAGAAAAAAAAATGAATGGGCAATACTAATTTATACATTGACTCATGATGGAAGAGGTTGTAATCCCAGTTGCATTTTACCATAAGAGTCACCCTGAGAATTGCTTCTGAGACATAGGGCTAAGACTACAAGAACTCCTGGGGTTGAGAGGGTGATGGGGGCCACCCCACAACTATCTGTCTAACAAGATGTGGCTTCTGGCAGGTTCCGCCTGGTTCCGTTTCTGACGGAGCTGAGGGCTGTGATGGACTGGGTGTGGACAGACACGACCTTGAGCCTTTCCAGCTGGATCTGTGTGGAGGATATCTATGCTCACATATTCATCCTGAAATGTTGGCGGGAGTCCGAAAAAGTAAGCCAGAAAAATGCCTGATCCCTTATTGTTTCCCTTCCATCCAGGCTGGTTATGAGATTAATGTGAACCTCTGCAAGTTTTGTAGCCAAATAAAGAGGGAAAGGGGGACAGAAACAGTGAGGATCTTTAAGTGTCCCATTGGTTTCCACCCCCTGGACTTGGGAATTTGGGACTCACTGTTGCCTTTAGTCAGCAATAGCGTCCAGATGTCTTCCCCTTTTGGCAAATGTATATTGTAGTTATTTTTAAAAGAAGAAATGATATATTGCTGTGTGACCCAATAATTGTTAAATGGCTCATTGGGGAGCAGAAGGGAATGTGGTACGATAGAGAAAAGTGAGGTCAGGTGGCTTGGACTCAGGCTCACCCTCTGACTCATTCTTTGATGAGCGACAGGACAATATGACTTCTTTGCACAGAGGAAATTGAACTACAAATATTTGCTTATTCTGTTAGATTGAATATTAAGATTTAAATATGGATAGAATTACTGTTATTTATTGGATTTTTTCACAAGTTTAACATCTGAAACAGGAGTCTGTTGAATAATAGCAACAGGACCGCTCAATGATAATTAGCTGAGGTGGTATAAAATGTCTTTTTTTCCTCTTCTCTGTAATACTCTCTTTGGAAAAGTTTCCTCTAGTCTGTATACTTTCTAGTATGTTCTGTTGCTGCTTCTGGGAATTTCAGCTTCACAGGGCAGGGGCCCACTGACCTGTGGGCCCTGTGTTTATGGGGTTTGTGGGAGTGAAGGAGATACAGCTGGCAGTAAACTTAAAATCATAGAGCTTGTACTGATTTTTAAGGAGCAGAAAAGCTGTTAAAATGTCAGAATATGGTGGGGTGCCTGGGTGGCTTAGTCAATTAAGTGGCTGCCTTTGGCTCAGGTCATGATCCCATGGTCATGGGATTGAGCCCAGCATTGGCATCCTGCTTAGCAGAGAATCTGCTTCTCCCTCTCCCTCTGCCTGCCACTCTGCCTACTTGTGCTCTCTCTCTGTGTCAAATAAAGAAATAAAATATTTTTTTAAAAATGACAGAATATGAGATATATGAGAGCTGTTCTACCAAAGGGACTTTGAGGGTAACAATCATGTTGACAAAGGACCTGGAAATCATGACAAATGAAGAAGAGGAGAAAGAACCAAGAATTGTTCTGTCTGAAGTAGAAAAAAAAATGGAAGGAGGCAAAAATAATACCCATTTGTAACTGTTTGAAATACTGGGAAATAGAGGAAATGTCTGAATTTATTTGTAAGGCTCAAGATAACAGAGTTTAAGACAAGTTAGGGAGGGTACATATTGCATGGAGCACTGGGTATGGTGCATAAACAATGAATTTTGGAACACTGAAAAAATTTAGATCAAATTAAAAAAAAAAAGACAAGTTGGCAAAAGCTCTGGTAAGTTTCAGTGGGATATGAAGAACTTTCTAATAATTGAAGCTACCCCATCATAGCTAGGCTGCCTCAGGAGGTATCCATGTATACACGGTGACACTAGGAGAACTCACATCCTGGACCCTACCCGCTGGGAGGTACAGGTTCATCTCTAGCTCCAGGAGCTATTTATTCATTCAACAATTACCATATCAGTTGTCTATTGCTGCAATCAAACAGCCTCAAACATAATGGCCTAAAAATATATATATTTATTATTATATATTCATTATATATAATATATAATAAATTAATACATATTTAATTTGATTAATTAAATATATATTTTTAAAATAAATTAAATAAATATTATATATTATGTATATATATATAGAGAGAGAGAGAGAGCATGCAGAACAGGTATGGGCAGAGAGTGAGGGAGAAAGAGAGAAACTCAAGCAGGGCCTACGCCAAACGCAGAGCCCAACATGGGGCTTGATCTCATGACCCTGAGATCATGATCTGAGCTAATCCCTCGCTTAATGGTCTGAGCCACCCAGGCACCCCAAACTCAGTGGATGAAAAATAACAACCATTTCCTTTGCTCGCAATTCTGCAGGTGGGCAGTTTGGGCTGGACGCCATTGAACAGACTTGCCGATAGGTCATCCTGTGGCTCCCCTTTCAAAGGGGCTGAGCACAGGCAAGAAAAAGGCCAGAGAGAGAATCAGTTCAAGGGAGAGGCAAGTTGAGAGGATAATTTTAGAATGGAGAGGATCTGTACCTCTCTAGGTGTCAAGGAAAAGAATAGTAGAAAAAAAGAAAAGCAAAAGTTCTTGGTATTAAAGCCAAAGGAAGAAGGTCCAGGTGGGAATCAGGGCAGGGGGGTGTGGCTTGTGGGGGATGGGTCTGGGGCCTGGAAAGCATGGAATCAGAGGCCTGGGTGAACAAGTTAGTAGGGAAGAGGACCGGCCATCCTACAAGAAGCTAGAGAAAGATGAGCAGTGAATAAACACACCACATAGCTCGTCTTCTCCATGAAATAGATGAGTTCATGTGTTGACAGCAAGGGGGAAGGACGACATCCCAGGACCCAGGGCCCGACCCCAGGAGCACCGGAAACAGTGAGATACTACTTCCGCTGGATGAATGGGTGGGGAGTTCTTATGAGGTAGTCTCTCCGTCAGAGCTCACAGGACTGTCCCATGTTGATACGGGGTCACTTTTCATAGAAGCAGCGTTTCTGCCCCATTTGTTGGCTCTTACAAGCCTTTCACTGTCTTTGAGTCAACAGGTGACAACCTTCTTAGTACCATAGTGAGAGGTGACACCATTGTCAGTCTGCCTTGTGAAGGCTGGTGTTGCTCTGCCCTGGAACACTAGGCATTCCTGCCCATGAAAAGTTTACAATCATTGCTGTTGTTTTATTTCAAGAAATAAAAAGCCTTGTTTAATGTATCACCCCTACTTAAATATATACTTCTATCTTATGCTAAGTCAAAGGGTATTTCATATTTTAAATCACACCTGGTAAAACTTTCTGAGAACTTACGTGTCGGGGAGGACACCACCAAGGGAGTCTGAGCAAATCTGGGAGTCATTTCCACTCTGTCCCATCAGAGACTGAAGCATTACCAGGGACAATCTCTTGTCTAGTGTGAAGCAGAAAAGTAAGCTTCTTTTAACAGTGACTTTTCTTGGGGATTACTCTGAGTTGAATATACTGTGCTCCAGGGGATTTATGAATATGCTTATGAAAGCAGAACAATTTCCCGAAAGGCAGAGTGTTGAATATGAACACCCACAAATGCAGGACACTTGGTCCTAGTCATAGTTTACTTTTCTTTTTTATTTATTTATTTGAGAGAGAGAGAGAGACAGAGAGCTTGAGTACAAGTGGGGGGAGGGGCAGAAGGAGAGGGAGAAGCAGGCTCCCACTGAGCAGGGAACCCAATGTGGGCTCAATCCCAGGACCCTGGGATCACGGCCCAATGACCTAAGCCGGTGGCAGACACTTAACTGACTGAGCCACCCAGGCACCCCCCCCTCACACACACAACAATTTTAAGGAGAAAGTCTGTCAGGTCCCATTGGTCCCTCATGGTAACACAGTGGAAATGTGTTGGGAGCTCATTACAGCTTCACATCACCACCTAACTTCATAGACTGGGGACAAGTTTGCTCTCCCCACTTCAGGGTGAGTGACGCAGAATCAGGTCCCAGTCAGGTCCTGTGGGAAGAGCAAGGCATCCTTCCCACACCTGCTTCTGGAACTGGAAGCCTGAGACCTGTGTGACTTCTCTGTTGCAGAGATACCCGCAGCCCCGGGGGCAGAAGAAGAAGAAAGTGGTGAAGTATGGCATGGGAGGCATGATCATCGTTCTGCTCATCTGCATCGTCTGGTTTCCCCTTCTCTTCATGTCCTTGATCAAATCTGTGGCAGGGGTCATCAACCAGCCCCTGGACGTCTCAGTCACGATTACCCTGGGAGGGTACCAGGTAACTGCTGTGTCCCTCCCCCCAGGTCTGGCTCCCCTGCCCATGTCTTTCCTGCCACAGGATGTTCAGTTAGCTTTTGCGGCCAGATTCTCTTCCCCTGCATTTTAACTGGTCAGCATATGCGTGGCATATGAGATAAGGCGCAGAAGACATTGAAAGGGTAGTTCTGTTCTGGTGTGAGGCACTGGAATAATCACTTCCAAAAAGAGATCCCTGAGGCCAGTTGCCATTGGGTACACAGTGGGTGATGATATACTGTATAAATATTTCTCTTTTAACTCTCTTTTAAAACTCTTTGTTTTCCAGCCCATTTTCACAATGAGTGCCCAGCAAAGCCAGTTGAAAGTTATGGATCAGCCAAAGTTTAATAAGTTTATGAAAGCTTTCTCTAGGGACACTGTAAGTAAATGTGTGTTGTAGATGTCTGTGAAGACCTTTCATCTAGGTGAGCTTATGGCTTGTCACTTTATTCACTGTTCTGCTGTGGCCTGTTGTGGGAAGGACTCTTCAAGGATTACCAGTGGCCACTGGCCACTTGGATAATCTGAGACATTATGTCTGTATTATTGGATAGAGGTGTCAATAAACATAATTTTAATTCAGGACATTTTAATGTAAGCTCAATAGATTTAGGTCCTCTTTTATATTTTTAGATGTTTTTAATTGCAGTAGATACTGATCCCTTTGACAGCTAGGTCTAGTCTGAGAATCTTACCTTCAGGAAGTAATTCAAAATATTGGAAAAGCTCTATGCAGGCACCTTCTTGTGATGGCATTCTTAGTATTGACAAAAGTTGGAAGCAGCTGAGGGCTCAGTAAGTAGAGACTGTTGAATAAATTATAGCAAATGTGTCCAGTGAATCTGATGGGCACTGGCTTCCCTAGGGTGGTTGGCATGGGAGAAGGGGGCTACCACTTTTCATTTTAGTTACACATTGTGTTGTCTGAATATTTTCCAGGCAACTTCTTTTGTAATACAAAATAATCATTGCAAAGACCACACATGGCATGAACATGTCTCAAGATAAGACATAAATGAAAAAGAATATACGCTATTATTTTTTTTCCAATTTATTTATTTTCAGAAAAACAGTGTTCATTATTTTTTCACCACACCCAGTGCTCCATGCAAGCCGTGCCCTCTATAATACCCACCACCTGGTACCCCAACCTCCCACCCCCCACCACTTCAAACCCCTCAGATTGTTTTTCAGAGTCCATAGTCTCTCATGGTTCACCTCCCCTTCCAATTTACCCAAAAGCACATACCCTCCCCAATGTCCATAACCCTACCCCCCTTCTCCCAACCCCCCTCCCCCCAGCAACCCACAGTTTGTTTCGTGAGATTAAGAGTCACTTATGGTTTGTCTCCCTCCCTATCCCATCTTGTTTCATGGATTCTTCTCCTACCCACTTAAGCCCCCATGTTGCATCACCACTTCCTCATATCAGGGAGATCATATGATAGTTGTCTTTCTCCGCTTGACTTATTTCACTAAGCATGATACGCTCTAGTTCCATCCATGTTGTCGCAAATGGCAAGATTTCGTTTCTTTTGATGGCTGCATAGTATTCCATTGTGTATATATACCACATCTTCTTTATCCATTCATCTGTTGATGGACATCTAGGTTCTTTCCATAGTTTGGCTATTGTGGACATTGCTGCTATAAACATTCGGGTGCACGTGCCCCTTTGGATCACTACGTTTGTATCGTTAGGGTAAATACCCAGTAGTGCAATTGCTGGGTAATCTACCAAAATTGAACCAGGAAGAAATAGAAAGCCTGAACAGACCCATAACAAGTAAGGAGATTGAAACAGTCATTAAAAATCTCCAAACAAACAAAAGCCCAGGGCCAGACGGCTTCCCGGGGGAATTCTACCAAACATTTAAAGAAGAACTAATTCCTATTCTCCTGAAACTGTTCCAAAAAATAGAAATGGAAGGAAAACTTCCAAACTCATTTTATGAGGCCAGCATCACCTTGATCCCAAAACCAGACAAGGATCCCATCAAAAAAGAGAGCTATAAACCAATATCCTTGATGAACACAGATGCGAAAATTCTCGCTATTATTTTTTAAGTGATGTTTAAAAATCTGCATTTCCTACTGCATATAATAGTGATAATGTCCTGTTGGCAAAGTTGTGGTTGATGTATTCTTTTCTCTCCATTGTAAATTCAGAATAATATGAGAAATTTATTTTTCATAATTAAAATTTGCTTTACAAATAATACTTCCCTATTTAAAGAAAATGATTAGGCAGATGGAAACTTAGCTCCTTTATAAAAATTATCAGCCTCTAATGCACACTGCCCAGACTCATCTGAAGAGATGTGCAGCTGTGAAGGTAGGACCAAGATGTTGTGGCTGGATTAAATTTGACTGTCTCATGAGAGGGAACACCCCAAGAGTTGATAAGTTTCCGGCTTAGTGGGGAGGAAAAATAACATCAAATCCTTTGATTTGTCTTTATTGATTAATTGAAACAATTCTGTACCTGTACTATAATGAGATTGCTCTGTGTCACTGGGGCTGCCTATTCCACATGCAGAGGGAAAGTAGTACCATGGAGCACCAAGCCCATCCACTGTAGAAACTGTCCTTCCATAGGAAGAAATCCTCATTCAGCAGTCAGTTAAAAGGAATAGCAATTGCTTTATTTATACATCACCATGTCTATGATATATTTATGCATGTGTATTTGTGTGCATACAGGGTGCTATGCAATTTCTGGAAAATTATGAAAAAGAAGACATAACAGTAGCAGAACTGGAAGGAAACTCAAATTCTTTGTGGACCATCAGCCCTCCCAGTAAGCAGAAAATGATAGAGGAACTCATGGACCCCAATAGTAGCTTCTCTGTTGTTTTTTCATGGAGTATTCAGAGGTAGTTACTGTCTTTCCATGTATGATTTCCCCCTTTCCCCCCAATGTAAACTCGGGGCGGGGGTGGGAGGATAGAAGGACAGAAAAATTCAACTGATGTGGGTTTTAGTTGATATCATGCTTTGGGAACATTCATTTGATGCTACAGCTAAACTTTTGTGTTTATTAAATAGTGATCTTCCTGAGAATCTTTGGCAAAAAATAAGAACCTTGTAGTTTTCCTTTTTCCTGTTAACCTCAGTCTTTAAAGAGAGGCTGGCCATGAGTTCTGTGAACAAGAGAGAGAGGCAAAGTGAAAGGAAAATGGTTAAGGACTCATAGAAATGAAATAGTCTGGATGGTGGTAAGATTTCCCTGAAAGGGTGAAGTTTGTTCTTTGGAATTAAGAACTGGCAGCCTCAGGAACCCCAGTTCTCACTTGCATCCATCCCCCGAACATGGGGAAACCCTAACAGATTTTTCTCTCCACACATAGTGTGCGTGAGCAGCCTGGCAGTCCCAGGAGGCGAGAGCTGAGAGGCTCCTTCCCACCTAACCTGAGCCAATGGCCGGCCTGCGGCCAGTATTTCGCTCATTATTTTTTTTAAAGTTTTTATTTAAATTCCAGTGAACATACAGTGTGATATTAGTTTCAGGGGTACAGTATAGTGATTCAGCACTTTCATACAATACCCAGTGCTCATCACAAGTGCCCTCCTTAGCTCCCATCACCTACTTCCCTTCTCCCCCCTCCCCTCTGATAACCAACAGTTTGCTCTCTATAGTTAAGAGTCTGTTTCTTGGTTGGCCTCCTTCTCCCTCTCTTTTTTTCCCCCCTTTGCTCATTTGTTTTGTTTCCTAAATTCCACACATGAGTGAGATCACATGATGTTTGTCTCTCTCTGACTTGTTTTGCTCAACATAATACTCTCTGGCTTTATTCCCAGCTTTGCAAATGACATTTCATTCTTTTTGGTGATTGAGATATATATATACATATATATATATATAGACATATATATATATGTCACATCTTCTTTATCCATTCCTAAGAGCACGTCTTGGGAAAAGTTCTCGCATTCAAAAACCCAGTGTGTTAGTGAAGTACTTGGGACACCTTGACAAGATAAGCTAGTTGGAAAGGCTTAGTGTTTGTTTGTTTGTTTGTTTGTTATCATGGTCTCGTGATTTCAGGATTCTCTGGCGGCTTATTTGGGAAGTCAGGTGGTAGGCACATTTGGGTCCATGATTCCTGGTTTCTAGGATGAAATTAAGAAAAAAATCACGATAGGTACCTAGGAAGCCTTCTCCAATTTAAGATGATTTCAAAGGGGGCTGTTCAGAATTGAAAGAACTCCTTCCTGAATCTTATTTTCTCCTTTAGAATTCACATCCCAAGTTCCTCACACGAAATTCTGGACTGCCAAAAATTTATTTTCTAGCCTTTTCTTTGAAGAGCTACCAAAAAATTAATGACATTAAAGATCAGATTTTGATTGAACGTTCTTTTAAAAACGTGGATTCTATTAGTCAGCATTAGACTAACCTCATTAGATTAATATAAGAATGTTGCAGAAATTCATATCAGACCATCAAGACAGTTTCTCTTTTAGTCAGCAGACTGCCTCCTCACGTGCCGTCTGTTTTAAAGGTGTTTGTGGCCTCCCTGGGGTTTACTAACTTGGTTGTCTACGAAGCAGGACATAAAGGTGAGGTGGACAGAAAAGGTTGGGGTTGACAGTTGTGGATCCAATGAAGACTTGGTGAGATTAATAAAATAGTCAAGTGAATTTTTGAATCTCTCTACCAGACTTCTGACTAATCACTGACATTGGGCCCTTTTATCTTTCTTCACAGAAACATGAGCCTTGGTGCAAAAGCAGAAATAGCAACCGATAAGCTATCTTTTCCTCTTAAAAATACTACACGTAAGAATATAGCTAAAATGATCGCTGGCAACAACACAGAAAGTTCAAGAACGCCCGTGTAAGTGATTGCTCCTGTTCATTAGCTTTAATAGATGGCTATATTTGGTACAAAATCTCCATTTGCAAATTCATATATGCAAGAAATGCAACATTCTCCATTCTCCAGTAACCCAAGTGAATCTCTACTTGGAGATCTCATTATGTTACATTAAGACAGCTCTGTTTTTTTCCCCTCTCCCTCTCTGTCCACCTAGCCCTGGGAGCCCTGATCTTGTCGCTGGGTAGCAGACCTTGCTCTTATCTGACCATAATCACCAAAAGCCAAGAAGAGCTCCTGGGAAACCCCTCTTTTACTCTTACTCCTGACCTGGGCTCATTGAATGCCTGGCTACTAGATGGGGGTACAGGGAAGACAAGGAATAAAGGGAAGCTTGGCAGGGGTTTGGAGGGGACCTCTATATTAATATATTATCTTGCATATATGCATATGCATATAAATACTCCACTTCAAAGAAATCCAAGCTGGGATTTTAGATTCTAGTATGAGAACTAGGAGGAAGGGATGAAATGCTATGGGTGCAAAACCGCTAAATCACATTCACTGGCCAATGTCTAGTTCTGACCTCCAGTCTGCCCTGGCCCCACTGTGCTGCACTAAGCATCAGAGCTGCCATGATGCAGTCCTCACACTGTTTTCCCTAAGACAGCATTTTTTAATCACTACAGTTAAAGGAACCTCAAAGATTGTCAAATCTTCCCTCATCGTTTTCCCATGAAAGAACAGGCCTAGAAGGACAGAGAGACCTGCTCACATTAACCAGTTCGTCCTCTGCAGAGGGAGGGTCAGGTCCAGGCCACCAGCTGTCTCCTCGAGCCTCAATCTTGTCACTAGATAGATTCATGCAGTCCACTTGATTATGGATATAATTATATACTTACATAGAGTACAGACTTAGATCCTAGCAAGAAAGATAGCCCCTTGCTTCAGAAATAGTCACGGGTAGTTTTTAAGGCATTAATAAGCTCAGGTACAGAGTTTACCTAGGTTTTTGAATAGAATCACTAAATTTGTTTGGCTTCAGAAATTTCTTTTTTTTTTTAATTTTTTCAATTTATTTATTTTCAGAAAAACAGTATTCATTTTTTTTGTATTCTTTTTTTTCCCAATTTATTTATTTTCAGAAAAACAGTATTCATTATTTTTTCACCACACCCAGTGCTCCATGCAATCCGTGCCCTCTATAATACCCACCACCTGGTACCCCAACCTCCCACCCCACCCCCGCCACTTCAAACCCCTCAGATTGTTTTTCAGAGTCCATAGTCTCTCGTGATTCACTTCCCCTTCCAATTTCTGATTATAATGGGGCCCATAAATTTTGATGACACCGCATTGCGTAGAAGTACCGACTCACTGTTATTTGTTTGAGATGAGGTAAAAGATGGCAACAAAAAGTCAGTTTTATGTGGATAAAACAACTAAAATGTCATTACCCCCCTTCTCTTTTTTTTTTTTTCTGAACACGCAGGACTATAGAAAGGATCTACCCATATTACGTGAAAGCACCTAGTGACTCGAACTCTAAGCCTATAAAGCAACTTTTGTCTGGTAAGGATAAGGAATTGTTTCAGAACTCTTTTTAATTCTTTTATCAGTGTCTACAGTTTGTATTTTCAGCCTTTCTACAGCTGCTTTCCAGTTTTCTTTCCCTGTGAGACGCGGCTTACAGAAGCCAGAGACTCCCAGCTACAGTCACTGGCCAGAAGGAGGCAGTCAGGCACCGGGAACCATATTCCTCATGGTTTTCATTGATATAGAATATGATTGGCTTAAATCTGTGTTCTAGCAGCTTCTGTTACTGATTCATCAGTCTGTTCATTTGTTTCTATTAATGTCCATCTCTTAGGCAGAAAATGGCCTAACGTAATATTAAATATGAAAGCCCTATGATAAGAACAATAAAAACGGAGCAGGAAATGTACTTGATTCAGCCCAAGGGTGGTTAAGTATCAAGGTCAGCCTCTAGGGAGAGTATGTACCCCAAAAAACAGTGATGGTAGCATGTTGATATTTGGGGATTCTTAAGCATTAATTACTAAGCATTGTTTGCCTTCATCAGTTGTCTGGATCAGAGCAGATGGGTACATGTGATAAAAGTAAAAGGACAAAGCAGTTATTCAAGTCATGTTCACTCCTTTGCCAACGTGGGCCACTCATGCTCATCAGATAGCATGTCAGGCACTGGACACCAGGCTCCTTGAGGCTCATGTTTACCTGGAAAGATGGAGATGTAAACGAACAGCTGGAAGGTCCCATGGAGACCAGCAGAAGTAGAGGCAGGATACAGGTTCAGAAGACAAGCATGGTGGGTCCCCACATCTCTATGCTCTTCTTCCCCAACAGTCAATAAATAATACATATGTCTTACACGGTAATTGTGAGACGCACTGAGTACTTTGGTATTTCAGTTTCAGTCCAGATAGTTCTAGAAATGCTTAGTCCAAGAGCGTAGATTGCTCAATGATCAGTCATTCCCTCTGAAATGCTACTGTCCCTCAGTGGGCCCTTCACAGCTGCTGCCCCCCTCATCAAATGATCCTGCAAGCCTGCCAGGGCCCTCCTTCAGCTACCTCCCTCTCCCTGGCAATGGGGCTCAAATGTTCACCAATCCCCCCACTTCCTTTCAGCTTCAGAAAGATTGGACTCCTCCCTCCAGGGTCAGCCTCACCTTCTGCCCAGATTCCCAGCCCTTCTCCACCCTTATTTTCCCCTTTATCAGCCACATGCTCTGTGCTCCCCAAACATAGGCTTGTTGGCTGTGGGTCATTTGAGGTCCAGCCAACAAAGTCCTTCTTCCCCAGACCACACGGTCTTGTGCTCTCGGACCTTGCCAACACAATAGCTTCTCTGATGAGCTGCTTTACTTAGTAACGTCTAATCTTTAGCATAAGTTAGTGGTTATCACCAATTCATGAAGGAGGAAACTGAGGCTCAGTGTGTGAATTACTCAGCAGAATTTATACAACTGATATGTGAACAAACTAGATTCAAACCTAGGCCAGATGTCCCTTCTTAGAACTCTCTAGACTAGAAAGAACCAAGGTTCTTTCTGTTCCTGAGCATTCTGAATGGTTCACATTCAGGCTGGGTAAGGATTTCTTTATCTCTAAGAGCTTCCTACCTCACTCTCCATCATTCCATCCATCTGTCTGTCCATCCATTCATCCATCCATCCAATCCATCCATCAAATAGACATTCAATACCAGGCACTGTCCCAGATTCCTCTGATCCAGGAATTTAGCAGGAAATAATTCAGACAGCCCCTACCCTCACAGTCCACCACCAGAATTCTCAGCCGAGGCCCTATTACCATTGACGGGGGTGGTATTTTCTTAGAAAGACCTACTCAAAGGACTCCAAGCTTTCTTCCACCCTTTCACAATTCTTTTATATTTACTCTGTGCTCCAACAAAAGCAATCATTAACCACGCATCATGGATTTTCAGAACTTTACTGAGCTTCACACCATCGAGCCCTCCTGAAATAGCCTCCTCTCCCCGACCATCCCCATTTACTGAAGTTCTCACCCTGCAAAACTCAGCTCAGAAGCCGTCTCCTCTGGGAAGCCCTCCTGGATCCTACCAAGGAGAAGTAGTCTCCCCATGCTTACAGAACTTGTGGGTGCAGGTCCTGTAGTGGTTGCCTCATGCCCATAAGTCACACTTGTATACATGGCCTGTTCCTGTTGAGATATGGAATCATGCTGTATGCAATTTTGTAATCCCTCATCACCCGACAGAGGGCCTTCTTCTCGAAGACACTTAATAAATGCTGGTAATAATTTAGTGAATTACTCAATTCACTAAAAAGTTGGTGATTTTGGATTTTTAAATGTCTAACAAGTTGTCTGGAATTCTCAGCAAAGACACTCAGGTGATGGGTCATCTTTTTTTCCTGTGACGTGTCTGCCATGCTCACTCAGCAGTAGGGAGCTACCTGTTCAGTGACAAGGAGAAAACATGCACACCTAAGGGCCCACTTTTCTTTCCCCATTCACATTGTTACCATGTCCCTGTGTCCTACTCATCCAGGCACTATACACCATGCTATGGATAGTAGTAACCAGGGTTTGCCATCTGAGGACTGCTGAGCCTAAATCCTAATAGTCTCATGCTAACATAATTTCATTTTACTCCTCTTCCAGAAAATAATTTCATGAATATCACCATCATTTTGTCCAGAGACAATACAACTAAATCTAACAGTGAGTGGTGGGTTCTCAATCTGACTGGAAATAGAATATATAATCAGCACGCCCAGGCCTTGGAACTGGTGGTCTTCAATGACAAAGTCAGCCCCCCAAGTCTGGGGTTCCTGGCTGGCTACGGGTAAGAACTTATTTCATAGTTAACACTTGTAAGAGTCTACTTCTGTATCATATAAAGTTGAGGATGGGAAGCCTTGTATCTTCCCAGAATTCTTGAACTTAATAGATGAACATTAAAATTCATAGGTTATTGGCTCTTCATTTAAAAAAATGGAGAACCAGAGTCCCAAAGAAGTCAAAATGCCTGATGTGAGTAACACCCTTAAGGACAGGTCTAGAAGTCATATGTCCAGTTTCTTCGCTCTACACCTTCCTGTTATGTTTGAGGCCATTCAGTGTTTAGACATAGAAATTGAAGTTGGGTTACCTCTTTTCTGTTTAGATTGCCTTCTGACCCTAGCAGACATGGTCTCAGTCAGACGTCACAGTCTGGGATATGGTCCGATGTCCAGATGGTCTGAAGCTACCATTTCACAGTGTTCTGATCCTTAAATGCTAGGACACATACATCCCCAATAGGACATGAACATCTGTTCATTGTCTATGCAGAATTGTATTTATAAAAATAAAGTGCTGGGTGCAGAAAAGTGTATATAGTACAGTGGCATTTCTACCAAATCTATCGTGTGATTTCTTTATTTAATATATGCAGTAAAACCACCTGAAGTTCATCTGTGAAACTCTTAACATCGGTTATTTCCAAAATTTGGATTTTTTTTCATTTTCATTTTTCAAGTATTATAGTTCTGTCAGGGAAAAACTTTGAACTTTGATCAGTTTATCATATCTTCTGTGGAGTTGGAGGGAAATACTGTTTTTTCTTTTCTATTAGATGTGTTCTATTAACTGTATTTAACTGGTAAATACAATGTCTACTCGATTTTTTTTTTCAGTATCATGGGGTTATATGCTTCGGTTGTCCTTGTGATTGGGAAGTTTGTCCGTGAGTTCTTCAGTGGCATTTCTCACTCGATCATGTTTGAAGAGCTTCCAAATGTGGATCGAATCCTGAAGTTGTGCACAGATATTTTTTTAGTTCGAGAGACAGGGGAACTGGAACTAGAGGAAGATCTCTATGCCAAATTAATATTCCTGTACCGCTCACCAGAAACCATGATCAAATGGACTAGAGAAAAAACAAATTGATCATTTAAGACACAGACTGCAAGTCAAGTTAACATTTGAATTTTTTTAAAAAAAGCACAATATTCTCATAAGAGCTAAGCATTTCTAGTTGGATGGAAATGGCTTCTCTTCTGACAGGTGGTCAGAAGGAGCTGACTTCCTTTTGCAGTCTAAGCTACCTTGCAAATGAAGGCGCTGTTGAAAAAGTTATTTGTAATTCCATTTCTCCAAAATCAGGGCTACTTGTTTTATGTTTTAGTCAACAGTGTCTTGTGTTCTGATTGACTATGCAAAGGAGTCATTTATGGATCTCCTCTCTCAGAGAAACAGGAGAGAAGATGAAGGGAGAAGGAAAGACACCTGTGTTTTTCGGCACGGGGACTGCACCCTTCCTGCAGAGATGCTATCATGGCGGACACTGCGCTCTGTCACCAGTGGGGAAGCTGTGATGAGGAGAACAGATGGGACTCAGCACACCCCAAAAATATGCAACAGCAATAGGAGGCTGAAACTCCCGAATGGATTTCTAGGGGGAAAAGAGAAAGGGAGCTAAAGACCCATGAAGATACCAGAGGAAGGATAAGCCTCATTCTAAGCAAAAAGTTAACATTAGTGACACTCTTACTGCCTTATCTTAACTGAAGACTAATAAAAAAAACCTTTCCATTAAACACCAGTGACTTCTCAGGAAAAAAAAAAAAAAAAGCAGCAAAACAAATATGTGGACCCGCTTTGTTGAGGCCCAGCTCATGACCCACTTCCGTGAGGGTGGCTGTTCTGCTTTAGAGTTTCCGCTCCTCGTCAGACACAGGCTCCAGGTAGAATGATAAAAATGGCGCCCAGCTGGGTGTGGAATGAATACTCTGACTTTGTAACTTTTACTAACTGAGGTCATGAATGCTCTTCTGCCTTTCCCCCCTCCCCCTCAACACGCTTTTTCCCATTTCGATGATTTAAGGCAATGGTGTTTTCCAGTATGTGACATTTTCCTCCCTGTTTTTCAGGTATATCAAAGAGTTTACATATTCCAATTCACATTTTTACATCTGAGACGGGTTTTTTAAGTTCATAATTATGGAAGAAATATGTATATTGAGCTTGGGGAAATAAAAAAAATGGCCTTTTCTTAAATTATTATTATTGGTAATACAACCTCTTCATTAAATAACAATGTAGCATGAAAATTTATGATCGAAATGTAGTTTTCATTCCGTATTAAAATACAGTTTGTGAGGAATCATCGAATGGAATAGAATATGTCAAAAAAAAATGGTCCTATGTAGTTTGGGTTCAGGACTGATTTAAAATAAAGCACATCTTGCAAAGTCAGTTCAAGAATACTCTTCATTCTGCCTCTTTTGCATGAAGTAGGAAAAACAACTGTTTTCAACCCTATGTAAACAAGGTGTTAAAAAAATCAACTGAGGGAAGAGTTCACTTCTTGTTGGTTTTATTTGTCTTTCTCATGTGAATAATGAGATTATATTATTCTATGTGAATAATATAAGCAGGATGCAACTGGTAACAAATTAATTTCCAAAGAGTTACAGTGAATCCGGAGCTGTTGAGTGTCTTCTAGAAAATTAGTGCATATTTGTTCTTCAAACGTGAAAGCCAACATACTTCTGCCCTGAGGAAATCAAGTCCTCCAGTCATCGTAATAATAAGCTCTGACTACTTAGGGGAACTCTTTGGACCACATTCTGATTCTCCAACAACAGCAAGAATCATTGTGCATATTTCTGGTTGTGAATTCTTTCTTTTAAAAACGTCATCTCAAGGGAATTTCCAGAGAGCTCGTTATGACACATTTAGGAAAGAGAAGGAGGCAATGTTCCTGAGAAGAAAGTGTAAAGTCAAAGTACACCAGAATGTCCATGTTCCTCAAGAGAACAGTTTACAGGGTTCAAGAAAAACCTTCCCCATGCATCCGAGGGGAAAATGTCAAAGGAAATTTAAAAACTAGAAATAAAGAAATGTAGAAGGGATGTGCTTCCTTTAGGGAGGCATGTGGAGGCTAGAGGGGACATGGCAGAGAGTGAAGAGGTCTGCCGGCTCCTGTGGGGTGGGGAAGCTCCAGGCCAGCAGGTCACTTCCCCTCTCAGCCTCGTGTATGTGACAACATGAAGGGATCACCCTCCTGTACCAGCCACGTTCTAAGTCCTGGCCCCGTAGGCGCCCCTTAGATTGCTTTCTCTGGAGATAGCCTCTGAAATGAAGAGTCACCAAGGACATTTGGGCAGTGATCCCGGGAGTTACCATGGTCAGCAAGGCAGGCTCAGGCAGAGGGACAGGCTGTCCCAGCACGCAGCTGCAGGTGAGCTCTGGTCACAGCTGCTGTGTTTCCTTCTTTACTCTTCAGTCTGGGTGTGGATCACTGAGTCCCCCAGGGACCCCTGAGCACCAGCATATTCCTCCCACCCCTGCGGTACAGCCACAGCCCTCCCCTCTCCGGCAGCCTGGGTCAGTTATCCCTGTCTGTAGGGTGACCTTGTGCATAAGGTGACCCCATCTATATCTATAAGGTGACTCTGTCCCTTGCCAGAACTGTCTTATTGTCCTTCCAGTTTATGTTTTTATTTTACTTTTTAAAATTCGATTTTATTTATTTATTTGCCAGAGAATGAGAGAGAGAGTATGAGCATGGAGAGGGGCAGAAGGAAAGGGGGAAGCAGACTCCCCACTGAGCAAGGAGCCCCATGTGGGGCTCCATGCCAGGACTCTGGGATCATGACCCAAGCCAAAGGCAGATGCTTAAACAACTGAGCCACCCAGGCGCCTCCCCACCACCTTTTTTTTTTTCTTTTAAAGATTTTATTTATTTTTCAGAGAATAAGAGAGTGTCCTTCTAGTTTAATTGTCCTTTCTAAAAGAATTATTTTTCAAATCCCGATTTCTATTGTTCTTTAATATCATTTCCTTAATCTATTCTAGTTTATCTTGAAATATTGGGTTATAGTTTTGACCCTCTTTGTGGGCATGGCTTTCTGGTAAACTTTTTTTTTTTTTTTGGTCTCTAAGGACCTGACCCTGCTTCTTATTTTTTCTTACTGATAAGCATTTGACATCGTATTTAAGTGCAGCCCTTTTCGGGGGCTTCTGTGTATGTGACGTTAGTTTCCCTAACTTTTGGGTAGGGGGATGGTTTCTCTAGCTTCTGGACTCTGGAGCCCATAGTCCTGGAGCATCCACAAATGTGCCCTCCTTCCTGAGGTCCTCCACGCTGCTCTCCCCACCCGTTCCTCCATGGTCCTCTCTCCCCAGGGGTAGCTATTCCATCTGCTTGATTCCCAGCAATGTCCCCACGTCATGGGGCCTGGTTCTGGGAAGCAGTGTCAATGGATTCATTTTGAGAGTTCACAGGTCCATCCTGCCCTGCTCCTCCAGTACATGCTGCGGAGTCCCTGCCTTCACCCTTGAATGGGGACTTGCACAGTCTCCTCCCAGGGTGCCCGGGCATCATTAGTATTGCCAAAAGGGGCTCCAGATCCCGGCTCTGCCAGACGATCTTTGCTTCTCTCCTCTGCCTTCTGCATCTGGGCTGCTCCACATCACGAAGTCAGTGGGGTTTGTCCTTGTTGGCCCAGTTTTGGGGGCAGCAGGGAAGGAAAACAAGGGTGACTGAGGAAAAACCAGACACCAGGCTGCTCCTGCCTTTACCTGCCCTAATTCCTCTAAACACAGCCTTCCAACACAGTATTAACAAGGAAGAACACATTTACTTTCACAGCTAGAAATAAAGACTGACATCTCATTGGCCTCCTGACACAAATTATTTGGCAGAAAGGTGCTTTGGAACAGTCAGTGTGCACAAGTGATTGGTTCTCAGGAGCCTACATTGTTTGGAGTAAGAGTTATTTTAAAAAAAAAAAGATTTTAATTGTTTTAAGTAGTAAATATCTGTGGTTGTGTTCACATGTACTTTCATTAACCAAATTTGCTGGTCTATCTATCATACTCATATTTTCAAGGCATGGTTGGTAATCTTCTCTATTGTGTATGTTCTTTTTACTTTAGAAATCTTGACTCCTGCCTTTCTTATTCTTTCTTTTCTTTTCTTTCTTTCTTCATCTTCTTCTTCTTTTTTTTTTTTTTAATGTGTGTGTTATTCTTTATTCTGACTTCCTGGGTTGGGTATAGAAATCCTTATTTTTCTGTCCCACGGTACTTATGTGAGGCTATATACAGGCTCTCCCAGATCAGAAGTGGGAATGCTCCAAGCTTACAGAAATTATCAGTTAAAAGTTTAATTATTTAAATATTGCACGCTTGGGTGCACCTGGGTGGCTCAGTCATTAAGCATCTGCCTGCAGCCCAGGTCATGATATCAGGGTCCTGGGATTGAATCCTGCATCAGGCTCCCTGCTCAGGGGGAAGGCTGCTTCTCCCTCTCCCACTTCCCCTGCTTGTGTTCCTTCTCTCACTCTCTGCCAAATAAATAAAAATCTTTAAATAAATAAATAAATATTTAAATAAATAAATACATACATACAGACATTCATAAAATAAATTTTAAAAAACTCAAGCCATGAAAAAAGAAAAAAAATGGAAGAAAATTAAGTGCATATTATTAAGTGAAAAAAGCCAGTCTGAAAAGGCTACATACTGTATGATTCCAACCATATGACGTTCTGGGAAAGACAAGATTATGGAGATAGTAAAGAGATCAGTATTGCCTGGGGTGAGGTGGGTGTGGGGTGGAGTGGGGAGGGGTCAACAGGTAGAGCATAGAGGATTTTCCACGCATGAAAACAGTTCATGATGCTGTCATGATGGAAACAAGTCATGATACATTTGTCCAAATCCATAGAATGTAAAACCCAAGAGGGAACCCTAAGGTCAATGAAGGATTCTGGATGATTACCAGTGTGTCAATTGTAACCAACGCACCACGCTGGTGGGGGGCGTGGATAATGAGGGAGCATGCGCCTATGTGGGGGCAGCGAGTATATGGGAATGCTACTGGGTGCACTTTCTATTTGAGTCACGAAGCAGCAGTGTTCATTCTAAGTTAGAGTAACTGCTTCCGCTGTCCCTTGTCGTAGAATTTTTCGGACCTCTAAAGTTGGCCACCTGTGCCGCTGGGGCTCTTCCTTCCTCCTTGGGGTTAATTATGCAGATGATGGGAGGGGTCAACTCCGCAGTAGGCGGAGCCGCTACGTGAACGTGTGGTTACCCCCTGCACAGCCCCGCCCCAGGAGCAAGTGTAGACCCAATGCTGGGGCAGCTGATGCTGGCTGACGGAGGGCCACCACCATATGAGCATGTGTCGCTAGCACTCAGTGGCGCCCACAGGATGGAGCTGTTTTGCAGGTCTAAAGCAATGCCTCAAGAAACATCTTTTAGGGTAAGGGAAACTGGCAGATTTAGGGAAAACTTTTAATCGGTTGCATGGAGACTTTCTCCAAAGTCTTTGTTTAACTTTATTTCCACAAATCCACTTTTCTAATTCTCATTTTTCAGGCAGTACGGGTTAGTAACACCAGCCAGGAGGACATAAGGCGATGCATGGGGGACACGGCTCCCCAGCCCCAGGAAGGGGCACAGCCCTCAGCCAAGCACCTGCCACAGATCCAGCACCCGCAAGTCAAGCCTCCCCACTCCCATCCCTGTTCCCCCACCCCCACCCTGGCAGCAGCGCCCCTGTACCCAAGGGTTTAGGACTCCGAACAAGTTCTCATCATCTTGGGGGATGTCAGGCGAAGATTTAGAGCTAAAACACAACGTGAGTTTAAAACCTTTAGCGAGCGGAAGGAAAGAACTGAAGCTAAATGCCCCAGGTAACATCGTAGGAGGAATGGAAGCTGCCGATGGTATTTAAGGAGCTCCAGGCCCCTGTTTCCTTGCCCTCTGTCCTCCACTGGGGTCTGGCAGACTGCTTTGAAAAGGACACCTTCTCTCACAGTTCCCGTCACCAACTCATGGCCCACGGGAGTGCAGTGTGGCCAGGGGCCACTAGGGAGCAGGAGACAGAGGTGATGGTGCAGAAGGAGAAGCCAAAGGTGTAGATGAGTCCTAGGCCAGGCGACTGGCACTGACATACAGGAGCAGGAGTTCTGGAAAGATCCAGAGGTATTCATTCTGGGAAAGTGCTCTAGGCCAGTTTGGCAGTGTGGCAGCTTGATTTCAGTGAGTTCATCAGGCTTTGTGGCTGGAGCCCAGCCTTGTGCCAGCAAGTGCACGGATGCTGGAAGAGCTTTCAGTCACTGTATTACAACAGCGAGTAATGTCATGTATACAGAGGCCCCGGGGTGGGAGGGGGGTGTGGAGGAGAAGCGGCCTAGTCTATTCCCCATCTCCTTGGGCTTGGTGCAGGGGTGCTATCTCTGACCCACCTACCTGCCAGGTGGTCTGTCTCCTTCCCAATTGAGCTAAGTATTTTTTAACTGACACACAGCTGACACAGAATGTTACTTTAGTTTCTGGCATAGGGCGTCCGGATTCCAAAAGTCTGTATCTTATGGAGTGCTCACCCCCTGTGTAGCTACCTGTCAACACTATTATGATATCATAATACAACACTATTATGATATCATTCACTGTATTCCCTACGCGGGGCCTTTCATTCCTGTGACTTAATCCATAACTGGAAGCCTGTACCTCCCACTGCCCTTCACCTTTCTGCCCAACACCCACCCCCTCCTTTCTGGCAACCATCAATCTATCAGTCTGTTCTCTGTATTTATGGCTTTGCTTCTGCTTTTTGTCTGTTTTGTTTTGTTTTTTACATTCCACATATAAGTGAGATCATATGGCATTTGTCTTTCTTTCTTTGACTTATTTTACTTAGCATAATATCCTCTAGGTCCAGCCATGTTGTCACAAATGGTGAGATCTTGATTTTTTTTTTAGTAATATTTCATTGTATGTATATTATGTTTTCTTTATCTACTCATTTATAGATAAAGCCATGGGCTGTTCCCATATTTAGGCTACTGTAAATAATGCTGCAGTGAATACATTGGGTTGGATTTCAAACTAGTGTTTTCACTTTCTTTGGGTAAATATCTAGTATTCCTAGATCATAGGCTAGTTCTATTTCTCCTTTTTTTTAAAGATTTTATTTATTTATTTGACAGACAGAGATCACAAGTAGGCAGAGAGGCAGGCAGAGAGAGAGGAGGAAGCAGGCTCCCTGCTGAGCAGAGAGCCCAATGCAGGGCTCGATCCCAGGACCCTGGGATCATGACCTGAGCCAAAGGCAGAGGCTTTAACCTACTGAGCCACTCAGGTGCCCCTATTTCTACTTTTTTAAAGGACCTCCACGCTGTTTGCCACAGGGGCTGCACCAGTTTGCATTCCCATCAACAGGGTTCCTTTTCCCCCATATCCTCAACAACACTTGTTATTTCTTATCTTTTTTATTCTAGTTGTCCTGACAGGTATGAGGCAAGATCTCAATGTGGGTTTGATTTGCATTTCCCTGATGACTAGAGATGTTGAGAATCTCTTCATGTGTTTGTTGGTCATCTGGATGTCTTCTTTGGGAAAATGTATATTCAGGTCCTCTGCCCATTTTTTAATCAGATTATGATTATATGTTGGTTTTATGTGTGTGTGTGTGTGTGTGTGTGTGTGTGTGTATAGAGTTGTATAAGTTACTTATTTAGAGTTGGGTTATATTTTTAAAAGATGTTTTTCCATTACTCAAGAGGTATTGGGCTCTAAGCTTATGGACATCATTGTTGTCTTGGGTAAGAGGCTACCAACCAGTCTCCAGATGGAACTGAGAGGTAATCACAGGAGTTCAGAACAGCCCAGGAGTATCTGGGTCACAGAAAGAATGTCAAGAGCCTGACTCTTAGTGGAGGAGAACTATGCACGCTCTTCTTCATAAGGGACCCAGATCCAGGCTCATAGACAGGACAAGCCATCATCCAACAGCAAGAAAACTGCACCCACAGATTCCCATACACCCTGATCCCAGGACTCTGAGATATGAAGTCACCCTTTAAAAAGTACTTAAAATCCGTGCCAAAAGCCTCCTTCTGGTCCATTTTCTTCTGAAGATTCTTCCAAGCCAGTGTCACAGATGACGAATGTCACCCATGCCCACAGACGGAACCGCTTACCATACAGACAGTTCTAGATGTCTAGTCTGACTTCTTCGCTGTCTGTTCTGCTTCTCCTAACTGCTCAGAGGGATTCTACATTCATAACCCCTTGGCAACTCAAATGCAATATGATCAAAACCAAAATCATGATTTTCATCTCAGCTCTCTATCTTCCCTGCCTTAAATCTGTTAAGAATAGTCACTCTTGCTGGGACCTTAAAGAGTCTAAGACTCACGCAGACCAGGGAGTCCAGCAGATGTCTCTCTGGTCCAGTCCCTAAACCTTTGCTCTTCTCGTCCTGCAGCTCTGCCCTCACCCTTCTCATTGTTTACCCCAACAAGCCTTTGTGGGCTTGCAGGCTTCCACTCTCCATCCATCCTCTCTAGTCTAGGAGTTTCCAAATCTTTCTGATGATCAGAATCAATAGCTTTAGAAACCTATAGATGCTGAAGCCTATGAGACTCATCTATCACATCATATAGATCTAGGGCCCAGAAATAACCTTCTTTAACCTGTACCCCGCTGATTCTGAACTATTGGTCATGGATCTGTGTTTAAGGACAGTACATCTAATCCACTAGCTGATCATTAGAATCATTTTTGACTTTATGTATTTAAAAGAGAGATCACAAGTAGGCAGAGAGGCAGGCAGAGAGAGAGGTTTGGGAAGCAGGCTCCCTGCTGAGCAGAGAGCCCGATGCGGGGCTCAATCCCAGGACCCTGAGATCATGACCTGAGCCGAAGGCAGAGGCTTAAACCACTAAGTACCTCATCTCTTGCTCTTGTTAAAAACTACAAATTCTAGACTCCCTATGTCTCTGACTAAGGACACCAGGCTCTACACATCTTTATGCATTTAAATCCTTATAGATGATTTCAGCAATGGCCAGGTTTTGAAGACACTCCCTTCCCATTTGCCCTAGAGGGGATCCTGGCCAGATGACTCTAGATCTAATGTATCATGATAACGTATAGAAGATCCACAATAAATGTGGGCTCTGCCATCCTTCCAGCCAAGTTGGCCCCAAAGTTTTGCCCTCACCACCCTCATGAAAGGAATGTCTAAAGCAACTGAAGAACTAGAACTCCAGAGATGGAAGGTAAGGGTCTGTTTCCTTTCATTCGCTTCCTGATCAGTCACACTTGCTCAGGTGTTAGTCGAATGCCCATTGGAAAAACTAGGTCAAGTTTACTGAGAAGAGTGAAGAATTTTTGCAGCCTTATAAAAATGATGGCTGACAAGGGAAGTCTCCAGACCTGGAACCAAGTAAGCAATAATTGGAAACGTCTGGTCAGCCTCATTAATAAATGATAATCCAGAAGGTATAATCAGTGGCCCCAAGTTCAGCCTCAAAGACAATTAGAAGAGGTTGCAAGTCTCCCACTTGGAATGGGTTTAGTAACACTAAGAAGGCTCTCACACCTCACATAAAATCATTCTTCTCTCACTGGATTATATCAGAGATGATTTTGAAAAGAAAACAAAAAATTTTCAACCCTTAGCTAGAGCGAATTCCTACACGCAAGCAGCACCAGGGAAGCGAATACCTTAATATTGCCTTAAAATTATGCCAAGGGTTGGATCATCTCAGAGAGTCCCTTTTGATATATGGAGGGCTGATGAGTAGAAAATATGAGGGGGTGAGAGTGGAAAAGGCTGGAGTCCCCAGGGAAGGACATTACCTCGAGGAATACCCAGAGCACTTGGACCAGGACGCTTCTATCCCTTAGTCCCACCTTGACCTGTCTACACAATGGCACATCAAATTTACAAAACTGAAGGACCACGGTGGCTTTTTAGCAAGTGTAAAGCAAAATAAAATCATAAGGACATACACTTCCGAGTGTGGAAATATAGCTTCTTAAAATCCGGCTAAATAAAATTAGTTTGCATCTAACTTGCTGTTTTTCATAAGGCATTCATCTTTTTATATTTTTGGTACAATCTCAATTGCAGCCAAGTTCTCTCTGGGAAAATTTTACGTCCTTGAATGTTGTTCCATCTCCATGCAGGAAGGCTTCGTGCAAAAACAGAAGTGGATTGAGCTGTGGAAAGTTCTGGGGTAACCTTCCTGGACTCCTGGTGCCTCTGGCTAGCTGACGGCCCAGCTGGGCTGCTCTGTGCAGCCTACCCTCCCCACCCTGGTGCAGAGGAGCTGCCCAGATCCTGACCTCTGAGGCTGCTGACACATATGCAGAGTGCTCCGTGGGCCAGACCATCCTAAAACACTAATGACGCATTAGGGAATGGCCCAGCAATAGCAGTAAATTATGAATGATGCTGCTTCGTGGCACCCAGACTGAAGCAAGGCAGTGAAATATTAATGAACCTTGCAGATGGCTGCATTGCACACGGTTCAGTACTACTCTGAGCATGCGGCGGTCCATAACAAGCCAAGTAGCTTTTGTCCTGCATTGCCCTTGGAACAAAGGACAGAGAAAACATTAAAAAACAAAACAAGACAAAACAAAACAACAACAACAAAAAAACCCAGAAAACACAATAATGCCTGAAGACAGAAAAAAAAACCCCTCTGATCTAAGTCAGTAAACGAAAAGCACAGCCTGTCTGCTGAATGGAGAACAGGAACTCTTGCAGAGAGCAGTTACCTAAGGAGCCTAATCAGACCACCAGGCCACCTCCTCTCACTGCAGTCAGGCAGGCCCCAAAGAAACTCCAAAGCAGGACTAGGCCAAAAGCTTCCCCAAGGAGGAGGTATAAACATGAATCATCAAACTCGGGACTGATGTAAGGGACCCCTCATGAGAATAACCTAGGAGATGTGTTCTAGCAAAGGGAATACGTATTTCAGGAAGAAAATTAGAAGGAAGAAGGTTTCCAAGCTAGGAGAACGTCTCCACTAAACAGATCGTATTCCTTTCTCCCTCGTTGCCCTGGTGCTGCTGAGCTCCACTGTGTGCGAGGTGCTAACAAGGTACAGGGAAATGAAAGACCAGGAAGACGCTGTTCAGTTTGGCAGAGCGGCAAAGCCCAGCATGACCAGCTACTTTCTAGTACAAATATTGGCACCACAGAGAGCCACCAAAACAGCTTCTGGGGAGAATACGCCTTTGATGATTGCTTTGGCCTCAAAGGTTGGCTTGTGTTTTCTGAGAGCAGCACAGGCCAAGAAAAGAGGCCAGACTTTGAGGTTCTGGTGTGGGATCCATGGACTCAGGAGGAAATCAGGGATAACAATACAGTAATGACCTTACAAGGGTATGGTTGGGAGAAAATGAAATCGTGTACACCTGCTACAAGTAACTACTAGTGCCAAGTCCTGTTAATGAGTGAAGATGGCCAAATGTAGGAAAATTATGTAACTTCTTGATCAATCTATATTTATATCATTTTTAAAGATTTTATTTATTTATTTATTTGACAGAGAGAAATCACAAGTAGACAGAGAGGCAGGCAGAGAGAGAGAGAGGGAAGCAGGCTCCCTGCTGAGCAGAGAGCCTGATGCGGGACTCGATCCCAGGACCCTGAGATCATGACTCGAGCCAAAGGCAGCGGCTTAGCCCACTGAGCCACTCAGGCGCCCCTATATTTATATCATTTTGATAGAAGGATACAGAGCAAAAGGACAAGCAATAAGTTCAACTTAATCATATCCCCTTCAAAATATATAAACATATATATACATAGGTGTATATATATATATATATATATATACACATATATACATACACACACACACATACACACACACACACACACGCACAAAATACATAAACATAAAAAAATAATTGCAAGGAGAAGTTGACAAAACCAACATCCCAGCCATAGTGCGAGATTACGCATACAGCTTTTGTAGAATCTTACAGATCAGGTTGAATAAAAATAAGATTTGAACAACTCAGCTCAGAAGTTTGATGTGTCTGTTATTAATGGAATGCAGCCTCTACAGATAGAGAATACATACACTCTCCAAGGATCCCTGGAACACTTACAGAAGTTGAATAGGTGGAGGGAAGAGTATCAACAAATTTCTAACAAATGTTATTATACTGCATTGTTCAACCAATGCAGGTCTCCCCTCTTTGAGGAACATAGTGGGATCACATTTCCTGTGTCCAACCTTTTGTGAGTGGTATGACTGTGGGATGAGTTCTGGCCAATGAGTTGTGAGCGGAAATGAAATGGGTCACTTCTGGCCTAGAGCATTCGATTGCCCAAGAGAACTTTCAGAGCGTTCTTTCTTCCTGTCTCTCCTGACCTTGACATAACAACTGCCAACATTTGAAACGGTGGCTATTCCATCAACCTGAGTGTCTAAGTCATCACAAGGAGCAGATCCTACCCGCCAAACTTTGATGGTCAGATAGTGTAAGTGAGATAAACATTTTGTTGTTTTAAGAAACAGGGATTTGGGGGTTATTTATTATGGCAGTATGATCTAGGCTATCTTGGCTAACATCTTCTTAAACCAGTACCAAGTTAAATTTATTTTTCTAAATTACATTTTAAGTAGTTAAACAAAAATAATTCTTAGGTTATGGCCAGAAATAATAAGTTCCTAAATAGTTCATGAATTCTGAAAATGAAATTCAGAAATTTTAAACTCATCAAAATATGTAATAAAAGAAATCATAAATAAAAAATGTTAAGAGAGTAAAAACAAAACAAAACAAAACAAAACAAAATGCCTGATTGTCTGCTTAGAGAACCCAAGAGAGCCTACACACAACCAATAAAACTAATAGGAGACCCTAGCAGGGCTATTGAATAACAGATTGACCTACAAAAATCAACAGTGTTGCTATCAAGCAGAAATAACCAACAACAAAATGTACCAGGATAAAAAAGGACAACATTCATAACACACAGAGAGGGAAAGCCTTTAAAATACCTAGTATAAAGTCTCTAAGAAAAAAAATTTAAAATTTACTTGACTAAGAGAGGTTCATCATGTTTATAGATGTACAATCTCAAAATCATAAATATGTCAATTCTTACAAAATCAACGCTAGTTTTTAAATTACCAAGGGTCAACAACAGATATGTGAAGGTAGAATTTTTTAATGAGTGAATTTGAATATAGATTAAGTAGAAAATATCTAATCCTGGGGTTCCTGGGTGGCTCAGTTGTTAAGCATCTGCCTTTGGCTCAGGTCATGATCCCAGGGTCCTGGGATCAAAGCCCATGTCAGCCTCCTTGTTTAGCAGGAAGCCTGCTTCTCTCTCTCCCACTCCCTCTACTTGTATTCCCTCTGTGTCTCTCTCTGTCAAATGAATAAATAAAATCTTAAAAAAAACAAAAGAAAAGAAAATATCGAATCCAAAGGAAAGAGAGAGAAAAAAGATGAAAGAAAGACAGAGAAGACAAAATCTGTGAACAAACCTCCAACAATCTATGTAGTTCCAGAATAAACCATAGAGAAAGAGATAGACAAACATTTTGAAGAAATAATGACTGAAAGCTTACCAAATGTGATGAAAACCATTAGCTTACAGATCCAAGAAGATCCAACAATCAGAATTTAGGATAAACGCAAAGAAAACCACACCTGAATATAATGAAATTACTAGAGCTGAAAAGAAAAAAGAAAATCATCTAAAAAACCAGTAAAGAAAAGAAAAAAAAAAAAGGAAAAAGAGAACATACACATGGAACAATGATACAGTCAGCAGTTGATGTTGTATCCGGAACAATAGAGGCTAATCACTTCTTGGCCTTTCGGCTAAGATCAAGTGTAGAAACAATAGAGTCCAACAAAATGTCTGTTTGGAATGACTATTCAAATTGATTTAAAAAAAAAAGAAAGAAAACTGTTAAACAACAATTCTACGTGAAATAAAACTATCCGTCAAAAATGAAGACAAAAATGTTTTCAGATAAATAAAAAGAATTTATTGTAGACAGGCCACAGGATGGAAGGAAGGAAGGAAGGAAGGGAGGGAGGGAGGAGGGAAGGAGGGACTCAAAATTTTTAAAAAACAGAATGAATGACCCTGTGACAATTAAGAAAATAGAATCCATAATTAGAAACTTTCTCACAAAGAAAACTCCAGGCTAGGCACACACACTGCTCAATTCTGGCAAAAAAAAAGTTTATACTTCTATAAATATACATATATTCTATAAATATAAATTTTAATTGGGTATTTCAATACTCTCTCAGCAACCGGCAGAATAAATAAGGGGAAAAAAAACCCATCTGTAAGGACACGGAAGATCTGAACAACACTCCCCACCAACTTAACCTAATCGACATGTAGAGAACGTTTTACCTAATGACGAAAAACATCTGCTTCCCAGTGGAACGTTCACCAAGATGGACCATACACTGAGTCATCAAACAAGACTGACGCCAGGATCATGACCTGAGCTGAAAGCACACACCCAACCAACTGAGCCAGTCAATCCACGGAAATTCTTAACAAAATATTTGCAAATAGAATCAGCAGGGTGCTAAAAGGAAAGAAACAAAATCCACCATGACGGAGTGGGCTCTCTCCTGCGCAGGGGTCGGGAGCTGGCCGCACACGGAGCTGGGGAAGGAGCGCCGGCATGCTGGGAGAGGGCAGGCGTGTTGGGTGTGAAACTAACTGTTACACACATGGTGAGCCCAGCAGATGCAGGAGGGGCTCACAGAGAAAGTGCAGGATCTTCCTGAACTTTCTAGAGTTTCCTCCAAGAAAGATACCTAACTGAAGCCAGTTTACTAGCAGTCGAGGAAAGCAGATGGCAAGCTTTTTGCTCTGTTGCATTTCTCATGGCACCTTGCATGTCGCGGGTACGGACAGGTCTGGGTGCCTAATAAGCCAGGCTGGTTGTTCCTGCCTCCTCAGAAGTTCATTACTGAGAACAGAGTGGCTGCTGAGTGGACACCAAGTTGGGGGCCGCAGTACTGTGAGAAGGGAGAGGCAATGAAGATCCAGAGACCTGTCAGGGAGAGAGGGCTGGGAAACTGGCTGGAGAAACAAGCACTGGAATGTTCTTGCTGCCAGAGAAAGGAGAACACGGTAACTGATGAGGGGTGGGAAAGCCTGGTAGTCAGACACTAGAGGAAAAGGATTTCATTTGCCATATTTCCTCAGTGCTAAGTCTAGAAACGGTTAGGATAAGGAAGGCTAGCCTCATTCAATCAGTGGGAAGACCCTACAAGAAGAGCAAACGGGCCCCAAAGCAGACGGAAGTCGGTGGGTGGCCGGCCACGGCACCCTGACCTTCAGCTGCCCCCATTCCTCACTGTCTGCCGTGGTAGGTCACACCTGCCCAGCCCGCCCCATGATGCTGTGAGCTGACCCCTTCCAGTACCTCTCAGGCTGTCTCCCAGGGGTGCTGCTTCTCCGCCTGAAGGTGGCCTGCCTCCCCAACGCTTCTCTTGTAGCACCACGTACAGATGTCTGTCCTGCCAGGCGGGGACATCTACGAAGAATCAGAGCACGGTTGGGACAGCAGACATGTGACTTCTTATGTCCACAGGGTCTGAGGGAAAGTTTCGCAGAACTCAACCTTTCTCAGGTCCCTTCTTGTCCCTTCTCCTCAATATAACTTCTTCAAGTATCCACCCTTTGTACCTCTACAGTCTTTTGAAAACACATGCGCGTGCGCGCGCACACACACACACACACACACACACTCCCAAAGACAAACATTAATTCCCTGAGGCATTACAGGTCTAACTCAGAAAAAAGGAAACATCCTAATTGCTTCATAAATTATGGGCTTATTTCAGGTGCCCTGGAATAGGCATGAATATCATTGTAAGGTTAGTGTCTTTTCTTCTTCCCCCACTTCCGGTGGCCTTTCAGATCATGTGCCCTCTTACCTGATAGCAATAAAATGAGCCACATGCCTCATATGGGCTGTTTCCCTAGCTGTCACAAGACTGGCCAACGACGTTGGAATCACCATGACGAAAGGTGTCATGGTGATCGAGGGTGTAGACGTGGGTCTACAGAGGCTCTCTCAGAGGCTGTCATGGCTGGGAGCCTGTGAAGAAAGGGAATTCCATCTCTTTATTGGACCTGTTCTGTACTAGAGATTCTGTTCACAGAGTCAGTTTTCTTATTCCCGCACTTAAGAAAAGTGGTTACCATCACATAATTAACAGTCTCTCCTTTTTCTTGCTTTTAGAGCCTGAGCTCCTTGTAGTACCATAGGCACATGCCCAAGCGGTTCTAGGAGCCCCATAAAGGGGGCTCCATGCCCTTGTGAATCAGTTCTCTGTGAGTTCCCTTGGCCTCCAAGCACGTCCTCTCCTCCGCGAGGCAGTGTGTGCAAAGCGCTGGAGTGGCCTGCATTCCTTGGAGCCCTCGAAGCCCACATGGCCCACAGTTTCTGGGTGGATATCCTTTCAGCCTGAGGAGTCTTCCTTTGTCGTGTCGTGTCTGCCACCTTGCGACCCAGTGTCAACAGACAAAGAAGCCACAGAGCAGACTTCGCATTCCTTTTGTTGGCTGGTTGGCTTGGGTCTCTCTCCTCCCTAGGACTGCTGCCCTCCATCTTTGAGAGAGCCGGCCAAGACCCTGTCAGGAAAGCCCGCCTGCAGGTAACTGCTAGAAACCATGGAGTCAAGTACAAAGAGAAGGAAGAGGAGGAAAAGAAGGAGAGGAAAGAAAAACAAAATAGCCTGCAGACAATGGGAAGAGAATGAAAGCAGGTTGGCTCTTGGAAGCATGGAAGGGCTATGGGTGCGCTCTGGTTTTCATGACTCCTAGCCTGACATCAGAGCACAGGCAGAGGAGCACAGGGACTACTGAGCCACCTCACATCGGGCTTTCTGGTCTGAAGAAGCGGAGGACAGGGTTCAGAGTCCTGGGGTGGGGTGGGGAGAGGAAGTGAGGGAGATGGTCCTGGAAAGGAGATTCAGAAAATCGAATTCTCTGGCCACTCTGAATTAAGCTTGGGCAGAGAGGTGACAAGCGGCCCAATTAAAAAGCAAAGAACTGGGGGCACCTGGGTGGCTCAGTAGGTTAAGTGTCTGCCTTCGGCTCAGGTCATGATCCTGGGGTCCTGAGATCCAGCCGCATGTCCGTGTCTGGGCTCCCTCCTTTGTGGGGAGCCTGCTTCTCCCTTTGCCCCTCCCCTGCTCATGCACTCTCGCTCTCTCTCCCAAATAAATTTTAAAAAATTTAAAATAATTTTTAAAAAGCAAAGAACTAAACTGAGATAGAGTTCCTTTGTTCAAGAGACAGAATTAGATGTCTGCAACTAACCAAGTTAATTATTTTTTAAGATTTTATTTATTTATTTGACAGAGATCACAAGTAGGCAGAGAGGCAGGCAGAGAGAGAGAGGGGGAAGCAGGCTCCCGGCTGAGGAGAGAGCCCCATGCCAGACCAGATCCCAGGACCCTGAGATCATGACCTGAGCTGAAGGCAGAGGCTTAACATACTGAGCCACCCAGGTGCCCCCAAGCAAGTTAATTTTGATAAAACAGAATATCACACGTGCTCATCAGAGAAAGATGCCTGAACCTAAAGTCTCCACAGCTGAGCATTCACAATGATCAGGCCACAAACGACAATCTTCTGACATTTTAAGAAACTAGAAAGTGTGACACATTCTCAAGAGAAAAGACAAACAATAGAGACCACTTGGATATGACCTGGATGTCAAAATTAGCAGACAAGGATTTTAAAGCCACGAAGACAACTTTGTTTGATGAATGACAACCTCTTAATGAATAAAGAGATAGCAATTCTTTGCAGAGGAATAGAAAATATAGAGATCCGAGTGGTTGTTCTGAACTCAAAAGTAGCATACCTAAAATGAAAATATTTATCAGCCTAAAAGGAAATGACAGATGAAGCAGCCAGTGAACTTGAAAGATTAGTAGAAATTATTTAATCTGCAGATGAGAGAAAATGAATATGCAGATAACGTTGGCAATTAAGATAAAATAGACAAATTCCTTGAAAAATAAAACTTAGCAAAACTAGCACAAAATGAAAGAGAAAATTTGGAAACCAGATGTATGCTAAAGAAAGTGAGTTTTTTTAATAACATTTTTTCCACAGAAGAAGCTCCAGGCACAGATGATTTTGACTGGGTAATTTATCAAACATTTAAGGAAGAAATAACACCAATCTTACACAAACTCTTTCCAAAAGTAGAGAAAGAAGTAAAACATCTTAACTTATTTTATGAGGCAAGTATAACCCTATGAACATAATACAATAAAATATCTCTAGAAAGGAAAAACACAGACCAATATCCTCATGAAATAGACATAAAATTTCTCAAGAAAAATTACCAAATTGAATCAAGTAATATATTAAAAGGATAATACATTAAAGCCAAATAAAAGTTATTCCAGGATCGCAGGGTTGAAATTACATTCAAAGATCAATTGTTGTAATCCAACAATTAAAAAAAAAAGGAGAAAAACAATATCACTACTTCAGTAGATGCAGTCAACGTTTTTATCAGGGTGATAAAAACTCTTGGCAAAGTAGGAATAAAAGGGAATTGTCTTGGTGTGATGAAGAACATTTTAGAAAAAACGTATAGAACTGAATTATAAACAGTTGAGTGCTTTCTACCTACAGTTGGAAACAACGTAAAGATGCCTTCTCTGCATTTCTATTCGACACCATACCAGAGGTATAAACAAAGCAGTAAGAGAAGAAAAAGGAATAAAGTCAGAAATATCAGAAAGGAAGAGGAAAACTCTCTAATAGCCCTTGTGATCATGAGTAGAAGGTCAGCTGAAAAAGACGTGGGGTCATCAGGGGCGCCTGGGTGGCTCAGTGGGTTAAGCCTCTGCCTTCGGCTCAGGTCATGGTCTCAGGGTCCTGGGATTGAGCCCTGCATTGCGCTCTCTGCTCAGCAGAGGGCCTGCTCCCCCGCCCCCCCTCTGCCTGCCTCTCTGCCTACTTGTGATCTCTCTCTCTGTCAAATAACTAAATAAAAATTAGGGAAAAAAAAAGATGTGGGATAATCATACAATGGATACTACTCAGCAATTAAACATGAGGAATTACTGAACTACATAGCAACATAGATGAATCTTAGAAACATTATGCTCTGTGGTGGTGGTGGGGGGGTGTTATGTGAAAGAGAACATACTGTGAGCTTCCGTCAGTGAGAAATTCTAGAACTGTGTGCCGTGTGCAGTGTTAGATGAGCTCACAGTGTAATATGGAAGCAGGAAACAAACAGATGTAACATGCCGCAATCCATAGGGGGAAAAGCTATGCACACAAGGTTTCTGGGGGAGATCGGGGGTGGGGGTTCAGCAGCTCAAGCCATTTCTCCCCCTGGACTTCCCCTCTTCTTGCCTTACTTCCTGCCTTACCACCCATGAGCCTTTTCTTCATTTTTTTTTTTAAAGGCTTGATTTATTTCTTTGAGAGACAGAGCACAAGTGGTGGGGAGGGACAGAGGCAGAGGGAGAAGCAGGCTCTCCACTGAGTGCAGAGCCCGACGTGGGGCTCAGTCCCAGGGCCCTGAGGTCATGACCTGAGATGAAGGCAGGCACTTAACCAACTGAGACACCCAGGCATCCCACACCTTCAATCTTAAGGCTTAGCCCAAATGATACTTAAGGCACGAGGCCTTCTCTGATCGTGCTGTTTTATCATCTTTTTGAACTCTAGGCTCTTTTTCTAACCTACAGTGCTCGGAACATTTACAGCATGGACAAGGGATGGGCGAATAGACAACCTACCATCTCGCAACTCAGTGCAAACTTCAAAAAGAAAACAGAACCTTCTAGAGAAATCGAACTTTCCCCGTAACTCTTTTTATAATACATGTTTATAATCCATTTCCCTGACTGTGTGGGTGAACTCTGAAGGTTGTGCTGGTAACTCTGTAATGCTAACTAGGTAGCAGGGGTAAGGTCCATGAAGGAAAAGCAAAATAAGGACCAAACCTCTCAGCTCGTGACTCCACACTTTGTCTCTGCAGGCCGTGCAGAACCCCTGCACTTCCGGCTTCCCACAGTGCCCGGCTCACCCTCGCTCCAAGGACCCGAGCCTTCAGTGAATTAGTTTGGTGCACGGCCTTCTCTGCTGCTAAACCATGCACATGACTCCATTTCCAGAGAGAATGCCAGAGGGCTGGCGTGCTGACTTCAAGTTACCGAATATTCTTTATTCTAAGAGGTAGAGTGGTATTTCCAGGATTTGGGGACCACATGACCCCCTTTGATGAAAAACAAATGTAAAGAATGCTTGTCTGAGGTTGTACGATTAATTTTATGTATTTCTGTCTCGGTTGATCTGGTTTTATTAGCTCACGAGACAGTTTTCCACGGACAAACCGGTGTATTAGTTGCCCAAGACAGAGAGGAAGAGAGAGAGAGAACAAGAGAGAGAGGTAGGAGAAGGGAGGGAAGGAAAAGGAAAGAAGGAACAAAGGGATGAAAAGATGAATGGATACAGGGTAAATGGAAGGAGAGAGGGAAAAAGGACAGAGAGAGAGAGAAAAGAAATAAAGCTTGACCGATGGTTACAGCCCCCTGGCCGCTAACCCTGCCTGACCCCGGATTCTCATTCTTACCTCTGCCACGCAGCAAGGCATCCATAGACTTCTACGACTTTGATCGTACTCGGGAATGAAAGTTCTGGAGTGTGATGGTGCTGTCCTCTCCTTGTCACCTCCATACACTTCCCCCTATGGGAGTCTGTGGGCTCATACATAATTGACAACCCTCTTCCAGCTATTAATCATGCTTTTTAAAACCATACTCAGGATTTGCCATCCCCAAAGCTTTTAAGACATCAAAGAAAAATGTATCAATGTGCTTTGGTGTTAGTCCAAACTGCATTTGCTGGATAGCACAACTTAAGTTATTTTGTCTTGAGTTAAAAAAAAAAATTATGTTTGTGCAAATTAATCAAAAGATATTCTCTGTGATAAAACGCTAGGGAAGGCTACACCTTGGTCACATGGTTCTTTTTCCCGGGATGTTCAGGTAAGTCCTGACATGCTGATCAGAGATGAGACAGAACTTACAGAGCAGGGTTCCTGGATTTCCAACCACTGTCTGGAGTAAACTAAATTATTAGTTCTTGGTGTTTTCTATGGAGGAAATGTTCACGGGGCTTGAGGTGTGGAGAATAGAAGATCTGGGATGGTCTCGTGGTACATAGTAAGTCTGGTCTCATCACAGCCACCCAGGATCACGCTGATGACATGAGGGGCAGGGAAGCATTCGGGTCAGAGAGAAGAGAAAAATCACGGGGTTCCTTGTATCACACGTTTTTCTGGTGAGGAGACACAGCACACAATCGAAGCCTTAAACATGGTGGCCCGCACAGAGCCATCTTGCGGTGCTGAGACACAGAACTCTCTGTCACCTCTGGGTTCCGCCTGGGGTGCCCACCCCGCCCTCGCTCCCCCGCCATCTGCTTCCCTCGGTAGCCCGCAGCCAGTTCTCCTCACCTCTTCTGCCCCAGGAGCTGCAAACTAATCCTGAGGTGAGACCCCAGGCCCTCAGCCCGCTGGCCACCCTCAGATGGGGCCTGTGTTAAGACCCTGTGGAGGAGGGAGGGGGACAGCAGCTCTCCCTCTTCCTCAGCACAGCACCGGCACATCTCCGCTGAGTGGACTGAGCGCTGCTTTGCCTCAGTTCCCTCATCCCTCAAATGGAAACAACGCTTCTTACTTTGAAAGTTGTGTTGAACAAGGCAAAGTCGTAAAACCATGATCACTTTTCCTTTTCCCTTTCTCTCCCCCCTGGCCCCTTCCTGAGGTAAACTGAGGTGAAAAAGGAGCTGGGTGTGACTCCTGCGGCTGGCACTGGGGACTGTGCCCGCACCAACTAGATGCACCCTGGGACGTCTCCTCTCTCTGAGGCTCAGCTAGGAGATGGGGCCCAGAGCTGCTCACCGAGCTCCTCCAGGGCACCATGGCTGCCTCTGGGAAGGCCACCTTGATGGGCTCTCGCGCAGGCCGGCTGCTCACACAACCAACGCCCTTGCCCCTTCCCTCCAGTGCAGCTCCCGTGGGCCAGCCTCTTGCATTTCTGGAGCCACTTTTCCCTTGGTTCCTACTCCAGGGGCCTGCTCCGGGAAGAGGCTTAGCTCCATGTCCCCCTCTTCTAGGCTGGGCAGCCATGAGCTTGCTGGTCTCCATCCACGGAGACATCCCGCTCCCCAGGGAAGATGCTCCCAGAAATGGCAGCAGGTATCATTTTATGAACACAGTATCCAGTTCCCAAAGGAAAGTGAGAGAACTCATGTTTGGGTGGAGAGACAGAGCCAGCTTCTATATCTAGATGTTTCAGCCAACTCTCCAAAACAAGTTTGGGAAAATAAGCCTGGAGACATCATCCATTTGTACCCTTTGCGGGGAAGGGTCTCCTCGTGGCCTATTCTGCTCTCTCATGCTGATTTCCCTGGAGAAAAGACCCAATTAAGCTTGGCATTGTAATCGGTCATCCTGGGTCACTGCTCTCCGATGGGCAATACAGCTGAAGAAAAAGGATAAAACAGGGCAGGGAGGCACGTGAAGGGGTCCATGGAAAATCCATGGATTCCTATGTGGATTCTGGGCCCCAATCCTGCAATGCAGGATTGAAACAGTGTTCCTGCAGCCAGGGCAGAGAATAGGACCTAACTCTGTCTCAGTCCTGGAGGAGTGACCCTGGCCAAGTTCATGGGGCAGAGACACTCATGGGGTCATATACTTATCCAGGAGGAACAAAGAGATTATATTCCTTCCAGAAGCTACTCTCATATTCACATCTATCCCCAGCTGATTTCTGCACAGCAGGTGTCAGAATGAAAGCCATAAGTGAGGAGTGGGCTGGCTGTGCCCTCCCCACTAGAGTGGAAGGTAGGAGATGGGTCCAACTTTAGCCTTCCTCACTGTGTCCTCACCTCACCCCGTGGCTGCCACATACTCTTCTGCAAGCTGACCTTGCCATTCAGCCATCTGAAAGTGGAATCTATCTACTCTTCTGTTCAGTCTGGGCCAGTCCTAGCAATTGGTTTGACGAATAGAATGAGGAGGAAATGGCACGTGGAGACTTCTGATCTTAGGCCATAGTAAGCCTTTCAGCTCCCACTTGGGTTCCCTGGAATGCCTGTGCCTGGGATGCCCTTGGAGCACAGCTTCTATGACATAGAAAGCCTAGCCACACAAGAAGCCCCGTGGTGGGGGTCCAACTGACCACTGCAGCTAAGGTCCAAGCCAACAGCGAGCATCGACCACCGGCCCCAGAGGGAGGGCACCATATTTGATAGCCAGCCATCTCCACCCTTATCTGACTCCAAACTCCCTCCTTCTAGCAGCAATCCAGGGCCCAAATAAGACTGCCTCTTTGAAGCCAGTCAACCCGCAGAACAGGAGACATAATAAAGTGCTGGCTTACACCTCTAAGCTAGGGGATGGCGTGTTAGGCAATGATAGATGATCAAACCATGAGTTCACCCCCAGCACTGTGGCCTTACTGAGTCTGGCTGGGTCAGCAGGAGCACATTCTGACTCACCAAAGATCTTTTACTGCCATAATGCCCCCTTTCTGTTGGCTCACAGGTAGGAGAATCTTGCTTCTCTTCTAATTCTATTCTGAATTAGAAGTTACTCAGCTAGCTTACTCTGGCCTGCAGCCAGGGGACCCACACAGGGGCTAAACCACAGCAGGAGTGAATCCCCCCAAGGTCATCTAGGACGGCTGGGGCAGCCTTTGGCAGAGTTCATACATTCACTCCATCCTGGAAGCCACTCTCTGGGTTCTCTTTCTTTGGAACACACTGTACCTGAAAAAGGAGGGGGTGAGGCCCCCAGGCCCCAGGCCACGGGCAGGTCAGCCAATCCACTTCCATGACACTATCTCCTCTCACTGACATTTACACATATGGTATTTTGTACAATTTTCTCACCAAAGTTCAAGGACGATGAGTCAAATCCCCAAGAAAGCTCTGGAAATATTGACAGCCAAGTAATACCCAGCCAATGGAATAAATCATCCGCAGTGTTCAAGGAGATGGCTGGCAGCAGAAACCAGAGAACAGATGCTGGGTGTTTGCACATCTCGGAGCATGGAAGAAACACCAGCTTCTCTCCTTCACACACCACTGCCTTGTTTAGGAGCAAACAGTAGGTCTTGAAAGGTGACACTTGTCTCCCCATGGAAGTTTTGACTAATATTTAAAGAGGAGTAGTGATCAGAAAGGATCATGCATAGAGTCTATACCTAAATATTTTTTATTAAAAATTGTTTGTATTAATTTGTCAGAGAGATTGAGAGCACGAGCAGGGGAGAGGCAGAGGGAGAGGAAGAAGTAGGCACCCCACTGAGCAAGGAGCCCAATGTGGGGATCGATCCCAGGACCCTGGGATCAGGACCCGAGCTGAAGGCAGACACTTAACAGAATGAGCCACCCAGGTGCCCCTAGATCTAAATATTTTTGAGTAGGAAATTAATAAAAGTGAAAGGCAGAAGACAAATGTGTCTCACAAGAGATTGCCTACTAAGGACTTAGTCGCTGGTATTATAACAGCATTGCATGGTGACCGCTGGTAGCTACTTGTGGTGGGCTGAGCCCCACGCATTAACTTGTAAAATCACTGTGTTACACACACAAAGTCAATGTAACATTGTGCGTCAATTACACTCAAATACTCTTAAAAAAAATTGGGGCGCCTGGGTGGCTCAGCGGATTAAGGCCTCTGCCTTCAGCTCGGGTCATGATCCCAGGCTCCAATCCCAGCCTCCTGGGATTGAGCCCCACATCTGGCTCTCTGCTCGGCAGGGAGCCTGCTTCCCCCTCTTGCTGCCTGCTTCTCTGCCTACTTGTGATCTCTCTCTCTGTCAAATAAATAAATAAAATCTTAAAAAGAAGATACTACCCAATCATAAAAAAGAGAGTTTCTGCATAAGAAGGAGGCAGGCTTAGAGAAATAGATCTCCATAGTCTTAAAGAAATCACACACACACACACGCTTTGACATGGAAAAGAGGTTTTAGGGTCCATAGCAATGCCCTCAAGGAAAAAAAGAGAAGACAAAAACAGGAGTTTTAGACGATGTCATTAGAAACAAACACACCAAGGACAAGGACGGCTGTGGTTTAGAACGCAGAGACAAGGCAGGTGGGGCGGGGCCCTAACAGGACAGTTCTCATGGTGCGGCTGGGAGGCGGGAGCCAGCCACCCCACAGGCCCACGGGAAGCCTGGCGAGAGAGACAGGCCGGCAACCAGAGAAGTGAGGTGAGGGCTGGAAACGGAAATGGGTCCAAATCTGGCGAGGAGCAGTTAGAGTCTTTCCACCCCTAGAGGGTCAGAGGTAGGGCAGCCGGGCGGAAGGGCTGTCGTGGAAGTACACGGGAACGCCGGGCCCCCACCTGCTCAGAGAATCCTGGAGGTGTCTTCTCTGGGAAATAGTATAGATTTGAAGAAGAGACCTTCGGTTCCTGAAGATCTGAGGATGCTCAGAAGAGACTTGTGACCACCTACCTGTACACAGTGCCCTGCAGCACCGCCCCTTTGTCCGTAAGGCCCGCCCACTAGTGGCTCCTCCCACTGGCCCTTAGGGCTTCCCTCTGGCACTGAGAGTCTCTGAAGACACTGGGGAGGGCCTTCAACTCTAAGGGCAGAGGCCAAACACCCACAAATGGAACTCAGGGGCAGAATTTCAAAAGCACAATAACACGTTCCAAAAGGTAATATATGATCTTGCACTCTAGACATAAGAACAGTTTATGTACCTGAGACCTTTCTTGTTTCTTGAGAAAAGCTTGTCCTAGGAACATCGCCAAAGGCAAGGGAAGCAAGGGCAAAAATGAACTTTTGGGATTTCATCAAAATCAAAAGCTTTTGCACAGCAAAGGAAACAGTTAACAAAACCAAAAGACAACTGACAGAATGGGAGAAGATATTTGCAAACGACATATCAGATAAAGGACTAGTGTCCAAAATCTATAAAGAACTTAACAAACTCAACACCCAAAGAACAAATAATCCAATCAAGAAATGGGCAGAGGACATGAACAGACGTTTCTGCCAAGAAGACATCCAGATGGCCAACAGACACATGAAAAAGTGCTCCATATCACTCGGCATCAGGGAAATACAAATCAAAACCACAATGAGATATCACCTCACACCAGTCAGAATGGCTAAAATCAACAAGTCAGGAAATGACAGATGCTGGCGAGGATGTGGAGAAAGGGGAACCCTCCTACACTGTTGGTGGGAATGCAAGCTGGTGCAACCACTCTGGAAAACAGCATGGAGATTCCTCAAAATGTTGAAAATAGAACTGCCCTATGACCCAGCAATTGCACTACTGGGAATTTACCCTAAAGATACAAACGTAGTGATCCGAAGGGGCACGTGCACCCGAATGTTTATAGCAGCAATGTCCACAATAGCCCAACTATGGAAAGAACCTAGATGTCCATCAACAGATGAATGGATCAAGAAGATGTGGTATATATACACAATGGAATACTATGCAGCCATCAAAAGAAACGAAATCTTGCCATTTGCGACAACATGGATGGAACTAGAGCGTATCATGCTTAGCGAAATAAGTCAAGCGGAGAAAGACAACTATCATATGATCTCCCTGATATAAGGGAGTTGTGATGCAACATGGGGGCTTAAGTGGGTAGGAGAAGAATCCATGAAACAAGATGGGATAGGGAGGGAGACAAACCATAAGTGACTCTTAATCTCACGAAACAAACTGTGGGTTGCTGGGGGGAGGGGGGTTGGGAGAAGGGGGGAAGGTTATGGACATTGGGGAGGGTATGTGCTTTTGGGTAAATTGGAAGGGGAGATGAACCATGAGAGACTATGGACTCTGAAAAAGAGTCTGAGGGGTTTGAAGTGGCGGGGGGGTGGGAGGTTGGGGTAGCAGGTGGTGGGTATTATAGAGGGCACAGCTTGCATGGAGCACTGGATGTGGTGAAAAAATAATGAATACTGTTTTTCTGAAAATAAATAAATTGGAAAAAAAAAAAAAAGAACAGTTTATGTTAGGAGGAAGAAAATGGCCCTTAGAAAACAAGGTAAGAAGAGAGAGAAATTTAAAAATATGAGAGTTTAAATGAAACACGCATGAAAGACTTGAAAGATGAAATTGAGAAGATCCTCAATTTTAAGAAGGAAGACAAGAGAGAAAAGATAATAAAATCAGAGAATTAAATCAGAGGGTGCAACGCCACACTGCTGGGAATTTAAAAAGGGAAAACAGATGATTAGAAATTACTTTTCCAAAATAAAAGAAATGAAGGTCATGATTTTTGCCATGTAATCAATGAAAAGAATCTCTCAAAGCACCTGATCATGACATTTCAGAACCCCAGAGTTATAGAGAACATCCGAATTAGTTTCAGAGAAAGAGAATGAGGAAAAGGTACCCTAATGATCTCAATAGCAACATGGGGGACTAGAAGATAATGGAGGGGTGTCTTCAAATTTCTAAGTGTTTCCAAACCAGAATATAGTTCAGCCAGATCACAAATATTAGAAGGAAACAGTTCAAACAATTGTAGTTCAAATCTGTCCCCATTTGGCGGTGGGGGTGGGGGTGGGGGTAGTTACTGGAAGATATGTTCCACTACAGTGAAGGAGCAAACCAAGAAAAGGACTAGGGAGGCAGGGACTCTACAGCATGAAAGAATACAACCTGTACTATAAATATTGTAGATAGATAGATAGATAGAGATAGAGGGGTAGAATTATCAAGACCAAACTTAATCCAGACTACTTACTGAACTCCAAAGGTACAGAGGGATTCACATGCTTATTCAGGCAGAAAATCCACATTACATACGAGGGAAAAGATTGGGCTGGGCTCAGATTCCAATATTCAATGCCAGAAGTCAGGGAAGCAATATTTTTAAGGTTCTGAATTGGAAAAGTGTCACCCAGGAGTTTCCCCCTAGCCAGGTTACACATAAAGTAAAAAGACAAAAAAGGCAGATGTTGTCAAGTAGTCAATAATTCAGGAAACCCATGAGCCTTTCTTGGGGAAAGAAAAAGGATGACATTTAGCCAAGCAAGGGATAAATCACAACAATTTCTTATAAAAACAGAAAGCAGTGGTTAAAAATGGATGGTGAGCTCTGAACCCATTTAAATAAAAAAGACTAAAAAACTGAGAAATGGTCATTAAAGAATGCAATGTAAATATTCTAAACCTTAAAAATGGAAAATAAATAATATTGCTTTTAAAAAATCAAGACATATTTTAAAAATGGCGCAAGGCCCCAGGTGTGCCCCTGTCCCCATATTCCCATGCAAGGAACCAATAGAAAATGTTGAAATAGTTGAAATGGTCAAACATAAGAGCTTAAATAATCTAGTCCACTTCAAATTTGAGCGGAAGCTTCTAGAAGTGAATCTCTCTCATGAAGAAACATTAATCTGGATTTCAAAATTCCTACCCCTTTCTTCTCTTTAAGTTCCATGAAGACGGTTACAATTTTTTTAACATAGTAAATAAGATCCCATCCTATAAAATATTGCATCTATTTTTGTACTTTCACCTGTTTGTACAGAGAGGACTGGTGTGATCGTCACGAAGGAAATGTCTAGTTCTGAATGATAAGAGTTGAAAGAATTTGGTTTTGGTTTTGCCTTGTGCTTTTTGGATTGCTTGCTGTGATTTTTTTTTTCAATAAACAAAAAGTTATGTCAGGTCCACAAAACAAAACCCAAAAGGAAATATTTACTGACCAGTAGTTCTTTTGTGTATGACCCTGGCCACACGTAAACATCGTGGAAAGAAGAGAAGGTACCTGGAGTCCGTCTGTGCGGTCTGGTTAGAGACAGAGTTGGTGGTGGTGACAGGGATTGGATCAGTATAAAGAGATAATAGATGAGAAATAGTATGGACACATGATCCACACACAGACATCAGTAGCCCAATGGATGTAGAAATACCTTACAGCAATGCTGTACCCAAAACACCTTACTTTTGCAACTGAGTTTATCATAAATTTGCTCCATAAGGAAAATAAAAGCAAAAAGATTTTCTGGATATTACCATATTGTCTAACTCGGGTAGAGAGAAATACCCTTGCACGGGTGCTGGGGTTTGTGAAGCTACTCCTCTCTGTCCTTCATTCCTAAACCCCATTTGAGTAAGTGTTATGCTGAGATTCAACCTGGATATACTGGATAGTTTTGATAGAGATTTTGTAAAGATTGTAAGATCGGCAAATCGGAGGAGGAATGACCATTTTCTTTTAAGCTAAGTTACACATGTGTAAAGCCATGTTTTTCAGACCGAGGGACCTTGACAACAGATCACCACCCTTCACCTAGGAGAGAAAGACAGACCCGGGGCTGAAGGGCTGCCGGCAGGTGCTGCAGAGGCCGCCTCTGCTTTGTTCCCAGCCACACACGAAGCTGTTCTTGACCTTGCCTCAGAAGGCAGAGAGCATGGCTTCCTCGGACCCCTAGTGGCCACCCAGGCCAGCCCAGCTTCCCTGTGGGAGGGCACCGTGCAAGGGCATGAGTACCGAAGGGCAAGGGCATGGCGACGCCCCTGGGAGGCTGCGTTCCCACCGTGAAAAGCAGAACTTCTCCAGGAGCTCTGAGAGTGGCGGGGAGAACTGATTGGAGAAAAGCCGTGCAGTGGCGCAGGCTCCTGTAAGAAGCCGTGGTGCTTGGCCATTGTTGTTCATACGAGGACATTTGTACCCCAAAGCCAGAGAGGATTGGGGGTGGTCAGTCACCCCCAAGGTGAAGGCGTGTCATTCATCGCCAGGCTCTCTGCACGGAGCACGTGGCCCTGAACACGGGAAGTATTTCTAGGGCGTTTGTGGAATGAACGGCTGGGTGAGTTCAAGGAAGCCTTTCTGGACAACATCTGACAAGGACTCTTGGGAGGAATGGGGCTGGAGTGGGGTGGGTTGGGGAGGAAGGCACACAGCCTGCCCCAAAGCTCCCAGCCTGATGGGAGCAAGAATGGGGAACCTCCAGGAGCTGCCTCACCAACACCCGTGCTCTGCCGGCCACCGGGGAAGCCAAAGCCAAACGCTACTGCTCGCCCACTTCCAGGCCCTTGCCATTGCCCTCGCCGCTGACCTTGCTAACCCGGATGGTGAGGAGATGGGGACAAGACTATACCCCGGGGTAAAATCTGTGGTGAACTGTGGTACCCACGCAATGCAGATGTATGAGGCCTGGCTCCTAGGTTCCAGCCGAGTTCCTGCACAGCCAGCCTGTGAGGGGCTGCTAAGGGGCAGCCCTTAGCAGATAACCAGTCACCAGAGAGGGGCAGTCCTGGAGCACTCCCAGCAGGAAGGAGATGAGCATCAAAACGAGTCTCTGTACCTCCTATTGAGGACAAGAAAGCTCAATATTATATTCTAAAAGCTACCTAAATAGCAGAGTAAAGCGTGAAGTGGCTTCAGGGACATCAAGCTCTATATTTGGCCATTGTTCATTTCCCAGCCCTCTGGGCATCTGGAGCTGTGCCCTTGGCTTGCATTGTGCCACCCGCAACACACATCCTGATCCGGCACCCTGAGCATCCGCACCTGCAATCCACCTCCCGCCACAGACGGAGTCAGTAGAAGACGTTGCTTCCCCTTCAAGGAGCAGGGACTAATTCTGAGTCTAGCAGAGACAGATCAGTGATTTGTGCAAGAGCATGGCCAGTGGGGGCTGGAGACAGAACTGTGGTGCCTCCCCGAACCTGCAGAAATTTCCCTCCTGCTGGCTTCCTAGGAGATCTGTGTGGAGATCTGTGTGCTCCTGGGAGAGCTGGGGAAGCTCCCCTACACACCCACCTTTCCACGCTCACAGTCTCCTAGATGTAGAGACGTGCTGTGCCTCCTGGCTCCCCACAGCCCAGCCGGTTTCAATAAAGTCATCAGTTTGAACCCAGAGAAGCTGGGTCACAGGTCTGGCTTCTCTTTCCCTGGTGAAGGGGTAGGAACAAAACAGCCCCCAAAGGAGCCAAAGAAAAGTCCAGTCCTAGCCGGGAGGCATGAGTGTGCAGACGAGCAGGTGCCTTCTTGTGCCACCTCTGGGGCCTCTGTCTTGCTCTGCAGAGATGATGGATGTGATAGACTTTCTCCAGGGAAGTCTCTCGAGAAAAGCAATCCCCTCCCCTGTGCTCCCCAGCCTCACACCTGCAACCCCAATTCAGCCAAGCTCAGAGGTCACACAGTGCCTCACACTCCCAGGGTGTGCTGGGCTGAGTCCTGGAGGGGCCAGACCTTGGGTGACCTCAGGGCCATTCCACCTACAGCTGTGCTCTGGGCCCCATTCCCAGAAGCTCAAGTGCCACCTCACCAGCATGGGCCTCTGTGACCTAGGGTTCCAGGAACCCTGAGTTCCCGGGGTCTAAACACTGATATTCTGGCCCTGCATCCAAGCTGGATGGCGGCCTGGTCCCAGCAGCCAGGGCAGATCCAAACTGCATGGGACCTGGAGCTTACATATTTTGGAAGAGTCTTCCTTAAGCAAAATTGGAATACTGGGGCGCTTGCGTGGCTCCGTCATTAAGCGTCTGCCTTCAGCTCAGGTCATGACCGCAGGGTCCTGGGATGGAATCCCTGCATCAGGCTCCCTGCTCTGCAGAGATCCTGCTTCTCCCTCTCCCACTCCCCCTGCTGTGTTCCCCCTCTCGCTCTATCTCTCTCTGTCAAAAAAATAAATAAAATACTTTTTAAAAATTGGAACACAAAATTAGGTTTGAAGTGCCTCTTTAGAAGGAGAAAGAAACCATAGATAGCATTCTGAAAATGTTGAAAGCTGGCAAATACATAAATACCACAAAATGCAGGAAAATACTTTTAATTAACTTACTCTCTATTGTAATTTTATAATACTTAACTTTCTAAAGGCTCTTGGGTTTCATATTCCTTGATCTTTTTCCTAGGTGACAATGGTTTCATAAGGTCATCTTTCAATAAAGAGGATGGTTCAGCTTTTCTTTTCCATGATTGAATGAAATTTGTCTTCTAATGTCGATAACTTTGGGGAGTTTCTTTTATGTTAATAGCTCATTATTGGTATTACAGTGGCCTTGATTTTTTGTCAGATTTGGGGAAACCTCTATGATGTTTCCTCTACATGTTAACTATAAGATTTCAGAACAATTCCAATGTTCATAAATGCCATTTAAAAATAGTAAACTCATAACTAGTTTGTAACTGCCGTTCGCACTGTAATGGTATGTGACAAATCCTGTCGAAGATGTCATTGTTTTGATAAGTCAGCAAGAAACCCTCATCCCTCTCCCGTGTGTGAACATGCTCCCTGCCTCTTCATTCATGGCTGCTTCTCTGCTAACTTCTCCCCCTGCTTCCCTCGTGCCCGGGAAGGTGTTGGCGTCCAGAGCTTCCCCAACCCACTTTGTGCACACAAATCCCCAGCTCAGAGCTTGGTTTCTAGAGAACGAACCTATCCTGGGCTGAATATGTCCCCCCAAATTGATGTCCAACCAGAGCCTCAGAATGGGCCTTATTTGGAAATAGGGTCTTTGCAGATGTGATTGGTTAAGATCAGTCCACACTGCATGGTGGGGGAGCGGGGGAAGGGGCGGTCCCTAACCACATGACAGATGTCCTTACCTTCAAGAAGAGGGGAGGAGATAGGTCCAGAGATATGAAAGCCACAGGATGGAGGCAGAAACCAAAAGGCAGCCACAAGCTAAAGAACACCAGAGATCTCCAGGAGCCACAGAAGTTAAGAAGGAGCAACAGAGAATTCTCCCCGAGAGCCTTCAGAAAAGGGTGACATTGCTGACTGCTCGATCCAGGGCTTCTGGGCTCTAGAACGGGAAGGATTAAATTCCCATTGTTTGGAGCATCCGCTTTGTCCCAGCAGCCGCAGGAACTGTCCTGGCCACTCATTCCTCACATGCGGTGGGGAAGAGAGGCCAAAAGTAAAGGACTGTCCTACCCGATTATATTTGAAATATCTTACCAACACTTACATGAACCCCTGGCTTGGCCCCTTTCCCAGTCCCAAAAGACCCTGAGATGTAAGCTGCTTCCAGAACCAAGCCTCAGCTCCTCTGCTGGGGAGCCAAGGGCCTGTCTCCAAGCAGCATCTGTGGAAAGTGGGGTGCACAGGTTGGACCCTGGGGTGGTCAGACCTCACATGACATCTTTCGAGGGTAGCCCTCCACACACACAGACGTTCAGGGTACGTGAGTGAGTGAGCAAATGAAGGGACGGTTCACATGAAGAGTGTTGCTCCTGTCCTAAGTAGCCGGGAGTCTGCAAGAGCAGAGCCAGACCAACGCCCGCAAGTGCCCATGATGAAAAGCTCCCAGAGCTCAGGGACAGAAGGGCAAGCATGGCAAGCAGATGCTGGATGCTTTGTAGAAAAAAGTGGCAGAAGACAGGGACCTCAAAAGATCATAAAGGTTTTTGTCTTTGTTTTAGAGAGGGAAGCGGGGAGGGAGAAGAGAGAGGAACAAAGAATCTTAAGCAGTCTCCATGCTTAGCACGGAGCCCAACTTGGGACTCGATCTCACGACCCCGAAATCCTGACCTGAGCTGAAACCAAGACTCAGATGGTCAACATCCTGAGCCACCCAGGTGCCCCAAAAGATCATAAAGGTTTAACCAAAGGTGTTGAGACCTTTCTTCCAGCCTGACCCACAGCAGGTGTTTCCACCCTTCAGAAGCCCCGTCACTCTGCGGGAGCCTGCAGCCCCTTTTCGGACATTGGGCTTCACAGCGGACTTCCCGTACCATCGACCTTGAGAGGTCCGGCACGAGGCTCAGTGTCAACCCGACTCTCTCTGCACAGGTCTTTCAGGTGTGGTAAGTGTGTACAAGGCCCAAGACACAGGATGTTTCTACCTGTGAGCTGGAGGGAAGAAATTAAAGCCAACCTGAAGGAAAGAGAGCATTCAATCATTTCATCATAAATCCTGGATCTTCCACAGTTAGGAGCCTGGCGTGCACCAGCCCTTCTTTTCACAGCAGAGGGAAAGGAACCCCAGGGGAGCAGTGGCCTGGCTACAGTCACAGTCACTCTGGTCCAAGCCCCCACATGAAGCCACCACCTTCCCGCCACCCCAGGCTGCCCTGTGTCACTAAATCGTGGCTCTCACTGCTCGTGATTCACCAGGGGAGAAATAATCCAGTTTGAGCCTAATTACTTTGTGTGAACTAGCTTGAAAGGTGACATTACAGCTGATCTCCATGATCAAGCAATGTGGCAGCTGAATCCAAACAAGAACCTGTGGGGGAAAGGAAAAAAAAAGACAGAAAATCAATTATTTCAAACCAGTGTCTTTGAACTCTCCTCACTGAAAGCAATTGTTCAGACACCATGAAAACACAATTTGAATGCTATATTCATTTCGCCAATTGAGCCGAAACCTAAATATTTTCATCAAACTGGGCACTTATTTGACCAAACTCATTGCCTTTACTTTGTTTTGATATCAGGAAGGTTTGGCTTCACTGTGGGGTCAGGACAAGGGGAGGCAGGGGTCGATATGGGGTAAAACCTAATATCCACACACCCAGGTCCAGAAGGGCTTAACTTCTGAAAGCAGCTGACACCAAGGGAGGCCACAGACCCGGACAACCCTTGTAAGGCATATTAAGAAGTTGTTTGGGTGGGACACCAGAAAGAGAGGAAATTCACAAACCATGGTCTCCCCGCACCAGGTCTTTGACGGTATCTTTTGTCTGGTGAGGCCAGCTTCCCTAGAGCTCCGTGTCCATCACTGGCATAGCATCTGCCTTTTTTCTTGTGAGAAGTGATGCTTAGCGAAGAGAGGTTGATAGAGAGGAAATACAGAGCCATTGGTGAGAAGAGGATAGGATCAGGGGGACAGACATGATCCTTTATCTGGATTACAGGGGCTCATGTTTCCAGGTTCCTTGTGAGCAACCAACCAAACTGTTCTTTACTTGCAGAGCAACGAATTAACCTCTTTTCATCTAGGCTTTCATGCATGTGATCAGATCTAAAGTGGAAAAATGGGCTCTTGAGACTTACCTGAAAGATGAGAATTGTTGCTGCTTCTAGGGCTGGTCAAATTATAAAGCTTCCAATCAGAAGAATGAAAAGAAATTCTCCCACAATGGCTAGATATACCCTTGTGTTTGGTGAAATCTGCCTTCTCACGAAGAGGCAGGCCAGACATCGAATGAAACAGATATTGAAAAAAAAAGTCACATATCAAAGGGCAATCATGTAAAGAGGCTTAAAATAATTAAGAGGTTTTTTTTTTTTTTTAAACTGTATTATGTCTAAAATACAGAGCAGCTACATTAACACAGGGAGCACAAAGGCCAGGAAAATCTTGTATAAGGCAGGAAATCCATTTTTAACACAGCTTCATTCTTGAGTTCATTGTAGGGTCCCAAGGGAGGACTTGAGGGATATGGTTTCCGGATTATAAAGCCCACGGATAATTGAATTTTGCTGCTTTCTTTCTGTTACTGTCAGAAGCCTGAAGCCAAGAGCACAGAGACCAACTCTTCCATCTGCCTGCAACAGTCAGGGTTTTAAAACTCAAAGTCCCAGGTGCAAGGTGACCTCCAGACCCAAGCAAATTGACTTGTTTGGTCTCCGGATCTCTTTAGATAATTTCAGTATTATTTATCGTGGTTCCCTACCTTTCCTTTGTTAGGCTGATTGTTAAACTCTTTCTCAGTGAGGGGCACCTGGGTGGCTCAGTCAGCTAAGCAAACAACTCTTGATTCTGGCTCAGGTCACGATCTCAGGGTCTGTGAGATGAACCACCACATCGGGCTCTGTTCTGGGCATGGAGCCTCTTGAAATTCTCTCTCTCCCTCTTCCTCTGCTCCTCCCCGGCCTCTCCCTTCCTCTCTAAAAAAGACAAACAAAACAAAACAACTCCTTCCCAGTGATATGCAAGGGTAAACACATAAATCCAATGGGAAAAAATGGGCATAGTCTTAAATTACTCCAATTGCTTGTATCGAAGTATAATTTACTTCCTAGTGGAAACTGTGATCATAATGAAACTCTGCCACAGACCTTATCATATCCTCTCCCAGGAAAATCAATGAGGTTTTCTTGCACCATATCCGAGGGAAGCTCTTAGCCTGCATTATTTATATATACAAAGTGTTCTTATGTTTTGGAGGAAGTAGGGTATGGCTCAAGGTCGTTTTTTTCCTAAAACAATAACCACCCAGTAAGTGAGGAATTGGGTAAGAAAAATGGTACTGTGACTCCGTTTCCCCATCTCCAAAACAGAAGCAGTGATAGTATCTACTTCATAAAATGGTTCTGAAAGTTAAATGCAGCAATATTTGTAAACAACTTGAAACAGCACCCCACACACAGGAAGGGCTATATGAGGGTTTGTAAAGTAAATTAATTAATCAGAACTGCACTTGGTTAAATTTTGTTACTGTTGCCATTCAGACAAACGTGGATGGCTATAGATATAGATGTATACACGTAGATACACAATGTATGTACATACCTGCAGACACACACAGAAAACCTGTGTAAGGAATAAATACAAGAAGATTTGAGCAGGGGTGCCCGGGTGGCTCACTTGTTAGTTAAGCACCTGCCTTCAGCTCAGGTTATGAGCCTGGGATCCAAGGATCCTGGGACTGAGCCCCACATCGGGCTCCCCGTTCAACAGGAAGTCTGCTTTTCTGTCTGCCCCTACCCACTGCTCATGCTCGCTCTCTGTCCTTGTCTCTCTCTCAAATAAATGAGGATGCAAGAGACCACTGGACTCTCGAGTCAGTCTTTTAATGGCTTGTACTGACCCCTGGAGTTTGCAGCTTTGCCACAAAGGAATGCTATCAGCCAGTGCCTGGTATCAGCCTCCAGCGTCCTGGGAGGACGAGAATGGGGCCTCGGAGCTGGCAATCCCACTTATTCTGAAGAAGCGCTAGCTGTCAGGACCTGGAGGCCGCACCTATGGACCTGTGTCCAGGGAAGAGATCCTGGAGGTTCCCTGGATTCCAGAGGACAAAAGGCAAATGTCCAAGTCCCAGCCAGGGACCCAGCCGTGCACCTTGGGAGTGTAGAAACAAACCAGGACATGCCTGAGGACTGTGGAGACAAGTCAGATTTGCAGGAGCACATATTGGGCTAAAGAAACCATTTTATTTGAGTTAATTTCATTTATTTATTTTATTTTATTTTATTTACTCTTTAATATGACTATTAGAAGACTGAAAATCACATATGTGACTCATACTATGTTTTTAATTAGATAGTGCTAGTCAAGATTGTTTTTCTTTATCAGGCTGAAGAGGGCAGCAACGTTAAGAACATTCTATAAAATATAGAAAATGTCAGTGTTTGCACCCTGGGAGGGAGGCCTATGGAATTCAAACTCACAACACATGCCTTATTCAGCTCATCTGACAAAGCCTGTCTGGAGGGACTTGACTTCTGAGAGCAGATGGCACAAAACGAGGCCGGAGACATGGACGACCCTTGTAAAGCATATTAAGAAGCCAAATTTTCTTCCACGTGCAGGGAGAGATTACCAAAAGGCTTTAAGGAATAACAAGGTGTGTCACTAACATTTCTAGAAAACTGTTTTTGCTGGTGTGCTGGGACAGTGTGTGACATCAGCTCTTTGGGGAAAAGAAAAAGTCAAGAGAGAAGAAAAATCCCTAATGCGTTCGCCTTGGTCCAGTCCCTTGATGAACTCCTCCCACCACGGCTGCCGCCGCCACCAAGGGAAAGTTACTGATGGTGAATTTGCGGAGAAGTCAGTGCTGACAATCAGCTCTCAGAAAGGAGAATTACCTACTGCTGTGCACCCCCGCCTGGACCAGGAGTGGGGTGGGTGGATGGGGTCTGGAGACGCTGTCCACGGAACTGGCTGGTGGTCTGGGCGTGGGAAAGTGTCTCACCGAGATTAAATCCTTTGGTCTCTGCCGCCACTGGGACTGGACGCTGTTTCGTAGATGGGGCTGGGGGAGGGGGTGGAGGTGGAAACTCCAGGTTTCTCTGACAGACACTGGAAGTTTGAAATGTGGAAGTGAGAGGCACCAAGTAGGCAGCTGGGTGTGAAAGACAACTCAGAACACAGGTCGTTGGCCTGGGGCTCAAGATTCAGGGATGCTCAGAAAAAAGCTCTCTTCATTACATGCAGGAAAGGAGGGGCTCCTAGTAGGGAAAAGAGATGAAAAGCCCTTTGGCTTGGGGAGCAGGGGTGAGCAGGGTTGAGCAGAGGTGAGGGGGCAGGGAGCGCCGCAAGGGGCTGGCATCCTCCTGCAGACTTCTGCCCTTCTGGTGGGGACAGTGGAGCCTTCTTTCTTGCTAAGATGGGCCCCAGGGGATTCCCTGCGCTCAGCCGTCCCCAACCAGCCGCCCCAGGCAAGCACGGCTCCTTCTCATTGTGGAAAAGCAATCACTCCCCCAGGCGACCCTAAAACCAGAGGCTTGGCTCAAGCATGCAGACAGGGGGACACTTCAGCCCCGGGGAAGGCCAAGCTCAGTCCAGAAGGAAAAATTAAGATTCCTGGGCAGAGGACCAGCATGGATCAGACCTGAGATGTTCGCTCTTGCCACCCTCCCAGGATTGACACCAGCTGTTTCTTTCTTGTCCTTTGAGGGGCCAGATGTTTTCCTTGGGAAATTAGAAATTTGAAACGTGAAACTGAAAGAAATCTTTGCCTCTCCATAAACTTTCTGGCTCCTGTGGTCGTGTACTGGCCAAACCATACCCCCAGCTCTGCCTCCCCAGCCAATTTGGAAATGTCAATGTTCTGTTCACGTCCTTGTCTTTCCCCCTAATTGGCCCCTCCCCCCCATTGCTCCCTCTCGCTGAATTAAGCTGAATCCTCCCAAGTGGCCCAGGCATATTCCTCCTGCGGTCCTCATGGGGATTTGTATGAGCCCCACGTAAAGACGAGGAAATCGAGACCTGGAGAGGTTGAGTTCCCTGACAGGTGCAGCTGGGATTTGACCCCAGCCGAGCGGCCCCAGGGTCTCTGGGGGAATCACCACGCTATCACACTATCCCATCTGTTGACAGACAGGACTTAGCCTCACTCCTTTTCCTTTGTGGGCTTTCAAGCTCCTTGAAGTGTGTGACTACTTCCTACCTTCTTCCATTTCACCACATCCTTACCAAGGCCATCCCAAGTAGGAATCCCCATTGGAAAGTTGAGGCTCAGAGGGGTTTAGTAACTTTTCCGAGAACACGCAGCTCTTTTCCCTTTAATTCTGAAGCCCGTCCTTTAAACCACAGCAGCAGAAACAGACTTTACCTCATCCATCTGGAGAGCAGAACAAGAACGTAGGAGCAGAAGGAAACGTAGAGCAAATGGCATTCCTGTAAACAATAGTTGGGAAAGAAGAAAACAGCCACAACTTAGAAGCCAAAGATTTGGGTTTGAATTTCTACTCCACTGGCTCAAGGATCTAGGGCAAACTGTTTGATGCTTTTGGACTCCCTTTCCCCTCATTGTAAATGTCCTTCCTGCCCCTCGGGACTGTTGGACATTAAAGAAACACTGAAGAAACCTACATGACTGTAGGGCCTAACATTGCTGTCACCGTAGACTGTAGTGGCCTATCATGGCTGTCGCGGTCCTTCTCGTCAGGGGCAGGAAGATAGATGCCTGATCTGTGAGGCCCTTCAGTGACTCTTTCTCTCTCTGGTGAAACTTGCTTCTGTCTCTCCTGCAGGCTGGCACTCAGCCTCATCACCCTGACAGGGAAGCCTGAGCTCAGAAGTCTGTCATGGAGTCGTATCTGTGGGCTCGGTCTGGGCCCGACCCCCTGCAGATAGCCTCACACCCCACAGCTGTGTCTCCGAGGGGCCACCTTAGGAAAGAAGGTCATCAGGGTCCAATGTATCCTGAAGATACTGAGGTACACGATTTGTAACGATTTTCTTCTCCAGAACTCCTCCAAAGTTTTAATTTGCTAGCGTGCGGAGAGAGGTTCCCGAAAACACTACATTGACTTTCTTATGCCTTGAGCTACTTCCTTAGAACTGTTTTTTTTTCAAGGAGCATCTGAGGAGAACATGGCCTAAGACACACGCTGGGAGACGCTACAGGCTGGAAGGCTTGTGGAAACAAGTGGTCGAGAACGGAAAAGTGTCAGGTGGCTCATACCTTCTCCAGGATGCTACTGAGACCATCCCCTCCTCTCTGGGGTGAGGAGGGGTTTATCATGAAGAAGGTCTCTCTCTCTCTCTCTGTCTGTCTCTCTTTCGCTCTCTCTCTAGTTCGTGGATCATCATCACTTGCTCGAGCAGCGGAGAGGCCCATCGGCACAGGCAGCGTTTGGGTGGAGCATTTTCTGAAGCGCAGGCTCACGGACCTCCCGGAGGAGGGTCCATGCTTCCTGATGCCCGCCAGCGCCAGCGCCGTGGGGTGCTTCCTATGTAACCCAGCCCCGTGCTCTCTACTGGGAAGAGGGGATTTTTGTCAGAAACCTTCAAAATGTTTCCGGGTTGCTAACATGGGAAACCTTCCTCTAATCCAGTAATCCAGCCTGAAAGGAGAAAGAGAAAGAGCCAAGGACTTTTTCCATTTCGGCAACTTTGTGACTCTCAGGAGAAAGAATAAGCCCAGCGAGGTCTGACAAAGAAAACAGGTGTCTTGGGACCCTGGATACTATGTCCCCTGTATCAGGCATACACGAGACTCAAGGGATCAGAGAGAAGGAGCCAAGTGAAAGGCAGTCAGAGGACCTGGCTCCAGAGCTGCAGAATCTGCTCCACCTGCACCTGCACCTGCACCTGTACCTGTGCCTGCACCTGCACCTACACCTATACCTGCACCTGTGCCTGTGTCTGCATTTGTACCTGAGCCTGGACCTATACCTGCACCTGTTCCCGCACCTAGAGCTGTGCCTGTGCCTGTACCTGCACCTATCTATGCCTGTATACCACAGGCACCTATCACCTGTGCCTGTTCCTATGCCTGTACCTGCACCTGTACCTACACCTGTACTTGCACCTGTACCTCTACCTGCACCTGTACTTGTGCCTGTACCTCCACAGGTGGGAGGCAGTCTGGCGGCTACAGTTTTCATGTCACAGGTCACCCGGGTTGATTCGTGGATGCGTCATCCGCACTGGGTCCAAAACAGTGCTCAGCTGCACTTTGAAAGAATGATCCAGGGCAGCAGGGTCCAGCAGAACTTTACAGGAGGACAGAAATGCTTTATTTTGTGTGCCCAGTATGGCAGTCACTAGACATATGGGGCTATCAAGTATCTGAGATGTAACCGGTGTGACCAAAGAAATGAATTTTACGTTTATGTCATTTTAATTTATTTGAATTTTGGTAGCTCCATGTGGGTGTTATATAAGGCAGTAGGGTCTGGAGCTATATTGCTGATGGTCCAATGTCAGTAAGTGTTTAGAAGGCAGGTCAGAGAGAGAACATATTCTCAAGTTTTCTTGGTTCCCGACAAGGGACATTAGCCCAACCCTGGGTGGGGCAACTGCAGACGTTTGAGGACATTATCGGTTTGTCACAATGCTTGGGGGACGCAACTAACATTTAGAGGGCAAGAGCCAGGGAAGCTAAATGACCTGTGATGAGGGGAGCAGGTCCCTAGAAAGAATTGCCCTGACTAAATGCTATTAACACCCCCTTACTCCTCCCCTCTCCCCACTCCCCCATCCAACCACTCCTCTGCAGGAAGTAGCTCAGGACAGAGCCTTCAGAAAAGTCCAGGCTGGTTCACATTCACTACTTAATTTTATGCCATAACTTGGTGCTAAGAGAGTAACAACAGGTAAATATTGCGTACAGAGCATGATCAAGTTTACGCTCATGATTCAGAGAGACAGACACATAGCTGCACGTTTTTATCTGATTGGTGACTTTGAATCCTGTTCATCCATGCTATCCTTTGCAGCCTGTCTGATTAGTAACTTTGGAGTCCCTCTGTGTCAAGCATGGGGCGCTTTCTGCCCGAGACCCAGGCACCCTGCCCCTGAAGGCTCCTTCCAGCCGAGTTCCAGGCTTGCTCTGTGGCGCCACCTGGTGGCCGGAAGATTCTTAACACTGGAGCCCTGAAGAAAATGTACTGATAAACTTAGATCATCAGGCCCCCAAAAGGGAGGAGAGAAATATGCGACAAATAAAGTTTCCTTTCCAGAAATGTTTTCTGGTGGGAAACAGCATGAGGTGTGTCTTCAGAGCTCTGTCCCAAGGTGGGATCTGGAGAGGATCTAAGACCCGGGGTTCCATGGGAGCGCTAAGCCTGTGTCAGGCTTTCCATGGTTCATACCTCGACTCCGGCTCGCCCCTAGATCCCAGAAAAGCTGTGGCTTGCTCTGACTTGGTTCCACGGACTTCCTGCCTTCCAAGTGGGCAGGCAGCTTCCCTCAGCCTTGGTCTGAGGTCTCCTCCACTCTGCTTCTCCACCCATTCTCCAAGATCCCCACTGGGTACCCTCAGGTCTCCTTCCAGATGGACTGGCCATGCCCTCTCCCTGCCCTGCTTCCCTCCTTGCATCTCTAAGGAATGAGGCCTCTGGCTCCTGTGTCGGTTTGGGGACATTTCCAGAGGTGTGCCCTGGAAAGCGAAAGAGAAACAAATCATAAACATCAAGAAACCCGCGGATACAGGCAGGCTAAAATCACAGCTGGGGAGGGAAGCACCCAAGGATCGGTTGGTAAACACAAGAATCCCATTTTCAACAGCCTTTCCCCGGCATTTCTGTTGGCTTTGCTACTGTACGACTGAAAAAGTCTGGGTTTCCTTAAACCTCCCTGTCTCTCCCCTCACCCCCAGGGGTGTCTCTTAGCTTAATCATTCAAGGAAGCTGGATCATGAGAAGGGATTAATATTAGTGTTAAGAAGCGCTATCTGTGTTTATTTAGTCTGCAGCAAAGAGCCTAGAAGGCCTGGCCCACTCTGCTAGTGACCATGAGGACGTCTGGGCTGGATGGATTCATCATCACCCACCTTCCAGAACTAAGATCCCCAGGGACTCTGAGGAACAACTCCAGGATGGAGTAACAGCTGCGGTGGAGTAAAAGGACCCCCCAGATGCTCATCTGCAGGCCAGGAGGGAGAAATGCGGACCCGAGCTGAAGCCCCTGCTTCCCAGGGGCCACATGACTGGGTTTGGCTCAGATACCTTTGGCCTTTGGCAGGTGGCCGGTGAAAAGGCACAGGGTCCATGTTCAGAGGGGCCCACACCTGGGGTTGTTGAGGATGTCTCAATAATCTTGTCTGTGGGTCTGTGTTTTCTAAGAAACATCTGATGGGCCAGTGGAGATGTGCCAGAGCCTTGGAGGCTCGGCTCATGTGGGGGTCCACCTCCCATCTTCACAGGATGGGCTCAAAACAGCCAGCTCCCTGCCCACCAGCCATGGCTGCCTGGACTGCAATGGTGACCTATCTGGGAGCAGGGTCAGGGTCAGGGTCGGGCCCTAATACCTCGCTGCATAGCAGGGCCTCCCAGCCCCCAGGAAGGCCTGCTCCTGACGGACCCATACTGAACAGCAGATGCAAACACTGTGACAGGCAGCCAGAGACCAGAGGAAACAGATCTTTTTTTTTCTTATTTTGAAGATAAGGGCCTGCACTTTCATTTTGCTCCGAGCCCAGAAAATCGTCTGGCACACATAAGTCGTGGAGGTGGACCTTGAGCTAGGAGGCTTCTGTAGAGGTGAGGGTAGGCCGGTTGAAGATGTGCAGAGGAAAACTTTCAGAGACCGAGGAAGCTGTTGAAGGTGTTGGAAAGTGCAACTCGGCTACGAAACCAGTTCCCAAATCTGGGAATGTACCAAAATATGTGGCTACTTCTACACTGCTCTAAACATCACAGTTCAGTTGTTGAGTTCACTTAGCATTTGACTTTGGCCCTGAAGTTAAAATTATTTATCTACCCGATTTGGGAAGGTATCACTCTGCCCAGGGACATTTATAAAGCCTCCTTAACTAAAATCTTTTTCTATCAAATTCCAAGGAACACTGGCCTACACTACAGTTAAAAGAAGGAGCTACTGGGGCACCTGGGTGGCTCAGTGGGTTAAGCCGATGCCTTCAGCTCAGGTCATGATCGAGTCCCGCATCCCGCTCTCTGCTCAGCAGGGAGCCTGCTTCCTCCTCTCTCTCTCTGCCCGCCTCCCTGCCTACTTGTGATCTCTTTCTGTCAAATAAATTAATAAAATCTTAAAAAAAAAAAAAAGAAGGAGCTACTGGCACCAGGATTGAACCTAAGCACACTCAAGGTGAAACACTAGTTGGTTTTGAACAGAAATCCTGTGCAAGCTTCACGCAGTAAGTCACCAGCAATGCTGACTGTTCTCACTGTCAAGGTCTTCAGTGCAGAAACAAGCTGGGGGATGTTCCCAATCTTGAACTGGGAAGCCCAGGTTCTCAAAAGAGCTTGTGAAGGGCTTCAAGAGGAAAGGCAAGGTTTCTGTGTACAAGTCCTAAGGTTTGAACAGTGCGGCTCAGACCACTTTTGTTTCAGATTTTCATTTCTTTCCCAATCACCATCCCTCCAGTGGGTCACCCCTGGGAAATCAAAGCCAAAATGTACCTCAGCTTCAAGCAATAAATCAACTTTATGATTTGGCTCTGATATCTGGAGAAGTTGCAGCCTGACAATCACCCAAGATACCCTGGAAGGCATGATTTCCATGTGCTCACATAGTTCCCGAGCACATCATTATTATTATTATTTTTTTTAAGATTTTTATTTATTTGAGAGAGCAAGCAAGCTAGAACATAGGAGCAGAGGGAGTGGCAGTGGGAGAGGGAGAAGCAGGCTCCCCACTGAACAGAGAGCCCGATTCGGGGCTCGATCCCAGGACCCTGGGATCATGATCTGGGCTGAAGGCAGACACTTAACTGATTGAGCCACCCAGGCGCCCCTTGAGAGCCTATCTTTAAATCTTTTGTGCTTTGGCTTAAGAATATCTAGCAGGGTATGTCCCATCCCTCTAAATTAGGCATGGAGGGAGGGAGAAAACAAAGAGGCCCACAAATTAAAAAATGTTTTCATGAACTTAGTAATAATATTACTTGTTTGGTTTGAAAAGCAGTGGGTAAGTACTGGCTAATACAAATTAAGAGTGACAAAGAACAGGACTGGAAACCAGCCAGTTTCAATAAAAGCAAACTGTAACATTTGTTGAGTGCTTTTGTTCATGTATCTATTAATGCTTATTTAATGCCTACTATGTGCCCAAAACTGTTCTGGAAGACTCACAGGTAAGGAAGAGGATGAAGACTATGCTCTCATGGAGGCCGTATCTTCTTAATGGAGTTCACATTTTATTCACCATTTGTTAACCATAAACTCATAAATACATAGCATAATGGCAAGCATTGAGAAGTTCTAGGAAGGGAAACAGGATGAAGAGAGAGCAATCGGGATAGTGAGAGCAAATCCCACCCTCTGGGATGGAATGAACCCGAATTTGCACCACTTGAGTCAGAAGCCAACTTTGGGGGCAAACCACTGTTTGGAGGTGTGGACACGGTGTTTCAACATGACTGCTGAGGGCCCATCCCACGGCCAAATGGCAGCACAGCTTCCAGAGCGAGGAGGGAGATGTCAGGCTGTCACCCCACTCCATACCCAGGTTCAGAGCCACCGGTCGTGGTCGGAAGGCAAGCAGAGGTCAGCCTCCAAGAGATCACGGAGCAATGCAGGATCCAAATGAAGGTCAGGGAGAGGCAGGTCTGGCAGCATGCTGGATGTGCAGAGCCTGGGAGCAGCAACCCATCAGTCGGTGTAACTGGGAGGCGCCAATGGGCACAGACTTGAGTTCCTAACAAAGGCTTGTCCTCAGGGTGCCTGGGTGGCTCAGTGTGTTAAGCCTCTGCCTTCGGCTCGGGTCATGATCTCGGGGTCCTGGGATCGAGCCCCACATCAGGCTTTCTGCTCAATAGAGAGCCTGCTTCCCCCACCCCCCGCCCACCCAACTGCCTGCCTCTCTGCCTACTTGTGATATCTGTCAAATAAATAAATAAAATCTTTAAAAAAACAAAAAACAAACAAACAAAACAAAAAGGCTTGATCTCAGTTATGAGCGGCCCATGAAGAAAATCAAATGAGGTCTTAGATAAAAGGACTTACACTATAATCTGAAATGTGTAAGCTCCCAACAAAATTTGGCTGTCAAAATTGGAACTATTAACTGAATTTTTCTCTCCCAGAGTTCATGATTTCATTCATCACTGAGAACCTACTATTTGAAAATGACTCAGTTAAGTGCTTTGCACCTGTGACCTCATTTAGTCCTCAAAGCCCCCCGTTAAGTGAGCGCCATGATGCTCCTGCAGCTAAGTGAAGAGACCAGCTTGCCCAAGATCCAGCACAGTCAGCTGGGATCCCGCTGGCAGGTGGGACCAGGACCCCGGCTCGCCTGCGCCACACAATATGGCTTCCTTCAAGTCTGAACAGTAAGGTCCTACGTACTTCTGAAAGATCAACTAATTACACTTTACAGCAAAATGTGCCTTACTCCAGGCTTATATTCTGAAATATAACAAATATAAACTATAAATAAATATATTAAACATTTCTTGAATAATTATTAATAGTCAACTTATGTCCAACCCTGGGACATTCCCTAGTACATGCTCTGGAAGCTAAAACTGATCTCATTCCTGCCCCAGGTGCATCGCAGGGGACCTGAGGGCTCCACGGCTCCCACCCTCAGGGACAGACGAGGGACCATTATGGATCTGAGTGGCAAGGGAAAGGGAACTCAAGAGTCTCCCTCCACAATAACTGGTCCATCCTGGAAGCAAGGCACTTGACTTTCCATCACCACCCTTAATGAAAGATTCTCTTGAAAGATATATATCTCCCATCTCACCAAGTAGCAGATAGCACAGTATTGTAGTAACTGGGTGATCAGTCTCTTTAAAGCTCAGAGTTTAAAGTAACTACTACAGGTACTTAACTGACTCCCAAAGAACAGAGCATATCATTGCAGAGAACCAAACACCATCCTTGTATAACACAGCTGGGATCACATAAATAATTAAGAATGTGTCCTTGGAAAAAAGGAAATAAGCAGAGCAAAATGAGTAACAGTTATAAATCATACTTCTATCGTTTCAGATTTTATTTTCATAATTATCTTGTCATAGAAGCAATAATCTACATTTTCATAGCAACACATTTAAAATTGACTCATCAAAGAACTGGAAAAAATAGGAAGCACAATTCCATACACAAATACCATATTACTCTGCCTATGTACAAATACATTCAATATATTAAATATATTTCTAGATTGACTTCACTTATAACAGAACACTGAGTATTCGATTCTGAGCATATTCATGCAGGATTCCACTTTGGTAAAAGTGATGACATGAGTTCTGGAAAAGTTTTTCCTGCTGTAAACACACATTTCCCACTCCTGACCACACTCTCAGGATCAAGACTTCTGTACATGGAAAAATAAAATGCATGAAGATGGAACAAGGGCTCTTTCCTGGACACCACACAGAATAACCCTGACGTCAAAGAAATAGCCCTAAGTCTTGCTCGTTAGTTCCTAAGTGTAGGCAGGGAGGCGGGAAGAGGCTGCACATGAAAGAAATAGAGCGTTTCATGTTGTTCCGGGTCAGCTGCCCTGCTGGTACAGAATGCACTCAATCACTCCTCATTTTTAATATGTAAAACTTAACACTTTAGTCTATAAACAATAATCTATAAACAAGTGGTCGAAGATACCTTTTAAGCGCTGCCAAATTGGTTTAGACAGATGGCTGCTTAGCTCCCATGAGCATGACCTCGAGACTCCCGAAGTTTCCTACGGGATCTAACAGGCGCAGCAGCAATGGCGGGCTCTCGGAAATGTGAGCACGCCATTCAGTGCACACGTTTACATGCAGCCTCGCTGGGACTGGTCAACGTTTGTCTCCGTACAATTACTGAAAATGAGCTGCTCCCCGCAGAGCTATGCAATAATGCAAGGAATCCAAGCATTAAGTTTGTTAGTGTCTTAAATCAGATCTTCAATAATGACTTTTGCCCAGCGCACCTGCCATAGAGGCAGCCATCCTGGCTGAGCCCTCCTCTCCCTCAGAACCAGCTGGGGCTAAAACCAGGCTTCACGATGGGCCCTGCTGTCTTCAGGGAGCAGCACACTGCGCACCGGCACTGGCAGGCCGGCTCCAGGCAGAGGCAGACGGGCATACGACCGGGGACCACTGTGGAAGGCAGAGCCGCATGAGCGAAAAAGGAATGCTTCTTGAACAGCCTTCTACAAATACCTACGAGGACTGACATTTTGGCAGCTCACTCCCCTCAAAAGAAGCACTTCGGAAACAGTTCTTCCCTTTCCAGCTACGCATCTGCGGTATACACAGCACTGCCAACACGTTACTGTCCTGCTGCAGCTCTGGATGAATCAGAAATTATTCTGGAGGGAAGAAAGGTCTATATTCTAGATTGACGGGAACATTATCCCTTTGTTAGAATGCACAACAGTCCTCATTAGTTCCCGTTTAGCCAAGAACCAAATGCATTTGGGGACAGCCGCCATGTGTTTTTTCAGGTGGAAAAAAATGGATTTCAAAAAGGAGTTGAATATAGCTTCAAAACTTTCAGCTTACACATAAGACTTCAAACGTACCTTTTATTGGGCTAAACAATAGTGTAAGGTTCAAAACAGCATCCTGTCCCAATCTTACCTCCGAAGAGATTTCAAGATTTGATCATCTAAATGTATCTAATATCACTGGGGATAAACTTCCTTTTCAAAAAAGTTTAAAATACTATTTTAACTGAGTAAACGTCACTTTTAGCAGCAATTATTAAATAAAACACAAAGAAAATTCTGTAACAATAAATCACAAAAGCCCAAGAGAAAAGAATTTCTATCCCTAGTGTCCCTTTTGTTTAGAACGTAATTGGTGGCTTGCAAATTTAAAAATCAACTGTATTAAAATGTGACAGTATATTTTTGTTAATTCCTGCTGGTATCTTAGAAAGGCTCTTATGGAAAGAAAAAAAAGTGTTTTCTCATAATGGGTACTTAGGGAAATGAAGACTAAACATGGGGTCTTTATTAGCATTTTCAAAACGATGACTGAAATGAAGCCTGGATCCCCTTAGACAAGGTCCAAGTCTGTGAATGGTGTGTCAGGATTCTTCTCTTCCTTTCTGCGGCAAAGCAGGATCCTAGCACAGGCCTCCCGCATACTCGTCTTCGTCTTCCTCCGCGGTGGGAGCGGTGGCGCCCTCTGACTTAGCCTGTGGTGCTGCGGATTTCTTCTTGATCCCCCCTCCTGGGACCACCAAACTCAGGCCCAGCTTAGCATACTGTCAATGACAAAGCATGTTCTCAATAGCCCCATAACCCGAATCTCAACACGCCCCCTTTCAACAGCAGCAATCTATAAAAGACAAATCTTCATTTTCTACCTCAGGAAAACCAATACGACCATTTAGATGGAAAAACCACCACAACGGAATTCACTACTGCACCGCCATCAGATGGCCTGTGACCATGACATGACAGGTAGACAACTGGTAAAAACTTCAGTTATGTGCCACACTTAGGAATGGGAGATAATCGGGACACACAGAGTTAAGTAATACTTGCAGCGCCTACAAAATAAAGATCTGCTGAGTAAATGAAGAGTTAAACTAGGGACAAAGTCTTTAAAAATAATCAGACTTATAAAAGCCTACATAAGACTATATCTGGAAAAAAAACAAAAACAAAAACAGATTCCTTCTACATACATCCTTACAGAAAAACAAACAAACAAAATCAACCAACCAACCAAACAAACAACACTCAAGATCTCAAGCTGATCTGATACCAAATCAAATGAACAGGGGCTCAGAAGTCTACTGAAAAGGGAAAGTCACAGTCACAGCTCACATTCTGCAGACAGCAGCGTGTGAGGCCGTTTCTCACAGGCAGACCACTCTAGTCCGTAGGACAGGCTGGCAGGACAGGGACCAGCAGCTTACAATGAGTTATCGGAGGTTCAGAGAGTTCATTACTAAACGGCATCACACAACCAGCTGTCACAGCAGGGGGCCTCCAACAAGTCTAAGGAATTACAAAAGCCACTACCCAATGAGCCTCTTTCAGACAGGGAAGCCTAAAATACACTTAAAGTAAGGAACCTACAGAGGTCAAGGGGTAGTAGGAGAGGCTGAGACATGGAGCCCAGTTAAAAAATAGACACATACAGTCAACACCATTAGTTGGCGAGAGAAATGGCTATACATGCGCCTGGCTGACGTGTCTAAGCCTGCAGTCAAATTCAGTGCCAATGCCACATGCCTTTGTAAGCAGTGGCTGGAGGTATAAAATAGAGGGGGAAATCTCACAAGTCCATAGGAGAAAAATCATCTCACTAGAAGCCTCCACCTGTCAAGAGGAAGGACAAAAGGCACTTACATCATTGTCCATGTACTTGAAAAGCGGCGAGTTGCAGACTTCAGAGACTTGGTCTTGGTCTTGCTGGTCATAGCCTTCGAGAAGCTGCTCCAGTGCAGCACAGTCTTCGCTCCCGCTGAACCCTGGGATGCTACAGCAAACATGGGTCACAGGGCTCCACCTGCCCCCCGGGTCCTGTCTCCCATCCCCAGGGGTTCTGCCTCCCACCCCCCAGCAGGTGTTTGCCAATAGCTGGAGACAGTCTTGTTAACAAGTGGCTAGCAGCTGCGATTCTCCAGACATCCCACAATGCATAGGACAGGCCCGAAAGCAAAGAGTTAGCCCGAAATGTCAACAAGTGCCCCGAATGGACCACACCTCCAACAAGAAATGATCTTCCCAGGGGCGCCTGGGTGGCTCAGTGGGTTAAAGCCTCTGCCTTTGGTTCAGGTCATGATCCCAGAGTCCTGGGATCGAGCCCCGCATTGGGCTCTCTGCTCAGCAGGGAGCCTGCGTCCCCCTCTCTCTCTGCCTACTGTGATCTCTGTCTGTCAAATAAATAAATATAATCTTAAAAAAAAAAAAAAAAAGAAATGATCTTCCTGTTACATGTAATCTGAGAACATTTCTTGTCTCTTTTTTTGTTTCTTTTTTTTTTTCTCAGAAGGCAAAGGGAACAAAATCATTCTAGTCATTCACTCCCATGAAATTCCCAGGAGAAAAACACAGGAAAGATCCCAACTTGTAAAAATCCTGCTGAAATGGTACGTGAGTTCTCCCACCACTATGAAACTTATTAAAAACCAAAACTAGCTTCATGGCCAAGAACAGCAGTCTGAGCAGTGACCTTACACTGAGAAATAGAAATGTTAACACAGCAGAAGTCCGGCAGGGCTGCCAACATCTTACCTGTAGCTCTCCCTGACACACCTCTCGGCAGCCACGTAGTCATTTCTGTGGAGATGAACTAAGACTTGAGCAATTGTTTTCTAAAACAAAAGAGGGGGTTATGGTCCAAACTGACATCTATTTATTAGTAAAGTCAATCCTGACATCTGGAATTTAACTTTTAAGAGTCCTGTTTTGTCTACAGAGATCGATAAATTCTTAGGAACTTCCACAGGACACGCAAGGGAGAACACCCCGCGGCAATTCCGCTGAGCACACAAACCACCCTGGGTCCTGTTAAATGCAGACTGTAGTCTGGGGGGGTCCGAGACGAGCCTGAGACTGCTCGCAGGTGGTCCCGATACTGCCAGTCTGAGGACACAGCGACTAAGACAACTTAGCACACAACCACCATGTTGTAAAGAAAATCTCTCTTAACTGTCTATATGGGTTTAATCTTCAAAAGGGAAATCCTGAAGCAGGACCTGTGACTCCACAACACTTCAGAATTATTAAAGAAATAATAGGAAAAAGGTGAATGAACAAATAAAAACTTGAGATAAGAGGAACAATACTATTTATAAGCCAGTCAAGGCATTAATAAGACCCAAGATGTGACTGGTAAGATCTTATTGGCAAACAGCTCTTCAAAAGGTGTTTTTCCATCTTTTTTTCTTTATTTTTCAGATGACTTTTATCGATCTGTTCTTAAGTTCACTGAACATTTTATCATCTCCATCATCCAATATTTTACTGCAGACATTTGCTTTTTCAGTTCCAAATTTCTCATTTAGTTCATTTTTAGTTTCTATTTAAAACAAAATAAAACAAAACAAAAACACAGTCCTTTCATCCATTCATCTGTTTACTTTAGCATCTCATGGAATAGTTAAGATAGGAGCTTTGAAGTTGTGACCTGGTAATTCCCACATCTGGGTCATCTCTGGGTTGGCACTGGTTGTCTTCTGTTGGGAACTGGTGCCATTTTCCTGACTCAGTCATGCTGGGTGTTCTGGGACACTACCCCAGACACTGTAGGCGCTCTGCTGCATAGACTCTGCTACGATTCTCAGGAGAGTGTGGACACTTTCAGCAGGTTAAGCCAGCAGTCAGGCTCAGAGGCAGATTCTGCGCCCCTGTGGCGGGCGGCCGCTCCAGTCTTCAGAGCCTCTGCTGGCGGCTGCGGCTCAGTTCCAGGCAAGAGTGCTGCCAGGGAGCTGGGAGTCCTGGGCAGTGATCAAATCTTACTGCCACTCTCAAAGCCTATGCTCTGCTGCTCTGGGTCCGTCTGCCACATGCAGAGCTGGAGTGTAACCCCAGGACTTGTGTGGGCACCTGCTCATACCCACACTTGGGATTCCCTTTCCCTCCTTCCTGGGTCTTTCTCCTTGCTCTTAGCAGATGAAACACCCCAATTCTCATTGTCCTAGCTCCTCTGACCAAAGAGATTCAGCCTCCTGGGGTGTTTCATCTGCTGCACCACTGTCACAGTCGCTGCTCCATGACCAGGGCTCACCCTCAGAGCAAAGCCAGGGGAGAAAACAAGAGAAGACAAGGAGGCTGCTTTTCCCAGTCCCCCCAGTTAGAAACTTCGGATAGATGGGTTCCTTGGGCATTGTAGCTGCCTCTGCTGCCCAGCTCCATGACCGGGGGCTTCTCTCAAGGAAAGCCACAAGAAAAAATAGGGAAAATGCTGGAAACCCACTGCTGTACTGGCCGCTTCTCCAAGTGCTCACTCCTCCTGCTTTTATTTTTCAGAGTTCAGAAGTTTTTGTATTTTATCCAGAAGTTTTAGTTGTAATCAGCAGGAAAGATAGGCTATAGTGGGCTTACTCCATCTCGGCCAAAATTATTTTTAAAATATCTGTGGACTGCGGTCTTACACACATAGCTACACCAATATGAAAAATTAACAAATATAAAGCCAAAAATAAGCACTTTCAAAACATACCTTATAACAAGTTGGATAATTCTCAATCTCCTTATAAATATTTTTTTCTTTCTGAATAGAAAGTGCTGCCTCATCAAACCTAAAGACAAAATGAAGAAATGTCAAATAAGGCAGCTCTCTAAATGATCTCAAACAGAGATCACTGTTCTATTTGATATTACAGATTCTGGCAAAGGTAAGAAGGTATCAGGCATTTTTAGCAACTGCTCTACAACTCAGTTTCCATGAGCTCTGCACATCTGGCTTATCTTTTAAACTCCTGATTTGCCTGTTCATGCATCAAGCAAACAGACAAAAAGCAGAAGAACTGAAGGACAGGTTACTTCAAACGGAGTAATTGAAGTCTGGTAAAGACCATCCATTAATGCGCATCTAGCCAACTCAACAACAAACCGCTCTGCAAACTTTTGTGAAAGTATTAGAAAAGCCCCAATTTAATCATCCCAGAGTTCTTTCCTTCCAATAAAGCCATCCAGACCCCCAAGAGCACTGCCTGCCTGCGAGAGAGTTCCCTCTCCCACTCGGTCCTCACTGCCAGAATCTCCACTGCAGCCTCAGTGACCCAGAGAAAATGTCCTTCCTGCCACCTTTCATCCCCAACATTGGCCTCTCACCCATTTTCTTTTTCTTCCATCCCACTCAGGTGGCAGGACGAAGAGGAAAGGCATCACTAGCACTGTTCCCCCAATTCTCCAAGGCCCTCGCCCTTCCCTTTCCACTCAAGCCCAGCACACCCTAAGCAGCTCCTCACCTCTTCGTACAGGTGTATCGCTGTCCCTGTCTGGGGACTCTCTTCCTGGCGTCTGACCTGTATCTAAAGGAAGTGTGCAGGCCTCACTCATCTCTCTGACCCCAAAAGCCAAAATGGCAAGCTGTCTGCACTGTTAGGATGCAGCAGCGGGAAAAGCCCTTTCGTAATTATATTAAAATATAAAAAGTTATACTACACTTTTCTGTGAAAGATCTGTGCACATGCATATATGCACACACACATGGTATGGCTTGGTTTAACTCAAAGGAGTTAAACTGAATTTTTGTGGACCGTGCCCTTGTAACTTACTACCTCATACAATAAGGCTTACTGGAGAAATGCATTCTGAATTTACAAAGATCAACATGCTAAATTCTGGGAACAAAGCCAGTTTATAAATTGGGCATGGTAGCAGACTTCTAAGATTGTTCCCCAAGATTCTTGCTCCTCATATACACTCCTTGTACAGTCTCCTCTTGAACGTGGGCACAATCTCTGATTATGACGGATCATAATCTCTGATTCTGATTATGTCCTCTTATGAGGACAATCCTCAACTGACCTCAAGCGAAGCAGAGAGAATGTTTGGATGGGGCTAACCTAATCAGTGAGGTCTTCAAAGATCAGGGATTGAAAGTCAAGAGAGTCACTAACCTCGAAGCAGCAGCAAACTGCCATCTTATAAACCATTCGGAGGGCACAGGCCAAGGATCTACAGGCTACAGCACCTCTAGAGCTGAGAACTGCCCCTAGCCAATAGCTAACAAGATAACATGGGTATGTGTCCTCTGGCTGCAAGGAAAGGAATCCTGCCAACAACCAGTGAGCCTAGAATAAGATGGCAGTCATACCGGACCAGACGCCTGCGTCCGGCCTGGTGAAACCCTGAGCACAGGACCCAGCTATACTGGGCCTGGACTTCTAACCTGCAGACCTGGGAGCCGGTAAGTGATACTGTTTTAAGCTGCCAGGTTTGAGGTTATTTGTCATACAGAAAAGGAAATTAATATGAGGGATTATATATACCTGTATCATTTGTAATTATGACCATGAGCTTATCCCAGACTATTTTATAAACATTACACCAGGACATAAACATCCAGATGACATCATTCTAGTAGAAATCTTAATGTTTTGAATTTTTCATATATTTAAGTATAAAGGCTGCATTCTTCCCACATGACTTAATTATTTCCTTGGCATAAAAATAGCATTTCCATGTGCTAACAGCTAGCTAGCAAAACAGCCATCTAAGAGAAATATTTACGTGTAATAAAAAAAAAAAAAATCGACGAGCTTGGCTAAAAGTACATGAAACTGACATACAAAGCCAACTGTTTTCAACTGTATCCAGGAAATTATTCAGAAGTTACTAACCCAGAGGTAATTCTTAATACTCCTAACAAAATAAAATACATGTGATTTTGCTAAAAAAAAGAATAAATTGTTTTTATCTTCCTGTAATTAAAATGTAAGGCCCACAAAAATTATGTGCATACGACAGGAAATTGCCACAGGACTTCATGCAACCCAGCTTTCATATCTCCCTCACCATGATTCAAAACCCATCCTCTGGCCCCAACTGCCTCCTTAAGTCTGGAACATATGTTTAACTACCTATAAACTTTCAGCCCACATCATATTGCCAACTAAGTTTATCAACCCAATAAACCTTGGCATGACAATGGACAGGACAAAATTAAGCAAGATGGAAACCCAGTGATTATACAGGATTAAACTAGTACCTACTCCACATAACACACACTCAGGCCTCCCTGAGTTTAGTATCTAGTGACTGTCTCAGTCAACTGGTAAGAGTCTGAGAGCCTTAGAAGTGCGGAGTCAGCTGGGGTTGGGGGGGTGGTTAAATGACAGAGAAGTCAGACTCTCCCCCTTGTTGGGAAGCATGAAAAAGCTCTGGAAAGCTCTGGATTTGGTTACCTAGTGCTAACCACACAGTGTTGTCAACCAGCTCAGCTGTCACAAAACTTCTCTGGAAGGCATAGGAATGTAGTCTCTGCTTAGTCAGATCAACCGGAAAGGCCTTTTCAGGGAGGGAACAAGGGCACTGGTACGGGACTGATTTAAGACCCCACAGATGCAACCTAATTAAGTCTGACTCACTTTTGAATATGGCTCTCTAAAAATGGGGGAAGAGCAGGAGACTAACACAAACATATTAAATAGGTTATTTAATTTTGCTATACTAGTTATAAACTACTGTTAAGCTAGCATTAAATATTACTGTAAAAATATAAGCATATTATCTCAACGTAACAAACATAAAATTTTAAATTGCATACTATGCCCTATTAGATATTCCTGTGAAAGCACAAAATTACTCTTTTCTTTTAGACAAATGGCAGCCCCAATTAAGATTATAAGGATAATATATATTCAAAATATTCAAATATCACATAAATTTTTATTCAAAATATTCAAATATCACATAAATTTTCTCAGATATCTATTAATAAAAATCCTCCAGGTCTTTCTCACTCTGCACTACAAAAATTCATGTGACACAAAACAAACTAAGGGTGGCCAGCGGGGAGGCAGGTAGGGAAACATTGGGGAGGGTATGTGCTATGGTGAGTGCTGTGAAGTGTGCAAACCTGGCAATTCATAGACATGTACCCCTGGGGCTAATGATACATTATATGTTTATAAAAAAATTTTAAAAATTATCAAAAAAATAAATAAAATAGCAAAAAAAAAAAAAACTCATGTGACAGCTGACTTACAATTCTTTCATACTATCCATACCCAGTGATAGTTTTCAAATATCAGATTCCTTAACACTGCTGAATAAATTTATATCAATTTTTATATTATACAACTTGAATTATTTCTGTAATTTTTTTTTCAAAACATTGCATGAAATACTATCATTTTTCAATGCATTTTTACTAAAAATGAAAAAAAAAAGCAAAAAACAAATTCACAAAGTAAATAAAAGATGCACTGGTTGCCCTAGATTTACAAATGTCCATCTTTCCAGCATCTCCATACCACTCTCCACAACTGTGAATAATACTTGGCATTTGTTCTAGAATAATGGTTCTCATCACACACATCACAAGCAATCAGTAACTTCTGGGAATGACAGTGGCTATCACCACTCCATGGCGGAGCTTTCCAGAGGAATATGACTGTGTAGCTGGAAAACACTGCTCAGCTACCATCCTGGGGAGGTCCTGGCCCCCTCCTCCCCTTTGCTACTCCCCCTACAACCCAGCTTTAGATAATCTCAGTCTGGAAAACAGAAGGGGAGCAGATGCAAAAGCAGAAAGACCCTAGGAAAGCGGAGGCAGAGTCCCTGCCTAAACAGAGGGGAGGCTTACTTTTTGCCCCTACCTCCAACTTACGCTTCTTAGGCCTTCAGTAGTTAAGGGGCCTCAGGCCCTAAAGACACTGGGGAATTCAGGGGAGTGGATGAGAAAAGGAGATGAAAGTATGTCAGAACGTGCCTGTCTGCCCTAGAATTAGTAAAGTCCAGGATACCATCCCCTGTTTCTACAAGTGTGAAACCCTGCTCAAAGGGTCAGACTCTAGGAACTATCTTCAAGTTCAGCTTTTCTGCAATACCTGGGACCATCACCACAAACAGCTCTGGTTTTGTAAGAAACCCTTCCAGCGGTGCGCCTGGGTGGCTCAGTTGGTTAAGCGTCTGACTTCGGCTCAGGTCATAATCTCAGGGTCCTGGGACTGGGCCCCATGTCAGGCTCTCTGCTCAGCAGAGAACCTACTTCTCCCTTTCTTCTTCACTCATTCTCCCATTCACTATCTCGGTCTCTCTCTCAAATAAATAAATAAAATTTCAAAAAAAGAAAGAAAGAATGAAAGACACACTTTCAGGGACTAACCTGAACTTACTCTACCACCATTTATAAGTTGAGAATTGCCACAGTTAGCATTCCAGTTGTTTGGATTTCTAGGAAGCCAAGAGAATTAAGACAGATAAAGGTAATGACCCAAGGCTGATATGTATAAATTAAATTATGACTCATGGCTTAATACAAAAGTGCTAATTTAAAAACAAAATAAAAGCACTATTCCGTTTAGAACAACAAAAAAAACCAAATCAGTGTAACGAAGTCTTATAAAATAGTCCATCTAAATACCAACATGCACGAGTTATTAATTCTATTATTTATTCTGATGCCACTTTATTTTAGAATCTGTAGTCCTCACTAAGACAACATTTAATTCAGTCTCAGAGAGGGGTCAATAGATTCTTTAGTCATTTGTTTTTTGGTTCCTTCACAGAATTATCTTGCATCTTTTCTGTCACTAGGGAAGTAGAGACACATGTTAATGAAAAAACCTATCTTCAAACTTAGAGTTTTCTTGTGTTTACCTTAAATACAACTAAATGACATCTTGGCAAACAGAATTTTATGAATGACAGAAAATGTTTCCTAAGCTTAAATTAAGGTAAAGTAAAAACAAAGGAAAAAACAATAGGATTCTAGGTTTCTGGGGTCCAACTACTAATGCCTTAAGTCGTATGTTGAAAGGACGAAAAAACAAACACCAAATACCCTATTTAAAGACACTACTTGATTGGCGAGAACCTGTCAGTTTTTGTGGGTGAGCACTTAAGGTAGCTTGTTATCTATGCTTATACAGATATTTCTCCTCAAGAAAAACACATTGTAACTTAACCTAATAACATGAAAAAAACTGCTCTCATGCTGCTCAGCCAGATTGTAACCAAAAAAACACAATGCATGATACATTTTGGCATCAGATTAAGAAAAACAGCAAATTCTGATATTTAATATTCTACCTTGTGGACCTCACTCTTTCTGCTAGGCAGCCTGGTGTGCCTATGGCTCACACCAAAAAGATTAACAAGGCTTTCCCCAAATCACTTCACAGTTCCAAATGGGGACCGAAGTGTTACCTGGACACACAGGAACACGGTTATGGAAATCTCACCTGCGTCCTCGTACCAGCAGTCTGGAGGCTTTTCCTAGTAATTCGACCGCCTGTCGTAAGCGTTCCTCATTCTGAAGGAATCAAAGAGAAGAAACTTTTGGCTGCTTTAATCTAGGAATCGTTTTTCCTCCCAATAGTTATTTGATAAATAAGTAACAGCACTTGATCAAGATGGCGGGGGGGGGGGTGGAATACAAAGCTGTTAATCCATTTTATTCACTAATCAAAAAATACAGTTCAATTATGAGCACAGAAAATTTTTACAAAGCAGCCATGGCATTTCTCTATTTTCCTACATGCTATGGATCTGAACACTCTAAGTATACAAAGGAAAACAAATTCAAACTTACTTCAAACACATTAGCTGTCTGTTGATATAACTGTACAGCCTTTTCTGGATCTACATTTTCTATAAGCCTATAGTAGACAAGAAAATGGGACTTAAATGAGAAATAGAAAACTTATTTTTCAAAGGACTTTAGTAAGACAAACAGTCAAGGGCTTCTATGCAGAGAGCTGTGTCCACACTCACTTGCCAGCTCGCTCCAATGCCATGGCTGCTGTGTCGGGAGTGCCATTTTCTAGGTACATCATGCTGGCTTTCTCAATCAGCTGAACAGCCTCAGGGAGTTTCTGCATCTCCTTCAGGCAAAGGATACAGGGCAGAGCAGTAAATGCATAAACTTAAATGTAAAATTAACAAACTGAAATTCATTTTATTCCTAATTCATGAAAGTAGATGATTCACAATGTTGTACAACAACAAATATACTTAAGATGAAATACCATCACATGGTTACTGTTCCCCATCAAGCCTCCTTCAGCCAAACTAAAAAGGTATTGGTTAATTTCTACACTGAGTTCATCACTTTAGAATTTCAGAAAAGCTATACAAATGGTAGAACCCAAAATGCTTGCTATTAACTTGTTTTCTAAGATTTATAATTCTTTGAGTGTTTACTGAGTCCCTACTACATATAAAGCTCATGGCAATGGCTTTGAATCCCTACCACATATAAAGCTCATGGTCATGGATTTGAACTGGCAGCTCAAGGGCTGTACCTCATTTCCAAGTGCATCTTGCTTCAGTAGTTTGAATTCAGATCCTTTCACAAATGTTCTGTTCTATGGCTTCCTACTTTTAAAAAAGATCACAAGCTAAGACAAGACATCAGTAGGCTTGTGGGTTGGGGCTGAATAGCAGCTGTCCTGGGAGGCATGATGCCTCCTGGCAGTGGCCGCATTTCTCCGCACTCCTAACTGCCCTCCACACCTGGGCCCACTTCCTGCACACCAGTCACTCTCCATGCCCTGAGCTCATCTGAGCCTGCAGCCCTCTTCCAAGACAAGTGCCACCAACACACCAACTCTGTGTCTTACTATGAAATCACAGATCTCGACATCCTGTGGTCCTTACAACATCTCCAAATCAAAACTCTTCTTAAAAAAGGAATAAAAGTCATTTAAAAGCTAGACATAAGCTTACAGACATTATCTACTTAGAATTGCCATCCTAGATCTTAAAGAAGGCTCCACATCGACAGCTCAAGGGTTGTTTTCAAGTCTGACTATTCAGTACCTGAGTTGATAAATTATTTATGATACCAGACTGGCTGGTCTCACTCTTACTGACTTGCACATATAACTTTTTTGTTATTTAGTTATGGAGTAAAAAAGGATGGGCTGTCTTCTTAAAAGTTACACTATTTTATATGCTTCACCACGTTCTTGTAGCATGCCAAAATCATCAAGAAGATAATAAAAATATGCCTATTTTCTGTGGTCTGTGTGCTTTTGTCACCTTACCACTTCTGTGGAGCAAACAAGATATAAAATCTAACAGCTGTAAACTGACAGAGCCAGAGGTTGGTCCAAGCAGTATCTTCCACTCTGCCTCCTTCTACATACTATCAAGTCCTAAGTCTCGCTGAGGGATGAATATGAAGGTCTGTATGACAATCTGATGGAAATTTGAACCCACAGAATTGACACTGGGCCACGTAACTCAGGACCGCTAATGCTGCTGAGGACTGTCCAAAGGCATTTAATGTAAATGTAAGAGCATACCAGAAAGCATTTTCTCTTGTCTTCTCCCCTATCCACTAGGTTTATTTTTCCTTCATTCAAAGTAGTGCCTTCAAATTCTCAAATTAAACAGATACTACAGCAATGGAAATTATGTCTAAATAATACCTTTTGATGAAGACTCAAGTCTTAGCACAGCTGTTAGAATATAAACTGAAGCTATGAGGATTACATATTACAGTGTTCCCGCATTTTTGTACCTTAAAGGAATGTATCCTAATAATAAGCACAAAGTACACCAAGACGACAAGAGCCATCTGGGAGCTTCCTAGTTCTCAGGGGGAACAGGGACAACAGAAGGTCAGGGCAGATACCTAGCTCCTTTGGCTACAAAAGAAATGCTAGTTGCTGAGAAACTGCTGCTGATAACCTGGCATGCATTACTTAATATCCACCTGGTTGTACATTTTATCCAGAAAAGGTTTATTCCAATGGCTATGTAATAGTTTCTTATAATGAAGCAACATAATTTACTTAAATATCCTATTATTAAAAATTTAGAAACTGCCATTTTTGTTAAGCAATATGCAATAAACATTTTTACACACCAATTTTTGCTATCTCTTTACAAGAGAGTCACAGAATTGGAATTCTTGGCTATGAAAATTCTTAAGGCCGTTGATATATATTATCAAAGTAATTTTTTAAATGACAGTAGAAAATCAGCATTTAAAAAGTTAAATGTAAAGAGCAGGATAACTGTGTGTAGAGCATTATCTCAATCTATGTGTGCATATATGTGAAAATGTATGTACGTAGAAAAATAACTAGAAGGAAAAAAAACCTAAATACATTACTAACATTTTTTGGCATGTTCTACAATGACCACTTAAAAAAATATCAGCAAGATTATAAAAGTCACAGAAATTAAAAAAAAAAAAAAAAAACAAGTTTTACTAAAGTGCGAATTCTTGAAACAACGTTTTATAATAAATAATTCAAATAGCTTTTAATACATTAGTGAACATAAAAATGGAAAGGAAATGTTCGATTTCAATTGCTACTTGGCATACTTGGGAGAGTGAATGTCATTAAGTGCCATAAAGTAACGTTTTTTCTTACCACAACAGGATATCAATTCCCAACCTGCTTTTAAGAAGCAGAAATATGAAAAGTGGCTCAGGTACATGAGCCAAACTATTTCACTCAACAAGAATCAGAATTAAATAGCAATAGCTTAGGTCCAAGCTTCTCTTCAATGCCAACTTTTATAAAACAAGCAAATTTCTTTCTATAACCCAAGGGTAGTAAAAAATACATATATTTGTAAATTTTTACTACATTACAATGTCCGGAAGTTCTCAGAAGTAGGGAAATCTCTCACATAGTTTTTTGTCTAGCAACAGTCCCCTGGTTAGAAAGCTTAGAAACTTACTCAATACATTCTCTTAAATTTCACCTTTAAAACTCCCTATCAAGACACATACAATGTACCCTTGGGTCTGATTAGCATTACTTTGGAAAATAAATCTTAGCAACTCTTGCCTTACAGCTAGGAGAGTTTTCAACCTTCACACAAATTTACTTTAACACCTTGTAGTTATTGATTCATTTTACCTACAGAACAGTTGTGGCACATTACTGACCTTCAACATCATGCCAGCTTGCTCATAAGCTCTGCAAAGAGAATACAATTTCTCAGATGAGATGCTAATGAAATAAGGGGGAGGAAAAACCTTCTACCACAGATATGAGAAGTTATGTCAATTAAAACTGGCTCAGGGGACGCCTGGGTGGCTCAGTTGGTTGGACGACTGCCTTCGGCTCAGGGCGTGATCCTGGAGTCCCAGGATCGAGTCCCACATCGGGCTCCCAGCTCCATGGGGAGTCTGCTTCGCTCTCTGACCTTCTCCTCGCTCATGCTCTCTCTCACTGTCTCTCTCTCTCAAATAAATAAATAAAATTAAAAAAAAAAAAAAACTGGCTCAGGCACTACATATTGCTTTAGGTTTCTAATAACATTTTATTTTCTTTTCATTTTTGTGAGCAATGATGCCTTGGAAACAATAGACAACTGAGTTAAAGGGATTTTTATTTTGCAAATGCAAAATTGAGTAAACCTCAGAAAGGTTAAAGGACTTTTTATCTGCAAACCTATATCCAAGTTTTGAAACAAGTAAATACCCTCCACAAAAGCAGGAGAAAGACTGTTTGTCTCCACAAGGGCTATTATTAACTATCAAGAAAAAGGGAGAAAAAAAGATTCTAACTTACTTGTTTCTTCATAGGTTATTGGAGAAAACAGTCCTAAAAATTTTTGGTGAATTGAATGTAAACACTGTATAACTTAGTTAGGAGGGACTTAGTCAGCTTCTAAGGGTCAGGTAAAGACCAAAACAAATGGAAATGATAATTTTATTTAAATCGATACAAAATAATTTACTATCAATGGATTTATAACTTAGAAAAAATTTACTGACCTAAGGAAAAACAACATTTAAAACATTATCTCTAAATACATGAAAACATGGAAAATATTTACTTACTTGGCAGCATGAAAAAGACTGAATGGATGTAACAAAGTCAAAATTAAGGAAAAAAACCGAATCAACAGTTTCCAAAGATCTACTATTTAAAAAACACGGTCATCTCCCCTTGCTGGTTCTAAAAGACAAATCTTACAATCAGATGAAGCAAGCATTTCACACCTGTTGATGTCTCTCACAACTACATAATTCACAAAAACACTGACAAAACACCACATAGATTTTTAAGCTATGTCTACTGACCATTAATCTGAAAAGTGTCACTGTAATGCAAAATTATTATAACCAAAATTTGAAAATGAGATAAAATTGACATTTTTTACTTAGTAAGTTTTAAAATACGTCAGGAAAATTTATTGTTTTAAAATATTTAAAAAATTTTTTTCAAATACCTAAGAAAGACTATATTTTTAAAATATTTATTGAGCAGCTTATATATTTCTAATACCTCCACTACTGTTTCATTCTTCAGCACCTATGTACTTCCCTCACTTCATCCCAAGGAAAACAAGCATCAAGCAAATGCAGAAACAACAGAAATAAACTCTCAAATTCAGCTCTGCAAAACAGTGTGAATCTTGTGATTAAAAGTCTCTGTAAATGCTGTAAATGCTCCTTCAGAGTCTAGATACAAAATTTTTCTAATTTTCTAATTTCTAATTTTCTAATTTAATAGCACTGTAGTCCACATGTAGGAAATTTCTAACATAAGAAAACAATGAGCTTCTGTCCAAATCATCAAATTGTTGAATTTCTTTGTAAAGGTTGAAAAAGATACGCCCTGTTATTCTCATGGGCAACAGCTTCTCTCAGGCAGGCATCTTTTGCTTGCTCAAACTGTTTGGCATTTTTAAAAGCAACAGCTGAAATAGAACAATAACAACACAAAACAGACTTTCTAGTCCATTGTTAAAAAAACTTCCAATCAATAATTAAAAATCAAAAACAAAAAAAACAAAATCTGCATCATGTAGGAAGCATTAGAAAATACCCTTATTTTAATCAAATGTGTGAAGTGTTATACAACGCTACTTTTTCCTAAAGAATTTTCTTACAACTTCTTTGATTACCAATAACTTAGAAGTACTTTCGTTTTGTTCTGTCAAACTGTAGATTGCTGGCAATAAAATTGCTGCTTCCATGCAAAACCAAGTCTTTTTAACAGCAGCACCTAAGCTTTGAGAATAGGATTGCATCAGTCAAACCAATACTCTGAAAGAACAGGTCCTGTCCCTAAAGACAGCACCTTACTTCACCAGTTTCACATTTAATCATAAAAACAGCACTTTAGCTACAGCCTATTTCATCTTTGAAATTATTTAGAAATGGAAGACCAATAAATACATTCAACATTTGTAAAATAAACCCTCCTTTGGCACAATCTTTAAATAAATGCCTAAAACATTAATAATGCATTTTTTTTTACATAAAGCTTTTACGCTGTTTAGTGGGTTTCTATGTAAATGATATCTCCAGTGTCCAGAGAGCTAAAATATATTGCTCACTGTTGTAAAAATGTCATTACCAGGGCAAAACAATAAGGAGTGACCCTAAAATAGGATCTTCCAGATTTTGGAAAACTTGCTAAGAGTTGTTTACAAATAAGTAAAAAAGGATACTGTATAAAAAAATTTTTTTAAACTCAAACTCTTAAAATTCTCTTTAATAAAACATTGAAAATAAACAAACTTGAACTATTTTCATCCCTGGACTTGCACATTTTGCTTTAAAAAATGATTTTAATGATTAAATATATTTTGCATAACCCCTTAAAGAAAATAAACAAAGGATGATTTAATGGGAAAATATGACCTAAAATATGTATTTATGAAAGCAACTCATGGTCTCAGATGCTTGTAAAACAAACCTGTGATAAATTTCCCTCACGAAAATGTTGTCCCCTCCAGTTAAAAAAGCGTTCTTGTATAAGGTGTCCATAGAATCCACATGAAGTTTGAACTTTTAATAATTTTTCTTTTAAATAGAACATAAATAATTTGCATAATTTGACAAAGAATTTAGTCAGGATTTAAATTAAAGTGTTAAAGACTCATGAGCTTTCTATTTACTGGATTTCTTTATTCTCTGGCAACATACTGAAACTAAAGTCTACTAAAAGCACACTATGTAGGTGGTCTCTGTGTTAGGCTAACAAACGTGATCTGAGCGGTGCTGGAACACAACCGCAAATGTGTTCAGAGTACCTCAAACACTGCATTATGCTTTGTATCCCAAATAATGATGCATATGCTGAAAGCTGTCTTTCCATGAGTAAATGCCAAATTTTTAGTAAGGTCCTTCTCTGTTGCATATTGCAGATCATTTTTATCTTCTATACAGATAAATTTATTCAAATATTTATATAGCTTAACACTTCACAAACATTTATCAGCATATCTCAAAAGTGCGGTTCTTGAAAAAAACATGTGCCAAACACACAAAGAATTTGCAGATCTGCTCAGAATAAGGCTAAATTAAAAAATAAAAAGTTAACAAAGAAAAATCTTTATTCTATTATAGGAAGCATAACAGAGGTCTATGGCAAAAACTCCTGGAAATAGTATGCAACTGACTAAAGTTCAAGAATAATACACAAACAGCGGAGAAAAACTTGCAGCTATGTACTGCCAACCCTCCCCACCTCTGCTCTCAAGAGAGAGCTGCAGGTCACCGATCTCTAACTCAGCCCTCAACACAGCTGAAAATAACAACTGGGAGAAAAGCAAGGGCTTGGGCAGGTTTGTTTAACTGTTAAAATCTCACAGAAAGCATGAAGTGTTAAGTATTTTACCAAGACGTAGTTCTCAGCCTATGTTAAGACTACATACTATGTTAAGGGCTACCATCACACGTACCTGCTTTTCCATACTCAGAAGCGGCACTGTCATAATCTGGTTTCCATTTTAAAAAACCAGTTTTCAGGCTGAAATGAAAAGAAGACACATTCAACTGAAGTTCCCAACCACATTTATTAAGTCAGAATCCTGCTTTAATGGCTTTGTAGGTGATTTTAAAAAGACACCTGTGCGAAGTCCCCACCCCGCCCACCTCCACCCAAATCCATTTACAATGAAACAGGCTCACCATTTTCCCTCTCCGTATCACAGACGTGGTTTTCTCCTTTTGAAATGTCTGCATAATAGCCAAGCACAGCAAAAATTCTTAGTGCATGGTCCCCGGACCAGCATTACTAGGAAATGTGCTAAAAATGTAAACTTCTCCCATCCCAGACCTACAGAACCACAAACTCCAGGGCGGCAGCAGCCATCAGGGTACAACAAACCCTGAGGTGCATTAAAGCCTGAGACCCTCTGAAGCACGGTATCAAGCAAGCAGTTGGATTCGTGAGACAGAAGCTCAGGAGAGGCTCGAGTTATTAACTTAAGAGCCACTGGCGTATGCCATACCAGGGACCTAGTTAAGATTCACCAGGGAGATCTTAAGAGAGTGCAAGATTACAGAATACAAACGTTCAGGACAACAACACAGGAAGCCAGCAAACCAGGTTCAGAATTAGCCACCAGTGAACAGGAAGCATAGCCAGAAAGATGAGAATGTTATGAAAACAATAGAAGCTGCTTTCCAGGATCACTACTGGTTTATCAGATGTCAAAGCAAAAGACCATCTATTTTGAGTCCTTATCTTACTTGCTCTTTCTTCAATATTTTATTTCTTTTTTAAAATAATTTCAAACTTTCAGTGTAAAGTAACCCAGTGACCGTCAAACTTAGGTGCGCCTAAGAACTGCTAAATAAATGCCATCTCAAATTCCAAATTTCAATGCAATTAGTGAAAGCCAGCTTACATGTAACGCCGTAAGGTGCTTCAAAGGAGCACCTTAACTGAAAGACACAGAATCCCCAATAGCCCTCAAAAGTATGCCTTTGTTTGTGACAGTTGTGTGAACCGCCCATAAGTTCTAACTTTTAAGCAACATTTTTTGGCAATTAAACATATTTAACAGGGCGCCTGGGTGACTCAGTTAGTCAAGCATCTGCCTTCAGCTCAGGTCATGATTCCAGTGGCCTGGGATGGAGCCCCCGCATAGATTTCCCTGCTCAGTGGGGAGCCTGCCTCCCCTTCTCTCACCCCTGCTTGTGCTATCTATCTCTGTCAAATAAATAAATAAAATTTTTTTTAAAAAAGTATATTTAACATCTGTTTGCATATATACTAGGATTCAAACGTGTGAGCAATTTTTAAAGCTTACCAAGAACATTATTGCTCAGAAAAATAAAATCCTTAAATAGCAGTCTAACCCACAAAACTGGGTACAAAATTCTAATCTACAAACAAAATTCTAATCCCCCACCCCTACCCTAAGGGTTCATTATAGTCTATATATTAACATAATTTCTTAAACCCCACCCAAAACACAATACAGTCAGTTGTCTAACATGCTACACATGGAAAGAACTAGAGATTTTAAAATATAGCAAATCATCCCCAGTCAATTAAACACCTCTAATAAGAAAGAGAGAAGGCATTCTGGTTAATTAAATGGCTCTCATAGTGGTTTTGATATTTTGGTCAAGAGTCAATAAGGAAATTCTGTTGAGCCCAACAGACCAATTTCCATAGGACCAAAACCCACAAAACCACCATTTGCTAGAGGGGCTTGATTAAAATTACAAAACTATCTGGAAATATTGAACCATATGCTCACTAGAAAACAGAGAAAAACCCATTCTTCTCCCCTAAGCTCCTGGCTCATTTTTCCCGTCATCTACTAACAACTCTGTCTAGAGGCACTTCAAACATAACACGCTCAAGCCTGAACCCAGTACCCACCTTCCCCATCCCTACCTGCCCATCATGTTCACACTTCAATATCCCCTATCTTAGCTAAAGGTCTCCCCTCCACGTCATCTCCTATATTGGAAACCTAAGAGTCAAGTTTTTCCCCTCCATATCCAGTCAAGTCATTAAAGCCTACCAATTCTATCTGACAGACGTCATCCAATCTTGCCTCTTCTATTGTTGCTTTATTTTTTTTTTAAGATTTTATTTATTTAAACAGAGAAAGAGAGTGAGCACAAGCAGGGGAACAGGCAAAGGGAAAAGCAGACACCCTGCTGAACAGGGAGCCCAAGAGACACCATGCTCTGGATCTCAGGACCTGGGGGATCATGACGTGAGTCAAAGGCAGACTGAGTCACACAGGCACCCCTTATATTGTTACTTTTTTATTTTTTAAAGATTTTATTTATTTATTTGATAGAGAGATCACAAGTAAGCAGAGAAGCAGGCAGAGAGAGAGGGGGAAGCAGGCTTCCTGCTGAGCAGAGAGCCCGATGCAAGGCTCGATCCTAGAACCCTGGGACCATGACCTGAGCTGAAGGCAGAGGCTTTCACCCACTGAGCCACTCAGGTGCCCCTTGTATTGTTACTTTAATTCGAACCCTCATCATGAGCCTACTAAACCCTCATGGAAATTCACCTTTCCTGCCTGCCCTTCTCTTCCATTTCTCCCACCTTGAGGATATTAATTCTTCCTTACTTTGTATACCCACTGAAACTGCATACCTCTATTCTAACATTTAGCATTTTATTTTTACTCATCTGAGGACTTGTATGCCCGCCTGTGAATTCTAAGCTCCTGAGTTAAGGACTACTTTTGGTTACCTTAATAACCCCAGTGGCTGGGTCAAAGATACACTTACTGAATATGCCAAAGTTCTCACTTTCCTCTCCCACTGTACATTCTCCATTTTGCCAGCGCACTTCCTTCACCACAAAAAAACCTAACTAGGTCCCACTGGTTATATGATCCCCAGGAAAGCTAAGGTTCAGGACCATCTGAGGAGCAGCCCCTTCATGATGGGACCCCAACTTCTCTGCTCTAGCTCATCCGCTGGCACTTCAACTACTCTACATTAACTATTCTCCCTGCATAGTTTCAGGCCTGTGGACATACGACGTCCTATCCATAGATTCTGTCTCATAGGATTTGCCTTCGGTCTAAAAAATCTCCTATTTTCCAGGCCCTGTTCCGAAATTCCACTTCTGGGGAATCTTCCTCAATTCCACCAGACAGAATAAACTTCTCCCCCCACGCGCATTCTACCAAAGCAAAGTTAACACAGCTTTATTATGGTCCTTATTAAACAAACTATCCTAATACTTTTATGTTTGCTCCCAGTAAAAAAAAAAGAAAAAAGAAAAAAGAAAAAGTAAGATTGTTGTAGGAATCTCCTGCACCAAAAGAGCTCCAGGATCTTACACACTGCCTGGAAGGGGTAATACAGTATAACAAAAAGAACTGGAATTTCTTCCCCTGTTCAAAAACTGGCGCTGCCATCTTTCAACTGTGCGGCCTTGGGCAAGTCATCATAAGGCTCGTCCAGGCCTCATCTCTTCTGTACCCCGAAAGTTGTAAAGATCTCAGATCAGGTATGTAAAGCACCTGACACACAGCACCACATAGACTTTTTACGGTCTCTAACTGCCGAATAAAAATTCGTTGCAGTAATGACACTGAGGAGGAGGGGAGTGTTCAAAGGACTGACTGGGCAGGATCAGTTCAATTCCGCGAATTATCTGTTGGGTGCCTACTACGTACGGTATCAGAAGCTTGGGAGACACATAAAATGACTGAGGTAGCGTAAACCCCAGGACCCGAATACTAGGACGCGACAAAAGCCCCCCGCGGAATTTTCAGGGTACATCTGTATCCCCTTTCCCAACGCGAGAGTCTTTCAGAGCGCTGGTTCTCAGCAAGGCGATTTTCTCCCAGTGCACAGGGCAGTCGCCGCCATGGATCATGCGGTCCGGAGTGCCCAGACCTAAATGAGCAGAGCCTGCGGCCCACAGACCCCAGGAGAGAGTGGGGACGACTTCCGGCGAGGAGACCAAGTCCGCTTCCGGAGGTGCAGCAGGCCCCGCCCCAGCCCCCGGGCCGCAGCCCACGGGAAGCCACCGCCTTCAGGGCTCGCTCTCCCGGGCCCTCCCTCCAACTCCCGGACCAGGCCATGTTGGGGCACGGACCCAGCGGACCCTGTCTGAGACGCCCACTCACTATTTCTCTGCTTTGGCGAGATGCTCCAGCCCCTCATTTATCTTCTGAGCCGCCATCTCGAAGGTCCGGGCCCTGACGAGGAGGGGGAGAGCCCGGCTGAGGAGGCGTGGGAACGCCGAGGTGAAAGCCGGGACGGTGCCGCAGCCCCGCTGCTACGGAGGCCCGTAGGGCGCAAATCTAATGCGGCAAAGTAGTGTCGGGAACCAGTAGGGGCGCAGCTCTGGCACACACTGCGCAGGCGCAGAGCGCCCGTTTTCCGCCTGAGCCTTGGGCGTTTAGCGCAAGCGCGGTGGGTACCGAGGGCCGTTCATGCCTGCAGTCGCTCAGTAAGTATTTATTGAGCACCTAATATGTCCCTGGAACTTTTCCAAGCACCAGGAAATCAGTGGGAGTACAATAGACCCCCCCCCCAAAAAAATTCCCGCCCCCGTGGAGCTTTGCTTTTCCATTCACGTGAAACACGTTGGTGCTATAATTTATTACACTTACTCCATAGCTGGAATGGTGTTCATTCATACTGCCTTTGAGCGCCAACTGTATGTCAGTCAGTAAGCAAAACAGACTATCAGTCTCGTTTACTGCCAAATAATCACCGGACACACACAAATTGTAGTGAGGGCTTTGAATGAAAAGTTCAGGGAATTCGGATCTTTTGCAGTGCTCAAGCAGGGATAACAGCCAGTAATACTCCTGGCTCAGTGGATCCCTCACAGTGATTGCAATACCCACATAGATGATTCCTGCAATGCCTACACACCTCTCGGATTCTCACCCCCACGAACTTCCCAGGATCGCTCCCTCGACCTTACTAATTACTAGTAACTGTGTGCCTTCCTCTATGTCCATTTCAGGCAGCCCACTTGAACTACCTCCTCTCATTCCTGCTCGCCCTTCCTAGTGTCAGCAATTCTCACCTTCAACAGAGCTCTGTCCGTTTTCCTGTTCTTCTGTTCTTATTCACACTTCCCTCTTCACCCAGCAGAGATCTCATGTTCCATCATTTTAGCTACCCTGTGGTAGCAAAGCCTCAACCTTCTTGGCCCTCCCTATTCCTCCTTCTCTCCCTGTCTGGAAAAGCCCCAACTCTCCACCCACTCTGGAACTGCTCTTGAGGAGGGAAACGTGGCTGGAGAAAAAACAAACTAGCCTGTTAACATGACTCAATTTAACGATCATAAACATCAAGGAGGTCTTTGGTCTTTGCTGCTGAGCAACTGTACTTCATTTTCCTGTCAAATTACTCACCCACTCACTTGGATGGCCATTCACACCCTCTTTCTCCTCCAAATTCCCACACAATCTCCCCGCCTGCCTGCCAACTCTTACTTCTTGTTTCATAGGAAATAGCAACTGAAGAGATATCTTGCTTTTGGCCTCATCAGCCCATCTGCCAGTGACCTGTATCTATGCCTAAATAGTCTTCCTTTTCTCTAGTGAACATCTCTCTCATCTGTCCTCATGTCCTTATTTAGTCTCACGGGGGGTGAGCACCATCGATGCACAAGGCTTACCGTCATCCTCCCATTGTGTAGCCCGAGCCACCTCATATGAAGGCGCACCATTCCCCGAGAGGGAAGTGGAAGCTACAGGCCTCCTGGAACCAACTCAAAATCACTTCTGCCACTTTTATTGCTCAAAGCAAGTCATGAGGCAAGTCCAGACTTGAGAGGTAGGGACACGAAGGGGTACAGAATATTGTGATTGTGACTTCCAGCTCATCATAGCCCTGTAATAACTGATTCGGTTATAAGGGAACTGGGGACTTTATCAAGAAACAGTGACATTTTACATTTTTAGGTGAAATTAGACTTAACATCCCCCCAGTGCCATCAACCCCCGAAACCACTCAAAGTGCCAGGAATGTTTCTAAGGGATATCCACCAAAAGTCCATAGCCTCCTCCTCAAGCTCCCTTGTTCACACATTCACTTATTAAATGTTTTCTGAGCACCCACTCTTTTCAAGGTGCTGTTCCTATACACACAGGACACAATGGTAAGCAAGAAAACATAGGGGAGAAAGAATTGTCTTACTCTACCCATCTTAGATTCTCCAGCCGGGGCACTGTAAATTAGACTGGCAAAGACAGATCAACAGGAGGAAAGCATACAGATTTATGTAATACAAGTTTCACAGGACACAGAGACCTCCTAAGGAAATGAAGACCTGTGAAAGTGGTTAAACCTGAATGTGGTTATGCTAGGTTTGATGAAGGGGGGAAAGTTGTGGGAAACATGACAGGACAAAGGATATGAGTTAAGGGTAGTAAACTGAAGGAAACCTAGCAAGGACTGTTCATTCAGCGTCCCTTCACCGTCTGAGATAAGGAAGGTCCTCTTTTCCAGGTATGAGAGGATGTCTCTCATAGGAGGCCTGATGGGATTAGGACATGCTCCCCCAAAGTATGTCACTTTGGTTTGTTGAATATTTTAAGCCAAGTAAGTTTGAGCAAACAACAGAAGCAGGTAGAGCACTCTGACCTCCCCTGCCCATTGCCCTTCTGCCCTGAAACAGGTCATAAACCCTCATGTGGGAACTGCCTCCCTACACCTGGAAGAAAGCAACATGCTTCTTGCCAAAGATGGAGGAACACGGAAGAATCTGAACACGCAGGACTTGCTAAGCTCCTTCCACTTTACCGCCCTTACCTTCTACTCCTTGTCATATTCCTCGGTGCCTGCCCCCTCCTCACTGAACCCAGCATGAAAACACACAGCTGTAGTTCTCTGGGTCTTCATTTCCTTATGAGGTCTCCCATGCCATGTAAAACTTACATGAAATACACCTGTATACTTTTATCCTGTTAATCTTTGTTTAATTTTCAGACCCAGGCAGCGATTCTAAGAGAGTTGAAGAAAACTGTTTTCTGTCCTCCCGGGTCTTATGATCTGCTTCAAGGAAGAAGGGAGCGGTCCGCGAGACCTTCCTGCACCTGTTGTTCCTCAAATTCCTTCACCTTAAATTGTTCAGTATGCCAAAGTACTATAATCTGAGGCAGCCCGCTCGAAACCCTATCAGGACATAATATCTGTTCACATGGAATTTGTGATCAATGAGGCGACACAAATATTTAACATAATGTTGCTAAGCGTTGACAAAGAAAGAATAGAAAAGAGAAAGAAGGTTCTGACATGCCCTTGGCATTTAAGGGTTCCCTGTTCCCAAAAACCTTTGATTAGGGAAACTGTGCAAGTCCATGCTAACCCACTTCCCAGGAAAGGGAGCTAGAGGAGGAAGAACAGGGAGTGTAAAGGGGGATACAAATACTCTACTTTCTTCTCCCCTGATCCTACATTTGGGTTGAAGTAGGACAGGAGGGAGAGATATTTACAATGGGAAGCCAGCTCGGATAAGCCAAAAGTGGAACATTTGCACCAAAACAAGGAAAAACTAGAGTGTAATTTTTCAAACAAGACCCGATGGTGTACCCCATGAAAAGAATTCTTGCCATCATAGCAGCTGCTGCCAGCACCCAAGCAAAGGTTGTCTCTATCGTCTTTGCCTCCCACCCATCTCCTGCTTTCTCCCTACTTTCCCGGGCATCTCTCAGCTCCTCTCCTGGGCCCCGGCAGGCAGGCAATGTCCCATTCATTCCCCATGCTGGCTTCTGGCTCAAGCGACCCCGCTGAGCTCATCCTCTCTTATTCTACAGTTTCCTTTTTTAAATTTTTAATCTTGCCCCAAGAAAAATGTGCGTGCCCAAGTGCTCTGCTGGTTTGGGATCTGACTACAGTCATTTCCATCAGGGGGTAAATGAGGCTGAACTAGAGCTTGCTACCCCATGGTTCGCTAGCGGTGGGCTGCAGCCTTCAGAAGGTTCTTCACGCCCGGGTCCCTGGGTTCCTTGTGTGCATGAACCTCCCCTGCTCTCATCAGCTCTGCTGCCAGGAAGCCAGATTCTTGGACCCACCTTCCTCAGCTGAGTGTTCAGGGAAATGAAGGGTCTTTGTCTTTGCTTGGGAGAGAGTTTGGTCCATGAACTCCGTTTTGACTCAGAAACTGTAAGTGAGGAACCACAAAAGCTCCCATATCACTAAGTTTTGTGTGCTTATTAAATTACCAGGACCTCAGCAGCATTGCTATTTTAAAAGATTTGTTTTTAATTTTCAGTTTTGTTTTTGCAAATCTATTGCTGTGTTATAGGTTACGTGGACTTCTGAGACTTGGCCCAAGTATTACCGTGAGTTATAAAGTCATTTCTCTGGGAAAAGAGATTCTGAGTCACAAAACCAAAACAAAACAAAAAAAGCAAACAAAAACTAACAGACTTTGAGGACAAATCCTATTATAATTTGACAGGATCCCCTCCTTGCAATAGGATTTTAGAAAATAATTCTTGACTTTTTTTGGGATAAAACTGACAGATATCTATATATGTTATGATATCTATATTTTTGTTAACATTAATGAATCCATTGCCTAAAAAGTCACTTCCAAATATCTGTGAAATTAATGAGATTAATATGGAGATCAAGATTAAGAATTATTTCTCCAGATTCATATGTTCAATGTATGCTCAAAAGTCCCACTCAGAAATTGAAAATCTCACACGTACCCTGTGCAAATCTGAACTCCTGAGACTGCAAACCCACTCTTCCTCATCTTTCCCATGCTGGCAGATGGAAACTTTGTTCTTCTCATGGTCCAAGCACATGGAGTGACTCAGGCCTCCTCTCTTTCTCACACACCTACAACACGTGATCTGTCAGGAAATTTGGTTGACTCTACCTCCAAAAGATTTCCAGAACCCAGTGGCTTCTCGATCAGTCCACAGTTGTGAGTGGGGTCTGAGTTCCCATCCTCTGTTAACAGCAGTGGCCTTTGGACCTGTGCCCCATTTTGTCCAGAAGCAAGAGGATTCTTCTAGAACATATCAGACCAGATCACTGGGGGCTCCAAACCCTCCAAAGACTCCCATTTTTTCAGAGTGAAAGCCACAGGCCTTAGCACAACCTACAAGACTTACCAGGACCTGAGTGCCTCCCACAAGGCCCCTTGGCCACACCAGCCCTGCCAGTTCCCTCTCAGGGCTCTTGTTCGAGTATTCCCTCACCCAGAGCATGCTCCCCAGAGTTTCGGTGGATCCCCACCTTCTTTAAATCTATTCAAACCTCACCCACTCTCCAGTGCCTGCCCCACTGAGCCTGTCACTTGCTCTCTCCACCCCCTTGACATGCTTTCAGACCCCAGAATTGCCCCGCTTTGCCCCCATGGTACCTGGCATCTTCCATGATGTCATTTTCTTGTTTCATTGAAGTTTTTGTTTGTTGCTCATCTCTCCCCATGAAAGTTAAGCTCCAGAAGCCTGGATGTCTACATGCAGTTTGCTTGCTGATGTTTAGAATAATACTTGGCATTGAAGAGGCACACACCACGCAGATATGGGGTATCTGGTGACTTGTCCTCTTATTCCTGTGACCACCCTGCTCCTTTCTAGCCACGACTGATGGTTTGCTCTATCTGCCCCACCACTAACATGTGAACTCCGGGGGATAGGGCCCCTGACTTCTTGGGGAGCCACTACAGTGTGGTGCCTAGAACAGAGCTCACTCAATGCTGCCCTGAAATTCTCGCATTTTTCCAGAAGAGAAAGAGGAGTTAGAGCATTCAGAAGCTCCTTCCTCCAGAGCCTTGGCATGGCTCTTCCTTGGGGGAAGATTCACCTCGGGGGGATTCCTCAGGCTCATAACCTGCTTCTGTTTGCTGGGCTCTCTCCGTGGTTCCCTCCGTCTCTGCTGCTTAACCTTGCACAGAATCCTCATTGTTCATTTCTTTCTATTTTTGAAAGAATACCCAAGATAACAAAAGAGAGGAAGTCTGTGAGATGGAGAAAGACCCACCCATGGGTGCCAGTCCTCTGACCTGGGCACAGGATGGTACAGACCAGCATATCTCAGGCCACAGAGCAGAATTTCCAATGTAGCCACTGTCCCGTAGTTGCCTCTGCATCAGTGGGGAGGAGGTGGATGATTGTGGTGCTGAGTGGACCCCACCCTGTCCAGCTTGCATGACCCTGCAGGCTCCCCCACCCTGGGGGTCCCTGACAGCTGTGAGACCAATGGCTCAATAGAGCAGCCACAGTCTGTAAGAAATTCTACTAAGTGTCTTATGCATACTGCCTTTGAGGCACTACAACGAGCCCATTTCACATCTGAGGAGACTGAGGCTCAGAGAAGCTAAGGAACTCGCTTAAGATCACACAGTCAGTAAGCAGGAAGGCAGAACTTGAACCCAGCACCACTTGGCTCCAAAGTCTATAGTCGAGCCACAATAATGGACTGCAAAATGGTCCCTGGTCTGTACCAGTTTAATAAGAACTCACACATTACCCCCACTCGGTTGCATGGATCCGTTAGAGATGTTCAAATTTTGGGGGGGAAAAAATCAGAGTGCACTTTAGTACATATCTGTTAGTTTGGAAATTTCACTTAGTTGAAAATGGAGTTGAGAATTTATTAGGTATTACTGAAGTAAGTTGCCAAATCCTGAGAAGGAAACATCCTTGCCAAATGTAGTAAGTACATTTTATTGAGACTTTCCCAAGTTCATTTCCTCTTTGTTCATGGTCTTGTAGTTCTCCCTCAGAAACACATGGTGGCACCACTCGCGCAGGCTTTCATAGCCATAAGCCACAGAAACAGCCGTTAATTGTTACTTTGGATTACAGTCAAGATTCTGGCAACACTTCGCATTCATAACTGAACTTTCCACATAAAAGTGATACCTCTCACTATTTTGTACACAAAGTTAAGCAGTGTTGCCGAAGAGTTCAGAGTACAGTAAAGCTAGAAAGATCTGCAGCCTTATTAATATGTCTAATAACAGATCTTTTATATCCACTTTGACCAACACAACTGTTTTGATGAATGATACTTTCAAGAAGAGTGAAGATGTAGAACTTACTCTGCTAGTTATCTTTGAATAAAAGTTGAAAGCGATTTGCTAAATTGACTACTATTAGTAGAGTCCTACTGTATGTTTTTTTGGACTACTTGCAGATAGTTCCATCTTGAAAATGTTCTCTTTCTAAAACTGTATCCCAAAGATAAACCTGTGAAGAAGACTTTCGCCTTAAATTGTAATAACTTAATTGTGTGGTTACATTTTATGCAAATATAAATTATACGGATTTGAAATAATACAACATAAATATTAATAATGCCTGACTTTGTCAGTGACATTCTACAAATAACATGCATCTTCTACATTAAAAACTCCTCAAGAATCACACAACTTGGGGGTACTGGGGTGGCTCAGTCACTTGAATGTCTGCTTTCGGCTCAGGTCATGATCCTTGGGTCCTGAGATCAAGCCCAGCTCTGGGCTCCCTGCTTAGCAGGGAGCTGCTTCTCCCTCTGCCTGTTCCCTCTCTGTCTCTTTCTCAAATAAACAAATACAATCTTAAAAAAAAAAAAAAGAATTGCATAATTTGAAGCTGTCAGGAACAAAGAGTTGTAGAGTGGGTTTATGCTATTTACTCTTTTGACATTCATTCAAGAGATATTTGTGGAGTGGCTTCTCTGTGCTGGGCACTGTTCCAGGCTCTGGAGGTACAGCTGTGGATACAAGAGTCAGAAATCCTGCCTGGTGCTCCCAGAGTTTACATGCTGGCGAGAGAAGGGTGCAGGTGGGGGCTTGGGAGACAAGTGGGAATGCTAAATGTGGATCTGTGCTTCTCAGAAAATAAAGTAGGAAGAGGGCCGAGGTGGTGCCCACGCAAGGGTGGGACCAATTATCTCACTGAGCAGGTGACGGCTGCATGAAGACATGTGGGCATGATGGCTTGAGCCAATGGGCTATCTGGACAAGGACAGCAGCTGATAGAGAGATAAAGTGAAGAAGCACGTTGGTGAGGCAGGGTGTGCCTGGCCTATTCCAGGGAACATAAGGGACCTGCGAGGCGCAGGCCCCACGGGAGTGCAGGAGACCAACCACTCTGTGAATGAGCCTTCCTTTGTCAAGACTCATCTAAAATCAGGCAAAGTTTGGATTACATTTGAAAGTCTTCAGGAACATGTCTCTTGCTCACATACAACTTCTGTCTGCTTATGTATGAGAAATGCACAAATGTTAACAAAGAAGGTAAAAAAGTGCTCGTAGTCTGTGAAGGAACCCTTACTCACACATGAAAATGTCAAATCCACAGAGGGCACTGAGGCTGCAAAGGCAGCCACAAGACCCTTTTTCTCAAGATTTTCGTGGAGCTGCGGAGATAGAAAAACAACGCTCTGGTAGGACACAGGCTAGAAAAGAGACATAAAAGGTCCGGAGAGGAATCGTGTTCACAGGGGTCGGTAGGACCCCTCAAGCCCCAGGGAAACTGGGCAGCCCACACACCAAGCTCTCCTCTGCCCGCCATTCTCGTTCCTCCCGCTGGAGGGAGCTCTAGGCCCACAGCCACTGCCAGAGGAAGGCGGGGACTCAGAAAATCTGCTTCTGGGGTAAGAACAGATTTTTAGTCACGCTCACATTCAAAAGGAGACCTTCCAGATTTGGGGAAAAAAGAATAGGGAAAAAAAAAAGGAAAGAAATAAAGAAACAACAACAACACCCTCATCTCCCCAGCTCCCAACAAAGTCAAAGATGAAAGAAGACAGTTTTAGCATGGCAAATAAAAAAAATAAACAAGTGCTTGAAATGGATAAGTTTTTCCTTTTAAATTTGTTTTTGCAGAAGGTTTTTTTCTTCCCTGAAAAACAAAATACTAAAATAGCAAGTTATGTTTTCATTTATGAATCCTTCTCCAGAGGAAATCTAATAATAACAAGGGGTTCCCATTGGATTCCAGCTTATTTCATAATGTAAATATATTTCTATCCTCTGGGGAAAGAAACCTACCCTGAGCCAGGTAGTTCTCATTTAAATTGGTGATTTTGTTCATTTATATTTTTTTCTCTTCTTTTACCTTGAACAACCTCTCAAACTGGACAGAAGTTTTAGATTGTACAGTTGTGTGTAGGACAGGGTGCCTTTTGCTAGTGATGAAGGGTGAACGATGGTAGCAAAATGACTTGTTTTGCTTTATTCTATATCTGGTCAGAAAGGTGGTTTGCCCCTCACCAAGTTTTATCTTATTATATTAAATGTTCCAACATTGAGGGAGCAGGGTTGTGTACTGGAAAGAGAAAAGGCTTAGAGGTGGTCCCACATTCCAGTCTCACCTGGTTCCTCATAGGATATAAATTATTTCACTTCTCTGAGCCTCTGTTTCTTCTTCTATAAAATAGGGGTGATAAGACTGTGGTGGATTCAAAAGGCGTCAAATCTGTGACACTCCTCCCACGGAGAGGGGGAGTCGATGTCCTCTACCTTGAACCCAGGGTGGGGAGATGTTCTGTGGATGCTCTGACCAAGAGAACATGGAGGGAGTGATGTTGTTCCAGAAAGCTCCACCTCCTGCCTTTCCTGGACCCCTGAACAGTATGACTACCCTGAGGCCACCATGATGGGAAGAACCTTGAGTGAGCCTGGAGAGGGTCTGTGTATGTGTGTGGAGGGAGAGGTGCCCAGCCCCCAGCTCTCCTGGCTCCCAGCCTTGTGAGCCTTTTCAGCTGAGTACCCAGACACCATGAGGCAGAAATGAGGCCCTCTGACTGCACCTATCCAAATTCCTTTCTGCGCTATCATGAGACACGCTAATAACAAATTGTTCTAAGCCGCTGAGCTCTAGGATAGTTTGCTAAGCCTCACTAGATAAGCACACTAAGTGCCTATCTTGAGGAGCTGTTGTCAATTTTACCAATTATAGACACCTCCGAGGCACCTAGCCTAGGACAAACAAGTAGCAAACACTCAGTAAATAGTGTCATCATCATTCTTGCTGTTTGCATTTTCTTTCCATAGGACAGGCTATTTTTTTTTCTTTTTTTTCAAATGTGGGCAAAGAATCCTCTCTGAGCTCACAGAAGACCCTGAAATCCTTCACAGCTGACTCGTCTGGGAGTCCACAGGCTTCGGGGCTGCAAATCTCCCCCAGTCTAAGCAAGTCAGGCACAAGAGAGCCGCCGAGTCCAGGCTTTGCTGGCACTCCCGTCAAACACGCGCTCTGCCGGTGAGACGTGCTGGCTCTGCATTCCAGGGACACCACAGGGCATACAGTGCAGCTCTGTGCTTGCCTTTTGCTTTTTTCTCTTGTAAATCTCCTTAGCTACCTAAACTCAGCGGGCCACCAACACAACTGGGCTTAAAGAAGGCATGGTGGCAAGAGATTGTCTCTAAATGCAGCTGCTGGGGCTGGCCTCCAGGGAGGAGTTGAGAGCCCAGCGGCCGGGCTGAGAGCCTCTCAAGCATTCACCCTCCCCATGGCCTCCAAGTGACCTTGTCTTTGGTGACGGTACCCCTAGGGGATGCTCCCAGTGATGACACTTAGATGCCCTGGGAACATCGAGGCAGTAGTAATGTTAGGATATAGAGTATTCTTAATGTAGTGAACTTAGAGAACTCAGAATCCCAAGAAATAGCAGGTACTGATTCCTAGTCTGTCCTGCGTGAACCTGCTGTTCCCCGTCCCTATTGCCATGGGCCGCTTCTCTGGCCTACACTACTGATCGACCTGTTCTTACTGGTCAGTCATCCTGCCACCGCTTGGACTTCTGTAGAAGCCATCATCCTCTCTGCAGCCTTCTGGAAGCACCAGCGTTGTGGCCTGAGCACCCCACTCCCTCTTCGAACAACTTCAGTAGTTCCTCCGTGGACAGAAGAAAACGTAGCAAGGCCAGGATCGGGAGCCCAGCTTTCCGGGCCTGCGTCTTGTGTTTTGCCCCACCTTCTCTGACTGGTGGCTCAGGCCAGTGCTTTGCCCATCCCCAAAGAGGAGGGGAAGTGGGGAGCAGTGGGGGATGAAGGTGGGGATGACACCGCCCAAAGGTGACAGAAGCAGAAGCCTCAGCTGGAGGGGAGGGGAGGATCTTTGGCTTAAGGACTTTGTGTGCCTCAGGAGCCACCTCAGGATCCTAAGCTGTGCACCTCTAGATCGGGTCAAATGACTGGGACTGGAACTAACCTGGGATGCTTGTCCCATTGGTGCTTTGGAACCGCTGGAGAAAAGGCAGGATGCGCTAAAAGCAAAAAGCAAAAAAGCAAAAACTGAGAAGAGAGTGACCTCTAGCCAAGACTCCCGTGCTCCCCAGCAGACTGGGACCTGGCACTTCAAGTCTTGTCCTGATGCTTCCACACCCTCCTGTTCCCCAAGGACTGATAGCTTTGGAGCAGGGCTCCCACACGGCCACTGGGACCTCCTCTATGCCCACTTAGAAACTGAAGCTTTGGGGCACCTGGTGTTGATCCCAGAGTCATAAGTTCAAGCCCCACATTGGGCTGCATTCTGGGCATGGAACCTACAAAGCAAAAAAGGAAAAAGGGAATAAATAAATAAATAAATAAAGGAGTCAAGCTTCTACTTCTCATGTTTCTGGTCCCTCTTGTCGCACGAGCTCATGTTTTCAGTTTCTCCTTCGGGATCATAGCACACATCTCCACAGTATTCCCACAGGCTTGACCCTGGTGTCTTTTGGTGACCTGGCATACAGCCTCAGCTCACTTCTGTTCTCCCCACTGGCCTCATTACCTTTGAAGGACACTCCCTGTGTGGCTCCTTATTGCCTTTGCTTGCTTCCTTACCCACCAAGTAGCGGACTGGGGACAGAAAGACAAAGGGGCGTTTTACACTAGAGACAAATGGTTATGAGGATGTAGGGTGTTTGTGGGTGATTCTGGGAAGCATTTCTACATTTGCTGTGGTCTGCTCAATCTCTGTCCATTTCCAGGGGTCAATGCTGGTCCTGCAGACCAACGGGGAAAGATCCTGCTTCCACGCCATGGGAAGAGGCAGGGGCAATCCACCTAAACAAATAATCTTGTGGCTCTGCTAAAGCTTCACTTCCAGAGTCACCCTTTAGAAGCTGTCTCACTTATCACTGTAGAACTTGAGTTTTATGGTTTTGACTTTTTCGTCCAAGGCTGTCCTATGATTTAGGTAAGCATCTACCAGCAGGCAAATTACAGTTAAACTACTGTATAAGTTTTTGATATTCAAAACCAGCTCTCAAATCAACCCTCTTACTGAATTACAACTTCTATATCTTACTTCTTAAAAATAAAAATTTAGAAAAGTGGATAAACTTAGTAGCTTTTCCTTTGTCAATGTATCAAGACTCCTTGGTTGTTGTTAGAAGCCCTTATGGTAGAGGTGGCCCCCTGCCTTGGACTGGGTCTCGGTCAAGGTCAGCCAAGTTGGTACTCTTGGCACCCAGAGACCAGCTTCAGCTTCCTTGCTCGCCAGGCATGGAATAGAAAAGACATAGATCTTCACACTTGTTGCTGGGATTATCTGTGTGTAATTTTCTCAGACAAGGTTCTTTTTGTGTCTCTGGAATAAAGCATTCCATTTCTGTGTCTTATTAGGCAAGCATTGACTGTCTTTATGTAGGGGAGAACTCACAGTTAAGTTTGCTCCTGACAATAGTTTTAGGTAGACAACTAGACTAACATTCTTCTTGGGGGAAAAGTCTGTATGTTTTATACAGAACTGAACATTCTGAATTGAATCAAAAGATTTTATTTTGAATCCAGAGTTCTGTTGATTTTATTGCCAGAGCTATGATGAAATCTGTTTATGTTCAAATTTGTAATACTGTGCGACTTTGAATTCTTCCCTGGACAGTTTTTAATGAAGCCAGGCTTTATGGTTGGTGGGGAAACCAGACCTTGCATTAACATTCACTTATTTATCTAGAACATGTTTGCGAAAAACTGAGGTCCGCGATGTAGACACACCTTGGGCAAGTCGGGCACCTTGCCCAAGCTCCTGGGGCAAGCTCCTGGGGGAGCTCACTCTGTAGCAAAACCAAAAGATACTTACTAATGTTTTTAAAAATTATAAGTATGGAAGTAGAGCCTTCAGGGGGACAGGGTAGGGGAGAGTAGGGAAGGATGGCATGGGTGTGATCTCAAACAGCTCAGGAAAAAGTTAGGGAGATGAGATCACTGATAATGGAGTGAGCTACTTGCCCATGAACCCCAGCTGAACAAGGAGTGTGGATGTGGACCTCTGAGCAGCCGGGTACTCGGTCCCTATCGACCGAATGCTTCATCAGTATGTTACAGGTAAAGTCTCAAATACTGAAAAGTTGTCAGAAAAAGTTGAGAAATAATAATGTAAGAATTAAAGAGAAAGAAATAATTCTGTAACTCTGGTATTCTTCACATTTGAAGATTATTCCTTAGAATGATTGGCTTTTAAATGATTGGTTATTGATAATGTGGGTAGTAGAATTGTATGAAAATGAACTGAGGAAACACTTTCATGGGGAGAAGGGAATGGAAGAAAGAAGGAGTCTGATCTGGATTGCTCTTGGATTGGAAGCAACTCCGGGGAAGGTTCAGATGCTACGGTTAAAAAAAATAGCGCTCATGTGGTGCCTTGCTTGTTCTGGTGATGAAATCTGCACCAGCTCATGCTATTGCAGAAGGTGGGGAAGGTTTGGAGGAGTATCTTTTGAACCTACTTAGGGACCACTGCCTTCTCCTGCTCTTTGGGTGCAGCTGTGACCTAGCCAAGAAGGCAACTCCCATTCAAGTCCAGGATACTGGTTTATAAGACAAAGGAAAAGCTTTGTAATGCAAAACACACACACACACACACACACACACACACACACACACACACTCATCTCTCTTAGGGAGAGCAGAGAGTTCTCTGAAAAGAGGTTGGACTGAGGACTTAAAAAATAATCCTCTGCAAGAAGATAAGGGAGACCTGAAGAAAGCAAGTTAAGAGGCTACACAGTAGGTCTGAGGGACTGAGCTCTAGAAGGCCCATCACCTATGAGTAGGACAAGAAAATGACGTATGATCAAAAGAAAGGAAAATTCTATCCTTAGTGGTTCAGATGCTATGCCATGGCCCTGAGAGCCGGCTGACTTATCACAAAGAAATACCACTGAGGTCTGATGTTGTTGGTTTGGGGCAGATTGTCTAAGCAGGAGGGATCCTAGAAAAAAAGAGTCTACTGCCAGGCAATTGGTAAGAGAGCTGGGGTGAAAGAGGGCAAAACTGACGCCATCAACACTGGTGCAGAGAGAAGCAGACCCACGTGCTGGTCTCATCAACACCCTCCCATAGTGGGGACAGTAAGCAGAACTCCCTGTAGCACTTGCTCCCACTCCTCCCTCCAGAACAACTTTTCTAAGAATATCCTTGGATACACACGCACAAAAAAAAAAAAAAAACAAGGACCCTTCCACATGGAGGTTACACCATAAACAGTTTTGCTCTAAAGAAGTAGAGCAATTTAGGGTTTTAACATTGGATAAGCTTAACAAAGACCATCATGTCATTATTCCGCAGAATGTTCTCTGCATACAGACGGCATGTTTGGGCATTCATTGACACCTGATAATAGCATACCATAATTATGGGAGCGCTCTGGGGACAGATAATTAAGACCCTTTGATGGGAAAGCAGCCTCTGTTTATGACTGGGGTAACAAGGAGACGATCTGCCTTTCATTAGCACATAATAACATCTCACTTTTATGAGAAGTTCCTTCAGTTGATTTCCTTAATTAGATTTAACTGAAGGATGAAAGTCAACTTCTGCTACACAAAGCCCTGGAAAGGAAGACCACTGTGTTTAACACAGTAATTGAACATGAAAGCCACATACATCAAAGGTACACACAAATAAGAGAAGCATGTTTTCTAAGGATCCCTGGACCAGTGAAGGCTAATTTCAGATGGACCCAGGGTTTTCAATTTAAGTGAAAGCTTCCATACTGGGACTAAATAGGGTGCAGAGCTGGGGTACATGACACAGGCATCCTTACTGCTACTCCTAAAAAATACACAAAAGGGCATCCAGCTCAGTAGATGCAAAGATTGTGTGGCTTTCAATTTCCTCAATGGAAGTGGCTAGATTGGGAATAAAAGAGCAGATTCTTCTTTACTGAATAAATTTTCCAAAGAAGAAAATTTAGAAATTGTTCCTTTTTCCTGAGCATTAATGTGTTTAAGTCTTAGGGAATTTGAAGTCATGTTGCCATTTTGGCTTGGAGCAAGCCTGACGTTAAATATGGCTTCCCTCTAAGTGAGGGACGGATGTTCGCCGGCTCATCTTGGGAATACCCTGTCACGTCTGGATTGTTCCTGTCTTTGTAGCCCTACATTCTCTTTGCTCAGTTGCACTCAGCTATTTTGATATTTTATATTGGTCTTGTAGGTATTTCCGTTAGCTGCCTTGAATCATTTGGGGAGTGAAGTGGGATAAATAAATAAAGAAGGAAATGTTGATTGCGAATTAAAAGAACTCAAATGATTTAAATCGACTAAAGTAATGCAGTAAGATCAAAGCCAGGAATAGCGATCAACCCTTCAAAGCACGAGTGATAATGCACTAAGATATGCAAAATATATGTTTATAACCACTCCTCTGCTCTAAATACAACCATTCACCATCAGGGCAAGGTAATGTTCCCTTTTTTTACCTTCCCCTGAAAATATATCAAATTCTTAAAACTTGGTGGTCCTTAATGGAAACGAAACTCAGGGGTCCTGCCTCCAGGGATTCCCAAACAGGCCCTAATGTCTCATCCTGCGGACTGATCTCATTCCTCCATTGCAATGAAGTATCATCTGTGACCTTTGATAAGCACCAGGTCTGTCAAAGGTAAAATATTTTAACCAGTACTATCACGCAATATCTGTTATTTTGTTGATTATATATAATGCATGTCTTAGATGTCACACATGAAGGAGGTGAAGTGGATGGTGCATTGGAAGAGCTCAAGACAGACACAACAAATACACAAATTGTTTCTGTATGAAAAACTTTGAATCTTCTCAAGCTCTTAGAGGAATCAAGTTTGTACGTTTCTACACCATACAACATAAAGGAGAAAACTTCAGCTTCTAAATCTTTAAAGACACAATGCCAAAAATAAATGCAAGTCTTAGATTTAAAACTCTAAGTTACTAATACAATCAGAATTGGTTTAGAATAGGGGAAGCAGTGGTACTAATATTATTTTCATTTGTCTAATTCATTGGTCTGTTCATTTAAATGTCTATGACATTTTATTCAGTATTTTAAGAGAAATGTTAATTTGTCAGACTGAAGCTAACTAAAAGAGAAAGAATAAAGAAGTGATTTTTAACACTGTATCCAAGTCATATTAGGAAAGTGTGAAGAAACTACTAAAGAACAGAATTGGAAAGAAAAGTTATTTGGAAGCCTATTAAGTGAAGGAAGAGCTTAATTTATGCTAACAAAACTAGGGCCATGGGTGGAACCAAATTCATTTTAACTCAATATTAGAAAATGTTTGAGAATTGTAAGTGTTTAGAAAGGGAATGACATGCCTTGGAGACTTAAGCAATGTTTCTGGAAGGGTTTGAGTTAACACTGATTTCCCCATCAGTTATAGCATTGAGAAGATCACTGCACTGGGTCTGGTAGGACTAGATAGATTCAAAGTTTCATTGGGTGTAAAATTCTCTACTTTTTGCAACATATTTGCTATTGCTAAATCTTGGAAGGGCACAGCCCAATGATTGGTTTTCATAGTATTGGTCATGTAAAAATAAGTGACAAACTATCACAATAAATATGTGAACTTTAGAATAATTAATTTAAGTCATCTAAGATAAGCTAATCTGCATGCACCACTGTTTCATACCATAACTCCTAGTGAAAAGCAGTTAGGATATGCAATTTGCATGAAGGAAGATGCTGGGATTTCACAGACCCTACTTTAATTTTACCAGAGTATCTGGTAATAAGCCTATAGAGTCACGGATTGTAGGGAAAGGCTGTGAAGTTACAAGTCACCCAAAATGTACCCCAAATAATCTTTTAGATAGGAAGAACCTAGTTCCCATTCCCAACAGTTATTCTTGACTCTGTTCTGAGAGATAGAACATAATAACAGTATTAGTCTCCAGCTTGTTGTTCACAGATGACATTATTTTGAAGAACCAGGTCCTAAAATTTATTAGAAGGAAAGAAGGCCTAAGTTTTTAAGACATGGTCAATAAATAGATAGATTTTATTTTGAGGCAATCAAAGATTGCCACAAAATTTTGTCCATATTTTTTATTTCATAAAAAAATATGGAATAAATCCTACTTCAATGCCCTTCAAGAAAACATGAAAGATATCAGATAAAGGGTTAATATCCAATATCTATAGAGAACTTTATCAAACTCAAGATCCAAAAACCAAAAAATTCAGTCAAAAAATGGGCAGAGTATGCCTGGGTGGCTCAGTGGGTTAAAGCCTCTGCCTTCGGCTCTGGTCATGATCCCAGGGTCCTGGGATGGATCCCTGTGGGTTCTCTGCTCAGCAGGGAGCCTGCTTCCTCCTCTCTCTCTACCTGCTTCTCTGCCTACTTATGATCTCTGTCTGTCAAATAAATAAATAAAATCTTTTAAAAAAATGGGCAGAAGTCACGAAGACATTTCTCCATAGAAATGGCTAGTAGACACATGAAAAAATGCTCAACATCACTTGGCAACAGGGAAATACAAATCAAAGCCACAATGAGCTATCACTTCACGCCAGTCAGAATGGTTAAAATTAACAAGTCAGGAAACAACATATGCTGGTGGGGATGCGGAGAAAGGGGAACTCTCCTACACAGTTGGTCAGAATGCAAGCTGCTACTGCTACTCTAGAAAACAGTATGGTGGTTCCTCAGAAAGTTAAAAATAGAGCTACCCTATGACCCAGCAATTGTACTACTAAGTCTTTATCCAAAGGATACAAACATAGTGATTCAAACTGGCACGTGCACCCCAATGTTTATAGCAGCAATATGCACAATAGTCAAATGTGGAAAGAACCCAGATATCCACCGACAGATGAATGGGTAAAGAAGATGTATATATACAATGGAATGTTACTCAGCCATCAAAAAAATTAAATCTTACTATTTGCAACCATGTGGATGGAACTAGAGGAAATTATGCTAAGCAAAATAAGCCAGAGAAAGACAAATACCATAGGATTTCACTCATATATGGAATTTAAGAAACAAAACAGATGAACATAGGGGAAGGGAAGGAAAAATAAAATAAAATAAAAACAGAGAGGGAGGCAAGCCATAAGAGACTCTTAACTATAGGAGACAAACTAAGGGTTGCCGGAGGGGAGGTCGGTGAGGAAATGGGGTAACTGAGTAATGGGATCTAAGAAGGACACTTGTTGTGATGAGCACTCGGTGTTACATATAACTGACGAATTACTAAATTCCACCTCTGAAACTAATAATACACTATATGTGAACTAAATTGAATTTAAATTTAAAAAATTTTAAAAAGAAAATCTGATTCACAGGTGTAGCAAAGTCTTGGACTTTCAGCACAAAGATCCTTTCTGCGATCAGCATAAACTGTGCTATTAAATATGACATGAGTAACAGTGGTAACAAAGTTTAGGTTAAAACTTATTACATGACTGAAAATGGTAGTCTAGAGAACTCCAGAACCACTTCCCCCTATCCTCACCCCCCACACTAAAGCAATGATTAAGCTAGCAAAACCTGTCAGAATTCACTCTTAGGATCTCTGGACTATAATTTAATAACTTACACCTGGGGAATGATTAAAGAAGGAAAAAGTTACTGAAATTGAATGGGAGATAATGGTGGCATTTTTCCTTAGCTGCCCGTGATGGTCCGTGCCCCAGCATGGCAGCAACCAGGAATCCATGATGCAGCTTGCTAAAACCAGTGGGAGGGGTGTGGGCCTTGTTATCAGAGGATTGTGTCTGTGGGCTTTGATCTGTCTGGTGACTCCCAGAGGCTTAGCCCTGGGGAGGTTCCTGTGGGGGTCCTAGGGGTTGGTGGAGATAACCTTTGTTTTCCTGTCTTGGAGTTTTCTCAGGGCTGGATGGCTTCCTAGGCAGTATTTGTCAAGTGCCTCCAAACACAAATACACTAGCAGAAGCCACCTCCCAAAGGGCAAGCAGCAGACCAAGAAATCAAGGAAGAAAAAGGCTGGGAAGGAGACACCATGGCGAAACAAGGGCTTTAAAAATCTCCTGTGTGTACACGGAATCTAGAAGGCTGTGCTCATGCCCAGGGCTAGATAGTTCAAGAAAGACTGAGAAGACCCTGAACTTTCCCCTTTGACTGACCATTAGGTTCTAGATAAATGGGAAATGAAGGTTAAGACAAGATTTGTCAGCAGCCTGGGTAAATGTGGAAAGAGTGTCCCAACAAAAATCACCCTGCAAACTCAGGATTTTTTTTTTTTTTTTTTTTTTTTTTTTTTTTTTTAGCTCTAGGAATTTAAGGAAATCTGTCTAATGACAAAGCTAACAGAATACAGAATCCTTGAGTAACAATGAATACAGTCTTTACAAAACTCATTTGGAGTTTACAAAACTCATTTTAGAAATGAGTCATTTAGAAAAATGACTTTTCTTTTAGAAAAGTCACTAAGCAGGGGCACCTGGGTTGCTGAATTGGTTGAGTGGCAGACTCTTGGTTTTAGCTCAGGTCGTGATCACAGGATCATGAGATCTAGCCTCACATCAGGCTCCACGTTCTATAGAACATACTATCCAACAATAGCAGAACACACATTCTTCTCAAGAATGAATGAAACATTCTCCAGGATGGCTATATGTTAGGCCACAAACAACCACATAAAATTTAAAAGGTTAAAATTATACAAAGTATCTTCTTGGACCAGTGTGGAATGAAACAAGAAATCTGTAATAGAAATAAACTGGAAAATGCACAAATTTGTGAAAATTAAACAACAAACTCTTAAACCACCAACGGATTGAAGAAGAAATTGCAAGAGAAAATAAGAAAACACTTTGAAACAAATGATGCCAAAAACATCACATACCAAAACTTATGGGTTACGGTGAAAGCAGTACTCAGAGAGAAATTTGTAACTATGGAGATAAATGAAATAGAGTATAAAAATGGATAGATTAAAAATTAGTTCTTTGAAAAGATCAATAGAATTGAAAAGCTAAGAAAAAAGAACAATGAAATTACTGAAATAAGAAATGAAAGCGTCAACTTTGTAGAAATAAGGTTTATAAAATAATACTATGAAAACTTGTACATGAAAAATGAGATAATCTAGACAAAATGAACAAACTCCTAGAAACAAGACACTATCAAAACTGACTGAAGAAGAAATAGAAAATCTCAATTACCTGTAAGAAGGAAAGAGCTAAATCAGTAATCAAAAACCTGCCAAAAAAGAGAAGCCCAGGATGGTGACTTCTACCAAATACTAAAAAAATTAAACCTAAGATTTTCTCAGATACTTTTAAAAAATAGTAGAGGAAGGAACACTTCTTAGCTCATTCTATGAGACCAGCATTACCCCGATACCAAAGCCAGACAAAGACATTACAAGAAAATGAAAACAATAGGGGTTCCTGGGTAGCTCAGTTGAGTAAGTGTCTGCCTTTGACTCAGGTCATGATCCTGAAGTCCCAGGTTCAAATCCCACTTTGGACTCCCTACTCAGTGGGGAGTCTGTTTCCCCCTCTGCCCTTCACCCTGCTTGTGCTCTTTCTAGCTCTCTCTTTCTCTAATACATACATACATACATACATACATAAAATCTTTAAAAAAAATGAAAATGAAAATGATAGATCAACATCCCCAATGATTATAGACTAAAAATTTCCGAACAAAATGTTAGCAAACTGAACCTAGTGCATACTGAACACACTATACGTAATGATCAAGTGGGATTTATCCCAGAAATGCAACATAGGAAAATCAATCCATTAAAAACCCTACATTAATAAAACAAAGAAAAAAATACCCCATGAACACCTCAAATGGTGGAGAAAAAGCATTTGACAAAACCCAACACCCTTTCATCATAAAAACACTCAACAGACTAGGAATAGAATGGACATTCTCAAAATGGCAATGGGCATTTATGAAAAACCCTACAGCTAACATAATTCTACTCCATGATGAAAAACTGAAATCTTTCCAGCTAATATCAAGAACAAGGCAAGGATGCCTACTTTTGCCACTTTTATTAAAAATTTTATGCTCTATCCAGAATAGTTAAGAAAAATAAAAGGAAGAAAAGACAGCTAAATATAAAGAAATAAAACTATCCATAATATTTCACGTATGACAATACTACAACATTCTTATAAGAACTATTAGAGCTAATAAATGAATTCAGCAAGTTGCAAGACACTGGATCACACAAAAATCAGTTGTATTTCTATGTACTAGTTATGAACAATCTAAAGGGAAGTTAAAAAAAAGCAGTTGCATTTTTTATAATAGCATTTAAAAGAACAAAACAGTTCTGAATAAACTTAAATGAAAAGATACAAGACTTGTGAACTGAAAACCACAGGATATTGTTAAAAGAAATTTGAGAAGACCTAAGTAAATTCAAACTCATCTGTGTCAATGGGTTAGAGGGCTTAATACTGATGGGGTCCCTGGGTGGCTCAGTCGGTTGAGCATCTGATTCTTGATTTTGGCTCAGGTCATGATCTCAGAGTTGTGGGATCAAGCCCCAAGTCAGGCTCTTGCTCAGTCAGGAGTCTGCTTGAAATTCTCTCCCTCTACTTCTCTCTTCCTTTCTCTCTCTCCCTCTCTCTCAAATAAATAAATACATCTTAAAAAAAAAAAAACCTGAATACTGTTAAAATAGCAGTACTCCCCAAAGCAATTTACAGCTCCAGTGCAATTCCTATCAAAATTCCAAGAACCTTTCTTTGCAGCAATGGAGAAAACCAATCCTAAAGTTCACATGGATTTGTAGAGCACTCTAAACAGTCAAAACAATATTGAAAAAGAAAGGCAAAGTCACAGTATTTATATTTCCCAATCTCAAAACTACAAAGCTACAGTAATCAAAATAATGTAGTATTGGCTTAAGGATACTCTATAAATAAAGGTATACATGAGATCATATTCATATAGATCATGGAATAGAATTGAGACTTAATAAATTATCTATACATCTATTTTTATTTCTTTTTTTAAAGATTTTATTTATTTATTTGACAGAGAGATCACAAGTAGGCAGACAGATAGGCAGAGAGAGAGGGGGAAGCAGGCTCCCTGCTGAGCAGGAAGCCTGATGTGGGGCTCGATCCCAGGACCCTGAGATCATGATCTGAGCCAAAGGCAGAGGCTTAACTCACTGAGCCACCCAGGTGCCCCTACATCCATTTTTCAACAAGTCTATCAAGGCCATTTAATGGGAAAAGAATAGTCTTCTCAACAAATTTGCTGAGACAACTGGATATTCAAGTATAAAAGAAGAATGTTGGAACTTTATCTCACCCCATATACAAGAATTAATGCAAAATGATCTGAAGGTCTAAATATAAGAATGTTTAAAACTAAGAAATTCCTAGAAGAGAAGAAAGGAGTAAATCTTTATAACCTTAGACTTGGCAATAATTTCTTAGTATGATATCAAAAGTATATTTGAGAAAAGAAAAAAATATGAATTGAACTTCATCAAAGTTAAAAACTTTTGTGCATCAAAGAACACAGTCAACAAAAAGGAAAAGGCACAGAATCAAAGAAAATATTTGTAAATCATATATTCAACAACTAAAAAACAACCCATTCAAAAGTTGCAAAAAATTGGAATAGACATTTCTTTGGAGAAGATGTACAAATGGCTACTGAGTGTATGAAAAGATGTTCAACATCAATAGTCATTAGAGAAATGCAAATTAAAACTCCAATGAGATACAAATTCACAAACACCAGGATGGCTATAACAACAAAGAAAGGGAAATAATAAGTGTTGGCAAGGGTGTAGAGAAATTGAAACCCTCATACACGGCTGCTTGGGACATACACTGAGGCAGCTGTCCCTCGATCAGTTCAACATTACACTATGACCCAGCAATTCTACTCCTGGGGGTGGTGGGGGGGGCGGGGAACCAAAAAATTTGAAAGCAGATTTTCAAACAAAAACTTGTACACAAATGCGCAAAACAGCACTATCTGCAAAAGATCGAGTTGGAAACAATTGAAATGCTCAGGAGCTAATGAATGAATAAGCAAAATGGGATATGCAGTAAAATATTATTCAGCCATAACAAGGAATGAAGTACTTGATAAATGTCCCAACAGGATGAACACAGAAAACATGCTGAGTGAAGAAGCCAGACAGAAAAGGCAACATATTGTATGAGCCCATTCAAATGAAGTATCTAGAATAGACAAACCCATAGAGACAGAAAGCAGATTCGTGATTGCCTGGGGCGTGGGGGGGGTGGTAGTGGGTCATGGCAGTGGTTGCTTAAAGGGTGATGGGAGTGCGTGGGAACTAAGTGGTGGTGATGGGTCTAACACTGTGAGCACTGAATGCTCAGTTTACTCAGTTAAGTAGTTAAAACGGAGAATGTTAAGTTACGTGACTTTAAGCACAATAAAAACCATTATTATTCAAATGGTAATTTATAGGCATTGTCTACACTTCACTGGGTGTCATGTTTTTCTGAAAGTGAATATCAAAATGCACAGATAACAGCTTGCCTGAAATGAATGCTATTTCTGTTGTTTTACCAATATTCAATGGCAAACGCTTGGAAGCCAGAGTCCGTGTACTAATATGGTATTTTTCACAGTGCTGCTGTCAATGTCCTTAAAGTAAAATGCTTCATGGGGAGTAAAGAGGCCCCCAGGTGCATCAAAGCCCCAAAGTCCCAAGATATACAATGACAAGCAGCGTGACCACTGTAATAAATCCTTGAACACCTACCCTGAACCGAGCACATTTATCATTTCTAATCTTTGCAACAGTTCTACAAAGTGGGTATAACGGAGTACCCATGCCCCGGCTGGCGCGGGGGGAATGACAACTGGCCCGCTGATACCAAGGGTGCATTAAAATGAAAATATTCTAGATGATGATCCAAATATATCTTTGAACATTTTAACTGAAAACATATAAACATACATTTATTCATTCGTCTTTTCATAAGGAGCTAAGAACTTGCTTTGCCCATTGGTTCATCGTTTCCTTTTGTACAGCTCACTTATAACATGTGACCCAGTCTCCCAATTTCCAATTTGGGTTTCTTCCAAGAGAAGGGAGAATTTCTAAACACTTGTGAAATCATTAGAGCTCAGATTCCTGCTATATTGTTACATCCCACCAACCCAGCCAATGATGCAGAGTTGTCTTATTTCCACCTTACTCAGCAGGAACATTTTTCATTCCCTTTTCGTACTGTCTTCCCAACACATTCAATGTCAATTTCATGGAGACAACAATTTTCTTTCGAAATTTTTAAAATAATTATTTTGTTTATTAATTTTTCTCTTCTCTATTATTTTGTTTTTAAAAGATTTTATTTATTTATTTGAGAGAGAGAGACAGAGAGAGAAACAGAGATAATGAGAGAGACCACAAGCAGGAGGAAGAGGGAGAGGCAGACTCCCTACAGAGCAGGGAGCCCAATGTGGGACTCGATCCCATAACACCAACAGAAGGCAGATGCTTAACCAACTGAGCCGCCCAGGTGTCCCTCTTTTCTCTCATTTTAAAAATCAGCTTTGAAGTTATTTATATAATGACAATAAAAAGAAAAGCAAGCATAAATAAGCATGGGAATTAAAGCAGCTTAATAGGTATACAAGTCAGGGGTAGAAGCAGAAGTGTTGAGTATACTCCAGAGCAAGCTAAAGCAGACTTTTCAAACTTGAACATGCACAGGAACTACCTAGAGAGGGAAATCTTATTGAAATGCAGATTCTAATTTAGGAAGTCTGCAATGGGGCTCAGGATTGTGCCTTTCTTTCTTTCTTTCTTTGCCTTCCTTCCTCCCTTCCTTCTAAGATTTTATTTATTTATTTGAGGAGGGAAAACACAGAGGGAAAGGAAGAAGAAGCAGGCTCGCTGCTGATCGCAGAGTCCAACTCAGGACTCCATCCTGGACCCTGAGATCATGACCTGAGCCGAAAGCAGACACTTAACCCACTGAGCCACCCAGGTGCCCCAACTGTGCAATTCTAATAAACTCCCAAGTGACACAGTTCCACTAGTTCACGGTCCATACTCTGAGAAGCAAGGTGGTGAGGCTCTCCGTGACATCAGCCAGGATATTTTCTGGAGGGAATGGGAGAGTCCAGGAATGCAAATCACTGAGAAGTGCAGGTCTGCTCTAAAAGCTTCAATTTCACCAGGTTCTGAATCTCATTCTGTAAATGCAGAGGCTGAAGACAGAGAAGCTGAAGGACTTACCAGTGAAGGCAAGTGGACAGTGGGTGAGCAGGGACTCAAACAGGGGTGTGTTTAGCTCCAAAGCCCGTGCTCTTACAACTGGATGTCCTGCACAAAAACCCAGGGAAGGGCTGCAGGAAATGAAGACCGCTTTGCCTCACTTGCTCAGAGGAAACAGCAAAAAGGAGAAAACAGTTTCCAGGGAAAGATCAGTGACTTTCTGGATCTCATACAGATCATTAGAAGGGTCAGCTAAAGGTAAGAGACCTCACATTCTCTTCCTTAAATGTATGTACGTTTTGTCACAAACATTTGGGGCTTGCAGAGTTCTAATGAGTTCCTAATTATTTTTATCACCACCATTTTCTCCAACACCCCAGTGCTCTTCAAGTGAATTGCAACCGGAAAGTGAACATATCGGCTCTCTGTTGTCTGGAGAAATGATCAGAAACTAGGCACAAGTAAACAATTGGGCATAACACAGTGATGTTAGTGCCTACATCATTCCTTAGAAGAAAGGTTCCTCCAGAAATAGAAAGTATTTTTTTTCCAATCAGGCTGCTCATTTGAATTCATATTTACTGCCTTATTATGCTGAAAATTGCACATGACTTCTTTGGATCTTTGGCTCAATAATCACTTTGATGTTTTATTTATTGATGCAAAAAGGGGACTTGCCTTTCAAGTTTGTTATCTCTCCTTTCAATGGAATTTTTCAAAGTATTAAGAAACTAGCTACAGAGTACTGTCTACCCAGTTTGGAACTGGCACAAGATTCTAAAGTGTTATTGGTGCCCCTGGGTGTTTCCTGCCATTTAGTTTCAAGCTAATAAGGAAATGCAGAGGTTGGCTAGAGTTTGCTATGAATATTGTAGGTAGACATTGGTGCTGGAACACACTCAAAGGAGTTTCTTCAGAGAATGCATTTTATCGTACAAGGGAATTTGTTTTTTTGGCTATTGAACTCATTTGTATTTAGAAATCAGAGCTATTTCTCATCTTTGACCAACTCTTTTGTGAAGTCCGAACTTCCATGTTTATGGAATCTGTGACATCATTCAGTTATTTCCAAAAAAAAAGTTATTAAAAAGTTTAGAAAAAGACAAGGAAGAAACAATATAAAATATAATATTGTTTTTGGAGGAAAGTCCTTTGCCCATTTTTGAAAATTGAGTTATTTCCTTTGTGTTTGGCTATTGAGTTGTATTTTATAAAATATATGTACTTTATATTTCTTAGATATTAACCCCTTATCAGATATATGATTTGTTATATTTTTTCCCATTTCATAGCTTGCCTTTTCATTCTATTGATTTCTCTGTGCAGAAGTTTTTGGTTTGATACAGGCTCACTTGTTTATTTTTCCTTCAGTTTTGGAGTTAAGAAATCATTGCCAAGACCAATGTCATGAGGATCTTCTTCTGTTTTTTCCTAGGAAATTTGCAGTTTCAGGACTCTGAGCTTTTAATCCATTTTGGTTTGAATTTTGTGTATGGTGAAGGTTCCAATTACACTCTTTGGGTGTGGATATCCAATTTTCCAATCACAATTTTTTAAAGAGACTCTTCCCATGTAGCCTTAGTACCCTTAAGGGTACCTTAGTACACTTTTCAAAGATCGGTTGACTGAACTCAATAAATCTGAGTTTATTTCTGGGCTTTCTATCCTGTTCTATTGGTCTGTGTCTTTATGCCAATGCCACACTGTTTTAATTACTATAACTTTGTAATATATTCTGAAATCAAGGCACACGATGCCTCCAGTTTTGTTCTTCTTTCTCCAGACAGCTTCAGCTCTTCAGAGTCCTTTGTGGTTTCATATAAATTTTAAGATTATTTTTTCTATTTCTACAAGAATGTCATTGAGATTTTGAAAGAATTACATTGACTCGATATATCTCTCTGGGGAGTATGGACATTTTAACAATATTAATTTGTCCAATTCATGAACATGGATGCCTTTCAATTTGTAAGTCTTCTTTAATTTCTTTCATCAATGTTTTGTAGTTTTCAGTGTACAAGTCTTTCACTTTCTTACTTAAGTTCATTCCAATGTGAAAAGCAAGTTTTGGAATTGGAGAAAATATTTGCAAACTATATATCTGACAAAAGGTTAATATTTAAAAAATTATAAGGAACTCTTATAACCCAAGAACAAAAAATAAATATCTTGATTATACAATAAATAATGAAAAGAATTATGCACAATGACTAAGTGAAAATTATCTCAGGTATGCAATTCTGGTTCAGTATTGAAAATCAAAAATCTAATCTATCACATCAATAGGGTAAAAAAGAAAAACCACATGATGACATCAATAGATGCAGTAAAAGTGTTTGACAAAATCCAGCATCCATTCATGATAAAAACTCTCACTAAACTAAGAATAGAGGACTTGATTAAGTCTCCAACTTGATAAGGAGTATTTACAAAAACCTGCAGCTAACATTATACCTAGGGTAAGAAACTGGAAGTTTTCACACAAAAATCAAGTACAGTGCAAGCATATCCCCTCTTACCATCACTTCAAAATCATACTAGATGTTCTAGCTAATGCAAGAGGCAAGAAAAGGAAATAAAGTACATATGGATTGGGAAGGAAGAAATAAAATTGTTCATAGTTGACATGATCATCTACATAGAAAATCTAAAAGAATCAAAAACAACAACAACAACAAAAAACCTTCTAGGACTAATAGGTGATTATAGCAAGGTTGCAGGACACAAGGTTAATACACAAAAGTCAATCATTTTCCTATGTACTAGCAACAAATAAGTGGAATTTATAATTAAAAACACAATACCATTTACATTAACATCCTAAAAAAACTAATATGTAGCTATAAGCCAAAGAGAATATATTGTACAGGATCTCTAAGAGGAAAACTACAAACCTTTGATGAAAGACATAAGGTAATTAAATAAATGAAGAAACACTCCCATTTTCATGGATAGGAAGATGCAGTATTTTCAAAATGTCAGTTCTCCCCAAACTGATCTTAGATTCAATGCATTCCCAATCAAAATCTCAGCAAGTTCTATTGTGGATATTGACAAACGGGTTCTACCATTTATATAGAGAGGGATAAGACCCAGCATAACCAACACAGTTTTGAAGAGGAACAAAGTTGGAGGGCTGCCACTACTGAATATCAAGACTCACATTATTATAACTCAACTGATCTTTGACAAAGAACAAAGGCAATGCAATGGATCCAGAAATGGTACTGGAACAAGTGGACATCCACGTGCAAGAAAATGAATTTAGGGGGGCCTGGGTGGCTCAGTGGGTTAAAGCCTCTGCCTTTGGCTCAGGTCATGATCCCAGGATCCTGGGATCGAGACCCTCATCAGGCTTTCTCCTCAGCCGGGAGCCTGCTTCCTCCTCTCTCTCTCTCTGCCTGCCTCTCTGCCTACTTGTGATATCTGTCAAATAAATAAATAAAATCTTTTTAAAAAATGAATTTAGACACAAACCTTTCACCCATTACAAAAATTAACTCAAAATGAACTGTGGACCTAAATGGAAAACATAAAACTTGTAGAAGATATAACATAGGCAAAGACTTTTTAGATAGGACATCAAAGGCATGATCCATGAGAAAAATAATTGATAAGCTGGACTTCATTAAAATTAAAAACTTTGGCTTTGTGAAATACAACATCAAGAGAATGAGAAGACAAGCTGCAGACTGGAAGAAAATACTTACAAAATAAACATCTGATAAAGAACTTTAGCCAAAATATACAAAGAACTTTTTAAAATCCAACAATAAGAAAACAAACAACTCAGTTTTTAAAAATGGACTTAAAGCCCTTAACAGAAACCTCACCAAAGAAGATGTATGGATGGGGAAGGAAAATAAGCAATTGAAAAGATGCTCCATACCATTAGGAATCTGCATTAGGGGAATGCAGATTAAAATGAGATACCACTACACACCTATTAGAATGGACCACACCAAATGCTGGTGAGAAGGTAGAGCAGCAGGAACTCTCATTCACTGCTGATGGGAACGCAAACTGGTACAGCCACTTGCAAGAGAGTTTACTGGTTTCTTATAAAATTAAATATACCCTTACTGTATGCTCCAGCAAGAGCACTCTTTGGTATAGCCAAAGGAGTTGAAAACTCATGTCTACACAGAAACCTGCACATGGATGTTCATAATAATTTTATTCATAATTGCCCAAACTTAGAAGGGACAAAATGTCTTTCAGTATGTGAATTGATAAACTGTGCTACATCCAGAAAATTAAATATTATTCAGTGCTAAAAATAAATGATTGATCAAGCCATGAGAACACAGAGGAAGCTTACATGCCTATCACTAAGTGAAAGAAGCCAATTTGAAAACACTACATGCTGTATGATTCCAGCTACATGGTATTCTGGAAAATGTAAAACTATGGAGACAGTAAAATGATCAGTAGTTGCTAGGGGCTTGGGTGGGGGATAGAATGGGGGAGGGATGAATAGGCAGAACATAGAGGATTTTTAGGGCAATGAAAATACTCTGTGTGACACCATAATGATGTGTACATCATTATGTATGTTTGTCCAAACCCATAGAATGTACAACACCAAGAGTGAACTGTAAGGTAAACCCTGGACTTTGGATGATAACAACATATCAATGTAGGTTCATCAGTCCTAACAAATGTACCACTCTGGTGTCCAGATGTGGATAATGGGGGATGGGAGGGAAGGTTGTGCATGTGTGGGGGCAGGAGGTATATGAGAAATCTCTGTACCTATCTCAAAATTCTGCTGTGAACTTTAAACTGCTCCAAAAACTTCATAGTCTGAATTTTAAAAATGGGAAAAGGACTTAAATAAACATTTCTCCAAAGAGATATACAAATGGACAATAAACATACTAAAATTGTCAGGGAAATGCAAACAAAACCACAATGAAATATCACATTCTACATGTTTAGATGATCACTATGAAACCACCCCCCTGCCCACCCCCACACCACAAACCACTAACAAGTGTTAGAAAAGAGGTGGAGAAATTGGAACCCTTGTATACTGTGGATGAGAAGGTAAAATGGTGTGACCCCTATGGGAAATAAAATGGTGGTTCCTCAGTTAATTAAAAATAGAATTACCATCTGCTCCAGAAATTCCACTTCCGGGTATTTATTCAAAGGAAAAGAAATCATTATCTCAAAAAGCCACCCATACCGTGTTCCCTGCGGCATTATTTCTAATAACCAAGAAGTAGAAACAACCTAAATGTCCATCGACAGACAAATGGGTAAACAAAAGATAGTATACGCACACCATGAAATATTACTTGGCGTTCAAAAAGAAGGAAATCCTAAAAATGTGATAGCGTTCTGCTAAGTGCAATCAGCCACTCAGAAAGACAAATGCTATAGGATTGCATTTACAAGAGGCATCCTCCGAAAAAAACGAGGCAAACTCATATTTCTCTGTTCCCTCTAAAATGATCCGATGAGCCACAGAGAGAGAAAAACAGAGCTGGTCACCAGAAAGGGGAAAGGACTATTATTTATGAAGGAATGTACCAAAAATTAAGGACAAACAACAAGGGTGAGTGTGGTACTCCAAGGGGAGCCATGAAAGGTATGGGTGAAAGGGCTTCCCGAGAGAGCAGAGAGGGCAGCTCTTTGGAGAGGACCATCAGATAGGAACTGTGGCTCTGGAAGCTGACCCTACAGGGACCCAGCAGGTAGATAACCAGAGGATAACTCCCCCACCCCTCTCCTCCTGTTTTGGCTGGGACTGCCCGCCTATGCCCCTGTTGGCTGATTTCAGTCAGATGGTGGAGACAAGGGGAGCCCATGGCTGCTATCTGTGTGGGGACCCAGGTCAGGAAGAGTGGAGGATTTGGACCTGGAGAGCCCAGTGGACAATATCCTGCCCCGCTTACCATACGTGCTTCTCCTAGATTTTCCTTGGGGCCTCTTTTGCTGAACGTGACTTTTGAGTCCTTCATGCTCAAGATGTGGACAAGCCTGTCTGTCTGAAATGACCAGCTTATGGCCTGGAGGATACCACCGCCCCACCATGGACGGGAGCCATGGCTGAATGTTTGACTTGAGTACAAAGACTAAAGGTAAGTATGGGGAGCTCAAGGGGGTGATTGCCTGGGCAGTGTTTATTTAATAAACACAGGCAGACGTGGCTTGACCAGGATGCTGTGCTAAGCCAAGGCCAAGATGAAAGCTGGCCTGCTCCAAGAATTCGCTAGAACCTACTTTGGCCCCAGAGAGCACAGACACTGGTACATGTACTTCCACCTGGAGGATCCCTTACACTGCACACCAGGTTTCTTCTCAGGAGTTTCAGTGAGTGCATTAAATCTCTCTCTGGCTTGACCCAAGCTGCTCAAATACCTGTCCCTTGAGCTTGAAATATCAAGTGTGTGCTCGTGGATGCAGAAGCCCATCCCTAAGTCACCTTCACTCACTGGTCTGGAGACCTTGGACCAAGAAAGATCTGGCTGAGGAACTGGGGGTCACTGAAGCCTGACGATGTTTGGAGGTTGAAAATGCCCACTTGTTGCAAAGAGGGCACGCGTTGTCCGTCCTGATGGTTCCCGAAGGCTTCTGAGAGGAAGGAGGCTCCCTGGGCTTCCCTAAGCCTGATCAGGGGGTAATGATCATATAAGGAGCTCGCAAAGTTAAAAGCAGAGGCTGATGATACCCTAGTTTCTACTCTCTCTCCCCTGAAATCAGGGAATGACATACGCTTCACCAACTTTGCTATGTCTCCCGGGTTCTGGAAGGGTGGGTAATGAAGTCCCTAAAGAAAAACTGGCTTGTTTGTGGGGAGTTAGGACGAGCATTCTGCAAACTCTAACCGGATTTCCCCGCAAGAATTTAAAACGGTAAAGTACTAGGGTGTAGTGAAGATGAAACAAGATAATGGATGTAAAGAACAGGTTACAACGCCTCAGACACTGTGCATTCGAGAAACGGCTGCTGTGCTTGAGAAGGTCAGGCTGAAATTCTGGGGCGTGAAAAGAACGGCTCCCACAACAACTCTTTGATTCCCTAATCCTGACCTCAGGGAGTGTCACCTTTATCATCTAGAACCAGAAATTAGTGATGCCATTTTGGTCTTCTCTAGAGCCGGTTGAGGTTTCCAAGGAATCCAATGCTCTAATCGCTAGCCTTACTTTAACAAACACTTCAACAATGGGTCAGATTTAATCTGGAACATGTAGTTTGTGGGAAAGGAGAATTGATTTGTAGATTGGCGAAACATACATATAATTAAAAAACAGAAAGATCTTCACATTGACAAAGGGTGGAAGAAGCGTTGAAAATGGACACAAGTGTCCACTGGAACTGGATACCGATTGTTTCTCTTCCTATGTAAGTGGCAACAAACCCTATAACAAATGTTGTCTTTCTAATGGGCCATAGTATTCGTACTGCTGTGCTCTCCATCTGATACCAGGAAGACAATTCATTTCGAAAGCTTAATGGACGCAAAGGGCTTTGAAGGCAAAGAGGTCTTATATGTTACTAAGGTGTCTTTTGATTTCAGGGATAGCAAGGCTGCCACAGTGGAAGGGAGCTCTCTTCTTGCCTATGTGAGTTTCCCCTGCCAAGCTACCGGCTTCTAATACAGTGCACAATACTCTCTTCTGCTTCAAGATGACACACTCTTTTCAGGAACTTTTTTCTTTTAATGCTCTACTTAGGTGCTATGAGGCTGATTCACTCGTCTCTTTCACGTAAGGGAGGTGGGGACTCCGATATACTATAGCTCCATTTATCAAATAAGTTGGAGGATAAAACTGCAACATGCAACATGTATTTTGATTTTTCAATCTATGGGAGGTCTCAGTTTCAGTGAGATAACTCAGTGTTTCCAGCTGATTCCAGGGCAGACATATTACCCTGGGCCCAGTGTGTGAGAACATGGACTGCGTTATTTAGGGAATGGGAAGACTTTCTGCAAATGAGTTTCTTAACACACAGTGCTCCTCCCTTGCTTATTATAACCTGATTTTCTGAAGGTCATGTCCTCCCGACTGTCCTACATATGCTTCCTCATCTGCTGCAGAAAAAGCTCAGACCTCAAAAGCTTAAAGTCTTCAGGAAGTACAATCCTGAACCTGCCGAGGATCTCTCTCAGCCTTTCCCATCACTTGAGAGGGAGAGACTTCATGCGGATTAAAGAGGCTGGAACAGTCCCCGAGCAGTGGACAAAGCTGCCAGCGGCCCTCCAGCTCAGGAGGACAAAGATGCAGCTGGTGGTTGAAGAAGCTCGGAGGCCTGGGTTCGCAAAGTGTTGCTATCTGCACTCACAAAGCCTCTGGCTTCCAGATTCTAACATAATGGCTCTACGAGATGGATTAAGTGACGGGGGCACGGAATCGCTTGGGTGGTGCTCCAGAGGGCCTAGGGGTCGCAGAGGTGGTTGTATAGCGATGTCAGAAACCAAGAGACCCAAATGAATCCATGGACACCACGAGAGGCCACTGGTTAGATCCCGCAACCTGCTGTCCAGTGTGAGGTCTGGGTTTGGCCAGTGTGTTAGAGGTCTCCCCTGGAGCAGTTGTGATTGTGTCAAGTGTCTGTGTCATCAGGTCTCATTCAATGGAGAAGTGGAAGGGCATCACCTCCCCAGTATTTTCTTGTGATAGTGTTACTTCTACCTACTGAAACCCCAGGGAAATGGGGTCGTGCTAAGATAGGAGCCCCATGGACATGCACAGATCATTTACCCTGCAAGCCGAAAGCTCTTGGGTCCTCAAAGGGACTTAAAGGATTCAATTGGTGTCTTAGGACATAGGATTCTCTTACTTATAAGAAAAGAATGCTTATGCAATTCTCAAGAGTCTAGAAATCAGTGAGAAACATTTATCCAAGCTACCTTTATTTCCTCTTGCTGCAGGTGTATCCTTATGAAAGATGTTTGGATTCATGAAAGCTTTCAATGTCTCAAAAAGGCCAGAAAAAAATCTGTGTAAGATAGATAAATTCTGTGTCAGAGTGAGTCCACTTCCTGTGTGGTTTCCACCCACCATCCCTGCTCCACTAATGCCACCTCGGAATGGTCTGCATTTTCCTTTGAGAACAGTGTCCAGAAATGCCCACTTAGATGCTATCTGTTGGGTGCTGCCCTCCATTATCATGTGCCTGGGAAGTCATAGGGACAGAAGGTGTGTGTGTGGGGGGTTACCGCTCTAAACGAAATACTGCAATGTGTGTGGATCACTTTGAACATCATCTCTGTTTTCAAGATCTATTTAAGGAGGAGGTGGGTTGGAGAATCTCTTCTATTCTTTTGAGAGCTTTCCCTTCAACCCAGAACTGCAGGTCTTACAGTCCAGTCATTTTTACAAGTGTGTGTGAAACCATGTCGAGGACGCCCGGACTCCCCAGCCTCTCGCGCAGGGAACCTCGGTGCCGGGCACTGCTAAGAGTTACCCTGGTGGACAGCCACAGCATCAGACGCCACGACGGACTGCTCAGGACGGCAGGATGGACACCACCTGGAAGTCACAGACGTTGGGCATCTATGCAGATGACCAGATTTTGTTCCGTACAGGGTGACTGGAGGCTCTAGGAAGCTCCTGAGTCCAGGTCCACCTGGAGTTGACAAGGGTTGCCTGAGGAACGACTTTCTGACCCTGACCATCATCAGCCTGCTACCCAGGAAGAAAGGAAGTCTAGTTCCCGGCCAGGGCGGTCAAGGACAGCCATCCTTTCGTTACTTCCTTCTTCCACCAAGCCCAGGATTTAGAGGGGAGCTACCTGCCACCAATGGACAGACCCTTATTTGTGTCAATATGACATAACCAAGATGTGATACTTGTGGGTGATACAGCGAGTGACAGGCGTCCATCGAATTGTGTTGATAATCTGTGAGTAAAATACATCAGCCGTTCTCTGTAATGATTCCTGGTGTATCAGAAAGTGATACGATCTCATGAAGTCATGTTGTCTCTAAGACATATATACATACGCATACATCATATATATGGAAATACCTATGTATTTGGATATACATGTGTGTGTATGCATGTGTGTGTGTATGTGTGTGTATTATTTAAAAGTTTGAGTATCTAAGTCTGGGTGAGTGCCTGTGAATTAAATGGCTATAAGTCTATCACTTCTATGACAAATCACTGAGGTATTCTTTAGCAGTGAACATAGTTTTTTATGTAATTTTATTATATCCTTTAAAGACAGCGTTAGCGTTAGCATTAATTAAATAGATCCACAGGTAAAACGTATTCTATGGGAGTATTTTTGACATCTTTGTTTATTAAACTTGGCAGACATTAAGTTAGTATTTTCATTGGAATAAACCCCCTCAGTATGCCCCACAACTTAAAATATATTCTAAAGATAAAGCACTTTGGGACTCCATGCTATCCTGATAACTCATCACCACACGGAATGCTACAGCATTTCATAAAGTTATTTTTTAAATACAAGTACAACTCTCGACCTTGACTGTGGTTTCCACGCTCACTTCCGGTTCTGTCCAGGCTTCTGCACGCTTGCTACTCCCCTCTGTCGGTCTCTATCGGCAATAGCACTTGGTGTTCAGAGAGCACCATCTGGAACAGTCCAAAGTAGATGTGGGCAGACATGACTCACGGCCCCTCCCAACATCTGCGAGGAAGAAGCTCACAGACTCTCTGGAAGGTGACCCTGAGACCCCGTGCAGCCACAGACCAAAGGTAACAGCAGGACAGAAAAAGAGTCAAGATGTCGCATCCGGCGATAAAGGGGCTTTACTGGAAGCCTGGGTTTCAGGCATACTGAGGGTCTCGTACAGCCCGGGTGAGGATATCCCCGCTACACTGTCTTTGAACATTAAAGTGTGGTCTCTGCATAGTCATCTTTGAAGGTAGCCGGGATGGCCACACGAGGCTCCATCTGCCCACCCTGACCAGATACAGCATGAGCTAGGACGAGGGCCCCACGAAGAGGAAACTGGAATGAACACTTTTTTTTTTTTAATCGTCCTGTTGGCATTTAATGCACTGTCACCATCCCGTACATTGCTGGTCCTGTGTGTACTGCTTCTGGTATTTTCTCGACCACCCTCGTCAGCCGGGCAGTCATCAAGCAGCGTGCATTCCACGACCACCCCGAAACCAGCATCTCGCCGAGTCTCCTTTCCCCACAAGTTCAAACAATGGATAGTTTAAATTACGTTGAACCTTTAATTACAGACACTTTTCCCCTCCACGTTGGAAAGCTAGGGTTCCCTCTTTTTTTTTTTTTTTTTTGCATTAAGGCTGTCAGGATGGTAAAGCGAAACCATGTGTCTTTCCCTATATACATATCTACACTTGAGTCTCTTCTTTATTAATAGAAGGTGTTTTGCTGGCGGTCCTAACCCAAATCTGCACTGGATTCCAGGTCGTAACACAGTTTCAGGGGAGGACAGTGGCAGGAAAAGCTGGAGCTTGATATCCGTCTACGTGTAACTCAGAAATAGATTAATAATCATGAGGAAGAGAAGAAGAGGACTTCGCTGTCACCCTGCTCCATCTTCCAAACACATGAGCTCCACGCTCTCTGCGGTCTTAAAGTGCAATTACTCTTGAGAAGGCGTCCCGGCGGCCTGGGATCCCACTGGCCAGAGTTCAAAGCAGAAACTTCAAAAAGGGTTGCTCAGGACTCAGGCTGGGAGGGAGGGGGGTCTGGCAGCAGAAAGGGAGCCACAGTTCTGGGGCACTCAAGTGCATCATGAGAAGGAGTGCCCTTTCTTTTCTTCTTCTTCTTCTTCTTCTTTTTTTTTTTTTGTAAAGAGATTTGTCCATTGTAAGGAATCCTGGCTTGGAAAAACATCGCTTTTTAAGAAACATCTATCTGAGGACGTTCCAGTGTGGGAGAGTCAAAAGGCCGGCGAGCCCAGCAAGAAGCAGGGGACAAGCGCTCCTCTCGGGCGCCCAGCTCCCGTACTGGTGACCCTGGGGGTCCTCGGAGAAGTCGTCAGCTCTGGGCGCAGAGGATGCACATTGGACTAAGGGCATCTGGTAGGAGGTGGCTCTCTTCTCGGGCCTGTCTGGACTGGACCCATCGCTGGGCCTCTGGCCATTGAACAGCAGATAGTGGCCACGGGCATCCTGCTCCATTTTGAAGATCTCATATTCAGTGTGAGGTAGCTTGATCCCCAGTGCCACGCAGCCGTTGGTGTGTGTCACGTCCTGCTGGACGCCCACCTGCCAGGAGCCCTCGGCCCCGCACTCATTCCCGTTGAAAACGTTGAGGAGCGAGGCAGTGGCCGCGTCCATGGGGGTGACCTTCATGTGGTTCACTGCGAAGGAGAGAGGACAGGTCGGTGACACCAAGCCGGGCGCGGCATGTGGTACAGAAAGCACTCTAGCTCTAAACCCAGTCCCTCATGGCCACCCACTGGTCGCAGTCTTGAAGAGCAGCTCCCACCCCAGTAGGGAGAGTTCCACATGTGAATGTGACTGCCGCTCTTCACGTGAACTCAAACTGTCACGCAGAGTGCCTCCCAGGACTTGCCTTTGGTGTCATTGCGTCTTTGGGATGGACACAATATTCAACGCAAACTGGAATTCTGTTTTCGTGAAAAGGGCTTTGAGATTTTTAAATACTTTTGGTGTTGAATGCCTATCCTAGCTGGGAGCCTTGCAAATTCATACTGGCCCACAGATCAGGCATCTAAAATGAATGAGGCTGCAAGCAAGAAAAATATGCGTGAATGTATGAAACAGAAATCCCAGCACTTAGAGAGGGCTGTTTCTGAAAACCCCCAGGGGACTGTATCTTATGTGCACCACAGCAGCTTCGGGGTGGAACCTGGCCAAGGTGGCTGTTTTCTTGGCTGCATTTAGCAAAGGTCCACCCTTCCTGGAGAAAACCTTCCTTCCTAGGTGGGGGATTAAGAAGGCCTAAGTCTTATCAGGTTGGCAGAAATACTTCCTATTAAATAGACTGAACCATGGAATGCTACCCTAGGAGGGGTCACACGCAGTACATGGGCCACGTCTCTGTTACTTGTGATACGACTGACACCAGCTTGAAAAGATGTATAAGAGCAGAAAGAAACTCTAGAAAGAGAGGCTGCAAGACCTCCCTTGCTGATAACAGCCTGGTGAATTTCACCCCTTATGTTCCTCGCTTAAGTAATCATTACAAACCCCAAATCTCCCACCTCCAGGCACAGGACAACTTTCAGGTGCATGACAGACACAGCGATAAGTATGATGCTATCACAGAGGCAGCTCAAAATCAGCCTGCACGGTGTACAAAAAAGGAAATGGGTAGGGGCACCTGGGCGGCTCAGTCAGTTAAGCATCTACCTGATCCCCAGGACCTGACATGGGGGATCAAGCCCAGAGTTGAGCTCCCTGCTCAGCGGGAAGCCTGCTTCTCCCTCTCCCAACCCCTCTTTAAAAAAAAAAAAAAGCAATGTGCAGATGTGAGGCTTCATTCCTAGTCACGTCCTCCCTGGCCACCTCTGACACCGTGCAGAGCCGTGTGGGCCCTTGGGCACTGTGGCCCACGGGCTGAGCCGCCCCTGCCGGCCCCATTATGAACAGAGGGGAACCTGATGTGAATGACGACCTTAAAGCAGAAAGGACGCCCTGATTTCTCCCCCGACATCTGTCCCAGAAAAAAGAAAAGAAAAGGCCCTTTCTCTCAGGCTCTGCCTGAATGCAAAGGTCCCCAAACCGCTCAGTTCCTCACCGGCTGGGCTGTGACTTCGCGAGTCGCGGCAGGAGCCCTACCTTTGAACACGAACTCCGTTCCTCCCATGACCCTGGAGGAGTGCACCCCCCGGCTGTAGCGGCCCTTGGCGTAGATGGTGAAGGTGGGGTGCTTGCAGACGGGGTCGGAGTAGTGGTAGTAATGCCCTTCCCAGGTGTTGTTGTTGTCGTGAAAGATGAAATGGCGCGTGAGGAACAGGACCTCGGGCCGCACCTCGCAGCGCTGGCTCACCCACTCGCCGTGCAGGCCGACGGTCAGGTCGGCCTTAGGGGGCAGGAGGGGCGGGCGGTGTTCATCCGACCTGTGGATGATGCGGCAGGCGATACAGGCGTGGTCGTGGTTCTGGGGATGAGACACATGCGGAGAGATCTCGGTCATCGTGACTGGGCAGTGCACACATGCTGACTTCAAATGAAGCCCATGGTGGGACTGGGGGAGGGGAGTCCCGTCATTTGTTACCTGGGAACCCAGGAGGCACCTGGAGGTAGGCCCTCACGCACGGAAGGGAGGTGCTTTCCGGTGGGTGGGGTGTGTGTGTGTGTGTGTCTAAGTGTAGGCTCACAAGTGCACATATGTGTTTGGCTGACATCAGCCAAACTTACCTAAATATGTCAGCTGTGAAGTGTACTCTCTTTAGAATCCTACCACATGTCCCAGATGCTTGACTACAGCAAGGCTATAGGGTTACCACGGGGATGGCTACTAGGGACAAAATCTGAAAAGAACAGTGTGGGCAAGGAGGGTGGGGGGGGAGCTGAACCCACGTGCGCCGCTGTTGGGAAGCTAAAATGGGACAGTGGCTGAGGGAAAGAATTCCAATACGATGTAGCAATTCCTCCTCTGGTTTATGTCCAAAGGACACGAGAGTCTTGAAGAGACAGTCATGCATCCATGTTCCTAGCAGTGCAATCACGAGGCCAAATGCTTGAAAACCACCCAGTATATGTCAACGGGTGAATGGAGACGTAAGATGTGGTCCACACCTACAATGAGAGATTATTCAATCTGGAAGAAGGGAAGAAATTCTGACCCAGGCCGTAACACAGATGAACCCCGATGACAGGATGCGAAGTGAAATAAGCCAGATACCAAAGGACAAATACCGTACGATCCCAGTCCCTCTTCTATGAGCCACTCAGAGTGATCAAATTCAGAGAGAGAGCGAGAGAGTAGAATCATGGTGGCCAGGGGCTGGGGGAGGGGAGATGGGGAGCTCGTGTTTAATGGGGACACAGCTTTAGGTCAGGAAGATGAAAAAGGTCTGTGGGTGGATGGGGGAGACAGTTGTACAACGGTGTGAATGTTCTTAATGCTGTGGGACTGGACCCGTCTAATAGCTAAGATGGAAATGTTATGCATCTTTTACAATCAGATTTTTTTTTTCCACTTTTAAAAATGATTAGGAGACACATGAAACTAAAAAAAAAAAAAAAGGCCAGGCTTTTTTTGCTGGGATGACAAAGGGAGCTGTGTAGCAAAGCAGGGGTGCTTTCAAAGGAGGCCCTTAAGGAGGCGGCCGGCAAGTGGGCAGGAGCGAAGGCCTCCGTGAAGGCAGCCTGCACACGTTGAGAGCGGCCTCGAGGCCTGACGGTTTATGGTCTCATCACTTGCTCCCTGCTCTATAGCTTTAAGCCGTTTCACTAGATCAAGATAACTGCAGCTCTGCCTTCCAGGGGCTGCCTCCCTGAGCGTCTGCTTCAGAACACTCCCCCAGCCTCCCGACGATGGCTGTCTGTCCACAGCTGTGGCTGAGAAACCGTCCCAAGCAGCAGAGGTGCCCGGAGACTGCCAGCCACGTAAATGCTGTTTGCCCAGCGGGCTCGGGGCTCCCCTCCGAATGCCACAGTCCAGAGGGTAGGACAGCTGGGTTCTGGGCCCGACCTTCCATGGCCTGTTTGATTAGAGCCACGGGACACCTGTGGGCTGTGGGCTGCCTGCCCCTGGACGTGGGGGGCCACGTCTCTGGTACCCTCCCTCCCACACCAGCTGTGCTAAAGCTGACAGGGCTAACAGAAGCACGAGGCCAATCTGATCCGTGCAGTGGCGGAAGGGTCACCATGGCAGTCAACTGTCGGGGGAAACAGCTAGTGGACCCTGGCCTTGGGCTCCCCCAGCCATGGGAGCTCACAGGTGTGGTCTCAGGCCTAACAACAGGCACTGACAGGAATGCCCAGGAGGGCATGCCCATGCTTCCCAGAGTCAAAAATCCAGATTTCAAAGGCCTTTTCTTGTCCAGCAGTGACTCAGGGTGACGCTGCAGTTGTCTGGTTAGGTGCCTGGAGATCTCGGAGAGCGGGAGAGCGGGACAGTGGGAGAGGGCTCTTGGCCGTCATGCCTCCACAGATCTCTGCGGAGATCTCAATGCTCACGAACAATGCTCTTTCGTGTCATTCCCCACAAATGGGTTTGCTATCTGTAGTTTGGGGATTGCCTGATTGACTAGTTCTTTCAAACATTTTATTTATTTGACAGACAGAGATAGCAAGAAAGGGAACACAAGCAGGGGGAGTGGAAGAGGGAGAAGTAGGCTTCCAGCTGAGCAGGGAGCCTGATGCGGGGCTCGATCCCAGGAGTCCGGGATCGTGACCCGAGAGAAGGCAGACGCTTAATGACTGCCACACCCAGGCGCGCCAGTAGTTTGGGGATTTAAAAACATCACTTGTGACCACTTCATTTCTGGCCATTCTGAGATAGGAGTCTCATTTCCTGACAGAATTTGGCTCCTCAAATACCAGTATCAGTTTGGGAACCTCCCAGAAAGCTTCTTGGATAGGGTAGAGGGGGTGGGGGAATAGGGGTCTTCTCGCAAGAGCTTCTGCCCCCAGCATAACACCAGGGATCAAGTGCTCTTCCGTCAGAACCAGAACAGGCTCGGTGACAGGAGGTGGGCACAGCCCTCGGGCCCAGGCTCACTCGGAAAGGTGCCATGGTAGCATGTGGCGTTCACGTGGCGCTCTTAAGAACAATGGCACAGAGGTCTGACCTCGGAGATGGGGACCCAGCTGAAGCATTTCTGTTCGTCAGCAGAGAAAAGCCACAGGCAAGGGAAGCTTGCCATCCATCAGCTGGGTCTGTGAGAATTTAGGGATGGAGTGGTATGGAGTGGGAGGAATCTGGCCCTTAGCTACTGGTCTTGCTGAATTCCTACTTTTTTTATTATGGTAAAATATACATGACGTAAAACTTAACATTGTAACCATTTTAAGGGCATAGTTAAGTGGCGCTAAGCACAATCACATATTATGCAACCATTACCACTGTCCATTTCTAGAACTTTCTCCTCTTCCCAAATTGAAACTCTGTACCCAATAGACACCAATTCCCCATTCTTTCGATACCGGTCCTTGGCAACCACCATTCTACTTTGTCTGTATAGATCTGTCTACCCTAGGTACCTCACAAACGTGAAAGCACATAAGATCTGTCCTTTTTGTGACTGGCTTCGTTCACTTAGCATAATGTCCTCAAGGTATGCCCATATTGTAGCACATGTTAGAATCGCCTTTCATTTTAAGGCTGAATAAGAAGAGTTCGATGTATGTATGTACCACGTTTTATTTATCCATTCATCCACTGATGACCGTTCCATTTTTTGACTACTGTGAATAACGATGCGATGAGCACAGGTACACAATCTATTTAAAGACCCCACTTTCAGTTCTGTTGGGCATCCATTCAGAAGTGAAGTTTCTGGATCATACTATAATCCCACGTGTAACTTCTGGAAGAACCACCACCATATTGTTTTTCCAAAGCAGCTGCACCATTTTACATTCCCACCCCCAGTGCACAAGAGTTCCCATTTCTCCACATCCTTGCACACAAACTATTTTTTTCCTCTGATAATAGCCAATGAAATGGGTATGGTGTGATCACACTGTAGTTTTTATTTGCATTTCCCTAATAATTAGTGATCTTGAGCATCTTTTCATGTGCTTAACGGCCTACCTGTAGATCTTCTTTAGAGACATGTTCATTCAAGTCCTTTGCCCATTTTGTAATAGGTTTGTTTTTCTTGTTACTGTTGAACTGACTAGTAACCTGTCTTAACAACTCTTGAGTAGCCATTAAGAAACCAAGAGGTCATAAACATGGGTGGGATTTTTGGCCTCTCTGTGCATACTATCACCAAGCAGACAGTTTTAGCCATGGTTAGATAAGGGGGAAACCTCTCTGTTGTATGGACAGATTTTTTAAAAAAAAATCTAATTTATGCTCTTCATTCCCACCATCCTTGGCTTGAATAAAACTTGAAAGACCTATAGGAACAATTACGTGGAAGCAGAAATTAAGGCCTATATTCTGCCTCTAAATTTTCTCTTCTTGCAGATGCTTTTCTTAAAATAGCAGCTTTCTGGGGCACCTCGGTGGCTCAGTTGGTTAAGCTTTTGTCTTTGGCTCAGGTCATGAGCCTGGAATCCTGGGATCAAGCCCCGCATTGGGCTCCCCGCTCAACAGGGAGTCTGCTTCTCCCTCTGCCTGCCACTCCCCGTGCTTGTGTTCTCTCAAATAAAATCTTCCTTTTTTTTAAGGTTTTATTTATTTATTTGACAGACAGATCACAAGTAGGCAGAGAGGCAGGCAGAGAGAGGGGGAAGCAGGCTCCCTGCTGAGCAGAGAGCCCGATGTGGGGCTCAATCCCAGGACCCTGGGATCATGACCTGAGTCGAAGGCAGAGGCTTTATCCCACTGAGCCGCCCAGGTGCCCCTCTCAAATAAAAAATCTTAAATAAATAAATAAATAAATAGTAGCTTTTCAAAAAGAATAAATGGGAAGAGTTTCCTGACATGAAGAGTGATGTGTACTTTGAAATATCATTTGCTTTATGAAATTCCTCTTTTAAGGTCCGTGCTCTAATACTAATTCTCTGAGAAGCTATACTTTTGTAGGCTCTCCCACTGGGCTTCTACCTCCCTCCCTTCTCTGGGATCTTAGAATGAGCTACTTTAAAGTTAGGGCTTCTGGACACAGACGATCCGAAGGTTAAAGCAGCAGGACCAGAATGTGTTTTCTTTGTTGCTACTCTTCACACCAACTATAAAAAGCTTTAATTTTGAAGGAGGAGGGGAGAAAAACAAGTCCCCATGGAATTAATTTCCTAAAAGAAGATAATCAAACTTAGTCAAAAAATGACAATCAACCTTCAATTTCATAAGTGTGCAAGGTTCTAGCAAAGAGTGGGGTTTTGCCCACTCTGCATTCCAATTCCTGTCCAGCACAATGAGACTGAGCAAGTTCAGGTACACCATCCCCTTAGCTTTACGACCTCTCGAAGAGACCAGGGGTACACTTTTACAGATGAGGCCACCAAGGCAGAGAGATAGAATAACATGGCCCAGATAAGTTTACAAGCCAAAAGTAGAGTCTGGAACATACTCTGGTCTTGGGCTTGCTGAGTGCTATCCCCGGGCCCCAGGCTGCCCCTCAGGCTGAGAACAGATGTCTATCAAGGACACTGGTCCCTAGAAAAGGTCTTCTCTGGCCAATGACTGATAGAGATTCTCCAGCTCCCTCCTGTTCCCTGCCAACATTTATTTCTGGAGAGATGGTTCACCAACAACATTTGTTGACAGTATCCACTTGTTTCCAGCCTCTTCCCAGCACGGAAGAAATTACTTGATATCATCTTGCCGTGAACTGATCAACTAGAGAAGCAGGATGAATAAAACATTTCTTGGGCTAAAAGTTTTGCCCAAGGAGGAGGAGAAATGGGAACAGATGATGGAAACTTCCTTTCACAGAGTTTCCTTCCATGGGATCAAAAACACATTCATATTTCTCAGGAAGAGACCTGCCAATGACTGAAGCTAAAAGCTTTTTTTTTTTTTTTTTTTTTTTTACAACAGCAATTCTCTACACATTTGATTGCATTTCTACTGTAGGTATTTCTACACACATAGCCTTCCTGGAGCCTCTCTATTTCACTGGAGAAGAATCTCTCCAAGCTCTTGGAGGCCAAGACCAGAGTACTCTCTCATGACGTTTGGGGGAGCGTGGCAGACTGATTGCTAGAATGTTGTCACTGACTCTTTAACAGTATGAACAGAGTAGGCAGCAGTCATCGCAGATGATGAAAGCTGACAGCCTTGTGGAAGGGGCCTCCTAGGGTGCATTTCAGATCTTGGGTTGCAGGAATTCATGAACCTGGGCTCATTTTGACCACCTCGATGGGTCACGATGATTCCACTTTCAGGAGGATGTGGAATAGCCATGGTGACGCCTGTTGGGTTTCTCCAACAGCGGTTTTAGGAGCTGGAGGGGCTGTTAGTAGCCACGAAGGGATGGGGGAATGAAAGGAGAACAGAAGGACATAAGAAGTGTGAGCTGCCAATGTCTCAGGCTTCACATTTGTCTCCTGACCGCTCAGTGAGACAAAAGTTAACCCAACGCTGTCCTGGAGTTAAGGGGGCACTTGGGGGCAGGGGAGGGGGCTCGCTGGAAGCAACACATCATTTTCTAAAAAGAGGGTTTCTAAGAAGTTCAGAAGCTAAGAAGTTAGCTCACAAAGGCCTTTCCAGTTTACAGAACATTAGGAAATCATCCAAAGAGAAGTTTGCTTCCACCTTGCCTATATACACACATCGTGTACAGACTCAACAGCCAGAAAGGGCCATGAGAAGCCAATTCTTTAAAACAAAGTTCCTCAAGAACGGTTTCGGAAAAAAATTTCTGATTGATGTTTTTACTTGATTGTGTTTTCCACTGTCAATTTAAATTCATTTCAATAGTTAAAGTAGGTTCACTGTAATAATGACATTGAATCTACTGTAAATCCAGATTGCCCCCCCCGCCCCCCTGCCCAGGTCAGGCCCTCTTCCTCTCCTCCACGCTCTCCCCCGTGCCCAGCCGGCCCCCCTGCACACTACAGGCCTACTCCAGACTGAACGGCTGACTTCCGGCACACCCGGGGCTCTCACTCCGTCCTCTGGGCTCTCTTGCCTTTTAAGGGATGAACTGTTTACCACTTATCCTGTCCCTGACAACAAGTATTTCCTGGTCAGCCAACTCCTTAAATAAAGCAACCTCGCATGTCTGTTTATCTGCTGAAATGCTCTGGAGTCAAGAAATGTAACGAACTGTTTCTGCAAAGAAAGTAGACGCCAGCAGCTGTGGGGAACAGAGATCGAAGGCACGCTACTTCATAATACTTTGGCCCAAATCAAAGGTCCACACAGGCAAGCCTTTCCAAGTCAAGACCCCATGACCCAACCCCCATCGTCAGCTCTGACTTCTCCAACGACATGCAACATTGGCCGCTCTGTAGTAAACACCCAGCCCTGGGGAGCAGGGCCACACTTTTCTTTAGGATTCCTCTTTGATGTGAGACAGGCTTTTGATTAGGTCATGACTCCTTGAATTCACTGGTCCTCTACCACCTCTTCTGTTCCCTGTCATCTCCACGAACCCCTTTCCTCTCCCTCCAGAGCAGAAAGAGAAGGCAGGCAAATTCTTCCACAACCACCTTCCCCGGCTCCTCCTGCCATTACTCCTGTGATGCCCACTCACCCAGGCCCCCGCCCCAAAGCCCACCACACACTCACCTGAGGAGCCCCTCCCCCAACCCCGTCCTGTGGTAGAGCCGGCTCCTGGGCATGGGCAGAAAAGTGCACTGCCCGTGGCCACCTGACCCATGGTGCCTCAGATGTCCCTGCTACAGAAAGTCTCACAGTCCATCTGTATTTCTCACAGACTCTGAAAAGGCTCGAAAAGGTCAGCTCCCTCAAAAACGAACGTTCGTTTGCAGTCTAGAGGTTTCTACAGAATTCAAGAGCGAAAGCACGGGAGTATCACCTTCTTCATTTTTAGTGCTCAGCGACTCTTGAAAATACTTCGGTGCCTGTCTTCCCCAGAGGGGCTGTGGACGCGCTGGGACAGAATATTGGAGATGCATGGCTTGGGGAAGGTTGTCTGGTTTCAGACAACCTCTCTGATTTATGATGCTGTGGCTAAATCAGTGCAGGGTTTTGGAGAGAGACCAATTCCATTTGCTTACAAGTCTGATCCCGAGGCTCTTGGCATCCTCAACAACCCCGGTGATCATTTGCTTTTAATTACTATTTGATTCTACCACTGAAAGAATTCGGCTTGCTCACCCTTCAACTGCACGAAAAGCAGAGGGCGGTGGCTGCCCTGATGGGAAACTCGGTTGAGGGAAACCATCTTCTTGGAGGGTTATTTTATGTGGTCTTGATTTTCCTAGTGAAGAGCGGCCAATTTCATCCTGGAAGAATCCTCCTAGCACACCTGATTCTCTTCAAACAGGATGCATTTGCCAAAGGACTCTGAACCTCACAGCAAAGCTGTATAAAGCTTAGAAAAACAAGTTGATTTAAAGTTTCTATTTTTACATGGTGTCCCGTTTCCAAAGGGGCTGAGGCGAGTGGTTTCAAACTCAATTTAGCATTTAAACTAATTTTCAGCCAGGTCTCTATGGACCAGCAATTAGAGGAGGCAAAAAGTTCAAAGAGGCGGGTGGCAGGGGGGGAGTGTGGTCTCTCCGGATGCATTCCCAGCCCTCCTCCTTCCCGTTCCCAGTTCCCAGCTCCCAGCGGGTGAGGCGACCTGCCACTGGCCAGTGGGTGGGGAGCACCTGGGGCTCTGCCTGCGCTGAGTCCGGAAAGGCACCAATGGCGAAGTCCACTTCTTCCTTCTCAGAGCTGTCCTGTGGAGGGATCTAAAAACTTCCTGAGGACTCTGCGGCATGCTGTGGGCCAAGATGTTCAATGCCAGGGACAACAAGAGAAGAAGGGGCCCTTTCAGCTCCCAGAGCCATGCAGACCTCACTGGCCTTCGAAGGCCGCCCGTGGCCATGTAGGCTGGCTATGGAAGCAGATGGCAACACACACTGGCCCTGGATGGCCGCCTGGGTCCTCCTCCCAGCCCTGCCACAAGCTCTGGCGGTGGCCACAGCTCCCCTCTGAGCCTCAGAGCCCTAGCTTCCAAAATCTATTTCCTTCTTGCACGGTGACTCTGTTTGGACAATACAAGATCATGGCACAAAATGCAAAAGGTACAAAAAAGGCATACAGTGATGAGTTGCAATCCAACTATCCCCCAACTGTTCCCTTTCTCAGAGGCAACTGTCATGTTTCTCATGTGCCCTTCCAAAAATACTGCCTCCTTTGTAAGTTTACCTTATTCTCCTTCCATGATTAGTTTCACACGATGGTATCATACTGTTCATGCTATTCTAGATGATCTTCTTCTTTTGTTTTGTATTTAACAGTATGCCCAAGGTTCTTTCTATCCTTAAAATTTCTTAAATCAGGGCCTCAGGCCTAGGGTTTAGAGGGTCTCCCTCTTAAGTATCTGGGTCAATGTCTTCACAGTTGCCTTAGTTGGGAGGGGAGGAGAAAATGGGAGGAGATGCTTCATGGTGAAGCGTCATCAAACACCTGGAGACCCCTGGTCAATGTCATTGTCATTGTCATCCTTCCAGGAGACACCTGCCCAGAAGAGCTACCTACTCCAGGAGTGGGCAAGACGAGAACTTCGGTGAAGGGTCTTATCCGGATGGCAGATAGCATTCAGCACACTAATCCAGTTGACTCTTCTATTCTTACACTTTATGGAAAAAAAATCAAGGTTCCCAAAGGTCAGACGATGCCACCAGCACCTCACAGCTGATGGCCACAGGAGAAGTGGACTCCAGGATTGGCTACCATCTCCAAAGTCTGCATTCTCACCAGTTTCTCCAGACAGTGTTTTTTGTTTTTTGTTTCTTGTTTCAAAAAAAAGCATGTTTATAAAAATTCTAAGGTCAGTCTTATAACTATCATCCTCCTTAGTCCTTATGCCAATGGTAATAACTCATGGTCAAGACATTTTTCCTCCAGGAACCACAAGTGTGTGCCTTTGCTCTCCCAACAGACAGGCTCTGTTCAGGGAGTCGACTGACAGCCGGAGAAATGCCTCCTACGGGCCTGGGGAGGGAGTGGGAGAGAATCTTGCAGAGCTGCAAGTCTTAGGAATACTGATTTTACGGATCGAGCCTACTGACCGGGCAGCCACCAGAAGATCAGAGTGAGGGAACGGACGTAAGAAAAGAAAGGTATTACGGTTCGTCCTTTTTTCTTTTCAGTCCTAAAAAGAGCCTCCATGTGTGTCTGCAGTTGAGGAAAAGGAAAGTGAACCTGAGTGTGTGCAAAGGCCTAATCCAAAGTCAGGTGTGGCTGGGAGAGCAGCCAGACTCCAGCCCAGACAGCTCCGGGACGGCACCTGCCTCCTCCCTCAGACTGCCTCCTCCTTACTCAGTTCCCTGCCTCACTGCTCCTGCCTCTTGGCCCTTCACTGCCTGTTAGTGTCTCTGCTGGAGGGCAAGCAGGCGCAGAAAGGACTGGGCTGGAGCTCCTGGCTGACAGAAAGTTTCTGGATTATCTGTGGGCCATTTTTATTCATGACATTCTTACCTCCCATTACCAGAGATAATTTAAAAGTTGGCTAGACCAGACTCAGAGGAAGCCAAATGTTCAGACGAAGAGCTCCTTTACCCTGCTGCTCTCTCGCACCAGAGATTTCAATCAAGAGAAGTGCTGCTCAGCTGCAGTGTTCAGCACCAACTCTGGACCAGCTTCCATGTGGAAGCATCTCAGGATGGACAGGGAGCCCGTGAGTCCTGTCTGCCCCTCCCCCAACACACCATGCCCTTGCCTAGGGGCCACCTATGGCCACTGTCCTCTGGATGCCTTTGTGTGAGCCGTGGAATGGGTGCAGCTTCAGCTCCTCTGCTCCCTACCCCTCCTGAGGAGGCCTGGGGCATCCCAGGGCGATACTGGGATGGAGACAGACAAGAAAGGCCATGCTCTCCCTCATTGCCCTGTTCCCCTCTTCCTCCTCAGCGCATCGGGAATCTCGAGGCAGAATGTAGGAGCCCTGACTCCCGTTTGGCGCCCAGAGTCATGCTGTGAGCCTGGGGAGGGCTGGGTCTGGGGCCCAGGGCCCCCGGTCTGGCTTCACCTCACACACGGGGACCGTCCCTGGTGAGGCGCATCCAGAGGAAGGAGTCCTGGCCAAGTGGGCTTCCTCAGCAGATTTCCCACAATTAGAATAAAGGCAACTTTCATTACAGGAGCTCACAATAACACAGATAAACAGAAGATAACACCGAGTGGTCTCTGGCAGGAGAAGTACTCTGGGATATCTCTACCAGTCATAAATAAGCTCAAAGGACTAAGAAAAAAAAAAAAAGAAAGAAAGAAAAGATTAAAATAATGAATAAACCATCAAACAAAAGTCAAACAGGGCCCCTCATTTAGAGAGTCCTTTTTGGAGAGAGGATTCCACAGAAGCCAGTCGGACGGTGGCGGGGGTGGGGGCGGCCACAGGAGAAATCTCCCTTGACCCCCTCCCTGCATGCCCCTCCCTGCCTAGAGCTTCCCTGACTTCTGTGGTGGAAGATGGTGCTACAGGCTGACATTGGATCCTGAGCCCATGGAAAGGAAATGTTTTGTGAATTCCAAATATAATTACTGGACTATCATTCACGAAAAGAACATTGTAAGGTTTTAATTGTTTCCTGCCCCATTCCGTTCTCCCCCGGGGATCACAGTGACTTTACATTTCACTTTGCTGAATGGAAAGAACGTGGGGTCTGGAGAAGGAGGTCTGGGATCAAGTTCCAGTGCAGAAACCTCACTGCCTGGGTGACACCAGGCAAAAGAGACAAACCCCTGAATCTCCGCTACCTCTCCCTTCTGCCTAAGGGGGCAGCCCTATCTGCCTCAGGGGTTCGCTGGGAAGACCAGAAGCAGTAGTGGGGGTCGGAGACTATCAGCTCTGCAGCCTACAAGAGCACCCTCCCTATTCCCCTCCGCTGCCTCGCCCTCTCCCCCAGGGCCGGGATCACTCCTGCCAGTGGCATCTCTCCCAAGCGTGGTTCTAACATCTCCATGTTGCCTTTGTGCTTTCCTTTCAGAACCAAAGATGTTTGTGGAGTGTTCGAGCTGAGGCGAGCCTGCGGAATATGCTAGAACCACCACCAGGGCCCCTAGCACACCAACAAGCCCGCTGCCATTACCCACATCACGCAGAAGAGCACAGCACCCCCACGGCAGAGCAAGCGGGTGGCCCAGCCGGGTGTCCGGACTCTGCTGCGGATCCCTCCCTGGGCGGCCCTCTGCAATCTCCCCCGTGACGCTGGTCCCCTCGCAGAGGTCCCTACGGACCCCACTGCCATGCCTCCCTGTGGCTCGCTCATCTTACTTCATAAAGACCTGCCCGCGGGTCCCGAGTGCGGTCAGCTGTGGGGTACCTTGGCGTTCTGGAGGGGGGGCTGGTAGCTGGACGGCCGGTAGAACGTCCTCTGCGAGGCGTCCGTGTGGATGTCTCCCAGGAAGAGCTCCTCCACCAGGCGGTCCAGGTTGTGCTGCAGGTACTGCTTCTCCACCCGGATCAGCTGCAGCTCGTGCATGGCGAAGTTCACGGCCTTGGTGCACTCGCAGCCGTTCTCTTCCCGCCACAGGTCGTAGGGCACGTCCCGCACCCAGGGGCTCCCGGCGGGCACGAAACCCGGGCATGTGCGGTTCACCAGCTGGCTGAGCCTCTCGGCGACAGCCTCCGTGTGGCAGACGACCTGCACGTTGTGCAGCTGGTAGTCGGCCTCGGTGCCCCCGCGGATGATCCAGGAGGCCTGGCGCAGGCGGACCTTGCCCCGGATGACCAGGGTGTAGGTGGGGCTGGTGCACCGGTTGCCGCCATAGTAGAACTGGTAGGCCTTGAAGGTGTTATTGTGGTAGAATCTGTAGGACCTTGTGATGAACTCTGGGCCCGACCTCACTTCACAGCTGCAGGAGGAAAAGGGAGGGAAGATGTTTTCAAGCCCAAAGGCACTGAGGGGCAGATTCGCTACGGTGTCAAGAAACCAGGGTCACAGGCACTGTTCTGTGCCTTCACAGACACCCATGTATTGACTCCTCACAACGACCTAGGGCTAAAGGAGGTATCGTTTCCATTGCACAGTGCAGAAACCAAGGCCTGAGATTAGGGAAAGTGCCCCCAGGCCATGTAACCAGGAGAAAAACCAGACCATGAATCCAGGCAGTCTGGCTCCAAGCAGTGTTCCTAATCTCTCTACACCACAGTCTTTATTCGTTGTAGGAACAAGCCACCAGAGCCCAAACCGGCCATTCTCACTCCCCCCTGGGGGCCTGACTTCAGAGAAGGGTCTTTCCTGTGGAAAGCGGGAAGAGCGTGGTGCTGGCCTGTGAAGGAAGGCTTCTTATGCCAGCTCAAAAAGAGCTGATCCTCTGAACACTTCCGTTTTATGGTCCTTGTCTAGAGCGGGCGGGTGCCGGATGTCTGTCGTTCTGCCATGGAGTCTAGCTGGGGAGAAGTCTCTTAGGGGCAAGTGGAAATTCACCCTCTTATCTCATGAAAATGAATTCTCCCTCTACTGGGGAAAAGGGTCCATTAGTGAAAGCAAAGCTGACGGAACAAAACTAAGGGTTCCCTTTGTTTGTGCTGATTGGCAAAATGGCAATGACAAAGTGGTTTTCTGCTGTGGCCTTAGATCAATGCTAGGTTCGCTGGCCAGAAATACTTGGACTAGGTCTACAGGGCACATATGGCCAGCAGGAACTGATCACTGCCCTACATGAGGCCCGTTCCTATCGCTGCAGCCCAGCCCATACCAGGGAAGCGCTGGCGGGCTTCTTCCAACATACCCACCACAGAATCCAACCTCTGGCACTCTCCAGCAGATCAGAATCTCAGTTACATTATGACTTACATCCATCAGGTTTGGCCTTATAACTCTGCTCGAGTCTGTGATTGATATATATATATATATATCTATATATATATATATGTGTATATATAGATATATAAAATATGATATAATATCAGAACTCAGTAATATACATATAGTATATTAAATATCATATTTACTATGCATTATTTATAGAAATTATGGTTTGAGCAGACTCAGCATGGTTTGAGCGGAAATCCCAAAGACCTGTTATTCTCAAAACTGCTAAACACTTCCATTTTTCAGTTAACACACTGCTGAAAGGTAAACGTCACTCCAAGCGGACACCCACTTCTGGGAAAGGCTGTCGTTGGAAGTCCGGGGAGGGCGCATGCTCAGAAGGCACTCGGTGGAACCGTGAGCCCAGCGTTCTGCAGAGAAGGCACGAGAGGGGCTGCAAAGGTCCTCCCCACTGTGAAGGAGGCCCTGTCCAGCGAGAGCCGTAACTGCGGTCTGTTCGTAAGGGCCCTGAAGGTGTGCTGCCTGGCCTCAGGGCTCAACATATCTCAAGTCCTCAGGTACTGCACCGGCCTGCCATGCCCTCACCTACATGTTGTCATCTCTAGATGCACCTGTTACAACCATCTGTTAATTGGTCATCCTCCTCTCACTTTTTCTGCTATCCATTTGCAGCACTGCAGCCAGAGTGCCTCATGTGAAAGCTGGATCGTGTCTTAAGCATGGTCCATGCTGCGAACTCCTCAATGACCGTCCAGTTCTAACCCCAATCAGGCCAGATGTGCTCTGGAGTTGTCCCTGCCCTCCCCGGCAGCCTCATCTGGAGCTGCCCTGCCTCACCGTTCCCGCCCCAGTCCCTCCACCGGGATTTACTACTCCCCTGCTACAAGGACTCCTGGTCAGTTGCTTCTCCCACCCAGTCTTTGCTAGTACTTCCAGATGGAAATCTCTTCCCTGGGTCTTTGCACAGCTAAGGACATCCCAGCTCAAGTGTCCTTTCCTCTGGTAGCCTTTCCTGACCCCACCCCTGTCCTAAAATAAGGCCCCTGGTATCCTCCTTTAGCACCTGTTGTTTTTTTCCCTCTTCATAGTACTTCTTTGTATGTTTATTTGTAAAATTCCTGAAGACAGGGATCGTGTCTTGTTTTGTTCACTGCTAGACGCACAAAATCTAGAATGGTGCTGGGCACACCGTAAATATTTGTACACTCAATAAATAGGTGTTTGAATAAGATGATAAATTCTTTAAAAGTACATCACATTAAGATTGTGCAAATATTTATCATGCGGTTATTTTAAGAAACCCCCTCTTTAGGGGGAAAAAAAAACCCACCTCTGGGTCTTCATCATCTTATAAAAATTCCTTTTTTTCTCTTCTCTGTGTGCATTTGATCCCTCCCCAGGGTACCCGAGAGGCTGCAAGGGAGAAGTGATCAGATCCCAGAGTGAGCCTTGTTAATTCTCAACAATTTAATGGGTAGGAGAAAAACTGCAGGTCTGCCTCTAGGCTATTTTTAAAAGCTCTAATGGAAGATAAGCCAGAGCTCAAACTGGGATAAATCTCAGCTCTGTAGCCTGGGAGAGTCCAAGAACTACGCCCTGTATGGTAGAGGTAGCCTGAGTACCTCTCCATGTACTCTTAGAACCCTGAAGCCATATATTAAATTACCAGAATATGGCTAGAATATTTAGACCCTCAGAAGCTTGCAAGTCATGTTTCAGGGTTGGTGAAACACAGACTCCTAATTTCACTTGCTAATGGTTTCTTTTCATACAGGAGCGTTCCGTAAACAAGGACCCATTCACTCACAGCCTGTGGTTAACAGTGGTAAGCATCATCTCTGCTTTGGCTAACATTTCTAAAGTCCTGAGCTCCATGCTTTACCCACTGGAGTCTCAAAGTGTTGCTTGGTTTTTAGTTAGAACTTAGATAACACGTGCACCATTACAGATAGGATACAGTCTCTGGGCATCTGAGAAGCCCCGAGGAAGGCCTTCCACAGATGTGTGCTCTCTGGTCCACCCCTACCCTTCACCTTCCCCGCCTTGGTCCAGCCCCGACCCTCTTACCCAGTGGACACCCAGTGGCCCTCGATCGCTGGCGGCATCTGCACGGTGATCCTGGCGCCATTGTGGAGATGTTTGAGCATGTGATGGCACTGGGATTCCTTGAAAGCCCTCCAGGCACTTTTCTCTACGGACCTGGGATGGGATCTGCTGTCTGGATGAAGGAGAGCAGAGCCCTCTCCCAGCCCTGAAAAAAAAAAAGTGGAAGTTTGCTGAAGGGAGATCTCGCAGCACACAGGGGTCAGGCTGAGAAACGGCCTCCTTGACAAGTCATCGCCACAAATGGCGGGGGCGCCTGGGTGGCTCAGTGGGGCAAGTGTCTGCCTTTCGCTCAGGTCATGATCTAGGCTACTCGCTCAGCGGGGAGTCTGCTTCTCTCCCTTCGCCTCTCCCCTCTGCTCCTGCTCTTTCTCTGTCTCTCTCTCTCAAATAAATAAATAAATAAATAAATCTTTAAAAAAATGATTAAAAAAGAAATCACTGCAAGTAGGAAATGGACTCCTACCCCACCAGGTTTATCACAGCCTCTGCTCTCCTGGAGTCCACATCTCAAAGGGGGATGTATTTCCCAGGTGGGAAAGCCAGGAAAACCGAGGCCCAGGGAGACAACGCGGACTCCTGGGAGATCTCTTGGCTAGTTCCTGGCAAAGGCTGAGCTCAAACCTGTGCCTCTCTGCAAAGGCACATAAAACGGTGCATCTAAGGGAGCAGCTGACAGTGCAGACAAATAAATGTAACAGGGGCTGAAGAGAGAAATGAATATGTTCCAAAGCCACCCAACGGAGGCGTTAAGAAAGGGGTCGGCGGGAAGGGTGGTCTTGTGCGGTGACACATTAAGGTGAGGAGGGGCAAGAGCATGGAAACCAGCCTCAGTGGAAGGGGAATTCTGATGGAGCGGAAAAAGGCCCAGGAATAACTCAGAGGGCTCCTAACTAACATCTGTTCCCTGGCTCGGCTCCCCGCGGCTCCCCGCGGCTCCCCGCAAGCCGGGCATCTTCTGGTTCTCTCTGTCTCTGGAAGGACACCTTCTACAGGGCTGCCCATCAGTGGGGCATAAGTCACTTCAGTAGGGGATGTGGGGGACATTTTTCCCCAATTACCTTCCCACTCCAGCCCCTCACACCCATAAAGGCAGTGCTAATACAGGGTTCTAAATTAAGAATAACTCCAAGAAGACTACATATTTTTATTTTCCACAGGTAAAGGAATATTCTGACTCAGTTCATCTTCAGTATAAGCAGTTTAGGTTGGCAGACACTTAAAGGAATGCAAAATAGCCACCAGCCCCTGTTCAGAGGAAAGCATAGCCAGCTGAGTTACAATCTGAAAGCCTACTCTCCCTTTCCTTTCCTTCTCAAAGAAAATTCACTGATTTCTGCTGTTAATTACTCCTGAAGTAACTAACACATTAATAGGTCTTTATTGTAGACCTACTAAGCATCTTGTTAACCAAAAAAGAAAAAACCCAAAACAAAAGCCCCTGACAAAAAGACAAAAGCAAAATAAAAATGTACACAAAATAAATAAAATGCACCCCTCAGAATTGTACTAGGAAGAGGCAATTATATACTTTGTAATGAACACCTAAATAGCTTCATAGAGAAACCAGGGCTTGAGAGGGGTCGTTGAAAAATGAAAAGTTAGACCCAGGACATGGTGACTCAGAGCAACAGGGTGAAAATCTACAGGAGAAACACAGACCACATGCTGATAACATTCAGATATTTAGAAAATATTCAGATATTGGCCATAACTGAGAGGGCTGAACTAATCTTCTGTTGGAAGTCTTTGGAATTGAGAAGACACATGGGAACTCTGGGCTCTTCTTCTGAGCAGAATGCTGACCTTGGACTAGAGCAGAGACTTTGAATTGTTCCCATGGATCTTAAGTGAAGCAAAAGGCAATGAATGAGGGAGAGACACCCATGAGTATGATTCAACTAATTTAAAAAGAGTGAAAAGAGTTCGAAATGAGTGAACGGTGCTGCGTTCCAATGAAATGCAACTTCATCACCAACCCTGCTGAGCCCAACCCAGTGATTCGGACCCCAGCAAGAATATGTGAGAAACATTAAAACCCTGAAATCCACGTCTGGCGTTGTCGGTGCTCATGGGCTCCTGGAGGTTCAACAAGGCCCTTCCTTCCAGTGGCCCCTGCTTGCACGGAGGACGGCAGAATGACATTTCTGGGAGTTCTCTCCCCAACCCTCTGAAGCTGTGTGCATGACGGGAACAGGTGTGCGTGACTACACCATTCGTCTTTTTCTGTCTGCTGCACTGGCCTCTTTTCAAAATACAGTTCATCCTTGAACACCATGTTTTATGTGTTCTATACTGTATTCTTATAGTAAAGTAAGCTAGAGCAAAGAAAATGTTATCAAGAACAGAAAATACACATACAGTACTGTACCGTCTTTATCGAAAAAAAAGCCACATGTAAATGGACCCACGCAGGTCAAAGCTGTGTTGTTCAAGGGCCAACTGCACATGCATTTTATTAGTGCCTGCCGGGCCGTGGAGTAGGCACCCGGACCCTTTGGCTATCTGGCTGTGACACAAGGTAGAAAGGCCGAGAAATTCAGGGGTGAACTGTTAGCAATCCCACCATGGACATCTGTCGATACTGCGATTTCTTACATTTTTTAAAAGATTCTATTTATTTGATAGACAGAGATCACAAGTAGGCAGAGAGGCAGGAGGGGGTGGGGGTGGGGGAAGCAGGCTCCCCGCTGAGTAGGGAGCCTGATGCAGAGCTCCATCCCAGGACCCGGAGATCATGAGAGCCGAGGGCAGAGGCTTAACCCACTGAGCCACCCAGGCACCCCGATACTGTGATTTCTGACTGAGTATTATCACAGTTCTCATGTTTTCACCCCCATTTGTCTGAGACCTCTGCTGATCTCTCTGTTGGCTTTGAACTAGAGGAGGAAGAGGGGGTTATTAGGGATCTCTATGGATCCCAAGAGTTGTAATTTCTCAAAGATGGGAAGCAGTTCCTGAATTCCCCTTTAGGCAATCAAGAAATGAAGGACAGGACAGCTCGCTGTCTGGTGGCTCAACCGTCTGTGTGCTCAATTACGATGTGGCTAACTTAAAACAGATTTGAATTCAAGTTATGAAGCACTGGGAGCTGGGGAAGATGCTGCTTTAAATGGGACACCGAGCGTGCAGCAAAGAACCATCATCATCTCCCTATCGACCATGCTATGTTTTAAAAATTGATTTGTAAACCCCTTTACACCCTGCAACTGCTTTCCCGTAAAGATGATAAAAGCAGGAAGGAGAGTGGATATGGGCCAAGATTCTGGAGCTAGGCTGCCTGAGTCTGAAACTAGATCAGCCACTTAAAGAATTTCCCCAAATCCAAGACTTCAAAGATTATTAAGATGCATTATTATTTTACAACCAGTGACAAAAACACTTGCCGTTCAATGATGTCTGCACGAGGGTCCCGAAATCCCCCTGAATCCTGCACAGCAGCACCCTACTTCTCTGACATTGCTCTGTTCAGAGAGATCTGACAACATTTCTTGCCTTCCATTGCAACGCTTCATGTGCGACAGGTAATGGGTTTGCTTTGCACGTATCTCAACAGCAAAACAGGAACAGGGCCTCATCTTTTGGTGGGTATCTTCCTTTCTACATAATTGATGGTTGCAAAGTAAGTATCTGCCTCACTGAGGTCAAACTTGCCTCCCACTGCTCTGCTCCAAGGCCATGCTGGTTTTGAAGGGTGAAATTTATTAAGGACTTATGGAGAAAATAGCCAAGCACGCGTGATTCAGACATCGACTCTATTTTCAAAACTGACCTATTTGCAACTAGTCCATAGATGGGGAGTAACTAGGAGCCACATAAAGGAAGTGATGTGATGACAGTGTGAGCTGCTGTGTCCAGATTCACACAAGACCAGCCTGCAGCACCCCGCCCGTGACTGCTGCCTGCAAGCTAACGTGGACTGGGACCCCCATTAACCCTCAGATGCACTTCCACTGCAGAGATCTTAAAATAGGGGGAAAAAAAAAAGGTGGGTCTTCCAATCAGTGAAACACACCATTAGCGTGGTTACCTGAAACAAACAACTTAACCTCCTAGCTTCCGTCTACTCATCTGTGAAGAGGGGATAACATTACCCGTCTCTCAGGGTTGGTTTCAGGATTTGCTGAGACTGTCTTCCCAAGTGCAGACATAGTTCTCATGAAATGTGTTATTATTTTCCATAATGATTAGGCTTTTAGACCACCCTCAGAAAGTCCTTCCTAACTAACAGTAGAGTTAAAATAACGGTAAAAGTCAGCCACAGCCAGGCTCCCTCTGAGCACTGGGAAGGCCAGAGAGCTCAGAGTAAAAAAAGACACAGGGCTCCGCGACCGACCAAGTTAACTGGGGACCCCTGTGCAGAAGAGGCGGGACCCAAAGCGCTGGGCTCTGTGGCTCAGTTTAACAAATACCTATTCACTCTTTGTATATTTTAGGAGCCGGAAGCATGAAGAAGAATGAAGATAAGTTTTTTCCGACCTTGAGGCTCTTAAGGGCTCATTGGCCTGAATGTCAAAGAACAAGGGTGGGGATGATGAAGGGGGTTTCTGGGAAGGAAGCTGGGAGTTCAAAGACAGAGGAAGAGGGAGTGGTGGTCAGAATATGCATGGGTCGTTCCTAAGGCCAGTCACAAAGGAAGGGAACTACAGGGATGCTTTTTAACCAGGGGTGGAAGAAATACAATCCCAGAACCACCAATACGCTGATCATTCGAAAGCAGGCACAAGATCATACGTCACTCGGGTTTCTAGGGACAACTCTGCACTTGGCCATTGCTCTTATGGTTCCAGACCAAAGGTCACAGACACAGCAAGATTGTCAGTGCAGATAAGCAGCAGCATAAACAGCCGGGTAGAATTCTACAGTTAGCATAGCTCTTCAGCATACAGTGAGTTAGGGTTCATACTTGAGGCTGATACTGTATTATTATTTTTTTAAGACTTTATCTGACAGAGATCACAGCAGGCAGAGAGGCAGGCAGAGAGAGAGAGAGGAAGGGAAGCAGGCTCCCCACTGAGCAGAGAGCCTGATGTGGGGCTGGATCCCAGGGCCCTGAGATCATGACCCGAGCCGAAGGCAGAGGCTTTAACCCACTGAGCCACCCAGGCACCCCCTGATATTGTATTTTTAAGGTAGAAAAAAATGGGATTGGTTCCCTTTCTATCTTTGCCCTTCCAGTACCCATCACCTTGGTGGGAACAAAATTAAATGGGTCATGTGAAAGCCGGGGCTGCTGTACAGTCAGAGAAACTTGTCTCTTAGGTCTACAGTCAACTGCCAAGAGTGGTCTCCAATATTTATTTAGTTTTTCTGGCATGGAAATTCTGGTTGGCCTTCTCATGAGTGCTACTTCTATGAAATGCCTTTTAGAATTAAAAGGCCATTTGAAGCGCCAAGTCTAGCTTTAGGAGAGGTCAAGGTTAACAACTTTCCTTATCCCCCAGACTTCCATCTTAGGATCGCCCATGGAGTGCCCTCCAAGGACTTCTGAGCGACACCAGGGTGCCTGGGTTGACCAGAATAAGTCAATTCCAGTTTGGGACTGAAACTAGCAACTCATTCATTCTAACCATCAGAAAGGTTCTGAAGAGCCAGGCTCTGTTCTAGACATGGAAGCTGTAAACATTATGGACTGAGGGAGTCTCAGTTGGACCAGAAACCAGAATGGACTTGTAGAGGGACTCGTAGGACAGAGAGAACAGGCTCTGAATTCATCCTTGGAAGGTTCGTAGAGGGGCGACCGTACCTTGAATGCTGAATGGAAGTGGTCTGGGCAGAGTATACAGCATATCCAAATATAAAGAGGTGGACAGGAGGGGTTCATGTAGGAGGAACTGGGGCTGGGCTCAGGGAGTGGGCCCCACGGGGTGGCCCACAACAGAGGAGCAGAAGAAGAGAGGCAAGCCCATGATCAAGAGTGCCACATAGCAGATAGAGCATGCCCTTCACTGGAAAGGTGAAGAGAAACCACGAAAGATGTCACCAGTGTACTAGCACAACAGGAATTCCATTTTGGGAAGATCACTTTTCCCAATTTCAGAGGTATGGAAACAGATGGGAAACAGGAAGATCCATTCTGAAGCTTCTGTGACGATGGCTCAGCATATCATTTTTGCCTGAATAAATGAGAAAGAGAAGAGATGGGAAGCACTCTAGACAAACAGCAGTAAATCTCTTTTGCAGTCTCTTGAGTTTTTTGTCCTGACCATCTCTTTGCATGTTGTGGAGAAGGTACATAAGAAGTTATAGACAAAGAAAGGAAAGAGGAGGGAAGGGAGCGAGAGAGAAAAGTAGGAATGAATACTAATTTAGCACTGCATCTAAAAAGACTTGTGCAAAATACTTTTATGTCCTACGTGTCCTTATTTATATGTCCTATATGTCCTAATCTTAAATTGTGTAAATCCGTCATCCGGGTACTTAGCAATGCAGTACTCAGGGGTGGCAACTATTAGAATAGCTGCTGTCTATTATTTATAATAGACATCTGCTTGTTATAGATAATAACTATTTAAAACCCCCATTTAATTGGACTACCTATGTAACTGAAAGTGTGGCTAATCACAAGAGCTGGTTGTTGAAAATTCTGCCATTTTATGTTGAACGCAGTTGACATTTACGGTCGATCTTTGATGATTCAGGTTCTCAAAGTGACTCACTATGAGGAGCATCGGTACCGGATGCAGAAACGTGGGACCAAACAGGTAACAACCCTGTTTAAGCCATGAAGTGGTTTTTTTTCTTTTTTCTTTCTTTCCTTTTTTTTTTTTTTTCTTATAAGACCAGAGTGATGAAGTCCGTGTGGGGGAGTGCAGGCACAAATCATGTCAACATACGGGTCAACTGAGGATTCTAGATATTGTGGTTAACTGAGAAGATAAATTAATTGGGTTCTTTAATTAAGATTTTGCTTAATAAGGAGAAAAATACCTCAAAGGATTAGAAAACAACCACCATCCAGTTAGAAAGTGACTGTGAATTTGGTCTTCAAGGTGGCTTTGGGCAGATAATCCTATATGTGCCTACTACTTGGATAAAAGTAAAAATTATAACAACGATAATAATACGTAAAGTTTGTGTTACAATGAACAATTTACTTTATGCACAGACTATCTCATTCTCAAATGCCAGTTACTACCTAGGTATAGAAAGTTAGAAGCAGAGAACCATTTTTAAATGTGCAGTATTCTATAAATTGCCAGTCCATGATACCGACTAAGCGGGAAGCTCTCCATAGCCCTGTTCCCTGTCCAGCAGAGCTCTCAATCAGGAAAAAGACTTCCCCATAAAATGGTCTCCAAGACTGGGGGTCTTAGGGCCTGGGCTCAGATAAAATTATGATGACAAGTGAGTATTTCTTTCAAGTAAGTGTGGGAGAGAATAGTAGACTCTGGAAGAGAATTATTCACCTACTGAAAAAAAAAATCCTGAAGGCTTTAGGGTATTATTTTACAGGTTACCACTTATAGTGAACTAAATGAGATCCCGAAGCTCTGGAAGGCTGACTCACATGCCTGCATGTGTGTGCGTGTGTGTGCACGAGTGATTTACTCCCAGGGAATAAATCACTCTGTAACAGTAATCCAAAATGACTGCAGAAAGACCTCAAGCACTATCATAATTGTCATAGTCTACTGTTCAGAGATTGAAAACTCTCAGGGACATCGATAAAAAGCCCCAGATTTCCCGAAATGAAAGGAAGCATAGGCTTGACCATTTAGGCAGAGACTGATACCCCAAATACAAAGCCCGTGTGACAGGTGATCATTGACACCACTGAAGTCACCAGTTTGCATTCAGAAAGCAGTCCTTAGTATAGCTCTCAAAGGGAATGAACATATTAGTTTTGCTGTGGTCATCCCCAGCAAAGCTTGTTCTTAAATGCAGGGTGTTTTCAGAATGTAGCCAGTCCAGGGACCGGGAGGGACTAAACAGAAGAGTGAAAGATGGGGGAACAGGGAACCGGTGAGCAATGACTACTTGAATGTTTGAAAGTCAACATTTATTCATTTACCAAATAGCTGAATACCTGTGAGGTTCTCCCTCACGTGTGGGCCATTGTTTTTAAATGAAAGGAAATGTGAAATAGAAGGAAAATATACCCCATGTCCAAATCCCCAATTTTTCAATAACATTTTTAAAAATTTGAATTATTTAGATACATTCCAGAGTTTCTCACCTGCCAATCGAAATGGAGAAGCAAAAGCTCCACACTATTTTATGTGTATTAAAATGTAAAATTAGTGGGGAAGGAAATGATTTTCAAGCATACTTGGGACTTAAACTAATCTTTGATCAGGACAGTCTCTATAACATGTAGTGCAATCCTTTAAAGAAACTTTTTAAAGGCTAAATAAGCATATGGAAAAATATTAACAATGGTTGTCTCCAAGGAAGGTGTTCTGAGTGATTCTTTTCTCGTTCACTTTGCATGCCTCTGTTTTAAATAATGTGACATGTATCACTTGGATAATCAGAGTGAGAAAATATTCTCAAGTTAGAACTGGTGGGATATGTAAAAACCCAAAGCAGATAAAATGTGACTGATTAGATTAAATGCAGGTAATTACTTAGCCATGAAATTGCCCTGCCCAATTAAATAAGCAGTCATTACTGTAAATGTATGCTTTACCATGGATTCTGCTAGATAAACTCCAGCACAGCTTTTCATGCTGTTGGAATAAAAGCCTGTATGTGTTGCAGACAAACTGGATTTTACTACCATGTGGGTAGCTATGCCTACCAAGCTCTTATTTTTATTTCCAAATTGTTTTTTGAGATAAAAGCTGAAAGAGCTGCTCTTACCAATCTTTAAACCTTTTTATCTAAAACTATTTTTCCCTTTATGAGAAATATAATAAAGTCAAGATTTCAAATTCCTGGCTCCATTCAACCGTAGCTGCAAATGAGGTAATTGTCTATGTCATTTTCTTCTAATGCCACAGTCTCCAGGTTAGACACTGGGGTTGACATCCTGTGTCAATTGCACAATTTGCATGTTGCATTTGTAGCTGACTGCTGCTGCCGCACAGTGCTCTTCAGCACAGTCGTTCGCATGTGCAGGTGTGCGTGGTGTGTGTGTGTGGGGGGTGCGCGCGCACGCACAAGCGCATGCGCAAACACACGTGCATGGTGTGCGTGGGGTATATGTAGGTTTGGGGCAGTTGGTGGGATTCTCAGCAAGGAAAGTACTACAGAGCATGCCACCCTCCCAGCTCTGGAGCCTAGCAACAAGCTTTCCTTCCTCACCCCTCAATATTCTTTGGGGCTCTGCAGGAAAGGGAGTACAGGCCTCCTCACAGCTCCTGTCCCTGGCACACAGTGGTACTTGGCACACAGTAGGGCCTCATAAATGTACTTGCTGAATGAATGAAACTGGAAAACCCTTACAAAGAACACCCTTAATAATTTTAGGGTATTCCCCTATCATTTCTCTGACCTCGATACCCATCCCATAACATCCCAGAATAATTCTATCCCCAAATCAGAGCTATACAACAACCCGAACACATATAATCTTGACACAGTAAGAAGGCGTGCGTGGACAACGATGGCAGGGTCTACATTTCAAAGCTACACGCAGGGGTCTATCAAAGACACATCCTGCTGTGTGAGCTTTCAGCAGATGTATACAATCACTAACCTAGCTTTTCATGTTTCGAGTCTTAAATGTTTTATGCTTCACTTTAATTGATTATATCAAGTTGTCATCAGTCTGTCCCTAAACACTATGTAATTACACAGTCATATCATCCACTTAAGTTTTAGTTCTCTTCTTGTTTGGGGAGAAAAAGAATGAACACTGTTATTATAGACTGCCTAGCTGTGTATTTGAAGCAAGTCAATTGATTTTGCAAGAGAATACTTAACAACCAAGACCCATGCCCCTCGTTATGTACCACTGAGTCAGATTTCTTCTTAAGATTTCATTTTATGACCAAGGGGGAGAGGGTGCAGGAAACACAGTGTTTTCTTGGTTACAAAAACTGTCTTCTTTAGTAAAATGGTATTTCAAAGATTCTTATTTTACCCTATTTAAGTGTTTTGGCCAATTTTGTTGGGTAAGCTCGCATTTGAAAATTTAGTTTTTCTTTCTTTCTTTTTTTCTTTTTTTTCCATTTTGCTAGAATTCCTTGGATGAAAGGGAATAGCTCAAAAGTGCCTTCACCTTTCAGAAAAGTCAACGAATGCTACACAACCAAACGGCATGGGGGGGGTTAGAACATCTCCCCCGACATCAGTTCCAAAACTTAAAATCAAATATTTGCATTAGCAAGGGGAGTCTGCACTTTACTGTGCATTAAAGCACCACTTATTCTGGAATACCTCATGCTAATCTGTGTTTCTGGAGCCGGATGATTTTTGTGGCTTTTCATCTAAGCAAAGAAAACAGTGATAACGGACGTCTTCCAGCTGCATACCTCCGTGACATTCAATAGGTTTTATTTGGATTAAGAAATTCAATTGTTTTCAGAAGTGGAAGGAGAGGAAAGTAAAACTGACGTGTATACTTTTATGCCATTAGATTTTGAACTTGAGTCCTGCTCTACATTTACAGTTTAAAAAACAGCAAAAACAAACAACAGGCTCCAAGTCTGGCCAGAGCCTAATTTACTCACCAGTAGGACATAGGGGTGATTTATGACTTGCAATGAGTTGAGATAAAAGTAACCAACAAACTGAGCAAAGACTGGAGTTTTTCTATGTCATCCTTACACAGAATCTTTCTGAAACTTTTTAATCTTATTAATGTGACTTGCTAGTGTAACTATCTATAAATGATGTCTGAAACTATACTTAAAGTTTGTCACAAATACACTCCTGACCCCAGAAAATCTGTTGTTACCTAACAATTGCTACCATAAACAGACAAATAATGTCCTAGGGTTAGTAAAATAAGATGCCTAGGTATCAGGAAAAAAACCATTAAGCCATTCTAAGAAGATTTCAGGTAATTTCCTTCAACTCATAACTATTGACATATACGATTAAGCTCATCTGTCGCTATAGAATTTTTAAATGCTTCTAAAACCTCCTATAGAGTAGGACACATTCATCAAGCCATTCACTAAGGTTAAGAGGATCAATAGCCATTTTCAGTTAAAATTACATGAATCGGGAAAAATCAGGAGGAAAAGGAGAATACTCAATCGTCCTGGTGCTTTACATTATCCTAACGAATTATGACAAGCCTTCCTTAAATCCCAAGGATTTATATGTTGAACCACCATTCCATCTGTTTATTTTTTGTGCTAGAGTTCAACACTCCCTGCCAGATCCAAGGGGATCTGTGAGCAACTACAGCATGAATAATTTTGCCATTGCAGATTCACTTTGAAATTGGGTCATTTTTTTCAGGGTATCCATGTCATCCAGTTAGAATTTGCAAACGCCTTTTTCTCTCTTCTATCCCCTTCTTCACTGTGCACAGGGTCTGAGGCGCCCCCCCCCAACTTGGGTTAGAGTGCAGACTGACCCCTTCCTTCCTCATCACAAGGTTCCCCTTCTAGCACAACTGGGTCAATCTCTAATCCCAAGAAGTTCAGGCCAACACAGACTCAAATTGGGAGATTTGGGGTTACACTCACAAGGATATACTGGGGCTTTTATTACTAGCTATTAGTTACCATTCCAGCTTAGACTAGCAGGCAGGGTAGGAAGTATAATTACAACACCCATCTCTGAAAGGAGGGAGAAAGCGTTCAGAATTAGCCAGTCCACGATGCATATGAGGACTGCTTCTGTAGTTCAATATGCAAAAAAAAAAAAAAAAAAAAAATCCATTTATGCCCAATTTTCAAGTAATTTCTCATGTAAAAGTCATTTGACCATCCTGTCATTTTTGTCTGCAGATATTACAACAGATTTTTTTTTTTTTTTAAGGGGGACAATTTTCTCTGTTTCATCTCTCTCACTCTCTTTCTTCTGGTGTGTGTGGCAGCTGCTGTTTGATCTGTTCATTGGCTCTGATTTGTTTCATGTTTCAGCCAAAGATTAAAACTGCTCTGTAATTCTAAGCAGATGGGCCTAGGAGCGCAACCCTATAATTATACCTTCTCTCTTTGGCCCTGGAACTGCAAGCCTTCCATCCTGACTTTTAAAGTCTGGGATCACTGAGGCTCGGCAGACACACCTTGGCAATCAGGCAGGTCTGGACCCACTGGACACCTTAGCAGGGCTTGGAGCTGTCTGCCCAGAAGCAGGACTACAAAGCAAAGAGCCACTTCCATAGCTCCAGGCTTCACTGGCTCCTGCCTTTCTAGATCACACAGGGTGGGGGGCTCTTGGGGGGTAGGATGGGGGTCACAGTCTGGTCTGGGTGCTAGCTACAAGTGCATCCATGCATTCTGAAGCTCTAGGGAGAGAAACTGACTGTCCTTGAGGGTGCTCATCTGACCTGCAGAGGTTGGGGAGGCTTGATGGTGTGGAGGAAGGAGAGCTACGCTCTGGGTGGAGACGCTCCCTTAAATGTCAGGTGGCCACCATTAGGGAAAGTTCACTCAGGACTTCTCAATCAGCACAGCGTGTTCTGCGACCGCCTGCAGCGAGGATCAACACCACTCTCCCACAAATTCGGCCTTATTTTTCTCAGTGCAATTCCTGGAACTCTTTGAAAGAGTTGATGTTGTCCGGCTAAGGGTTTACTGGAGCCCCAGAGAAAATGGGGCCCACGAGGCGCAGAAACAAAACCATCAAGCAAGAGTCTGAAGGCAAACAAGGTGTCCGGGGCCGGAGTACCTTCGGAGACCGATTTTCATAATTACACCTTGACTGTTCAGAGTCCCCTGCCCCTTGAGACTGCACCCAGTCCACTTGGGGGAGAGCCCCACCACCACACCGTCAGCAAACACTAGTCCTCTCCGAGGGCACAGAGAACCGCGCGCGGGCTGTTTTCCCCCTTAAATGATCACGGTTTCGCTTTCCAGCCCCACAATAGCTTGCACCACATCAAGAGCCCCTCTGGCAGGCACTCTTGACACTTTGGAGACGGGATAGCCAAGCCCACGATTTCATGACAGTCCGCACTCTGAAACCCAAAGAGCGCATCAAAGTTTTCCCGGGAACTTGATGCAATCCATTCAGGAGCTAAAAGTGGTCTGTGTGTGAGCTCCGCACCTTTCCAGAAAGCAAGCTCCAGCGGCAAACCAGCTCCAGGCGCCGCCGGGGGACCCGCGAGGCCCCTCTCCCGGGAGCCGGGCAGAGAGAGCGGTCGCCCGCGCAGGGACTCACCGTGAAGCAGGAGGGCCGGGAACAGGTACGCGAGCAGGAGGCGGCACAGACCGGACATCTCCAGTCCTCCTCCGGGACCGCCCGAGCCGCCCGCCGTCCAGGGACGCCGCTCCCCGGGAACGGCCGCGGCGCCGCGCGCGCTCTGTCCCCCCGCCTCCAGCCCGCAGGACGCGACGAGGCGGCGGCGCGGGGACACGGGCGGCCGGCCCAGGCCCCGCGCGTCAGGCGGCAGCGGCGCGCCCCATGCCCGGAGGGCGCGGCGCGGGGGCTGCGGGGCGCGCGCTCTCTGGTCGCCGTCGGGGCCCCGCGCGCCCGGCCCGGTCCTGTCCCCGCTCCCGGCCTCTCGGCACCCGGGCCCTCTGAGTCCCTCCCCGGCCGCCGCCGCCGCCGCCGCCACCACCACCGCAGCGCGCGCGGTTCCGAGCTGCACTGGCCGCCACCACCGCCGCAGCTGCAGCGTCTCTTCATATTTCCCGAGCGCCGCCGGCGGGGCGGCCGGGCCACGGGCCGGGGGAGGGGCCGGGGGAGGGGTCGGGGGAGGAGTCGGGGCGGCACCGCCGGGCCACCGCCTCCCGGGCAGCAGACCGAGGGCCGGGGGCCCGGGGGCTCGGAGACTTGAAAGGGCGCATGGGGCACCGCCTCTCCCGCCTCCTTCTCCCGCCTCCTCTCCAGCCCTCCTCCTCTCCAGCCCCCTCGCCTCCTCCCCCCCTCCTCCTCCCTCTCCCTCCCCGCCGCCGCTCCCCTCCACCTTCCCTTTCCCTCCCAGTCCTTAACCTCCTCCCTCCCGCCAGCATCCCCCCCACCCCCAAGCCCCGGGCTCCGCGCCCCTCTCCCTCCTTCCCGCGCCGGCCAGGAAAGAGGTGCCCTACGCCATCCTGGCCTCCACCCCGGGCACTCTGGACCCTTTCCCTCCCCTCCGCAGGGGTGGGGGCACCGCTTATGAAAGGTGTTCCGAAGAGGGGTGGGGGGTCCTACAGGGCTGGAGGACTCGTGGAGGGCGTCTGAAAAAAGTCCACTTGGAAGGATTGGGGTGCGTGTATGTGTGTGTTCGCACGCGCGCGTGTCCGGGCGCAGGAGGGAAAAAGAGACTAGGAGAGACAGGAGATTAGTGCAAAGAGGAGTTGAGTTCTGGAAAATTGCTCAGGGTGGGGACGCTGCAGTGTCTGCTGCCTCAGGGGTGCCATGTGCGGCTTCGCGGACAATCTTACCCTCGGGAGCAAGGAGCCCTGTCGCAGGCCCCAACCTGTGAAGGGAATGGTGGAGGCAACAGGAGCTCCTGTTCCCCTTCCCCTTGCAGAAGGCAAAGGACTTGTTGAAACACGGGAGAAATCTCCGAGAAACACTCGCTGTCAGTCCCCAGGAAAGGGCACCGAGGCCCCTTCTCTGGTTCCTCCTCTCGCTCGGCCCAAAACTTGATTTTATCTGTTCTGTGGGCCTTTGGCGGGGGGGGGGGGGGGGTATGGTCAATTTTACAGTGGCTTTTAAGATCCAAAGGCGGGAATGGCTTACACTCCCTTGATTCCCCCAGGGCGCGGGTACAAGCTGTTTCCGTCCAAGGCAGCTACCCCCGCTGGGCTGATGTGCCAGGGCTCTCTCAATTCTCTGGAGTCCTAGCCTCTGCAGAGCTCCTCCATGGGCCATTCACCAGCTCCCTGGAGGTTTCTGCAGGCTCTTGGGCTAAATGTCACCCCCTCCTCACACTGGGATAAGGAGCAGCCATGGGACCAGATGGAATCAAGAGAACATTTCTTGACTCTGCCAGTGTTTTTCATAAATAAAACACTTAAAAAGAATGCCTAATTTCCCAAGAGAGTTCTCTGCCCCTTTGAACAATGTAACAATTCAACTCTTTATGCTCTAGACTTTCAAAACTAGTGGGACCTTAGCATGGGTGTAAAACTTCATAAAATAGATAAGAATATATTTGAGAGTTTCTACTTTTCCCTTCCTTCCTTCCTTCCTCCCTCTCTTTTCTTTTCTCTTTCTTTCTTTCTTTCTTTCTCCTTCCTTCCTTCCTTTCTTCCTCCTTTCTCTTTCTTCCTGAGAAAGCCATGGGACTTTTCATGGGACGGTGCTGATACTGTTTGATGTGCTTCAGTTTTTATCACCATCATTTTCATCTTTTCCATCTTTAATACGAGGGGATCATAACATGTACCACCTGCCTGGCTCACAAGGTTGTTGTGAGGATTCCAAGCCAATGTTTGCAAATCTCAGAGATGAAAGACTCTCTCACTGTGGGAGAGAAGGCAAGGTTGAGCCGGAGTATTCTTTTGTGCTGGGTTTGTTTTGCAGCATCTTTCTGGGCCCATTTTGTTCCCCGCCTCTGGCTTGTCCCCATTAGGAGGTTTGGGTAGCAGATTATGACTTGCTGGATTTGAATGTTGCCCAAAGGTCAGTCCTGTTTAAAGCAGGAACTTGGTTTCCTCACGAGTGCTGGGCAGTTGGAAATGATGTAAACAGACGACTTGGCTGCTTCCAGCAGAACATTCGCCTTGTCACCAAGAATACATACTAGGCAGTGTTTAACTTTTCTATGACTTCTAGTCATTTGATGCTTTTTAAGTCTATCAGCGAATATTTGAAAGAAGCAAACAAGAGGGGAGAACGTTAGGGATGAATAAGAGACTGAGTTGATAGTAACTGAAAAAGGTTAAGGTCATTCATCGCATGTTAGCAGAAAAATTAGGTCATGTATTTAGTTAAATAATTATTTGGTTCTGTTATTTAAGAAAAAGAAGAAGAAAACCAGCAGGCCAGCCAGTAATTGGGTATCATCTTGACAGTCAAGTTCATTCAATTTTTGTTTTTCCAACTGGTTTTATTGGTGTGGAATAAACATAGCCAGAATGGTGTCATCAGTTTAAAATGTGTTTTGCCAGTTTATTTTCTACATGTAGTGTCATAGACTTAAAGGCTTGACCCTCAACCCTCCACATAATATTCAGCCCAAATCGCTGCTCCCAGAAATTCCCTCATCGCCTTCTGCCCTGTCCTAGCTGTAGGGTTCACACTCTGTATTCGTGGTTTTTTTTTTGTTGTTGTTGTTGTTTGTTTTTTGTTTTTTTTTTTTTTTTTTTTGCTTTTGCTCTGAGGGTGCTCGCTTCTGGAAGGGACTAATGAAAACAACAGTAGGAATTGTATTAGAGTGATTGTATAGTATGTGGCTAGAGTAATAGAATTGGAAGGGCCTTTTCTGGGAGGTAACAAAGTGGCAGTGAGTTCCAGCTCAGAAGCTGGCCACCTGCAAGGAATTTTCCCGGGGCCACATGCAAGGACCAAGTCCACATTCAACGACTCCTTGAGCAGGAGTGTGTGTAGCCAGGTCCTGGTGATAATGAGTGAGTCCCTAGCCGGGACAGCTGGACAAGATACCCTCACCAGTATCAACCAGTAGTTAGAGCTACTCAACTAACTTTGGGTGTGTCGATGGGGAAGAGGAAAGTCAAAGGGGTTAAGTTCTTGGGCACGCGGCAAGTCAGGGATGCACTTGGAACTCCGTGTTGGTTCGATCACCAGCTCACGGGGCCTCTCACATGTTCAGGGAGTAGTCTTTTCCTACCATCACTGCTGATCCTAACTCTGAGCCTCTACATTCGACTCCGTCTCTGAGTCAGAACCACCCTCTTGCTCTTTCCCAGTCACTCTGAACCATGAGCATATTTTCTGGAAGACTGTCCTGGCCACATAGCTTGAGTGGATCACCCTGGCTTGGTTTTCTTAGGAGGTTGTCTCAAGTATGACTGAGCAGAAAGCTCAACTGCGTTGATATCCCGGAAGGCACAAGGACCAATGTCCTTTAAAACCTGTGCCAAAATTTGGTTTCCCAATCAGTCCTTGGGAAAACCGACTGAAGGCGTACCATCAGACAAGTCATTTATAAGGTTGAAGATTCCATGTCTTTCTTGGAGAAAATGATAGTGTCAAGAAGGGTTGGAGGAATGAACACATAAATTCTGTAGTGTATTCAGCTATGAATAAAGTTGAAAGCATTTTACTGCACCTGCATCCTCAGAAGATGGGAAGGGTCACTGGGAATAGACTTTTCTCGAAACCTGCTGGACATCAGTGACCAGCCTACGACACCGTGGAAATGCCTTTGAGTGTGGGAGGCTGGAGGACAGGAATGGTGTCTAGTCATGACTCAGCCCCGCTTTGAGCACCTGTGTCAGTGTTCTCAGTCTTTTGCTCCTAGCAGGACTTCCATAGTTGATAAAGACATTGCATTTAGAAAATCTTGTACATCTTCCTCAGAGGCAGAGCTAATAACATTTTCCTGAGGAGTCCTTAGAAAGGGACATATGTCTGACTTACATTTGAAAAATACATTTGCTAGAACAAGCTCTATTTTGAAAATAAAGTGTGGTTTCTGAGCTGTGTTTCTGAGCGACAAGGCCTACTGAGCTTCAGAAATTAAAGGTTACGCTCCATTGCATCCTCTTAGCTGTTATCAGAGGAAACCACTAAAATGTCTGTGAACTTAGCATTCATTCATTCATCCAGTCAATCATCTAAGATGTGAGCACTGCTGAATATAGATATATATGTACAATCATCCCCAAATATGGAGAGAGGTATACGAGGATGGCCCAGCTTACCCATTCATTTATCCCATGTCACAAGCCTTTGCAGGGCCAATGACAAGACTTGGGACCCTTAACACTGAAGGAAAATATGAGATCAATGGGGACAGGAGGCAATAACGGACCTCAGTAACATTTTTTGTCTATACTTTCATGCACCCCTTATAACATCCTTTCTTGTCCGCCTGGTTGTCCTGTAGGTCTAACTGCTTTATCTCCTTAACGAAATTACTTGGCTCTTAGAGGGCGGGAAGAAAATTGGGTATTATGTTTGCCTCTCCCTCCATCCCCTCCCTTCACAAGTCTTTCTATAATGGGCATTTGTTGGGCTGGTAGATGAGGAAGGATAAGATCAGACCATCAAGAAAGGGTCTTTATGAGGCCGACACCTCCCTAAGCCACTGCAGCACACAACTACAGAAACAGGAAGACACAAAAACCCTGGGTTTCAATCCGAGCACGCCCTGTGTTTTTATGGCACACATAGCAACGCTCAAACATGTTTGTCAAATGGAAGGCAGTGTGGCACGCTTGGTAAGGAGCCAGATCCACCAGGCTCAGGTCTCATAGCTCCAGGACCTTGGGCAAGTTACTTAACATGGCTGTGAAGTGGCAATAAGAGTAGCAGATACCTGCACACGGTCAAGAGCAATGCCAGCGCACCCTGAAATAAATCACTCGTTGACAATGATGATGTCAGATGAGCCCATACATTCTCAGTGACGGTGAAATCACCCCCAAGAGGGTGAAAATTGAGTTTGGGTGGGAAGAGGGTGTGGAAAACAAGAACAAAAACAAAAACAAAGCTCTTCTGATGGTTTGTTTTCCCAAGGGACACAGGGCTTAAACAGGTGTACTGTAAATCCACATTACTTATGATTTAATGGGGGCAGGAAGCAGTTAGGAATAAATGTCTAAAAGGCTCCTTGGGGACAGGGCGCCTGGGTGGCTCAGTCGTTAAGCGTCTGCCTTCAGCTCAGGTCATGATCCTGGGGTCCTGGGATGGAGCCCCGCATTGAGCTCCCTGCTCCATGGGAAGCCTGCTTCTCCCTCTCCCTCTCCTTCTGCTTGTGTTCCCCTCTCTCACTGTGTCTCTCCATGTCAAATAAGTAGATAAAATCTTAAAAAAATAAAATAAAATAAAAGGCTCCTTGGGGGCCAATAATGAGAAAAGTCTGAGTAACAGTACTAGAGGAATGAAATTTAAGCGAGTCCTATTGTAATTAATCATACAGCAAACGTTTATAATAACTTCAATTCTTTAATTCACTTGATACATTTTGATTATATGAAACCAAATGTTTTACTTCAACTGACCATCTGGTGTGGCATTCTACCATCTGATTACATCATCATGATATCACATTCAAATGTTGTTTATCTTTGATTTAGATACTTCAACAATTACTAGCTCTCTTCACAGATGGGAACGCTAAGGTCAAACCCAAAGAGATTAAATGGTTTGCATACAAGTCTTACAGCTTTCCAAGGGCGGAGTTGGTAGGGTTCCTAACTTCCAAAGGAGGTGTTACCTTCAGCTCTAAGGCCATACCACCAAGAATAAATGCCTTTTACCTCTCAGAAGTAAAAACAAACAACCTGAGTTGGGTTTTGAGACATACAAACTAAAAAAGACAATGCCGTTGAGGCTCTTTGGACATTTCTTGCAACAGTCATCTGGATGGCTGGTGCTGCAGTTCCACATGTAAAATATCCTAAGAGTCTAATTTCTAATAGATTATTGAGGTCTGTAAGATAGGGCGGTTGAGCAGGAGATCATAAAGGGAGCTACACACTGCCCCAAGTCTCTCACCTTCTCCGCAGAAGGGCGGGCCCAGCCCCATCAGAAGGTCCACGTCTGTGTCACCGTGCTTTCATGCTTTCGTAGGCTTATATGCACTTTCTGCGGCGTAGATACAGGGTGATGAGCTGCGCAGGCATAACTAGATGTGCTCGTGTTTCGTCTTCCTGAAGTGCAGGTCTCTAACGCACTTAAACAAAACAGTCCTCTGGGCCACCAACGGCAACCTCACGGAGTCCGTAGCAACGTCTAACCTCCGGGATGGTGTCACACTTTTTAATTCTCAAAAGATGTCCAAGGACATGTTCTCTTTTGACCTTCACGCAATCTGGTGAAGGCCAGAGGACCGCTAGGGCTGTGCTGATGTCGGGATGCCAACTCGAGTTTCAGAGAGGATTACGATGTTCGTGCTAAGATCTCATGACACAGAACACTAGACCATTTTGCATCTCCACACACTGACAATATTACTCCAGCTCTGTTGGGGCACAGGAGGCCCTAGCTTAGGCCCTAACTGTTTTGTTTATTTTATTTTTTATGTTTTAAAATAAAATATTTGTTTATTTGACAGAGACACAGAGAGAGGGGGAACACAAGCAGGGGGAGTGGGAGAGGGAGAAGCAGGCTTCCTGCGGAGCAGGGAGCCCCATGCGTGACTCCATCCCAAGACCTTGGGATCCTGACCTGAGCCGAAGGCAGGCACTTAATGACCCAGCCCCCCAGCCCCCCATAACTGTTTTGTTTTTTATACAGAAATTGGTGTCCTTGCTGCCTCTACCCTTATGGAGGCAGCAGAGGGAATCTTTTTTGAATAGACAGAGCACTCAAAAAGCACCAGAGTTCAGTTGAAAATGAATTAATATTTCAATGCAGAATGAAAAGCAGAGACGTCTTCCTTGCCATTGCATAACTGACAAGTATGCCAAGACTTGGTGGCTCTCCAGGAACGCGGTAGGTAAGAAGAGGGGCAGTGGTTGATTCCGTGCTTCACAGAGGAGAGGCTGAGGCATGCCTGACCCACACTGAATTTAACACAGTGCCCTGTTGCCATCAGTTCCATGGAAGCCACAGTGACAGATAGACCTCCTGAGACTTGCTACTTTTTAGAGGTGGGACAGCTTTCTGGAAGGCTATTTGAATATGGCTGACCCCACATATGATACTTGAATTCAGTGACTCAGATTTAACATCTTAATCCAATCTCCTGGACACAATTTTTCACAGAAGACCCTCCATTCCCCACTTCCACACACACCTCTACGGCTCTGCCCTAGAGATGTGACCTTCCCGTGGAGCCCAAGCATTTGCATAGAGCTGAGTCTGGCCGCAGGAGGTGGGCACTGAAGCAGAAGAGCCACAAAGCACTGGACAGTTAGCAGTGGTTATTACAATGCCTGCCAGAGGACAAGGCCACATGGGCAGTTTTCTGTCTCCAACACTTTTAAAATCATCACCTTCAAGTGTCCATCAATATACTCTTACATATAAAGTGTCCAACATACCCTTACATATAAAATCTATTCCATTATATATAATATATTCCACAATAGGTATGGTATATATGTCCATCATATATGGAATATATTATGGAATTCCATATATACTATATATATACTGGAATATTACACAGTCATCAAAAAGAATGAAATCTTGCCATTTGCAACCACATGGATGGAGCCAGACAGTACAGTGCTAAGTGAAATCAGTCATAGAATGACAAGTACCATATGATTGCCCTTGTATATGGAACTTAAGTAACAAAGCAAATGAACAGAGGGGGAAAAATAGAGACCAAAAAACAGAATCTTAACTTAGAGAACACGCTGAAGGTCACCGGAGGGGAGGTGAGTGGGGGATGGGTGAAGTAGGTGATGGGATTAAGGAGGGCACTTGTGATGATGAGCATTGGGTGATGTATGGAAGTGTTGAATCACTTTATTGCACGCCTGAAACTAATATCACACTGTATTTTGACTATACGGGAATTAAAATAAAAAACTTAATTAAAAACAAAACAAAACCAAACTCCCATCTTGGATAAGTAAGCTCCATGGCTGACCAGGTCAGCTCAAAGAGATAAGTCGGTGGTTAAGCATGTCTTTAATCAGAGACTTCTGCACAAGCAATCACAGAAATCCTATGAAAACAAAATAATTTGAAAACAAATAGCAGCTCTCTCCAATGAGCCAAAGAACAGGAACAAGCTAAGAATGAAGAAGAATAAGGGAAAAAACATAACTGAACAATCTTAGAATAAAGCTGATATATACAGAGAGCCAAATGCAAAGAAAGGAAAATATTCAATACATTTTTTGCTTAGTTTAACAAATATTCATTGAGTCTTATTTCTCCTCTTACACATCCCGCAGGTCAGAATTCAGATGCCGCTTCCTCCTGGAAGACTTCCTGGGCCTCAGGCCATCCCACACACCAGCCTAGACCTCCAGGAGTGATGCCAGTCCACTTGACTCAATGACTGTCGGAAGGCAGGGCTTCAGGCCAGCCTCGAAGACAGTCACGGCACAACTGTGCATTAACTACGTTTTTGCTGAATGGTTAAGAGAGTGAATACCATGTTCTAGACATCTAGCTAGGTGCTAGAAATATAAATGAGAATCCAGTAGAATTCTGCCCCTGGGAGCTCAGAGTCAGCGTGAAGAGTGTGTTGAGAATCATATCTTCTTCTGGACACATTCTATCGATAATCTGAGTCAGGGCAACATGAGACCATAGAGAATCTGGGAGACCATGTGGAAGAGGGTGGGGACATTTATTTTCAGCTCTGCTCCTGACAGCTAAAGGTCTCAGTTTCTCCATTTGCAAGATCAGGGTTTTCTTCGGCCCCTCCCAGCCCTAAGTCCTGTCTTGAAGGAGGAGTGGGAGAATTTTTATATCAACTGGGCTTTGCTGGAAGGAGAAAAGGCAGCTGGGGGAAACTCTAAATTATCTTTTTGTTGATTTCGCGGCACGATGCTATGTGCTCTTCAGAACCCACTGAAAGTGTAGCTTGTGAACTTGATCTTAAGAAATACGTTCTCCAGAGGATATTACTCTTGCCATGAGGTCCTCCTGCCTTCTGGGCCTCCTTTATAACATTGCTCGAACAGCCCAAGAGCCTTCCGCATCTACCTTAAATCATACATTCATTCAATAAACATTTACTTAGCATCCACTGTATTTCAGACTCTGTTTACATAAGTGCCCCAATATTTTTACCAGAAAAACACAGAAGAGCATCAGGATTAGAGAAATGAGTCTCCAAAAGATCCCCTTCTCCCTGGTGCTGCCCTGGGTCATGTTCAGCACTCATCTGACTTGACCTTCTTCCTTCCTTTGCCCATCCTCCCCAAAGATACCAGAATGCTCTTATGTCCTCTGCCGTTATTCCCTAACAAAACAAGAGCTGATCTCATAAAACCATTCGTACTAAAATGCAAAGAATTAATAAGTCTGAAGTGTCAGCCTTTAAACTGCAGATGAAACCCTGACCCAGAATGAAACCGGAGAGGTGGAATTTTAGGGATCAGTTGGAAGCAGAGGGCTCTCCAAGCACTGTCTTGAGTAACAACCCCAACCCCAGAGCATCTCAGTTGAAAGCAGAAGGATATCCAAGCACCATTTGGAGTAACCGCCAGATCCTAGAGCATCTCACCTTCTTGCAGCACTCACGTTGCCCGTGAACCTCTGTGCTCGTCTGTAAGAGGCTGCTCACTCCCCTGTGGGGGTGTGAGGGAGGGAGTGGTGGAGACTTGGCTTTGCTGTGTTTGTTTTGAACTCCGGAGAAGCCAGATTTCTCTTTCGTTTACATTATGGCTCTGGTTGTTTTATGTTTTCTCTCTAGCTGGGGGTGGAGAATTTGGTGACACCACTGGAGTGTTGTCTGCTCGTTCTGTTCTAACTTGTAAATGTTATCTCGTTCTATTCTGTTTTCCACTTTATGTAATATAACTTCAACCTGAACCATTAATTGGGTTGCAAAACCCTTCCTTTTCCCATGTGAAAGCCAAGAGGAATATGAGACATGACTACAGATAGTCGTGTACGTATTTAGTTAGATTTGTTGTTGTTGTTGTTGTAGATTTTATTTATTTATTTGAGAGATAGAGATAAAGAGAGAGAGAGGGAGAGAGGGAACACAAGCAGGGGGAATGGGAGAGGGAGAAGCAGGCTCCTCGCGGAGTAGGGAGCCTGATGAGGGGCTCGCTCTCAGGACGCTGGGATCATGACACGAGCTGAAGGCAGACACTTAACTGAGTCATCCAGGTGCCCCCATATTTAGTTAGATTTATAGCATCATTTGCTTCTCACATGTAGAGAGGTTCTCTCATCTCTTCTCCTTTTACTATCACTTGGCTAGTCAGTATCTTCTCTAAAGTATCACTGGGGAAAGACTTGACGTACATGGCGTAACCGGAAGCTCTGCCTGGTTTTCATTCCCTGTTGTGCTCAGATTGCTGTATCTGAGCTTTCCCGGTGGCGAATTCTCCATCATCAGTCAGCAGGGATCGAGATTCCTGGTTCCTGTTCTCTACTGGCCAGTGGCATCCCGATGAGTTCTAGTAATAGATGAGTTCTCTGTAATAGATGGGCAGTTGGTGCATTTCAAGAGGTGGTTGATGGTTCCATCATTGAACACGCTGATGGTCTCCCTTGCTGTCTAAGAGCACCTTATGAAATGGGAAAATGTGGGTGGACGCTGGAAGAAGCCCTTTGTGTCAGGATGGACTTTGCAGGCTCTAGATGAATCTAAAGATGGGTCAAAGACCCTGAAAATAGTCATGGTGGCCTGGGATTGAGGTTTGCCTGGCCTGAGAGCTGAGAAAGTCACTCTGCTATTTCAGTATTAACTGAGGGAAAATTTAAGTCTATTTTTACATGTGGGACTTGGTGTGATAAATTTCAGCTATAACAAGCTTATTTTTTAACTCATTATGAAAATTAGTGTAGCTGGCTTAAATAAATAAATAAACAGGACACGCTCTAGCAAACAACTTACTATCACTTCTTTCATTTGGAAAGAGGTTTCCCCTTTTGAGGATGAAGGCAAAGACATTTTCATATCAGAGTTCCAAAATAACTTTTTACAATATCTATTTCTTTTGGATGCAAAGTTCTTTGAAGCTAAAATAAATAGAAATAAGAAGGCAGAAAATAAACAGTAAAACGAAAAACATTTCTCTGAATTGCAGTAAGCCTTGTGATTCTTTATGAGATAGGAAATGCAAAGAAAAGTGGTGTATATTTTTTTGTTGTTCTTGTCCCACTGAGAGGTGGACTGTTCCTGTTTATTTAAAATTTCCCTTTGGCTTATTTTCTTCTTTCAAAGTAGAAAAACTTCTAGTAATTCAAAGATTTAGCATCTTCAACATATTCAGGTAATTTCCAGTGGAAACGGAAGTTATTACAAAGGAAAAATGGAATAGTTTAGTTTTAACTCATTTGCTTTTGGGGGCTCAGTTTTTCTTATAATCCATAAAATATACAGCATGGCTAAAAGCTAGCTTGAAATCACACACACAAAGAAAAATAGTAATCATATTAAAAAACATTGTATCTTACTATACAATGAAGCCATCTTCAGGCAGCTGTTAAACAATCAAGCTTTGTGTGGGTGTGAGGGTTGGGGGGTGCCTGCTTCATATTCACGGAACACACATGGTAATATGAATAAACCAGAGAAAAACACAACAGGACTGGGCGAAGTTCACATGTCAGCCAGTTAACAATGTCCTGTGAGCATTTGAGCACGAACATTCCTACAAAGAGGGAAAATATTAAAACCATAGCGAAGAGAACCAACTCCTTTCATGAAGTGTATGAAGTGTAGATGGTGTCACTAGATTAGACAACACAGCTTTGTAAAAGTAAACTAAACCATCTGCTGGGCAAAGACTGGTGCGCAGGGAAGGCGTGACCGGGGCTAGGATCTGCAATGAATGAGAGCATTCAGTGCGCTGATTTTCTATTGTCCCAGCATCAGCGCTCAACATTGCTCAGCCTCAAGACAGATGACAAAAGAGATGTTCAATTAGGTAGCACCTATGTGGTGGGCACTGGCTTAGACATAAAGCAGGAAGGCTGCTGATGAGATGTTTAGGAAAAATTCTGATAATGTCTCCTGGTAAGCGTTCAGTCAGATAAGGTCACTCAACCACTTGATTCAAGGGAGTAATCTGTCCCAACAGAGACCCACAGACAGCTGCACAGTGGGAGACAGGTTTTTCTTCTGCTACTTAAGGCTATGGCATCAACCATGGTTTTCGGCAATTTCTTTTTCAGTGACCCTGAAAGTCATGGCCATGGCTACAGTGATGCGAACTGGCCAAGTTCACAGCTGTCTCTCGAACCTACATTTTGGCAGCAAAGGTTTGACGTCTAGGTTGCAAACTGCTCCCGGTTTTAAAATTAGTTCATGCCGGATCAAACTGTGAGGTCCGGTCAGGGTCAGGAACGTGTTGTTGGTCTCTACGGTGGTAGATAACTATGCATCTGGGGGAAAGAGAAGACAGGACTGGAGGTCAGTACGTGGACTTGGGTGTATGATGGGGCCAGTTTTGAATCTTTACTATAGCGTTGGGGCTTTGGTGCATTAGTCAATCTCTCGAAAACCTTTTTTTTTTTTTTTGTAAAATGGTAATGACAGCTGTGCGGATCTCATGGCATCGTGTGAGGATTAGCTGAGATGACACCAAAAGCTCTGTGCACCGTGCCTGGCGCCTTGCAGATGCCAATAAAAGAGTGTTTAGTGGGAAGAGCTGAGCTGCCTTTGAGATAAGCTGGGAAGATGAGTTCTTAATGGTGGTGGTTGGTGCCAGCAGCCAGTATGAGAGCCCGTGGCAACTCTTCACGTTCTCCCTGAAATCTGTTTGATCACTAATTGTACAAGCTAGGATTCTTGCCTATAAAGCAACAGAGACCAACTTCAGTTGGTTTAAACTGAAAGCACATAGCTGGTCTGGTAAAGACACAGCCATGGCTGTTCCTGGGCCAGACTGTGAAGATTGCCCAGTGGGCCCCACTGACACTGAACCCTGGGAATGACCACTAGAACTACTGTCCCTTCCCCTCAAAGGTGATGACTGACTTTACCTGCTGGCTACACCCATACCAGCATGGATTCCCAGGGACCCTTTTTGTCACCATGAACTCCAGCTACAAACCTGGGGTAAGTGAGTTGGATTGGCACCCTTGGAATCCCTTGAAGTTACTCTTTGGGGAAGGAGGGGTGCCCTCATTCCGGCTGACTGCACTACTGCCCCCTAGGGGCTGCCTGATTCCGGAGTGGGGACCAAGTTCGTTTCAGCACCTGCCAGCTGTGGCTCAAGAAGGGATATTTGAGAACTGGTTGGTGACTGGGCTCTGGGTGCTTTGGCCCACGCATCTGTAACGGTTTCTGTCTTCCCTGAAGCTTAGAAAGTGGGAACTGGTGGGTCTCCATGCAGAAGACATCCAGGGGGTTAAATGACAGAACACACAGTGGGAATAGAAAGCAATATATGGAAATATGAGTATGAAAGAGGACATCACTGGGTTTTGAGAAGGGAAGTCAGCCAAAGGCACAGGCTCAAAATCCCCAGCGTATCACTGGCTCTCCTCCCGAGCTCAGGGAGAGCCCCCAGGTTGCCGGGAAGTCAGCTCAGAGTAGCTTATGCCTTGTCGCCTGGTTCCAGCATGGATTGTCCCAACCCTGTGTATGATGAGGGTTGAAGAAGCTCCTGCAGCCCCTACTGGGAGCTCATGGAACTTCTACTCCTACTTAAGGCAGGAAAATCCTTGAAAGCTCACCAATGCTTTCCCTATTCCCGGGTCCATGACATGGAGAGGAAAGAGTTGCCAGCATCAGCTTTCTCTGAATATAACTGTCAGGTGCTGATTTAACATCATACCATGTGGTTATACTTTTGCCTTATCCCAGACCTTAGATTGGAGACAGGAGGATGGATACACAGACATGTTTGGGAAAGCCACAAGACAGTGACTTCTAAAGTGGTCTTGGGCACTTCCTGGCTCAAGAGAGGATGGAAGAAGATAGCAGCACTTTTATTTTTGTGTCAAAGATAAGAAAAAAGAATGAAGGTTTCTTAACTTTTCACAGAGACTGACCTGTCACCCTCATTTGGTCTGTGCATGTCGGGGGAGGGTGGGGCGGGAGGTGGTCTCAGGGATCAAATGCCTGGCCCTGGCAGGACCCTCACAGGTGCTGGTTACGGCCTGTGGAGGCACGGCTGTGCACATCCTAGGAGTCTTGAGCCTGATGTGGACTCAATCCAAGGACCCTGGGATCATGACCTGAACCAAAGGCAGATGCTTAACCGACTGAACCACCCAGGAACCCAACGAACTCTGACCTTTTCTTTAACCGTAAGTCCATGTCAATGGAAAGCTACCTAGTAGGGTGTTTTGGGGGGACAGGTGGGGAAGGGGCAGATGAGGGAAGTAATCTTTTGAAAAAGCGAGGCTCAAAAATAAGTAATCAGGAGTTACTTATTACCCTCCAAGCAAAGGTGACTTTAAAAATAATAAATGAGGAAGAAACTGGTTTTCAAAAGAGACTATTCTACCCTCAAATATTGCAAATATATCCTTGCAGTTGTTGTAATCACTGTACAGTATAAACACATAATATACAGAGTATAAACACCCTCATATTTCTTCCCCTAAAACACTTGGAAAGAAAACTTTCTAAACTGTCCAATGAAATGCCCAGATACTAAAGTGTCAAAGTTTCTGACTAGTTTGCAATGAAACAGAACAGTTAGAAGTTTTGATTGACATAAGAAAATGGAAATTTTTTAAGCCAATTTCAATCGAAACCTTGATCAAATTGGTAGATAGGATTGAAAAATGAATGTCATGATTTAGGGCACCCAACCAATACAAAGTTCCTTCCATCTGGAGGGATGTAAGTGAGTATTGCCTGCTTCAGCTGCCAGAGATCTTACAGCCAAGAATGAAGATAACCATTTAACTCTCCTTATCACAAAGTATTAAAGCAAGATTTTCAAAGTTTTTTTTTAAAAACAGCATAGTCTAAAAAAAAAAAGCATAAGGCAAAGAGATATTGTTTAACACCATTAATAATTTTTAAGATACCATTTAGTTTAACTTTATTTCATCCTTTTAAAAATCGTCTTTATGTATGTTTTATCAAGGATGTTGTAAAGTACAGCCTTTTTTTTTTTTTAACTGATAGGGCTATAAAACCAAAAATGTTAAGAGATCTCAGCTTTAGATGTTTTATAAAACTGGAAAAAATTGGACCCCATCCTATAGGAAAGGAAAATGGAAGATGGTCTTCTCATCCATTAGAGGCGTGTACCATGTAAAGCTAAATTTAAAACCTCAAGGGGTTTATTGAACTTTGCCAATTTTGTGTCTCAAAAAGTTAAGGACAAAGTTTAAAGTATTAACTTGAGAAAATGTGTATGATTTTGCTGAGCTATTTATAAATATGTTGATTATTAAATTTTTTTAAATATTGCCTGAATAAGTGAAGGTCAAAAACAGTTGGTTGCCATAGATTAAAAATTATAATAGGACAGACAAAATTGACCAGTTGAATATAGTCAGAAGAATTTTGGGCTATTTAATTTCTATTTATCTTAAAATACTTATTTTCAGCTTCTAATTTTGAGAAATTTTAGATAATGGTTAATAAATATCAAAACTTTTTTTTTAAAGGATTTTTAGAATATAAATAATATACTCTTAAGCAGAGGTTTGGGGAATGTTTATACCACATTAACTTCATCCAAAAGATTTATATGTTCTACAGGTTCAGCGAAGTCTAGTTATGTTAACTTAGCTCTTCATAATTAGCATTTTACTTGATTTTAATTACAGAATCCTATGGAGCTAGTGACAGCAGCGTTTGGGTTTTGGGTCTATTTGCCTGGTTACTTTTGATCCACCCAAACATGGTCACTTCCAACTAGTTTCTCCTTCATCACCACCGATGTCTATGTATCTATACACTCTTTTCATATCATGTCTCCAAATATAGCCAAACTGAATAACCCTGAAATATCCGGTCTGTTCAGCTCCTACACACAAAGTTAAGTTAAAAAGACAATCTAGTGCAAGATAATGTCTGTTAGGAATTTACCATAGTGACTGAACAATTACTAAAACATCCAACCAATCAAGCATCTATACTGAACCAATCATTGTTTCAGCAGTGAGCAAATAAGCACATAAGGGAAATGCTCTTTTAACCAGAAACTCATACTTTACTATATGTTAACTAACTTGAATTTAAATAAAATCTTGAAAGAAAAACAAATAAATAAATAAAACTATTTTTAAATAAAATAAATAAAATAAAATAAAATAAACTATTTATTTTATGGGGTGGGGATGGGGGACAACAAAAACCTCAAAATGCCCATTTGAGCTATCACAAATATAGAACATTTTCTGTATGAACTGTATTATATGTGATTACATGATTGTATATGAGTTTATTTTGTGTCTATTCAGCAAAATGGGGCAGACAATCCCTTTCAATAAATATCAATGGACATGGGTCAAACTGAACAAATTTCAAACAAAATCTCAAGCATTGTTATTAATGGCTTTAAGAAAATGTTTAAATGAATTTTTTGCATTATTGTCTTCAAAACTTTCCACTTAATTTTGACCCTAAATTTTCCTCGTCCTTCAGAAACCCAGGACCCTGGCATAGGATTTGCTTCCTAGTGAGTATTGGGGAAGTCTTTTCCCAATTGCTTCCAGATGGCTCTCCCTAACCCACACCAGCAACTCTGGAACATATGCACTTGTTTGGGGGGAGGGAATGATCCTTTTGAATCAGAATCTGTTTTTCCAATGTTCAGTGTCTGAAACTGGACCATTAAGACTTGGACATTTGATGTGGTCCAAACTGCATCTCTTCTTCTTGTGTATTTGATGAATGTTAATTAGTTGTTTAAGGTTTTGTCTAATGATTTACTTTTTAAAAAATTTCCCCTAATGTATACTCTTTCAAGACAATACCATATAAAACATACATCTGAAATGGCACATGTGGTTTACTGAAAACAATTATGTTTTTTCATTGAAAGGTTTTCTTCTTTCTTCTTTTCTTTCTTCTCTTCATAGTTTCACTGATTCTTAAATGTCAAGTAAAAATGCTAGGAAAAAAATATCAGTTAAATTACATTCGCATGAACCAATAACAAGTTGCCTCAGAAGGCGGACTATTTGTTTGGCTGCAACATACGAATATCAATATCAATGTAAACGCGCACACACATATGCTTATGTGTGTGCTCAGATCTGTATCTTCAGACACCAAATGGTAATCATAAACTTTGAAGATTTAAGTCTATTTTAAAAAACAACACCCACCCCCCAAAAAAACAAAACAAAACTGTAGAGGGGAAGAAAGCTTTGAAACATGTCTGTAAACCATGTGAATTGCATTTAGGTTTTTCAAAGAGAATTGAAGGCTTTTAATTTCAACAGAAGTAAATTGCTGTCATTATTAATAGCAGACATGTGGCAATGTTTTTAATTGAGACCAAAAGTGTGGGTTCTTCATAGCACAAAGACGGTGCAAACTCAGAGGCTGTGAAATTTTCAAAATCAATTTTTAGTCCCTTGGGGTTTTTTTTTAAAAAAAATGCTTAAAAATGTAGTGTGGAGACTTAGAGCTCAAGGAATAAGATATTTTGAAAAGTGGTGATAATCCTTTGAGCAGGAAAAGAATGTCTATCATTGCAATTAAATAAGGATAGCCAAGAATCGTGGCTTTTAATGAGAATTAGGGCAAAATCTACCGATTCTTCCAGGCAGCACGCGAACACCTGCTTCTTCGTCGTTCTCTGACATTCTTTCTCCTAGGATTACACACTTTTGGACAACATGGTTTGACTTAGGGAACTAAATATAATTTAGTAAGTCTGTTCCCTTCATAAAAGAGTTAATAAAACTTCACCAAATTTATAAACAGACTGATATTACCTGGAAAGCAATAGAAAGTGGCGAGACTACCTTCAAAGAACTTTGTAGTCAGACTGGGGAGATCGCTCTGTCCTCACATAATTGCAGTTTGGTGTCTAAGTACAACGATACAAATTTGAACCGACCTCCTGTTAGCAGAGAGCGGGAAGTTGGCAAGGCTGCTGCGGGGGGAGGGACACTTACTTGGGGAAGATTTCTGGAGTCATGGTTCTCCTACTTCAGGCAGCATCAGATTCCCCTGAAGGGCTTGTTATAACACAGATTAGCAGGCTCTGACCCAGAGTTCCTGATTCAGTGGGGCTGGGGGAGGGCCCAAGGCTATGCTCTTCTGACATGTTCACAGGGGAATGTTGAACCTGCTACCGGGGACACCCTGCTTGGGAACCGCTGTCCCAGATGATGAGGTGCTCGGCTGAGTTTTGTCAAAGGAGAAAGACAGGATCATTCTAGGTTTAGAAAGTGTGAGTGTGAGGGCCTCGATAGGGAGCCTCTGGGAAGCTATAAATAGCCCTTAGGGCTGTAGAGAAGGGCCCCAGTGGGGATACCAGTCCTTCTGGTTGTTCAATGACTGGGAGGTTCCCAGGATATAAGACTAAAACCAGGACAAACCTGGATGATTGTTCACTGAGGAACAACAGGGGATGAAGCCAGGCAGGTGGGCATGAGTCACACCCCAACCTTCCCAGGAGCCAAGTCACAGGGCTTTACCTCCAACTGGGAAGCCATATTAGCCATGAAAGGACCCTCAGTAGAGAATCTGAGTAAGGTTTATGTTTTAGGAAAATCACTTCAAAAGTCTGGTGGATGGTCTCGGTTAAAAGAGGGAGCCATGGAAGGCGAGCAGGGAAGAAGACGCTGGGGTGAATGAACTCAAGGACCCAGCAAGAGCGCGTGTGACCTGACGCAAGGCATTTGAGTTGTGATGGGTAAGGGGGAAAGATAGGAAATATTCTAGCCAACCGATTGCTGGACCTGAGGCCCTGGGTTCCAGGCATCGAGGACTGGAGGGTAGCTGAGTGGAAGTTGCTGATAAACACAGCATCCTTTCAGAGGCGGAGATAGGAGACTGTGAATGTTTGACCCAGTGGCCCAGGCCAACATGTCCGCTGGGGGGGTGGGGAGAGCGAGAACCGAGTACTTCCCAACAGCACGCATTTGCTATTGCACTGCTCTGCCTCTTTGTTCACTACGAGTGTTTACACCGACTTTGACATCCTCCCAGCTGTATGGAGGCTAGAGCCTACATGCTTCATGGAGCCCAAGGACGGGGAAGGAAGTGAGAAGCTCTTTCAGCACCTGTGCCCAGAACATTCTCTACTCCGCCACTTCCTGTAAAGAAGGTATCTTGCCCCTTCGGGAACACCGTTTACTTTATAGTTCATTTGTGGCTTTTTTTTTTTTTTTACTCCCACTCTGACCCTGTGCGTGCTGGTTTGTTCTAATCTTTGTTCCAAGTTTCACATCAGTGAGGAGGCGTGCCCACTCTGGCTTTGTCAGCTTTTGGGTGTACACTAAAGTGACTAATATTGGTTTTTAAATGAATTTCTATTGCTCCGAATTAATCCCTCCTCCATTTTGGCCTGCTGGATGATAATGCTTCCAAACACAAGCTTTGTGAACCATGTTGACACAGCGGGAGTGTTTCAAGCCTGTCTGAGGAGCACCTTCTACTTAACATCACTGCTAATTGGAAATAAATCCCGAGTTTCAGTGTGAGTCAGCTAGCTTAATAGGAGCTCAGGGCCATTTCTCTACCGCTGCTGTGCAAACAGGGGCCAAGCGGGCTTTTTGCCTTTGGCTAGGGTGAACCAGTTTACAATCCAGAAAAAGGTGAGGGTCTTGGGAGCGGCTGTGTGTACAGTGACCAGCTCCGATCTATCCCCTCCCCCAATCAAAAGGAGACCAGCACTTGCTACTGAAACAGGCTTTTTCTAGTAGCTCTTAGGCATTTATGCCTTGGTGTATTTTAAGGGGTGTGTCTTATGGTTTCAACAGGGGCAAGGCTAGCTGAAGAAAGGGGAATGTCTGGAGACTGTGAGATCGATCTTTGGGGCTTGATTACAAATCGCCCTTCTCTACAAACAGTAGCAAGGCAACTGCCCCCAGCAGCCTTGCCAACTCCCTGCTTCCCTCTCAGTGGAGACTCCAGCATCTCCTGCCAGTCCCACACTACCGTGGGACCCTGCCCAAGTCAGCCCAATTCAGACCATGCCTAATATTTGAGTCTTCTGTCTATACTCCTGGGGGCCCCTCATTGGCAACTTGAGCCTGGAATGTGAGCCAGGGGCCTCTCTCAAAGAAGGTTCTGGCAAACAACCTTGCCCAAAGGAAATTACTCATAGTGTCCCCATCTCAAATATATTCTTGCATCCTATCTGTCCCTTAATTCCTCATTTGACTTTGGTTCTCAAACTGACCTCCTTTGCGGATACACCCAGTCTTCAGAGTCTCTGCTTTATGGACACCTGTTCCTTGGCGGGTTTACTTTCTGCCCACCAGCTCTGCTTTCTTCCATCCTCATTCCCCCAGGCACCTGCTGCTGCCCTTGGGTATTGTTTTTACTAGCTCTGTCCAGGATTCCAGCATACATCTATCACCCTTTGGGTCTTTGTCTTTCACCTCTCAGCAGATTGGTAGGAGATTTGATAAATGAATTCATGTGATTGTAACCATAGTTGATAATTCAAAGGGTTGATAATTTTCGATGGGCTAGTGTCTTTCTGTGTCCTTCAAATCATACAACATAGGCAATGTCTTCTCTGCTTCTCTTTAAGGTTAATTCTGTGCTGGTAGGAGCTCCTTTTAAATTGATTATGGATGTACATAACCCTCTCCCTCCAGATCCACTAATTTTTCACCCCCTGAGGCCAATTTATTTTCTCTAAGATTGACTGCTGTATACCTCTCTAAAAATGGTTCATAATTAATATAAAAATCTAAGCAATGCAGAAAAAATATAAAGAAAGGAAAAAAATATCCTAAACCTCATTGCCAGGAATTAAGTATTATTAACATTATGGAACAAATTTCCAGCAATCTTTCCAGGAACATATACAAATAAAAACATAGACTCACAACATCATTTTATGAACATGACATCATGTTGTCCATTCTATTTAAAAAAAAAAGAGTTAAAAATCATCTTTCTTAAATTAAGCAGAAACATGTAAAATCAAGGGATTTCAGGAATTCAGATCATTTTTTTCCCCCTCTGTGAAAGAGTCTTTCCTGAAGAGATTCTTCTATGATTGATGAAAAAGGACAGGAGGCATCAGTTGTTTTAAAGTCCATTTCAGGGGTGTCTGGGTGGTCAGTGGGTTAAAGCCTCTGCCTTCGGCTCAGGTCATGATCTCAGTGTCCTGGGGTTGAGCCCCACATCGGGTTCTCTGCTCAGCAGGGAGCCTGCTTCCCTTCTTCTCTCTCTGCCTGCTTCTCTGCCTATAAATAAAATCTTAAAAAAAAAAAAGTCCATTTCACTTTTAGACAGGGTAGATTCACTCTTATGAAAAGTGGGATATTTGTGTACTTTTATTCTTCTTCCTGACTCCTCTCTTAGGTCCTATGTGAGTTTATGTTTTGTAACATTGATAGTTCATTTTGTAACCATAGTTTTCTTTGTAAATGGTTCCTTGCTCACCATCAGTTCTTTTAACGCTGGGTATTCTATTCCTTGTTTCTTCATTTTGATTTCTCACTTAATTGGCTGGATTTCATTCTTAAATGCTTGAAAGGAAAACTTGGCTAGATATCATATTCCTGGATCACTTTCCTTTAGCATCTTATAAACATTGCTTCACTATTTTCTGGCATTAAATATTAGTCCTTGGTTTGTCCATTTAGCCCTTGGTTACATCAATACATAGTTCTTCAAAAAAGGACTCTAGGGTGCTGTATTTCTTGAGTTCTTTCATGTTTGGGACTTTGTGTACTAGAATGACATCTTGGTTGGTTGTAACATTCCTGGATTATACTTTCTTTCCCTTATAACTTTGCTCCAATGTATTTTGGCTATGAATGTTGTGGACAAGTCTAACACTTCAGATTGTCTCTAGAAGCTTCTCTATTTGGATGACTGAAAAAATTTTGATTTTTATTTGGAAGGTTAGTAACAACCAGGATAAGTTTCAATGGTCATAATTTTTGTATCAGTTTTCCAGAAAACATGTGCCCATGGTTGGGAGGTTTCCTTGTCCCTACATTTCAGGAAAATGCATTTCTTGACGTATCTTTGAATACTTTTAGTTTTCATTTGCTGACTTTTTTCCTTTAAGGGTATAACTTCTATCTATTGCATTATTTCTATTCTGAATGGTCTATTTTGTCTCCATTTACCTTGATTTTTTGAATCTGTTATTTTATGTTAGTAATTGACTTCTGACTTTAACTATTTTGCTTCTTGCTATTTCAAATCTAGTTCTTGGTTTTTCCATGCTCAATTTATTTCTTCAGTTCTGCAATTCTATGAACCTCAATCTGCATTTTTTCTAAATTCTACTTTGCCTATTCTCCGGAGTTCTTTTTAATGGTAAATCAGTGACTTAATGTACAGAAAAGATTATTTATAAGTTATTTGGCTTAAAATGAATATTTGACTGATGAAAATTGCAAATGTTAAAATACAATTTCGGCTTCAAGCTGAATCCACAAATCTAACTGTTCTATTCAGAAATACAAACTTCGCACAAAAATTTAAGCTTGAATTACTTTCTCTCTATACTTATTTCCCAAAGCCCCATGATTGATACATTTCCATATTCAACAAAAAGGAAGAGTTTTGCCTCCACAGGTGGAGTGGTATTTCCAGAACCAAAAACTCTAGGCATCTGTGCTGTTGCTTAGCAACCAGGAATCCCAGTGAGGATGCAGGAGCTAAGACTATACTTGCAGGATGAGTTTATCCAAGTAAAGAAGTCGGGCACGGTTGTGCAGGTGGTGCCCTGCACCAGGATATCTTCAATGGGGCATTCTAGGAGTTGCAATCCAGCCTGCACTCTGCAAAGCCATGGTCCCAGCATTGTTCTTCCTAGGGGGCTGGCCTTTTTTGTTGCTGTTTTTGTTTGTTAGTTTTAATTTTAAGCAATCTCTATCTTCAACATGGGACTTGAACCCACAAATCCCAAGATCAAGAGTCATGTACTCTACCCACTAACCAGCCAGGAGACTCTTGCCGCCTTCTGCCTGGTCTAGCTGGAAGGGCCTTCTTTTACTGAACAACTTGGTCTCCTACTGCTCATGCCTTCTTCTAATTTGTACAAAGGCACCTCACGTGGTCAAGAGTGAGGGGTGGCCCCAGACCACAGATGTATAAGTTTTGTCTGATGGCTTTTAGGTCAGCAGGGAACCCCAAACCCTCACTTTTAGGTGGGATCTTGGTTTTACAACCAGCCCCTCCTGGGCTCACCGTTCATGCGTGCCATTCTGCTCTTCTGTTCAGTGTTCATCCCTGACTTAGATAAGTGGAATTCTGCACCGTACTCACGTCCCTGCCAATTTATTTTGTGGCATGGTAGATTTGGTGAGCCTCTCTACTGCCCTGACGGATTCAGCATTATTTATTTATTTATTGAGGCTAGATCATTGCCATTCTACAGTCATTTGTCAACATGTGTTTTCCAAATGCCCGTGGTGTAAAGCACTTGAGGCATTTTTTTTTCCTTTAAGTTGTGTTTAAATTTCTTCCATTTCTTTTTTTTCTTCTTTTTTTTTTTTTTTTATAAAGATTTCATTTTTTTACTTGCCAGAGAGAGAGAGAGAGAGCGCGCGTGCGTGCAGGCAGACAGAGTGGCAGGCAGAGGCAGAGGGAGAAGCAGCCTCCCTGCTGAGCAAGGAGCCTCAATGTGGGACTGGATTCCAGAACGCTGGGATCATGACCCGAGCCAAGGCAGCCGCTTAACCGACTGAGCCACCCAGGCGTCCCAAATCTCTTCCGTTTCTTAACTGATGTGTTGTTCCTAATTGGGTCCTTTGTCATACAATGCTTCTTTTCTTCCCTCCCTTGCCACACCTCTTTCTCTGTCTCCTTTCTCTCTTCTCTTATTACTCTGTTGCAGCAGACTTGTATGCTAAGAGGAGCTTTTTTTCCTTAATTAAAACACTTTTTTAAAAAGTCATTTTTACGTTTACAGAAAATTAAGGGAAATTAAGGGAAAGTACAGAGATCCCACATACCCCTTCCCTCTGTGCCCCAATCTCCCATTATTAGCATCTTGCACTGGTGTGGGGTACATTTGTTATAAGTGATGAGCCAATATTGATCCCTTATTAGTAACTAAAGTCCCTGGTTTACATTAGGGTTCTGTCTTTGTGTTGTATATTCTGTGGATTTTGACAGATGTATCCAGCATTACACTATCATACAGAATAGTTTCACTGCCCTAAAATTCCCTGGCGCTCCCCCTATTCACCAGAGGAGGCTTTCATCACCTGAGTTCATTTTGGTGGCCCCATTGATTAAATCTGATATTCGCCAACATTCTATCTGTACTGCAAATAGGGAAGAAGTTCGGATTCCTGAGGATGAATAGTAATCTCCAAAGTATCACCCATTCTGCTCTATGCTGTAGATAAGAAGGCAGCCAATTGGTCCAGATGAGGGGATTGCCTTGGGACAGAAATTGTGGGTTCCATGACCATGGTCCCCTCTTAAATGTGAATGTCCCACTTAAGTCCTGGTAAAACCAAGCTGACAGAAATGAAGTTGGTTTACAACACATTTCCTGAATAAAATTTTCAGTAAAATACATTTTAAAATACATAACTGAAAAGAACCGGTTTGCTCAAGAGTGCAATTTACCTGCCTTTATTTATTGGCACGATGGGAAGTTAGTTAAAAATCTACTAGAAAGGGCGCCTGGGTGGCTCAGTGGGTTAAGCCGCTGCCTTCAGCTCAGGTCATGATCTCAGGGTCCTGGGATCGAGGCCCGCATCGGGCTCTCTGCTCAGCAGGGAGCCTGCTTCCTCCTCTCTCTCTGCCTGCCTCTCTGCCTGCTTGTGATCTCTCTCTGTCAAATAAATAAATAAAATCTTAAAAAAAAAAAAATCTACTAGAAACGTCTTCAATGTCTGACAGGGAAGGATAGCCATCTTTGGAGCTTGTTTTCCCTCATGATTCTAGTAACACTCTTCATAAAATAAATAGAAGCATTGAAGATAAGGTTTTGACATCATACTGGTAACGTTACTGACAATGTCCTACAAAAACATATGAGAAGTGCCAGAAGTTTAGAGATGTGAAAACAGCCCCAACTTTCAAAAGAAGGGAGAAAGGTTGATGGCAAAACCCAACAGCAAGTTATTCAAGAGTTATGCATGAGTATTTCTTAAACAAAGGAAGTAAGAGTTCCACGGGATACCATCCAGGTAGAATGGCAGACAGTTCTGAGTAGCCCATTCTGGCAAGTTTCTTGGCATCTTGAAGCATCTTTGGGAAAGAAATATATATCCTTCCTCTCCAAGCCTTCAAAGGAGAGGCTTCTTGACCTCAAGAGGAAGTTGGCACTTTGTTATATGACATAAGAAGCCACAGAGAAAGGACTAGTGTATGTTACCTGTTTAGCTCTGATATCAGCCAGACCTGTTTTTCAATCCTGACTGTGCCAGTTATCAGTGGTGTGACCAAGGGCAAATTAATGAGTGTGTCTAATCCCCAGTTTCTTTATCTACAAAATAGGGACACTGGCAGTTCCTATCTAATCAGGTTGTTATGGAGATTGAGAATATGCAAGTGAGATGTTTAGCCTGATGTGTGATACCTTGTGTGCTGCTCTCAAGGAGTGAAAGCTACTAGTCTTAAAAAAAAATTAATTTATTCATTTGAGAGAGACAGAGGGAGACCCTGAGCAAGGGAGAGGGTAAGGGGGAGGAGGAGAAGCAGACTGCCCACTGCAGACTGCGGATGTGGGGCTTGATCCCAGGACCCCGGGATCATGGCCTTGAACCACAGACAGATGCCTAACTGACTGAGCCACCCAAGTGCTCTAGAAGCTACTAGTTTTGGAAAGGCTCATTATGGTTATGCCCTGGATACCTCTTCAGCTGGAAAGTCACTCATCCTTGTAAAGGTCTTGTACATCTTGCTGGGGTTACTTTGGAGAAAATTCCTGGACTGACTGAATGTTGGAGTAGATGATCTTAACCTCTAAGATTCCATGACTCTTGAGCTTGTGCAAAACCATAGCTCCCAGGATGAACCGAAATGGTATTGGGCCCCAGAATGGCTCCCTTCTTCTCACTCATTTGGGATACTTGTGTTGCTGTGCCTGCCTCTTGCCTAGTTGTCACTGTGACTCTTCTACACCAGTGGGTGACACTCTTTGGGGGAAAACAATCCCAAGAATCTCTGGAAGTCAAGGCTGCCGCAGTTTGCTCTTCCTTATTCATGGGGCTTCCTCACCCATTCCACTTCTATTCTGAGTGTACCTACTTGGTCATGCAACAACAGTTCATAAGGTCTGTCCCCCAGAGCCCAGAGAGTTGCCACTGCAACTTCATGCATGTATTAATTCATCCAACAAAAGGCATGTGCTCACCTCTTTGGTCACTGCAAAGGAAAACCCTCAGGGGCCAGGCACACCAGATATTTGTGGCTTCAAGGAGCAGGGCTCTGTGGCGGGTGTGGGTGTTGGGGCTGGCACACACTGGGGATACTTTTCCTGTCATTTCCCAATCTGGCCAAGGCAAGTCTGCATCACCATTTCCCTAAGTTGGGAGGAAATTGTGTCTAATCAGAGATATTCAATCCTTTAATTCTAAGAAGTTAGTGTTTCCCAGGCTTTGAGATGGGAGGAGACAAAGGGAGACAAGATCATCAGAAATACAGCTGGGCTATAAGGAGGAATGTGACAGTAGCTCTAGTCGTGTCTTTGTTACCGCACGTGTTTATAAATGTAGATTTTTAAGGAAAACAGCCATTTCAGCAATTTAAGCTGGTGTTGGTTAGGCTTCTGCTTATAAAGAGTTCTTTGCCCAAAAACCTCATTCTCGACCCAAATTTCAAAAACAAAAGATCAGAGATTTTAACTGCAATTGTTTGATTAAGTGCCTCCGCTTGGCATTGCCGCACATTCGAGAACATTACAGCTCAGTGTCAAGAGTCCTGGTAGAAGTCACAACCAAGGAAAGAAAAAATCAAAAGCAGCAGCAGCAGGGAGTGATCTGAACATCGAAACGCTGCCAAGATCTGTCCTTCCCGGGACATAAAACTGAAACAAATCAGTAAATTTGCTTCATAATGAAATGCATACCACTTTTAAGCTGTGCTGTCTTTTCTGGAACATTTATGAATTCTGAACTTGTATGTTCATTTGTGGGTTTACCATTTGAGAGCGTGTCCCTCCTTAGCCAAAGTGGCTGTCCCTGTGGTTTTCTGCGTGTTTGCTAATCTGTAGCCACCCAGCAGAGGTCACAGAGAATGTGCCATGTCCCACTGCCCACATCCGGCTCCCACGTCCTCTGCCTCATAGGGTCGTCTCTGAGTGGCTCTATGCTGGGCTCTATGCTGAGAACATTCCTTTTCTCTGAAACTAAACTTCGGTTTGGAGTGTTTCTAAAACCTGACCTTCACCTTCACCTTCTGGAAGTACTTTTGTTATTTCACTGTTTAGGGTAATTCCCTTATTACATACTGCTTTTAAGAAGGTAAAAAATGAAACATTAGGGGCGTTGCCAGGGTTACCAACTCTGTCTTTTTTCCAGAACATATTTATCGGGGACTGCCCTCTGTTGACCACCATGTGGGTACTGTGGAGACCAGCAAGGAAAAAGATTAAATATAAGGTTAAGGCCAAGATCAGGTGTCCATCCTCTTCACTAAGGCAGGCTTTGGGGTTTGAAGGGCTCTGGGCCAATATTTTATATGAAGTCCCTAACTGTACAACTTGACTTAAATACGTATTACAATTTTGTAATGAATTTTCATGGATCAATGAGAGGTATATTGATTTATATCGGCAAAGATTGAGAATAATGGAGAGAGAGACCTATTTATTTGCTGGTTTATTGTCCATTAGTGCACTAGCTTTGAGGATTCCAGGCACCATCTCTCCTGTTATTTATTGTCAAGTCACCATTCCTGGTTAATGTCATAGCTCCTATTTTGAGAAAAAGTAGCCATGTGGAGTTGGCGCAGAGTGGTGGGCACAGGGCAAGGTTTAGGGGGTTGAGCACGTTTTGTTCAGTCCAGGCCAACCTAGAAAAGTGTCCTTTGAGGCACAGGAGGCTAGGCAGCTGACACCAAGCAAGGGTCCCTGGGGCTGTGTGGAGTGTTGTGTTGGCCAAACTCGGGTCACCTCTTGGGGACATGCTATTAGTGGAACTGTGTCGCCTAGCAACTTTCTAAGCACGCAACAGTAGGGAAGCAAAGTCCACCTTTTTTTTTTTTTTAAAGATTTTATTTATTTATTTGAGAAAGAAAGAAAATGAGAGAGAGAGAGAGAGCATGAGAGGGGAGAGGTCAGAGGGAGAAACAGACTTCCCATGGAGCAGGGAGCCGGATGTGAGTTCAATCCTGGGACTCCAGGATCATGACCTGAGCCAAAGGCAATTGCTTAACCTACTAAGTGACCCAGGCGCCCAAAATCCACTTCTTTAACCAAGACGCCGAGGAAGAGCTGTATTTGCCATCATAACCTAGTACCCACACATTTAACTGAAATGATACTTCCCAGGACAAGCCATATTCATACTCCATAAAACATTCTTCCATGCTATCTTATCCTACCCTAGCCTTCAAAAAGCTGGCCTGGTAATAGCATGAAGAATTCTTCCAAGTTTAATCTATTGCTATACTTCTGTCTTATTGCCCCAAACCTGATGCCCCCTGTGCCTGGCTTCTTTAGTAGGATCCTCCCTTGCTCTTGATTTTGGTTTCTACAAGAGGTGTTTTCTCTTGCCGGTTCCCTTGTCTCTAAGCATCAGAGCCCAGGGGCAAGTTCTACCTGAACTGCCACACCCAGTCTTGGCATCCAGACCCCACCCACCCCAACTCAGGTGCCGCGCCCCAGGTTCTGCTGTGTGGGAGGAAGGCTCAGACAGTGAAGGACGTAACTTATAGGCTGAACAAATGGAGAGTCTACCCCACGTTTCCTGAATCAGGGCAAGCCAGCTTTGTGACCCTGAGCATGATGGCTCATTGTCTGGGACCCTGGAAGAGCCCAGTAGCCAAAAATAAAGGCACAAAGACACCTCGGAAAGACCAGGTAAACCGAGCATACCGTCTGGGCAAAAGTCATTCCATTCATTGAAGTGGGATTTTCATGCTGCCTGTCTGTCCTGGTTGACTCTTCCTTGGGGAGTTTTTCAACTGCTAGCTGCTTGCACTTTTAAATTTACTCTTTTTGCAAAGTTGTCCCAGATGTAGGGGTAGTTTCTATATCCTTGGGGCATACTTACTGATAAATCAAGGGTAACCTCTGTCCCTCTGAGGGCCTGGGTCCTCTTTCTCAAACCAGCAACGAAGAGTGTATATGTCAAGGCTGGTATTTCTTCTTCTCTCCCTTAAAACCATTCTTGGAATGTCTAAAAAATTTCCTTTTGAGTTATAGGGCCTACCTCATATGAAGAACTAATGAATATAGGTGCCTGGGTGGCTCAGTCGGTTAAGCATCTGCCTCAGCTCAGGTCACGATTCCGGGGTCCTGGGATTGAGCCCCACATCATTCTCCCTGCTCATTTCTCCCTCTCCGTCTGCCTGACACTCCCCCTGCTTGTGCACACTCTCTTTCTCTGTCAAATAAATAAATAAAATCTATTTGATTTTAAAAGAACTAATGAGTGTATTAATTCTAATGTGTATCTAGCCATTTAACTTTGAGCTTGGAATCTTTTGGAATTATCTCATGAAATGCCTTTCCTCTACATAGGAAATCTTAGATCAGCAGGGCATTTCTCTTTGAGAAACATGAGAGAAAATCAATTATTTTGCAATAGCATTAGCCCTCTGGTAGGCAATACTCTGTAAGTACATACGTATGTTGCTAGGCTGAGGGTCTTCCTTTTGGGAGTGTCATTAACTCGGGGCAGGGAGTCTACTGGGTCAGCAGATAGACTGATCACACTGGAGCGGAAAGTCCATCTTAAGGTGATGTGGGGTCAGCAACTTGTTTATGACCCGCTACCTGCTGAACACTGTTTAAATATCGAAGGTTACAAAAGACAATGCTTTAACAAATGGAATTTCTTCCCAGGTGATCAGAAATTCACACTGGTGACTTGAAGCCCTTGTTCAAATAGGAACCATAAATCAGATGCTGAGCTGTATCCCAGTTCTGACTAGCTATTGGGCCCTGAACAATTCACAACCTTCTGGGCTGTGCTTTCTTCTATGCAAAAAAAAAAAGAAAAGAAAAGAAAAGAAAAAGGTGGGGGTATAGGGTGTTAGGCTCAGAATCAGTGTTTTCAAACTTTAGGTTATAAACTTAAAGGTTAGGAAATCAATTTAGTGAGTTAGGATGGCCTTTTGAAGAGTGGGATAGGATGGGATGTGATGAGATGGAATAGAATCAAATAAAATTAAATCAAAACGAATTAAATTGACTAGACTAGATGTATAGGGACCATTATATGTAGTTAGGGCACAGTCTGTTCCATGAATTGCTCATTTCAACAATGTTTGTGTCTGAGTACCAGATTCCCGATATAAAATGTGATTCATACTGTGGGTCTTGGGTAAGAAAAAAGGGATTAAAAAGCCTCTGAGCTAAACGGACAATCCCAAGTTTTTTTGGCATTCTGGTTCTATGTTCAATGATAAGTTAAGACCTAAAAATTACTTTCCTTTAGTTATCAATATATATATGACCAAGGTACCTTTTGGATCTCCAAAGATGAGTGACATAGGGAATGGAATATATTTTTGTCACAGAAGCATGTTTTGTTTTTAAATGTTAGAAGAACTGGGTATCCAGCAGGAGACCCAAAGGGATACAACAGTGGTGTTAAGCAAACATTGAAGGCAAGAACATTGTTCTTACGATTGTGTTCCTGGAACATATTTTTCCCTTGCTGGGTTCAAATGGTCATTTATATTTTGCAACTAAGTTTATTCCCATGTGTGACCAGAAGAGCATCACATTCCTACAAGTTTGTGAATAAATAAGTATGCCCATGTTGAGAATCTTATGGGCACTGAAATTTGGGGGGTGGGTAGGATTCTCACAGCATTCTGTACATTCATTCCTTCTTTAAAAAGGAAGGATTGACTATATCAGTAACCCCCAGGACTGTTCTAGATTCTAAGGACACAAGCGGCCTGTCCTCATGGCGCTTGCATTCCAGTGGGAGAGAGAGACAATAAGAAAGAAAACAGCAACAGTAAGTACAAAGCAAAGAATGAAACAGGCTTTTAGGGACTGAGTGGCTGGTCCAATGTTAGTGCAGACAATCCAGAAGGGCCTCTTTGATGGCTTAACGTATCAGCTGAGGTGTGAAAAGCAAGGAGGGGTCCCTGGGTGGCACAATTGGTTAAGTGTCTGACTCTTGGCTTCAGCTCAGGTCGTGATCTCAGGGTCATAATCTCAGGGTCTAGCTCCATGCTCAGAATGGAGTCTGCAGGAGGATGCCCTCTCTTTCTCCCCCTGCCCTTCCCCCTACTTGCTCATTCTCTTGTTCTCTTGCTCTCAAATAAATAAATAAATCTAAAAAAAAAAAAAAAAAAAAGGAAAGGAAAGCAAGAAGAACAATTACTCAAAGATCCGCCAAGACGAACAATATTTGTGGTTTGTGGCGCCACATCCCTTGCTCTGTTAGTGTTGATTAAATACATTTAAAATTTAAAAAAATCAGGGAGAAGAACACTGCAGGCTGAGGGAAGGGCAAGTTAGAGCTCTAAGGTGAGAATACGCTTAGCAAGTTCAAATATGAAGAAAGCAGGTCTGTGTGCTGGGGCAGAGGAGGAATCCGGAGCCCCAGGGCTGGGCAGGTGTGGCAGGGTCACAACCTGCAGGACTCTGCATCAGAGCAGAGAGTCTGGACTGTGTTCTGAAAAGAGCATGAAGCCTTTGCAAGCTTAAGCGAAAAAGAGTGTGAGAAAACAAATGTCAAGAAAATGAGTCTGGCCACTGAATAGAGAAGGGATTGTGGAGAAGCCACAGTGGGAAGGGACACCAGCCCAAGCAGCAGAGAAAGAAGTCTGGGCACCTTCTGGGGGGTACCTGTCCCCCATTCCATGCTGTCAGTAGCCAAAGCTTTCTTTCTTGGCCAGGTAGCAGAAGTTACACTTGCCTTCAATGGGCATCATTGGGATTCTTCTCTGTAGCCTCCACAATGTTTTATTTTGAAAGGGAAAGCCAAAGCCCATTGCCTAAGGATAATTCAAACTACCTGGTACTTGAAGAACAATACCTCTTCGGGGAAAATGGGAGAATGCCCAGTTCACCAGGTGCTTAGCAAGGGGAAAGGTGATATTCCCATAGCAGCAGATATCTGGCTTGGAGCACAGAGGGGCCATGACCATGGGGGAGACTGGGACAGGCCTGCAGTCATTACTCATTGGTGCCCAACTCCAAGGCTGTCAGTGCGGAGCTGCTGTCAGGGCCCACACAGGGGAGTCCTAAGATCAAAACAGCCATTTGTACTTCAAATAATCACTTGGGAATAACTTCTGAGATGCTTCTGAATGCTATTACCTTCAAAGAACCTACTTCTCCCATTTGGGAAATGGGTATTTTAACGTCTGCCAAGCCACCATTCTATGAGGCGTAATAGTGTCCAGAATGTTCTGGAGGCTTCCAGATGAAAGATCTTCAAGGGGCAGAACTTCCTGAAATCATGGAGGCCACCTCTAGAAGACGCAAGTCTCAAAGGTAAATACAAGCCTCCAGAGAAGTCCTTCTTCATGATATGTCCCATATCACTCAGCATTGCTCCTGCTGGGCTCATTGTTGATGACAGAGGAGGAACTAAGCAATTCTTGATTTCGGGAAGGAGAGCAGAGCACTGTGAACATATGGGTGTGATTGTCTCACCAACATAGGGTGGCGATAGGAGGGTCTGAACTCACAGATATACGTGTTTTCAGGAGAGGTGTCCAGGTAGCCTTGCCTTCTAGGTTTTGCAGACAACTTAAGTTGGGGATCCTGTCACCAGCAGACTCTACCTGGCCACCCAGAGATTTCTCTGCCTGATTTTTTTTTTTTTTTTAATAAATCAGAAAGGCAGATGCAATGTTGGGGTTCCCAGGATTGGGACTTGATTGAGAAGTTCCCCACCTCCTACTTGTGTTTACTCCCTTCTACCTGCCACCATTTACGGGAGCCCCCAGGGGCCAAGGGGCGCCCACACGGCCGGGAGACGTTGGATTTAGCCAAGCTCATTAGGAAAGGGTGCCCTTCCCACACAGTGGCTGTGCCTTGCAGGCACAAGGACGGGGAATTATGTGAGGAATGTGACAGCACCAAGTCTGAACACAGAGGATGGGACGTTGGCGCAGACCTGCTCAGTCTTGATTTCAGCCTCCGGAGGAGCTGGAGGACGTTGGCCACCTTTCTCTGCCTCACAGATGGGTGAGCCAGGCTGCCGGGGACTCTCCTGCCTTTCTGGAGGGTGGGGCCACACCCTTGCGACTTCAAACCAGCTATGTCAATGGGTGGGATGAAGAAGAGTGGGCCAGGTCCCTTGCTGGGGAGCAGGCGGCAGGGGATAGGGAAGGAAGGGAGCAGTAGCGTGTGCCCCTTGGGCAAACAGCTGGCTTGCTCTTCTTCGACTTCTCCCCACCCTGAGATGAGATCTGCAGCATGCTTTCAGAAGGACGGACGAAAACGTGTCCCGGGGAGAGAGAGGTAGAAAAGCTGCTCTGTGTGAAGACCCAAGGAGTCCGGGGTGGGGGTGGGGGGCAGGTGGGTGGATAAGATGGAACAATTAACTGTTTGCAAATGTGGAGGAATGTTAAGGAGAATGGAGATGAGATTCATTTTTTTATCAATGAATGGTGCCTGGGATGCTAAGTGGAAAGACCAGAGAAAAGTGTGTCTCAATAGGGGTGTTTTCTGGGGTGCCTGGGTTGCTCAGTGGATTAAGCCTCTGCCTTTGGCTCAGGTCATGATCTCAGGGTCCTGGGATCCAGCCCCACATGTGGCTCTCTGCTCAGCGGGGAGCATGCCTCCCCCTCCCCCTCCTCCTGCCTCTCTGCCTACTTGTGATCTCTCTCTCTCTGTCAAATAAATAAATAAAATCTTTAAAAAAAAAAATAAGGGTGTTTTCTCATGATGAGGACAGAGAAGAGTAGCGACTCCAGGTGGGCATGCCCAGAGTTCAAATCCCAGGCCTGTGACTCACCAGCTCTGCCATCCTGAATAAGTCAGACAACTACTGAGTTTGTTTTTGCATCTGTAAAATGGGCATTTGTTCAACCGTTTCTTATTGACTACCAATTACATGCTGTGTTCTAGGTATGGGAAACCCAGGAGTGGGGGAATAAAAGGGATACAACCCCACCATTTATAGTCTAATGGGGAGAAAGAATAAGGAACAAAGTAAAATAGCCACTGTGCTGTATAGTGAAAAGTATAAAGAGAGCAAAACACAGAACATAAAGAGAAGGTGGGGATATGTATGTGCATGTTCACAGTAAAAATCTCTGCCTCCTGAGGTTTTGAGAGGGAATGAAAATCTATCCATCAAAAGCCCTCCATACCCGATACCGGACTCTTTCCTGTCTTATTCAACAATGGAAAGGCTATTGACCCTTCGATGGCTCTCTGCCTCTTACTGTGTGACCATGGGCTTGTGATTTCTGTCTTCTTGAAAATGTTGTCTTAGGAGTAAATGAGCCTGTGTGTGGCCTGCTTGGAGTGGTGTCCAGCATGTAGTAGGTGCTATGGAAGTAACAACCAGGGTTCTGAGCACTTTTTCCCGAGTAGCAGGAACCCTGCTAGCCCCATCCATCAGCTGTCCCACCGTGGAGCACTGGAGAGGCAGAGTAAATACTCAGGCAGAGTAAGATGGGGCAACCAGCCAAGAGGGGGCTCACATCAAAATATGACCCCACCACCCCGAGAAAGTCCTGAGCACAACCTTCTTTTGACAAAGGGCAAATCCTATTGACGGTGTGGGTGTGGACCTTCAAGTCATCTCAGAGCCAAGATAATAACGGAAGTGCCACTTTGTTAACGATGCTGTCAAGGTTATCCCATTGCCAATGTCATGGGTGGGATTCGTTGTTCAGAGAGGTGACAGCTGAGGTGTGAACGAGTTGGGAAGGCTTCCCTTAGCTATGTGGGGTGCACTGACTAAGAATTCGGGTTTCTGTTTTACACCGGTGTAAATCATCATCCACATCCTTCCTAGTCTCTTATCGTCTGCTTGTTTCATGTAAGCCTCAGTACCAGATGGAGAGCTGAGACAAAGCCGGGACCACCCGTTTCCCCACTTACTGTGGAGAAAATGGAGGTGTGAGGACAACCAGTTGACCCTGCTCAGGTAGCCAGGGGTGGGGAGCTGGCAACGGAAACTTCGGGATCTGATTTCTGACCTCAAAGTTGGATTTCATCAAACTTTGCTAGTGACGTCACGTGTTTCTTAAAGTAAGTTAGAGTGATGTCATGATTACCCCTAGATCCTGTATGCTCCCACTCTTGGTTGGGGAGGGGGTTGGGTGGGACAGGAGCCAGCAACACCAGCCTGGGGTTGGGAGAGCATAGCACAAGGGAAAATATTGGATGGGTGTCACAGATCAGGGCAGGGCACTGTCCCAGAAGGACAGGATGGAGACTTGCAGCCCTAGCTCTCTCCCTTACCCAGAATCATAGCATTCTCCTCTTCACCCCATGGACCCTCTGGAGAGAAGACAGGAATTTGTATGGGGGCTGGGATTTTGTTGTTACTGTTGGCCAGAATGGTGGAGTTGAATTGGCCCCCAAAGGAAAGGCAGTCCCTAGAGTGCTGATTGAGTATGGGCTCCCTGCCCTGTGTCCAGAGGCTACCATTCCAGCTCTATTCAGTTGGCCTTCAGCCCTGAAGGCCCCCCTACAGTGCCATGACCTTGTCCCAGGGACTGCTGCCCCAGCTCTCAGGTGGGGCTGGTCAGTCACTCTCTTTGTTCCTCAAACTGTAGGGAACATAAGTGAAGGTGTCCGGAGGCCACTGTTGTTGGCTGAACTTATTCTGGCCCTACTTGAGTGAGACTGCAAGCCTGTCAGAGAAAGGGGAGTTGGAATCAAACTTTGCAAACCTCTTCCCAGTTCATAAGGCTGGAGATACGTTCTGTCAACATTTGACTTGACGTTCATGTCTCCGAGTGGGTATTACTGAGGCTTCTATTTACTGTTCAGGAGTAGGAAACTCAGAGCTATTACATTACAAAGCTTAAAAAAGATCAGAGCCATCAAGAAGCATCCGTGAAGAACAATCCATGTTCTTTAGGCATTCTTCAGTGGGTGGTAATGAGATACGGAATAGCATATGTGTGTATAATGACATTAATTAAAGAAGCAAAATTTACATAGAGTGCAGAAAGCAGGAATACATGGCTGGGTATTGATTAAAGTAGGAGGGAAAAGGAATTGATAGAAACAGAATTCAGTGATTATTTGCTCATACTTTCTGCTGAACTTAATACATGTCCACCTTAACCCACTGAGCCACTCAGGTGCCCCAACACATGTCCACCTTAAATAAATGTTTGTATATAAACGATCATCATTACAAAATAGTTCTGTTTTCTTGATTAGCTTCCCTGGATTTTTTGGTTTTCTCTTTTTCCCTCATGGTCTATGGGAGGAAGAAATAGAAATTGATGTGTCATTTGCAAAATCCCCTATTATTGGGGAACTCAAATCATCCCAAGTCTCTGTAACTTCATGCTGGTAAATTGTATTTCCAAGGAAGAAAATAGTGAATGGTGCAAACTTTTCTGCACAAAAATGGTCTGGAACGCATTTAAGTTGATTTTCATTTTCCTCTACTTTTTCACAAGTCATTTAATTTTTCCTTAGTTTATTTCTGGATGTTGCGGGGGGTGGGGTGGTTGGAAGGGGAGGCGCTGATATCCAGAATGATAAAGGCTAAGTCTGAACAGTCAGCTTTAATCTTTAGACACAAAGCGCCAGAAATATTGGAACCATTCCCATTGGCATGGAAAACTGAATGGTTTACTCACCAGGCTAGATGTGATGTTTCTTAGATTTTATGGTGAGGCTTATAATGATTATAATGATGTCTTAGAATGGCTTCAGTTAGCGTTTACTTTATTGTCAGTGATATGGTTAATGTGCATTTGTAGAGTGACGTTTTTAGTTTTGAAATCATTTCATTGTGTACTCCTTTAAATAACATGACAGAACTTGAAACTAGAAATACCAATCGGTATGGTAGCATGCATCTTATGTCCATACAGGTTATGCTACGCTGAAGCAGAGGTTTGAACTCTGGGCTACAGGAAAGCCAAAACACAAGAGATAACCTGGGCGTTATGTATTTGGGGAGTGCTTACACACCCCTGGTAATCGATGACTTCATGAAAGTAGCTTCTCACCCAAGGTCAGCGCATAACAATTCCTTCTCATACAAGCGGAGAACAACACATCACATCTTGGGGGACTGAGGAAGCAGGAGAGGAAAGCAGGGCAGGTAAGAGTACTGAAACGGGAGCTTTTGGGAACTTGGGTCTAGAGGTGCTTCCAACACTCCTTTCCTCTGAAGTTTAAACTTGGAATCTGAGTTTACTTTACAAACAATGGATCTCAAGCATCCTGGCTGAAAGTGCTGATGAATCAGAAGAAAGCACCCAGCTGGGGTCCTTCCAGTTAAGTCCTTGATGTCAGGACCCAGAGTGGGACATTCTCCCCCACCCTGGGGGAGGAGCTGAAACTTCCAGGGCGGGGCTGAGGGGCTGGGCTCCTCCTGGGGAGTGGGCTTTGTGGACTGCGCTAAGATCAGGCTCAGGTTGAGGGGGGAACTTTCTGCTTAAATAAGGTTGAGGTGATTATGGGGTCACTCTTGCTGTGACAGACATTTACACAGGTGCCAGGCTGCCCGAACCTCTCAGCTCCTTTGTGGAGCTCCCAGCCAGCATTTCCTGGCCCCATCGACAGATGGTTCTCTGAAGCTGGCTGGAGAAGAAAGACCTCTTGATAATGAGCTCAGTGCTCTCTCCCTCCCACCCCCTGGGCTCTCCCTTTCTCCGCCTTTCTCTCTCTCTCTCTCTCTCTCTCTGTGCAATCTCTCTGTCTGACAATTTACATTCCTTGGCATGAAAGGTGCAAGACTAAAAGTCTTGCCTTCCTGACCAGCTCAAGAGGAGAACGTGATGCCCCCCACCCCCCACCTTGGTGCACACATGTGATCATGTGTACCCTTGTTAACACAGGGAGAGGGTCTGAAATCTCACAGCTTCTGATGGGTGAACCTTCTGTTTCTGCTGGGCTGGTGTTAGGTCAGAGGCAGTCCTCCCAGCAGAGAAAGCAGTCTCCCTGTCTAGTGTAGGACTACACATTCACAGCTCCAGTTTCTAAGGTTTTCAGAACCCCGGTGTGGATTCACGCAGGAGCAGCTTGGTCTTGCGAGGGTCGGTATCCATCCCGGGTTGACAGGGTCCCAGCCCTTAGATTGCTGGTTTGTAAGAGGGTTGGGGTACCATGGGCAGTGTCTGTGGGAAAGGCTTTCCTTGGGAGCCCCTACTGCTTTGAGGGTCCTATTCTGAGAGAAGTTGTTCTTGTTTAAGGTTTCCCTTTGTGGATAACAATATGCCAAGAACCTGGCTTTGGGGCCATGATACAAACCTTCTGAGTACTGTTTAAGATATACATCAACTTAGACCTCGGTTTTGCTTTTTCTCACATTTAACGGAGCCAAATTTCTTATCTTCTGGTTTAAAAAAGTATACCAAAATCTATTGTGTTTAAGGGAACACACGGCCGTTGGCTCCTTGTCATGTCACCAGGAGAACATCGGCTTTCATTTCAGCTCCCTATTTTCATCCTTAATTACTTCCCCTCCATTTTGATTTCAAATATTCTTCACCATCTGTTGATAATTGATCATGAAGTTGATAGAACCTAATGGATCCCCATAAAGGATGAGGCTATTTAATGTTTTCCAGACGGAGGCAGTTGTCAGGAGAACCAAATGAGGCTGGAGGCCCCGGGACCCCATGACTCACGTAACCAGCTCAGTTTTCCAGAATCCATGTTCAAAGCATGGGATGAGGTGGAAATGAAGGGAGTGACCCCCCGTGTGTGTGTGTGGTAGAACCACCACGCTGTGGAATCTTATATCCTCAAGTTAACAACAACAACAACAACAGGCACTCTTTCTATCACACTCTGGATGGGCTCATTTTTGGTGAAATAACAATCCCAGAACTGACAGATGCCACAGATGTGAAGAGCAGACTGAGATCGCACCCCAATGATCACTACAGGGCTGTTCGTATCGATGCAAAATCGGTCGCCTTTCTCTTCCAAATTCATCTTTCTTTAACAAATGGTAAGCCAGGTGATATTTAAAATCCATTTCCAAGCTAGAGGAGAGCGTAGGGTGACCACAGATAGCAGGTACCAGGTGTCTGGGACTCATGCTAGTTGTAAGCCCTGTGTCATGGTATGTAGTTGACTTTGCTTCATGCCCTCATCACGCCACTTTGAACATCGATGCCGTCTACAAATAAATATTATATTTTAAGTTGCTCTGGAAGCCTGGTGTGTTTTTAGGCCATTTTTCCTAGTTATCACATCTGGGAGCCAAAGGAGGGGTTAGGGACTCCGGTCCCCATGCACGATGTTAGAAAGACTTACAACCAGCCCCTCCGTCTTCCTCATTTGCTGCTAGAATCTGAGATGAAATGATGTAACAAAAATTTACAGCCTTCACCCTGGGTGAGCCCCCCACGCGGGGTCCCTCTCTCCTCAGCGCCTCTCATTTGTTTTCCACGGTTCTCCTCAGTGGACATTTAATCCTCTTAGGCTCCCATTCTCTGGGGTTGCCCCGAACCTCTGGGAACAGAGGAAGGAATTAGCTGCGATCACATCAAATGGCAGGAAGACCAGGCGGGGCTGGTGATCCCGCTCAGGACTCTGTGCTTGGGGACAAGGCCTGGTAGGCTTTGGGGCACCGCGTGGGGGTGAGGCAAACAGAGTCGGGCTGTGGCAGGCGGGTCCTTCGGCATTAGCGAGGAAGCTTCTCGAAGGGCTGGAATAAGATGATATTCTTAAAAGACCTCGTCGGAAACTTCGGCTTGACGCAGGGGACTTCAGGGATGAGGGTTTCTCTGCGTCTCCTTTTTATTTTATTCCCAATAAGTCAAAGTGCTTTTGAGTTCCTGGCGTGAAGGACACTCTGAGCATTCAAGGATATGCAGCGTTATTATGACTGTGCTGGGTGGAGTGCAACCCGCTCCTTCAAAGCCTCAGGAAAGGAAACCCATGCAGTAAATTAGCCACAGATTCAAAGCGCCGGCTTCGGGCCCAACTATTCACGCTACGCCCTGGGTCACGTGTTTCGGCTGCTCTTTTCTCTGCCCTCCATGTAATCCCTGAAAAAAAAAAAAAAAAAAAAATAGAAGGCTTTTTGTGTGTCTGAGGACCGGTGGGGGTGGGGCTGGCCGTGCAAATCCTAGCCTCCCCCCACAACCCTTCCAAAATGCAAAGCTGCCCCCGGGGTTGCCAGGGAGATTTTTCAGCCTCCAAGGAAATTAAGGAGCTCCTGGAAGCGGCTTATTCTCCATTTGTGGCGAGTTCAAGTGGGACAATACCTCTGTGTGGCAAAGGATTACCCGGCCAGTCACAAAAGCATCAGGACCTTTTAATCTGAAAATCAAAATTGTGGACCTGCTGACCCCACCACCAGAGGAGGGCGTCATGCTGGAATGAAGGGACGTTTTCTTTCTCTCGAGGGGAGGGCAGAACTTTCTCGTATGGAAATATCACTGTCAGGCTCTGACATTTCAGGGCTAAGGGTACATGCTAACACCCCCTCAGGATCCCACCGAGGTTGGCTCTATCTGCCGGGTGCAGTGGGCTGCTGCCCTCTCAATCGCCTATGTTCTGTGAGGCCCCAGGGAAGAGGGAGTTTGGGAGCGTTTTGGAGGAACAAAGAATGCCTGGTGCCTCAGGTGGGACTCTCCATTCTCTCCAGACACAAGGGTTCCTCTAAAGAATGTGCAAGGGGTTCATTTTATTCCCCAGTTCATTCCTGGCCAGTTTTGTTTCTTTTAATTCAAGGGGCTGATCCACTGGGAACGCCAACATATCGAAGTACAAGTCGGAAGAATAATAAAATGTATATAATCTGTCTATGAGGTGTATTCCAAAGCCAAGTGTAAACTTTTTGCTAACTTGGGGGCTAACTTGTGGGCTACTCCTTTTTTGTTTGGATAGATAAGAGAGCAGGTTTTGTTTGTTTGTTTTGTTTTGTTTTTTAAGAGCACAGTTTTTGAATGTCAGGCATTACCAGTGGCATTCACTCCAAAGAGGCATCCAAGGAGCCTTGAACTTCTCTGGAGAGAGCCCTTGCGTTCATGACTAGGTCTCTTAGTGATTGGGATACAAGGGTGCACCTCTCTGCGTGTTTCGTCAACTGTGAAGTCCCTAAAGGCATTTCTGTGAGGTAACCCATCAAGATGGCCAGAAACTCTTATACCTGATCATGCGTGTTTCCAAGTTTGGGTTTAATGGATCCTGTTTATGAACCTATGTCTGTTGAAAAGACCAAGGGCTACTCTGGAAACCCAGAGAATATGGCAGCTGAGTCTTTGGGTGCCAAGTCTACAGTAATGCCTTTGGGGAACAGTGTTCTTCTAATCTGATGGTCTCTGAGCTCCTGGCCCTAGGAATTACCTTAGATGTGTTTCTGGAAATCATCAGCCATTTCCGCTGTCCTGTGGAAGGCAGACTGGAAGACAGACTGACTGAGAGCTGACCATGGTCTGGAAGAAGACAAAGCTAGGAACAGCACCCCTCTGGGGACTGCGTTGGCCTGTGGTATGCGCAGCTCTGGGTGCCCCAGCTGAGGGGTCCCTGAGGGCGGTGAGGAAGGGAGGAGGGAGGCGGGGCCAGAGCACAGAAGGCACTGCTGCTTCCGGGGGTGATGCCGGCAGTATGGAGTTCTCCAACAGCCGCTCTGTGGTGGGATCTGACGACATCCTGGGAGGAAGAATAAGATCACTATGGCTTGACTCCATTTTTCATAACAGAACTGAAGACTCAGATGGCTGAAGTGACTTCCAACGTGACAGAGGCTCGCAGATCGTGCTGAAATTCGAATCTAGCATTCTTTCTTCCATTTATTGGTCATGTTATTACCATTGTGAAGTAAAAGGATTGGTGGGTATTTGTTTCTCTAATGACCAAACACTATGATTAAGTAGTACCACTGGGTTCTAAGAAATGGGTCATTTTTGTTGAAATCCAAGGAAAAATAGATGATAATAAATGTATCTAATTTATTATTCCAGGAGCAATTTCAGCCTAAAAGAAGCCTTTATCAGGAAAGCAAATGCTGTGTTTCCTCCTCTCCCCTCCCGTTCCATTCCCTGTCCTCCCCTACCCTCCTTCATTTCCCCTCCTTTCCCCTCTCTCTTTTCCTCCCTGCCTCTGCTCCCTCCCCTTCATTCCACTATTTCCACTTTCGACTTAGCCTCCAAAATGGCAAATCTACTTTAATAATTGAAAATTTATTTCTTTAATTTTCAATTAGGTAACACATTAATGTGTTTCACACATCCGAAAATATGAAAATTATGGACCAGTACATTCCACATCTACCCAGTTTTCTCCTTTACCAAATCAGAACAAAGCAACAAGTAACCGTAATAATTGGCTTCTTGTATATCCTCTTAGAGATTTTCTTCATCCTTCCTTAAGCAAATATATTCTCCACTTGGCAATGTGCCCTGTATGTCTGTAGCCTAACGTAACACTGTATCTTGCAGACTATTCCCCATCAACACATATACAGCTTCCCTTATTCTTTTGGCAATTATGTCATATTGCATTGAATGCACACACTAGAATAAATTTAATAAAATTGATGAATGCACCAATCGCCTACTAATAAACATTCAGATTTTTTACACTCTTTTGCAGTTACAATGCTATATTATATAACCAAATATATGTACATGGTTACATACATAGATATACAACATATATGTAGGATCCATTCCTGGAAGTCAAATTTCAGGGTCAAGAATGGATGTGTGGATAATCTACTAGATATTTTCAAATAGCCATTCCTAGTTACCATATATATTTAGACACCTGCCATTCTATATGAATTTGCCTGTTAAGCCACAGCCTTAGCATAGGTGCTTGATTAAACTTTATTTTTGTCAAACTGCCAAGCTAGAAATTGCATCTTAATGGGGTTTTATTTAGCATTTCTCTTACTCTGAGTGATATTGTTTCTTCTTATGTTTAAGATGCACTTTTTCCCTAATCATTTCTGAGGTTGGCATCAGGAGTACGTGCCTCTCTTGTGCTGTTCCTGGGACCAGAGCACTTTAGTAGTGTGGGTCATGAATCAGCACGAGTTCCACTGACAGAGGGAGGAAATGGCATTCTCAGCTGAAGAGATGGCCAAGCAAAGACACAGAACTTTGCTGATGCAGGGCTTGTTTGGAAATGGATCATGTCCATACGGCAGGGCCACAGGTCCATGAGGAGGCACGTGGGACTAGAGAGCTAGGATGAAGCCACATAATGGAGAGCCTTGAATGCCAGGGCAAGGAGTTTATTTAGACTCTTCTGCCTGGTGTGGGAAACAACAGCAAGTTACTGGCTAGAAAATCAATATCTGGATCGCCCCCCGCTGCTAGTGCAATGTGCATTGCTGTGCCCCAGACATTTATATTGACAAGCAGAACATAGTAAAAAGTCACCCACAAAAAATAACATGAGTTGCAGAAAATCCTGGAGAGTCACAGACTGTTGGCGATTTGTAGTAGCTCAGAGGGTTGTGGTCCAGTTTCTGGTATCTTAGCAGCCCTGCCAGGCACTGGCCTTGATCCTAGATCGGATATCCTACCTCGACTCCTAACTCGGTCTCAAAAATAATGCTTTTGAGGGACGTCTGGGTGGCTCAGTCTGTTAAGCATCTGCCTGTGGCTCAGGTCATGATCTCAGCGTCCTGGGATCGAGTCCCTCATCAGGTTCCCTGCTCAGCAGAAAATCTGCTTTTCCCTCTGCTTGTGCTCTCTCTCTCTCTCAAATAAATAAATAAAATCTTAAAAAAAAAAAAAAGATAATACTTTTGGGAATTGAGACTGGAGGAGGGAGATGGAAACCACCCCCTCCCCCAAACTGGGAGCAGTTAGAGGACAGAGAGGTTGACCCTAGGACACTTTATTCCTAAACTGGATTCACTAGGTTAGTAGATAAAGGACAGGAGAAAAAGAAATTATACCAACTGAACCAGAAAAGTTAGGGGTTTCCAGAACTCAAGGTTTTCATTTCTGATCATTCTCACATGGATGAAGTTCAACATCCACTGATATCTCTTGTTTTCATAGATAAAAAGAACTTGTCACCAAGGAATGCAATGGGTGTCCTTTAAGTTAGTTCATACTGAAATGTAAATTGTTTTTTGCATTGGCTATTGATATGAGTGATTTTTGTGTTATGTGTTTTTTATTGGCCTGATCAGCCCAAATTGAGAAATGTACACTGACTTCTTATTTGCTCAGGGCATGGGGGAAGGAAGGAGATCCTGTCATTTTTCCGAAGCCCACAGATTCATTCATTGTGCCTTCAATAGAGGGGAAGAGACCTCTGCAACCTCTTTCTGAGGGTACATGTGAAGCTCTTTTATGAGCTTGACTTTTTCATGTAAAATATAAGCTATATAAACTTTCAGCCTTTCCATGAAAATGAATGGGTTTCATTTGTTAAGAAATGACCATAGAAATTGATTTTATTTAACCAGATTATTAGAACAAACGTGTAAGCAGAGACACACAAGACAATTTGGATAATTCTGCTTTACACTTGGAGATTAGGGAGTGTGTGAACAGATGTGAGTGTGTGTGAGCGTGTGAATGTGTGTCTGAAAAGCCACATAGCGGGAACTGTCCCTTTAGATGCTCTCTCATGCCGGGGTACGTCTTCACTTGGCATTCTTTGTTACCTCTCCTGCCCCATGGAGACAGATGGTGTCCACACTTACGCTTTGCCAGAGATAATTAGATCAACACTCAGCAATTCTCAGGCCTCCTGGTCCTTCCAGCTCTCACAGCTGATGGCGAGGACTCCCAGGGTGGATGAGTCTGTGAGAAGCTGGCCTTCAGTATCAAAATAATGAAAAGGCTTTAATGTGATTCTAAAAAATCATTCAACCAGGAAAAGTTGGCTCCAATGTGAAAAGCAGTTTTCCCTGAGTTCTCATTTACATAGGGTTTTCCAACTGCATTTTCTTAGGAACACAAAAATACCAGTGGCTTGCCCAATAATTTAGTTAAAAATGATTTCCTTATTAACTGTAGGTACTCCATACCATCCAAACAAATGCCGGTTTTTCTATGCATTATAACTTTTTCGGAGCCATAATTTCAAATTATCAGATGAAAACAAAATCAATGCGGGGCGCTTGGGTGGCTTAGTTAGTTAAGCCTCTGCCTTCTGCTCAGATCTTGGTCGCAGAGTCCTGGGATCCATCCCTGTACTGGGCTCTCTGCTCAGCAGGGAGCCTGCTTCTCCCTCTCCCCCTCCCCCTCCATCTTTGCTCGTGCTCATTCTTTCTCAAATACAAAAATAAAATCTTTTTTTAAAAAAGAGGAGACTATCAACGAAATCAGGGACTTGTCTATTACATCACCATGTTCTTCTTAACCCTTAGCAATCACAGTCAGAGTGCTCACCTACACATCGGTTAGTTATAAAACGAAGAAAACTTTGCAAATATGTTTCTTGGCTCTCATATAACCATACAATCTATGGGTGTGACTCTTTGATGACAAGACTCTCTTGGGATGGTTGTTGAGTTTTCCAAGTTTCCCCAGTGGTGAGTCCCTTTTTTCTGCATCTCCCCATCTTTAGTGTAGCGTGTGTTATACCTCGATGTGAAATTTTAAACTTGGCAAGACACTGACTCTACATTTTTCTTGCATACGTTTTATTCCTACGGAGCACAGTGCTCTTTTGTACACAGTACATGGTTGTATTAATGTCTGGAGCAATAAAAGGGCAAAGTTATGTCCATTTTTAGGGGAGATTCTAGAAGGCCATCCTCCCAATTCTGAGCATTACTGAGATCATCACAGCAGTGGAGTAGACACTCTACCTTAGCAGTACATGAGTACCTACCTGCTCGACGTCTTTTTCCTTCCTTTTTTATTTTTTAAAGCAGAATATACAAACACCCAAATACTCAGTTTAAAATACAAAAAAGTTAACATTTAGTCTTTTTTTGTTGTTGTTCCAGATTTTATTAAAGGGTAATATGTAGAAGATGATAACTTTGCATCTGGCTTTGTCACCCAAATACCAACCTGTTCAACTCCTCCACACAGAACCACTGTGAAAAATTGGGTAAGTATCCCTCTAGTTTCTAACTTCTACACTTTCATTACACATATCCTCATAAACAATATGTACTGCTGCTCTTTGTATTTTAAAATTATGTTATAAGTGGTATCATCTTAGAAAACAATTTCATTTTTTAGGGGCACCTAGGTGGTTCCGTCAGTTAAGTGTCTGCTTTCTGCTCAGGTCATGATCCCAGTGTCCTTGGATCAATCCCCACACTGGGCTCCCTGCTCAGCAGAGAGTCTGCTTCTCTCTCTGCCTCTCCCCCTGCTTGTGCTCCTCTCTCTCTCTCTCTCTCATAAATAAATAAAATCTTTTAAAAAAAACTTCATTTTTTAAAATCAGCATTACATTTTCAAAATCTATTATCATTTATATAATCAGCACGTAGCTGAATTTTAAAATTCAATCTCTGTATTTTAACATGTGAGTTAAATTAATTTAAAGTTCATGTGATTACTGGGTACATTTGTACTTATTTCTATCATTGTATGTATGTTTTCCATTCACCATGTTTTTTCTGAGACATGTTCTAACTTTTATTCATTACATTTGTTTGAAGTCATGAGTTCATTAAAAGTGCACCATTATGAAAAGATGCTCAACACCACCCATCATCAGGGAAATACAAATCAAAATCACAATGAGCTACCACTTCACACCTGTCAGTATGGCTAAAATCAAAAACACAAGAAACAACAAGTGTTGGTGAAGATGTGGAGAGAAAGGAACCATTGTGCTCTACTGGTGATAATGCAAATTGGTGCAGCCACTGTGGAAAAGAGTATGGAGTTTCCTCAAAAAGTTAAAAATAGAACTATCCTATGTTCTAGTAGTTTAACTGTTCAATATTTACCCAAAGAATATGAAAACACTAATTCAAAATGACATATGCACCCCTATGTTTATAGCAACATTGTTTACAGTAGCCATATTATGGAAACAGTAATGTGTTTATTGACAGATGAATGGATAAAGAAGATATGATATAGAAAATATATACAAAATGGAATACTACTCAGTCCTAAACAAGAATGAAATCCTTGCCATTTGCAACACTGGATGGAAGATCTGGATGAATCTAGAGGGTATGATGTTAAGTGAAATAAGTCAAGTCAGAGCAAAACAAATTACATATGGTTTCAATCATATGTGGACTTTAGGAAACAAAAACAAATGAACAAAGGAAAAAAGAGACCAAGAAAGAGACTCTTTTAAAAAAATATGTTTTATTTATTTATTTGAGAGAGAAAGAGTGAGCAAGACAGAGACAGTGTGTAAGTTGGGGGGTTGAGAGTGAGAGAGGGACAAGTAGACTCTCCACTGAGCAGGGAGTTCAATGTGGGTCTCAATCCCAGGACCCTGGTATCATGACCCAAGTTGAAGGCAGATGCTTAACAACCTGAGCCACCCAGGCACTCCCAAAAAATTATAGAGAACAAACTCATGCTTACTAGAGGGGAGATGGGGGAGAATGGATGAAGTAGGTGATGAAGATTAAAAAGTGCGCTTTCCATGATGAGCATGGAGTGACATACGGAATGGTTGAATTACTATATTGTATACCTGAACCTAATATAACATAGTATGTTAACTCTGCTGGAATTAAATTTTTTTTATTAGTCAACCATATGCATGAAATATTCATTTCATCCTTGCAGCAATCATTCCAGGCATATTTTATCATATCTTAAGACCCTAACTCATGAGTAATCCTGGGCAAGTTTCTTCCTTCTGCCCTTATTTTCCTCTTCTATTTGGCTAGTTACGTGGCCAGGAGTTTTTTCCATATGCTGATCATCTTTGATAACAACATCAACCATAGAAGTAATGAGGCTGTCATTTATTGAAAGACTGCTATAGTTTAGATAGCATTCCTAAAAAATAATAAGATCTTGGTAAACACTGGTTGCAAAATAGAGGAAAAGACAGAGATGATTGCCTTCGCAGCTGGACTAAGAATGTGTCATGACCACCATCTCAAATGAGACTTCTCATTCCTTCCATCTCAGTTTAGATAGGAGGTAAAGACAAATATATAATCACACTGGGAATCTCTGGCTTATACAGAGGTGAATGCTTTTGAAACTGTCATCCCATAGAGAATAGAGACATGACAATAAAGTTGTCTCATTCTCAATTCATGCTTGTCCTATTACTGTGATAAATTCTTCTTGAATTAATCACTTTCACATTCTTATCATTAGCAAGGTGTGGTGGTGGAGATAATACTCTGAACTGATAATTCCTTAAATTTCTAAACAAATCACAAGTAGAAACCAAATTATAGTCAATCTTTATATAGTTGTTTACTTATGATTCAGATCGCAAGTAATATATTGCTTGTTCTTTGATAAATCCAAAGAGAAAAAACTTTCTCAAAGAAATGATTGAGCAGGATCATTTGATGGAATAATATCCCTTAAATATGTGGGGCTTTTTTTAAAGAATGAGAATTGCACAAGCTTGAAATACCAACTTGTTCTCATTTTGGAAGATTTTTCCAAGAGCTATTTACTGGTGAATTGTTATTTTCCTTTTCTTTTTCTTTTTTAAAGATTTTATTTGTTTATTTGACAGACAGAGATCACAAATAGGGAGAGAGGTAGGCAGAGAGAGAGGAGGAAGCAGGCTCTCTGCTGAGCAGAGGACCCGACGTGGGACTTGATCCCAGGACCCTGAGACCATGACCTGAGCCGAAGGCAGAGGCTTTAACCCACTGAGCCACTCAGGTGCCCCGAATTGTTATTTTCTTATGTAGACTTTAGTGTTATTAATTTCTCTCTCAGCAATGCTTTAGCTGTGTTCCACACATTTTGGTATGCTCCATTTTTATTTTTCTTCACTTCAATGTATTCTTAAAAATATTTTCCTTGAGACTTTTTCCTTGACCCTGGATTATTTAGAAGTGTGTTGTCTAGTTTCCAAGTGTTTCAAGATTTTCCCGTTATTTTTCTATTATTTGTTTCTAGTTTGATCCCATTGTGGTCAGAGAACACACTCTGTGTGGTTTCAGCTCTTTAATATTTGTTGAGGTTTATTTTACAGCCCAAGATATGATTTGTCTTGGGAAGAGCTTTGTGAACCCTTGAAAAGAATAAGTCTTTTGCTGCACTGCATGAGGTATTCTATGAATGTTGATTATATCCTGTTGTAATGGCATTACTGAGTGTTTTATATCCTTTCTGATTTTCTGTCTAGTTGTTCTAATAGTCATTGAGAGAGGTGTTCCTTACTTTTATTTGTAACCTACCTATACTGTATTTGAAGAAAATTCCTTTCAGATAGAGTGTGTGTTTGTACATATGTGTATATGTATATATGTGTGTGTATGTGTATATATGTGACATATTTCTCCTTTTTAAAAAAATCTACTTTGCCAATATCTGCATTTTAATTTGTATATTTAAACCATTTATATTTAGTGTAATTATTGATATGTTAAAATTTAAGTCTGCTATTTTGTTTTTTGTTTTCTCATTGTTTCCTGAGTTTTTTTTTTCTCTTGCCTATGGTGTTTTTGAGTGTATCTCTTTATATAGATTTTTAGTGGTTCTAAGTGTTATATTATACATGTATAACTTATCACAATCTATTGATGTTGACATTTTATCAATTTGAGTGATGTGTAGAAACCTTACTCCTTTTCAGTTCTTTTACCATTCCTCTTTTACAATTGAATTGACTTAAATATTCCCTCTACATATGTTGAGAACCACATCAGAAAATGTTATACTTTTTCCTTCAAAATCAAACATAATTTACAAAACTCAAGGAAATGGTGAGTTTATTTACCCATATTTTTCCTTTTTCCATGATCTTTCATCTTTTCTAATATTTCCCAAATCCCCCCGCACCCCCCCTTTTTTTTTTTAATCATTTCCTTTCAGCTTCAGGAACTTCCATTAGCAATTACTTAGGGTAGGTCTACTGGTGACAAATTCTCTTAGTTTTCCTTTATCTGAATATGTGATGGTTTTCCTTATATCCCTGAAGGGTACTTTTGCCAAATATAGGATTCTGGAGTGAGAGTTATTTTCTTTTAGTATCTCCTGACGCTTACTCTTGACCCCCAAGGCTTCTGATGAGAAATCAATGGTCATTCAATTTGTTTTCCTTACAGCTAAGGTGTTATTTCTCTTTTGCTGCTTTCAAGATAATTTCTTTGTTTTTAGTTTGCACAAGTTTAATTATATTGTGTGTTGGCATGAATTTCTTTGGGTTTTTATTGTTTGGAGGTCACTCTGCTTCTTAATCTTCAGGTTTATGTCTTTTGCCAAATTTGAAAAAATAATTAGTAATTACTTCTCTGAGTGCCTTTAAGCCCTACTTTCTTTATTCTCTACTTCTGAAACTTTCATGACACAAGTATTAGGTTTTTTTTGTCATTGTACCACAAATCTCTGAGGCCCCGTTTATTTTGTTTTTTCAAAACAAAAGGTTTCTCTCTATTGTTAGAATTGGGCAATTTGTATTGTTCTATCTTCAAGGCCATTGATTGTTTTTTTTTTTTTCATCCTCTCTATTCTTCTGCTGAACCTATCCATAGAGTTTTTTTTTTTTTTCTAAAGATTTTATTTATTTCTTTGACAGAGAGAGATTACAAGTAGGCAGAGAGGCAGGCAGAGAGAGAGAGGAGGAAGCAGGCTCCCTGCCGAGCAGAGAGCCCGATGCGGGACTCAATCCCAGGACCCTGAGATCATGACCCGAGCCGAAGGCAGCGGCTTAACCCACTGAGCCACCCAGGCGCCCCTCCATAGAGTTTTTAATTTCAGTTACTATACACCTACGTTCTAAAATTTCCATTTGCTTCCTTCTTACTTCTTGATATTTTTTTCTATTTCTTTGCTGAAACTCTGTATCTTTAATTTGTTTCAAAACATGCTTGTAATTGCCCAATGAAACATTTTTTATGATGGCTGCTATAAAATCCTTGATTTCAGCATCTATGTCACCTAAGTGTTGGCCTCTGTTAATTACTTTTTCTCACTCACATTGAGATTTTCTATGTTCATGATATGACAAATGATTTTCAACTGTATCCTAGACATTTGGGCATTATATTATAAGATTCTGGATCTTATTTAAGACTTTTTTTTTAATAACAAATGTGTGTGTTTGTGTGTGTGTGTGTGTGTGTGTGTGATGTTACTGTCATTTAGTTTATTTCTACATAGAAGTCCCACATTGTTAATATTTTTGCTTTAGATATTCAACTATTTTAAAGATATTAAAAAGATAAGTGTCTTTTATATATAATATCATTTTTATTATATCCATCACCCTTTTTTTTTCTTTGTATATATCAAAATTTCTATCTACTGCCTTACTTTTTCTTCTTGAAAAACTTTCTTCAGTGTTTGTTAGGCAATGGATTCTTTCAGCGTTTGTTTGTCTAAAAAGTCTTTGTTCTGCCTTAATTTCTTTAATATATTTTCTCTGGACACAGAATGCTGGGATGATTGGTTTTTCTTTCCATAATTTAAAATACCTCTCAATTTTCTTTAGGCTTGATTAATTTCTGATGAGAAGTTGGCTCTAATTTTCCCCCCTCTGTGTAAATTTTCTTTATTCTCTGGATGCCTTCAAGATTGTTTTAAAATCTATTTTTCTGCAGTTTTATTCTGATGCACTTAAGTTGTTGTTGTTGTTTTTAATCTTGCTTCAATTTTCCTGAGATTCTTGTTTGTTGATCCTTACTTATTAACTTAAAAAGCCATTGTCTCTTCAAATATCTCTTCTGCCCATTCACTCTCTCTCTCTACTAAAATTATATGTATTTGATGTTGTTCTACAACATATCTGTTTTGTTCTATTATTTTTTTCTTTGCTTTTTGTGTTTCATGCTTTTTAGTTTCTATTTACCTATAGCTTTCCCTTTTTTTGTTCTGTTATGTCCATTTTACTGATAAGCCCGTTAGAGGATTTCTTCATCTCGGACATCATGTTTCTTATTATTAGCATTCACAATTGACTCTTTTTATGGTTTATATCTTTCTGCCCAAATTCCCCACCTGTTCATGCATGTTGTTCATCTGCTGTGCTAGATTTTGCAACATATTTAACATTTTTATTTAACTATTTATTTAAATATTTAACATTTCCCCCTATAGTTCCAATATCTGGGTCATTTTTGGATCAAGGTTGGTTGACTGTTTATTATCCTTGCCACAGTTTAACCTGGTACTGTAGGTGCTGGCTATCATTATCAAGAAAGAAAGGCAGAAAAAGCACCATAATGATTGAAAAGAAAGAAATAAACCTATGATTATTTCAGACACTATGATCATAGAAAATTCAATGAAACCCAATAAAAACAATAAGAGAACTTAGTAAGGTCAAATTTCAAAAATAAATACCATTTTTCAAGCTAATCAACAATTAGAAAATATTAGGAAAAAAAGAAATTCAAAATTGTAACATTATTTATAAAGCATTAGGAGTTAACAAATCACGAATACAAGTTGTTCAGAAAAATGTTAAAATTTAATTTAATTTTGTAAAATACAATTTGAATAAATGGAGAATTAACCATGTTCTTGGAATGACTAATTGTTTGAGGACATTAATTCTCCCAACAGTGTTCAGTAATGTCAAAAATACCTCAATCAAATAATATATATGTGGTTTTAAGAAAGTTGGTAAACTTATTCTAAAATGTATATGGCATAATATTGTAATATTTAACAGTCTGTGAAGAGTTAAGTCAACTTTGAAAAAGGAGAGCACAGAATGGGATCTTGCTCTACAGGCTATTAACATATGCTTCAAAGACACAGTGCTAAAAACAGTGTGGCACTAGTCAAGAAAAGATAAAAGTCCAATGAAATAGCATAGAGCGGTCAGACAGATTGCTGTGTACTTGGAAACTGATCAATGGAGAAACGATGATTAAATCGGTGACTTCAGTGGTATACCAGCCAAAGAGTTCTCCAAGGGTGGAGGGGGAAGACTCACTTTATAGCATTTGTTGATTCCCATTGTATAAATACTCCCACCACAGCCAATTTCAAACTACCAACAATTTCACAACCAAACTGCAAAATGTCTTAATGTTCGACAATCAGCTCTTGACATCTGGTACAAGGCTCATCAGGCTCAGATTCAGAAAGGACCTCAGCCACACCTTGTAGGAGATTACCTGGGGATAGCCACAGTTATAGACACCTTGGATATTACATGTGGGAAGTTATGCCATGGTTCAGCTATTAGGAATTATAGTGAAACCTTTGAATATTTAGCAATGGGGCTAATCATGATTTGCTTTGAAAGAACTCATTAGGTGAAATTTTGGTTGGAATTTCTAGTCATGCCATTAAAGAAGACAATGGTTCTGACCCCTAATGAATAACTCAGGAATAGAATCGTTGCTAGAGTTGGAATGATTGCAAAATTGGTTTCAGGTTATGGTACATCAGACAGTATAAATGATATGGACAGAGACCAAAGAAATCACATAGGAGACTAATTGTTTAGATACATCAGAAAGTGGTGATTATGGATGGAGAGTTCCCTAGAGACAAAAGAGGAAATAAATATAAAGAGATGTAATTACTGGAAAAGAGAGACCAAGCACATGTGAGATGTATCAGGGAATATGGGTCTATGTACTTCACCATCAACCTTGTCTTCCAAATGTGGACACTGGCCAAGGGGTGTGGGGTCTCCTGATTTTGTTTGGAGCTTTATCTACAACTCTCTCCTCCTTCCAGTATCAAGTACTCCTGGTTCTGGTTGCCTCTGTATCCTTCTGTTCCTTTCCTACTCTTTCCCCCACCCCCAACCCAACCCACAGATATTTTAAAAACTGCTCTAGGGACAGGCCCTGTTTCCAAGTGATTGTGGATATATTTGACTTCTTCTAGCATGTTAGGTTGTATCTGTCAGACCATCAGAGCTTAAGAAAATTCTCAGGATAAAAGTGTTAACTCTTGTGTGTATTTTTGCTCTTTAAAGAGCAAAGGAGGGCAGTCTTTGTGTTCTAATTATGACCAATTCTTGCTCTGTAGATTTCAGGTCCCGAAAGCAAGAGGAAAATACAGAGCCTCTGCCAGTGCCTGAAAGACTTAAAGTGGCCTGGTTGTGTCTCCAGTGCCTAGCAGTATGTCTGCACACACTTATTTAGACCTGACACTATACAAATGCATATTGTGCAGTATTTGGTATCTGTTATGGACTGTATGCTTGTGTCCCCCGCACCCCAAATTTATATGTTAAAACTCTAATCTCCATTGGGATGGTCTTAGGAGTTGGGGCTTTTGGGAGATAATTAGGTCACAAGATGGGGAGCCCTCATATGGGATTGGTGTCCATATAAGAGACAGGAGCTCTCTCTCTCTCCCTCCCTCCCTTCATCCCTCTCTTTCTCTACCCTGTGAACAAGAAGATGGCCATCTACAAACCACAAAGAGTTCTCATCAGACAGAAGATCTGCTAGCACCTTGATCTTGGACTTGCTAGCTTCCAGAACTATGAGAAGTGTTTCTTGTTTGGGCCATCCAGTCTATGGTAATTTATTAGAGCAGCCTAAGCCGCATCCTTAAAACAAATGAAGGCTAAGACAGCATCCTTAAGAGAAATGGGGGCTATTCTAACGTGGAAGAAACACTGCTTGTGATATTTGTTTCCTTAAGTAGTTAGACAAAAGACTTTCAACATGACAAGGAAGGTATACTTGGAGAAGTTGGATTACCATCCATGTGAAGAAAATAGGCAGGAATTCTCTATAAGGTTGTATCTAACAATATCTTCACAGGGGTGCATTCAACATAAAAATAAATAAATAAGAGAAAAAGGCACAACTACTCCCCTAAATATGAAAATTAGCAATCAATTATCTATGTTAAAATTAGTCATAGAAAATGAACAGTACTAATATCTTCATTTAAATTAAGGCTGGTTCACTTAATTGACACTTGCAAGTCTATTTATGGACGGCAAGGGATGGCTTTAAGAGGGGCTCCAGCTACCTGGAATAATCTCCATGAGACTGGGCCCCTTGGACAGGGGTACAGAAGACTCCTCTGAAACAACTGGAGCCCAAATTCCCAGCCTGGTAGCTCTTGCTTCATTTGACTATAAGCTTGCCCTCTGCCCAGGACCATAGGTTTGGGGCCAGGAGGTAGACCTGGGTAAGGCGAAGCATGTGACTCCAGGCAGTGAGGTGCTGAGAGCCTAAGTCTTTCACAACCAGAGGCTGAAGAAAACAAGACAGAGGGTCCCAGTGGACCAGAGCTCATTCACTGTGCCCAGGGTTCCCAACACTAGCAGAGATAGAATCATGAGGCTGAGCTGGGCCACACACTAGGGTGTAGGGTTGTTACTGATGGCCACCAAGTCCTCCACCACCAGCCTCCCCCAATAATGACCACAGTTGCTAATGAGTGCTGTTGACCATGTTTGTGACAAATATTTTTTGAAATATGATGAATTAGGATAAATTACTCCTTTTCACTTCTGTAACTATATTTTATGCTTCTTCCCCTCTTCCAGGATTCTGGAAGAGCCTAAAGTGGTTGTCATTAAAAAAAAAAAAATAGGTGGCATGGGGACAGATTCAGACAAAACTTCTTGTTGGAAGACATTGGGTCCTTAGGTGGTAAGAGCTGTCCTGTAGAGCCATCAGAAAGTGGCCCCCAGATATAGGTGAAACTGTAATCAGTAATAATAGCTAATATGTCCTATGCCAGAGACTATTGTAGTCATCCTACAAGCCATAACTCATTTAATGATCTTAACAGTTATGGGAGGTGAGCATTGTTATTGTCCCCATATGAAGAAGCTGAGCTGGAATGCATAACTCATCCAAAGTCTAGTCTCTTATAATAAAGGGTGAGCTGTGATGCGAACCCAGGAGACTGACTGAGAGCTGCCAGATGCCACCACTTAGCCCCACCTCTCATGACTGTGCTTGAGGTAAGTGTGCTCCATGCCTGCTCAGAACCTGAACAAGTCACTTCCACCTCCCGTGTCTTCCTTCACTTCCTCATCCCTGAAAGAAGCGGGCATGACAGAAGGGAGAGGAGGATGCTGCAGAAGGGCACCAGAAGAATTGCCAGTAATCATCTGGGTGTCCTAGAGAATTTACTCTGCTTCTCTGAGACATATCTCCACGAATCCACACAGACCTTGCACTTGGCGCCATTGGTGTCTCTGTTTCCTTCTGAAAAAATAGTGAGGCTCACAGATGGAAGGGACGCTGAGCTAGATGAGGGACCCATAGTTGTCTGGATAATTCTATGCCCGGCTCTTAAACATTGAACCATTTGGTCTCTCCTAATACTCTTCTGTGATTCTGAAGTCTATTAAACCTACTTTGCAGAATTGGTCGGAGGATGAAATGAGGCAACACTTTTGAGTGTAAACAAAACCCCCCATGCAAATGGAAGGTACGGCTGTGGTGTAGATGATGCACCACCCCAGCTCTCCAGTGTGTGGTGAATTTGCACACATCCTGGGGGCTGAAGGTGCTGGGATCTGGGCAGAAGTAAAAGAAAACAGAGAGTCTGCTCACATTCCACTCCAAGTTGGGGAGACTTTCTAAATGAGAAGAATACAAAATTATGAATACCAAATTTCTAGGGCTCTTCCTCATGTCTTGAAAGGGGTTTACTCTGAATCTGCAATAGGAAGTTGTGTGACTCAGTGTAATCACTTAACCTCTCTGAGACTCAAGTCACTGGCTGGAAAATGAAGATAATTATCCCTAACCTCAGAAATGAGTTTCCTTGAAGCTAAATGTTTGATTTCATTTGGAATTATGATGAGATGGTTTATGTCATTTAAAACAAAAATGGGGGAGGGGCCTGAATGGCTCAGTTGGTTAGCTGTTTGACCCTTGATTTCTGCTCAGGTCATGATTTCAGGTCATGAGATGGGGCCCCATGCTGGGTTCCATGCTGTGCATGAAGCCTGGTTGGGATTCATTCTCTCTCCTTCTCTCTGCCCCACCCACTTATGCCCCTCTCTCTATATAAACAAACAAACAAACAAATAAATAAGAAATTGACAGTAGGAAATAAATGAATAAATGAATAAATAATAAATGAGGGCCCAAGGGGTTATAAGCAATATGGAAACAACGCTGAAATTAAGGGTGGCTTAGAACAGATGCCCCGAAGCACAATGTGAACACCAATACAACAGGAATCTAAGAGAAAGCTACCAAGCAAGGCAACACACTAGGGTAAGGGCAGTAGTAAATGGAAGTAGATAATTCGAGAACTACTTGAGTAACTTGAGAACTAGTTGAGTAGTTAGCTCATGAACAAGTGCTCAAAGCAAAAGCTTCATACCAGGGTTTGCAATGACTCCTGCCAAGAGCTGTGAATGGAAGGGCAGACAAGATGCCCAGTCCCAGAGGAGTCACTGAGAGCATCATGCAGAGATGCTCTGCATCTTTAGTATCGGGAGGGCCCGATACTAAAAAATGTAATGTGTGATTTTAAGAGACTAAATCAGATTTTGGGAACCAACATCATCTTGGAAAGCCTTAATACTTATTCTAGTCATGCTTCCATTGCTCAAATTTTCTTTTGTGGGGAAATCTTTAGACCCTAATGTAGGTTCTGTAGACTGCTCAAAGTGCTGGCAAATCTTTCTTAGAGTGTCTAGATTTGTGAAATAGAATAAAATCATTTTGTGCAGTCTAGTGGTAAAGGTAAGGGAATGATCTGGGTGATGACATTTTTGCCAAAAAAAAAAAAAAAAGAGCAAATAAGTATCAAGTAATAAGACAGATTTGTGTGTGTGTTGTTAATATCCCAGTGTCCATGATATTTCCCAAAGAAGAACAGAGGTAAACTGTTAAAATACATTTATCGACTCCTAACGTAGCTATCCTTATTTGAAGAATTCCTGGTGTGTTTCCTTAGAATGGGAAGGAACATTTAATGATCTCTAAAGCTCTTCTATTACTTCATGTCTACTACCTACTCACAAGGTTGTCTTGAAGATTAAATGTCAGAATACTTGGAACGCACTTAGCATGATACCTAGAACACAGTAAGTACTTCGTAAATGTTAGGTAATATATTGTTGGTGTTCAGAACCTTCTGTTTTCAAGTCACCCTGCTGGGAGCACCTAAAAATTACCTAATTTAATGCACATAAGTGTTAGAGATTATAGTCTTCATACTTCAGGTTGAAATCCTAAATCTCAATAGAAGTGAGGAAGCAGTGAGCAGGAGGATTCCAGCCTGGGTTATCGTGGGTCTGTGCTCAGCCCTCCTTCAGATCACTGGGGTCTTGTGTGTGCTTTCATGTTACACGCAGTATTGCTACAGGAAACTCTGCAGATGGAGGTAGGTTAGATGTTACTCTCCCACTTAATAGGTGAGGAATTTGATGAGGTTCCCCTCACCTACCAAACTGGGGAAACCAAACTTGAACCCACATTGACAGCCTTCCAGTCCGGAGTTCTTTCTGAACAGGTGTACACACTTTATCTCATGCCAAGTCAAAAAAGTTCATTTGTAGATTTATCATAATTTATAACCCCCTTATTTCCTGAACTGTGGCCCCAACACATCATGCAATAACATAAGATTCATGGAAATGTTATTCACTAGGATATCTTTGTGGTGAGCAGGAAAGGATTGGGCATAAATCATGTAATCATCGGGATCTGCTGTAAAATGTTTGTGGAAAATGGTCAAACTTCTTTACAGAAAAGATATACCAATATCATCTGCTTGCTTTGCCACAACTTCCCATTTCAAATTTCTCTGTTTCTGCATGAATCTGGAGTCTTGTCATCTCAGTAGGAAATGATCATTGCTGGGTGAAATGCATGAAATTCTCAAGACTTGAAGTCATCTTTGATGGAGGCACTTTTGGTCTGTCATGAGGCATCTCACCAGGTCTCTATGACAGCACTTAGACTGATTTATGTGGGCATCAAAGACGAGCCATTTACAACCTATGGATTATGCCATCACCGTGGGTCACGAATCATGGCACATTGTTCTACCATTATTATGGTGGTGCAAGTTTTTCAACTGTTGTTCATTTTTTTTAAAGATTTTATTTATTTTTTTGACAGAGAGATCACAAGTAGGCAGAGAGGCAGGCAGAGAGAGAGAGAGAGAGGGGAGGAAACAGGGTCCCTGCAGAGCAGAGAGCCCAATGCGGGACTCGATCCCAGGACCCTGAGATCATGACCTGAGCCGAAGGCAGGGGCTTAACCCACTGAGCCACCCAGGCGCCCCTACTGTTGTTCATTTTAAAAATTCATATAAAATGGTTCTAGCGTGTGGATACTCTGATGTTTATGTTATTGGGCAAATGGTCTTTTACTCCATTTTCTTTTGTTGGAGACTGGGGCGTCGTATGGTAAAAATAACCCTTATGACCCCTTGGGCTTCCTGGTGACTGGGGTGCTAGAAGATTAACAATGACATAGACCTTTGAGCATTTTTGTGCTTTGCAGAGGGAGGAGCCAACCATGTTGATGCTGTGGGATTGTGCCACATGGGAGTTCTCCATTAAATGCTGGGCTTCATTTGTCCTGTTTGCTCATGAGACACCATTACTCTTCTGACTCTGTCTACCCTCCTGCTTACCGGGAAGGTCCTATGGCTTTGGATTTGTTAACAGTCATTTCTGTGGTAAAGACTTAAGACAAATCTGGACTCTGTTTTTTTAATTGGTTAATGTTTAAACAACTGGGCTTAGATATTTGGGTTGAAGAAAGAGGTCTGTTTGGTTAGTCAGTGCTTGGGGCAAGTGCATTCATTAGTAAGCACATACTTACATTAGTTTCAGTAAAAACACATTTGTTTGTACAAACATGGAACAGAGTAGGAAAATGTTTACAGCATCCCCATTTACCAACTCAGAAAGGACTTACCCTGCAGACAAACAGATGACTCAACCTCTCCCTCCACCCCCCCCCACCCTCACCCCCGCTGTGTGTTAGCATGGAAAGTAGCTGAAGCTCCTTGGGATGGTTTGTAAACATTGAATTTGCCTCCTATAAGGAGCTCTGGCTGTCCCAAATCAGAGGTATATCCTCCAGCATCCTTGACAGGTGCTTCTCTAGCTCTTCCTGAACAAGTTCAAAGACAGGATCTCTTCCTCCTTAGACAAAGATTATTGCTTTTCTAAACAATTCTGCTAGAATGTTCTTTTTCCATTGAGGCAAAGTCTGGATCCTTATAAGCTCTTACTATCTGTTGTAATTCCATCATCTGGAGCCAAGCAAAACAAAGCTTTTTCCTTCTTCAGACAATAGTGCTTCAAACATTTGAAGGAAGCTCTGTCAACCACCCTTTGTTTTTTGTCTCCAGTAAACATTTAGTTCTTTAAGCAACTCTTCTAAGACATGGCTTCTAGTTCTTGCACAATCTGGGCACCCTGCCCTGCCCTTGGGTTTGGCTTGGTCCAGAGACAAAATTACCCCTTCCCCTTGAATTTCTTCTGATAGACTGGAAATACAAAGCCACCAATGAACATCAGAAAGTAATTGTTTTTGAACACAATATTATCACTAGAAAATCATGGAAATGTACCTGATCTTCTGGTTAATTGGGTAGAGATGTGCGTTCTGAAATCTTAAATGATTTAGTTGCTATCACTTCTCCTTCCGCAAAAGTAGTGTGGATAGGCTCAGCTGGCATTACTCTGGGGTGGAGGGGAAGGCAAGTGAGGTACGGGAACAGCTGGAAAGTCCATTGGGGGGATGGAGGGGAGGAGACATTCACAGGCGGCTTCCAAGTGGCCTTGATATGTGCTTGTCCCTTTCAAAGATTGAGAACTCCTGACCTAAAGATTGTTCTGCCTTTGGAGGAAAGGTAACTGATTTGTCCCTCTTGGGTTCCAGAGAGGAATCCTGCTCATTGCCAGAGTGAACCTCCCATCCAAGTACTAACCAGGCCCGACCCTGCTTAGCTTCCGAGATCAGACGAGATCGGGCGCGTTCAGGATGGTATGGCCGTAGACGAGAGTGAACCTACTTAAACCCACTGAACCACTTTTTCAGAATTTTCAGGAAAGGATAAAAAAATTGTCTGTGAATTTGGAAGCTGATTCTGGACTCTGATGTCCAACACACAAACTGTTAGGAATGTTGTGTCCCATGGGAACACCAAGCGCCCAACTGCTTATGTTCCCACTCAGCACGACCTGTGTGTGTTCCCTCCCAGGACCCCCTGCCAATCTCTCCCTTGATGTTTTAAGGGGCCCTAAATGATGTCCAGACTCAGAAGCAGAAGGGATTACAGTTGGAGATCATTTTGAAGTTTAATGTCTTGGAACATTTTTCTTTCAAATTTGTTATTTTAAGCACACATTGTGATTTAATGACTCTTTTTGGGAGTTCAGTTTGTGGTTGAGGTCCGAGCACTGAGGAATGCATGTTTAATTTTTTTCATCCTATAACGAGCATTTCGTCTTAGACTAAATAGATGCACATTTTAGAAATCCCACAGAATCGCTGAAACGCTGATGTTTATATAAATGCTTGCATGTTTGAGTGAATTTTGTTAAAGGAAACAATCAGAGCTGGTTCCAAAGACTTTGTGGAACTCTGCTAAGTCCTTAATTCCCCATCTGTACCAATCCCTCCCTCATTTATGTCCCCACATAGGACTTGATGCATGTACGTAGCACCGAACCTGCTGAAGGACCCTGGGTCTTCCCCACGGATTCTGGCGGTCGTGACGATGAAGAGCCTGTCTTGTGCACTTGGACCCAGTGCCTCGCACAAAAGTGTTCACTTGCTGGGCTGAGGCTAGTCTCTGGCTGAGTTTGGACCCAGGGGTGGAGTTTTTAATCCTCTAGAAGAAGCCGCGAAGGGAACTGGATCGATACCTGGATGGAAACTGAAAAGGAAAGACATTTACAGGAGGATCTGTGACAACAAAAAAGCTTCTGTCTTCTCCGGGAGGCGGGGGAAATAAATGGACCACCTTTTCAGTTTCCTTACAATTGTAACCAAGGCAAGGCTCTGGTTTTACTTGAGCAAACATCTCCCAACACCAGAAAGGTGGTGAGCTATTGGCCACGTAAGAAAAAAATTGTCCAAAAACTTCTCTTTTGTTGGCTCGGCTCAGTGGGCTCTGTTTCTAGGAAACATATCCACACCTTTTTCTGTCTCCGGATCAGTAGTTCAGAACAGGCCAACCATGCCTGTTGCAGAAAAAAAGTATGCTTAATTTTAATGAACAAAAATAGGGAATGACTGAATGCTCAGAGTGGGATAGAAAACACACAAGAATAGTTCCAGGGGACCTCTCAGCCACGCGAGTAAGAAAAACCATTTAACAACATGCACATGATTTCCCGGTCATACGCATGGAATTCCTAGACCTAATTACTGCTATTCCCACTACTGGACATGAATATGCAAAAAAGGAGCAGTATTACCCAAATACATGCAGAGCATATACAGAGAAAGAGACATTGCAGATAAACAAATTATAGCTTGAACTCTGGTTCAGCCACACAGAGAGATCTCGGGTGAATTGACTATCTGGAGAGTTTTCTAAGTTCGGTGAATTCTATGACAATTGGAAAACAAATGTATTTTTTGGCAGAATTCTGAAGTGGGAAGAGGTGGGAAAAGAGGGTCACTCCCAGGCCCACCAGCTGGCAAAGGAGCTCAAGCCATTTTAATGGTAGTGCACAGAGCGCTGTCAGGGTTTCCAAAAGGGATTTTAATAGTCGTGTGGTCAGAGTTCCCTGAGTCAATAGCTCCCATTTCCACTCTAGCTGCCAGCTGGCCAAGTGGGGGACCACCTAGGTTGCCTACCCCCTCAAAGAAATGGGGAGGCAGGTTCTTTCCTTCTATAGTTTGCCTACCTGCCACTGTCCCTGGCTGTCTGACATTCCACCATTCGAGTGACATGCCCTAACTCACTCTTGGCTCCCAGTTAAAATTCAAATCCTACTCCCAAAGACAGTATTGGAAACCTTTGTTATTTCTCTCAAACTGATTTCTGCTTCTGAATGGGCTTTAGCACCTGTTTGGAAAGCAGGGATTGTGGGGAGGGGGAGAAGAGCAGATCCGCCTGGGTTTAGGAGCCTTCCTAGGTGTTGGTCACACATCAGCCTTCTTCACTCTCCTTCCGCGCGGCTCCTCCCCCATATGACACTGCGGCTTGTGCCATGGAAAGCTAGAGTGTGTTTGTAATCCCAGGACTCTGAGCTTGGCTTAATGTCTCATCTTGGCCACTGGGACAGATGAGAGGCTTGGGAGGCACTTGGGCGATCAGACTTGATTGCTTTTGTACTTTTGCACTGTCCTGAGAACATGCCTGAGTTAGCCTGCGGGGCAGCTCAGACACGCGCGGATCAAAGCCAGGGGGTACCAGCAAGCCCAGCCGGCATCACCCTCGGGCAGCCAGAAACCAGCCCAGTCGCAGAAATGTGAGGGAACCGCCCAGATCGCTGGCAGGCCTGAGGCTCAGGGACCACATAAATGTATATTGTTGTGTGCCACTCGTGGTCTGGGGTTGTTTGCTGGGTGGTGTTATTGTGATCATGGAGAGCTGATACATCTGAGAAGAAAGGGCCCAGGATAGAGAAGGCTGAGAAGTACCAAGGCCAAGTTTGCCCCCCTCACAATTATAAACACGTGGGCCTGCCTCCGCCTTTGGGCGGCTAGAAGACAGCAGAATGTAAACATGATCATAACAGTGCAGTCAGCCTGCCCTTTGCAGCAGAGGTTGGGTGGGGGTGGCGGGGGAGAGACTGGCTTGTCCTCTCCCAGTAGAGGGATGTGACATCATGTCTTCATTGGAGGGGGTAGGAGGAGGGACCCAGATTCATCTTCTGGCTACTGTGCATTAGTGACAATGTTACAGTTTCATCCAATCCATCCATGGTCCTGTGAGCTAGGAATCCTCTTCCCTACTCTTCAGACGGGAAGACTGAGACCTGGAGAGATCAAGTAACTTAATTATGCTAAGCATCAGGGCTGGCAGACCTGTGGGCAGCTGGTAACCACGTTAGGCTTTGCAGGCGTAGGGCAGCTTCTGTTACAAGCCAGCCCTGCTGGTGTGTCATGAAAGCAACCCAAAGACAACACCCCAGAGCACAAGGGCACACCAACACACACGTAGTTATGAATGCTAAACTGAATTTCATGTAAATTTCAAAAGTCACAAACAATATTCTTTTGTTGTTGTTGTTTTCCAACCCTGGTAAAAAACCATTCTTAGTTCACAAGCTGTACAAAAATAGGCAGTGGGCCAGAGCTCGCCTACCCCTGATATGAACGCCAGGGCTCAGATTCAAGCCTATAAAATTCTGCAAATGGCTGGGAAGCCAAAAACTCTTTGTGGAGGAGTGTGGATGTTTCTTAGGTCCCTTGCCTTTATTACTACCGCTGAATACCTCCCTACATAAAAACAGATAAACATCAATAAAATGTCCAGCTCACTTTGGAATGTGTTAGACAGGCATGCCCAACTCCTGACCCTTTCTTTCTCTGCCGTTCTCTTGGGGTCCAGTAGATTGACTCCGCTTGTGCCCTGTTTGTGTACACACGTTCTTGTGTACATGCGTGTGCAGTGCCTGTGTGTACATGTGCATTCCTGCATGCGTGTACGTGCCTGTGTGTGTAGGTGTGGAAGACAGAATTTAGCGAAATAATGGCCCAGGATGAAAGATAACATATACGGATAAGGCAGGTACACAGCGCTATTACTACCTCCCTGCTGCAGAGAGGGAGACTGAGGTGCCTTAGCTACCCATGTGCACCCCTCACTCTCCTGGGAAGAGATGGACCCCTCGGGTCCTGGCTGTCCCGTGAAGCCTTTACCTGCCACCAGCTCCCTCTGACTCGCACTCCGCCTTAGGCTCTCCCACCAGTACAAACCGGAAAATAAGTGGTCAGGACAAGATTAAAAGATCCAGCACGGACTGTTTCCAGTCATGAGTGGAAAGTCCTTGTAGGAGACAGTCCTTTCCGCTGGCCTCTGTGAAGTTCGGATATGTGCCGGGGTCTCATGTCATCCCTTGATAACGAGATGACGTCAGAGACGCGGATCCAAAGCAATCGTTGCACGTGCCGTCACGCCCCATTGCTGGAGTTTCGCCCCTGAGACTAGCCAGGTGCCCTTCTTGTCCCTGGTTGACATACCCCCCCAAAGCCTTCCCATGAGAACACAAGCACTAGCGTCTCCCACCTGGCTTGTCCAAAGGGTTCTCCATCTGGAGAGAGGGCTCGTCTCCTCTAGGCCACTTCTGCCCTGCCCATCCCTGTGCCACCAGGGCTCCGACCAGCAGACTTGAGGATCATCCTCCCCTCAGCTCATGACTTCCCATTAACAAGGCAGAAAGCCTCCACGGAATTGTTCGTTTTCTAGATTCTTCTCTGCCACGTGATATAGTGCAAGTAGACACTGGTGCAGGTCATATATGTGTCGGATTCTGAAACCCCCTGGTCTCCCTTTCCCCGTGGTCGGCCTTGTGAGTTTTAATATCTGAAACTTGGTTCCTTTCTCTGTAGCATGGGTGCTTGTAATCATAGTTGTGCAAGCATTTTAAAGACTCTAAAGTCCCACATGTAGATAAGTAAAAATTACATTATACCCACGGAGGGTTAGCAGCTCCGATTACAACAGCGCTCAGTGTCTGGGAGACATTTACCAGACTGCATGTGATTGCGGTACAATCACAAAGCTTAGGGGGCCGGCCCTCCGTTTCCAGCATAGGGCAGTCCACCAGCCCAGCCGCATCCCTGCTAGGGGCCCAGTGTCCCCTGAAGGTGCTCTGCCACTCCCGGATTTCATTATCCAAACACTTTCAATGCTGACACATGCAACTTTTTAAAATCTGCAGCCACCCCCTTTTACAGGCAGGTTCTACAGCCTTACTGACTCTTTCTTAACCTACTGCAAGCAAAACGCAGAGACAGTTTAAAACTACTACATGCAACCAACATGCGGTAGAAGAGGTCATGCATTTCTCCTCTTGTCTTTTAAGAATGTAGGATGAGTCATAAACAGGTATGATTTCATCTCAACAAATACTGGAATAGTGAAATGCGTTTTTATCTTTTCTGTTGCATCTCTTTTCTCTTCGGGTTGTGGCAACTATGCTGTTCTCCTGGGCAGTTCACGCCCGTGACCCACCGTCTGTAGAGTAATGCTCACCATATGACAGGTGCCATGAAACAGCTCTGATTGCTGGTGGAATATTCTCCACATGCTGGTCAAGGTGTCAAGTTTGGGCAGGTGAGATGGGGCCAGATAAGGAAAGGTCTTACCCTCAGAAACGACCCTAAATGTCATGGAGAGTTATTGGGAGGCTTAATGCGCTGGGTTGATGTGGACTTAACTTGCATCTTAGAAAGTTTAGTTGGGCAGTGGAGTGGTGATGGTTTGAAAGGAACCATCAAGGCAGGGAGATCAAGTTAGGAAGTGACTTGAATCATCGAGCAGAGGAAAGATGACCATTTTAAACCAAGACAGTGGAGCTGGAGAAGGGGAAGTTGATTTTATGTCCACTTAGGGAAAAACACTTGACAGATCAGTTGGATGATGAGGGCAAAGGGGAGAGAAAACTCCCAGGTCGGGCTTAGGACAATGGTGGACCACAGTGATGGTATCCGTAAGAGGGAAAATGAATGGGAAGTCATTTGTGGAGGAAAGAGGTGTGTCCCGTTTCTGATGTGTTTGGTTTGAAGTGCTTTGGAGACTTCCAGGAACCAGCATCCAGTAAGAACTGGGTAATGCATGTCAAGGCCAGAAAGAGTAATCAGCTTTCAGGTGGTAGAGGAAAACTGGGAGTTAAATGAAATCACCGGGAAGATCAGAGGATATGAGGAAAGAAGGCTGTGAATGAGGCCATAATGAATTCTAACATTGATGTTGTGGACACAGGCAGGGGAGCCCGTGAAGGGGGCTGGAGATCTGGGAGCACGGAGGAACAGGACTCAAAACATGAGCTGGGAGGGAGTCAAGGGAAATCAAAATGTCAAATTAAGGATGTCCAAGAGTGTCAAATACGTAGATGGTGTTAAGAAGTAAGGACCCAAAAGTGTCTGGTGGAATTTGCCTTCCAGAAGGCAATGCAAACATTTTGACAACAGTTTCACGTGAGAAGAAATTACCTTTATGTTCTTGTTTACTCCGAGATTCTCCAAGTCTGTGATGGCTAGTGATTGATTCATGAGGCCCATGTTTGAAAGAAGCTTAAGATAGGAGCTCTAGATATTTCTGTCCCTAAAAATTCCTAATAACCATCTTCCTTTTCTTTTCTTTTCTTTTTTTTTTTTTTAAGATTTTGTTTATTTATTTGACACAGAGAGAGAGATCACAAGTAGGCAGAAAGGCAGGCACAGAGAGAGAGGGAGAAGCAGGCTTTCCACTGAGCAGAGACCCTGATGCTGGGCTCAATCCCAGGACCCTTAGATCATGACCTGAGCCAAAGGCAGAGGCTCAACCCACTGAGCCACCCAGGCGTCCCCCATATTCCTTTTCTAGCCAAGTTATGTTTCAGTTTAACATCATTGAGAATTCAGTCCTTTTTTACTTTCTGCCAGTTTGAAGGGTGGTTAAAATCGGGGTAGCGTTATGTGAAACTAGGGTCGATTGTATCTAGAAATTAGACTCAGCTCCAAATGACTGCTCATGTTGGCTGAAATCTTGATGCCAATTCTGATTTTCCATTCAGAGAAACAGCAGTGAGCTGGATTTCCTCTTCAACTCTGTGGTCCAGTGCCCATTCCCTGGAGCAGGGCACTCGTTTTCCCACTACTGAACTCAACGGCCCGATGTCCTGGTATTTGTGGGTGAGGAGGCAGGATATAATAAGCAGTGATTTCATTTGTTTCTGCAAGTTACAGAAAATGTGCTGGGTCCTTCCTCGGGGTCTTGTGTCAAGAGGTTGGGACCCAGCTGAGACGTGAAGCCGCTCCTGTCTAATTGCTATTGGCGATCAGTGCAAAGCACAGCCTGAGCAAAGTCCTCAAAATGTTTACGTGCCAGGTTGGCAAACTGTATTAGTCCAGCATTTAAAATCCATACATGTTCCTTCTTTAAAGAACTCCAGATGTCCTCAGAGGAATGAGTGGGGGTTAGCAAAGATGTTGCAAAGCCATGCACGGCCCGCAGGTAAAGAACTGTCTCGACACGGTAGAGACGAGTTCCATAAGCTGGAATGAGCCATGTGTTATGACGACATTTCTCTCTCTCTTTTTTTAAATTTAAGATTTATTTATTTATTTATTTGACAGAGAGAGAGTGAGAGAGAGCACAAGCAGGGGGAGCAGCAGAGGGAGAGGGAGAAGCTGTCTCCCTGCTGAGCAAGGAGCCCAATGTGAGGCTTGATCCCAGGACCCTGAAGTCATGACCTGAGCTGAAGGCAGATACTTAACTGACTGAGCCACCCAGGCATCTATGATGACATTTCATTGCAAACTCTTTACTGGCTGCTAGAGTCTTTACTGTTACTTAAATTATTTCTCATATAACGTCACTTACTATTGTTCTAAAAGTAAAGAAAAGCTATGTATTCAGAGATCACATAAAGTGCATTTATTCACTTGCAAAGTGAACTGGGGAGACGTGCCTGTATTCGTCTGTGTCTCAGGTATAGTCACAGACACATTCCGGAGGCTGCACCTGTTCTAAATTCGTGAATGGGATCTTCGATCACAGATGTCTGAGGACAAATTTGGGACTAGAATGAAAAGTCTCACCAGTTTATTTAACTTTTTTTTTAAGTTCCAAAGAGTTGGTTTCAAAATCAGTTGTGAAACAGAACTTTCATTTTTAGAATTTGAAAGCCCCAGGTATTTTTTTTTTTTTTTAAGTTGTCTGGAGCTCAGTACCTTGAGTCTAGATCCTTCCTAGCACGGGTGGGACACACACCACAGGCTCTGCTGCCTTTGCCTCCCCATGCCTTGAAGCAGAGAACTGCAGAGTTTAACTGATCATCTGGCTTATTTTATCCACAATTGATTTTCATTGGTTGGGAGACGAATAATTCCTTTTTATCTCTTTTTTTTGGCTAACTCAATTAAATCAGCCCTCAAATATACCATGGAATTAGTGTGGGCATATAGTCTTATTCTTGAAGAAACAGACCTAACTTTCTAATTTCCAATAGAATACCTTTTTTTTTTTTTTTTTAATTTAAAACTTGCCTTGGGGCGCCTGGGTGGCTCAGTGGGTTAAGCCGCTGCCTTTGGCTCAGGTCATGATCTCAGGGTCCTGGGATCGAGTCCCACATCGGGCTCTCTGCTCAGCAGGGAGCCTGCTTCCTCCTCTCTCTCTCTGCCTGCCTCTCCATCTACTTGTGATTTCTCTCTGTCAAATAAATAAATAAAATCTTAAAAAAAAAAAAAAAACTTGCCTTTAACTTCCTGGTGATTTAAAGAAAAATTCAAATATCACAAATAATAGTAGGTCCAGATGGAGCTGAAAGGACTCTAAGACCCATTCCAAAGAAAAAAGTCTCTTCCATAAATGATTTGATATTTGATATTGATCAAAGCATCATGGGAATCACGGCAGAAAAGTCAGACCAACCTGCAGGATTTTAGCAGTTTAAGAAAAAGATGTCGGTGGGCTTTATCTTTGGCCTCCATGCAAACAGTTTGCTAAGGTTGTGGTGGTTTCTCAAATGGAGTTGTAAGGATTTTGTGGCCCTCTGGGGCACGGTGTAGTGAGGTGCCCCAGGGACAAGCCCCCTCCGCAGATGACAGGTCCCATCCCAGCAAGACCATAGGCCTCCGCCCCGGCGAGGCAACATGAATGCTGGGATCATTTTTTCTTCCTCAAGAGCCAACAGAAATGTGTGTGGGTGAGGAACAGAAGTCCGTAGAAAGGACAGGTTTTATCCCAGGAGCTTGCCCAGACACAAAAGGGCACCAACCTGGAAACAGGGTTGTGCCCACATCTCACTCTGGGAGGCCCCGGAGGCGAACCCCAAACCCCAAGGCTGGAGGTGTCGGCTTCAGGAAACACTGGAGCACAATGTGTGGTGACGCAGGGACACAGGCTGGACACATGCGAAGGCAAGAAGTGACAAAAATAAACCCGCGAGCAGGCGGGGAGCCCACATCACAAAGGATTCTATGAGGTTTCTGGAAGAGCTGATGCCTCACTTCCCATCAAATTTGGATTAGCCGTGGCAAAAGAGGAAAGAGAACAAATAAAGGAAATCCACAGATAATCCCCAAACCTCCATTTGAGCTAATAGTTTAAATTCCTTCGATGCCAAGTCAAGCCTTTTTTTGTTTACCAGCGTTGATAATGAGGGACAAAATAAACCAATCTCACTTTAACCTCCTTCCTGTGCATGTGGTTGGAAACAGGGTCTGGGCTGAGGTAATCCTTACTGGGGGCAAATCTGCACGAGTCCCACCCTGGAGTGGGGTTGGGGTGCGGAAAGAGTACTGGCTGTCCCTACCCCCAGTGGCACTGGCCACAGTATCGCCTGAGGAGGAATTGTGGGAAGCAAGCCCTGTTGCTATTGGGGGCGGGGGCAGTGATAGGTACAGAAAACGGACAGTAGGTCAGTGAGGGGCAATGTGGGGGGTGCTCTGGTGGTCCTAGCCGGGGTTGGGGGTGGTAGTGTGAGATGGGACCTACCATGCACCCACCCCAGTCCAGAGCTGCTAAGCACAGCAACAGGGAGAGGCAAAGAAGGGCGAAGAAGCTGAGAACAAGAAACATCAGCGAGCTGCATGGTGTTGACGCAGAGATCTCTCTCTGGATCTGCCTGTCTTGGACACCCACTAGATTCAATCCACAGTATTGGCCATGAGAAAACCAATCCCCAGCTAGAAGTCTCCTCGGCATGTCACTGCCTTTTCAGTGTGTCTGGAACCACAGCCCCAACACCAATGCTCAAGTAGTGACTGGCTTTCTTCACATTTCCAGACACCAAGCCTTACTCAAAGCTGGGTTCCAAGACGCCCTTTCCCTGGTGAACCCCCTTCTAAGATGACTTTACCTGCTTTTTCTGACCTTCTCAGGTCATTTTGCCTGGGGCCTCTTCCCCAAAGAGTAGAAGCAGCTCCAAGTTTGCAGGTCTGCCCTGAGCGCAGCTGTGTCACTGAGGATCTTTGCGCATCATTTTTCTGCTGTGTTTCTCTTGCCTCATCTGCAAAATGGGAATAAAACTAGCCATCTCTCTTCATCTCATGGCTGATAAAGACTAGAACAACTTATCCTTTCTATTTAATAAGCAAATTCCCAGAACACATCATAAGGAATTTCTTTCCTTCTCTCTTTCTCCCTTCTTCCTTCCTTCTTTCTCTCCTTCCCTCCTGCCCTCCGTCTTTCCTATACATTTTTGCTTTTCTTTTTCTGTTTTTCTTTCTGGAAATAGTTCTGGAAGAAACTTCTAGCATTCCCCTATTGATATGCTGGTTCTTTTTAACTCTTTTCCATTTGGTAATAATTTTATAAATGTGTTCTGGAAAAAATGTTTTAAAAGATGAAATGATATAAGTAACAATAAAACAGTGGATAAGAAAGCCTATTAGAACCTAATACTCAACCAATGGAAGTCGGTTACTTGTTACTAAAGAACTGGAATCTTCTGGGGGCCCAGGAGGTACAAAGGTCAGACTGAGCCTCAAATTCCGTGCAGTTTCAACAGGACCCATTTTCATACATATTCCTTCTCGAAAGTAGATCTCCTAAACAGCCCTGGAAGGACATTTGTAACCACCTCAAGTTCTTTTCCCTTAGGTATCTGAAATGATTTAACCTAAAAACAAGCCTCAGTGGGCTTCTTGGCAGCTGTTGATATTTTTAGCCTCTTAAGTCAGGATTGCCTCTGTCTCTGTTCTGAAAAGAGTTTAAAAATCCAGCCTACTAGTTAACTGCTATGCCCTTTAAGAGTTCCCAGTTCAGGGAGTCAACTCTGGTAGCCTCACTCTGAGGACAGAAAATGAGCCCAGCCCTTCCCCAGTCCCCCTCACTGGTCCTCCCCATCTTCCACCGCCCCTCATGTCCCTCTGAGAGCCCGCTGAGGAAGCAGAAGGAGGAGGAAAACAGCACCGCCTACTCCCTGGGGCTGCTGAGGGGGAGAACATGCTCCTCACTGGAAAAAGAAAGGGGCTTTTGACCTTGCCCTAGGTCAACAGAGGTGCACTCAGCAGCAGCGTCCTCTGAGTACTCCGTTAGGGTGGAGGCCCCTCCTCCAACTGGTCTCTAACCTACCCAGTAACCCCTTCTCAGAGCCTCATGCTCCAGGGCCATAGGTGCAAATGGCCCGTGGCATGGAGTCACCATGCCCTCTTACTTCCTTCTAGGGGAGAAGGCAGTTGATCCTGCACAGCTTTGGGGCCTCCTAAGTGAGCCCTGCTGTCCCTAAGAATCAAAGGCACACAGCCTTTCAAACAATATCTCCACATAAAAGTTGTTGGAAATAACACATCCACAGAGAGAGCTCAGGCAGCTATTGAGGGAAAACAAAACAGGGTCTGCCTGTCCCATTCTGCTTTGTTTTGTTTTGTTCTCTTCTCTCCTCCCTCCCCTTCCCCCTCTGCCTTTTCTCCCCCTATCTTCCCATCTTCTATGTGTGTGTGTGTGTGTGTGTGTGTGTGTGTGTGTTTTAGGACGGGAGGTGCGGTGTGGGCACACCCATAGAATTAAAATGTAGCAGTTATTATTATTGTTACTCCCTTGTTTTGGAGAAAAGCAGTGATGAGTTACAGCCCTAGGGCCTTGCTGTTGTTGTTCTTACCTGCCACCAGGAGACTGTGCAAGCCATCCCACCAACAGCAATAAGCAAGGGCTTAGCCCCCACTTCTTCCCAGAGAGAGGATCTCCCAGTTTGCAAAGAGCTGTCTGTTGTGATCTTCAAGGTCTTTGCTTGGCCTTGGCAATTTGGTGTCCCTTGAACTTTTTACAAAACACGAGACTCCTTTCACATAAGGCATTTGAAATCCAACCAGTTTTGCAGACCATCTGTTATGCAGTAATGTGCAAATTAGCAATAAATAATTCCAGATTCTTTTTTGCAAACCCAGTTATAAACAAATGCTCCACATGCCGAAATGGAAGTCATTTTCCCTTTGAAAACTCATTAAATGGTGCACGATGGGAAGAGGTTGAGGGAGAAGTTCCCTAGCAGATGCCAGGGAGGGTTACTACTGCACACAGATAATAACATGCAGCCAAACACTGACAAATCTTCGAGAATCTTCTGCTTGCTTCGTATGGACTCTCTTCCTGCTGTGCATTTGCCCCAGTGTCTTACCATCTGGTATGTATGTATGCCTATAAAACCCCTTAGGGCTAATCTGTGTGCAAGAGTCTTATTTGTTCTTTTAAGCAGTTAAAACATGGGAAAACAGGGCGCCTGGGTGGCTCAGTGGGTTAAGTGTCTGCCTTCGGCTCAGGTCATGGTCTCAGGGTCCTGGGTTTGAGCCCCGCATCAGGCTCTCTGCTCAGCAGGGAGTCTGCTTCCCCCTTTCTCTCTGCCTGCCTCTCTGCCTACTTGTGATCTCTCTCTCTCTGCCAAATAAATAAATAAAACTTAAAAAGAAAACACGGGAAAATGATTTCTTGTCTGCAAAACAATAAGATATCACAAATAAAAATTACATTTGACCTATTTATTCCTAACAGCTTGTCAGGAAACCAAGTTTCCTCAGTGCTTCACAAACTAAGCCACTGCCATTTCTGAACACTCTGCTTGACATCCCTGCTAAGTGGTTCTTGGGGGAGGGTTTATGGGAAGTAGGAGAAAGATGGTAAGAAGAGAAGTCTCAGAAGAGTGGATTGTAACTCTCATCAAAGCTAATTATTTATTGTCTTGGAGCAAAATCAGATTTCCAGGAGCAGCTTTCAGGCAGAATTGGGATGTGGGTCCAGTTCTCTGGGACTGTCTCTGTTCTTTTCTGAAGGGTGTCTCTTGGAGCACTAATTCCCTTCTACAAGTGAGGTCAATGAGTCTAAAAGCAAATACTTAGTTTTACCTTATTTTCAGTAAGAGACTTTTTTTTTTTCTTTGAAGAGATGAAGAGGAAGGCTCATTCTAGAGCCCAGGTAAATATGAACTCATGGCAAGCTAGACAGTTTTGTCTTCTAGTAATGAATAGAAGTTTGGCTTGATGAACATGCCTCCAGATTGCATGTATAAAATCTGCACAAAATGCCCTCCCCAACAAAAGTGTCACAACCAGAATCCACTGGAGAGCTACCAAGAGCAAGCAGAAACTGAAGGAAAGTGGACCTTGAAGGATGAGAACTGAACTGGGTTTAGTTTTCTAGGAGTTTTCTATTGCTGCACAATAAAATCATCACAAATTTAGTGCCCTAAAAAAATACGGATGCATTTTCTCATAGTTTCTGTAGGTGAGACCTCTGAGGACATTGCAGCTGGATCTTTTGTTCAGGGTCTTACCAGATTGCAGTCAAGGTGACAGCCAGTGTTGCAATCTTGTCTAAGGCCTGGGTCTTCTTGCCACTCACAGGTTGTTGGCAGAAGTCAGTGGCTTGCTGCTATGGGACCGAAGTGCTCTCAGCTCCTAGAGGCCACCCACTGTGCCCTGCCACAGGGTCCTCCCCCCTACATAGAGGCTTGGCTTCTTCAAGGCCAATAGGACAGTATTTGCTGCTCTTGTCTCTCCAACTTCTTGTAAAAGCTCACCCCATTAGATCAGGCCCACCTAAGATAATCTTCCCTTTGGTGCATTCCATGTCAACTGATTGGAAACCTTAATTATGTCTGAAAAATCCCTCACCTTTCCCACAAAATTAATCTAGTCACACAAGTGAAATCCCAATCCTCCCCACAACTCTCCCCCATACCCAGGGGTGGAAACTTTCCAAGGCATGTGCACTAGAAGCGGGAATCTTGGAAACCATCTCTGAACTCTGCCTACCACAGTGAAATTTACATGCCTGATGGCACTCTCCAATTTTAATTACAAATATAAATAGTCTTGTTCAAGTTTAAGGAGTCAGAAGTCATCTGACAAGATAACTAGAAGATTAGGAGGATACTAGAAGGAAAGAAACTGTAGAGAGAGTGAGCCCATAACTCTGCATATAAACTCATCATGAATAATAAACTCCTCTAACTATTGAACCAAGAGTGTGCATGGGAGACTTCAAGAGGCCTGGGAAACAAACAAACAAACAAACAAAAACGAAAAACAACAAGGAACTAAAAGAACCAAGAAATTTTGCCTGATGGACACTACAGGAGAGGCCATTTGGAGACATGCTAGAACAGAACTTGACACTTCTCAGAGGACTGTAACTAAGCCCAGAGTCTCTACATGTATTATTCACAATATTCATTATATAATAAAAATTTACTAGACATACAAAGAAACAATATATGTGACCCTAGTCAAGAAAAAAAATCCATAAATACTGACTCCAGAATAAACTAACATGAAATTAGCAAATAGGGACTTTAAAAGAGCTCTTACAAAGTTGTTCAAAAGCCTATAAATAGTGCCACCAATGCTTTCATTTTCTTTGCATTTGCATACTTCCATGTTTATCCCTTTATTTTAAATCCCTCTTGTTACTTTTAGTGATTTTCTAATTTTCAGCCTTTACTTGGGCTTTGTTGTTTTAGTACAATCTGGAAATGTCTTGTTTGCAATAGGAAAACTTACCCTTCTTTGTGTATATCAGAATAATTTTTATTCCTTATATATTAATTTCTGAATACTATTTCTCTTATCTGATTACTTTCTCTTTTTCTCATTTTTGTTTGTATGATCAGGTTTCATTTACTGCCCGCTTTTCCTTCTGCTAATGGTTATTTTGTCCTCCTTGGTGTTTGTAATCTTTACAATACTTTCAAGGCCCCACTCTTCTCTCTCAGCTCCTTAATCATCCCCAGATGAGATATTTGGTCTTTTATCACTTCTTTTCTTCCTTCTTTATCTTTTCCAACATCTAGGTTTTGCTGAGATATTATATTCCACTCATTGTATCAAAACTCACTTGCAGTTGTCCTCTGTTTTAAGTGTACTTATGTTGAATTTATATGGCATATCCTTAGGAAGTTTATCTTTGACTGTTAAATTATCTATCTAGCTAGTCACTTATTTCAGATTTCATTGCTTGTCACTTTTCTTCTCCTTTTCACCTTTCCTTTCACTTTCTAATTCATGTGTCCTTTGTTTAGAGCTCTTTAAAAATTACTTTCCTAATAGCTATACACCGGTTGTATAGTCTCTGAATCTTTGAGTATTGCAAATATTTTTTCTTTCAACTGGACAAATGAACAAGATGTTTGGAATATAGATTTCATAAACTGTAATGCTTAATTCTTTCTAGTTTATAGATATTATTCTGCCATTTTCTAGCATCCTGATGCTATAAAAGAAAATCTCTGTTGCAATTCTGACTCTTTCGGCTTTGTAAATAAATCATTCTTTCTCTCTGGAATTCATCACATTTTCTATTTTTCCTTGGAGTAAGATACACCTAGCTGTATGCCTTTTCTCATTTAATCTGCCTGGAACTCAGTAATTATGTGCAGTTTGACCTGTTACATTATAATTTTTCATTTGTGATTATTGCATCTGGGTTCATAAATGAAGTTCACCTCTGTTTTCCTTTATTTTGTGGTCCTTGTTGGGTTGTGATATCAAAATGCTAACTTTGTAAAATTAATTTCCTATTTTCAGGAGCAACAACTTTCAGGTTTGCACGGGTCCTGTCAGCTCCTTGAAAGTTTGGTAGACTTTATTTGTAAAGCCGACATCAGGCACTTGTTGAATTTTATTTATCTAGTTAAGGTTAAACAGGGTTTTGTTTACCATTTTAGTTAATTTAATGGCTATTAGTTTACTTGGGATTTCTATTTTCCCTCTTGTATTTTTTTAGAAATTCATTTTATCCAGGTTTTCAATTATATTGGAGTTCATTTGCTTATAATATTTTTCATAATTTTAAAACTGTATGTTATATCAAGGGTTATTTCTCCATAACCATTTTAAATTTGGTTTATTTGTGTGTTTTTTCTTTTCCTCATGATCATATTTTCCGAGAGATTTAAATTACTTAGCTTTTCAATGAATTGGCTTTATCTCATTTTTTGTTGTTGTTTTGGTTTTATAAATTTTTGGTTTTATATTTTCTTCATTAAGTTTTCTTTGACTGCACTGTTTTTTTTAATAGTATCTTGAATTGAATTTTTAGCCCATTTATTTTTATTTTGTCTTTGTTTTAGATATAGGTATTCATAATTAGTAATGTCTAAGTTGGTCCAACAGATTTTGAATATTTTATAACTCTCAGAGTTTCTCTTTTAACCTGGATTACCTAGTAACTTTTTGAATTTAGTTTCTAGTCATACAGGATTTTGTTAGCTACCTTGTCATTGCTGATTTCTGTTTTCATTACATTATTTTCAGAAAATAGAATCTGGATAATGTAGAATATTATAGCCTATGTTGTGAATTGTTTTGGTAAATGTTCCATGTGTGCTCAAAAATAATGTGCATTTTATTGATTAAGATCAAGTTTGATATATTGGATTGAAATATATCGAAAACTCCAACTGCAAGTGTTGAGCTATTTCTCACTTTGGTCCTATTGGTTGGTACCCTATTTCAAGACTGTATCATTAAGTAGTATTTTCCTGATCAGTATAACCCTTGGTCCTTGCAAGAGATTCTCTCTCCTGGATACCCACAGCATTGAGGCCCTTGTGTTTCAGAAATGCACAAAAGTGAAATTAATAACCCAAGCTCTCACTCATGACTAACTCTGTTCAGTCCCCAGGAAAATAACTTGCCCACATCTCTTGTGTTATGCCCTTGACATAAAAGGCAACTATTTCAAAATGTCATAAAGGCTTATGGGTGTGCTACTGATGACCTTGGAGAAGGACATTGCTTTTGGAGGGCTGGGAAGGATTTCAGCAGTGGAAGAATGTAGGTAAGAGAAAATAAAAATGAATTAGCTTGTCAGAGCCTTCCTCTCAAGGAGGACAGGGCAATAGATGCTCACATATTGAGGTAGTATGACCCAGTAGTATGGAGTGTCATTTATTTTGGTTTGACTCTCTTGGTTCCTAATTTGTAGTTCCAGAGGTTGGACATAAAAACCAAGGAACATTCTGTAATGTAAAAAAATACTGATATTACTCTTAAATTTATAGATGTGTTGATTTAAACATAAGGCTAGCAAGTTGATGATGTTAAATGCTAGATTCATAAAATTATTTTATAACATTTACTTAAATTTCATAAAACAAAAACAATGTTTTTTTATTTAGAATGTTAATATTTATTAAGTGTAGTGAATTCAATTTTTGAATTTTGCTTTTGGATTTTAATGGATAATTTTGAATACTTTAGAAATAAATTAATTTTGCAATAATTTTAGATGTTTTGTTTTTCATTTACCTTAATTTATGTATATGCATAGATTGAGGAAAAAAAACACCCATACTTAGAACAATTATGTTTTAGCACTTTATGGTACCTAAAAGAAAAGGAGTACAAATAGAGGTCAAAATGGGGAAAAAATAATGCAAAAGTAGAGCCACAAAAAAGAAAAAGTAGGAAAAGAATAAAAGATGTTTTCCAAACTCTGGTCTTCTTAAATGTTTAAAAACTGGAAAAATTTTAAATTAGCAGATTTCTTTTAAAGGTAACATAAAATGGAAACAAAAGATTTTATTTATAAATACTTAATCCCTTATTAAAACAAAAATATGAACAGTAAAGTATCTTCATCAAATTTACAAGTTGATAAAGTCATATGAAATCCCTAATATTTCATAATCTTCACTAAATGAAGATTTAATTACTGATTTTGAAAATGACAGAAAAAAGTCAACCTTAATGCACTAATTACAACTCTGACCCGTCCTTTAGGGATAAAGTTGGCAAATTCTAATAGAAAAATGAAGCCTGAGTGATGTTTATTGAATAATGATCCTGGAAAATGGACATCATATGCATGTGATGGTGTGAGGATATTTCCAGAAACTGTAATGCAACAGAATTTGCAGTCTTCCTTTGGTTGATATGGCAGAAATTTTGAGGTTTCATTTTATACCAAAATCCTTTAAGTGAAGGGAAAAAATATACCTTAGTGTGTTAGGCTAAAACTAAACATATTGTTACTACAGTCAAAATGGTTTTTTTTTGTTTGTTTTTTGTTTTTAAGATTTTATTTATTTATTTGATGGAAAGAGAGATCACAAGTAGGGGGAGCAGCAGGCAGAGGGAGGGGGAGAAGCAGGCTTCTTGCTGAACAGGGGGCCTGATGTGGGACTTGATCCCAGCACCCTGGAATCATGACCTGAGCTAAAGGCCGAAACCTAATGACTGAGCCACCCAGGCACCCACCCCAACTCACTTCTATATAAAGACTAGGTTTTGGCCATTAAAGACACAGCAAAATGTAATCTTAATAAAAGGGAGACATCCAGATGGCCAAAAGACACATGAATAGCTGCTCAACATTACTCATCATCAGGGAAATGCAAATCAAAACTATATGGTGACATCATCTCACACATTTCAGAATGGCTAAAATCAACAACACAGGAAACAACAGGTGTTGACAAGGATGCAGAGAAAGAGGAACCCTCATGCACTGTTGGTGGGAATGCAAACTGGTACAACCTCTTGGAGGTTCCTCAAAAAGTTAAAAATGGAACTACCTTATGATCTGGTAATCGCCCTACTGGGCATTTACTCCCACAATATCAAAACACTAATTCAAAGGGAAACATGCACCTCTGTGTTTATAGAAGCATTATTTATGATAGCCAAGATATGGAAGCAGCCCAAGTGTCCATCAACTGATGAACGGATAAAGAAGAGGTGGTACAGGAATATTGTTCAGCCATAAAAAAGAATAAAGTCTGTCCATTTGCAACAACATGGATGGAGCTAGAGAGTGTAGTGTTAAGCAAAATAAACCAGTCAGAGAAAGACAAATACCATATGATTTCACCCATAGGTGGAACTTAAGAAATAAAACAAAAGAGCAAAAGAAATAAAAAAGGAGAGAGAGACAAAAAGACTCTTTTTTAAAAAGATTTTATTTATGTATTTATTTGTCAGAGAAAGAGAGAAAGAGAGTGAGCACAAGCAGGCAAGGTGGCAGGCAGAGGCAGAGAGAGAAGCAGGCTCCCCACTGAGCAAGGAGCCTGATGTGAGACTCGATCCCAGAACCCTGGGATCATGACCTGAGCCTAAGGCAGCGGCTTAACTGACTGAGCCACCCAGGAATCACAAAAAGACTCTTAACTATAGAGAACAAACTGAGGGTTACCCGCAGGGAGGTGGGATAAAGGAGGGTGCTTGTTGTGATGAGAACGGGACGACATATGGAAGTGCTGAATCTCTATATGGTACACCTGAAACTAATGTAATGCTGTATGTTAACTATATTGGAATTATTAAAAAGAAATTAAAAAATAAGAAAAAAAGAAAAAGATTTCAAAACTGAGGGAAGAAAAACACATTAGAAGAGAGTGACATATAAAAGTAAATAGACAAAAGCCGAAAAAGAGAGCGAGATTTAAATACATTGAGCAATATAACTGCTACCTTCAACTTTCTTTATCATAACCCCAAATTAAAAAATTGGGAAGCAGAAAAACCGAAATACAACTGGCTCTAGATGGTGAGAATCATAATACAAATGACAGGATAAATTTAAATGATGATTATAAACAAATTAAACATATATAAAATAAAAATATTTCCTAAGATTTTCTGTGGTGAAGATAATTAACATAAATAACCCATTATATGGCTATGTATCATGATATATCAGATTTATAACTGTTTTTGAATCTAAGAATTTTTTTAACATTTTTTTCATTTAACATTTTTATTGACATTCTGCTTGCTATTCCTCAGGTGGAATATTTTCTCCAAATTCAAATTAATTAAATTCAATGTAATAACTACAAAGACAAAAAACTTCAGTTCATTTGAAAGTGCTTCACTGACATGTGACAACAGAATATAAATTTATGTAAAATTTGAATTATGGAAGTGCCACTCATGACTCCATTGAAAGGAAGACAAGAAAATAAATTTCACAAGTAGGTATATAATAATTTATTAATTACATGGATCTTTATTGTTTTATTCTCCCGAACATCACCAGCCATCAACATTCCACTTGGGCATATGCAATAATAAATAAATTCGGTTATCTTTGATATTGTGCCAACCTTCACTCTACACATATTTTTCAATTTAGATAAAATTACTTGAATAACACAACTTGCTAAAAGCAGATTCTAGAAGAAATAGAAAACCAGAATAATACTATTTTTAGTAAACAACTCGAATTTGTAATTAAACACATTCCCCAAATCTCCAGGCCCAGAAGAATTTGCTGGCAAATTCTTCTTACCAATCATACATAAACTATTCCAGAAAATGAAAAAGAAGGCCCTACTTCCCAGCTCACCGTATGAGTCCAGAATAACTAACAACAAAACCTGGCCAAGGACACACCAGTTCAGACCAGTGACCATCATAAGCAGAGATGCAAAGCGCTACATAGTGTTCATGAATATTTTACATCATATATACTTTCTGGAGTGTCGTACGCTTTGACACGTACAGTGACTACCAGCAATATGTAAAAATGATCATCTATCAGAAACAAGCTGGGTTTATTCTCTGAAGCATGGTTGGTTTAACATTGGAAAATGAACTTGTGTATTTGACTATATCCCCAGAAGAAAAGGAGAAAAAGTCACGATCACATCGGTAGATGTGTGAAACATGTTTGATAAAGTTCCTTGCCAATTCATGAGAAAAAAATAATAGCTCTTTGACAAGTCAGGAATGGGAAGGTGAAGGTAGTTAATGTCGGTGTCTCACACATGTTCCAACCTTGACTCGCGCTCTGGCTTTTTTGTAGCCCCTGGTGGATGGGGAGAGGAAGGATAAACTTCAGAGATCCCTCGCCCTTCTGACCAGGGTACCTCTGAAGTATGCTTTACACTGACCTCCAAATACCCCAGAGCCCTGAGCTCTGGTTGCCCCCTGGGGTTCACTAGTTGATCCTGCCCCCACCCCCATAACCCCGGGGTTGATCTCTGTGCCTCTCTTTCCTCTACAAGATTCTGCTCCATTGCCTCCAGCCAACCTGTCCTCCCCAGATTCTGGCTCTGCCTGCCCTGCTCTGGATCAGACCAGGGGGTCTCCCCTCTGGTGCCCTCCCTGTGCTGTGGCTTGGGCTGTGACCTGGGGTGGTCACGGAGCTCATCTCATTGTTGCCCTTTTTGGAAATAAATGAAGACCACCCAAATGAGAGCAAGCAAGCTCCCGGCTTGGAGGCTGCTGGCTTGGAAATCTGCGGGTGGGCTAACCAGAATTGGGACATACTGTCTGACAGCTTAGGGATACACATTCCCCTTTCTCCAGTTGTTCCTAAATTGGAGATAGAGGCAAAAAGTAGGTAATCTACCAGTCATTAATCAGATCCTGGCTATTTGGGGACGACTGTCACAGGGTCACTGTTTGACTTTCTGAAAGGTTGCTTTAGATGGAATCTCACTTCCCGGGCTGGGTGTGGCAGAGGGCCGGTCACCCGCCTGGGTTAGGTGCCACAGGTTATGGCCAGACTGCCATTTTTACATGTCGTCTGTTTGTGTATTTCACCTCTCACCTCTCGGTCTGAACACTGTCATTTCAAAGGTTTTCCTCAGTGTTTTAGATTTTTTTGGTGGAGTGTAAATCACGCCCTGCTACCCTATCTTGGCTAGAAGTCTCAACCTTCCCAGAGTGAGTTTTTGGGTTAATCAGCATTCCTGAAGTCCTTGTTTTTTGTTTTTGTTTTTGTTTTTTTTGGTTTGTTTGTTTGTTTGTTTTCTGTCCATCTCTCTCTCTCACTTCCTCAGCCCCTTGACTTAGACCTTTGTATCCCCTTTCACTCCCGTCTGTCCCTAGTCCTGGGCAGTCAGACCCTGAAATCTCTGGTCGGGATCCTGTCCTAAACTGAAAGGACTCCTGCAGACAACACTTTGTTGTGCCTATTTCCCGAGCCACTCCAGCCCTTGCCTGAACCCTGGGACTCTGATCCTTCCCTGAACCATAGCAGGATTCCCAACGCCTTGCTTGGGCTCATCTGGTATCAGTCCACGCCAGCTCTGCATCAGAAAAATGCACCCCAACTCTTTGTCTCGGTGAGCAGAGCTCTGTCCAGCTTTGGGCACCCCCTCCCTATTTTGTATTCCTAATGGTCTAGAATGGCTTGCTTCCAGATGCACTCCTTTTAAGGCCATTTAATTGACCAGAATTTCTGAAGCATCTGAAAACATCACATAGGAAATCTCAGCTTTTATGTTTTTCCACACGAGGCTCTTCAGCTTGTGCATTTTCTCCTTCCTGTTGGTTCAGCCGGCCCTGCCTCAGATGGAAGTTTGGGGAAAATGATTTTCAGAGTATGGAAAAGTGGCTTATTTCCCTTGTATACTATCATGTGTTGGCTGTGGTCATTAGATTGTTTCTTTTTTTAATTTTAAAGATTTTTATTTATTTACTTTATAGAGATCACAAGTAGGCAGAGAGGCAGGCAGATAGACAGAGAGGAGGAAGCAGGCTCCCTGCTGAGCAGAGAGCCCGATGCGGGGGCTCCATCCCAGGACCCTGGGATCATGACCTGAGCCGAAGGCAGAGGCTTCAACCCACTGAGCCACCCAGGTGCCCCTGGTCATTAGATTCTTAAAGAGGTTTACTTAGCTCTTTAATGAAGATATATATATTTACACACATATGCATACACACCCAGAGAAAAGTGTACAATTCATTGAATTTTCACTAATTGAACACACTTGTGTAGCCAACGCCCAGATTAAGAAAGACAACACTGAAACTGCATTTCATTTATATTTTGCTTGTCCCTCTCTGCTGTTAGGCTGACGGCGGGCTCAGTGAGGACAGGACTGCCTCCCTATTGCTCATTTTTGTGTCTCGAGGTTACAGCCGAATGCCTCACCCGTCCGTATGAAGGGTATTAAATACCTTTTTTGACTGATATTGATGAGACCGGACCATGCTCTTATTGGAAAGAACTCGAATCACATCTGTAAAAAATGAAATTCCTTTCTCTTTGGCTGTTACTAATAGGTTTCTCCCATGTGTGTTAATACACAACAGAGCTCAGTAAAATCACTGTAATTGAAAGTAAATTCCAAAACAAAACAAACTCGCTCCCTCCATTGTCCCTATGAACAAAGCTGTCACGGCCCCTCCCACTCTGGCCACCGCTGGCAACCAAACGGGCGTATCGTCAGGGTCGTGTGAATAGCTAGCTGTGTGTATTTGTGAGGGCAAATGTGTTTGGGGAAGAAAATGCACTGAGGTTGGCAAAACCCATTATTGTCTGGCAAGGCGAGTGATGATAAGAATCTCATTCCACTCCTTTTGGATGAGAAGGTGAGTCTTGCGGCCGCTGTAGGGACAAGTGGGGAGGGGTTTGAGCTCAGACTAACTCAGGACGAAGTTTTACCCACAGTGAATGTGCCTCGTCTTCACCAAGCCAGGTGCTCATCATTTTGTATTTATCTTTGAAAGACAGAAAGGTGGAGAAACCTGTGGCCTTGGTTTGTTCCTCTGCACACCTGGAAAAATGGGTGGCTGTATTATCCCAAAGTGCTGGACACTTACCAAGATAATCAGGGCTGGAAGCAGGTGAATTTTCTGTTTACTTCAGAGAAGAACGATGGGAAATGGCTGAACAAGGGGATCCTGAGTGTCCGTCCTTGCAGAGGTGAACGGACACCAGGAAGTAACACAACTTGCCAGCCACCATCTTGTCATTGGTCCTACCACTGCTGCGTTTTTCCCTTTCATGAAGGCTGTCTTTGTTCACACTCTTGGGAGGAAGAACCAAGTTAGAACCTTGTTTATCTTGTGAAGAGAAGGCGGAAAGCCTGGTGTAGGTGAGAAAAAGCAACAATCCTGGATTAACTAGAGACATGGGATGGAGGGCCTCCAATGGGCCACCCCACTAGATGCAGGGGGGTAGGGGGGAGGCGAGGTGGGGAGTGGGCGGGAGAAAATGCATTGTGGTGTGAGCAGGAGTTGCGCTATGTGTGAATTGTTCCAAATCTTTCAAGCCTCCTGCCAGGACATTGAAATCCTTTGGCTCGTTGTGGAATTTGGATCTGGGACAATTTGCTCTAAAGGGGGTTTGGCATCCGTAAGTCATTATTATTAATAAACACTTGGTGAATGCCAACCATATGCCTAATGCTGAAATAAAGCTCTTTCTTTTTTTTTTTTTTTTCCCCTCTTAGGTTAAGTTACCAAGTAGAGGGGAATGTTGCTTGACTCCTTGTTATCCCAGAAGAGGCAATTTCTTCATACTCCTGAACCTACACTTAGGTCTTTGAACCCCTGGGTGCATTTTCCTAGGGTCTATTCTCTTTTAAGAAAACATTCCAGAACATCATAAGTGGTGACTTTAAACTCTTCACCCCTTTCATTATCAAAAGAATGGATTTCAGAGAAGGAATGTAAGTGTCTTCTGACATAGCCTTCAGTCCAACCTGCTCTTATAGGATGACTCACTTCATAGTGGCTGGGTTTTAATGCTATGTGGCATTGAGTGGGGCTGCTTCTAAATGACTGATCTTGAATTACATGGATGGATCTTTAAAAATATATACTAGACTAGGATATGTTTATTTTTAGTGGGTTTCTCCCCATAATGTCTATCTGCATGTTTCCCTGCTGTACCCTTGATCACATCTGGGAAGCAAGGAAGGGTGGGCTTCTCTAAGGAGAACATGCAAAAGACGTTTGAAAACTTTCCCTTCCTTCATTTCCAGCATTGACTTCTGTTTAGGAGAATTGGCACCCAAACAAGCTACTTTGACTCTTTTTATTTTTTAAGCAATAAATAGATCTTTTAAATGACAGTGATCCCCACTAAAGAAGGTGGGGTAAGGGACCAGAAGGAGAATGAAAGTAGAACATCAAAAAAAAAGAGATGGAGAAGCAAACCTTATGGGGTCACCATGATGATTTTCATCTCAGAATTTCTAAGTGACTTATCAGATTTACAGAATAAGGAGACTACAGGAAATCTGACTTTTTTTTTTTTTTTAAAAGAAGCGTTCCCATATACATCTATAGTGTTCTGGGGACTCTGGCCACAAGATACTTCCACTTCTCTGACTGCCTCTAACATGCCAGTCCTATAACTGTACACTGTACCGATTGTCTCTTCTTAATATAATTTGAGAAATCCAGCTCAGAGCCACAACCACCACCATCACCACCACCACCATCGCCACCACTATCACAACCAACACCAGCACCAACACCACCATCGCTGCTACCACCAGCACCAGCACCACCACCATCATCACCACCACTACCACCATCACTATCACTGTCACCATCACCATCATCACCACCACCACCACCACCGCCATCACCACCATCATCATCACCACTACCACCATTACTACTACCATCACCACCACCATCACCACCACTATCACAACCAACACCAGCACCAACACCACCATCGCTGCTACCACCAGCACCAGCACCATCATCACCACCACTACCACCAGAACCACAGCACCAACACCACCATCACCAGCACCACCACCATCACCAGCACCACCACCATCACCATCACCATCACCACCACCATCACCACCATCATCATCACCACTACCACCATTACTACTACCATCACCACCATCACCACCACCACCACCAATATTCTTCCTGGCTATCCCTTCAAGGTGCTTGAAAGTTTACCATGGAAGACTCACTCATTTATTCATTCATCTGTTTAACGGGTTCTTACTCTGGGCTTAGTATGTGCTGGAGCAGAATGATGCAGCCTCCCAAGATCCTGGTCAACATCCCTTAAGAGCTCATTCTGCTGTTTCTTGAAGAACCAAGATGCAGGCAGCTATCCCAGATGCGTCCATTATTTCATGTCACTTCCCTACTTAGAATTCTTCATGGCTTCCCTCATTGTAAGTGAAGACCAAAATCTATTCATCATAGCCCTTTGTGATACTCCTCTGTCCTCTCGATTCATGCCCTGGGACCCGCCTCGTCCTTGCTCTCTGTACCCCAGCTCCCCCAGAGTCCTGTATTCCCTATGGCTTTAGGATCTTCAACCTTGCTGGCTCCCTGACTAAAACAGCCTCTGCTTGTCCCAACATACCCTCTTTACCTAGTTAATTGCCATTTATTCTTAAGACCTCAGCTCAGACGTCTCTTCCTCAGGAAACTTCCCAGATCAGACAAGCAGACTGAGAGATTAAGAGGTCACACAGCTAACTAAATAAATGACAAGGTGGGATTCCAATTCATGTCTGCCCAGTGACAATGCTTATGCTCTCAAACACCACCTGTATTGTTTAACAGCTGCGAATGTCGGTTTTCTCATTTTGCAGCAAAGCAATCATTTTCTAAGTGTCTCTGCCATAAGAGCTCACCTCTCACAGGATTCTCTCCCTGCTCTGTCACCCATTAGCCATTGTCAGATTAACCCCTGGGCTCTGTGAACACTAGAGATAAATGCTTCCTAGGGTTCAGTAGGGTGAGATTAGAAATTGGTCAAATTCACCATTTCCACATTAGGAGTGGTTAGCCTTTATTGTACCCCCAAAGGACCCCAAAACTGGTGAATTTCAAACAACAGCTATTCTGGATTTCTCACAGTGGTGTGGGTTGTCCGGGTGGCGTCTCAGCTTTGTGGGGCTCTATTCAGCTGGAGGGTTAGATGAGCTGGAAGACCCAAGGTGACCCCACTCCCATGCCTGGCTCTCAGGACTGGCTCCAGGATGGGGTGCCTCTGCTGTCGCCTCTCAGCCTGCTGGAGTGGGGGGAGGGGATAGAAACTTCAGGATTTCTTGAGACCCAGCCCAGGGGGCCCCTAATATCACATCCACTACATCCTATTGACCGGGACCCTCACAAGGCAAACCAAATTCAAGAAAATGGAGAAACAGGTACTCCCTCTTGAAGGGGAGGCCAAAGTCTCACCACAAAGGAGCATCAGAGAAATTGTCGTGAACACCTTTGGAAAAAAATACACAACCAGTGATGGTCTATGAGGCAGGGACTGAAAATAGGATTCACAAAACATTTGCCACTGATATTAAAAAAGCCGCATGAAACTATCCACATGTACTATCATCATAGCAGAGTTTAGAAGCAAAGAAACCACCCATGGACTGAAGCACAAAATGAAATACTAAAAAAATAGGAGACAGAAGGTTGGAGCGGGGCCTCGTAGGCACTCCCAGGACCCACAGCACGGGGCAATGGTTCAAGGCAGAGGCGGCTTTGACACCTCCCCTCAGAGACTGCCTCAGGGGATGGCACCTTTGCAGGTGTGGGTCACCTTCCTCCTCTTCCTGGTGGACCTGCTGGGGTTCCAGAAGGCCGGGCTGGTTCTCCACAGCTTTCCTTGATTTACCACTTCCTGCCCAGTCCTCTCTCACCTTTCCGGTTTTCTTCCATCACCCTCCCTATAATAGCCATCAACTCTGAAGCCCGGTGGGTTGTTGTGGTTGCAATTTTGCTCTCCTCTCTCATAGAACTGCCCCCCTACCCTCCCCTACCCCCATCCCCTCTATGCTTACTTCAGCAGCAGGGGCTCAAGCCATGAGCCACAAGCCTGAGGGAATGCCCAGGGGCCAGTGCCCATGGTGTCCCCCAGGCCTCTCCAGGGTCCTCTCGCCTCCTGGAGGCTCTGTGAGGAGACCCAGCTGAGAGGAGAGGACCCTGGAGCTCAAGTACCAGGACTGGAGAGGAGCCTGGGAGTGGGAAAGTGGTGTCACACTTAACCAGGAGTGGCTTCTCCCTTGGATGGAAACCCAGACCTCAGTTTAAATACAAGGGCTACTAATGCCTTTTAGCTCTCTGGGATGGATTGTTCTTTAATGAAGTGAAGACTTTCTTCAGGGCCTCTGGACACATCTTATGCTCTCTTCGTGGAATCTTTGGGCTTTAGAGCTAAAAAAGTGCTAGCCATCACCATGCTCTCACAGGGACCCACCCAACGGTCCTGGGTGCCAGAAGGCTCTGCCCTTAACCAGAAGGTTTTGCTGACTCTAGGGCATTTCTCTTCTTTTGAGAATGCCTGTGTTAGCTTTAATTCTTCTGCAAATTTGATATTCTGGTCTGTTATAAATCTGATTGCTTTAATGAAATAGTAATGTTTTTCGGTTTCCATCAAATAATGATTTTCCAGGGAGAATATCTGACATATTCTTTTGTGTCTTCATGTGTCCCAAGCTTGAGTTTCCGGGACTGAGGACTACAGATAAAGCAGCATCTCTTGTTCCATGGGTAAGGGACTGAGGTCCCAAAGATGAGTGACCATCCTTGGTCATGGAGTGAGCTGGCAACACCAGGCTGGCCGAACCCCTGAGCTGACTCCTGCCTGGGCGTTCTCCCCTCCTGGACATTTGTGTTCTCCCCTCCTGGACATTTGTGCAGGGTGTTCCCGCTCAGCCCTGGATGGGGGCTTGGTTGGAGAGAAAGGAGATGAATGGTAATATCTTCCAGATGTGAAAAAGATGATGTTACTTCTGCAATTTAATTGCTTATAATAATGAAAGGGTTGAGAGAAGCAGGGAGTAATTAAAGATTTTGAGTCAAGCAGAAGTTCAGGTTTAGCGAGTTAATGACATTGGCAGGCACAGAGGACAGGGAACTCCAAAGCCACAACCACCTACTCTTTTTGAGAAGAATGAGGCTATGGTGACTGTATTTTATAAACCAAAAATACGGCCTGACAAAGGAATCAAAAACATGCTTTAAAAAACACCATTTTTGACTTAGGAATTTATTTTTTATAAGCCCTAACAAAGAAATAAAAAGAAATCTATAGACTTGTACATTTTAAGTGGCCTTTGAAAAAGAATAAAGCACCTATAATTGGGACTCTCTCAGAAAATCTGCCTTATAAATATGCCTCAAGAGAGAAGAATTGTTTTTTTTTTTTCTTTTTGGTGTGCTGTAGACATGAGTTTGTGGGGTTGAGATGTTTTCATTTTGCTACATACCTACTCCCTCTATCAAATCCCTGAACTCCCATGGGTCAATTCTCAGGTCCGTAAAATAGCTACGGACCTGTAAAGTTTTGAAATTCTATGAGTCTATACCTGCCTCCGGCATTTCCTTTCAAATGCGCCTTTCATATTTTATTTTAAAAATCACTCTTGTGGTTGGCAGAAGAGGCACTCAAGGAAAATGCTTGTGTGACTCATGTGTGCTATGCAGGCTATGGCGGGTAAGAGAACGATGTGGTGAGGACAGGGCCACGGTCTCTTCTGTTCCTGCCTGGATTCTCAGCAGCTAGACAGGGGATGGTGACTGGTAGGAGTGCAATGGCTACTGAGTGAACGAATGGATGGATGGAGAGATGAATGGATGGATGGATAGATGGAGAGATGGATGGATGGATGGATGGATGGAGAGATGGATGGATGGATGGATGGAGAGATGGATGGATGGATGGATGGAGAGATGGACGGATGGATGGATGGATGGATGGATGGAGAGATGGATGGATGGAGAGATGGATGGATGGATGGATGGATGGAGAGATGGATGGATGGATGGAGAGATGGATGGATGGATGGGTGGAGAGATGGATGGATGGATGGGTGGAGAGATGGATGGATGGATGGATGGATGGAGAGATGGATGGATGGATGGATGGATGGATGGATGAATGGATGGAGAGATGGATGGATGGATGGATGGATGGAGAGATGGATGGATGGATGGAGAGATGGGTGGATGGATGGATGGAGAGATGGATGGATGGATGGAGAGATGGATGGATGGATGGGTGGAGAGATGGATGGATGGATGGATGGATGGATGGAGAGATGGATGGATGGATGGATGGATGGATGGATGGATGGATGAATGGATGGAGAGATGGATGGATGGATGGATGGATGGATGGAGAGATGGATGGATGGATGGATGGAGAGATGGGTGGATGGATGGATGGAGAGATGGATGGATGGATGGAGAGATGGATGGATGGATGGGTGGAGAGATGGATGGATAGATCCATATTTATTGTTACTAGGTTTATTAATTCAGGGAATGGCTTCTTTTTTCCAGAAGGACCCATATATTTTCACTAAAATGCTTTGTGAAGTTTCAATCTGAAGCAAAGTAATCACCCTTTACCAACTCACAGTTAGTGTAACAGACTGGTACAAACTGATACTTATTTAATGTTAGGTGATGCAAACAAAAAGAGGATTTTGTGCTGTGAAATCTCGGTGTGTAGCTAACTGCAATGGTTTAACAGTTTTATTAATGCATAAATTACACACCATTAAGTTCACCCAATTTATGTGTACAATTCAATGGTTTTAAATAATTTTACATGTTGCTCAATCATCATAATAATTTGAGAACATTTTTACCTATTAGCACACTTCCTATCCCCTTGCACTTTACCTCCTCATTCCTCAACCACTAATCTGTTTCTCTATAATTTGCCTTATCTGCACATTTCATATAAAGTGAAATTGAAAAAAATTATTGTAGCATCATCCCAATTATGACATAACCAATCTATCCCCATGGATGTGCAAAGGCATATTCCCATATATCTCCAAATTAAAGGAAGCACACCTAAATATGAAAATTGATTGCCTTCAGCTACACTTCTCTTTATTCTCCAACTTTCTACGATGTGTTAATTCTCTATCAAAAGTAGGGTGTTTTTAAAAAAAATTTAGAAGTTTCTAGTGCACTTAAGTCATATTGATGATGCTATAAAATGATGATAGAGGGAACCTACAATCTTTATTTTTATGAATTAATGAAGTATTAGAGTTAGGTTGAAATATTTTTACTTATTTCCATGTTCAACTTTAGTAGCTTTGCCTCTTGGTCTGTATTTTCCCAATCCTTTACCATAAATTTTATCTCAGCTTATATATGATGCAGTTTGAAGAGGCTTTTAATCCTTCCTGGAATGAGACCCAATAGAAACATATAGGTGAACAACATAAAAGAGGATGATTTTAATACAGATGCATTAGCTAAAGGTGGATGGGGGGAGGGAATCCTTAGAAGTTGAAACCCATAGTTAAATACATCAGTGTCCTTTCCAGATAAGTTAAAAAGGAGAAATGTTGACTGATCTGGGTTCTCTCTATTATCATTTCTAGTTCCCTTCAGGGGTTCCTAATATGCAAAGAAAGTTTTCAAATTGGGGAATTAGATAAACTTTATCAAAATTATGTATGGTGTCTATTAAAAATGTGAGACTTACTGAAGCAAAATCTCTTGAGGCCATGTCTAAGAATTTATCTTCCTTCCCCTGGGTGCTTCAAGTGTACACAGAAAGTTCTAACTCCAGAATGGAGGCAATGGTGAGAGCTTTACCACCTGAAAAACACATGACCCCACTAAGAGCCTCCCCTATAGTGGGGCCCTTCTTTTCTGGGGAGGACAAGGGTTGACCAGATGACTGCCAAGCTGCCGTCAAAATACTCCAGAAACCTTTGCCCAGAGGGCTGCCCTCTGTCCTCAGCCAGGGCCCTAGCATTACCCAACCATGAGCTCAATTCCAAAGATCTGGAGTCCTCGGGTCCTGAAATTTTTATTAATATGGACAGACAGCATTCATGTGCAAAAACTTGGTGCCCTTACTCTAAGCCTGCAAACTTACTTTACTGCACTTTCCCTAAGCCTGGCTATTCTAAAGCTGGGTTTGCTTTCTCCTCAAGGTTTATTTTTCCACAATGGCCTTCCTCTGTACCAGCTTGGCTCTCCCCCGGGTCATTCGGGGGCCTTTCTGCACACAGATGAGGTCTCACCAGGAGTACAGTTTCAAGGGCTTAACTTGTCTCCAGCTTGGTCTTGAGAGAAATATTTTATTCCCAGGTGCAAATGCAGAAAACAGGTAAACATAAGCTGTTTGCAAATGTGAGAGATGTGAGCATGGGCATTCTTAAAATATGGGTTTATTTCAACATAAGTCTTCTTGTAATATCAGTGTCAAAAAGGAAAATAACTTGAACTGGAATCGATCATTTGCTAACATCTACCCTGCTTCTAGGTTCAGGCATCCAGAAAAAACAAAACAAAACAAAACAAAAAACAATTGCTTCTTTATCGAGAGAAAGAAATCTGAAGGCACTCTCAGATCGCAAATTCGTCAGTGAGCTGTGTGTGCATGTGTGTATGTGTGTGAGAGAGAGGTGTGTAATTCCAAAGATTCTTTTCCCGCCCCTGCTTTCCACAGCCCATCAACAACTTAGACTATCAACAGCGCTTTCTTTCTTTTTTCATAGGGAAAAAAACCCCAGAATTTCTTCTGCTTGAATTATGCAAAACAAAGAAGCTTCAGGATGATTCTTCCCTATGAGACTCTCCCATCATGAGGTGTCAAAACACTTCTCCTCTTCAAATGGACCATTGTGTTCTGGGGAGCAGTAAAGGCAGGCACTTGAGTGTGTGTAAGTGGATGTGTGAGTGTGTGTGTGTATGGGGAGGTATTTGTGCATATAAAAGTGTGGGAGTTTGTGTGATGTGTGAGTGCTGAGTTTACCCAGTCATGTGCCTGGTGCCCAGAGATTAGGGTCCCCCAGCCCCGCCCACCGCAGCTGGAACTAAGGAGGATCTGACCACAGAGGTGTCTGGAGCCCTGCCCAAGCCCTGCCCCATCTCTGAAGGTCTCAATGTCACTGTCACCTCCAGGTTCACGTACTCCTGCCCGAGACTAAACAACACTGGTGACCTCAGGAGCCCCAACTGTTCATTCCAGGGAGAAGCTGCCTGTTCCTATGGGATTTAGCTATCCCCACTGCTGTTGATAAAACTTGAGAGAGGGAAAAGTCCTCATGTTCACAGGCGAGTTTAACGAAGGAAATGTTCTTCATTTAAGTGTTTTATACTTTTTCAAAACTTTTGGGCCTGCCATCACGGTTAGATATAACACAGGTGGTATCTAACATAGACAAAAGGATACAGTGTATTTCTCTCATTCTTAAATACACCCCTGAACATTCTGGCATCCCTGAATTCAGGATGCATTTTATTGACAGCATATTATAGTTTAACTGGAAGCAGCTTTTCGTTATCTTCAAGGCAAAAATATTAGCCTGTGATGGCTATCATTCCTCACGGGACGGGAAATAGTCAAAGCCTGACAGAATCACCCACATCGCTGTTCTCTGTCTGGAAAAGCCGGTGCCCCCAAGAAGCACACATCCCATCTGTAAAAATCTTGCTCCAGGGGCACCTGGGTGGCTCAATGGGTTAAAGCCTCTGCCTTCAGTTTAGGTTATGATCTCAGTGTCCTGGGATTGAGCCCCTAATCCTGAGCCCCTAATCCCCTAATCGGGCTCTCTGCTCAGCGGGGAGCCTGCTTCCTTCCTCTCTCTGCCTGCCTCTCTGCCTACTTGTGATCTCTGTCTGTCAAATAAATAAATAAATAAAATCTTTAAAAAAAAAATCACTTTATAAAAAAAAAAAATCTTGCTCCAGGCCCACGGCCCCCCAGCCCCCCCAGCTCAAACATTTCCCCATTCCTCCTCTCTATAGAGCACCCATCGCCTTGGGGGAGCTCGGCCCCAAGGAAAGAATTTAATGAATTCACACACTACAATGGGGAGAACAGAGGGGCTTGGGGGAGTTTATTCCCAAGTGTTGCGCAGTTATTACCATTTTAAAAGAGTCAGGAGTGGGCAGCAAGGAGCAGAGAGTGAGCAGATGGCCGGAAGAGTGGGCTTGCTGGGGATGAGATTTGGTGGGACTCTGGGGTGGGGGGGAAATCTCTGGTGCCAGGTGCTCAGCGGGGTCCTGCCATCTCTGTCCACTGGCCACGTGTACAGAGCAAGCCCGGAAACCTGTTCCGGGGTTGCCCTTAACCGAGCACCTGAACAAGCAGACAATCCCTCTTCTCACCTGAGGCCAAGGCCAGGGTTCAAAGGGCAGAGCTGAGGCCTGGAGAGCCTGAGCCAGGTCCATCCTGGCTTTCAGACCCCTCCCTGTGGCCAGGCTCCCTCTACACTCACCATTTCAGCCACCGCTTTCTCTTCCTGGAAATAATCCACCCTCCCTCCTTGGAATTCTTTTTGCCACAGCGGGGCTAGTGGCCAACTCCTTCTCTAAAGCCCCCTTGTCCAGGCCCCTGCGGATGCACACAGGCAGCGATTGAACGGTGCCCAGCCCGCTGGGCCCTGGCCTGGGCAGCCTGGTTGGAGGAGGAGGTCAGGCTCCTGCGAAATCCCCAGTGATGTGGTCACCGAAGCCCCAGGGAAGCTGCCACAGCCGGTAATGAGGGTAAGAGGAGGGAAATTGCCGCTCCCCAGCGGTCCCTCCGAGAGTTACTGTCTCTCTGTCTTTCCCTCACCATGTCCTCCCCCATCCCAAACATTTTCTTTTTCCGAGAACCAGGTTGAACGGGTTCATTTTTGCATTCATTTTTCTCCCCGATGGACTGCGAGCTTCAATGACAAGCGGCCCTTTTTTCTAGAACTCGCTGCTCCAGGAAGACCGCAGGCGCACAAGGCCCTCAAGATCCCTCCTGCCTTCCTTACCTGGGAGTTCTTCTGGGGGTCCATCTGCAGCCCTGCCTGCCTCTCCTTTTCAGTGGGGAGTCCCCCTGGCCAGCTCGTCCACCCCCCTGCTCCCCAGATCCTCCCCGCGGCCCCAGTCCTTACTGTTACTTGGCAGTTTTACCTTCCTTATTTACTCTGCCACTAACATGCAGGTCTCACCAGGGCTGGGATTTATTTCTGGCTGTGCCGCCCAGCACTGTATCAGCCGTGCCTGTGAGAGAGATTGAAGTGCTCCAAAATGTCCCTGGCTAAATAAGAAATGGGAAGACTTCTACCTATGGCCATCAGTTGGTGTGGGAGCTCTCGTGTTCATTTTTATCTCCTGGGTCTATTGCTTTAAAAATGATCCACTTACTCATCCCTTGCTCTCAATTAGCATGCATTTATTGAACACTTGTTACACTGGCTGGGCTGGGCTGTGTGGGGCCGGATCCTGGCTCTGGGGTTCCAGGCTCCGGGGAGGCAGCGATGGAACCAGAAGGTTCCCACCCATGGGTGCTGGGTTCTGGTCCAAAGAGAGGCATGTGAGACCATGCAGGGATAGAGACATGACTTAGGTCTCCCAAAACAATTGCAGGTGAGGGAAAAGGTATCCTGTGTTGGACTATATTCTGGCAGAGGCCAAGGCTCAGCTGAGAAGCATGCCGTTGGAGTCATTCAGCAGGAAAAGGTGAGAGCAAGGATGGGGTTGTGAAGCCGCTGTGGGAGGCACAGAGAGGGAACCTTTAGGGCTGGCTCACTTCCAGGAGGGATGCCCATGCAAGGGCTGGGGCCATCCAGGAAAGGTACAGAACCTGACTCCACAGACTTACCAGGACAACTGAGGGTGTGATCATGGCCTCTGCTGAGGCAGAAGATAGCGTGGAGGCGTCTGGGAGGAAAGATAATCAGTTCTGTGTGGCCAGGCGCATTGGTGATGTCCGTGAGCCCCCACGTGGGGGTGTGCTGGCTCCTGGGAATGGAGGGCTGGTTCAAGAGAAGGGTCTGGACCAGTACGAGGAGTTTAGGACTTTGAACATACGAATGGCAGCTGAAGCCAAGGGGATTAGGTGAGAGACACACTGGGGACAGTGGGTGTCCTGGGTTCCCAGGGTAAGTGAGGGGTGGGGGAAGGAGGGGACCGGCCAGGCCTGTGTAGGGGAGAGAAAGGGAAGGGCAGCTCCGGAGGGGCCAGGGTGTGGTCCTGGAAATGCAGAGAAAGAAGAGATTTAGGACAACACATCAGACAAGGAGGTTCTGAAGTATCTTCCCTTGGCGGTGACTTGGGCTCAGGCACCTCCTACAGCCCACATCCGGGCCCCTCTGGTTTGGGGTAACTCTGCATATTCCCTCTATAGGACTGACCCCCGATTGCAGCCTGTGTGGTAGCTAGGGACTTGTCCTGCATCAGTATGGTAGCTAGGGACTGACGTGACCCCCGGGGTTTCTGAGGCTTACAGACAGAGGTCCTCAACGTTGGTGAGCACCTCATTCCAGACCTTGTCTCTGAGCTCTGTTGCCACACCCAAGATGCGGACGGAGGTGACCCTGAGAAATCCCAGGACATGAGGAAGGCAGCTGTTCAGTGGCCTTAGGGCTGCCTCACCCTGCCTTCCTGGGCCTTCTGGGTCTTTCCAAATAACCTTGCACAGTTCTTTTGCGGCCTGTGAGCAAAGGCCCCAGTCTTCCTGGCTGATGGGGCTGATTTGCTTGGCATTTTCTTTATTATTTCTTTGCCTTCATTCCCATCTGAGGACTGGCAGCCGGGCTGGGCTTCCTCACAAGGTGGACCGGGTCATGTCCTCCTCACCGGGTCACCAGAGGTGCCATCTCAGCCACCCCGTAAAGCAGCAAAGGAGAAGAGCCTTGGCTCCAGGTCACTGGACAATGACCAGTTCCAGGACTGCTAAGCTGGAAAAAAAGAAAAATTAAACTAAACTAAACTAAACTAAAAAAAAAACCCCAACTTTGTTTCCAATCAGACCCTCCCTCCCTTCCCTTTGTACTTCACTTGATTCTCTACACAGTAAGTCTACGGCGAGGCCTTCTCTAAAGGCTCCTCTAGGGACAGGCAGACTGGTTTTGCCGCACGACATATCCTGAGCCGAGAAGGGCACTGCCCGGAGGAGGGTTCGGCTGCTCCCCGAGGGGCTCCCATCGGTCACCGCTGTCTGGCCGCTCGATGGACCCCTTCACTCTTCCCCCCCAGAACCTCCTGCGCAGACACAGGCCAAGGACAGGGCAGCTAGAAATACAGTGAGGAATGAGGAACTTCTCAACCAAGGAAGAGAGAGGAGATGGTCTGTCGTGTGGCGGGACCGGGTCAGGTCGTGGAGTGAGCGGCGGCTTCCTGTCACAGTCCTGCTCTCGAGTCTGCCGTCCGCCACCTCTGTGTGGCTCCAGGACCCCGGCATGTGATGGAACTCTTGAGTATCTGAATCCGAGAAGGGCTTTCAGGGGTGTTGTGAGGGGCCAGAGTCCGGGCCTAGGAAGTGCTTGAGTTCTAGTATGTGCTTAGTACGCTTTGCTCTCTCAGTCGTCGATTGTCACCGTGGGAATCCACACGCACCCCATACATCGAGAGCACGGCGGCGTCCAAGTGGGGTGACAGATGCCTGTCCAGCCGCCAGCCCCTTCCGCGTGTCCTCGTACTTCTCCCTCAGCACACTTCTCCCTCAGCACACACCTTCTCTTTCTCTCCTGCTCCTCCATCCCTGGCCTTTCCTTGTGGACCCCCACCCGGCTGTGTCCATGGACTTTGGTGTTCACCTATTCGAGGGCTGGCTCTGCACTCCGGCTCGTCTGACCCCCACCTTACTCTTCCTATGTGGGTCCTGGCACATGAGGAATGGCCGTGCCATTGACAGCCTGGGCAGCAGGGAAGAGGAGACAGGCTGTAGGCTGGGAATGCTTCCTAAACATCCTTGCAGTGACCTGAGCTCTTCAAATCATTAAACAGAAAAACTGAATGGGGGGTTGAAAATGGCCTTTAGGGAGAGCCGGCTGCATGTCAGGGAACATGCCTCATATCGGTCCTACTAGCTCCGCTTTACAAATGTGGATTTTTTTTTTTTAAGATTTTATTTATTTGACGGAGAGAGACAGCAAGAGAGGGAATACAAGCAGGGTGAGTGGGAGAGGGACAGGGATAAGCAGCTCCCCGCCGAGCAAGGAGCCCAATGTGGGGCTCGATCCCAGGACTCTGAGATCGTGACCTGAGCTGAAGGCAGACATTTAACGGCTGAGCCACCCAGGTGCCCCTACAAATGTGGATATTGAAGGCAGGAGAGAATTTGTATTTTGCCCAGGAGACAAAGCCAGGATTCAGACCCAGTTCAGACTAAGAGTCTATGATTTCCTGTTGCCCCACATTGCTTTTTGAGGAATAACCATACATAACCAGAAAGAAGCCAACCCGCAGGTCATTATCAGTCCTGAAGTCCAACTCTCCATCACTTCCCATTTCCTGCTGCTACCATGAGTCCAACAGTCACCTGCAGAGAAAAGACGTTGAGTGGGAGAGAGAAGCAAGAATCTCCTAAAGGCGTAGCAGCATCAGTAGACTTGAACTCTGCTTTTTATTTATTTATTTATTTTTATTACCTGGGCCAGCTTAGGACCAGAGGTAAATGGTGGGAAATAGCCCTATAGGAAAAATGAGCTTACAACTTATCTGTCCACGACTTCAGTAAAACACAAGTTTCCATGGACAACACACTTCAGAGGAAAGTCACAGCGCAGGAACTCAAAGGGGAGACCTGTCTTACAGATCCTGCTGGGGCAAGCAGACCATCAGCCTCTTTCTTTGCATCTTCACTCGATTCTTACCTAATCCAGGCCTCGGTGAGTTCTTGCCTGGGTTCGGGTGGGACAACTACCTGACTACCCACCACGGGGTCTCCACCCGCTCCTTTCCCTAAACTCCACCTGCCCACAGGGCCCCCTCCGAACCGGTGAGCCGTGGGTAAAACCCTTACTTTCCCTCCATGGATTTTGGCCTTCCTTCCAGGAGCTCCCTGTCGACCTTGTGACCCCACCGGGGAGAACCAAACAGAAATATCTGATCCGAGGATGCTGGGAGTTAAGGACATATTTTAGAGGGAGGAGAACCCTTTTTGCCATCCCTCCAGTCCTACTGATTATAATTACACAATCCACCCATATATATGGCCGATTCTTTCCCTAAAAGATATCCAAAAAGGAAATCTTCGCCCTCCAAATACTGTCTTTAAAAAGCTGTTCTGAGTCATGCTACCTTTATCTTCCCCGTTACAGCGCTCTGTTCATTTATCACACTTTACACACAAATATGTATCAGTTTGTTGGGTGTTTTGTTGGTCTACTCTTTAAGCTGTTTGCTTCATTCTATTCCGTTCTGTGCTCTGGAGTCCGCCTGGGACCTCACAGTTGGAATGTCGTGAGCTGAGATATCCAGTTTGAAAGGAACAGGGCTTTGGGGTGATAGATACGGCAAGAAGAAATCCAAAACTTTGTCTCTAAATTCATGCTTTTTTCATCCAGTCTACATATTCACAAAACAAAACAAAATCCTCCGCCTAGGAAGGAGAGAGCTATGTGAGCCTTGGGGCAGCTGTGCCTTTCCTGAGGTCTCCCCGTTAGAGCGCCATGACCTCTGGAAGTAGGTCGTGTGATCTTATCACTGGGTACGAGCCAGGCTGGACAGAGGGGTCGTGGCATTCATCCCCGGTGGTTCCCTCTGAAGATTCTTCAAACTCAGATTCACAGAGGGGTTTGGAGGGGCAGTTCGTCCTGTTCTTTCCTCCTAGAAGGTGCTGTCCCTCATGTGTTATATGGAGACTTCAGCTTTTTTTTTTTTTCTAAAGATTTTATTTTTAAGTAAACTCCACACCCAGCCAACGTGGGGCTCGAACTTACAACCTCGAGATCAAGAGTCACACGCTCCACCGACTGAGCCAGCCAGGCGCCCCTCAGATTTTTTTTTTAATCTAATAAAAATAATTTTTCTAGATTAACACAGAAATGAAAACAGACTTAAAAAAATTTCTCACAGAGCAAAAATATTCAGCCTGAATAGCTCCACAGCTTGAGAAACACAGAGGGTTTGGGTAAACGTGTTCTTTCCACCAAGTGTGTTTTCTTTCTCTTTCTGGGGAAACAATGCTTTAATTTTCATCGAAGTAGAATTTCCTAGCAAATGACATCACTGTGGTTGGTAACTGAAGCGATTTTAAATTTTAATGGTGGTCTATACGTTTGAATATATGGTAGCAGGTCATTTTTCTGGATCACAAAAACAGGTGTTAAAATGCAACCCTGTATCTCACAAATTTAATTAGCTTTTATCTTGAGCCCCCATCCTGCCCAATGCTAGAAACTCAAGTCGGGCTGCCTCCAGGGTTTAGCACGGATTAACACTGTAAGGACACTCCATATCATTTAGCATTTGTGGATATTTAAGTTTGTGGATATTTAATATTGCAAAATAGGTTTAAGTCAGCTCTAGGGATGCAAAGGAATTGCTTTCCCTCTGAAGAGGGTCTGTATATTACTCCCATTTAAGCACTGGGTCAGCACACTTTAGCAGGACTGGAGAGCCCTGGTGTTGGAAATGCTTTGTTTTAGAGACTCAGGCCTATTTTTGATCAGTATTTTGAAGCCACTGAAAGCCCTGGGAGTTTGGGCTGGGGGGCCTTGCAAAGTCTCCGAGCCCTGTGGACACCCACATTCTCACCCTCTGGATTGGCGACACGTCCATGAGCACGTACGTGCGTGTTGGTGTGGTGTGGGCCAACAACAAAGCACCTGGCGGGTCCCCTTGACACAGAGCTCACAAGCCAGCACCCAGGGCGTAGAGGCCAAAGTGGGGACTTTTTATTAGGTCACAGGAGAGGACACTCAAGGACAAAGTGTCCTCTCTCTAACTGGTTCCCACACCACATCTGGCTTTTCTTGTTGCCAGACTGGAAGGGTTGATTTGCTCAAATGAATGTGTTCTGGAATTTGGGAACAGTTTCCAGTTGTTCATAGCCCTGGAGAAAACCTTTTAACACTTCTGTGCCCCTCTCTGCGAAGCTCTTGTTTTTAGGTCTATGTTTGTACGTTGCTGTCACTATGTTTTTATACATTTTATTTGTGGCTACTCTTCTTTTCTTTTTTTGAGGTAGTCAGCTCCTTAGAGGCCGGTCTCATTTTGCTCTGTTTAATTGTTAACCAACTTCGTATCTCAAGAGTTAAATGTTGGCTTGATATACTATTAAACAAAAACAAACAACTCCTTTCTTAGGGGGGGAAATCATTAAAACCTTCAAAATATTAAAAATTTGGACCTTCACAAAACTCCCGAGAAGTAACAATTTGATCATTCACACAAGTAGTTCAAGGGATAGGGAGGATCTGTTCCCATCCAACAGGCAGATTGCTGGGAGACTGCCCATTCTCTGTATTTTCCTGGGGCTGTATGTGAAGAGGACCCCAGAGTTGACCAGTACTGTCATGCTACTTATCGTCCATATTGATCTACTACCAAGGCTCAGATAATAAAATTAACTTAGAAAATGAGACATTTTCATGGAAATAACAGAACCCTCTGTTACTGGGTCGTATTAGTGAAATTTTTGACCTTCAAGTATACTCCAAGTATTTTTCATGGAATTCTACGGGTTACAAATATGGCTCCTCCCCCGCCCCCCGCAGATGTAGGTCGATATCTCACCAAGCAAATTAGAGCCAGCTTTAATGTTGCATAAGCTAACACCAAGGCCAAAGAAACCCAAGGGAGCCATGTTCAAGTGCTATCATTCTTCTCAAAAAATATGCTTTGAGCTCTTAACATAGACCTGTGTTTTTGCTCAGAGCATTTTTTTTTTAAGATTTTATTTATTTGTTTGGTGAGGAGGGGGTAGGGACAAACTCCACACTGTGTGCTGAGTGCAGAACCCAGCGTGGGGCTTGCTCTCAAGACCCCGAGATCAGGTCCTGAGCAAAAACCAAGAGTCAGAGGCTTAATCGAACACACCCTCTGGGCACCCCTGCCCAGAGTGCTTCTAAGATAGAATATAACATGGAGTTTATCAAGAAGCAGATAATCGGGGCAGCTAGGTGGCTCAGACGGTTGTGCGTCAGCCTTCAGCTCAGGTCATGATCCCAGGGTCCTGGAATTAAGCCCCACATCAGTCTCTCTGCTTGGCGGGGAGCCTGCTTCTCCCTCTGCCTGCTGCTCTCCAGGCTTGTGCTCTCCTTCTCTCTCACTCCTGTCCTATCTCAAATAAATAAATAAATAAATAAATAAAAGCTTAAAAAAGAGAAGCGGATAATCTAGGGGAGCTACAACTGTGTTTTTTTAAAAGTGGGTTACAAGGAAAGAAAAGTGCAAAATAAGTTCTACACAAGAGGTAACATCAAGATGTTTCTGGAACGTGAACAAGGAGGAAGGATGCCTGGGAGGGGAGGGGACGGGGAAGGGATGATGAGAACTGCGAGTGTCACACACACAGCAGCCACAACCCTGGGCAGAGCGTGCATGAACCAAGGCATGAGCTGGGAAAGTCGTTACGGAGGAAGTTGCCCAGCCGCGGTCCAGGCTTCAGGGCAGCACGCCATCTAGAAAGCGCTCCGAAAACATGACACAGCAGCGGCTCTACTCCTCGACGGCAGGAATTTTTGAGCTCCTGCTGTATGTGGGGCTCTAGGTTGTACACTTGGTGGGAAATACAAAAAAATTTAAACAAGGTCTCGAATCTCCAAGTGCTTGGGCTGACGTCAAAGGAAGGATCCTTGGACCAGGGCTGGCATTATGCGAAGGACTGTCACGGAGGCAGCCTCTCCCCCACCCCACTGCCCTGTGAGCTGCAGCCACCTGGGGGCTGGTCCTCAGGCTGGCAGCCGTAGACGCAGCAGCTGACGGCAAAAAGCAGAGTGTCCACGGGGAACTCCCACTGACCCGCCTCTGGAGAGGTGCTGTGTGGCCCAGACCAGCAAAGTCGGAATTTAGTGCAAGGAAGAATTCTCCGTGGATTGGACTGTCATCTCTCTGGGGCGCACATTCCAAGGAGCCTGCGTGAGAGAGAGTCGGGGGTCAGAAGGTTGCTTGGTGATGGCAGGTTTAAAGAAAGGAGAAAGAGACAGTCTTGAAGCTTACTGTCACCAGCTGATGGAGGAGTTGGGTGAAACTCTACAGCTGTTGGTCAAAGAGATCAGGTCCTGCGGAGAGACTGCCTCTCCCTTCCCGGAGAGCTGGGCCACCAGGGCCAACTTGCCTCTCCATCACCCCTATTTTTCCCACCTCACTGGCTCATCCGATAAGAGAGTCTTTCTTTAGATTGTCCCATTTGTTGGTTAATTAAACTAGAATCCACCTGCCAGCTACATTGACCTTGGGGATATCTTTTCCTCCACTTAAGTATTGGTATGATTATTTTCAGGTTCTTGGCAAGGCAGGGGGTGGGGGACACCTCACTGGGGTATTCTAATCATTCGTGTACTTTTACGACCCAGTCTATGGAAACATCACTTATACTCTGGATGTCTGTAGAGACAGTGGATCTCCTGCACATCCATTATCTCACAAATTCTCAAAAAAACTTTGTAGATGGTAGAAACCAGCCCTGTCTCTAACCTACTACGTGTCACGTGTCACTTTCTCCAGCTGCTTTGCATTTTTCCCTCCGTTCCTTGCCCAGTTCTGTAATGTCGATATGATTTCGCTTATTTACCTTTGAGAAAACGGGAGCAATGGAAGTTGCCATGGCTCAGCCGGTGGTAAAAGCCTAAATTAAAGTAAGTTAAAACATCCAAGACTCCTAACTCTATGTGCAGGGGTTTCTAGCTACTTTCCTGAGAACAGAATGGATCAACCCCAACAACGCAGGAACAGGCTGGTGAGCACCAATGTCTGACCCTGGAGCGAGGGAGACCCGAACCCTGGAAGGCTGGGAGCGTGCACAGGAAAGGAAAACCAGGAAACAGAGGTCAGCAGAGAGACTTGGATGAGAAAAATTATGAATGTTGATGACTGGCAGGTTCATACTCCTATTATATCCCTTTTCCAAATGAGCATCTAGAAGTTGGTGAAATGGAAGTGTTGGTTTTGGATGGAGTACGGAGTGGCCTGTTTGTGGGCTTTCTCGAACGAGTAACATTGGTCAAACCCGAAACATATGGTCAAACCCGAAACCCATCTTCATTTAAGTTAGACAAGAATAAATTTATTTATTTGTTTGTTTGCTTATTTATTTTACCATTATTAAATTTCAGAGAATAAAACGTATTCAGCATGCCTTAGCCCTCCTGTGCGTTCTTTGAGCCCCATTTGACTTGTCATTGGCCCGTGGTCGCAGGTTTCCAAGGTTGGCATGCAGACGTTAGTGGCTGGAAGAGGCCCAGGGGAGAGCAGCTGGCTTTCCTGGGGCAGGCCGGCTCTGGGGGCTGTCACCCAGCGCACAGACCCCACCCACCCGGGGGACCAGCCTCCAGTATTGCCACTTGGCAGGTGTTGCCCGATCTGCTGGGAATCTAATGAGAAATGGGGAGACTCTGGGAAGCCTTTCAACTCTCTCCTGGGTTTGCAAGGATTGCTGATAGGAGGCAAGGGTGACCCTGTAGACAGTTAAAGAGATGAAAGCAAGCCTTTCGGATTAACTAAGATTTAGGAAATAAAAGGATTAGTGGGACACAAAAGCTAGATTTACGGGTTTATTTAGCCAGGGGCAGTGTGGCATACCAGGATGTGGGCCTTCCAGAAAGAGATAAAAGGGGCTAACTCGGGGAGGTCGCAGGGCAGCAAAGATGAGCAGGGTCCCCCCAAAAGCCCACTAAATCTTCTGATAATTGAAAAATGGGCCAGAAAGGGATAGTGCCCAGTACTAATTCTGACTCCTCCACCAGGCAGTAAGAAGAGATACAATGACCGGCCATCGCATGGAGGGAGGGTCAGGGCTCAAATGAGCTTAGGAAGCAGAAAGTTCATCTTCTGACAAAGTCTTAGTCACAGATTGTTTCTATCTTCGGCAACAAAGCAAAGTTTGACATCAGGGGGTAGGGGATTTAATATCATTTGCAGGTAACAAAAATCCCAAAGATGTCCTCTTTGCTCAGTATTTGTTTCTCCCAAATTGTCAGACCAGAAATCCTGAACCCTAGATGGGGCAAAAGTGTGTCTGGTCTAACCAGCTTTGTAAAGTGGGGTGTCCCCTCCAGCACCCAGATGGATGGCCCTCCGTGCCACGCAGGGACCATACTACCCACAGGCAGAACAGTGTGCGTTAGAGGCAAGGTGCTTCTCGTTTTTAACGGTTCTTCCTCGCACGATACCTAAATCTATTGGTCCTTGTTCTGCAAGATGGAGAACTTTAGAACAAGTCCGTCTTCCTGTTTACACAACTGCCATCCAAACATCTGAAAAGAGCTAGTATGATGCCTTTAAATATTTTTTTCCCCTTGCTAAACTTCTTTCCTCCCCTTTGGTAATCATTTTATATTTGATTTCTGGTTCTTTGGGGGACACTGAAAAGAAGGGGGGTGTTCTTCCGAGCTTCCTTCCACACTGCTCCGCAAGCCATGCCTAGAAGCACTCGTGAGGTTTATTTCCCTATCAGTTGTCTTCGAATTCCTGCACCCCTGTGTTCAATAAACATAGCCCATGAAGCTAGCCTCATCCAAGTTTTCTCCTCCCAGTCTGAGGATATCAAAACAGATACTAGACAGCTACCTTAAGAGCTATAATGAATGCGTGTTACCGCATCTGAACTTGGTATTCATATTTACAGAGCACCTGTTAGGTGTCTGGTGCCCACTGAGCACTAAGAGTAGATAACTAATAGGTAATTAACACATGGTCACGGCCCTGGAGGAGCTCACAGTTTAGGAGCAGATGTGGACACTTAAGTAATCATACTTAAATGTGATATAAGCTACAAGAGAAGTTAAGTTCCAGGGATCAGAGTGCGGGATATCTGGATGTTCTGCAGATAAACAAGGAGAAAAGAACTTTCTCAGGAGGTGGGACTATACATACAGGGTTATGAAGGCAGGTAGGAATTTGGCACACTCACAGATAAGTAGCAAAGTTGAGAGGCTTTCGGTCCCGAGTGGACTGGTGTGTTGAAAAGCAGAGGTACAGGGAGGGAGAGGGGGGCAGTGGAAGGCAGAGGGGAGGGAAAGAGGGGAGAGGGAGGAGGAGAGGGAGTGACAGGAGAAGAGGGAGGGGTAGGAGGAGGGGGAGGGCTGGAGAGAGTGGGAGGAGGAGTGGAAGCAGGGGGAGGGAGAGGGGAGAGAGAGGTAGAAGGAGGGAGAGTGAGTTAGAGAGAGTGAGAGGGAGGGAGAGGATTGGGGAGGTCGGAAAAAGTAGGGGAGGGAGAGGAGAGGGTAAGAAGAGGGGGAGGGTGGGACACAAGGGGAGGGGGAAGGGAAGGCAGAGGGGAGGGAGAGAGGGGGAGAAAAAGGTAGAGAGAGGTGGATAGGGGAAGGAGGGAGAGGAGGAGGAGGAGGAGGGAGGGAGAGAGAAGGAGAGAAATAAAAATGACCTCCATCTCTGACTGGGGAGATTTGATGGAGAGGACGTATTACCTGAACGGAGAGAATCAGCGCAGGATGAAGAACCGAGCAGACGAGCCAGGAGGGAAGGGAGTATCCGCGAATGTGCCTATTACTAACACTGGTAAAATGGTAAAAGTCACCCTCTATTTCACTGTTTCATTACTCCTCTTTGTCTGTACCTTAAACTCATTTCCCTCTGATCATATTTTTGAAGTTGTAAAACACATACATAAGCTTCTGAAATAGAAGTGGATTGAGTCAAAATACACCCAAGCCAAAAAAAAAGACTTGTGATAGTTATTTAGTGAAGTGATTCTCAAAAAATATTCTAGCAGAAGCACCTTTCTTTCAAATGTGCAAGTTCAAGGTGTTCAGAGGGTATGGGAAACAGCTTTGCCCCGGGGCCAGGAGGAGGGTCCCATAGGTGGCTGCCCATGCCCCCTGCCCATCCTCCTCACTCTCTCCAGCCCTGCCCAACCTCAAGAAGGCAGCCCAACACTTCCCTTTCAGGGATAAGGAAACTGAACTCAAAGGCAGATGCCAACAGAAGAGAAAAGCCGGAAAGGCCAACCCATAGCAGAGATAGGGCCAGAAACACAAACTCCCCTTTGAAGAGCTGTGTTCAGACGTGGGTGGAGTCAGTCCTGCCATCTTTCCTTTGAGAGAAAAGCATAGAATGTCTGTGAAAGGTCTGCCTTGTGTAAAAGCGATAGACAAGCGAATAATCTGCCTTTCAAAATTGAGCAATAAATCTAAACTTCGCAAACTCAGGGTTCATGGTGCCCATGCATTCCCGGGTCCCTCTCCGTGGCTCGGGGAGTATAACTGGGGAACGAGTACAAAAAGAGAGGAAGCAAATGAGGAAACCAAGAAATGATGGCTTTTCCATTTTTGCTGTGAACCATGTGGTATGAAAGACATTGTTTGTGAAACAGAAACCCAGGCTTTTAGCAAGTATCTCTCATAAACATTTGGCTGTAGTGCGCTGTTAATAACCGGCATGTCCTGGAGGGTCAAGCACACACTTGACCCAAGGTGCACTGGGCAGTGGAAAATCACTCATTCCTCTTGCCTGCGGTCTTGTTGCAGCCTGACCCAGGACACTTGAACACCCAGTGGACTGCCCCACGACTCGAACAAGTGAAGGTCACGGGCAGGAGCAGAGGTGAGTACCTTCTGTCTGACTGCCTCAACTAATACCATTTCTATTTTTCCTTCTTTATTTTCATTGTCCTCACACAGGCCCTTCCGAGCCTCTCCCACAAGGCTTGGCCTTTGCCTTCAACTTTGGGGTTTCAAGATATAAGAAACTGTGGTCGCTGGTTACTGTCAGGTGCCTGGTGACTTCATGGTACAAACAGTATACACTTAAAGGATGGAATGATTCTCTCACTGATTAACCAAACCCTTGTTAGATATCTGTGATAGGCCTGACAGGCCCCCACAAACCTGTCTAAAAATATCTAGAGTGGCTTGTGAGGATGGCCTTCCAGGAGTAGTCGTTGGACCGATGGTTCACACCAACTTCCGACTCAGCCTCTCAGTGTTGTGAGGTGAATATTGTTCTCTCTGGAACCTGGGGTTCATCTCTGAAGCCCCCTGAGACAGAAGAACTGGAGGCTTGCAGGGGAGTGGAAATAAAGGCAGGAGGACAGATTTGGGAGTAATGGTATGAAAATGTTCATGCACGCTTCTCGTATGTAGCAAAACCAAGCGATCCAGACAGCTGACTAGACGTCTCAACTGGTGATGGGGAATGGCAGTGGAAATTTGTTTACCAGCTCTTCTTGGTCTACAGAGTCTTTTCAAACCATCACCCTTGGCAGGACACGCCACATCTGTCTCTGCAGTCCCACATGGGAGCCCAGCACCTGCTTCTGTCACAGATCCCCAGACATGTCTTGCTGGGGTGGTTTGGCTCTTCCAACCAGAAACACTTCAAGGTCAGGAAATGGGCCCTTGTACCTGTCAAGACCACGACTGTGTGTGTGGGGGGGGGGTGGCGGCGGTGGGCAAGGGCACATCCTAAGTACTTCCAGAACGTTTGCTGTGAATGTCTCATTGTCTTCAGGATTTCGACTGAAATGGTTTTGCTTTATTGTGAATACACAGATACAACAATTTCATTCCCTTCCCTTCAGGCTCTCTGTCCAAATAGTCCACACTCCCGCGATCATATGATTCTGACTTCTGAACTTCTTACTCTCAAATTCCACAGGGTCTCAGATCCCTGAAACGACATGCTGTAGGTCTTTACGCATGCCTGAGTTCTTCCTGAAAGATACATCCTACAAGAGAGTGTAGAAAATTCCTCTTATGGGGCTAACACCTTGACTCCTATACAGTTGACCTTTGTCTCCCTCTTCTCTTCCTGACCCCCACCTCCAGTCCTTCCTTTCACTGCTTATCTCCCACAGCAAGGAGCACCAGCGGCAGGGAGGCGAGGAGTATGATGGAGCTTTCTGGACCTGACAAGCAGATCCCATCTTTACTTAAAATCTCAATATTCTATCCATATTCTTTGGATATTCTATTAATTTTTCCATTAATTTTTTGACTTTTCAAAAGATGGCATTGAAATATGATCTCTGTTGATTATGGATGCCCCCTTTTAATTTTATGTCCACAGAGAGTGTCTCAATCTCCTTATCTAGGACCCAGGCCTGAGCCTGAGAGCAGTCAGTTTGCTTAGTTTGGTCTCCAAGGGCAGGGGGCAAGCCCAGGAGAGTCTAGCAGAAGGTGTCTCATGGCCTCACTTTCTGCATGAAAAGCTAGCTGCCTGTGTGGTTTTGTTTCTGTCATCATAAAGAGCATGGCAATGGTCATTCTTTTTTTTTTGGAAGATTTTATTTATTTCTTCGACCGAGAAAGCACATACAGAGGGAAAAGTAGGCTCCCAGTGGAGCAGGGAGCCTGATGCAGGGCTCAATCCCAGGCCCCTGGGATCATGACTTGAGCCAAAGGCAGACGCTTAACCCATTGAGTCATGCAGGCATCCCAGCAACGGTCATTCTATTCTGCAGTCTCTCCTGTGGCAACCAGCTGTTAAGGTAGGAAGCTTTGGGTCTTTCTCTAGCACTAAAACCCACCATATCAATTATTCATGAAGAGTCTTTCCCCAGCCAGGGTCCCTCCACTGGAGACTGACCCCCAGTATTATTCTTCTCTCACCTGGAAACATCAGAGTTGTCTTGCTGACCCTGCCTCTCCTAGGTCAAAAGGCTGAGGCCAAGGCAGAAGTTGGTCTCCCCATCAATTCCACCTCTCCTGTCCTTGAGAACTTCTACCAGTAGCATCACAGTTGTTTTGCATTCCTACTAGGGATTTATTCTCTTCTTAAAAAGTCTGGCTCATTGCCATAGAATTTGGGCTGGGAGGAAAGGTAAACAAATATATGCTCAGGCTTTACCTTGAACTTGAGCCCCTTGTGGGTTTTCTAAAGTTTTCCCATCATCTATTTAGTTACTGCGACTAGCATGCTTTCCATCTCATCTTGGATTTCAGCCTTTATCTCTTTGTTCATGAAGTTCACATTTTGTTGAGATTTGCAGAGCTTCTCAGGTGTTTTCTAAAACTTGCTAGTATTTCTCATAGTCAACTGTTGGCCCTAATATGCCCTCCCTTTGTTCTTGAATGTCACCAGCTCTTCTTGTGTAGCTCTGTACATTTCATTGGCCTTCCCACCCCCCCCCATTTTGGTGGAGAAGAAATGTATCTGGACATTTGGTCAATGGGATAGGGGAATCTCATATTTACAGATAACCCCAGTTGGCAGTGCAGATAGGATTCTGCTTTTCATCGTGTACCTTTATGAGTGACTTGTTAGGAAACTGCAAGAGTGACTGTCCTATTACCCTCTTAGAGGTACACATGAAATGACCAAGGGCTCAGAGATGGAAGCGTCATTCCCACTGCTTTTATCTGGAAAGCCAGACCAGGCTACAACCGTAAAAATACTTTCTCCATGACCACAGACAATGCTGGAATTCAGAGTTTCTGTCTTTAATCAGTATTAGCTTTATTCATTTTGGTCTAAGTTATTCTCAATTTTTTCCATGAATTTTGGTATGGATTAAGAACGGGGATGAACTCATTAATATTCACCTTAAAAACCCCAGTCTTTTAGCTGGAAGCAAGGTTTTGTCAGCCATGTTTACAATCTTCTTAGAAATAAGCTCTAATGGAAATCATATAATCTTAAAGAGACAATTGACTGTCAAAAGTATTTTAACATTTAGTGAAGAAAAATGGCACATTAAGCTACAGTATACGCCTGAGGGGGAAACCAGCTGCCATACAAGGGGCCCAGACAGAAAGAATAGAATAAAAATTAAAAGCCCAAGTCACTTTTAAAGACTGTGTCTTTCACAGTAGAAGATTAATTTAGAACATTAAGGGTCTATTCATCTGTGTTGACGGTTCCCTTTGTCATTCCATGTTCACCTTTAAGATGGTAATGGAACAGTCACTCTTACATTAAAAAAATTAAAACATTGGAAGCATTCAGGAAAAAGGTCCCTGTGCTGTATGTTTATTCTAACCTAGTGAGGTTGGCAATTCGAAAAATGAGGAAGACATTTCATAATTAATCTCTTATGTGCATTTCAAAAACATTCAAACCTACATATGTCAGTTTTATGACAAAAATTGAAGACAAGTTAGTGTGTTTGAAGACTCAGCTCGTGCGTAAGTAAAAGATACAGCTACGAGACCATTGTGATTCATTCTTCTAAGAAGTCTTAGCCAGGTTCATTTTAAAAAATTCTCAATTTTAGGCTATTATTGAACAATCTCTTGAAATTCTTCTCTCCAAGTAAACTCCCTTTATTAGACATCAAATACTAAATGCTTTTTCATTCTCTCTCTCTTTTTAAAGTAGGCTCCATGTCTATATGTGCCATAGCAAAATGTAACACTTCTCTTTGAAGCCAGAGTATGAGAGGGGCACCTGGGTGGCTTAGTTGGTTAAGTATCAGACTCTTGATTTCAGCTCTAGTCCTGATCTCAGGGTAGTGAGTTCAAGACCTGTGTTGGGTCCCACACTGCGTGTGGAGCCTACTTTTAAAAAAAAGAGAATGAGAAAGCATTTATTTTTTTTTTCCTAAATGTTTCAAAGTAATTTCTCAATAACAATTTCACAAGAAGGCTGCTGTTTTAGAAATCTGAAAATTACTAATCCATTTGTGGCTCAAAAAACAATAACTGCATAATCACTAAAGGAAAACAATTTAAGAATTATCAACAGATGCAGTATTGTAGTAATTTTTAATTTGTTTAAAATAATTTAATTGAAAATTAAATCCAACAAAGTAATAGTGTTTTAATCGCGCAGTGCATGCTAGAGTCGCATACTTAGCCAGAAAGACTTGTGAGCCAGAATGAACATTAATCATATTATTTATCTTAGCTTGGTAAAGCTCAGTATTATACATATTTTACATAACATTTATGTAACTTTAAATGTACACTATTAAAGTACACTTACTTTTATTTGGCTGATAAAATCCATTAAAATGTTTTCATTTTCTTTGACTTTTGGAATTTTTGTTTGTATAGCATAATTTGTGTGTGTAATATTTTATCTTCTCTCTTAGACATTTATTACAGTAGTAATATATGTAAAAGTCTACAGCAGAGAGTTTAGATCGTCTACTTATTTGTGACTGAATTTGGGTTGATACACACCATACTATCTACCAAGGGTTTGGTCACCACCAATATTTCAAAAACAGGTTCAGAAGTCAAACGCAACTAAATGTACATTTTGTGCATTTGAGTTAGGCTAAGACACAGGTGAAACTAAACAGCAAAGCGATCTTTAGTCTATATGAGGAATTAACTTTTATATCCTGATAATAAAAACCTCCATATAACTAAAAAAGGTTAAGATAAATGTTTTAAAAGACATATCTTTGGATCTAGCTCAAATCGATTTTCTGTGCTTTACTCTTACAAATTTACTACCTGTAAAACAATTCCTGCTCTTGTCTTAGCAATGACTGGTTAACAAGGTTAACAATTATGTTATCACACTTATCCATTCAAGTAAAGCACAGAAAGGAGGCACCTGGGAGCCTCAGTGGGTTGAGGCCTCTGCCTTCCACTCAGGTCATGATCCCAGGGTCCTGGGATCCAGCCCCACCTTGGGCTCTCTGCTCAGTGGGGAAGCCTGCTTCCCCCTCTCTCTCTTCTGCCTCTCTGCCTACTTGTAATCTCTGTCAAATAAATAAATAAATAAATAAATAAATCTTTAAAGAAAAGAAAAGCACAGAAGGAATAATAGCAAGATGATGCTACACGGTTCGTTGAGATGGAAGGCTGGGAAAGAAACGAGCTTCCGGAACATAGCTGTTAAAGATATTAATGCTTTCTTATTTTGGGTGGGACAAGTATTGGTCAAGCTCATATGAAATGGATCGATTTTCCTTCATATCCTCACCTAAAGAATATCCTGCTAACTACATGTGAAGTTTGTATGAACTGATTCTTGGAAGACCACTGGAAAATATTGCTGACTTAGAGTCTAAGGTGAGCGTGGTCGTGTCGTATCTGTCTTCTACTGCGGCATGACATCTCTTTGCTGTCGTACTGCCTTGATTTCTTAACCCAAAAGAGTAGGGAACGCTACAGGTAATGAAGCTCTAATGAATTAAATACCTGCCTTCTGAAAGTGTATAAGATTCAATAACTTAAGATTTAAAAATTTACTTCAAGGCACCTGGGTAGCTCAGTCAGTTAAGCATCTGCCTTAGGCTTAGGTCATGATCCCAGGGTGCTGGGATCGAGCTCCATGTTGGGATCCTTGCTCAGCGGGGAGTCTGCTTCTCCCTCTACCCCTTTTCCCTGTGCATGATTTCCTTCACTTACGCTCTCTCTCTCTCTCTCTCTCTCTCTTTTTCTTTCTCTCTCCCTCTCTCTCAAACAAACAAATAAAATCTTAATAAAAATAAAAATTTACCTCAAATCAAAACCAAACAGTAAATGCTTACTAAGCACCTCTTTAATTCAGAACTGTTTAATAACACCTCTGGCTAGTGAGCAAGCAAGGGGTACAAAACACCACTTGACTTTAGTCTCCAAGAACCCGACAAGGTAGGAGGTATGAGCCGGGGTAGAAAAGCAGAAGAGTTTATGAACGTTTCGGTTACAAAGCCTGTAACGACAAACACGAAGCTTCAGCTCCATTCCCATGATTAGAATCTTGTCCTCTCCTGCTACGTTGAGGAGCAGGAACAAGGCCAAGGCCCTTGCAGAACCACGGTGCTCCCAACGGAGGCAGGGCCTGTATCACTGACAGACAGCGTGCTCTCAGCCACCCACCAGTGCTCCAAGCTTTACGTTCTGCTATTCTTCCCTCTCACATTTATTTGCCATCATGACACACAAGGAAAGAACAATTACACTCAACGTTATTTATTATTACCATGAGCATTATTGTTACTATTATGCCACTGTAATTTAGAAGAAAAATAATTTGGGTTCAGAGGTGAATTGTGGGAATTTGTAGTGCCGTTGTGGGATTATACAGATGAAGGAACCAGGAGCATAAAACAGTTAAGAACTTGGTAGCTTTGTTATATGTAACCAAGTAACATAGAAACATCCAGAAACCTCAGGTCTCACAAGATATGTTAACCAAATCACAGTCAGACACTCATGGCCTGTGGACTCTGGAACTAGAGAGATCTGCATTAGGTCCCTGATCCCATCATGTACCCTTTATTATACCCATTTTAAAGATGGGTGTAGCAATAGGGCCTACCTGGCAGGGTAGTTGTGATGTCTGAACGGTTCAGACCTGGAAGAATTTAGCACAGTGCCTGATAGGCAGCAAGCTCTCAGGAGAGGTCAGCTACTATCAAACCTTCTGGGAATGAAAAGGAGCGTTCTATCTAATATAGCTTAAATTCCCGAAGTCTTGCAGGATGGAATGATGATTCTCGTCATGTGCCAGAGGTTTCTGTCTGTTGTCTGATTGGATCCTTGCATCAGACTATGTGGGCTAATCGCCTTGAAGCAGAGACCTGAGACTCAGGAGTGGACAGGGGAAACTCGCACTGCATCTGCCAGCTCCAAGGCACCGCCTCAACCCACATCAATCAGCTGTGGAAAAGGCAAGACAGGACAAGAATGCCCATGGCCATGGTGTGTGTCATGAGACTCCGAGAAAGGGGACAGCCGTACTAGCTGATGTGGTCAAGAAAGGGGGCCAGGCCATAAGCTGGTTGGGAAAAGATGAAAGGATTTGTCTAGATGATGGGAAAGGAGAGCACTCTTTGGTTCCAAGCCCTCACCCTTGGTCAGAGGATGTCTTGTGTGCCCTTGGAAGCCAGGTTCTTCTGTGTTGGCTGAGCTGACAACTGTCCTCTGTTCCGGGCTCACTGCAGCCCTGAGAAAGACCTCGGTCAGCGTGAGAAGGGGAATTGAGTCAGGACAGAGAATCACTGCCCGTCCGCGTGGGGCCATCCATCCCTGCTTCCTACTCAGACGGGGGGAGGCCAGGCCCACTTAGGAGCCCCGACACTTGGAGCCAAACTGTGACACAGCATTTATAGCAGAAGCCTGTGGGGAAGCCCGGCCCTGCAGCGCCAACAGCCTTGCTGGGAAGGGCAGACACTGGCAGCGGAGAGGGTGGAAACAGGTAGACTTCTGGAAGGTCTGCCTTCACAACGATGGCGTTGGGTCGAAGAAGTGGCTGAAGGCTTCCTCCAAAGGAATAAGCGATATGTGATGGAAAAAAAAATCTCTGGCCAGCTTTCCAGGAAAGACATGAATATTCACAAAATATTAGAGCTAGAAGGGGATTCAGTGAGTATCGTACTCATTTCCCTTATTTTCTTGCTGAGAAGATGGGCTCAAGGGGACAAGAATGACATGCTCAGGCTCATGTACCAAATGGTAAGTCTCTTTCAAGGCTAGGACTTTGGGTTTTTGGGTTTTTAAACCAGCTCACAGCTAAGCTTAGATTGAGCGTGTACCCAAATAATCTGCAGAGCTTATTGAAAATGCAGATGTTTCAAGTCTCACCTCACATATTCCAATTTAGGGCAACTGGGATGGGGCTCCAGAGTCTTCCTTCATTTTGAGAAAAACAACCCAAGTTCATACGGCCAAGCTCAAACTTTGGAAAAAACTTTTCTCTCTGACATGAAAGAAAATAGTGCCTTTCTAAGTCCTAAGAAAATATTGTAAAGGATGCAAGGACGGATTAGGTAAATATTTTAACAAAATGATAAAGAAGTGGAAAATGGTTCTCTGTAGTGTATTGACTCCTCCCAAAGGCCCCAAAGGCCCTTAAGGCCCGTGCATGTGTGTCAGGGTTGAAATACAGTACATAGGCCAAGTTCAAACTGCTTCCCTCTCAGGGTGGTCAGAAAACACGTTGACATTTGTCGAGAACTTGGGAACTCCTTACAGTAACCAATGCCCATGGTTATGCAATGAAACATCCTTCCCAATAGCAGCCCCGTAGAAGGGCTTCCCATACTTAGGGCCTCACACTAAAACATAAAACAGTGATAAATGGTAAGAGGAAGTGCAAAGAAAACCTTTGGAAATAACCCCTTTTTCTTTTGCAAATGACAAAAGGAAACACTCCTTTGAGATCCTCGGTAATTCAGAAACTACTTGGGTGGTAGGTCCACTTGAAGAAAGAATGAGGCATCTGGCATGGATTTCTCTTGGTTCCTATGTTCTATCTAAATTTCTTGCTTTCCATTCTGTTTCTAGTGCTCTCCACAGGGAGCAGGGTCATGAGGAATGATTGGAAGCATGGGTTTCGGGATCAGATGGGGGTGTGTTCTCAGCTTGAACCGCCATATTGGTGATCTTGGAGATTCCATCTCTCTGGGTTTTCATTTATCCATGTGTATTTTCAGTGGTGACTCTACGATGAATCCAGGTAAGTCCCAAACCCTTAGCATGCTTTTGACTCTCACATCTTACAGCCATCAGCAATTCCTGCAGCTCTACCTGTGTTTTATAGTTTACCTTCTCTGCTCCCCCACCCTGGTCACAGACCATCTTTCCTCACCTGGGCTGTTGTAATGGTTTCCAAATTGGTCTCCCTTTTTCTGCCTTTGCCCTGCTCCTTCTGACTTTTCTCAGAACAGCCAGAGCAAAACACTCCTTGGCTCAAAACCTCCTCTGGCTTCAGGAAAACCAATCTTACCTATTGTACCTGCAGAATCCCACATATTTTGACTTCTTCTTTGCCGATTTGGATGCCTTTAATTTCCACATATTTGCTCCATCCCCACCCAAAGATGACTGTTCTCATGTCTCACTGCCCCCTCTCTGGCCTGCTCCTTTCAGCTACTTGAGCCTCCTCACTATTCTTCAAACGTATCAGACTCATTTCTACCTCAGGCCATTTGCACTTCTTGTTTCTTCTGCCTGGATTGTTTTCCCTTCAGATATCAGCATAGTTCACTCTCTCACCTTTCAAGTGAGATATTCTCCATGACCCTATTTAAAATTGTGTCCCCACCCAACCCTCCCCGCCTTCTTTCCTCACATTTTCCTTTTTAAGATAGTGGTTATCACCACGTTTCACATGACAGATTTTGTGTGTCTTTTTGGCTGCCTGTTTCCTATCACATCATGGTGAATCTGGCTTGTAGAAGGAATAAATACTTAAATACTTGTAGAAGGAATATATAACCTGTAATTATTTTCATTTCAACAAGTTAAGATAAGTCAGCAACAGACAAGTGTGGAGTCCTTTAAGTGAGAAGGATCTTGGAGAAGTGAGATTCGTCTGTAAGTTGTTTTACTAAGTTGTCTCACTACTTTCCGACTCTTACTGATTAGCGGAACCTGAAGGCCGTGATTACTAACAAGTGATTTGGTGATGACCTTTCTTATTTCTTTTTTAATCTATTGCCATTCATTTGTTCTTTTGTATTTTTCAGAACAGACCAGGTTATATTGCAATAACAAAGGAACTATGAAATTTCAGTGACATCACACTTGGGCTTCTAACTCACTCATGTCCAACTTGGTGCAGTGTGTTCTGCTCCACATGGGTTTCAGGGATTGAAGCTGGCAGAGACTCCACTATGTAGGATTTCTCTGACTCAAGGAAAGGAAGAAAGTGACTACAAGCTCACCCTGGGGTTTCTACCTCAGCCCAGAAGTGACACAAGCCTCTTGTGCTCCCATTTAATTTGGAGTGGCTCCCTCTAACTTCAAGGACTCTGTGAATTGTGGTCTCCTGTATGCACGAGGACTGCCGAACCCCAGTATTGCCTCGCACTGTTTCAATTAAGTAAAAATTGTTTAGATGCTACATCTAGGACTCACATGCACTAATATTTTGATCCATTTGCTATCACCAAAGTGAAATATCATAGGAAGAGAATCTTATAAAAAATCAGCAAAAAATAACAATCTTCATAGTTACACAAAACACCAATATCCTTACTAAGTTTAAAATTGTATTTTCCACATATCCCTCTGTGGGCATTATTAAACAAACTTATAATCTTTTAAGTTGTTTTTCTTCTTCATCTTCTACTTAGCTGAACTAAAAGTTCTTCTGCTTCTGTAAATACCCTACAAAGAATGGCCCCCACCGTGTAGGAAATGGCCCAGGGCAGGAGGGCCTGTGTTCCAGGCTCTATGCAAGGAACGCTCACATGTTGTACCCAACTTAACCCTCACTGCGACTCCGGGAAGGTGATCTTATTTCCCTCTGTGACGTGCTCAGTGGTCACTGAATGACAAGGCAGTCGTGATGTAACCAAAAGTCAAGTGTCTTGGACTCCAAGAGCTGTGTCCCTTCTAGGACAAAAATGCTAGTGTGGAAGACTTACTTTCGTAAACCAGGCAAAGCTCAACTCCACCAGGCAATGACAGCTCTAACACCAGAATGTTCGAACAGGAGGAGGCCTGGAAAGAACCATGTTGGTTGGAATCCTTTTTTAAATGAATAATAAATGGAGCTCAGTGAGGGCCAGAAGGGGCCTGGATATTTTTACATACAGTAGGGCTGTTTCTTAAAAACAAATAAAAAGAAACTCTTGCTCTATAACTGCTCAGGCTTACAAAGGATCTCAAACCTACTGATCATTGCCGCTGAGGGTGATATGATTCTACAGGGTAAAGAAATGGGTGAAAGGGGACAGAGGATGTGTGTTGAATCTCCTGTCTGTTTTCATTCATTCAACCAAACTATGTTGAGCTCCTGGCTCAGAGCCCACTCCCTCCATCCCATTCACTCCAGTATTTCAAAGGGATGGGATATGCACAACAGAAAGGAGGAAGAGAGAGTCTCTAGACTCTAGAAAGCTCTGACCCTCTGGTTTCATTCTTGGAGTAACCAAAAAATCAGGGTTTTTGTTTGTTTTCATCACTGTGTACTCAAGATATTTCCCCCAAATTCCCAGAACTCCTACCCGAATGCTTGATGTCGGTTAAACCAGAAAGTTTGGCTTTTTCTACCCTGTCGGAGGGGCATCATAAGGTTCCCTCTTGGAGAGAATTTCTCCCGGAATCTAGGTGTGTGGGAATTCAGCATTGTCCTATCCCCCACCCCAACCCCTACCCCGCAGCCTTGCCTGGCCACCTAAGCAGTACCACGGAGCTCTGGTGAATACTGACTCCCTGATGCCAGACTGAGCTCCAGGCATGTGGTATACCTCATTTTACACAGACCAGAAGAATCTGAGCGTCATCGCTAAGGGTCTGCTGTTATCCTCTCTCCCTAACATGGGGTCTTGTGTTGCAGGGAGCTGTCAGTAGGGATGGAAAGCAACTATGAAGTCCCAAGGTCGGTCAGCTCCATTGCACGGTGGGTGATGTTGGAAGGTGTTGGAAGATGGTACGGGAGACAGGCTGAGAACTAGGTGAGCAGACTCAGACATGGAGTTTTCAATCCTTCACTTAAACTCAGGAATGGTGGAAATACGGGGAGCTGCAACACAAACAAAAGCTCTAAGAGTAGCTTGGATCGTTAATGTGCATGCCAGAGAAAATGGAGAAACTTCCGTGTGGGATCCCAGAGGATAATTCACTTCTGCTGTGACAGATGCTGAAACTTGGAGCTTTTGTCCTTCCTCTTCTTTTGGGCCAAGTCCCAGCCCAAACCACCTGAGAGAGCGTATGTGGTTCATAGGACTCACGACATAAGGAGCAGATGGGGTGGTCTTGAAACTGACAGCTCAACTTCTGTAAGGAGCATCTTTGCCCAGAACACAGAATTGTGGATGCAGTTTTGAGAGGCATTCAGGCATGGCTTCCTGTGTGTGCCTCCATGGGCAAAGAGAGGCAGGAGGTCAGCACCAGCTGTCCCCTTGCTAGGTACTAGTAAGGGAAACAGGAAGCAGGCAGGTAGGTCTGGCTTAAAGCCTCACCTAGGCAGGGCAGGAGCCAGGGGAGGCTGGGAACCCTTTGGGGAGCCCTTTGAGGAATCCTGTGGGCCTCCAACAAGGAGACCATGAATGTGTTTGCCTGCTTCCCACCCCTAGAAGCCTGCAGCCTGGGCAACTGCCTGGCTGCGGAGGACAGGTTGTGAGCAGGTGCCAGCACGCCTCCCGGACCTGTGCACAGTGTTCCTGTTTCTGCTGTGTTGTTCTGCGTGGCATGTTCTTGTTTTGTTAGAGCGTGTGCTTTTTGTTGTTTCTTGAGACCAGATGAGTGCTGGGGGCATCAGGAAGGATGCTCTGCGTGCCGGACTGTGAATCCGTGTGGCAACACATCTCATCAGACCCAAGAAACCAGCCATCCTTAGAAGGATCTCTAGAAAACCACAGGGCACAAACCCTTGTGATGAGCTCATTTTAGACTTAGAGAAGAAATGCAAAAAGAGGTCAAAGAGGGTGTTTATAACTCATTTCCTTCCCTTGGTGTTCAGATCTCGCCCAAACATGGTAGAATTATGAACAGGACTTAGCTGTGGCACAATACATTAACCAAACAGCAAGCACATCGGAAATTCAGCCCTTTGCCCCCATGTCCTCCTTCCGTCCTTCACATGCAGTCAAGTTTCCTCCCGAACCCCCTCCACTTTCCTCTCGTGGGTCAGAGATAACTTGTTTCTCAGAAATGTAACTCTTGGAAAGGAGAAAGTCTTTCCCAATTCAGCAAGACAGAGTCCTTTGTTCCCGTTTAAACTATCTTTTGCTTATTGATAAGCGCCCGTGTCCCACTGGACAGAGGCTCTTAGCAGGGACTTCTCTGCTTCATACTTCCTGGGTACAAAATAACCTTTGGTTTCAAGGCCAAGTCCCATTGCTGTGTGATTTAATGGCTCCTCTCGACCTTGAAAAGCAGGTGGCCTAGTGATTTCTTCTGCAAAATGACAATTTTCTTCTTCATTCTTGAGTGATGGCATATTTACTTGAGCTGTTTGCTCTTCTCCCTTAGCATTTTTCCTTCCGGCTTTCTGAGAAGTCAATTCTCAGTACTTTTCCTGCTCCTTTGAAAGCCGCCCCGGCCCCTTTATTTCTCAGGGAGCTTCTGAGAGTTTGCCTTTGGCCATTAGCAGGTTTCCTTTTTTATTAGCGTATCTTTTTTTTTTTTTTTTTTTTTTTTTTTTTAAACACAACAGGAACTGACACTGGCTTTATTATCTGAAATTCCATTGCACAGGGACTGCTCTCTTTTCCAAGACTTGCTGAAAACACAGATGTGTCCTGGAAATGAAAACAACTTGCTGTGGATTTCACATGAACGTGAAAATGACCACTATCCCGTCCTCCGGAGAGGAGAGATTTTAATGGGGAAGAAAAAAGACATGGTCAATGGTTAGTGGGGCCGCTTCATAGGGCGGAAGGGCTGACCCAGCCGGCTGGGCATCAAAGGCAGGGGGAGGATCTGGCAGCTCAGATGTCTGACTTCGGGAGGCTGGGGCTCTCCCATCCAGCCATGCTGCCCTCACACTCTGGCTCCTTGCTCTCCCTAGGGGGGCAGGCTGTGACTTGGCTCCCACAGCGGTGGGCTGAATGTCAGCTGGGATGTACCCCGCCTGCACCTTTGCTCTGAACTCCTCTTCCCTGCACGCCTGCACAGGCAGGAGGGGTGATTGAAACCCTAGATCGGGGCTTTCTGCTGGTAAGCAGGGCGTCCAGATGGTAGAGCTAAAAACAAATTGCGAGTGTAGACTGGTCTAGCAGCGGGAGAGAGAATGCTTTTTCTATCATTCATAAAAGCCAAAGAGGGGGAGAGGGCAGAGGGTGAAGGAAGACTATGGGATGGGCAGCTGCGGGTCTCACGGGTGCTGGGGCTCTGATCCTCAGGCCACACCCAGACCCCCTTGCAACTCACAGAGGAGGCTCCGTTAGGGGTGCTGGTGGGTATGGTCTGGGAAGGTCCCCCCCCATAGGCCTCCTAAAATATGAACAGCATAGAGAAGAAAATGAAAATGAAAAACACTTTATTTGAAAGACTTTAAGGTTTATTATCAAAGCACACTGATAAAGCTGTCTGGGGGGGGGGTGAGGGGTGGAGAAGCAGAATTTTGCTGCATTTCCAGGCCAGAGCCTCTAAAGATTCACCTGACAGTGGTGTCTGTGAGGACACTGGAGCCTCCTGTCTGCTGTGACAGGGTGACCGTGGCTGGGTCTCATGAGCCCGGGAGTGGGGTAAACTAGGGCCACTTGGAGCAGGAGTCAAGGAAAGCGATGGAGGCCTTTGGGGATGATGGAGAGCAGATCCCGGGTCGGAGCGTGGACTGAGTATTGTGTATATCCATTGCAAAAATCCCTGTTTGGATGGTCCTGCTAGATACTCCCAGATCAAAGGGTTGTAACGAGGATTGAGTAGAATCGTAAATACGACACGCTCAACCGAGCCTCCGGCACTTAGGGGTGGCTGAGTGCATTTTGGCTCATGCCGTCCGTACTGAGCCAGAAGCATGCGAAACCATCCACACCACGTGTGCATGCCCATGTGCAAATGTGTGTGTGGGCACATGTGTGTGCCTGTGTGTGTTTTGCATGAGTGTGTGCATCTGTGTGTAAAAGGTGGCCAAGATGAGTACAGAATTAGCAATGCCTCTGACAACGAATCAGTGGTTCTCCTGTTTCTCCACACTCTGAGTCAACCGGGGCTTACCACCAACCCCTCCTCTGAACATCCACCTCATGTTCTATATTTCTCACGGTCTAGCAAGACTTGAATAACTGGTCATCTTTGCAGTTTTGAGATGATAATATCGTGTCCTTCAGGCCAGAAATCAGACGTATTCTTTGTAGCTGTAGCCGGAGACTGGAGGAATCCTTTCTGTTGAGTTCACGCTGTCGAGGCTGCCTGAGAGACGGTGACGCTCCTGAGGAAGCCCCTTTGCCAAGAGGAGACCCCTGAAGTGGGATGAAGACATGCAGGATTTGGAATTTTTGTGGAGAAATGCATTAATGTGGGCTTTTTGTGATTTGGCCTTAGCAGAATGTGGTGTGCCAGAAGGTTCTCTGGCCCAGCTGTGAGGCTGCCTCTCACATGCCTCTCACATGCCCTGGAGGGTGTGGTGAGACCTGGGCAGCCATTGCCGAGCAGGTGCAGGGGGACCCTCGGTGGCCAGTCTCAGAGACACCCCTTTCCGTGGGTTGGGAAGTGTGCTTCACACCTATTCACGCCGGGAGAGGCCACAACTCCTGGTTGCCAGGGAGGAACACAATGGAACTTACCCCAGTCTTCAGTATGTCTTCTTAGGGGGTTCCTTTATGTCTGAAACCTCCAGAATGCACACTTCGTTCCTCCTCACAATGCTTTCATCTAGATACTTCTATGAGGCTAAGAATAACAATTCTTTCTTTTTTTTAAGAATAAGAATTCTTGAGAAGCTTCTACGAGGCTAAGAATAAGAGTTGTTTGGAAACACAGTAGGGCGTGAACACCACATTCTGTTCTCAGCACTGTGTGGAAGATCTCCATTCCGGCTCCGTGTATTGTTTGGTTGTCCTTATATACCATATTTTAAATTAAACTACGAAAGAGCAACAGATAACAGGCAGAGATGGTCAAACCATGTAGTAAAAGCCATCGTTGCTGGTAACTCTCTCAGACAGAAATGAGCCCTGGGGCCACGTGCTAAAGCATCATGCTTCCCTGCGTTTGTTCTCTATGTTACAGGATCTTGCTCTGAAGGGTCATTGGGATTTACCCAGTTCGGTTCAAGGTAGAACAGTCTGTGAGGAGGCTAAGAGTATAGCATATGCCGTTGAGCTCACAGACTCTGAGCCTCTGGGTCAAAATCCGGTTCCTGATCTCTCCAGCCGAGAAGAACCAAGATAAAGATAACAATAGTATTTGCCTCCGAGGGTTTTACAAGGATTAAATGAGCTCAAATTTGTGAGCTCTATGTAGTGTTTGTTATGACTCAGGACTGTCAGAACACAAGGTAAGAATTTGTTGGAAATGACTCTAACCCATCTCCCACAAGGAGAAATACAAGTTTTTCTATTTCTGTATCTACTTACATACATTGAATATAAAGGCTACACAGTGAATTCCTGCATTCAGCTCCACATCCTTTTCACCAAAAGACTACTGATAACCCTTATCAATCATGACCAGGAGAATAATTTCTTGTCTGTCTTCTGTTCCAGCTCCAGAGGACTCTTTCTAATGTGTCTGTATCTTAGCAATCCGTTCCTGCTCCATCAAAATGCTGAAGTATCTGCTTCCTGCTCCAGCATCCCTCCGAGCCACAGCAAGCTAGCAGCCGGTACCAACATGCAAAAAACACCATCTTTAGGAACTTGACATTTGGTAATGAATTTTGGCAAAAGGAATGATTTCCTGCCAGTTGTCTCCGCCTCTCATTTACCACTGTGTTTCCGCTTAAGCACAAATAAATAGAGTAAAGCAAACGTATAAATGATTGGAAATGGTGGTCCTCTGACTGTGGGTTATGAGAAAGAACACCATGTGCTGCTGCAATTTTGTCACTTTCTAACCAGAGAGAGTTCTGTGGTCATTCTCTTGACCTAATATATGTTCTACCATAATTAGTATACTCTATGTGCTACTTGAAGTTCTAGCAATCTGAGGGACCTCTCCTTCAACCCCGATCTACACAGCATAAGACACTTCCTTGGTAATAACGTAAAATATGCCTCCCCCTTGGTAAAGGTACTTAAGAGAATTTTTACTTTGCCCATTTACTTCAATGGGAGCCCTGAAGCAATGGCAAAGTTTATGTGGAAATGTTTGCTTTTTTCTAATTTTTTTTTTAAACAAAGCTCATATATTGCTTTTATAACGTAAGAAGAAAAGCATTAAGGGGGGGAAGAGTGGAAGGAGATGTGACTGTGATCTTGGAGCCACGTCACTGTTGTTACTAACTCACCTTAGCACTAGCAAATGAACAACAGAGCCCAAGTCTGTCTTTGGTGTCAGTGACCTGGGTCTCAATTCTTAATGCCACAGCATAATAGCAATTGATTTTCCAAGTGGCAACCTGGTTCTCTAATTATGTCCAAACTCCTCAAGGTCAACAATCTTCAGAAAAAGATCTAAACTCTTGAATACTTTTGATATTAGTGTGATTGATGCCTTATGTTTGATTTTTTTATAGACAGAAAATAGAGGGTCTATTAAATAAACTTTATTGTGAGTCCACTGGGCTCAGCAGTTAGGATTTAACTGCATAGACAATAGCTCTGAAAAACAATTGCACAAAAGTATTATCTTACATTTTATCCTATTTTTTACAAGAGATATTCAGCCAAACATACCCATATGGATCCTCATAGCCATATACATAAGTACTTCCTCAAAAGGTTATGATTGTGATTTTTAATAGTACCATATTATACCCAACTTTAGAGGAGGCAATTTCTTATATGCCCAGTGAATTATTAAAACACACCATTTAAATACAGAAAATGTTATGCTCATGCATATTAAAATTCCTTAGTGGAGTGGGTGAACGTGAGGGCTCTGACATTGAAATAACTGGGTTCAAGCTTGGCTACATCATGGTTATCAATTAGGATCAAGTTCAGCTATCTATAATAGAAAAGTTCAAAAGAATAAAGGCAGAAACACGATAGGAGTTTATTTTTCTTTCAGAGAGAAGTCCAAAGCAGGGCTCTACAGTTATTCACTACCCAGACCCCTTGCTAGCCTCCACATTACACTCTCCAGGGCCTGACCTGCATCTTAAGGTCATAAGATGGCTGTGGGAGCTCCAGCTACACTATCTGTATTCCAGGATATGCAATGGAGAAATCAGCAAAAAAGACAAACACCTCCTTTTAAAAAGATTCCCAGAAGTCCCACACAATACCTCCTAATATGCATCATTGTCTAAATGTTGGTCATGGGACTGCATCTAGCCATAAGGGAGGCTGGGAAATGCATAGTTTTACCAGGTAACAATATAATTTAATATCTTTGGCTGAAAAAATACCCCATTTACTAGTGAGATTATATGGAAGGATTTAAGGAAGATGTCTGATTACTGAAACTCAGCCATTCAAATACAGATTTATTTAGATAAGATGTTCCTGGCCACACTGGAGTCCTGGGATCAGCGTGTATTTGTGGATGAACTTGCAGTCTGTTTTCTGGAGAGCAGTCAATTGTCTTCTGTCTCATGCCTCACCCTACACTCCAGCCACACTGGGCTACTCTGATGTCTTCGCAACACACAGTTTGGTCTCATGCCCCTTTCTTTCTTCATCCACTTCCTCTGTTGGAGATGCCTTCTCCACTCCTAACCTGAGGTCTCCTGGCTAAATTCATCTCATTCTTTAAAATGAAGTTCAAATGCCTCCACTTCCATGAATATCTTTTTGGTTGTATTAATATAAATAAGTCTCTTGGTCTCAGGTTACATTTTATTGATTATTTTATCTCTCATATCACAATTTTGTGTACGTGTCTTTTTATTGTTGTTGTTGTTTTTATATTGTACACCTCTTTAGGGCAAATACTGTCTTAATCATCCTTGTGTCCTTCTCAGTACCTAGTACAGTGGGTTAGTGTATGGGAGGTGCCCATTAAAAACACATTGAATGAACTAGTGGTACATAAAGTAGCAAAGAGAGTGCACTTATTCAGGCAAATAGGATAATATTCCAACTCTAGAAGATGAACCCTCAGAAACTATTCTGATGCAATTCTCTGACATTTAATTGATGCACTTCGACATGTTGAATTTGGTGCAGTTGGTAATAACATTTATGCTAACGGTTTTGGCAAATGGATTATCATATGAACAAATATGTCAACCAACAAGGTCATGGCAAAGTCAGGTCTGAACTTCATAACCATGTTGCCATCCTGTCCACTAAGTTAGCTGCCAGGCTTCTAAAACAACAAGCTGAAGTGATAAGTCTAGCTTTGGCTTAACTAGTATGTAATGGGTCATAGTGTCTGTTGCCTGTTCACTTAGACAGACTATGGGAACGGAATTGTGGACTAATAAAGATGTCTTATTTAAATATAGGAGAGGGCATTAAACATTTGAAGCCACAAAGCCTACTTAAATAAGCACAGAAAACAGTGCCCAGGTTTCACCTTTAGCACCAGACACTAAAAGAAAAGCTGAGAACCTGAGAAAGATACTTAAGAAGACAGGCTTAAAATAATTAAGAATAAGTATAACAAAAGAAGTAAAATATTTATACACCAAAGAGTACAAAACAACATTGAAAGAAATTAAAGAAGATGTAAATAAGTGGAACAACATCCCATGTTCATGGATAGGAGCTGTTCATATTGTTAAGATGGCAGTCCTCATCAAAGTGAACTACAACTTTAACACTATCTCTATCAAAACACCAGTTGCCTTTTTTTTTTTTTTGCAGAAATTGGCAAACTAATCCTAAAATTTATATGAAAATGCAAAGCACCCAGAATAGCCAAGGTGATCTTAAAAAAAAATAAAAAAAAGGATAAGAAAGAACAAAGAAAGAAAGAAAGAACTCACTCTCTTGATTTCAAAACTTACTCCAAAGCGCCAATAATCAAGACTTGTGATATCGGATAGACCTATAAATAGACTTACAGGGTAGGCACAGAGATCAAAGGAATAGAATTGAGAGTCAAGAAATATATCTTTGCATTTATAGTCAATTGATATTGGACAACAGTGCCAATATAATTCGGTGGGGGAAAGACTAGTCTTTTTAACAACTAGATATCTACCCCTACTTCATACCATACACAAAAATTAATTCAAAATGCATCACAGACCTAAATTTAAGAGCTAAAATGTAAAAACCCATAGAAGTGCATGTCTGAGTGGCTCAGATGGTTAAGCAACTGCCTTCAGCTCAGGTCGCGAACCTGCAATGCCAGGATGGAATCCTGCATTGGGCCTCCTGCTCACCAGGGAGTCTGCTTCTCCCTTTGGCCCTCCCCCCTCTCATGCTCACTCTCTTTCAAATAAATAAATATTTTAAAAAACAATAAAAATAAAAATAAAAGCCCATAGAAGAAAACACAGATGTAACTTTTAGTGTTTTTTGATTAGGCAATGTTTCTTAGATAAGACACCAAAAGCACAAGCAACAGAAGAAAAATTAAATTGCATTTTCAAAATTCAAAATATCTGCGCTTCAAAAGACCCAATCAAAAAAGTGAAAGACAATCTGAAAGATGGGAGAAAATATTTGACAGTCATGTATCTTATAAGGTCAGTGATCCAAAATGTATCAAGAGTTCTTACAATCCAAAAAAGAAAAAGAAAATAACCCATCAAAAAATAAGCCAAAAACTTGAAGAGACACTTCTCTACATATCATCTAAAGTGGCTGATTAGCACCTGAAAAGACATTTCTAATCATTAGTCCTTAAAGAAATGCAAGTCAAAGCCAACGAATTACCCCTTCATGCCTACTATAAAATAAAAAAGGCAAATGATAACAAACATTGGCAAAGATGTGGAAAAATTGGGACTCCTCTACACTGCTGGTTAGACTGTAAAATGATGCAGCTGCTTTTAGAAACAGTTTGGTCGTTCCTCAAAATGTTAAACATAAAATTATGATATGATCTATTAATTCCACTCTTAGGTCTGTGCCCAAGAGAGTTAAAAGCATTATGCACGAGTCTCTATAGCATCGGTATACATAATGTCCAAAATGTGGAAACAATCCAGGTGTCCACCAAGCAATACATTGATAAAGTACAGCATATCCATACAAGGGAATATTATTCTGTCATTCAAAGGAGTGAAGCACCGATACGTGCTACCACACGGCTGGACCTTGACAGTGCTAAGCAAAAGAAGCCAAATATTTTAAAAAATAGTTTAAAAATCACATGTTGTGTGATTCCATTTATGTGAAAAGTCCAGAAAAGGCAAATCCCTAAGGACAGGAAGTAGATGAGTTGTTGCCAATGAACGGAGAAGGTGGGAATGCGAAGCGATTGCTGATAAGTACGGGCTTTCTTTGGAGGATGGTAATAAGGTTCTAAAATAAGATAGTGGTGATGGTCGCAGAGCTCTGTGGGTATACCAGAAAACACTGGTGTACGGCCATACCACCCCAAAGGTGTCCGATCTCATCTAAAAGACACTGAATGGTACACTTCAGAAGGATGGATTTTATGGGATGAGAGTTGTAACTCATTATAGCCACTAGTAGAATGAAAATAAGGAAAGGAGAGAGAGAGAGAGGGAGGGAGAGAGAGAGGGGGGGAGGGAAGTGTGAAGGGAGGAAGGGAGGGAGGCAGGAAAGAAGGAGGGAGGAAGTTACGAAAGTGTAGTTGAGCCTGTTGACAGCCTGAACCGAGCTCTGTTCTCTCCACTGAAGGGAAAAGAGAAGTGTTCAAGTTACATTAGAGACATTCCCGTATGTCCTAGCAGACAAAAGGACTTGAAAAAAGCTGTACCCTGGGGGCCAGCGTGTTTCCATCAGAAAAGGACCACAAGGGGCTCCAGGGTTCTGGAAGTGTTCTCTGTGTTAGTTTGGGGTCAGTTTCATGGGTGTCCTTACATGCAAAACCCCCTCAGGTCGTGCATGTGTGATTTGTTCACTTTTCTTTGTTAGACCTCAATAAAATTTACTTTAAAAAACCAGAGAAGTCCTGCTGTTTTCTTTTATTTTCAAAGGATGTAGCTTTCTAGCAATTCCAAATGCAATGTGGAGAAGCTCAGGAGAATTATGAGTGTGGCCCTCACCTGGAAAAACCACAGCTTCAAGGAAGAGAGGACAAGAGGCCAAGGGGCCAGTAAGCCTCAGGGGGCAGGCCAGGGCCTTGGCACAGCGTGTAAGTACTGACCCCTGCGACCAGCAAGTTTGGTTTTGCGCCTGTTCAGAATATAAAGCCAGAAGCAAGCTTTTCACAGTCTCCCTGCAAGGTTACAAGGGCCAAGAAGGCAGGGCTCACGTATGCCTTGTCCCTTGCCATGTCTGTGGTTCCCACCACCGGCTACACACAGTACATACATTTTTAAATGAATACATGAATTTTTGTTCACTGATCCCCAAGTTCACAACACAGGTACTTTCCCATCCTCACTGGAAACAGGAGTGTCTTGTTATTGACTGTGAATGTGTCACGAATGTTCATGCCTTGATGTCTGCCAGGCAGGACTGGGGACCCAGTAGCACCAAGGACCAGTTGGTCTCCCAGGTGGAAAAGCTAGTACCTGTGGCCAGCCAGATGTTCCTTATGCAACACAGTCACCTGAAGGGATGTGGCTTACCATACAGAAGACGCCAGGCACAGAGGGCATTGAATGTTGCAAAAGTAGCCCCTTTTATGGGCTTTGCCAAGTTAAGTACAGACCTCCTATTGCAGGACTGCATCATGGGCACCAAGTCTCCGGAGCAAAGACCTTTATCCCTCTCTCCTTTGGTGTCTGAGCTTCCACGCACAAGGAGTTTAGGTTGGGGGACTGGGCTCCTACAGGCCAGCTTTACCTGGAACATTATCTTGCATGGTGAGCTCCCTGGAGACAGATGGCACAGTGTGCCCTGGTCAAGTTCACACTTAGGAATTGTTACACCAAGGTCATAGACACCACATAAATGGGCCTTCTCTATGAATTTGAAGATCTTAAGAAACTACTATTTTGAGACTTGAACTTCCTTTCATGATTTCCATCTCAAACATAGACTAGTCTGCCTTTCCTCTCTGAAGCTATTTGCATTCCCAGCCAAAACATGAGATTCCTGAAAACTCTTTTCATTTAAATTTCCAAAGGGTCAGGCTAGCGGTCTGAGCTGTGCAGAGGATGGGCAGGATGGAGTTTTGGCCATGACTCCCGACTGGTTCACCTGTGACCTGAGCCAAGTCTCCTTCCTTCCCTGTAGCAAAGCTCCGCAGCCTAAAGGATGAGGAAGCCCAGATCCCCCACCGTCATTTTCATTTCTGCCTTACAACCTGCTAGAATCCAAGTTACCATACTCTACACCTGGAGAGCTTAAATATATGAGTCGTGCTCAAATATGTATAACAGAACATCATTAGGTTCTTCTCCAGGGGCAAGAGCTACAGTGATTTGGTAGAAGTTATTCAAGAAAAGATCTGGCCAACTAGGAAAATCTTTCTCTAAAAACAGGTAGGAAATGGGCCAACTTTTCCTAAGGGGTACGGCATGACTCATGAGAGCAAGGATCATCGGCACTCATCAAAGATGCAGGACTGGGTTTTCGAGAAAAGCACAAGTCTGGAATAAGACCCACCTGGGTTCGACTCTTGACTCTGAGACTGACATAAGCATGTGACCTTGGACAAATTGCTCGATCTCTCTGAGACTCAGGTTTCTAGGATATAAAGTAGAAATTATGATGTTTGATATCCAGGGGGCCTTGGAAGGTTAAGCATGAAATGCTTTAGTGGAGGACCCATGATAGGGGGCAAGGGCTACACCTCAGCTCCAAGGGCAAGTTTCATCAGTCAAGTTCTTTAGTTTGCCTGTATTGAGAAAGGGGGGCTTAAATATGTTTTTAAAGGGAGGATCAGGATCTTAGTCAGAAGGGAGCTGTTCTCGGGAGAACATACCACTTGTTGGAATCATGGGAGGGAAGGGCAGAGGCGGCAGAGGAAGGTGGTTCTGCATAGAGCCGTCCATCAGCCCCAGCTGCAACTTTCCCCCAGGCTTTTCAGCTAACACCTGCTTTCCTGCCCACTGCCTCTCCCTGGATGTCTTCCTCCTCTTATGCTTCCAGTAGAGATGAGACCTGCATGACTGACCAAATGGTGGGTCTTCTGAATATCTTTTGCATCTTTATTAAGCAAAAGCCATATTATTTCTCCATGAAATGTCATTTCTGTGTCACATAAAATGCTCAACTCAGTGTCTCAAAGATGAATAAAACCACGAATGAGCACAGCCTCAGATGACCTTGTGGTCATGATGTCAGTGGGCCTGTCCTGAACACTCTCAGTGAGGACCAGGTGGGACTGTGAGAGTCTTACCCCCAGATGGCACTGCACAAGTGATAGTTGTATCCTCAAAGATCTACTTTGCCCCCATAAGTTCCATTGTTGGGAAAATGAGATGTGAATGCGTTAAAAAAAAAAATCAGCAAATGAACAATGCAATGCATGGTAAGTGCAAAATGAGTAGAGACTCGCAGGACCACAGAAACTCCTCAAAGTGAAAGGAGATCTCCATGGACTGGGGAGGATGGAGAAGAATCCAGAACAGTCTCACTGAGGTCCCAAAGCATGAGGAGGTATAAAGAGGGTGGGCGGGGAACTCAGGAGAAGAAGACAACTGAAGGCAAGATGGTGAATGCATAAATGGAAAATACTAGTATACAAAATTAGCAGCTATAGCCAAACACTTAGCCCATTTCAAAGCTCTGAACACTCCCTCAGGGTCATCTCAGCCATTTATAACCATCTATTAGGCTTCCTGGCTCACTTTAATGAGTCCAGGGTGGTGCTCACTGTGGCCACATGGTTCCCACCCATGGTAGCCTGCAGAACCACAAGAAACTTCAACACTTACAGTGTTTCCAGTGTTTTATCTCAGCCATGGCTGTTTTCCTGCTTCAGAGACACCTGCTAGGTTTTAGAGTCTTAAGATCTGAGAAGGGGTTTAGGCGTAAGATCTTGATTCCAGTCAAAGGTCTACCCGTAGCTGTGTGCGAACTGGAACCAACACGAGACAACATGGCACCAGAGAGGACCGCTATTGCGCACGAGTTCACAGATTCCCAAACGCTGCTAAACCCGTGAGTACCCTGAGGGCTGTCTCAGAGGTAGAGGAGCCAAACAGGGTGAACCCCAGCTACAGTCTACAATTCCAGCAGCCTTGTTTTGGTTTGCCATATGCATAAAGGTCTTATATTTATGCTTGCTCTTTAAGGAAGAATTCTACCCACAAGGGGGAAATTTTTTTCTAAGTTATTAGTAAAGTTTCATCTTAATCTCCCCATTTTACAGGAAGGGAAACTGAAGCCCAGAGTGGATGGGCCGTTGACCCAGGGACACAGAGTGGCGGAGGTAGGTCAGAGACTGTTGTCTAAAGCTCATGCTACTGTGCTTCTGTGCTTTGTCCGCTACTTTGTCATTGGTGCAACAGATACAGGAGTGTTCTATGAACAAACAAGAGAAAACAACTCCAACTCCAAAAGTCCCTGCCGCATGGTGAAGTTATACCCCTACAAAGGAACAGCAGTGTGGTTGATGAACCACAACTCACCCCAAGACAACAGAGCAACTCCAGAAAGTTGGGGGTGGACCAGCTGAGCTGACATGGTGGGCACGTGGATGAGGCTCTGACACGTGGCTAGGACACAGTCTCCAGCGTGTCTTGCTTCCAGCCCCTTGGAGCATGCAGTGGCTGCCTAGCCTACAAACAGCACCGGTAATACCGTCCCCACTTCACCGCCTGCATACTTCAGGTCATTCAAGCAGATGTGCTCCTCTCTTAAAAACAATAGTGTCATGAATTTTCGCCAGCATTCTCCCTTCCCACCAGCCCCCTGCAATCCCCAAAGGACTCAAATTCCTCCTTCTGGCAAGCTCAGTTCTACTGGGTTCAAGACTAAAGTTCAAACTCCAGATTACCATTTGGTAATACATTTGGAAAATCATCTCATTCACAAACAGTTGAAGTTTTATGAGGTAGGGTGTGTTGTTAAAAACATCCCAGTATTTTTAAGGAGGAAATGCCAGAAATTCTGTTTTCTTCATTCTTATCAGATATTTCTTGTTTTCTTCAGGATGTGAAGATTTTCCTCTTGGATTATTTAAGAGGAAATATGCATAAGAAGTATGTCAAGTCATGCCATGAATGTGTACCAAGGTCTGAGAAATGGTCCCTGACCTCAAGGGGCTTCCAAGCTTATTGGAGAGGGATGAGACCATATTTAATGGTATATTTGAGCTAATTAATTAATTAATTAATTTATTGTATTGTATATTCACTGCCTATATGCATGCATATGCAGGATTTGTGTATGTGTGTATGTTTATATGTATATGCTGCCTGTGTGTGCATGTATGTGCTATATGTTTCTGTATGTGTGTGTGCCTACATGTACATGCATGTCCCACCAGTTTTGTTTGGTATAGAGGATCTAAAGCCATCGCTGGCTAGAACAGGGAGTGGTGCCAGCATAGGGGTCTGAGGGTAGTCTGGGAAATACAGATCAGCGTGTTCTAAGCCAAGAAAATAAGTGAACCAAGACAAAAAGATAGGACCAGTGTCCTGGACCCTATAGGGTCCAGGGGAGATTTTGTATGTGAATTAATCTTCTAGAACTGATTGTAGCATCGGGAACAGAACTGGTGTTTTATATAAAGACATCCATAAGCAGAAGATCAGAAACTAATAGAATTAAGTCAGCCCAAAGCCTGCTGGTATCATGGGCAAGTCTTCATTCACTGCCTAGAGAGGTACACATGATTTACACCCAGGGCTGGAGGTACAGGGCCCCATCCCAGCCTCCAAAGTTGCCACGAAAGAGCCTCACCTACCTGTGCAAAGGCAGACAGGCCCGGACCTGATAAATATCTTCTCGATGGATTCAATGTGTAGAGGTATCTGAAAAGTCTTAATTTGCTAAAACATTCTGCATTTTTGGAACACCATTTGGAGATTTCTTCAACATGTATTGTTCTGGAGATGGAGAGAATGAATATGGGTCAGGCTGCTGGGTCTCTGTCATACACACGTGTAAGCAAGTAGCAAACAACTGATTCTGTTCTTTCCTTGGTGGGTGGGTGTGCTAATGAGCTGAGGGTAATGAGCAGTGGAAGGACAGAAGGAAACCCCAGGGATGTGAATAATCACCCAATGGAAAGAACACAGGTTCAGCATACATATTCCAATCATCTACCTCGAAGGGTTGTGCAGGCCAAACAGGACAGTGCTGACTGGAGAAAGAGCTCCGTGAGCCACATGAGGGGAAAGCTGCACATCTCTCTTATGAAAGAGTAGACCATGGAGCCCTAAGGAGTCTCATAGGAACTGGCCCCGAGTGGACTGCCCCTAACTACTTCTGGCCCCTGCGCTCTGACAAGGCGTGTTATTGTAGAGGAACATCTATTAGAAATGATCATGAAATTTAAGTAGGGAGCATAAGAGGCTGCATTCTCCTCAAAGATCTGTGGCAATGATGGAAAATAAAAATCTGGAGCTTAGGGGTGCCCAGGTGGCTCAGTAGGTTAATTGTCCGATTCTTGGTTTCTGCTCAGGTCATGATCTCAGGATCATGAGATCAAGCCCTGCATTAGGCTCAGCAGGGAGTCAGCTTGGAATTCTCTCTCCCTCTCCCACCGCCCTTCCCCTTGCTCTCTCTCTCTGTCTTTCTCTCTCAAATAAATAAATTAATTTTTAGAAATCTGGAGCTTAACCACTGCCAAAGGTGTCCAAGGGCCCCCTGGATCAGCTTCTAGAGAAGGAAGGTGGCAGGAGGAATGGGTCACCTCAGTTAGTCGACTGGGCTCTGCCCTTCCTTTCATTTTCAACCTCTTGACAGAGGTTTTTCATTTTAATCTTCACTCCAATAAACATGGAATGACTGCCTGAAGCCATTTAAAGTGAAAAAGAAGAAAGACATGGAGAGATGGAGGGGGTGTGGCCCCCAGCTGGTCTCAGTAGCATCTTTGTTCTGCAAGGACTGCCCAGTAGTCAGGATGACCCCATGTCTCTGAAGCCCTGGCCTGAGCTGGGTGTTGGATGACTGCACCTACCATGGATATGACTTTCCAAGGCTGTTCTCCTGAGATCAGAGGCATGTGCGCTGACACTGCAATGACCACACAGGTCACCTCCTGACTCAGGAACTGTGACAGAGCCAAGTCCCAGAGCTGGTGTCATGGAATGACACCAAAGGAATCCCTTTTCTTCTTGGGAAGAGTGTTTTCCTTCACCATTCAGGTAGATGATGAAGACACCCCCATGGAAAGGCTGGATGTGTAGCTTCGACATGGAACCACCATGGCACGTGAGCATGGAGACGCATGGAGAGTTCAATGCATTTTGATGCCCTTCAACTGGGAGCACTGTGGGTCCGGGATTGGATCCAGAAAGGAAGCAGGTCCCATTCAGGTTCAAATGGCCTGTTCCCATTCAGGTTCAAATGGCCTGTTTATTAGTTAGACTTTGGTCTAGAGCAAATAACAGAAAATACTAAAATAACAGTGACTTAAAATACAGGGAGGTGAATGTCTCTCTTGCACACAAGACTGGACGTGGGCATTCTGGAGCCCTGTGAGTGCTTGAAAACCCAGGTGCCTTTCTGTCATCCCAGGGTGGTTCTCATCCTCAAAAGTCAGTATGGTGTCTTCCAAGGTGTTAGCAACCAAAGGAGAGAAGACGTGGAAACTGGGACAAGGAGCATGTGAAAACTGTCTCTTAAGAAAAACACACTAAATTTGCACCAAGACTCCTCTGCTTGGATCCTTTGGCTAGAACGTAGCGTGATGGCTTCCTCCTTAAGGGAGACTGCAAAATCCACTTTTTATGTTGAGAATCCAGGGCTCTGGCCAGAATTTCTAGAACCCTGGAAGAAGTGAAGAGTGGCTTCGAGAGGTTTGCCGGCATGGTCCAACACAGCCCCTTCAAGAGAAGTTAATTCCTTCCACAAACATATGCATCCTGAAGAACCTCGTAGCTTCTTATCCCTGCCAGAACGGTCTTCCTAAAGCAGATGGACTCACGCTTGCCCCTGCTTTGAAACCTCCTATGACTCTCCACATTGGATGGGAAAACTTGCAGACTCTTTCCTGCCTTGCAACTGCATACAAGATTCAGATCACTTGTTGCTTCCTGCTGAAGCTGCTGGCCTTACCCCAAGTGACAGCTATGATTTCCTGCCTATCATGGCCCTAGCACTTTCCACCTACCACCATGGCTCTAATGAGATTACAGTGAATTGTTAAATTTCATGAACAGGGACTAAACACACCACATACAGACTCATGGATGAGAAAGACAGCTGGATATCTTTGTTAGAAGACCACTTAGGAGTGGGACCGTCACAGCCCACCTTGGGGAGGGAGTGGAGTTGACAATTGGTCCCTCTTCCCAGTATCCTGCTGCCCTCAGATTGACATGCTTTCTCGAGGGCAGGGTTGGTAAATCACACAGCTGAATAAGTCATGTTTGCACAATGGTTACTCGAGTCGGCAGTTTTTTGTGGTGTTTCCATCACAGCTTAAAGACCATGAGAAATAGCAGTCCATGCACTGAGTGTCTCAGGAAGTACAGTCGCATCAGTGAGACAGGAGAGAATGTTGTCAGGAAATAGACATGTATGGGCACGTGTGTAAATTTGATTCTGCACCAATAATTATTCTACAAGCAGATCTTGTCCTTGAGGTATAAGAGAATAAGCCAGAAAGAGCCATGTGGGATAGACCAGAAAGCTTGGAGAGTATCACTACTGTAACTATTGCAAATCAATTACAGACCTTTGTCTTCTAATTATTGAGGGGAATGTGTTACCCAGGATCCCACAGTTATCTTCAGAACAAACCCCATTTGTGACATTGACCTCACTGACACCTGAGTTGTATTCCCAAAGCAAGGGGACGTGGACTTATCTTGAGTGGCTGGGGAGCATGAAGGTGCCACTCTAAGGCACAGAACCATTGTAGACAGACAGCAGAGTCTAACTCTCCTCACTGCTCATTGACATTCCCTTCCATCTTCTGAGAGCTGGGAGCTCAAGTCACAGTCCGGTTCTCATCACCATTCAGCAGGTGTCCATTTATAGGAACTTTTCTATGCCCGGGAATAAAGTGGGGAACAGCAGGGAAGAGCTTCTCATGGGGATCCCCATCAAGGAACGTAGTATCAGAGTAAATTCAATGTCCATGCAGATGATCAACCCAAAGTCTAGCCTCTAGCAAGTTCTAGAGGCAGAAGGTACATTAGTGGCTGCTCAGAGCTGGGGAAGAAGAGGAAGGTGGATGACTGATGATGGGTACAGATTACTTTTGGGATGACAAACATTTCTGGAATTAGATTGTGGTGAAGGTTGCACAACTCCAAATATGCTAGAGAGCACTGAATTGTTTGATTGTTTGCTTTAAACATGTGAATTGCATGGTATGTGAATTATGTCTCAATGAAGCTTTTTAATAGAAGAGACTAGTTGGGGCACTTGGGTGGCTCAGTCGGTTAAGCATCTGCCTTCAGCTTGGGTCATGATCCTGGGTCCTGCTCATAGGGCTCCCTGCTCATAGGGGAGTCCGCTTCTCCCTCTCCTCCCTGCTCGTGTTCTCTCTCACTGTCTCTGCCTCTCTCTCTCAAATAAATAAATAGACTCTTTAAAAATAACAAAATAAAATAAGACTAGTCTCACAATCTCTTGACCATCTCCATTCCTACAATCTCCCTTCACACTCCCTTGGGTCATCTACTCCTGCGTGTACCTCAGACACCAGCCTGCTCAGCTCCCATCCCTGACCTCCCAGCCTCTGTGATGCCCCATTTGTTCACTACAGCAGGTGCAGCTGAAGCCCCTGGTTCAGTCCTCCAAGGGTCCCCTCCTTCCCTACCCAGATGGAAACCCAGAGCGGATCTTCTCAGCCCTTTCTCGCCACCAGCCTCAGCATCCTTCTGCCCATGTCCTCCCAACCGGCTGCCCCACGGACATGCTTCTTAGGTGGCTTCTCAAGCCACCTCGTCATTCTCCTCTACTTTTGCCCTAAATTGCTGAAGAAAAAAGTCACACAAATCACAAATCGTGTAAATTTGTTCTCAAGCTGAGTCTGGAGATCACCAGTAACCCTAACTTGAAGGGTCCATGAGTCCCCTCTTTAATTACGTACAAACCTCTTTGAGTTCCTAGCCCAAACACTTCCTTCTCTCAAGAGCTAACTAGTTGCCGACTTCTGAGAGGATGTTGATGCCGTCAGGTACCCCACCAAAGGAAAGTGGTCTCTCTCTGGATGAGCTCCTCGGGGACTGCTTCCCAGAGCTCCACACTCCTGCCTCCAAATGCATCTTGAATACTCCCTGGGATTTCAACAGCCACCAAAAATTAACCGAGTCCAAGCAGAGTTTGCATCCCTTTCTCCCCACTCCCTAATATGTTCTTCCTCCAGGACCCGCATCGCTGTCAGGGACAACAGCCACTCCTAGGGTCACTCTGGTCAGCAACTTGGGATTCACCCTCAAACACCCCTACCCCTGCACCTTTCACATAAACATAATCGTAGATCCAACAATTCCTCCTCCTTGGTTTCCCTCATAGCTTTTCTTCCTTTCTGTCCCTGTTATCGGTGCCTAGAATTAAGCCCCATCATCTCTCACCTGACTTCCCTGCCTCCAACATCCTCCCTTTTGATCCATCCCATGCTGTCATGGAGGGAATCTAGGCATATCTGGCCACACAGTCTCTGGAAGCTTCTGTAAAATCTCTCTGCTCCTTTACAGTGTTCTGTACCCTGAACTACACTGAGCAAACTCATAACCCCTGCCCCTCCTACACCCCCCCTCCCCTTTTAGGATTCTTGGTTTGTGGGATATGGACCTCCTTCAATTTCCTCAAAGTGCCACATTGGTTCCTGTCTGGGACTCTGCTCCCCAAAAACCCTTCTGTCAGGATGACCTTCTCCCACTTCACTTCATCTTCACCATGAACCTGATGAAGTTTGTTCAAGTTCCACTATTTCCCTGAAGACTTCCCATTTCCTCAGAAGCCCTGCCTCTCCTGACAACAGTGATAAGCCCTAGAGTGTGTGGGGAATTTGCAGCCTCCGGACCCCCAGGGTGACTCTTGTCCCTCTGCCGCCATCAGCACTGGCGTCCTGCTGTGTCAGCCGGACCCAGGAACAGAATGGAGGGCTGAAGGGGAAATTTGGGGTCTTCTGCTCCAGATTACAGCTTCTTCCTTCCCAAAGTATCTAGAATCAAAGATAACATCTGCTTCAAATATTAATATCCTTCTGAAACACCCCCATCCAGTCTAAAACTAGCTTTGACTCTACTTCTTGTGAACTAATGGTCCAGCCTTGTCACGCTCCTTGCCTGGATTTCTTTACAAAGTTCTCTTACATCAACTAACAAAGATGTTTTTCCTAATTATCCCTTTCTATTCAACAGGATTCTCCCCTGCCTATAGGAAGAGATAGAGGCAATATCAAATTCCTCCAACACGGAGGGAAAGAAGGAAGGACAGAAGGAATGGATAGAGAGAGGGAGGAAGAATGGGGGAAGGAGAATTCCATCCCTATCATGTGCACATGTGCCCCTCAGGCCTGTACTTGCTGGTTTTCTTATTCCTGTGAGAACCCACCCGTGTCCATTCCTCCTCAATTATGTGATTGATAGTTTCAGGTTAGTCTGAATGCATGATTATCACACTTTAAACTGTTTTTTTTTTTCCTAGTAACACTTGCATTTGGACAAAGCCTACGATGAGTCAACTCACAGAAGTAACTAGTTTTTTTTTAAAGATTTTATTTATTTATTTGAGAGAGAGAGAGAGAGACATAGGAAGAGAGAGAACACAAGCAGAGGGAGTGGGAGAAGGAGAAGCAGGCTCCCTGCTTGGGAGCGCGATGCAGGGCTTGATCTCAGGACCCTGGGATCAGAACCTGGGCCGAAGGCAGATGCCCAATAACCACTCAGTGCCCCAGAAGTAACTAATTTCAAAGACACAACTAACATTTCTGGAATGATAGCAGGACCCGCTGGAGTGGAGGTGGGTACTTCCGGTGGGAGAAAGCACCCCCCACAGTCACAGGGACTGAGGCAGGATATAACAAGTTCAGAGCTGTTCTCAGGCAAGCGTGGTGGTCTTGCTTTTACAGTGTCTTCTCTGTGAATAAAGCCCTTCCTCGCAAGAGAGTCTTCAGTCACATCACCGGGCTGCTAAATGGAATTAGAAATAGGTCTTGGAGAGTCAAAGGAAGAACCCCAGATGCTCCAAGGTGCTCAGGGCCCGTCCGTCGGTCTGTCTAGAGCCTTGCTGTCATTTGATGGCCGTGGGATCCTGGCACAACCTACAGCAGGCGTTTCATCCCAGGGACGCCCCCCCCAAAACATGTGAAGAACATTAAGTCCAGGAACCAGTGTACTGCTCCCCAAACATGCCCGTAGGCCAGTTCCTTTGCAAGAAAGTAATAATAATTGAGACCGAGGGTTCCCATAGCCCAGGCAGGGACCACAAAAAGGGGTTAGGCCGTGTAGGTTGGTAACTGATCCTATTTTACAGAGGAGGACATTGAAACTTAGGAAAATGAAAGAGTCCCCCGGAAGTCAAAGGCTGGGAGGCTGGGTGCTAACTGGGTCCCCACCTGCACCGCTCACCGCACCCCAACAAGAGAGGCAGGGCGGGGCCAAGGCCCCACCTGACTGCAGAGGAGGACAGAGGGAACCTAATGATATACCCATTAAAGCAATGGTTTGGGGGAGTATCCAGCCTATTTGTATCGAGTCTGTTGCTCTGAGAGAAGTCCTCTAGAAGTCTCCCTAAAAGCACAGGAGACTAAGAATCTGCCCCAGGGCCTTGCACAGGCTACAGCTCAACAAAGCAAACTGTGCCCTCCTTGACCAGAGATAGGGGGTGGGGCTGGTTTGTGTTCTCCTTAGCAGGGTGGCAGTCTCAAACCGGTCTGAGGGCCCTGAGCACCTCTCGAGCACCGTAGAGCTCCAGACATGTCTAGCCAGGCTCTCCTTCAGCTGAATGTTTAAACACGCATTTTTGTTTCCAGGAAAAGTTCAGCTGCATCTGTGCTGATTCACTTGCGCATGAAGTCAGCAAGGGCATTGTTCTAGAAAGCCAGCCAGGGACTCTGTATGTTTCAAAGCTGGCCCTCCTTCTGAGCCAGGAAGTGGCCCTTTCCTCATGTCAGAGAGAATGCAAAGTCAGCCCCTACTTAGCAGAATGTGGCCTGATGGGTGGGCCATACTGGTATTATGGCTGGTCCCATTAGGTTCTGCTCTTGAGCATCTCGGGGACCCCAAGTCCAATACCACCGATGATGAAGGCTCCAGTAAGTGTTACCAATGGTATCATCTCCAACTTCTCCAAACAATTTAACTTAAGGCAAAGAAGAGTCTTAAAATCCTGAGAGTACACAAGTTCCTTGATATTTATGAAAAATTCAAATCTTTCCCAGCATCTCTAAATGCAGATAAAGGCGTTTCAGTGTTTCCCATCAGAGATCATGGCATTTGCAAAATGGCTTTGTCCCTGGAGAGAATGACAGACCCTCTGTCAGATGGGCTGTTGCCACACCAGTTGTGTGTTCCCAGGGAATCTTCAGATCAACATGAAGATTAGGAGGATGATTCAGGTCCCAGGTTTAAACCTCCCACTGGAGTCGAACATGTGGCTTGCTGGCTCAGGGAAGCCAGGGTTGGGGGTGTTCTGCCCAGACGAGTCCAACGAGAGCATACTGGGCAGTTCAGCCCATGGGCTGCCTGTCTCCAGAGGCCCCCAGGCTTCCAGATGAAAGCCACCTGCGCTGGAGCCTCTGACTCACAGTGGGGAGATCCAGGTTCTACTATTCACCTGTCGTGCTGGGACCGTCCCACCGAGTCTTAGGTGCACCACAGGGTGTACCACATAACCTAACACGTTGTTTCAGAAATGACCCATCCATCCCTTTTCAGTCCTGCTCTGAAGGCCAATGATACAGTCTTAGAAATGTGAGGTCATTGGCCAGTGAAATTGACTTATGAGAAACAGACTAAGCCCTTGCCTCACATGCACCCCCTAAGATGTCCCTTCGGAGCTAAGGGGCTTGGGTGGTGGCTGCCTGTGGGTGTGGCCTGGGGCTGTCCTCTGGGAAGTCCTGGCTGTGAGCCTTTCCATTCCGAGCAGGGGCCCCTGAGCAGCGGAGAGCCAGCAGGGAGAGGATGTGGCGTTGCCCACTGATGTCAAAGGGAGGGTGCTCTGACACAGGGAATCTGCTGGTCAGAGAGTAGGGGCAAGGAAGGGGCTCACTGCTGGGCAGAGACACAGCTACTCTCCTTCCACCAGCCTTCCCCAGTCCTTTCCTGCTTGGCGAGCTCACTCTCAGCAAACTTGGCCTTATGGAAATGCTAGATGGTCCACGGACCACTACCAGTTTCATCAGGAGGAATAATTTGGATTCTCTTGCTTAATTAAATGATTAATTTAATTCAACAAATATTTGTAAATGGCTTGCTCTTTGTCAGGTATCATTTCAGGTGCTGGGGCTGCCCTCCAGTGAGGGATGCTCTCTGTTAGGGATACTCCCACTTAGGGATATTACCAGTTAGGGATACTCCAGTGAAGGTGACAGGGTTGTACAAGAGACCTAGATGGTGAGTAGAAGCACTACCAACCCTGGTCTTTGTGCTTCTGATGTTGATGGTTCCCTTCACGACCAACCTGGGCTAGTGGCATGAGGTCCTGCCCCAGAAGGGAGCATAGGAAAAAGCAGAGTTACTTGTCCCCGGCTTGTCCCTAGATGTCCAGCCCATCCAGCAGGGAGGAAAGGTCAGGCAATTAGATGAGCCCCATGAGCTCATAAACCAAATATGCCAAGCAAATGTGGTTCCAGGAACCAGAAGACTTCATTCCTTGTTTGGAAGGGACTTATGCATCTCTTCCTTTGTCAGTTCAATTCAATGAACATTGTACAACTCAGCAATAATAAGTCAGGCTCTGACTAGGCTATGGGCACCTCCAAAGTAAATAAGACACCTTTCTAGCCTTCAAGAAGTTTACAGAGGAAACAGACCTAAGTGTATTTAATTTGAAAGCAAGGTGGGGAAAAAATCTCTGTTCATTTTTTTTTAAATGGGCAAGAAATATTATTTCTTACTTTTTTCTATAGTTCAATTTAATTTGTAATATCCTGGACCCTATTGTGGTAGGATAGCAAAAGACTCCAGCAAAGACATCACCAGATGTAACAGTAATGGTAACACTAATGACAACACTTTATACAAAATTAATGAAACACATGACAAGCTGGGGAGTATTCAAAATAATTCTTTATTTCTGTTGAAGATTTGGGAATGAATGAGTATGAGATATTTAGAAAGCCATGCAAACAAAAAGAAAATGTGACCATCATTATTTCAAGGAGGAGAATTTTGCACAAAAGGAAAAGTGATCATACTGTGTTATATGACTCAACTATAAATCAAAGAAGTATAGTCCAAATAACATAAATGAGGAATGTTGATTTAACAACAACAACAAAAAAAAAACAGCAGCAAAGCAAAGCACACAGCTACAGGAGAAGGAGGGGGAGCAGCAAGTTGTAAGAAAGCAAACTCTTCATTAATGATTCTTGCTAACATGGAAAACCAAGAAGTGGCCACAGAGGTCTACAGACATTTGGACACGGAGAGTTCGAAGCCCAAAGAAACAGGCAGTTCAGTTGAGCGAAGTTGTCTTGGGTGAGCGGGAGTCAGGAGCTGGGAGTGGGAGTGGGCAGAGCAAGTAACTATTTTCCCATTAAAGGCCTCGCGGTGCCCTTGGCTTCTTCTACTCGGTACCTGCAAACCTTTGCTTTTCAAAAAAAGGACAACCAGGGACACCTGGGTGGCTCAGTTGGTTAAGTGTCTGCCTTCGGTTCAGGTCACGATCCCAGGGTCCTGGCAGGAGCCTGACTTTGGGCTCCCTTTACAAGGCATTTGTTTCTCCCTCTCCCTCTGTCTGTCTGTCGCTCCCCCTACTTGCACACATGGGCTCTCTCGGTCAAATAAATAAATAAAATCTTGAAAAAGAAAAGAACAAAGTCATAAATAAATAAATAAATGATAAATAAGGATAACCAGACTGTACCAGAGGAAAGACAAGACTTGGTAGGAACAGCTGGTTGCAAGAGGTTTTCTATAATAGGTATCAATCCTTGTCAACACCGGCCTCATTGTCATGGGTTTTGTTGTGTGGTTGTGGTTGTTGCATTCTTCTGACAACGGCTTCCATATTTCCAGTTTCCAGTCTTTGGTGCCACCTCCCTCTTTCTGCCTTCTGGCAAAAGACTGCAGCAGCCAACACCCCACAGATGTGACAAAGAAAAACATGGCACCCCCATTAAAATAATCCCAATCCAAAATTTACATTTGGGGGAATGTTGTTTATAAATGTCCACTTGGAGAGCTGTTGTAGTACACTGTAAGTTCCAAATCAAAGCTGGTCTGTGCTTCAAACCCAGGTCTACAAACATTTGGGAACACCAACCCAATGGGAATGGCCCATCGTCATAAATTCTTCATACAGGTTAACGCAATGCTTAAATGTAACTCTCAATTTTATTTTCAGAAAGTGATACAGATGAATTGATTTTTAAGAGAGTATAAAAGAAGCTAAACCTTGGGAACTGATAGGGCTAAGTTATTTACCATTTTTACTGTTCAATTTCCGCTGATAGAAACAGGAAGGAAGCCATAAAGGGCCTGTCCATTGAAAAGAGACTGAACTAAGAATGCAAATAAATCCTGGAACCCAGTGGTTATGGTAACTGACAAACTCAGACATTTTCCACATCCTCTCTGGGGAAAAGAATATTTTATGCTAATTTTTGAACGGTGATGGATGGCATTTAACCTAACACGTAGATCCCAGTGAGAAAATAAAAATTTCCATGAAGAAAACACTTTTCTGCTTGCTGTCAGTTCTAAGACCTCAGAAACTTGAAAAGATAGATGTGTTTTTGTTCCCGTCAAGCTTGCATGATAGTCTTAAATCACTATAATTCAATTTTCAGTGGCCATGGCACATTCTCTGTCCCATTTTGCTTGTGTCTGAGGCTTCTAAGCAAGGTTGGTTGTGTGGAGCCCGTGGCCACAATATTTCCCCTCAGCAGACACTATGATGCCCTGGGGTCCCTGGGCTTGTTATTGTGTCATTTAGGGGGATCAATGTCAAGTGTCCCTGGCCCACCAGCAGAAGCCCCTGTGAGAAGAAAGGGCATCTACTGTGCCCCAGGATTGCACATGAACGGCTCTGTCACGAAGACCAGCTTACGCTGCCCCAATCACGCCAGCTGTTCCTGTTTGGCCTCCAACTTCAAAGCTTCCCACTTTCCTGAACATGCATTCTGAGTTTTATTTTCCAATGCTGCAAACCATGCAGTTCCCCAAGAGCGCTAAAGGTCAAGCTTTTATCCCAGGCCTAAAGGAATATGCACTTGGATCCTTTCCTTTTTTGTTTTCCTTTGGGGAAGTCATAAAAACAGCTTTGATAATTAGTAAACAGCCAACATTTTCCTAACACTCATAAAACATAAAGGCAATGTGAAAACGCAGATTTGCTTTCAAGTGTCTTGGAGGCTCTTAGTCCAGCAGCCCCCATTCTTCTGAAGGCAAGCATGTTGTTCAAGCCGCTTTGCGAGGTCTGCCCGTATCACCCGGTTCTCCTTGGGGAGAGTGTGATCAGGTCCACGTTCCTGTCCTAACTACGATAGATACAGTCACTAAAGGTGAAGGAAACCAGCCCGATTTGTGGTAGATTAAGAGGCTGGAATCAAACCATGAAGACTGAAGAAGTTATTTAACTTTTCATTGGACACGGGAGCTCCGTATTTATTGTACATTTCTCTGTCTTCCTGGTAAACCCATTGAAATTGCTAAAAGCACATAGAAGAAGTTTTAATCTGTTTTGAATTACTTTAAAATTCTCAACCCAGCCTCATCATTAACTGAAGGAAATGAACATATTAGTGGCCAAATTTGAATCCATAATATGTAGTTACCGGATGCCACATCACAAGAATTGGCGGACAGATCACCTGCCTGTTCTCACAGCCCGATGGCTGTTCAAAGAACAAGCAAGATGAAACTCTGGTGTGGCCGAGTCTGGCGGACACTCCTGCGTGAGCTCAGAAGGCCTTGGCTGTACAAAGGAGAGCATGAACGGGGAGCAGAGTGTCTCCTGGGTCTCCGAGGGCGCAGAGTTGAGCTCTGCAGACCATAGCAGTTTAACTCTGATTATTTTTGCCAATAATAGATTAACACCCAATGAAGGGGAAAACATGTTGGCTTCCTAGTTTACAAACGAAGCAACAACTTCAATTCATGGACTACATGAGAAGCATGCAGAAGTCAAAGAAAAAAGCTATATAATGCAGTAAATTCATTAAATTAGACAATGCCTGGTCAGATTTGTTCATTGGAAGTACTGAAACATTGGCCAATATGAGCAGCAGATGTACTTTTTGAAACCTAAAGTCACATCCTAAGTGAGGCTGGTAGACACTGGGGCCGGTCCCACTGGCCATCCTGGCCCAGGACCAGAGGTTTGTGTTCAACAGTGTTTGGGGGAAATTTCTGGAGTTGTCAGGCTGATTCTAATTATCAGGAGATGTGTCAGAGAGCAGGATTCTCACCCCTCTGTGGACTGGCGGCTTATATAGAGTTGGAAGCCTATATCGCCCACCATCCCAAAGAAACTTCAAAAAATACAGAATTAGAATGATTCTGATTAAAATGCTGATAACTTAAAATAAATCCATGAGTGGATTCCGGTGCTGTAGCTGCTAACACTTCATTAGCAGAAGGAAATCACTCTCTAAGAAAACAAAGAGATAAGATTCTTTTGACAAAAAAGATTTTCTAGCAATTTCTCTTTGGGTTAAGCAATCCATTCCAAGAAGATGGAAGAACTGAAGTGTGGAAAAGTCTGATGTGCACAGGAGTAGGATTTACGTTGGATAAGGTTCATATGTTACCTTCAGAAAGAGGGCAAACTATCTCAACAGCATTTCTGTGCTCCAAATAGTACTTAACCATAATGGTGTCTGGGTGTTAAGACTCGGGGAGTGTAGAATCTCACCTAGCGCAAGATTTACTCTTCCAAACATCAAGGGAACCCTAACATGCCAACTGCTGACTGATGTAGACTCTCCACTAGAGAAACATGGATGGTGTGCCAATAGTTTGCGAACGGTAGAACCATGTCTTAGAATCTGGTAATTTAACATTTGTTTGGTGGTGACTGGCAGGCAGAGCTGTTACATTTGCTGGATGGAGTTCAAGGTGCCCAGGTGGACACCTGCACATCTTCCCTTGAGACGTTGGCTTGAAAGGAATCTCTGAGGATACAGATAATTTTCATCTTGCTGGAAACAGACACAGCTTCAGAATTTTCATGTAAGCATTTTGATGGGAGGGCAGGAATCCTAGTTCCATTATCGCTGTCCCCTTTGCAGATTCCAAAACCCCTCCTAAAACACAGGGCAGGGCGGCAGATCCATCTGAGGAACTGAGAGCACAGAGCACCGTTGTTTTCCCAAGATGCTTCAGCCCCCCGTGTCCCAGATGGTCCCTTGTCCCCTGGCTTCTGGAGCGTGTCCGACTGCCGCAAGACACGCAGCCCTGGGTTCTAAGATCACCTTATGGGGCACTCCTTCTAAAGTGCATTTTATAAATTGAGATGCTCCCCACATATTTCTTTCCTTCACACAGTGCTTGAAGCCATGGATTCAATTAACTAGAGATCCATTGAAGAATGTTGGGAAAATACTTTTTTTTAATTTTTTTGGTAAGTCCTCTAAAAATCTTCCCAAATTCCATCTGTGTTTATCAGGGTTGGCAAGACTGGCGTTGAGACCCACAGCTTCGGCCACTGAGCAAGCCGAGTTTCTGAGCCAATGTGGATTTTCACAGAAGTCCACTGTTCAACTGAGACCGAGTGGTCCGGAAGTGTGAAAATTACATTGAGCTCACCCCATAATTTACTTTTGACCTTCTCGTGAAGGGCGAGATTCATTGTCACAGGCCAGCTTGCACAGTTCACAAATGTTACATGTCACTTCCTTAAGAGAGACCCCTATGATTTCACAACTCCCCCCCCACACCGTGTCTGAAGCTGCCCCTCACCATCCCCCCCATAGCAGTGCATGGGATCCCCCATCCAGCCTCAGAGCGGGCTTCGTGCTCACTGACAGGAGATCTGATTGAAAACAACAGAAAGAGGGCACAGAGGGAGGACGACACTGGTCTGCTGGGTTTTGCAATCGCCTTGGAGCTGGAGCTGAAAGCCTTATGTTTCTGGAGTATTTCTAACATCTGAAAATGTTAGATAGGGAGGCGCCTGGGTGGCTCAGTTGGTTAAGCATCTGCCTTCAGCTCAAGTCATGATCCCAGAGTCCCGGGATCGAGCCCCGCATTGGGCTCCTTGCTCTGTGGGAAGCCTGCTTCTCTTTCTCTCACTCCCCCTGCTTATATTCCCTCTCTTCCTGTCTCTGTCAAATAAATAAATAAAATCTTATAAAAAAAAAAAAAAGTGTTAGTTAGGGAGATCGCTGGAGATGTTCCAATGCAATGGTTTGCCTTTTTGTATTTTTAATGAAAACAAACAAATCAATTTGTAAAAAAAAAAGTGAAATTATAAAAAGATCAAAACAGAGTTAAACCTCTTTTTAGGCAGTTTAAAAGCTCAGTGTTTAGAAAACCCTGAATATTTGTCCAAGCCCTAAGTTTCATCAGAGGTGGTTGAGGACCCAGTGACAGAGTCCAACCCGCAGTATCCTGCAGAGGAGGCAACTGAGGTCACGAAGGTGCAATGAGCCACCCGCACCCATCACCACCACCATAGCCACATGGCAAGGCGGGGGCAGAGGCTGGTGGAGAAGCAGCCCTTCTTCTGTGCCTCACAGCCCCTCCCCACCGCCCAGCAGCAGACTCGCCGCCTTCAAGCAGCCAGATCCTCCAGTGTCTCCATAAAATGGCATTAAATCTCTGTGTCAGCTCCTGGGAGCTGGAAACCAGGCTGTTTCGAAGCTTTCATTAAACACAAGTGTGTAGAAATTCAGTTACACAAAAAGACTTCTCAAGGGCCCTAGGCAGATCTTAGTAGCCTCGTCGCCCCTTGCATACCATGCATGAATAATAAATATTTGTTCAATTGAGAATAACAGAAGGGGTCGTCTTGGCCTCCAGGTTTCTTTTTTGTTTTGCTCGGTCTCGTGCCTTGTCTCAGGCCCCACCTCCCCACCCCACCCCCAACCTACTTCCCCAGACAGGAGTATGTTCAACACACCCACCGCCAGGTTGTAGCATTTTAGGCAAAGTGCCTTGATGGTACTTGTTTCTTTATTCATTCTTTCTTGTCCTCCATCTTACTTTGCCTGATGGACTAGGGCTCCGCTGCAGGAAAGCATCTTTACTTCTTTAAAAAAAAAAAAAGTTGTATTTATTTATTTGAGAGAAAGTGCAAGAAGGGGCAGAAACAGAGGGAGAGGGAGAGAGAGAATCTCAAGCAGACTCCAGACAGAGCCCAGAGCCTGGGGAGTGCCTCCATCTCACTACCCTAAGATCGTGATCTGAGCCAAAACCAAGAGTCAGAAACTTAACCGACTGAGCCAACTCTACTTCTTATTAGTCATTAAGTAACAACTTTCTGGCCCTTCCAAATATTTCAGGAGTTGTATCTTCTGCTCTACTTAGAGACTCAGAGATCCTAGTAATTTTCAATAAAACTAATCTGTTTATTTTGATGCTGCGAAAGCCTAATAAAACTAGACCGTACCTCCCTTGACTGGTCTCAGCATTTAAAGGCATTTGCAGATTTGTTGGCTGTGATTGTTCAGGTCATAAACAAGTAAATGCAGAAAGATAGATGTGGTTTTTAGGAATGCTGCACCTTTTCTGTCTTGGTGCACTTAGAGAAAGTTCCTTATTACATGAGGCGTAAAGAATTTTAATAAGGGGGGGAAGGGCACTAATAAAGGAGACTGTTTTCCTTCAAACTTTGGCTTGAAGACTTAAAAATACAGGATTTTATCTCGTGCTCAAGTATTAATTAACCTCTGATAATTCATAAACAATCCTTGAACATACTTAATCCACTTTCCAAATTTCATGTACATATGTGTGTATGTATTTATATGTATATTTGCCTTGTATTTATATGTATATGTACCTTGAATATACTTAGCCAAATTGTCAAATTATGTACTTATATAGTATAATCACATATCAACAATAATGAGGTGAAATTGTACAAACTTCTTTCCCAGCATCAGTATGTATGGGTACAGCTTTGGGAAATCTATATGGCAACTACATTTCAAGGAACAATATTCACAAATTTGATTCATAATCTCTATCCTGAGAATTTATTCGGAAAAGAGCCTATAAGAAAAATTCAAAAGAGAAGAAAGTATACATATTCCTTATAGAAACCTACAGTGAGGGGCACCTAGTTGGCTCAGTGGGATAAGCCTCTGCCTTCAGCTCAGGTCATGATCTCAGGGTCCTGAGATCGAGCCCCAAGTCAGGCTCTCTGCTCAGTGGGGAGCCTGCTTCCCCCTCTCTCTCTGACTGCCTCTCTGCCTACTTATGATCTCTCTCTCTGTCAAATAAGTAAATAAAATTTAAAAAAAAGAAACCTACAGTGAAATAAACAAAACCCCAAATAAAGAAAGAAAAGTGTGTAGGCTATGGAAAATGCCATGGTATAAATAATAAGCATGGTGATCGAACGTGATAAAGAAGAATGTGAAGAAAATCCTCAGGGAAATCCTCTCTAAGGGGATGGCATTTGAGCAGAGACTGGAAAATGAGACCCAATCAGGCATGTGAAAAGGCTGGGAGAGACCATTTGCAAGGACGTCAACCACAGACGTCTGGAGGTAGGAGGACATTGGTGAAGAACAGTGTGGGTCCAGGTGACCAGGAGGCAAACAGCAAAGCAAGAAGGGTAAAAGATTGAGTCAGAGAGGTGGATGATGTAATGTGGAAAAAGCACAAGGCTAAAAAAAAGCATGCTATCGAGTACCCCTCTGTGAAGATTTTATATGCATATTAAAAACAAATTGAAAGGCAGTATGGGAAAATTAAAAAAGGAATGATGTATGGATTTTTTTTCCTTTCTTAAAATTGGTGTTAATATTTTTATAATATTATTCACACAAAAATCAAGATGTCCTTGCTTAAATAAACAAAAGATATTGTACCTTTATGGCATGAAATAAATCTTCCTTCATTTTCAGCCTGCAGAGTTGACATGGATGTTTCTCAAAAAAGTATCCTGTGTGGGGGTGGCTTCCAGCCACAACCATGGTGCCCCATGATTCCATCAAATGGAATCTACCCTGAGAATTCGTTTCATTCTGGCTAATAATGATAAGCACAAGTCTGTGGTCAAAAGTTGTTTACAGTGTAAGTGAAGAATATAGTAAAATGAAATTTTTGTTTATGTCTTATTTTGATTGAGACATAATTGGCACATAACATTCTTTTCACTTTGAGTTGTACAACAGTCACTCAATACATGTATAATAGCAAAAGTTTGGTTAACATCAATCACCACATACAATTTTAAAAAATGTTTTTTCTTATGATGAGAACTTTCTTTTTAGATTTTAGTTATTTATTTGAGAGAGAGAGAGAGAAGTAAACTCCCTTGCTGAGCAGGGAGCTTGAGGTAGGGCTTGATGCCAGGACCCTGAGATCATGAGCTGAAGGCAGACATTCAACCCACTGAGCCACCCAGGCACCCAGTTTGTGATGAGAATATTTAAGCTTTACAGTCCTGACAATTGTAGTCACCATGTTGTATAACATGTCCAGGACTTAACTCACCTTATAACAGAGTTTGTTTCTGTTGACCATCTTCCCTCCATTTTTCAAACCCTCTACACCTGCTTCTGGCAACCACACCAATCTCTTCTCTTTATCTATGAGATGAGTTCAGTTTTTGTTTCTTAGATTCCACATATAAGTGGTATCACACAGAGTTTGTCTTTCTCTGAGTGACTTAATTCATTTAGAATAAGGCCCCCAAGGCCCATCCTTGTGGTCACTAATGGTAAGATTTCTCTCTCTTTTTTTTTTTTTTGGTTTAATAAATTCCACTGTGTGTGTGGATATGTGACATCTGTGTCCATTCACCCATTGATGGGTGGTTTCCATGTCCTGGCTATTGTAAATAATGCTGCACTGAACATGAAATATCCAGAAGTAGAATTGCTGGGTTATATGGTAGTTCTATTTCTAATTTTTTGAGGAACTTCTTTCTGTTTTTCACAGTGACCACACCAATTTACATTCCCATGAAAGACATGAAATATTGTTTTGAAAAAGAGACTGAGATGATAAGCCCTGAATCAGATGACCAGGCTTACCTTGAAACATAGAAAATGGACAATGCCTAAGGCCTTTTACATTTTCCAAGGAAACAAAGAACATTTTAATAATGAATATGTTAATATCAATCAATGTAATATACAATTAGTGCTCAGAATATCAATGTGTTTACAAACATTTCCCTGTCTTCTTTGCCATAAGGTTGGCCGTTTGACTAAATATGGAAGACAAATGTGAGTAGCAGTGAGATGTCACTTCCATGCGGGGTGACTAAGTGTCCAGTATGATTTCTCTATGGTTTTTTCCCCCATCCACCTGCTGGGAGTGAAAGAGTCTGAGATTTCAGAACACATATGGAAGGAACACTGATCTCTGAGTCACTGTATGGAAGAGAGCTGCCCACAAGTGCTGCTGGACCCCATCAGACTCTATGCCTGAGAATGAGACTTTGATCATGTCAAACCATGGAGAGCGTTGGGTGACTTGCTGCCAAAGCCGGCATTTATTGCCCTTCCAAATCATGACATGTTCTGTGAGAGGTACCTGGAGATACTTCCCACTCACTCCACTTGATTAGAATTCTGCTTCCCTAAAGAATTGAACCCTTTGTCCCTTTGGAAGACACCAGTCGTATTTCCCAATCTCCATTATTATGTCTACAGTGGAAAGAGAAACCATAAGATTCTCTGAAATGTAGAAAACAAAACATGGCTTAATATACTTGTGCTGCCAACTTGATGTTGCCTGTGAAAATCCAAAGAGCTCTAATTAAATTCCAAATGGTGCCTTAGCTTGGATTTTTGTTTTTCCCTGATGTTGTTCCCTTTGCCTGAAATGCCTTTCACCCTCTTCTCTGGCTGGCACAGTCCCACCATACTTCATGGCCCCAACTCAAATGTCAAGTCTTCTGTGAAGCCTTTCTCTGGCCTGCCCCAGGCAGGATTAATCACTCCTTTTCTCTGTCCTTGCAAAGGTCATCGATGACTTCCTAATTGGCACATCCAATGTCTTATTTTTAGTCTATATCCTGTTGGACCTCTTTAGCGTTAGTATGGAAAATACCCTCTTAAAGAAATTTTTCTTCTCTTGGTTTTTGAGATTCCATTCACCATAGATCCTCTGCCTACTTTCTTTTTTTTCCCAATTTATTTCCCAATTTATTTCCTCTATACCAATTTTATCAATTTGTTTCCATCTATACTCTCCCTCAGACATTAATGGTTCCCACCGTACACCCTTAGTTCTCTTCTCACTCCACAAATTCATTAAAGACTTTCATCCTCTCACTTGGTTTCCATAACTAGCAATAAGTCTGTCACTCAAAGGTGGTATCTCCAGCTGAACTCCCTCCTCAGGTCCAACCCCTTATATTCAACTATTCACTAGAAATCTCTACCTAGATGACTTCCAGCCACTGCACAAAAAGGACTAATTTCCCTCCTCCCCAAGCATGATCTGCCTCCTATATCTCTTCTCTCAATTAATAATCTTTCTAGTTGTTAGCTCCCCAAGCTAGCAACCTCAAGGGTCCTTGTCCACTTTTCCTTCTTCCTCATCTTCCACATACAAGTGTTACCAACTCTTATTAAAAGGTCTTTATGTAAAGGAAAAAACATGGATGGGCTTTGGTGTTAGAGACTTAAATTCAAATTTTGACTCAGCCACTTGGATATTGGATCAAATTACTTAATCTCTCTGAGCTTGTAATTTCTCATCTGTAAATAGGGATAATAATTAAATATGGAACTCTCCAGAGTGTTGCAAACAGTAAATGGGGAAACGCATGAAAAACGTAGGCAGAGCACTCACCAATTTTAATCTTTTTTCCCCCCTAAAAACCCACATTCCCACTGCTTTAGTTCAGGACTTCATCACCTCTCACCTGCAGTATTGCTATGGCCATAGAAAGAGTCTTTCTGCCTCTCTTCTCTTCCCTGCCCCCAACACCAAGCAGGCTAATTTTCCAAGTGCTGCATCCTGTGTCTTTCTCATGCACAGATCAGTCACATCACTCCCAAGCTGGAAAATTTTGCTAAACTCCCGGAGATAAAACTGCTTATCGTCTTTCTATCTTCTGTTATTTCATCTTTCCCTGACCACATCATGTCTGTTCTAGTTAGAGCTCTTTTGATTGCAGGGTACAGATACTCACTCAAACAAGCTTAAGAGAAGTGGAAGTTTATTACAAGGATGCCAAGAGCTCTTGGAAAGGCAATGACATTGGACCAAGTCCAAACCTAAGCAGACTGCCAAGCCCACTCCCCTTCTTCTGGCCCCAAAATACAGAATGTAGTAAAGCGTAATAAAGTAACTTCTTTGGTCTTGATGCATGCTTAAAACTAAGAGAGAAATCCCTCAGTGCCAGATATAAGGAACTCAAATTCACAGCAGTTAGTAGGAGATGAAACTCAGTTCAGACCACATAGATCTCCATGGCTCTGCTGTCTGCAGGATGGGTATGAGATCAAGAGAAGCAGACCAGTACAAGAGAAGCTGGATTCAATCTACCTGCATAAAGTCACTGCATAAATTACAAAGGGCCAAGAAAGCAATGACAAAAAGTCTGCCCATTGGCTGGGTAAACACCAGAGAAGCTTGCCATTCACAAAGGTTATGCTTGGGAAAGGGATTATCTAGTAGGAGTCAGAGCCCAAACTTGGACGGTCTACATGATACAGGAGTCCAAGAAGAGAAGCAAAATAGTGAAACCCTCCAGACCGGGCAGAATCAAAACCAAACACTTCCCGTGGGGCCAGTCCTAAAGCCTGGTTCATCTGCATGTCCCACAGAAAGCAGCACCTGCCCAAGAATCACTTTCAAAAAACGATAACAATGAAGCACGAAATGAGTCTCAGATCCCACCAATGAGACCCCTATTGCCCTTAAAACCAGGGAAGAAAAACTGAAATCCAAAATAAATATGTATTATCATTTAAAATTTTTTTATAAATGTGTAACTTTATTAACCACCTCCAATTTCTCTTTCTGTTTATGATCTGTATCACCCCACTAGAATGTAAGTGCTAGGGTAGTTCACTGCTATCTCACACAGAATTAATATTTGAGGAATGAAAGGGACCTTCAATAAATCTGCTCTTCACATGCCAGAGAACAACCCCATACCAGGCAAATGGTAACTTAGTAAACTTTGAGAAATAATGTTCTTATGTGCTTATAACCATGGATTCATCATCAAACTTTTAAAAAATATTGTGTTTATTTATTTGACAAAGAGAGAGAGAGAGAGATTACAAGTAGGTAGAGAGGCAGGCAGAGAGAGAGGGGGAAGCAGGCTCCCTGCTGAGCAGAGGGCCTGATACAGAGCTCAATCCCAGGACCCTGAGACCATGACCTGATCCAAAGGCAAAGGCTTAACCCACTGAGCCACCCAAGCGCCCCTCATCATTCAAACTTTTTAATGGAAAATTTCAAACACATGCATTGGAGAAAAAATAAAGACACTCTACGTGCCAACACAACTGTAAGTTCTTAGTCAAACCAGCTCCCTAAAATAAATCCCATTTTCAAGTTCAAAGAGATAAAGAAAAAAATAAAGGTTCCATAAAGCAAGAATGGAACCTTACAAAATAAGAGAAATCAGAATGAAAAACAACCATACTGACAGTGTAGAAATACAGCTATAATCTTGATTAAAAACAACAACAACAACTTGATGGAGAGTGGAACAGAAATTTAACACAACTCAACAGACGACATCTAGAAATTAAACTAGAAAATTAAACTAGAAAATACCTCTGAAGAAATCACCCAGAATGTAGGATGAAAGGCAAAAGATGGAAAACATAAAAAAGAAATCGAAGAGTCTGGGATGTTACCATAAGATGTTTCAGAAAAAGCAAATGGAGGTGGAGAAGACACGAGTCTTTCAAAGCTGGAGACAAAACACACTAGACCCTCAACAGGATCCACACAAAAAAATGGACTCATGGATGCACGGTCTTGAGAATGAGGAATGCTAAAGACAAAGAGAAAATTATAAAAATGCCAGAGCGATAACTACAGATTGACAAATGTGCCTCACTGGCAGAATGAGCTTGTTGCCTTCCAAAATGTATTCTCTTTCCATCTTTACATCACTGTTGTTGTTGTTGTTTTCCCCCAAGAAGTACATCAGATTAAATAAACAATAGCACCCAAAAACACAGTTGGTTTCACCCCCCCCCATAGGCTGGAGTGGTCATGTGACAAGATTCTTATCAGTGAGACATGGATGCAAGCTCCCACCTGTGGAAAGTCCTTTTCTTTTCTGATACAGGCATTGCCCCTTCATATAATGTTCACGGATACAGGCCGAATTTCTAATTTCCTTTTTGTGAAGAGAGTGAGAGACCAGAGAAGAAAAGAAAGAGAATAGTCAATGTTAAATTTAAATTGTGATTTCTTATCTTTTATAATGTACATATCGAGAACAAACATGACAAATTTTTAACATTTGCTTATTTGGGGTAATAACTGCATGGGTGTTTGTTAAAATTTTATCTATAATGTGCCTGGGTGGCTCAGTTGATTGAGGATCTAATACCGGTTTCGGCTCATGGGCCATGGGATCAAGCCCCAAGTTGGGCTCCATGCTCAGCAGGGAGTCTGCTTGAAGATTCTCTCCCTCTACCCCTTCCCCTGCTCTTGCTCTCTCTCTCAAATAAATAAATAAGTCTTTAAAAAATTTTTTTGTCTATATAATTATTGTTTAAAATTTTACAAGATTAATCCAAAAGAAATAAAAGAATCTTCCCCCAAATGACAGGGCTCCTGAGAACAGAGATGAGACGTTTCCTGGAACTGGAGGCTGGTCCCCTCTCAGGGTCTCCCAGGGTGAGGAGGTGGAAAAAGATGCTTGGGAACTCTGTCTCCTCCTGTAAGTCCTCTCTTTCCTCATCTCTCCTTCTCACTCCACTCTCCTGTGGCTCATGACTTTGCACAACCAGGTTCAACCCCAACACTGCCTCAGCACCCCCATTCATGTAAACTCATCCTCTCAGTCCCCCCACAGTTGTCTCCAGTTCCCAATTTCAGAATCCAGAGCAGTGACTGACTTGACTGGCTCAGCTTCTCAATCCAGGCCCCAAGTCACAGAGCTCAGAATGAGCTGTAAACCAGCTTCTTTGAAAACAGGTTATCTACCCCTGGTCCACTCCGCCATGACCCGGGCTGGGCTCCCAAGGCACAGAGGTGGGGAGCAGACACTGTAGGCTGGGGTGGGAAGACGGTGGTCTTTTTCCAGGTACAATTCTCTCAGGTGGCTCCTCCTCCTGAAACACATCTCCCCTGCCTCCTTCAGTTCCTTCTCTGCCTAGTAATGTGTCCTTCCTCAAGAGGGATATCAGACTTTTCCAGAAAACCACCTCTCTTATTGAGTACTTACCTCTATATTGTATGCCACTTACACATGGAAACATAACTGTCTACCCGTGTGTGTCCTAAAGACTCCATCTCAGCTGCCCTTGTATTCTTAGTACCCATCATTTTCCCTACAGCATAGGACTGACTCAATAAATGGCCAACCACCTGATTTGTGAGCAATGCCTCCTGGATATTCTCTGTCAGCATCTAGTAAATACTAGAATATAGACATTTCACACGGTAGACCTTAAGTCCAGCCTCCTCAACAAACAGACAGGGAAACTGAGACGCTGGCAGATAAGGGAACTTGCCACGGTCACATGCCTGTTAAATGGGGGCACTTGGTAGGAAGAAAGCCTCATTTCTTCTCCTGGATTGGACAGGAGCCCTTCATAACACTATCCCTCACAGGGCAGCGTCCGAGGGGTGGCTGGGTGGCTCAGTCGTTAACCCTCTGCCTTGGGCTCAAATCATGATCCCAGGATCCTGGGATCAAGCCCTGCCTGGGGCTCCCTGCTCTATTGGGAGTTTGCCTCTCCCGTTCCCACTTCCCCCCCTGTGTGTTTCTTCTCTAGCTATCTCTGTGTCAAATAAATAAAATCTTTTTAAAAGGGGGGAGGGCAGTGCTTAAGATGACCCACCCAACCCCTTAGATTCCAGTGAACTCAAAGAAAGAAACGTCCGTGTTTCATCGTGATGTATGGAGCAGCTTTAGAAGCGTGCGCTCATCTACAACATCATTTCTCCGTTTTTTTAGGGAGCCAAGATCCGTGCACATGGAGTCCTCCCTGAGAAAGGTCTGGTCACTGGCTCACTTTGACGTTTGTGTCTTAAGGCCCTCTCTGGCCCCCAGTGACAGGCAGAGAAAGGACAGATGTGTCTCCCTGGCCCTGGCACAGACCATTCCAGCCTGTGGCTCTGATCTGCCCCTGTGTTGGCGCCCGGCCACGCTTGCACAGGAAGCTCTGTGTATCACTCCTCACTGTGGGCAGGAACCCTGCAAAGCCCTTCCTATGACCGATAAACACTGTTTGGTTTGGATCAAGAGGAAAAATAAGGCTCTCGGGATAATAGAGGCGGATGGGGAAAACACGGAACTCCAGAATGAGAGCAAAGGAAGAGTATGACTTTGAACCACCAATGCGGTAACTAACTCCAGGAACAATGAGCGATGGAGCGGAAATGGTGGCACTGGGAGAACCAGCTTCCTTCCACCCGCTGCAGGCAAAGCTGCAGGTTCACTGGGGCGGGGAACTGGTCGGTGCTGGGCTGCGGCTGCCGCAGGACAAACAGCACCCATCAAGAAAGTCCGGCCCCCTTCAAAGAACCAGATCATCCCTGGCTTCAGCTGCAGGAGGCTCCCAGGGAAGGGTGCTCCCTCCCGCGAAGGGTGGCATGAGACCATCTGGAAGGAAGAAAAAGGCGGTTACATCCCTCTCTAACAATAGGGAGGGCGGATTATTTGTTTTTGTTGAACCACTTTGGGTGGTGGGGGGCGGTGGGTGAGCCCTCCTCACAAAGACATGTGTGAGGGGACATCCTCACTGTTGGACTCTGGGAGGTATTGTTTTGCTGAGTGAGGGACCCAAGTGGAGGGAGAAAGGAAGTTGTTCGGAGTGTGCGGAGGGAATTTGAGAGGCCAGGAGAGTGATGAATAAGAGAAGAAACGGCCCTCAAGGGGGAGAAACTTGGGGGGGAATGAAAGAAATGTTTGATGGGGAGTTTCATTTACTCTGAGGCACGGGCTGTGATTTTTCTGCTCTGTCTCTCCAAGAAACTCGACTGGAAGTTGCAGTAATATTATGCCTTTCTTCCCAAGGCCCTGTGGGGATGGGTTTGTTCTGTGGGCTGCTGATTTCAGCTGGAGTGGGTGGGGGGTTCGAGCTGAGCTCTCTGTGGCTTGCCCCAGCTGGGTTATACTTTCAAATAAATTGTTTCTGTGGAACTTCCTATGCCAGGATCTCAGGCCTTTGACAAAAGTGCCAACTTGGCATGAATAAAGGAAAATAATTTCTTCCCTTATCTCCACTCCCAGAGCTCTGCAATTGTAGTTAAAAGTAGAGGATTTATTAATAATTTAATGCAGTATAGTACTTATTGAGAAATTTTGTACTTTGTTTTTCTCGGTGGCAGACTCTGGGGAAGAACAGAGCTGAAAAGAGAGAGAGAGACAGAGAGAAGTTGCTAGGCAGAGCCTAGGGTAAAAAACCAAAACAGACATTTTTTTTTTTTTTTGTCCCCACAGTCTTGGCCCACTGAGGATAAGCAAGCCAGGTTGCAAGTCTGGCAGATGGAAGGCTGAAGAGGGAAGGGATTGAGCAGTGAAGGAAAAGGAAAGGAACAGGGCAGGAGCGCAGAAGTGGGCACCCCGGGGGACGGGGCAGAGCTTGCTGGAGGGCTGGGTTGGAGCTGACTCGGATGGGATGGCAATGGGGGGAACTGTGGGGTCCCAGAAGCTGCCATACTCAGGCAGGTCAGGTCACGCTGCATTAACAAATATACCCCCCAAACAAGTGAGTCAAGCTACTGTAAGTTACCAACTTTCCTGGGCAGTGAGGCTCCGCGTGGTGACCTTGGGCCCTGGGCAACTTCTGTCTTGCAGCTACACCTTCTAGAACACGTGACTTCCTAGGTCACTGCAGAAGGAGAATGAGGGGCTAGATCTGTATCACCCAGTATGGTGGCCACTAGCCACATGTGGCCATATGAGCTTTAGTTCATGAAAATTAAATAAAATTAAAAATTCAGGTCTTCCGTGCCTTAAGACTTGTGGCTGTCATAGTGGACAGCACATGTATGGAAAGTTTCCAGCCTGGCAGAAATTTCTGTCAGATGGAGCTGGTGTAGAGTTATGTGGGTCCTGTGGTCACCCCAGGAGGTGAGCTACAACACCTCTGCCAAATCCCATGGGCAGGAGCCAGTCTCATAACCCCAACTGCACTGTGACACAAGCTGGGAGATACATGTGTCGGGGGAGAAAATGCAACTGGGGAGTATAGTCCCCCATCTCTCTCAGGAGCCACAAGACTTCCTGGCCTGACTTGGAGTCATCCAAGAACTGCCCACAAGAGGTTCATCAGTGAGCTCACGAAAAACACCCCAACAGAGCAGAAGCCACAAATGCGTCCTCGCCGGTATCTTATATGATCCAAAATTGGAGTGGGAGCAGGGAAGCGGGACATAGAAGCAGAGAAAGTCCCAGAAAGAGACTCCTAGTCCTTTTGTTTCTAAGCTTGCTGTGTAGGAAATTAAGTCCTATTTTATTTGATTTAGAAAAATAAAGAAATTTAATATTTTTTTCCACTTCAGTAGCTCTTGGGCAACTTTCTTGTTATGTTTTTCTGGCCCGCAAAGCAAATGAGGAACAGCCAGCATGTTCCTAAGGGTTCTAGCTCTAAATCCAATAACAGGCCACAAGCCACCATGCATTATGTATTCTCTGCTACCTGATACATCCTGTCATTCCTCCCTTGGAGGTGATATGGATCGAGGGGAAAAACACAGACTTTATAATCCAGTAGGTCAGAGCTCCATTTGGGAATGAAAGTCATGTCCCCTCAGCAGGATCGGGATGAGGTCTGGGCAGCCTAGCCCAGTGGCCACGCATGCAGTTGATGCTCTGATGGACAGGGAACACAGAGACGGCTCACTTGGGGTACAGAACCATGTCTTGGGTCACAAGAGCAGCAAGACCAAAACTGGGAAATCAATTCAAGATATCAGAAGCTGGGAAGACCAGGAAAAATTCAGAAAGCATGGTGCAAGGCAAGTCAGGGTAAAAGGCTCATGTTGAATTCTCTATCATGGGGGCCTTGGATAATGGGATGCCATGTTGCCAACCAAAGGGCATGATAGAATCATGCCCAGGGCAGACTCTCAACCTCTCTGAGTCTGTCTCTGCATCTTGGCCAATAGAAATGATCATTCCCACCTCCATTTGTGGCCATGAAGACTAGGGGACATCTAACAAGTTTTCTTCCTTTAATATCCTTTTGCTGTTCATTTAGATTCTACCAAATCTTTTCAAAACCTAGGGGAAACACTGACTCCTTCATAATGTGTTTGTGCGTGTATGTGAATGTGTGCATAGTTTCTCAACTAGAATATGAGATTGTTATAAGTAGGGAACTCAGAGTGGACTTACAATAAATAGATCTTCAATGAGTTATTTTGCTAAGTTGGGTGGGCCAGGGGCCTGACTGGTCAAGCGTGAGGTCTATTTTGGACAGAATGATAACTGACATGAATTTTTAACTCATAACCCAGACGTGACTCTGGATCATTGCATCAAAGAAACTCGGTTCTAAAAGCACAAGAAGTTATTCTTATGTAAGTGTGAGTCTCAGTGACACCAAGGCAAGTCTCTAGAATGCTGTGGCTAATTCTTCCCATAAGCATCAAGAAGACTATTTCACAAAAAGTCCAGAGAGAGGGACATGGATGGGGTATCTTCTTCCATGGCGGGGGCTAGGGTACGGTTAGGGGGAGCTCTTCTGCGGGAACAGAGGCTGAAAGACAACAGGATGAAGATGCCAGGGAAGGCCCAGCTCAGTCACAAATGCTAAGCAAAAAGACAGAGCATCCTTAAAGTTTGAGGGAGGTTGTCTTGGAGACAAATAGGAGGAAATACTGTTTACTATGCAGGCTGTAAACATATGGAGCAAATTACACTGAGGATGTCAGGGGAAATTATAAATAGATTCAAATGGATTCAGATAAATTCATGCGTACTAGACCTAATTAATGGGGTCTTAAGGGAAATTTGGGAATATTCTGCAGGCATCGCTAATATTTAGAGATCAATGTCACGCAGGAAAAGTGTAAGACTCACCCAGCCCACATCTCTGAGCACCCGAGTCAGAGATAAACTGACATGGGGGATCACTAGCCTGACATTCTATGACTTTCATTAGGTTCTTTTCTTTTTATATCTTGGAGTCAAAAGCTTTGTAGTTGCTCTACACTAAATGGGATTAGGTGAATTTAGAAAGAATGGAAGGGTGGCTTGAAAAAATGGTTTATGCTTCTGGGAGAAAAGATACTTTACCAGCCCTAAATAATTTGTAAATACAGACAATCTCCTCCATGCCAAACAACCCAGTTAAATCAGTCCTGGCATTTATTCAACCTCCACAGCAGTCCATATGGCCCCGATGTGCGCCAATTAGATGTGTCTTACTACCAGGCATCAGAAGCTTATCTTGCCCTCGAGACAAGAGTAAGCCTATGCTTTAGGCCACACTCAAGCAGAAATTTCAGTAAAGGAAGTGGGTGGGGCCTGCTGTTCCTGGACATAAAAAAGAACAATTAACTTGACTAGAGAAGGAAAGGGTTGCAGTTGAGAGAAGCTTTAGAGATAGTCCAAAGTGGACCTACCTTCTTGATTTGTGGCTCAGGATAGGAGGTGGGAAGAGGGGACATGACCAGCCGAGGACCCACAGGGAAGGGTGTGCAGGCAAGGACTCTGTTCTTCTCCTGCCCCCCGTCCAGAGCTCCCAGAACTAAACTATTTTAACGCTGATACTGATTAGCTTGTTTGAGTCTGGAATGAAGAACTGTATATGTTGACATCTGGAATGGAAGCTGAAATGACTCCAGGATTTTGTTGGAAATGCTAACATTAAATAAAAAGGTGTAGGTTTAAAAACAGTCTCAAGAAAGTTTGGACATTCTGTCATTTGGAGAGATGTGTTCAAGGAGATGTTGGAAAACAGGGGATCCATCAAGATGATGAATAATAGTACTTGCCTTAAGAACACAAAGTATTATTCTTGTCCTCTTCCCCACGGCGGAAGGTTTTCCCTTATAGGCAGAGCTTTGTCCTCTGCTCTGAATTGGTAGGCTCTTCTATTTTCATGACCAGAAGAGTTCTCAGCATCAGGATCTTTCTCCCTCTTTTGCTCCAGGAGCATACGAAGGAACATTGTAGAGGATTAGCATGTCATTTGTCACATATTTGTAAAATTTGGCACTCATGATTTACAGGAGATAAAAACCCATCCCAGCCACCTCCAGTGGGGAACCCATTGCCAATTCAGTGGCATTTCAATCTTGTTTGACCTTGACCTACAGTAGGAACCACATTATATGTCACAAACCAGGACACAGGCATACACTCATACACACAACTGAAATGCAAGTTTCATAAAATAATACTTAGCCTCACAACACTGAAGTCACTCAGATACCTTTTAGTCTCATCATTCATTTTTGGACATGCCAGTCCATGTTTTTATTACCCACAAACTGCTCGTGACCTGTTGGGAGGGGAAACTCTGAATATGAGAAGAACGCACACTCAGCTCACCCCTCGCAGATGTCCTATTCTCAGCCAGACCTGAGCAGCAGGTGGATCTAACTGATAATGGCGTGCCCAATGTTCCCCACTCCCACTTCCAATGGGGCTCCCCCTCCTGTTAGGAACCCCAGGAGGAGGCACTTCCACAATCCACGTGTGCTCCTGGTGGGAATGATGAGACAGTTTGAGATCTCCCTCCATCTGCCGCTCCCGTGACCAGTACCACGTTCAGATCTGACAGCATCCAGCATCAAGAGCTCGGTGTGACTCAGCGAATGCTGATGGACAGAATAAGGAAACAGTCTGTTCATCGTTTCTCTCTGAGTTTTAAATCTTTCCATTCTATAAATGATGTACAAATTGGGTTCACCAATGTCAGGAAATTACTTCTGGACACATAATCAGATGGGATCCCAAGCATAACCTCATCCTAGTTGAACGATTTAGTTGCATATAGATATTAGACATCAGAATGATAAGGAGATAGTTACGTATGACAAATCTCAGTTAACTTAAACTCAACAAAAACTCTTCAATAATTACACTTTTATTGATGCTACTCCATTTCCGGAAAAATAGCTAAGTGAGAAAACCGGGAACAGAATTTTTAAAATATCTGCAGTTCCTTACAATTCATGTCCATCCCAATTCCCCGGAGCTCTTACACGTGCAGTCCGGGACAGTACGAGTGCATATTCAACATGGAGGAACAGCATGCTGAACGTTTGAGTGACTCAGAAGAAGTCAGATTTAATGCACTGATGCATTTTAGAAAGGCTTTTTAAATAAGGACAGAACCAAAAGAGATTTAACCTAGGCCAAGCAGAAAACTGAATTTTGAAGTCTTCCAATCATTGAAAGAAAAGGGTGTGTGGATGTAGCATTTCAGCGACTATGAAGCGATACTTTCATACACAACACCCACAGCTCTCTCCTAAGTCGTGTATAATTTTCTCACCTTAAAAACAAGTAAACTGAGCCTCGGAGTGCAATTCTCCCCATCGCTATGTGGCAGGACTAAGAGGAAAGCACAGTGATTCATGGGTTCCAAGCCCATGCTTCAGAAGAATTCAACCCCACTGCAGGACCTCCCCAAGAATAGTTTATTGACACTTTGCCATTTTTTTTTAAACTCTCTATATGTTGATGAATTTCACTTCACAAATTATGACTTCTGCTCCTTTCACAGTAGTGATAGAAAATAAAGCCAAATTCTGGATGTCCCCTCAAAACATACTGAAGAACCTTTAGGTCTTCACCCTCTGTGGATTGCAAAGTGTGCTTCTAAATGAATCTTAGAACACTGAAAAATTAAATTAAATTTAAAAAAAATGTACATGCGAGCCTCACTGGAAACCACTCTTCTCGCAGGCCGTGCTCCTCGCAGGCCCGTGGTGCGCCCCGACCCCCGTGTCCCTGGAATCCCCACCCTTCGCACGCAGGCTGAGTCCTCAGAACTTCCCCGTGGGCCCGTACCTGGGCCAGGTAGACCGGGATATCTGTTACCTCCTCCAGTTCCCATATCTGAAATCAGCCTCTCTTTCCCACTAATGGATCCCTCAGGGAAGGAGGTTTCTCATGACTAAAAGTAAACGAGGTTGGGTGCCCATGAATGAGGCAAATAACAAAGATCGTGATACTTCTGGACCGAATAGCACCTGCCTGGCCACTGTTCAATTCCTGAACTCTTTGGGCTGCCCCGAAAGCTGGCCTCAACCCCTGTACAAGGCTCAGCTGGGAATTCCACAGGGCTCGGTATCTGGCCTGCTTCTCACTGGAAAAGCGCAGGGCATTTCCTCCACAGGTACGGACAGCCTTCTCTGGAAAAAAAAAAAAAAAAAATTCTATTTGAAAACATATCGGTGTACAGGTTCTGTGAAATTCCACCTAATTTAGAGGCACCTGGGTGGCTCAGTGGGTTAAGCCTCTGCCTTCAGCTCAGGTCATGATCTCAGGGTCCTGGGATCGAGCCCCACATCAGGCTCTCTGCTCGGCCGGGAGCCTGCTTCCCCCCTCTCTCTGCCTGCCTCTCTGTCTACTTATGATCTCTCTCTCTCCATAAAAAAAAAAAAAAAAAAGAATCTGAAATTCTACCTAATTTAAATCCTGGACAAACTCCTTTAACAGGCAGAAGTGCAGAGTCCTAGAGCATGACACAGCTGATCTTTGCGCCATGCTTTAAATGCAATCCCACCTGTGATCCCTCCTCCAGGAAGCCAAAGACACCAAGTAAACTTGAAAAGCATAGGCACTGGCTAGCTTCCTGCAGAAATTTCTAAGCCTCTGCCTTTCCCATCAAGACTGCTGGGAAATAAATAAATAAATAAATAAATAAATAAATAAATAAGAAGGGCTTCTTCAGGATGGTGCAGAAGGTCATTTGGCCTCAAGGAGAGTCAGGGGAAGGTTCTGGGTGTGAACCAGGCTCTCTGGCCTGTCCACATCCTCGAAGGGAAGGGAGCGGTTGGCGCAGCTGAGATTCTGTTCCTCTAATTATTCCCGTTAACAGAGGCTTGCATATCTTTTCATTTTCATCCTGAAATGGTTAGTTTTGAATGCTGAGGTTTCGTGTTGAAAATATAATGAGAAACTTCGTGAGTTCGGAATGAGACATGTAAAATTGCACGGGTGGCATTTCTCTCTGGGGACTAGGAAAGGGAAACCCTGGAGGCAGGAAATGGATCTGGCACCTCCCAGAAACTTTGGGTTACCCAGTGGCACACTTCTTTGGGTTCTAATTTTCCGACTTTTTCTGAGAAATGTCGCTTGCCTTTGTCTCAGAATCACAGAGAAGGGAGATACGCTGTGGGAAAGAGCAGTGTCTGGTCCTACTAAGTAATTACTCAGAATGAAAGGTTGGCCATTTTATAAGTAGCACTGGGGAAAACAGAGGTCAAGAAGCGGCCAAAAAGGAAAAAAATAGATTTTCCTAGACATTAACAGAAGAAGAGCAGGCGAGTGTTTGGTTTGTGCTTTGTGGGTGCCCAAATAACCAGGTAAAACAGTTCTAAGAACAGCTAATATGACTATTTTGAATTTGTGATGCTGGAAAGCTAGCTTGTCTATTTCCACCTCGCCCCTACCCCATCCTCGGAGAGCTCACAAGGAGAGAAACTCTCCTCTGTGCATCATGGAGGGACAAGGGACACTTGACAACATCTTTTCAGAGATTTTCATGGTGGTAAGGAAATTATGCTCCATTGCTTCAAAATTTACCCCCCTTTTATTGTTTGATTCCCAGATATGACTTTACATATTCTCTGTTCTTAAAGAAATTTCTGAATTCACAGCACAGCCCACTGAAATTTGGGGTCTTCATTCGTAGGTATTTTCATTCTGGGGGAAACTAGCCCTGCTGAGACACGTGGGTCAGTCAGGGTGAGGTGGTCCCCAGGGGCCTCCACTGTTGATCTGAACCATGTTCAGCAAGTGTCCCCACTCACTGGCCCTCTACATCTCTCCACACAGTTGTTCCACCTGCCTCAGTGACAAGCCACAGAAGTGAGGACCATTCTTTCTGGACGAGAGTCGAAGGATAGGGAGGAGTCATTCTCTCCATGGGAATGAACTTGGCCTTGTTTTTGTGCCAGTGAAGTCTGGGACACTGAAGACAATAAGAAGGACAGTTGTGCTCATTTTCAAACTCTTAACGCCATCTTTCCAAGCCATAGAAGTTGTCAGAAATGAAAAGTGGGCATGATTAATACATTGGGAAAAGAACAGGAAATGACCAATTTTTTCGTAGAGTCCCCATTTACTGGTCAAATTCATTTGATAAATGCACCTATTCTGGGATGACTTGGCCCAGATACCCTTCAGAGAGTGTTACCAAGGGATCAGATTATCACTGCTGTCTGTCCTCAAGATTATCACTGCCTCCATGCTCACTGCAGGCCAGTTTTACAGCTGATTTAGAATCCACACAAGCCCCAGGGCAGCCCCAAGCCTACAGGAGTTAGTTACCTCTGACCTGAAACACACACTGCATTCCCTTTCTTCTCCCACGCCCCCACAAGGACCTCCCTTGCTGAGACCCATGGGCTGACCCTGCCTGAAGGACAAAGAAGTGAACTGCTTTCTCTATAGGGCACGAGGGAGAAGGGCAGCAACATTTGCCGCTTCTAGTCTGTGTATCGCTTGGATCAAATCTTGAAGTCCTCTGGGCACTTAAAGACCGGAATCTTAGCCCCCTCCAGCCACCGTGCATTAGGAAGGTGTACTAGAGATGTGGCTAAGGTTTTACCACTTGGCTAAATGCCTAAGCCATAGTTCTCGGTTATGGGAGATGATTTTGATATTGGTGCCACAGAGCTTCGCAATTTTATTTCTATAATATATATGAGTATCCGTTGCATTCAGGCATACATATTATCAAGAGAGATTATTTGCATTTGGAATATGTTCTGAAAATCCAGAGTGCTTCTACACTAGCTAAGGCTGGAAATGTGCTGGGAGAACAAAAGTGTAAGAGTGAGTGTGAGCTAGCCTTAGAATCGTATTGCTCCAAATGTTGATGGAGCCTGCAGGCGCTGGGCAGGAAGGGCTGAGCAGCGGAATAGGCTGAGCCGCCCATGGCGGTGGGCTTGACATGTTACTTAGGGCTTGTTTGAACAGGCCATTCAATGGAGTCTATTTGCAAATTTGTTCCCAAGCAGAAAGGATGTTTTTTACAAAAAAAAAAAAAAAGATTTAGAATGTTCCTCCATAGCTATAGAAAAGGAGAATATGGAAGCTGGCCCCAGACGCCACACAGACGGCACAGCTAGAGAAAAGGCAGATACACGAGCCAGAGAACTTTAGTTTGAGGGACAATGAGAAGAAGCTGTGTGTCCAGGGGCTCTGCTTTCATTGGCTTGGGGTGGGACCCAGGCTGTCACATTTGTTAAAAATCTCCTGAGGTGATTTCACTGAGTAGCCAGCTGGAAAACCTCTGGTTTAAAGATTAAGTAGTAAACCAGATATAGTTGGTACCATGTTGTGACTTTGTCATTCTTAACAAATCTGCTTGTTACTTTCAAAGGGCTCTGAAATCCTTGTTCTTTTTTTTTTTTTTTTTTAAACAGAGAGAGAGAGAGGGAGAGAGCATAAGCGGGGGTGGGGGGCAGCAGGTATAGGGGAAAAGAGAAGCAGGATCCTAGCTGAGCAGGGACCCCAATGTGAGGTTTCATCCCAAGACCGTTGGGATCATGACCTGAGTCAAAGGCAGATACTTCACCAACTGAGCCACCCAGATGCCTTCCTTGTTCTTAATAAAAGAAAATAAAATCTAAACCATCCTGAGTTACTGTTTCTCACTTACCAGATTGGCAAAAGTCCTAAGATTGGACAATCCACCCGATGGGGAGAGATGGTGGAAAAACAGGACTCCCCTATACTGTGGGTGCAAGCAGAAGAGTGATAGGACCCCATGATGGGCAATTTGGCAAAATGTGGTGGAACTTCAAGTGCATTTACTCTGTGGCCTAGCAATTCTACTTCTGGGAATTTCTCCTACAGAAGGAACTGGACACATATTTACAAAGTTATCTATTAAGCAAGCCAAGTATCTATCTACAGGAGATCAGTAGAATAACTCATGATACATCTATGCAATGAAATACTACGCAGCTATGAAAAAAACAGTGAGGCTGCCATCTAAAGAGAGATGTGGGAAGATGCCAGAGCCTAGTGAAAAAGGAAAGAAACAGGTGGGTGGGAGAGGGTGAACGTGGTCAAAATGTACAAAGCCCCAGTTATGTAATAAATAGGTCATGGGATATAATGGACAGCAGCGTGACCAAGAGTTAACCATTCCATATTGTATATGTGAAAGCTGTGAAGAGAGTAGATCGTAGAAGTTCTCATGACAAGAAGAAAAACTATGTGTGATGATGGATGTTAATTAGACTTATCGTGCCGATCATTTCACAATAGATACATGCATTGAGACATTCTATTATTGTACACCTGAAACAGATGTGACATTATTTGTCAATTATATCTCAATAAAAAATCCAAAAAAATTTTTATAAGGTGAGGATAATATAATAAGAATGGTGGTGGACAAGGACATAGTTGCTTCTATCTATTTATTCTGAGAGAGAGAGAGAGAGAGAGCCCATTGCTCACACTTACCTAAAGCATCACTGGAATAATATGTGGGAAGCAGACAGAAGTAGTGATAGGTAAGGAAATAATGAGGTTTTTGAGAACACAGAGGAAGGGAAGAGGTGTGGGAGTCAGACTCCTCAATTTATACCTTTTTATATTTGACTTTTGAATCATGGACTTTATATTTTTGACTTTGAATTATTTGGTTACACACACACAAGGAGGATGATCAGATACAAATATCTAAACTGGACAAGTCTTACCTAACGTTTGGTTAAGATTCCAGCACCCAGAACACGCAAAATCAAGTGATTCAGACCTTTATTTTAACACAGATATATATATATATATTTTTTTTTTCTTTTCTTTTGGGGGTTGGTGTGTTCTAAGTCAAGATAAAAACACTGGAAAAGAATTACTAAGAGTCATTAAGCTCTTAAGGAGCTTAAGAGTTGAAGAAATTTAGAAATAAGTTATCCTACCCATTTGTATCTCAGATGAGGACACTCAAAGCACAGAGTTCCGGTCACATGCTGAGGGTCACACAGTTGAAGGCAGCCCGCGTCATGGCTCCTGGCCTTAGCTCACTGCTCTGTGCTCAGTCCTGGGTCCCCTGGCAGAACGGATGATGGACTCCAAGACCATCCTCAAAATGCTGTTAGCCCTAGACGGGAGAGCTTCTGAGGAGAGATGGGGCAAGGAAGTGAATACTTTCAGCCTGGAGAGGGGAAAAAGGAAGAAATTTAATAAAAGCGAATGTTACATCTAATAAATTGGAAAGGGAGCAGCTGTTCTCAATCTCTGGTAAAGAGGGAGCCAGACTTTGTGCCAGAACATGAAGCACAAGATAAAAAGAGGAAACTCCTCATCTGGTTATAGATAAAGATAACAGCAAAAAAACCTGTGAGGGGGGGACGCCTGGGTGGTTCAGTGGGCTAAAGCCTCTGCCTTCAGCTCAGGTCATGATCCCAGGTTCCTGGGATCGAGCCCCGCGTCGGGCTCTCTGCTCAGCGGGGAGCCTGCTTCCCCCTTCTCTCTCTCTGCCTGCCTCTCTGCCTACTTGTGATCTCTGTCTGTTAAATAAATAAAATATTAAAAAAAAAAAAACACGAAAACCTGTGAGGTGGTCTTCACTGAGGGACTTTAAAAAGATTTTTTTTTCTTTTCTCTCCAATCATTCTTCCTACATTATGTTTCATTTAACATATTCCTACAATTTTAGAAAAATCTCACCTAAGTCACCTGTACAAGCCATCCAAAACACACACACGCACACGCATACACACAATACTGTCTGTGGAAGCGGCGACCGTTCCTTCAGCCCCTTGGTGGACAGAGGCAGTAGGCTGTGTTCAGAGCAGCCCTCCACCAAGTTTCTGGGCTGGGGGTATGATGGGAGTGTAGAGCAGAGCAGACAGCACAGTGGCGAAGCATGTGTGTTCTGAAGTCTCATTACCTGGTTCTGGTCTCGGTTCTGCCACGTGTTACACCAGCTGTGAAACCGACAATGTAATAGGTGTGTACCATTCAAACCCGCTGCACTTAGCAGGGTGCCTGGCCCACAGTAAGCGTTCAAGAAATGTATTTTGTGACAGAGTCCACTATACCCCTTTCCCTCACTGGCACACAGCTAGGCTGTCCCAGCATCTCTTGTTGCTTGGCTGGTGGCATTGATGGAGTTCCGACCCATGGGAGGAAGTAACGTGTGATGGCAGTTCTGGCCCTTTAAGACTTCATAACACACTTGCCTCCATGCTCTTCTGCCTCTGGCTTGATGCAGATGAGCAGGGAATTGAAAAGGACAGCACAACAAAAGGAAAAGGGACCCGGGCTCACACTGCTGCTTGAAGCAGAGCTATTCACTGATGGGGAAAACCCACTGGAAACTATCACATGAGAAACAAGTACCACCGGCATTTTAGCTTTGTGGATAGGAGCGGCTAGCATCATACCATAACTTACCTAGAGAACGATTGAGGACACTGGCCTTGGGGATGGCTTCTTCGGTCTGGCATGAATTGATGTTTCTTTCCATGCTCCAGAATGGACACAGAAACTACTGGCCATTCTTCACGTGACATTAGCCCTACGCAAAGTAACATGGGGTGCCCCATGAAGAACAGAAAAAAAAAAATCCCCTGCTGTGAGTAAACATTTGCTGAATGAATGAATGACCTTCGAGCCAACTCTTATAGACATGAAAGGCTGTGATTCATTATTTTATGAATAATCTATCTTGTTTGCTACTTATTTTACTTGTATCAAACGCTAAATTGAATCAGATAGCATTTCTTTCCCTGGATTCCATTTCTCATAGTCTTTTGGCACCGGATATTATTATTTAATTAACATGAAAACGATATATATCAACATTGACAAGAAGTTGGTATAGTAAGCTGAAAAGTTCTTTTCCTAGTTGGAACATTCCTAATCGTTTGGGTGTCCTCCACTTCTGAAGCAATGGCCAAAGATGAGAGAATAAGTTCCTTTGTTCCTCTATCACGTGCTTTCTTCATGATCCCATGGCAGTCCCATGGGAAATCTTGGTGGGTCCCTCTCTTTGATGTTTTTCTGGGGCGCTCAAGCAGCTTTATACATCATGAGACTTTTTCAATTCCAAGATAGCTTCTGACTTCATGTTCAACATGTGAATCATAAGCTGAGCAGTCATATTGGGTTGGGAAATCTTTGTCCTAATTCACTGATATCCTTCTCTTTCATGAATGCATCATGTCAATTTCCTGCCAGTAAGAAAGCAATTGCTAACTTCCCATGGAACACATTTTTCTAAAACCAACTCAAAGACATCCCTCAACACCCTCTCTTGATGAATAAATAAGTAGCTGGATGTTGACATGATGGTTGGACGAATGCTCATCTTCAGTAGCCTCTACACCTACTTCTCCAAGCCCGAGGAACCGTAGAACCTTTATGGGCCACGGGAGACTATGCTTCAGGAGTTCAGAATTTAGACCAGGTGGCCCTCCACATGGTCAGCTGTGCTCCCTACCCAACATTCCAAGTAAGCCATATTGAAAAATTTATACGATGCCGGCCAAAAGCATACAGACCATTTTCTCATAAATAAGGAACTATTGGAAACCATCAAATAAGGGGGACAGGGATGTTGTGCAAGAAGTATCCTTCTTCCCTCTGGCATGATCATGGATGGTTTGCCTTGCCTTCCCGGCCTGTTAACATTGCCTGCAGAACATCACTTGTGACTGGTCTGTGATTGGTTTCGAGAGCCTGTGCATGGGCTCTCTTAAAAGCAGCAGCGTTTGAGGTCAGAATGTCAGCATTTGCTCATTCAAGCAGCAAGCCCTGCCAACAGGCAATGACCCCATGACACTAAAATATGAATATGAAGAAACAATCTTTTTTTATCTAAGGTATTTGTATCAGACCCACCGAGGAACTTACTCGGCTGCGTTATTCATTCATACTGTGTGGAATACATGGGATTCCATCTGCTTACAGCCCTGTAGGGAGAAATCAGGGTGGCTTTTATCCAAGGAGTCTTGGCGGGCTTTAGCTATACATTGTTATTTGATTAAAGATTTGGCATATGAGCTAAGGTAAGCCTTTTTATGGCATTATCCAGAATGAGCTTCTTAATAAATGACATACCCCTCAAAGAATGCTTCCAAAGAGGCTGTCATAAAGCTTTCTGTGGGTAGAAATGTCATGGGCAGCCTGCTTACTTTATTTCATAAACCTAGTGGATGCTCACTGCCCACTCCAGCATTTCTCAAACTCTTCCTGGGTGCACGAGTGGGAAAATCCACCAAGATTCCGGAAGAGACAGAGCACTGTTCTGCGGTGGTGGGTGCACACAGCAGTAAATTGCACAAGGATGACTGGGAAGGAGAAATTCTCTATCTCCTGGGCCCTCTCCTTCTTTTCCGTTCTGCCCGGATTTTCGACTCAGCTGTAGTGGTAAAAGGAAAACTGGAAAGAAAAGTGATCCAAGCAGCTGTTGGCCATGGCAAGCCTGTAAGAAAAGCTAAGGAACCTTTTGGGAAGTGGAGGGCTGTCAAGTGATGAGAGATATCTGAAGCCGTGGGGTTCTGCCTGGAACGACACAGTGAGTGCTAAGGACCCTGCCTGTTCAAGGGGCCATCATATCATGTCAGGAGGACTGACTCAGCCCCACCTGGTGAGGCTCAGTCCTGCAGGAGACCTTACTGCTGGGCAGGAAGCCAGTGCTACCCTGGGAGAGGCAGAGCCAGAAGATGGTCCTGGCCCGAAACTGAGTGGTTCCGTCTCCTTTCCGGAGTTCCCCTACTGCACATTGCCCCAAATATTCCCTCTGGTTTAGCAAGACAGGAGCTCCCAGGAGGTAGACATCAGCAATACTGGAAGTTCTCTTTGGGTCAGGGATTAAGTTCCCTTCTGCAAATGCAGTCTTAACGGGACTGTCTGGGAACTTACACTTGGGACAGCAAAACTCTCACAAGCATTTCAGACTGACGGGTCCTAAGTAGAGAAGCCACAACTCCTGGACTATTAGAATTTCCTGGGCAGAGTTTTGCAAAGTCTCATATCTGGCTTCGGCTCCCAGGTCAGCAAAGTCAGAAACGTCCTCATGGACCAAGGGCAGGCGATGCCCCTTACCACCTGCCAGGGCCTCTAGGGCTCTCCCACCACTGCTCTAATACCCTCCCTACCCTCCTGGCTGGAGGAAGGGCCCCAGCAAAAGAGCCTGCAACTGGCTATCCTTGTCTTTCGACTCCATAGACGCTGGTGATATAAAATGAACACTGCCTTTGAAATGCTCTGGTGGTTTTTTGTTTAATTTTTAAACTTCTTTTTCATCTCTCTTAGCTCCCCTTACCATACACACTGGAAAAGGAGAAATGAGAGAGGGGAAATTCATTTTCTGAAATTGCGCTTATAAATTGCATCTCAAACGATGACATTTTCAAAGTTTGGGCAATAGGGTTGAAGTTTCCAAAATCTCTGTACCCATGCTGACTATTTTCAGAGCTACTTTGAAACTACCTGGAGATGAGAAAGAATATTTGAGGTCAGGGAGACCCCAGAAAACCCAAACAGCATCACTGAACAAATCCCTGCTCATTGTCACCTGTGACAGCGGGCACAGGTCAGCAAGGACCTGCAGAACAGGAACTACACTTGTGCCTGTCCCCAGGGCCCCGAGGACACCTTCCCCCACACCGTCAGTGGGTCTCTCTCCAGCTTCCTGCCTTTGACTTGCCCCAGATTCTCCAACCCATAGAACTCTTTTCCAAGTTAAGTTGTTTAACTTTTTTTAAAAATTTAGTTGTAATTGACATACAACATAATGTTAGCTTCAGGTGTACCCCATGATGCAAGGTTTGTATCTTTCATGAAATGATCACCAGCATAAGTCCATTTCACATCCACCGTCACACATAGTTATGGAATTTTTTTCTTGTTATGAGATCTTTTTCAGATCTACTCTCTTAGCAACCTTCGAAAATGCAATACTGTCTTATTCGCTATCGTCACTATGCTGTACGTTCTATCCCCATGGCTTATTCCTTTTATAACTGGAAGTTCGTACCTTTTGGCTCCCTCCACCCATTTCACCTACTCCTCTCCTCAGGCAACCCACAATCTGCTCTCTATACCCATGAACTCAGGTTTTGTTGTTGTTTTATTTTTACACGATTCCACATAAAAGTGAACTCATGCAGTGTTTATCTTTCTCAGTCAGACAGACTTCTTCCACTTAGGGTAATGCCTTCAAGTTTCTTCTATGTTGTTGCAAATGGCAAGATTGACTTCTTTCAATGGCTGAGTAATATTCCATTGTATATACATGCCACGTCTTCTTTATCCATTCATCCACCAGTGGACACTTAGGGTGCTTCCATATCTTGGCTCTTGGAAATAATGCTGCAGTGAACACAGGGCTGCAGATTATTTTTCAAGTTGGAATGTTCATTTGCTTTGGGTAGATACCCAGAGGTGGGATTGTTGGGTTATGTGTTAGTTCTCTTTTTAATTTTTTTGAGGAGACTCCATAAACTTTTCCATTCTTCCCATTCTCCCCACCCCCCCCCATTCTTTTCCATTCCCAGCAACAGCGCACAAGACTTCCCTTTCCTGGACGCCTGGGTGGCTCAGTTGTTAAGCATCTGCCTTCGGCTCAGGTCATGATCTCAGAGTCCTGGGATTGAGCCCTGCATTGGACTCCCTGTTCATCAGGAAGCCTGCTTCTCTCTCTCCCACTCTCCCTGCTTGTGTTCCCTCTCCTGCTGTGCATCTCACTGTCAAATAAATAAATAAACTCTTTTTTAAAAAAAGAAGACTTCCCTTTCCTCCAGAAACTTGCCACCACTTATTTCCCATCCTTTCAATACTAGCCATTCTGACAGGTATGGGGTGATATTCATTGTGCTTTTGATTTACATTTCCCTGATGATCAGTGATGATGAGCATCTTTTCATGTGTCTGGTGGCCATCTGTATGTCTTCTTTGGGAAAATGTCTATTCAGACCTTCTGCCCATTTTTGGTTGGGTTGTTTTTTCCTCTTTCTTTCTTCCTTTCTCTCTTTTCTTTCTTTTTTTCTTTTTGGTTTTAAGTTGAATACATTTTTTTATGTTTTAAATATTAACCCCTTATCAGATATATGATTCACAAATATCTTGTCCCATTCGGTAGGTCACCTTTTCATCTCGTGGATGACTCTTTGCTGTGCAGAAGCTTTTAGTTTGATGTTGTCTCATTTGCTTAATTTTTGCTTGTGCTGAATGCCCCACAGACTTCCTGAAAGCATGAGCTTGGGGGTCATGTAGTCTCCACCACTGACCAGCCAGTGACTTGGCACATTTTACCAAAATCCTCTAAACCTGTGCTTTCCTGGTACCTAGTAAAGCCTCGGGAAATCTTAGCCATTATTGATTTTAGTCTTTCTGTACATTCTGAACCAAGTGACAAATAGTCACGAGCAGACAGAGATCCAAACATCAGATTATTTGTAGGGAAAGTTGGGACAGAGATCAAAGCAGTTTTCCACTCCTTTCTCTTAGGCTAAGACTTTGGGATCCACCGAAAGGGGAGAGTTGGGGCTGTGGGGTGGGGGGTCTGGTGTCTTGTGGTCATTGCCCACCAGACACACAGCCAGCTGGCGTTCTCCATGCACTTCGTAATGGAAAGGGTGCCCAGAAGCCCGGGACAGAGTGCAGTGGCTCAGGTAGTGCCCTGGTTTGTTCAACATCTGGAAACCCAGGTGAGGGGGATGGCTCATTGCCAGAAGGTGGGTTCAAGCTGAAAGAGAGACAGAGAGAACCGGGCCACACATCCTCCCATGGAAAAGACAGAACTCTCATCCTGCATGTGAGCGGGAATGCAGGGAGGGGGTAGGGAGCTCCTTCTGCTCCCAGTGCTGTCTTTATCACTGTTCTCCTCCTTGGCTGAGGTTGACGTCGCAATGGCCCTTCTTACAAAGAGAGCCTTTAGCTCCCTCAAATAGATGCAGGAACCCCCCAGGGATGCATGCTCAGGAGGGGATGCCAGAAGCTGTCAGTAGGACCTGGTCCCTTCATGTACAAGTGGCACTTGTCACCTGGGTGCCTTCCCCAACCCTTTCCTTCCATCTCGGGATCCTCCCGGCGCTTTCCTACTTCTGTCCTGCAGAATGCTCCGGCTCTGAAGTGAGCAGAGATGGAGTGTGAGGTGAGTGCCTGGAGTCTCTGAGTGGCACCATGGCTGGGGGGGCGGGGCAGAGGGGGTGGCGCCCGGGGTGTGCCCCGGGGCAGTGCTTATCCTCAGAAATGGGGAGGGGTGTGCTGATAAGGTTTCCCATAGAACAGGCAGTGTAAGATCAGATCCTAATGCCTCATTTCCTGACAGCATGTCTTCTCTCTATAGACCTCTTATCCAGCCCCTAATGGACGTAACAAATCCGGGAAGGTGGAGAGAACATTTCAGGAAGAGAGCTCCTCTCCTTCTCTATCAGGGCTGCTCAGATGCGGGCAGCGCCAAGCCCTCTCCAATAGTCCTCTGGCCGGCCTGAAGCTCGTCCTTCTCTATATCGCTCTTCCCAAAGGGCTTTTTCCCAAATGTGACCTCTCTGAGGCCCCAAAACATCACTTGCTCTTTTTCCCCTGTTTGATTTTTCCCTTTCAAAACCCAAGTTCCTTCAAGCGACTGCACTTCCACCAGGAGAAAATTCTCAAATGCTTTCAGCCCCCAAAAACAGAAAATGCTCTAAAAGAAAACCCATTGTTAGGCTGCCGGGGAGCTTCTGCTCTGGGGGCCGGAGGGAGAAGGGGAAGGGAGGGCGGTGGCGTGGCGGCAGAGAGACTCCCTCCTTCAAAGGCCTTTCCATCTGGAAAGGGCAGCGCATGGGGGTGTTTGGAAAACCCTCGGCACAGGAAATGTGAACTCTTAAAAAACAAACAAACAAACCGAACAACAAAGAAAACTGCGTTATTATCCAAAAGCGATCTGAATGGAACCACATGTGTATTCTGGGTGAATGGGAGCCCTGGGCCTGTTCTTTAAGCCCTGGCCAAGCCCTCCCCTCCCTGAATTTGAAACAGGCACCCCTGAGCAGACCCTCCCCCTCCACCCCCTGGGGCCACTTCCCTGGGTCCTTCTGGCCAGGGCACCCTCCCACCCTGTGAAACTCCCTCACATCATGCATGGCCTGTTGGATGAGCTCCTTCACCCACCTGTGCGTGAGTGACAGGCCTCCATGGCCAGGGCCAGGCTCCAATCTCCCCCAGGAAGCTGGGAGCCGGCAGTAGAATTCAGGCGGTAGAGGGAGGAGCCAGAGGGGGCGTTGGCCACCAGGATGTGCGCAGGGAGCCTGGAAAAGCCTCTGCAAAGCCTCCTGAGTGTGGTATGAACCTGAAGGGGCATTTATTCCGATCACCTGCTTTCTCCAGTGTTCTCCATTCCCCAGTCCAAGCCGCCTCTAGACTTAGAGTAACAACTTATATACGGAGGAAACAATGTAAAAAATTCTCTTTTAACTTTAGTGCCTAGACCCCAGGGCTCTTCTTAGCCTGTTTCCCCAGCAGAATGGTGCAATTGTGGACTCTGAGCCAGAAGGAAACCCTGAACTTGCCCAACCTCTCAATCTTCTGGACAAGGAACCGAAGTCTGATGCTAAAGGGACAGGTGGCCCTGGTGTCCTGACTTTCTTAGGCTTCCACCCAAGCTCCCTCTCTTTTTGGGCCACACCTCTCATCGTAGCTGTCATTGGCTGGGGTACTTTCCATTCCAGCGTAGTATCTGCGGCATGGTGATGGTGCCTGTGGGTCTCTCCAGGTAGAGTGTGACGTCCCTGTGTCTTCTGCACACAGCGTGTGTTCAATACATGTGCCTGAGGGACAGGCACTACAGCCTACAAGAAATCCACCGGATGTCCCCATCAGGCCAGACCTGCCCTCCTTGGATAACCTTCTCTCTGAACCCTTAAATGTGGCCTGGGATAATTCCAGATGCTCTATGGAAGCAGCCAGAAGAACGGAACCCCCGGAGTGAAGGCATCAGAGCTGTCTTTGCACAGAGCTGCCTTGAGCCAAGGGAAAATTCCTGGAGTTGGAGCACACGACATAGACTCAACACAGTTGATTGAAGGGGGTGTCAGTGTAATTCACAGAAAAGAATTATTTTAAGGAAAAACGTGTTTGTCATTTTCTCTGGGCCATAAACAAGCCAACACAGATTAAACAGCAGAATTCAGGGGCACTCACCAGTAAACTAGAGTCAGACCAGCTTCTCTGGCCCAGGACATTCTCCTACTCTGTGCCTCCAGAGGAAGAGGTGAGCACAGAACAGCCAAAGGACAAGGTTTCAAAGGAGCGTCTGCCTATGAACCTTTTTCAAGTGAGCTTTAAAACAGACCCGGACAGCTAGGAACTTATACGGAATAATGAGATCTAAAAAGGCACCAGACTACAGTGACCTGAAGGATCATGTCCCAGCTTTGGGGACTCTTTCTGAACAAGAAGCTTCTAGTCAGCCTGTCCTCAGAATTAGCTGAAGAGGACCTGAGGTGAGGAGACAGACCCCCAGGTCTGGTCAGAGGCCGTCCACCACTGTGTCACTTGCTGAGTGACTCACCTGTGCCGCCGTGTTTTCCCACCTGTGAAAAACAAGGTGCCCTGCTGGTCTCACAGGGAGCCTGTGAGGGAGGACCCAATGGGATGGCACACATGAACGTGTTCAAAAATGCTGACACATAATAAAAGTCAGGCGATATGGTTCTATAGGACTGGCCCCTGACTGAAAAAAATAATAAAAATAATGTTCTCCTTACCTGAAAAACAAAAACAAAAACAAAAAACAAACAAACAAAAAAAACCACTGCTGGTATTTCTGGAGCATTCTTCAAACTCGCTCAGCATTGAGGTAGATCTCTGGGACTCTAGAAGCCAAAGAATAAAGCTCTCCTGTGGGTGCATGAGAAACTAGCAGGGGCCTAACTGGTTTTCCGGTCATGACATGCCTCTCTGACAGAAGTGAGACAGTCCTGCTCACGATTGCTTCATCCCTGGAATCCTAATCCAGACTGTGCATAATGATTTCTACATCATAGCTAGAGGCAAAGCTTTCCTTTTTTTTTTTTTTTCCCCCCAATTCCTCCAGAGGAGGAATGCCATGTATATGGACTGAAGAAGCTCCTAGAGGAAAGTCATGCTGCTCGTGAGGACACCCCCAGGCCCTTCCCTGTATCAGTCAGGCATATACAAGTTGGATCGATGTTTGTGTTGGGCAACCCCGTACATTTGGGGCGACTCCATTTCGTACAGTTGCCCTTTGGGGGCTCCAAGTTAAAGTGTGTTCATTGGAACCCCTCCACTGTGGGTTACCTAAAAGGAAAGAGTCCTCAAGCTTCACAGAAGATTTCTGCCGAAGATCCAAGTTGTGGTTTTGTGCGGAGATCTGATTCCCATGGTTCACGTTTACTGCTCGCGTGTGGTTTGAAGCGCCTTCAGTGAAACTGTCCCTCGTGCTTCATCCTCAAGTCTCTGGGGTGCTCAATGTTAAATCGTGGCTGCTGGCACCAGCTCTGCCTGGGGAGATACCGTAGTGCCAGTCAAGTCCATTTTCAAGGGGCTCGATGTCAGAATTAAAATTGTGGGTGAGACTGAGAGAAGGCAAGATTTTAGATGACAAATTGGATTCATTTTCATCCTTTAGGGAGCATATTGGGGAAAGCTAATAATATGATCAAATCACAGTAGTAACATTACCACTGCTTATTAAGTATTTACTATTGGCCAAGCATTATGCAAAACCTTTTATGTGCTCTGTATCAATTGACGTTCATAGCTAAATATTATTGTGTCTGTTTTATGGAGGAGAGAACGAAGGCTTAACAAGTATAAGTGGGTTGCCTGGGATCTCATAGCCAACAGAGGGTAGAGCCAGAATTCTGGTCTAGTTCTGTCTTCATGTACTACTTGTCTGTGTACCAACCCCTCTGTAGGTTGCTATTTGCAAATACAGAGGACGGCCCAGATTAGTCCTGGCGAAACATAGTGCATCATTTCCTTTCTGCCTGCCTGAGAGTGATGTTTGAGAAGGTGTTCCTGGAGGTTGGAGGCACATGACACAAATGTGCTTGGCATAAAGGAGAACCCAGTTAAATAAGCATCAAACAAAGACAATTTCTTTTTTATTATTCATATTATTATTTCATTCCCTATAGCACTCCCGACGCCAATCGGTGCCATGTGCAAGGAAGACTGGCCCACAGCAAACAACACCCGCCTAGCTCTACTCTTCATGGTCCCTTGCAAAGTGTCTGCTAGAGCTTTCCTATGGCCAAGACTCCAAGACTCTTAATGGCAAGGTTATATTGGCATAGGTTGTTAATAAAATCCCATAATCCAGAGCTGCAGGTCTGGATTATGGGATTTTATTAACAACCTATGCAAGGGACCGTGATGGATTTTGTATAAAACACATTTTGCATTCCGGTACCCAGCTTCCTGCTCAAAGGACATCTGTCAGGCTTCTGCTCCCTGAGGATGTCATCCCTGAGCTCCTGAAAATGGTCCCTGTAAGGATGAGCCTATTGTGTTAAAGCTTAAGTCAATTCCAAAATGACTTCTTTTAGGAAATAAAAAATAAAAATGAAACAGCTCCCCAAGTGTCCACTTGAACCATATTCTTCTTTTGTTCCTCCAGGAAAAGAAAACCCACCATCATATCTGCATTTATCTCAACTGGTTTGGTGGGGCTGAACCGCAAAAAGTGGGTCAGGGAGGGGCTTATTTGTAAGATACGCTCCCCAACATGGAAAACCTATATGCATGCAGCTCGAGGGTACTCTCAGACCCTGGTCCCGGGCTCCATGAGCCCTGGCAGAGTCCAGGCCTAACAGCAGTGAACAGAAAGAGGTTAACATGGGCTATAATGGGTGGTACAGCTTTTGGGAACCCCCCAATGGCCATCTCGGTTGAGGGGAGCCAAGGGAATGTGGGGAAGTGGTCTACTCAGAAAGACTAAAGTTCCAGACACAGGAAAGAGTCTTATTTCCTCTAGGACCTTTGGAAGACTTGGAGAAAATTGGATTTCAAAGTCTGACACCAGAACAGACGCATGGTTTTCACTTCAAGCAGGAATTCCCGCAGTCCTGCTGAAGTCCTAGCAGGGAGGACATAACTCACCTCACCTGGCTGCCCCGGGAGATCAAAGGCTCCCCTCACCCCCGGGGGTATCCGTCCGAGGGCCGGGTCCCACGGACTTCTTCACAGACTCATCATTCTTTCCAGAGTGGACCCAGCTCTGCGTGCTGTGTGGAAACTGCCTGCTTACAAAACACTCTGACCATTGCCAGATGTGGGCACCTGGCCAGCTTTTACATAATTCAGGCTTTTCTTTGCTCAAGATGGTACAATTTAAAGGAGTCTTAGAAGTTGGTGTGTTTTAACCTCCTCCCCACCTCCCTGCATGCTTCCCTTCATCTTGGGGGCAGACACTCTCACCCAAGCCCGCGGTGGTGCAGTGTAGTGTGTGCTGTTCCTCGGTCCCTGAGGATGGAAGGAAGGAGCCCACACATCTCCCGTGCGCTTGCTCAAAACTAAAATAAAAATAACTAGCTATCTGCCTCCTGTTGCCCAGGCCTCGTTTTCCACACATGGCTCTCCCCCGCCCCCGCCCCCGCGAGCTGTCAGCTCTGGAAGACCCAGTTGGGCAGCTTGGAGCTCAGGAATGTGAGAGGGATTGCAAAGCCCAGCATGGTAGAAGGAGATCAATTTTATTCCTGTCATCAGAAGTCATCTTTTCTAATTTAAAGTTACTCTGCTCATGTAAGAAGATCAAAGTAGTGCGCAGAGCCCTGCTAAATGAGCACCGACAAATTTATATTGTAAAGTCCGGGCTGAGCGGGGACTTTCCCGCTGATCAAGCAAGGTCAGGGGTTCTGGGAATGTTAACTCCCATTTCATTTCTTCATTCAAGTGAGTCGGTCATATTGCTTTTTACGAGGATTCAGACCACACTTGCTTTTGTCATCTGGGTCTCATCTGAAAAACTGTGGGGCAGGGGAAGCCACAGATTGGCTCCGAGACATGGGCTCTAGCATGGATGTGCAGGGATATTTGGGGATGGCAAGACAGGTCTCTTTTCTCTGTCTCTCTCTGTCTCTTGCTGTCTCTCTCTCTCTCTCTCTCACACACACACACACACACACACTACAGCTGACTCAGCCTCTCCCAGTTAGAACAGAATGCCAAGAATCCAACTGATATTTCAACTTTCCCTCCTCGATGCCTGCATCCAACTATAAGCCTCTAGCAGAACCTACCCTAGACACACGGAAACAGAATATGCAGCATTCTCGGGCCTTGCCTTGTGTTGATGAAGACAGACGGGCTTCAAAATGGGAATGCAGAATCAGAATTCACCTAGCAATCTCCAGGCCCCTTACACGAGCCATAAATTTTTCTTTGAGTTATTTTACAACTGGTGAATAATCAGGTGGATAAGTAACCCGAATGGTTTCCCTCCGTTCAATCGAGCTTAGAACCAGCTCTTTACCTCCTTTCAAAACACGCAGACATTTTAGGGGTCTGAAAAATGTTCAGAAAGAGTTTCTTCTGACCTGCATTTCCAAGCTTGTGGATCTGAACATCTGCTTCTCTCACGGGGCTAGAAGCAGGATAGACAGGACTTCTCTCCAAGGTTTCTAGAATGACCAGCAGCAGGGAGGCTAAGCACCGTCATCTGGTCGTATGGTAGGCTTGACTCTGCAGATCAGTTTCAGACCATGTGCAGTGGGATGTGTTTCAATCCAGTATAATTCTATCACTGATATCCATCAAGCACAGAAAAACAAATGATCTTGTCCAGAAGCCCGTCCACAGACCAGCCTTGATTAGAGTTTTGATTGCGTTACTGGTATATGTGTTGCCAAAGCCAGCCCTTGACTGTCACACTGGAAAACCAAAATGGCCATTCCATGATGAGGAAATCATTGCCTTGGTCCAACATGAACTGCTTACAGATTCTGATTTACCTAATACGGGACCCATGGTCATGAGCATACACTACGGTGAGGCATTTCACATGTTTTCTTATTTACTTCCTAGGGTAGGCAAGGGTTATTTCTCATCCAGGAATGGACAAAAGAACCTTGGGCTGGAGACTGCCTAAAAGACCTAGTGGTCTCCTCTAGGGCCCCAAGAATTAAGCAACCCTGCTTCCTGACCTTGCCTCTCCAAAATCATTTTTCAAGAAAGTATTAGGGAAATTCCAAAGTCCTCCAAATGCAGTGGCTACTGTTCCATGATAACTCTTTGCATCTACCAAAAAAAAAAAAAAAAGAGAGAGAGAGAGAGAGAATCCAAAAATATAGCTACCTGGGAAGAAAACTTGGAATCCCTTTTCTGACAGCAGCAGAATGTCCATTCCAACAAAATGAAGGAACTCGAGTCTCTGTAAAAACATCTCAGGAGATGTAGCGTGATTTGGGGGAAAAAGCTCAAACTCTGGATCACCAGCCAACTGAACTTCAGTTCCCTCATCGGATCAGTGATGTCAACTCATAAAAAGGACTAGACACTGAGATTGAAAGAACCCTCACCCAGAGTTCCTAGCTCATAGCAAGCAAGCAATAAATTGTGCACGCCATCATCATTTTTTAAAATTTTTTAATTTTTTTTAAAGATTTTATTTATTTATTTGACAAACAGAGATCACAGGTAGGCAGAGAGGCAGGCAGAGAGAGAGGAAGGGAAGCAGGCTCTCTCTGAGCAGGAAGCCCCATGCGGGGCTCGATCCCATGACCCTGGGATCATGACCTAAACCGAAGGCAGAGGCTTTAACCCACTGAGCCACCGAGGCGCCCCCATCTTTTTTTTTTTAAATATTGGAGGCAGTGGTATGTAATGGTTACTTGAATTTGGGAGGTTCAGTTTGTTCCAACCAGAAAATTCTAGTTGTTCCCATCCTCCATGTGGAAGATGTTTCTAAAACATATGTGTGCACTTACTTTCCTGCCACAGAACTGAACACAATTGAATTTTTCTGTGATGATTAAGGATCTGGCTGTGCCCCGGGCAATCATTCTGAGAGCGAAGGCTTCTCATTGTTCAGCACTTAGATGCAGATGTGGGAAGTCGTGCAGACCCAAGGATGGGCATCAACCCCTCCAAGTTAGTCAGTTGTTTGTTTTAAATAAGTCTCTGATATCAGAGCCCTTGACTAGGGTTTGCCTTTTACTTATCCAAGCAGGTTGGGAAATACTGTAAAGGTTGGTTGTGTTCCCAGGGAAGACCTAACTTCTAGTTAATCCGAGTTTTGTTTGTTCTTTATTTGTGATGCATATGAGTGTTCCCCAAATAGAGGGAAAGACTTGTCAATGGCAGAAGCCCAATTTCAGCTGAACCCAAGACCAGGCTGGACCTTTATAATCAGACTGCTGTCAGAACTCCTTAAAGTCATCTGTCTGCCCCAATTTATTTGTAACCCTAAGCACTTTCTAAGGAAAAGGGAAGTGGAGAGGTGGGAGGTGGGAAATCAGCCCATGTTTTTCTTATTAAGTCCTTATGAAGGTTGGAGAGATCAGTCACAAATTCTGGAAAAGGAAAGACACATTTAAGTTGGCCCAAGTCAGTTTTGGTTCTGGGTTGAAACACTGAGGGGAGGAGGGGTGGTCTGACTCAGGAGGGGATAGCCCCTGTGTGTCACATACCCTGGAAGGCTCTAGGATAGTCTCCTTGGGCGCCTTGAACACCAATAGCCTTTACCAGACAGCAGTCTGATGACTTAAGTGTAAATGAGTCAGAAACATACGGATTGCATTTCCCTGAGAAAATAGATCACTTTAAAAAACGAAGGGCAAAGTGCTTGGGAAAATGCATTATGGGTTCTGTCAAGGCCAAAAAGGAAGTAAACTACTTCAGATATTCTCTAAATGCCAAATGTGAGCAAGTACTTCAAGGCAAGCACTCTATGGGGGTGTATATATATGATCGTGTAAATGTCTCAGTCTCAGCTTGGGAACCTCACCAAGATGGTGTGCATCCGTGTATCGTCTAAGGCCTGGAAAGTGCTTCTTCTTCTTTCTTTCTTCCTTTTTTTTTTTTTTTTTTAAGATTTCATTCATTTATTTGACAGAAAGGGAATGATCACAAGTAGGGAGAGAGGCAGGCAGAGAGGGGGCGGGAGGGAAGTAGGTTCCCCACCAAGCAGAGAGCCCAGTGCGGGGCTTGATCCCAGGGCCCTGAGATCATGCCTGAGCTGAAGGCAGAACCCCAAACTAGTGAGCCACCCAGGTGCCCCAGTGGAAAGTGCTTCTTGTGTACAGTCAAAAAGAATATACACAGACAAGACAATAACGCTAACATCAAACATTGGAAACCAGAATTTAACTCAGTATCTTCTGTGAGAAAGACATTCCCATTCCCCATCCTCCACCCCCCCCCTTTTTTAACATTCTGACTTGAAAAATAGCGAATGGGAAAATCAATGCAAACGTTTGCTATGTGATATGGGCTGGCAAACAAACAGGCAAATGAAACCCTTAGAAATGTGCAGCTATGAGTGGAATCTGCTTTGATCAGGCTAAATTTTAGTGATCTTTCTTAAGATGGTTGTCAAAATGGGTGGGAGAGAAATGCAAAGAATTGTTCTTCACAGCCAGGTTGCCCAGGGACAAAGTGACTGCAGAACTCCAGGGATCCTGCTGCTGCCCCCTCTCTGGCTCACCTCCCTCCCCCAGAGCTGGGCTCCCCAGAGAAAGGAAGGGCTTACTGGTGACCTATGAGGCTTTTATCTCCTGAGCAATGCATCACCTACAACTTCCTACTGAGAGCTCAATAGAGAGAGCACTACAAGGCAAAGAATCTTGGAGAACAAACCAGGCATGCCCGCAAACTACAGACAACTTCAGTTAGCCTTCTAGCCTTCCCCTGAATTCTTCCTAACCCAGCCAGGACAGGATTATTTGCATGCATTTATTTTCCTGGTTCCCCTAGAAACTCTGATAGGATCTCTCTCTCTCTCTCTCTCTCACCCTCCCTCCCTGCTTTTCATTGAGTCCCCTTTTATTCTCCCTTTTCCTGTCTCAAAAGTATCTCTGGGCCTTTTTCTCTTCTTGAGTATTTTTTTTTTTTCTGTTGCGGTTCTTCTTTGTATCTACTTCGGTCTCTCTCACCTTGTCTCTCTCAGGGGCCCCGTGCTTGATGGAACAAGGCTCCCTTGTTCCAATGTCACCCCGACATTTAAGCAGAGCTGTCTCAATAAAAATGGATGGCTTCTTTTCCATGTCTCAGTTGGGGAGAAGGAATGCTTCTCATTTCCTCTTGATGTGCCTTCATTTGGAGGGATCTCTGAGTGACTTCCCACCTGCTCCTCCCCATGGGAAAAGAATGGCCCAGCAGGGTAAGCATGTGGAGTAGCCCTATTTCTTCTGCTCAGTGGTTGGTTTCTCCACACAGTGTTGCCAGAGTCAAGATGTACTGCCTCCTGGAAGGGCTCAGTACACGGGCACACTAAGACGGTCCTCAGAATCAGCCTTGTCAGAAGTGAAGCTAACCTTTCAGCTTGCCATCAGAAGACTCTCATGCCTCATTTCTCAGTTGGGTGGAAATGAGGCTGGAATTCATTAGACTCCCAAAGGTCCCCTCAAGTTCTCATACTCAGAAGTCTCAACTCCACACCCCAAAATACCCCTGAATTGGTCTCCTCTCTTGTCTGCAGCCTCTCTTCACCTCTCAAGACTCCCTTTCTTTCTTTTCTGCAGCAGCCATTACTTTTGTTCACTGTTACCCAGTTCCCCTCCGCTTTGAACACACAGGAAAACATACATCCTCACACAGTTGAAATTAGGCCTTGATATTATGTTGTCTGATAAAATGTGACAAAGGAAATGATTGCTCTAGAATGTCACCCTACCCACACCACAGGGGAACTCTACGCATCAGAAATGAACCTTCACAGTGTGAAGGCCCTGAGATCTGGGGGATGTTTGTTATACAGCATGACCTCACCCATCCTGACTGATACACATTCCTTGTTTTGTTTCACTCAATCCTAAATCTCTGTGTCTCAGCTCTGATTTCATCATTTTACACACATCCCCATTTACTATCCTTTTCTTTCTCTGTCCCTCTAGCTCATCTGGGTTCTCCCCCCTCCCTCTTTAGGACAGACATGGATTTGTAGTCATAACTAACATAAACAGATTGGAATTTTTTTTTTCAGCAAAGATGGAAGAACATAATTTTGAATAAGAGAATGTTCAACCCAGACATAAGAAAAGTACTTTAGGGGTGCCTGGGTGGCTCAGTGGGTTAAGCCACTGCCTTCGGCTCGGGTCATGATCTCGGGGTCCTGGGATCGAGTCCCGCATCGGGCTCTCTGCTCAGCAGGGAGCCTGCTTCTCTTCCTCTCTCTCTGCCTGCCTCTCTGCCTACTTGTGATCTCTGTCAAATAAATAAATAAAATCTTAAAAAAAATAAAAGAAAAGTACTTTAAACCCAGTGGTCTGATATGCTTTAAATCTAGAATAAAAGACAGAGAAAGAATATGTATTTGTTCATATCAGAAATCAGAAGGAAAGAGAAGTTTGCAAAGCCTTAATAAGTCTGAAACACAAGTCAGAGTAAGAGAAGAAAGACAGACTTCTTGGACAAATTGGAAAGAAACTGCCAAACTCCCTGTGGCCTTGAGAACTTGAATCCTTCAATGTGTAAGAAAAGAAACAGAGAAGAGCAGAGTGGCATCTCATTCTGAAAGCTGGGTCTTGCTAACTGTACAGCTCAAAGGCAAGTGAGAAACTTTTAGGGGGGACAAAAAGCACTCGCCCTCTCTCTTAATGCAATAACCTTAAATTCCCAGTAGGACACAAACCACATGTTGGTGTTATGGATAAATTCTGAACAGCATCCGAGGGTAAGTATTTAATTATACTTGGCATGGCTGCACCTTTTTACTCACAAGACAGGAAATCCCCCAACTATTAACTGCATTTGACCTCGACACACCGAATGAGAGCCTTTCTGGCTGCTCTTTCCAGGATGGTCAGAGCCAACTTCATTTCTAGGGCAACAGTAGCACCTGAATCCAAAAGCCTTATTATGTGGTTCCCCGTGGTTAGAAGCCAGAAGGACAGCCCCTCCAACACCCTCAATGGCACTAAATAAAAGAATTAAACCTTGTCCAGGCCAACCCCCACAGTGTCTGCCAGGGAGAGTTCAAGGCAGTTCGGTAAATGGGATGAACAGCTCCGGGCTTTCTCCCAGATGTCCTGAAGTTCTTATTGGAGGTAACTGTGGTCTCTGAGTGGCAGGCAGGGGTAGCAATTTTGGGTGAGCCTCAGACAGAAGTGAAGTAGCTAGAACACTGTCCCCCAACTTTTTAAATCATGCGGCCTGTAAATGACTCACTTATACTCTCCTTTAAGGGTTATTAAATATCCAAACAAAAACCCAGATGAGCTGTTAGACACCATCTGACTAGCCATCTTTAAGGACTACTGTGCCTGGGGGTGCCTGGGTGGCTCAGTGGTTAAGCCTCTGTCTTCAGCTTGGGTCATGAACTCAGGGTCCTGGGACCAAGCCCCTGGTAGGGCTCTCTGCACAGCAGGGAGCCTGCCTCCCCCTCCCCCACTGCCTGCTTCTCTGACCACTTGTGATCTCTCTCTCTCTGTCAAATAAATAAATAAAATCTTTAAAAAAAAAAAAGACCTACTATGCTGGAATTTCTAGCTTTATTTTTTTTTATTATTTTATTTATCTACCTGACAGGCAGAGATCACAAGTAGGCAGAAAGGCAGGCAGAGAGAGAGGAGGAAGCAGGCTCCCCGCTGAGCAGAGAGCCCGACGTGGGGCTCGATCCCAGAACCCCGGGACCACGACCCGAGCCGAAGGCAGAGGCTTTAACCCACTGAGCCACCCAGGCGCCCCTCTAGCTCTTTCTTTACTTAATGATTTGCACTTCTGTTCTCAGCATCCACCCGTCTATACTATAACCAGTTACTCATTCAGCAAATATTTATTAAGTACTTATTGCCTGCTAGAGAAATGAAGTAGAATAAATCATGAGTCTTTCTCTAGAGGAAGATAAACAGAGACAATCTTATGAGACTGTAGCAAATTCTCTGGTAAGGTGGATGCTGGATAAGAACCAGGACCTACACTTGTTCCGAAGACAGTGGGATGGAGGGTCGGGGAAGATTTTCCCAAAAGAATGAGAGCATTGTCCTTCTCTCCACATCATATTTAAACCGACTCAGCAACCCTTCATTCAGGATAAAATTATAAACTCTCACAAAACTTGCAAATCTTACACATCTTGATTATTTAGTCCAATTTTCAAGGCAGAAAATTGAGATTCATAAAGATCAGCTGCTGGTCCATGGTCGCACAGGTGCTTACCAGCAGAGAGTTGTACTAAGCAACCACTGAGTGCTCCTCCTTCCAGGTACACATTTCTGCCTAACAAACAACCCCAGAACAAGCTTTATTACACTCAGAAATCTGCCCTCTGGCTGGGCCTGGCAGGGACAGCTTGTTCTTAATCTGCAAGGCATTGACTGGCGTGAGTTTCCAGGGCTAGAGGTTCATTTCCTGTGCTTGCTACAGACTGGGAGCACGGCCTCCGCTCCTCTTCTCCTGGGCCTGGGCCTCTCCCTCGGGCTTCTTGGGCTTCCTCACAGCATGGCAGCTGATTCCAAAAGCAAGTGTTTGAGAGGTGGGAAGAGGAAGCTCCCAATTTCTTAAGGCCTGGTCCCAGAAACTGGTGGAGCATAGTTTCTGCCATATTTTCTTTGGTCAAATCCCAGGCAGTGGGGACATAGACCTCACCTCTCAACGGGAGGAATGACAAAGGATTTTTGGCCATCTCTCATCTGCCACATCTGCCAAAGTGATTTTGCATTTTTACGGACTTCAAAGACTTAGTGAAAAGCAATAAAAACCAAGAGCAAGGATAAGGGGACAGCATGCCCGTGGTTTTTGGCACTTGGACTGCAGGCTGCCACAAGCTGCTTTAGGTGGCTTCTCAGGCATCAGCCAGCTGATGAAGGCAAAGGGGGGAGGGGCAGAAAAAGATGGGGTTTTCCAGTCAGTGATGTTGCCCATGCACTCCCCAGAGCCATGGTACCCTACTTGGCTACATATTAGAATAACCTGACAGCCTCCAAAAAAACAAAAACAAAAACAAAAAAACCGATATGGTTTCCCACTGCCATCTCAGATCACAATATCCAGTGGGGGCCAGAAGTCATTTTTAAGAAAGACCCCCAGGTGATGGGAGGCAGATCTGTGGCCAGCACCTGTTTGCAAATCCAGATGTTGAAACTGCTCCCAGAATCACTGGTACTTGGTTGAGGGAGATCCCTGCATGTTTTTATTGATGTGTTTAAAATGATGAAATTGAGGTCTCTCTCCTTTCCCCCTGTTATGGATTCCACTTTGGCTAACAAAAATAATGCTAAGTTAAGACAAAGAACTGAGGGGGAGTGTATGGCCCTTCCTGGTCCAAGAGCTCTGTCCTGGGATATACCAAGACACTGAGGCTAAAATAAAAGTCCAGAGGACAGGGAGTAGAAAACTGGCTCACCCTGGGGTTCCAGCATAATTGTTTTGAAATTCATTCATGTACTTGCATGGATCAATAATTCACTCTTTTCTACGCTGAACAGTGTTCCATCATATGAATAGACAACAATCCCATTTTCAGCTGTGAGTGGTGTTGGAGATATAAAGCAATCAGACTGGGACACCTGGATGGCTCAGTGGGTTAAGCCTCTGCCTTTGGCTCAGGTCATGATCTCGGGATCCTGGGATCGATCCCCAAATCAGGCTCTCTGCTCAGCGGGGAGCCTGCTTCCCCCCAACCCTTCCTGCCTCTCCGCCTACTTGTGATTTTTGTCTGTCAAATAAATAAATAAAATCTTAAAAAAAAAAAAAAAGCAACCGGACCTCCTCCAAAAGACCCCTCCATACCAACAGAAGAATAGAGAACACACTATTATTGAGCAAACATTAATGAGTTTGTATGCATGTAAGACAGCCCAAAAGTGACTGCAAAGTTTGGGGGAAATCTGACACATTTTATGCAGCAAAGATAAACAATCATTTCTCTTATCTTCCAGAGACTAAATCATTGCTGGTTGCCACATTTTCTGTGAGAGAGGCTTGAGCTCATTCCTGAGAGCCGTCGGCTTGGCCAGGCCAGAGAAATACCTTTACATCACAGCACTGGAGACTGGACTCACTCCCTAGAGACACATACCTCTATTCCAAACAGAGCAAGGACTCAAATTCGCTATGTCTCCAAGGAAACACTCTAAAAAAGAACAGAAAGGGAGAATAATCTCTTTGACCTTTTTCAAAAGGAGAAAATAATTTTTATTTACCCTTACGATGAATATTTGGGTTGTTTCCTGTTTGGGCTCTTCCAAATAAAGTTACTGTGAACATTCGTTTAGGGAATGTATGTTTCTGTTTCTCTTGAGTAAAGACTTAGGAGTGGAAAGGCGGGGCTGGATTATAGAGTGGGCATATGTTTAACTTAAAAGAAACTTTGAATATATTTTCCAAAACGGTTGCACCATTTTACGTTGTCACCAGCAGTGTAGGAAAGTTCTGGCTCCATTTCTTCACCAACACTTGGCAGGCTCCCTACTTCCAACTGTCGCCAATGCAATGAATGCATAGTGGTATTTTGTCCTACATTTCATTTTTCTTTCCCTGATACAAGTGATGTTGAGCACAGTTTCCTGTCTGGCTAGACATCTGGGTATCTTCTTTTGTTAAGTGTCCAAATCTTTTTCCCACTTTTTTGATGGATTGTTTGTAATTGAGCTGTACATAAGTTCTTAATGTATTCTTTTTTTAAAGTTGGTATTTATTTATTCGAGAACTAGAGCATGAGTTGAGGGTAGGGGCAGAGGGAGAAGGACAAGAAGACTCCCTGATGAGCAGGGAGCCCGATGCAGGGCTCAATCCCAGGACCTTGGGATCATGACCTGAACTGAAGGCAGATGCCAACCCGCTGAGCCACCCAGGCGCCCATTAATATATTCTTTATACAAATCCTCCTGGTCTGAGGCTTGCTCTTTCACATTCTTATGGTATCTTTGGGAACAAAAATAATAATAATAATTTTGATGAAATCTAGTTCTCAAAAAGTAAAACTGATCTCAGACTTCTAGCCTCCAGAACCATGACAAAACACACATTTCTATTGGTGATTTTTACAGCAGCCTGGGGAACTGAATCCACTTATTAGGCTGGTTTGGGTCTGTCCTTGGCACGGGTGGCTCAGGGGTTAGGCTGAAACATGTGTAGATCTGTACACAGAATTAGGAGAGCTTCTGTCTTGGTTTCTATCTCTGGGATGAACTGTACCCTTTTCCATTGGAAGGGCCCCTTTTCCTAGTTCCTCTGACAACAGAGATGGAGTTTCTATTAAAGTTTTCTGCAATCCATGAGCAGGAGCTGCTCTTGTGTGGCATTATTTCTCCAAGTTTGTCTCTTTTCCACTCTCGGCCTGCTTCTGTTTATTTTTCAAACTGCTAAATTGTTGTTTTCATGGGTTTTCACCAGGGCTTTTAGTTGTAATTAGTGAATGGGAAGAGATGCGGGGTGCTTGCCTGCATGGTGGCCCAGGAGACCCACCAAGACCCATCATGGTTGTGTGTTGCACTGGAGACAGCCCGCTCAGAACAAACCCTTGCTTCCCTTGCTCAGCTCTGTAGCCTGTCTTGAAACTCAGTTTGGGAGAAGTGGAAAGCAAGTGCAGAAAATGTCAGATTCAACTAATACATTTCACGGGTAATTATAAGCCCTTTGCCATTCGTATCAATAACCAGCATACAAAATCAATTCTGCTCACAACAGCTAGTTATGAAAATAGACCATTCTGGAGTAAGGAGGAATGACTAACCTTTAATAATGACTCCCACCACTCTTTCTCTTTGAGAACAGCTTCCTGCAGAGTCGCTGTCCTCATATACTTTAACTAACTCCCTAAAACACGGCCAAGATCCCTGAAGGTGTTGGACTCAGCTGTCCCAAAGCCAGAGTGCTTGGTGCTAAAGATGGGAACAGAGTTAGGCCATGGGGTCCTCCCAAGAGGAGCTTAGGATAGAAGGGCCAAAAAGTTCGCATGGATCCCCTCGTGATGAGAAGTGGCACATGGGAAGTGGTCCAGAAACACAGAAGAGAGAGAGATGAATTTTCATGGCATTTGGGGCAAACATCTGTAGTGAGTGTGGGATCTAAACTTCGAAGATGTTTGGATTCCAACAAAGGGAGGGTCGGCCAGGGCATTCCAGGTGGGGAGCACCTCCAGGTGGGCCTGGGAGGTTGGAGGCATCAGGCACAGTGCCAGAGCGTCAGCGGTCTGGTGGGCTGAGAGCCCAGTGTGAGGCAGGAATGCCACACAGACCCACAGGATGCCTGGCCACAGAGAGCCCATGGACAGTAATTCAACGGTAACCACCGTTTAACCTGATGGGGCTAATGTGACAGCAAGGTGCCCTGTGAGTCAGAAAAGGAGTGGCACCTGCTCTCCTTTCCCTAAATACCGGGATCCCAAATAGCAGGGAGTGAGCCTGGCTTTATTATGACAGAGGAAACGAGAGGGGCGCGCAGCCGCACTTGGGATCCGTCGCTGTCTTTCTCTTCCCTCCTCTCTCATTTCCTATTTCCTAAGTCTTTTTTTTATTTTATTTTATTTTATTTTTATTATTTTTTTTCCTATTTCCTAAGTCTTTCAGCCCGATGAGCTGGGGCAGGGGTCCTGGAATGTGCAATCCATCCCCAGGGAAACTGTTTCTCTGTGACAAAGAGAAAATGGCATATGAGGGGCCCCATGCCAGCTGATATTTCAAAATAACTAAATAAAAAGTGTTTTCTGGCAAACCTTCAGGGTCCGGACAAGCCTCATGTCTGGGATGATGAATACATCAGATGCAGGGTGAAAACACCCAGCTGTGTCTTCCTTGGGGTTCGTACTTGGGCTCGAAGCTGTTCAGTGAAGGGGTGGGCTTGCCCACAGCATGCTGCCATATGTTCTGACAAAAAAGGGGCAAGTTGGGGCACCCACGCGGTTCAGTCATTAAGCCTCTGCCTTCCACTCAAATCATGATCCCAGCGTCCTGGGATCCAGCCCCGCATCAGGCTCTCTGCTCAGCAGGGAGCCTGCTTCTCCCTCTCACACTTCCCCTGCTTGTGTTCCCTCTCTCACTGTGTCTCTCTCTGTCAAATAAATAAATAAAATCTTAAATTAAAAAAAAAAAAAAAAGGAGGGGGAAGTTATTTAAATGTTCTGGAACTTTAATCTTTTGGTTCCCCCCACCCACCCAAAAAAAAGAAAGTTATCATTTTGCATATAATCCTAACTTTTGGTGGTTTGGTGGTTTCCAATAAGAACGAGCAGTTTGAGCCCACAGGGACCGGAGGCCAAGAGTCATTGCAATCTGATGGGCAAGAAAATGAAAGAGTAAAGGTTATTAACCGTGGTTTCTAGCAGATTGGTAAGATGTATACTGCTTGTAACCCACTTGAGTCAACAACGGTAAAACAAGAGAGCCTCCTGGGAGATGGATGTACAATTAAAATTGAAATGAGGCGCTTTGGAGAGATCAATTGTGATGTTTTCTGTACAAGTCTGCTTCTACAGTAAACGTTGCCCGGCAAAGGACCAGGTTCATCATCCAGTCGCTTAGCTGGCTAGAGTAAGGTGTCATCTCCAAGAGGAAAGTCAGTGCTCTCCTTCCGGGACTCCTGTTCAGGACTCCCTGGGTCCCCCACCCTCCCCGGGTCCAAACCCTACTCCTCAACGTGATGGCTTTGGAGAGCTGACCAGGGTCGGATGAGATCCGAGAGTAGACTGCTTGTAATGGGATTACTGCTCTTAGACAAGTCACAGGACAGCCAACTTCTGGACTCTGCTCTCCAGCACATGAGGGCACAAGGAGAAGTCAACATCTGCCTGCTGGAAGAAGGTCTTCCCCAGAACCCGAAGTAGCTGGCACCCTGATCTCGGATTTCCAGCCTCCAGAACTGTGAGAAATAAATGTCTGCTGTCTATAACCTCCCAGTCGGTGGCAGTCTGTTAGAGAAGCCGGAACTGACAAAGAAACGCCCTCAGAGCATCGTTCATCCACAGGGTTCTCAGACATCCAAGCCATGTTCCACAGCAATGACCCCTGCAAGGGATTCATCCTCTTCTTTTCTGCTCACAAGTAACCCTACCCCTAGGTCTGTCCCTGCATTAGGGTCTAGTGACACCTGCTGCAGCCTGGAGTCCATCCTGGTGATTCCATGCCCACACTTTCCTCCCTGCCTGACCCCCCACCACCACCACCACACACCTGTTCTGCAAGGGAAAGGTGGTGTCCCGTCATCCACCTGCTCAGTCGAGGCCCAGCCTCCAGCACCTGGCTTCCTTCCTTCCCCTTCCACTAACTTTCTTGAGCTCGGGCTCGGAGTGGAAGATGTACAAGAGCATAAGGTCGTGGTCTTGTCTTTAAAGACTCCCCTATGCTCGGATGAGGAGAAAACCACCCCTCTTGTCACAGCTCTTGTGAACTCAACAACTCCCGTGAACCAGGTGCGGAAGAACAAATCCAGCACAAATGGAGTGGTGGTGGGAGCAGGGACAGAGGGGAAGGTGAGCTGTTCGCTGCATTCTGCACCAGGAGAAGCGTCTTCCCGGGTAAGAAGGACCACCGGGAGAGGAAGCAGCCATGGGCAAAGCTCATAGGAGGCCTGTATTCCACAAGTGCTGAATAACTTGGTCCAAGAGATGATGCTCATAAGGGCTAGAACCCTGCAGGATCCTGCTGAGCCTGGATCAGTGAGGGCTTGACTTCATTCATCCCGTGGGCAGCGGGGAGCCATAGAGGCTTTGTAAACAGGAAGGTGATAACTGCTAGTGACAGTGTGGACTGAAGGAGGGAGGGACTTGGAGGAAAGAGGGCAACTTGAACCTCCCTTCTCCCCCTCTTCCCTTCCTCTTGCCTACCCTGAGTCCAAATAGCTCTCTCCCGTCTTCCCCAACTTGTCCCTGAAGCTACACCCTTACTCTTTGAGGACAGCTTCCTGCAGAGTCGCTGTCCTTACACACTTCAACTAACTCCCTAAAACATGGCCAAGATCCCTGAAAGTGAAGGCGCTGGACTCAGCTGTCCCAAAGCCAGGATCTTCATCCCAATAGCCATCCACTTCTCCAGCATCAAACAAGCATGTGTCTCTCCTTCTTGCAGGCTCCCATCAGCCCAGGGGAGCTCTGGCCCAGAAGGGCACGGCCTCAGTCTCTTGTCTGCACCCAGCTGCAGAGTCACGGGGTCATAGAATTTTGCAGCAACAAGGAATCCAGCTCTCTTGTGTCCAGGAAAGCAAAGGGACTTTGCCAGGGTCACGTACTAGTAAGAGTCAGGAGTGGCAATAAAATCTGGGGACCCCACTTCATTCCTAACTCAGAACTTTCTGGGGATCATCTCCTCTAGGCTGTGACACTGCATTTCCTTGTCCTCCTTCTCGAAGCCGGTTTCCTGAGTTTCTGCTGGCGTTTGGAAAATAAATTTTAAAATTCAACACCACCTACATTTCCCTCCTGAAAATGATTTTTTGCTGGTCTGTTTCTCAGACCTCATAGGATTTCCACTGGCCAACTTCTAACTATCAAGTTTACACATAAAACTGGAATAGTCCCGAAATTTTTCATGGCCGTTTATAACACACCTTCTACGTGAGTATTTTTAAGTGACTTAGACTTCCGCTGTAACATTTGCTTGATGAAAATGGTTAAAAAAGGAGCTCTGTGTCAAAAACATGAAACCTCTCGGTCGTTCTAAATGCAAAATTACAGGAAAATGTCTAAATCTCTTAAAAAAATGCCTAGTGACATTTAGGCAGGAAAATCATAAAGCAGGAGAACGATACTAAATTCATATTAAAACCATTTAGATTCTTGTGCCATCCAAAAGTCTTTCAATCATCAAATTGAAACATCAAATTGTTTCCATTTCAATGCCATCAAAAATCGTTTCATTCCATCTCAGATTTTGAAAGAGTCCACTTCAGTGGAAGGCAATTGATTCTATTGAATATGTGACTCCTAATTTAATTTATGGATACTGATGACCACTGATTTATTCATCTTGGAAAAGAGATCAGAAAGGCTCTCTATGTAAGAGTATAAGAATTTTCTAGATCTGAACTTAGCTCAAGTTTTCTGAGATTATTTAATTATTATTTTAAGTTCTTCTACAGCTCCTTTTTTGAGAAGAAGTAGAGATGACCATTTTTATCAATCAAGACAGCTTTTATCTCCATCCTTGGGATGTTGGCCCTTTTCTCTTGCTTCCCATGTGCTGAAGGCTAACTCCAGCAGAGGGAACTCCACAGAGTAACCACACTGTTTTTTCTCCAACATCCTTTCATAGACTGTGGTTTCCTTGCTGTATTATAATGATTATTCTGCTCGAAATCACCTGCCATATACTCAATTGGTAGAAGTTACACATAGGACATAAGTTAAGACTTAAAACCCTCCAGCGGAAAGATGGAAGAAGGTTGTGGTGGGAGCAGGGACACAGGGGAAGGTGAGCTGTTCGCTGCATTCTGTGCCATGAGAAGCATCTTCCTGGGTAAGAAGGACCATCGGGAGAGGAAGCAGTCACAGGCAAAGCTCAGAGAAGGTCTGCGTTCCACAAGTGCTGAACAACTTAACAATAATCTAAACAGGATTATTTCACGTTTTGTGCTTTGTAAGTGGCTTTGGAGTTAATATGTGTTTTCTGATGGGTGGTATGCAGGGTTGACTGAAATATTTGAGAAATTGAGGAATAGTTTTATTTTAGAGCAAACATACACACAAAATAACTCCATTTCAGTAATTTTCTTGGATTTACCAGTCATCCTTTGATAAAAGGCACATAATCTGCAATTATTTCTGAATCATTATGGAACATATAAAAACTGAGAAATGCTGAATTAGTCATTGCAAGAACAACAACAAAAATAATCATTACTATAGAATTCCTGCTGTATAAGTGAACATAGTCCATAGAAACACTTGATGAATTAGTGTCCATTCTAGTAAGACTTTAATCCTCTGCAGTATTCTAACAAGATCACTGGCCAGTTAAAATCTTCAAAACTCTTCATTGAAACATAAAAATGGAAACCTCAGTTCTGAAGAGTTAGATCTTAAAGAACTACTGTAATTAAATTGCATTTTCCTGCTCTAAGTATGAACGATGGTCTCCAGTCTTGTAAATTTTATTTAATCAGAATCTTCATAAATAATCTGAATGGATTTGGTGGCTACTAAACTTTAATTTGGAGTATTTTTTTAAGTCTTAAGAGTGAGAAAGTTTAAAATAATCTGAAAATAATGGCTTTCTGTCTTCCAAAAGGAGAGGTACACAGACACACACATACACATTTACAATATATATATACATATATATACCATATATAATATATACATATATACATACATGTAGAGAATATATAAATTAATGTTTCCTCTGATGATTAGGCTATGTTCTTACTAGTAATAGCAAAAGGCATTCTCAATTCTGAATTAAATGTATATATTTCTCAGGAAACTTTCAGAGGTTTTGAGGTGAGTCTGCTTTAATCATGAATTCATGTTCAACTGAGATTCATTTATTCATGCAACTTTTCATGAATAACAAACACCTTGGCTTTCTTAGTTAAGTCTCAGTTTAACAAAGCCTATCAGGGCACGTGTAATATAGACACCTGGATAAAGAAGATACTCTCTGACCTTGAACACTGCAATCCTGGGATTCTGAATAGGCATGCCGAATAATCCGGTAGGAAGACATGACTCTCCCATTGCTTCAGTTAAAGACGGTTGTGTTGGGCGCCTGGGTGGCTCAGTGGGTTAAAGCCTCTGCCTTCAGCTCAGGTCATGATCTCAGGGTCCTGGGATCGAGCCCCGCATTGGGTTCTCTGCTCAGTTGGGAGCCTGCTTCCCTTCCTCTCTCTGCCTGCCTGTCTCTCTGCCTACTCGTGATCTTTGTCTGTCAAATAAGTAAATAAAATCTTTATATAGAGATATAAAAAAAGACAATTGTGTTGTTCTCTGGGCTGCCATATATTAGGGCAGAGGTGAAAGGATAGACTTCCGGAAACCCCACCACACATTCTAGAAAAACTTACCACGAGAGGAGGAAGGAGAAATCATTTCAACAAGACAGAATAGAATGTGTAACAGGATTCAGTATGAGAGAAGGACACACTGGGGAAGAGCCAGCTTGCAGAGCAGCCTGGTTGCCATGTCTGAGAGTGGGGTCTTCCCACAAAGGGGCTGGGCTTAGCCCTGGGTCAGTGACACCAAGAACCTCATGTTCCCTTGATGGTGGCAGTTCATGGAGGGCAAACTGAAAGACGACTGGAGGCAGGACAGCAAAAACAAGTATGGTAGGAAGAGGCTCGCCATGGTGCCTCTTTCTAGTTGTAAAGTTAATATCAATATTTTGGGTTTTCCTTTCCCTTCCTCCCCCTCCCTCCCTCCCTTCCTTCCTTCCTTCCTTCCTTTCTTCCTTCATCTGCTGGGATGGGAATAAAAGGTTGAAGCTGAGAGTCTGGTCCAGGATGAAAACCATATCTTCACAGGTGAGTCTGGAAAGGCTGGACACGGAGAAGACCCCAAGTCCTTCTTCCCTTCACCTGGTTTGTGTCCATGAGTCTAGAAAGTGCCAGACTCCAGCTCAGTTCTGTTAAGAAAGAAGCACAGAGCATAACAGTTGATGACATTTGGACTTCAGAATACACGTCGGATCTGAAGCTATTTAGAAACATGCTGTTGGCTCCACACAGAGTTGTGTGGCTGTGTCAGAGGACCTGGAGAAGCCGGACGTCTACGCAGACAGACCTGAAGTGCGGCGCAGTCAGGGTCTCTCCTATCGACCTTTCTCTCTTCCCTGTTTTCTTCCATGTGGCTTTAGTAGTCAAACTGGAAGGGTATGGTTTTGTTTCTCCGCTAAATCAAGTGAAATGATTGCTGTCATAATTACAGTTCCCAAAGGATTTCTCAGACTGGACATTTCTAAGCCAGTATGTATGAAAGGCAATCCAGTTGTTTGGTCTGTTTTTAAATTTTCTACGTGCTCTTGCTGAGTGCTGCGTACTTCATTACAGTTTGTTTGTTTCCAAAGAACGCTTAGAGCTCTGGATAGAAAGAGATAAAGGAATAAGGGCAGAAGAGCAACTGTACAGTCTCTCAGGCTCACAATATGGTGGTTACTTCTTCATCCTGCTCTTGGACTAAAAGCTGGTCTGTTGGATTGACGTCTTCTTCATGGGCCTGTCAGTGGCTTATGACAGTCTGGGAGGATAGGAACGCCCCCTGGCAAGGCCCCTGGCAATCGTCATTCACTGGATGAGCCAATTAGTCCCACCATTTTGTTTGCTGCTCTTGGAATCCATCCTACTGCCTCTCCCAGGGGCGACATCCCCCCAGCAAGCCCTCAGAAATGGCAGCTAAGAGCATCAGATACTCTGGCCCCTGACACCTCTAGATGTCTGCCTCGCCTTCCATTTAGCAAAGAAATGTGGGTCGGGGCAGGGATGAGAAAACTCCTTCTTCCAGAGGATTCTTGTTTCCTAGCAGGGTTCCACACTGGCATTCATGCACGCAAAGATCCCATGTGCCAGAAACACGTGGGTGTTTCCTGCACCTGGGTGCTGGTAAGGTGTGTGTGAACGAAGTGAACAAAGCCCCAGCCTGCGCTTTGGGCAGTGACCATGCAGACACACACCAAGGAATCTAGCCATCGTGGAGGCATGAAATGTGTTGGGGAGTTTCCTAGGGGAGGCAGAGACTAATTCTGCCAGAAGAGTATTGAACCATAACAAATCAGGCAATGGTTTTTGTGGGTTTGTTTTTTTTCTTTTTTAATCCTCTAAATTTAAGACTGTATGAGCAACCAGCTGGAAAGCTCAGGATAAGCCTTCTGGTACCCACCCAGGCAGAATTAATCCAAGGGTCTTCTCTCTTAGCACTTTGTTCTTCTCATTAAGTACAACCCTATCACACTGTGTAATAATAGGAAGCTGGTTATCTGCCTGTCTCCCCCCATTCCTGCCTCACAAGACCAAACTCCTGGTTGGTCTTTAATGCCCGTTGGTATGAAATGAACAAGTGAATGAATGAAGCCGCTGCTACCTGTTTCCTCTGGGTTTCTCTCCATACGTGGGGTGGAAGGAACTTAAAACTCCTCTCCTATGTTTAAGTCAGCCTCTCTCCCCCAGAAGCTCAGAGACTAAGTCTGAGTCTTGCAGTTTTCTTTATTTCCCAATTATAATTCATTAATAGAGCAAGGTACTACGTGATTATTTCATAAATGTTGGCAGTTCAACGGCCAGTTGGAATGGGCAAGGATGCTGGTCTGCTACCCACTGCAATAGAAACAGAAAATGTATATCAAATAGAAGCATGAAATAAGTGTTTGAGATACATGAATACAGGTGCAGCATGCAAGAGGAGCTAAAACGAGTCCTTTGAGGAATTACTGTTTTGAGTTTTTTTCCAGGCATTTCTATATTCCCTTTTCTTTTCATCAAGGCATTACTTTCCCACCTTCAGTACAAGATTAAAAAACCCTGGTGGTCCTGCATCTCTCTGTATGTACAGAAAAAACAATGACTCATTGTGTGGCTAACATGTCCAGACAAAATCTGAAGAGCGTTCAGGTGTGTGCGTGCGTGTGTGTGTGTCCGCGTGTGCTCATGCATGCATACACCTGCTCCGTATATATTTGTGGGCCAGTTCAGACAATTAACATTCTTCCTCCTGCTACAGAAAATGAATATTACTTATATTTTTAAATATTCACTTCCCGGAAAGGCTAAAGAGAAAGGAGATAAACTCTTTGCTAAAGACACTGCTGGTGGGATAGTGTTGGGGGATGCAAATCACCGTTCTTCACTCCATCCTCTGGAGGTGATAAAAATTGAGATTACTAGGATAGAGAATTTATCCTTCTGAGTTTTACTATTTGAACTACATAAAATAATTTCTAGTTTGGGGCTTTATTTTTTGTTTGTTTTCATTTCTTAATAATAATTGTTTTATTAATAATTTATTATTAATTTGTTAATAATTTTTATTAATAATTTTATCATTAATAATCTCTTCCTTAATAATATTATTTTGCTAATATGTTGACATACTTGTCTTTGTAAACAAGTTTGTTTTTGCTCCTTAGTTTGTATGAACTATTTAAATGATACTGATGATGGCAAGGATGGAGTTGATGATGGTAGGAGCCAACCAAGGTACCAACGACTTCTTCGATGTGTATTATACACATATATGATGAACATGACACGGGGTTTGATTATTCTCCAGTTTCTTATTCTCAGGTTAGCTAAAGCTCTGAGAAGTTACATGACTTGCTCAAAGGGACTGAGAAAGTAGGGTTTCATCCTGGGTTTCTCCCACTCTGTCTGACATGTCTCAGAAAATTCATCCACATTCTGTGGTTTGGACCTCTACGTAAATACACTGATGATTTCAGCCTGGAAATGTCTGCAGACTTCAGACACAGATGTCCATCAACCAAGTGGACATCTCCACTGTACAATGCAAAGGTCACAAGTCCAGATCTGGATTCATTATCAACATAACTCCAAAGCTTTTCCTAGTCCCATATTCTCCGTTTAGTTGACGTGTCTACCTTAGCCCAGGGACTAAGATGGTCAGACTTAAGTCCTTGTTTATCTGAAATGCAAAATTACCTGGGTGTCTTCTATGTGAGCAGACCGTCCTGCAAGAGAGCCCTCAGCGAGAGCGGGCTCCATCCTTATGTCCTCCCCTACCTTCACCTCTATGTCACCGACTGACTCCTGCTGGTTTTCCCTCCTGAATGTTTCTCAGAAATACCTTATCTGTCTTTATTCCTATAACCGCTGCCCCATTCAGGCACCCATCATCTCTAGTACAAATGTTCGCTTCCAAAATGTTTTCCTTATTTCTTCCGTGGCTGGTTCCTCTAGACTTCTACGAGAAGACCCTCGTGACAGGGCTGACGACGCCACGCCTTTCCTGAGGCCCTGCAGCGGCTCCCAGACCCCCACAGCAGCAGTTCGCCTCCCCAGTACACATCAGTCACCCAGACTGGAAAAGCACAGCCAGGGCCGAGTCCAATTAAATTACAACCTCTTGTACTAGGACTGAGCATTTTACCTTTTTAAAGCATCCTAGGTGATTCTAACATGCAGCCAGAGTGAAACACAGAGTTCATGCCACACAGATTCTTCTACCCCTCGGCCCTGAAGACATCACCATCCCTGCCCTTGCTGCCCATCGAGGCTCAAGTTTCACACTCCAATAAAGGCAGACTTGCTTCTAGGTCCTCCTACAGATGGAAGCTCCTCACCCCCATTCGTTCCTTTCTGCCTGGAGCCTCTCTCCCCTCCCCGCCCCCCCCCCACCCCAGTCCAACCCTCCTGTGGCTTCCTGACTTTCATTCAGATTTAAAACTCGGATCAAAGGTCATTTCCTCCAGGAAACCTCTCTTATCATTGATTCTACCCTCTGCCCTCACAGGGGCTCAAGAAAAGCCATAGAGTAAAATTTGTTTTATCTTCTAATAAATTGGAATCCTACACTCTACTTTATGGTAGACAATAATCATCTTTACTTCCCGAATCATGGTCCAGAGGCCAGGTCCCAGTCCTGTCAGCCCCCTTCTTAATGTTCACATTTTTGCTTAGGAGCCTCTCTCAGCCCTATCTGCTTCTTTCCCTTTGCCTGGTCAGCCTTTAGCCTTCGGCGAAAATCTGCCATCTTGGGGAAGACTCTGAGATCTTTCTGGCTCCCCCGAACAAAACCATTCATGCCTTTCTCCCTGTTTCTAAGTCATTTTGCACTCACTTTCAACTGTGTTCCTAATTGTTTGGGACTCGGATGGTTCACATAGCTGTCTTCCAACTGGACTAGAAGCTCTCTGGGGTCCTGCACAACTTTATCCAAAGTACAGTGTGGGGACTCAGTAGGTTTCTGTGTCTGTATCATTATATCCCACAGAATCCTAGTAACGATATTTTACACTATTCTAATTCTTTGGAAAATTGGTAAGATCATCTCCTTCCATGATACTGCTAACTGACTAAGAATTTACACTCCTTTGATCTCTGCTTTATTTATTTTTTTTTTTAAATTTTAAGCAGTTTCAACTGTTCCGTCAGGAATTCTTTTGCTTCCTGGCGAAAGTCGTAAGAACTTTATTATAAAGAAACCTCTGAAGCCTTTTTTTCACCATCCACTACCTGCCTACCTATCAACAGTTGTAATTGGATTGGACAAAGCTGGGAAAACAGTGTTTGTCCTCCACAACAGGATTCCCCCAATCCTTTTGCCATGGTTAATTTCATACAGCCCAGAAAGCATGCAATTGAGGCCAGAGCCAGGAAGAAGCAGTGCACACTTCCCTGCTAGTCTTTGATGTGCAGTCTTGGCTCTGTTCCATCTCTACCCCAGGCAGGAGCCACAGCTGGTCACCATGTGCAAAGGCAAGAATGGGGGAGGGAGCCGATCTTCCTCTAAGCCAAATGTGGATTCCACAACTGAAGTGGAAAATCCACATCCTCCATCTGATAAGAGCACAGCGCAGGCATCCCAGCATCAGTCAGTCCTGGGTAAACTGGACGTCCTGGGTTCAAATCCTTGCCTTGTCACTTCTTAGGGACTTGATCCAAAGCGATTTCCCAGAGTTCTCGAAACTGAATCTGCACAGTAGAGTCAACTTTCTTTACCTGAAGAGTTGCTGTAGGTGTACAAATGAACAACATGGAAAATCCCTATAAGACGTAAATCACAGCGGGTGCTTGAATGTTTCTACTCCTTGTCTTTCCACTAGAAATTATGAAAACAACACACAATTAACAAAGGCCCCTTCGACATGAGGATGCCCAGCAAACGGTTTCCATCTTGGTGATGTTTTTATCCATTCCCTTGGAATCTGAGGACAAGGATGTGCCCAACCCCCGAGGCGAGAAGAGTCCCCTTCCTTCCTCTTCTGGTCTTTGCCAGGACAGAGAGATCCTGAGGAAGTCTAGGAGGCCTCAACCCTAGAGCCCCCTAACTGCTACCTTTCCCTCCTCTTTATCCTGCTCTTCAGGGCTGGTGTGACCAACAGCAGTCTATGAGTTTGAGGTTCTGTCACAACTCTACATTCGGCTATGACTTCTGCAGTCAAACAAATCCCTCCAACCTTCTCAGCCAGTAATTCTAGGAGCCCTGAACATTTCTTGAAGAAGAACCTTCTTTTTTTTTTAAATTTTATTTATTGATTTGACAGAGAGATTATAAGCAGGCAGAGAGACAAGTGGGGCAGGGGGGTGGTAGGGGGGAAGCAGGTTCCTGGCCGAGCAGAGAGCCCAATGTGGGGCTCAATCCCAGGACCGACCCGAGCCGAAGGCAGAGGCTTAATCTACTGAGCCACCCAGGCACCCCGAAGAAGAATCTTCTGACACCTTACCAACCAACCCTGAGCAGGTCCTCTTCTAATATTTTGATTTCCAGTGACTGTCGAGGAAATGCCTCAACCCTTAAAGGCAGGGATGTGGCTCAGAGCCAGTGTGAGGTGGGGTGTGTGAGGCCACGGGCAGGTCCGAAAGGAAATGAAGTGTGTGGACAAGCCAGAGCGAAAAGATGGTGCCCGAGTCCCCATCTCTCGTCAGTGGGGTCGCCCATATGGCAGCTGCCACAGAAGGATTGGAAATACTGGTCTCAAGAGAGAGTGAAACCCAGGCCTTTCAACACAGGATACTCAAGTTAATCTCTAGACCTAATCCACTTAGAGAATTGCTTTTAAGTCCCATTTGAAGTGATGCAGAGGCCAGGACTAAGGCAGATAAGCCCTTCCCACTTGGCAGGGCTCAGCCAGACTAGCACCCTATGGCCAGCCTTTCTAAGGCCTGCCCAGTTATACTAACTCATCCTGTCGTGCTTTATATGTTAGTGTGGGGGACACGGCCCAAGGAACTGCATCGGGGGAGGTGGTTTAGGGTTCTCTGACTCTCTTTCCATCACTAGGAACCAGGGCGGCACTGACTTCCTGCCGGCCACCACTACGCCATCAGGAACTGCTCAGAGGCCCCACGAGCCACAAGACGAAATGCTATTGGGGAGCACCTTGGATCGTTTTCCACCTATGAAGCAGCCAAAATCTCTCAGGCTCGCATGGGGGTGGGGGGAAGGGCGCGTTGTCAGAAAAATCATGATCACACTCTAAAAACAAATAAAGGACTCGGGCTGTGAGTTTCTGGCAGATGTTCATTCATACGCAGAAAGCAAACAACACTCTCTCGGCAGTTCTTCCGGCCTGGCCAGTCCCAAGGCCCCACTGTGAACGCAGACCACGGGCCGCCAGATGGGGCAGCCAAAAAATAAATTGATAAATAAATAAAATGAAAATAAACCTCCAGAGTTATTATTTCCAAAGACATAATAGAACACGGGCAACAGAGACATTAATTCATAGGGAGGAAGAGAGGCCACCTTCCTCTTCCGTCCCACCTGACTTCTAAACTGATCTGCACTTTATTTTAAGAACCTGAGTAATGTTAAGAAAACAAAATGAGTGTTTCAGATACTTTAAGTCAACGCAGTCCCTGCCCTTCCTTCTAAGATGTAAGAGCTGGCATTAGGGCTTCTTTTCCCAATTTTCCTTCCCTTTGTAAAAATAAAACTCTATGTGGAAGTGCCAGTGTGTATGAGTATGTGCACGTGTGTGTGTGTGTGTGTGTGTGTGTGTGTGTCTTTTCTCCCACCATGAAGTTGACCTTAATCTGGCCCTTGAAATGAGGCAGAAAGTCCAATATGCAATCACAACACGCAAACACACCCTGCTTTAAATACAGCCTGGACAGGGCTACAGCTGCTGTGTGTTGTCGGGTAGGACTTGAACCTGTCTGGGCCCTAGTTTCCTCATCCATAAGACAAGCCCATTGCAGGAGACAATCTTGAAATCCACTGTCCTATTAAATTCTGTGAGGCTGAGAAAGTCCTGGTTCACCAGACACATGTGGGAAGGGCTCATTTCTTTTCCAAAAGATTCATAATCTGAGCACCGCCTGCAGGAAAGTTGTATTTTGAGAGGCAGGGTCTGCATCCCAGGACATACTGGTCAGTGATTCAACCAGCCAAAGCTCCATCCACACTTATATTTTGAGGAACATGGGATTGCATTCATCTCTTAAGGAGCTTACTGAGAATCAGACTCACAGGATAAGAAAGATCAATTAAAAATTATAAATTGAGGTTTGCTGTACATATGGGATCTTAAGCACTATTTTTTTTAACGATTTTATTTATTTATTCAAGACAGGGAATGCATGAGAGAAAGCACGGGCAGGGTGAGGGGAGAAGGAGAAATAGACCCCCCACTGAGCAAGGATCCTGACCTGGGGCTCCATCCCAGGACCCTGGGATCATCATCTGAGCCAAAGGCAGAGGCTTAACCGACTGAGCCGCCCAGGCACCCTGGGATCTTGAACTCTTCATAGTTGCAGACCATTTTTGCTCATCTTCGTTTCCTTCATGCAGCTCCCACACCCACAAGGTATTATGGAGACGTTTATGGTTGAATTTAGGCCACTACCCAGTCACAGGTGAGAAAGAGGCATAAGCAACATTATCCCACCCAACTCCAGAATGGCTGGTGCCCTTTCAACAGAGTTCATTGCTCTTTGGAGGGATTAAAGCATTTCATATAAATCCTGTTTATGTTTTCCCAAGAGTGTGTTTAAAGTATTGAGACCCAAGTAAATGTGCCTGGCCTCCTAATCTTACCACAGAAGATAAAAGAAACTTTTTCTTTTGAAGTGAGTAGGTAGCAACTCCGTTTATTCTTCTGTTTCCCTGGAAAAGGCCAACTGAGTGGAGGGTGTTGGAATGTGGAAGGGGAAACTAGAGAAGGCAAAGCCATTCCCCAGCCTCCCCCCACCCCGGGGGTCCCTTTGCTTTAGGGCCCTGGGGTCTGACACCCCCCAGGGGTTGGTTCATGCTTGGCTTTTCTCGGGAGGCAAGACTGCAGACACCCCGTGTACCATTCCCATAGGTCCAGAGCCTCCCTAGAAATGTGAATCCAACAGAACGTGTCAAGGGGTCCACAGCCAGCCCGAGTCAAGTCTGTACCCCATCCTGGGAAAGAGCGAGTTCTTTGGAGGCCTTGCTCAGGCAAGGACATCTTGGGGGGCGGCACCCAGGGTCCTCAGAGAGGTTGGCCTCATCCCACCTGCCCAGACAAGTAAGCCTCGCCTTGTTCTCTGAGACTTGAGACATTCAAACTGTCCCTCTCTACAACCATCCCCTACACAGACACCCTTCCCTGTGCCTGAAGCCCTAAATGACTCGTGCTGGGAACCCCAGCTTTTATATTTGCATCAGGTGTAAATGATGTCTGAGAGGTGTTTTAAGAATCATTTTGATAGGGAGCGCCTGGGCGGCTCAGCCAGTTAAATGTCTGTCTTTGGCTCAGGTCATGGTCTTGGGGTCCTGGGATCAAGCCCCACATCAGGCTCTGTGCTTATGCTTCTTCCCCTCCCTGCGCCCCTCCTCCCCTGCTCATGCTCTCTCTCTCAAATAAATAAAATCTTTTAAAAAAAAAAAAAAGAAGAAGAAGAAGAAGAATCGTGTTGATAGGAGGACTCAAAAACAGGTGATGATATCCTGATTCTCTCCCAAAGTGAAAGATACAGGACCGCAGAGGAGCAGACTGAATGGGACAGCAGAAGGTGTTACCCACCTTCAACATTCCCCCCCTTTGCTCCCCCATGGCCCACTGCCAACTTCCTTCAACTCACCCAAGCCCAGGGTGGAGGGTCTGACAGACCACAAGTCTCCAACCTCATGACAATGACAGGGATTTCCCCACAAGGGTGAGGACAGGTCCCACCTTCCCCATGGAAAATCTGCATCCACAAGCTCCCTCACTTGGTGTGTGGGCTGCTGGGGGATTTCTAGGACACCTCATGTCAGGGCAGATGTCATCCAGTGCACATCGCTCAAACAGAGCGGAAGTTTCTTACTTGCTTGCCTGACTAGGGCCGTGTTTTCTGTTTGTTTGTTTGTTTTTGTTTTTTACCCCTAAAGGTGATATAGGAATGCAGGGTCCATCACCAGAGACTCCTTTAGCCCCTAGGGCTGGCTCCCACAGTTTACTGGAAACCGTTGCATGGTTGATTTTTTTTTTGAGCAGAAACAACAGATTCTCAATACTGATGAGGTTTAACCACTTGCCTGCTTATAGTCCAAGAAAACACCATTGGACCAGCTCCAGCTACCTTCACTTGAATCCTTTACCTGGCTGTGGGTTCAATCCTCATCTGTGATCTCCAGAAGAATGCTGTTCCCTTCCTGAGTCGTCCGCATAAACATAATATCGGAATAAAGGAAATAAGTTCTTCGCCGCTGAAGACGGCTGACTGAGACACCGTGCCCACCTGGTCCCCTGAGCAGCTGCCGCTTTCAGCAGTGAGCTAGGGAGTTGGTCCTGTGCCAAGGGTTTCCCAGTATTCGGGAGGAGTTGCTACCGAACTCCCGGGTTTGAGGCTCACTCTGCCTTCCTTTGTTTTCCATGGCAGCACGTCTCGTTCTCTCTGAAGCTTCATAAAGATTGAGTATTTATGGGGCACCTGGGTGGCTCAGTTGGTTAAGCAGCTGCCTTCGGCTCAGGTCATAATCCTACAGACCCAGGATCAAGTCCCACATCAGGCTCCCTGCTCAGCAGGGAGTCTGCTTCTCCCTCTGATCTCTCTCCTCTCATGCTTTCTCTCTCTCTCCCAAATAAATAAGTAAAATCTTAAAAAAAAAAGAGAGAGAAAGAAAGAAAGATTGAGTATTTATGAATGGGATCACTCAGATTTTTTCTTCTGGGTCTCAACTCCATCATTCATTAGAATAAACTGCCTAATGAGATGCGAATCATTCTGATGATACTATAACTTACCCTCAGATAAAACACCTTTCTGGAGATATTTAGATACCGTGGACACATAATACATGTTAAACTAGAATGACCTGGGATATACATGGAACATGTTTTGCTTCTTCAAAAACCAAAATAGAAAACCTTTCCCCAGGGAACATGACGTGAATCAGGGTTCACAACTGGAGGCAACGGTTTCATTAGGAATTATTAGAAATAAAAACATGTCTGGGGGCACCTGGGTGGTTTAGTCCGTTAAGCCTCCAACTCTTGATTTCAGCTCGGGTCATGATCTCAGAGCTGTGGGACGGAGCCTGGGGTCAGGCTCTGCTCTCCGCACGGAGTCTGCTTGAGAGTCTCTTTCCCTCTCACTCTGCACCTGCCCCTGCTCCTGCCTGCTCTCTAAATAAGTAAGTTAAGTAAATAAATGAATAAAATCTTTAAAAAAGAAAGAAAACCATATCTCGACCTGGTGGACTTTATCGCTTTAAGCCCTGCTTTATAGAAAGAGAGAACATGGCTGCTCCCCAAGGAAATTTGGGGCTGAGGTATTTTCAATGATTTGCTGAGGTCCAACTTCTCGTCTTTTTCTTCCTCAACATATTTTGCTTCCACCTCCTTCTGGAAAAACATAAGATTATTGATGTGGTGCTTTATGCTGCTGCTTCTTCTTCCCAACATATTGCTTCACAGACTCGGATTTCTCTTCAGCAGAGAATCTCTGTCTTCTCAGGCACACGGCAAGGAAAACTGTCCATGAGAGCATCCAAGAATGAGCTAAGAATAATGGTCAGGAAGATCCTTTATCATATTGTAGAAACAGAAATAAACTTAGAATGAGCAGCGGTCTGGGATGCCCAGGTGGCACAGTCAGCTAAGCGCTCGACTCCTGGTTTCAGCACAGGTTGTGATCATGGGGGCATGAGATCGAGGCCTGTGTCAGGCTTCACCCTCAGTATAGAGTCTGCTTAAGATACTCTCTCCCTTGGGGCGCCTGAGTGGCTCAGTGGGTTAAAGCCTCTGCCTTTGGCTCAGGTCGTGATCCCGGGGTCCTAGGATCGAGCCCCGCATCGGGCTCTCTGCTTGGCGGGGAGCCTGCTTCCTCCTCTCTCTGCCTGCCTCTCTGCCTACTTGTGATCTCTGTCTGTCGAGTGGGTGAATAGAATCTTTAAAAAAAAAAAAAAAAAGATACTCTCTCCCTTTTCCCTCCCCATAAATAAATAAATCTTTAAAAAAAAATAGAAAAAAAAAAGAGGAAAAATGAGCAGTGGTTTAACTGTGACCCTGTGAAGGTCCTCTGTAAGGCTTTGTTTGCTATCCATAAAAGTGTTCAAGAGCAGCCTAGGAAAATGGGTTCATATTTGAAATTAGCCAAGTGCCTGCTTGTATAAGATTCCGTGATCAGTGAAGTGGCCTTGAGGGAGGGCATATTAACTCTGTCCACACCTCCCACCCACATTCCAGCTGACTCCAAGGCCAGGGGAGGGGAAGGAAGTGGATCTAATTCTGCACAGGGTGTGGGTCCCTGGAAACACTCTTCCACTTCTCCCAGGAGGCCCAGGATGGCAACCGGGACAGGGAGGGGAAGATGGCCTTCATCTGTTTTATTTTGGATCCGTTCAAGTGCCTGTCAGATGGAAGGAAGGCTTGGTCAAGAGCCTTAGCACATAGCCCAGGGAATATTTGCTCACCAAATATAGTTACCCTGTGGGCCAGCAGGAGAGGCTGTTCGGATGGACTGCCAGGGAACGGCTGCTGCTGAGGTGTCCCACTCGAATATTGGAACAAAATAACAGCAGAGGACTGTTCAGTAGGACAGCTATGACCCGCTTGCTTGACAGGTGTGAGAGTTAACAAAGATAAGGCAGGAGGAGTTCTCTGTCTTTCCGAGAGTGGAGGTCCCACTTGAACAACAAATATGTTTGCGCATTCCGCACGTGGCAGATGGCAATCATGACAGAAATCTGTTGTGAGTCAGTAATTTTTAAGTAGATTTGTATTTATCAGTTACAAAAGTATCATCATACATATGAAATATGGATGAGAACTATCATTTAAGTGTCCAAATGAAGGGAGTATATTCAAAGATCCATCCCCCTAAGCCCACAGCCATTTTCGGTGAAGCTTCATAAAGACTGAATATTTACGGGAGGCACGCCTGCATCATTTTGAGTCTATAGAGTTCTGGTTATTTCATAGAACCTGATGTGGTTCTCAAACTGTCTTTAAACACACATCTACAGACACGCACATATAGCCATACATACACACACAGACCGGCACACATACATGGACACACATCTACCTATACACATGTCCCCACCCACACATATGCACACATATCTAGATGAGACAAGAGCTGACCTGCCTTGACTAAAGGGAGATCAAAAGCTTCTTGTCCCCCTCAGGACTGCCTTGAGCACCTCCAAGCCCAGTCACTTAGACACGCACGTCTTTGCCTAAGAAAAGCTCTGCCTTCCCCCTTCAAGGGAAAACCTGCTCCTACTTTGCACCATTTGTCACACTCAAGGTACTTGTGTCAAGATGACTGCCCTTCGTGTGACAGATGGACAGATGAGCTTCTATAAGAGAAACACCTCAGAAGTTCCTTAACTTCCATCACTGTTTTGAGGGCTTTGTTCCTCCAGAGAAAAATTTTGGTCCCTGTAGTGATTAACATGACAAAGCTGGACTTTGTTCGCTTTTTCAAATGCAAAAAGGATACTCCTACTGTATTTCCACTAGGAACTGGACACTGGACAGGTCAGATGACTACATTGTCACCATGACCCCACTCGCAAGAATAAACATTAGAAAATGGGAAAGACCAAAAGACCATCATGGCCCAAAGCCAAGCTGGCATATTATGCAGGAAATACTGACAGATTTAACCTAACACAGCCAATGACCATTGATAAGGGTATGAAGACTGCAGTTACTCTGGTGATCCCGTCAGGAGCAGCTCCTGTAGAATACCTGTAATGTAATCAGTGATGGCAGCCAGTCGCCTGGCCCAAGGAGGCCTGGCAGTTACGGGGATCCACTCAGACTCCACTCAGACTCAGGTATGTCTTGCTTGTCTAATTTGCACCACAATCAGGAAAATCTAACTGTCCCCAGCACCTTGTGATACAAGCACCTGAATGCGACAGAGAGCAGGTGTTCCCTTGTAAGGTGAAATCAATAGAGCCGGTGAACCCAGAAGTGATCTTTCTGCAACTACAGATCTGCCCGAGCACCGCTGGGGGCTCCAGGAAGCACTCAGAAGCCCCACATTAAAGACCAATGACTGATACTTGGGCTCAGGTGTTCAGGTCTAAGAACACTTAGCTACTGAGGTCAGGGTGAGTCCTTGTCCTTCCTGACCTTGTACAGGGCCAGAGGGGGTCTCTCCTGATATGAGGACAAGGGTCGGTGTTGAGGTGACAGCCCACTCGGTGTCCCGGGACCCCAGCCAGTCCTCCTTAGAGCGGAGCTGGCATCATAAAGCAGAGGCACAGGAGAGAGCTGGTTGGCATGGGATTTGGCATTGGGATTCACGCAGCACTGAGGTCAGTAGGCATCATGCATGCTTAGTGGTCTAAGGGCAGAAGGTCACAGAGAGGAGAGGAGAGAAGAACAGCCATCCAGCCACGGGGGTACAGAGGCCACTGCAGTGGAAGGGAGGACCAGCTGGCCTGCTTCCTGCAGAGACAATAGGAAGGCAGGTTCCAGTCCCTGGGGACAACCAGGGGTTATTTCGAGTCTGCTGTGCAGACCCCCCATCCAGGGGGCAGCCTCAGCAGCGACCCAGGCAGGTGTCTAATCTGGACACCACAGAGCTTATGAGCTGAGTTGTTACCAAGAAAATTACGTGTTCTTCCCAGTTGGCAAAAGAACCCAGCGTAAGGAACCCCAGTCTTAACGGAGATGCTCTGGGCCAGCCCAGATCAATGACTACTTCAGAAGCAGCAGCCCACTCTGCACAAGAGACTGACAGGAACTGGAAATTGAGCAAGGCAAGTAAGATGGCCAGTGCCCCTCAAATTCCAACTATCTTAAATACCCACACGGCTCCAAAAGATCTTGACTTATATTTCCAACGACAGAGGAAGCTAACATTCAGTGCGCATTGACTGATGCTTTATACATTTATCCTAGTGACAGTGTATGGGGATAAGCCTTCACCATTATGTCTGTTTTGCAGATGAGAAAACTGAGGCATGGAGGTCATGTAACCTGCTCAAGATCATGCGGCTCATGAGGATCAGATGAGGCTCTGACCACAGAACACTCAATGCCTAGATCCTTCATCACCAGAATATATCAAGAGTTACATAAGTGTAATTCAGATTTGGGCAGGGCACTGGGCCCTGAGTTTCAGCTACCACCCCCTAAAATTCTGAATCTAGTTCTAGGACTTCTGGAGAGGGAGAAAAAATGAGTAAATCAAATTTTAAGGTATATATGAAAATATTTTTAAAAATTATGATAGGGCAACATTAGAGACACAAATTAAAATTTTTTTAAATGTCCTAGTCTGAGGATCTCACCATTATGACAGAACAGAAAGAGATTGTCAGCTAATGACACAGAAACACAAGAAAATTCATCAAAAGAGGAAAAATTTTTCCTAATCAGGAAGCTCTGTAGATTTGTGGACGCTTTTCCAAAGCCGGGTCATGGAAAGCTCATTAGCTGAGTCATTTAGAATGGAACCAGACAAAGTGTCCACAAACGCCCAGGAGCGCTCTCTCCCACGTTGGACAAAATGACCTAATTGGGCTTTTCATCTCCCATTGTCAAGAACTCATTTTTCCACACACAACTACACAATCGGTTCATCATCCTTCCCCGTCTTTTGAGTTCACAGAAAATGTGAAGCTAGAACATCACAGAGCCTTAGAAAATTCAAACTGTTTTGTTACACTAAATTACACTAAAATCTTTCTATTTTCTGGTAATACAGTAAGAAGCAATTCTTAAAAAAAAAAATTCAAGCACGTGCAAAAACAATCTCATGGAAATATCCTTAATGGTATATAGCAAACTGAAAAGTAAATGCTCTGTGCCCATTTTGAAGTTATCTGTTTGGCATCATGGAATAAAACTTGACAGCCAGAGTGAAAGCATTAAAATCCGGAACTTCATTATTTCAGAAATATAGTTTATCATGAGCTTCTCAGTTCCAGTAAGGTGATTATTTAAATTCTGGCAAGAGACAGCTGTGCATAGAAAACCCTACTTATGATTTTGAGAGCTTTTCTACATTGCCTACTGACCACAGCATCTACATGGACATGTGACATGGGATCTCACACCTGCTGGCTTCCTTTTCTTTTTCTTTTTATTTCTTTCTCTTCTTCCCCTTCTATTTCCCCTCTCCCCCGGCCTGCCTCCTGCTTCTCCTCTTTCTCCTCTTCCCTCTTTCTGATGGGAAGAACATTCACAATTTTTCTCCAAAGAATGGTACAGCTGGGCTACCAGTATCCGTGAGATCACCGATCACCTCTGAGGCTAACGTCCAGGGGCCATGGTGAGATGCAAACACGCAGTCCCCTCACTTCTGTTGGGTACTCGCTTCTTTGACAGTTTCTGTCTCTTCTACTATCTCTCGAATAGTCTCCTCAGATACCACAGGGCTCGGACCTAGTCCATAGCCAGAGTGGATGGAATGGTTTAAGCCCCCTAATGAATGAGCAAGGTGCCCCCACCAGATCTGGCCAGTCAAATGTCTCCTCCAAGGACTCTGAATGGGGAAAGGAGAGGTGCCTAGCCTGGAATTATTCTGTCCCCATCTCCCCACTATGTCTTCTTTGTTTCCCCGCAGCCCTATTAACCTTCCCTCTTCACTGGCTGTGTAACCTGGACTCAGTCCCAACCCCCTTCACTTACTGGGAATTTATTTCTTCCAGAGAAATATGAAAAACATTTTTTTTAAAGATTTTATTTATTTGACAGACAGAGATCACAAGTGGACAGAGAGGCAGACAGAGAGAGAGAGAGAGAGAGAGAGAGAGAGAGAAGCAGGCTCCCTGCTGAGCAGAGAGCCCGATGCGGGACTCGATCCCAGGACCTCGAGATCACGACCCGAGCCGAAGGCAGCGGCTCAACCCACTGAGCCACCCAGGCGCCCCTGAAAATTGGCAATATTTCCTTTACCTATTCAATGGATATACATTTTTAAGATAAAAGCATAATAGAGACACATGATCAAAAAAGTGAAGAGATACAGAAAGTCACCAAATAAAAAGTAAAACCTCACTTCTCCAGTATAATCATTGCTGACAATTTCTAAGCTGCCCTCCAGAAAAGATATTATTTCTATGCCAGCATATATTCCTTTATTTAAAAAAAAAATGCTTTTCATAGTAGGCTTTTCTATGGACAGCATCCATATGTTTATTTTTTAACTTTTTACTTTGAAATAATTCAGTCTTCAGACAAGTTGCAAAAATAGTTCAAAGGATTCCCAGACACCCCTTCATTCAGATTTCCCAAATACCACCTGTGACATGCGACCACACGTGTTCTATCATTCTCTCTCCTCTTCTCTGTCTATTACTATTTTCCTACACTGTTTGAGTCTGGGTTGCAGACATAACGTCACTTTACCCCAAACACTTCCACGGGTTCTGTTCTAAAGCCAAGGACGCTGTCCTGTATGCCTGTGGCACACTCAGGCTATGGGTAAACCCGTCTGATCCATAGCAGGTGGGGCGCAGACCGTGCTTGGCGTGGATACATTCTGTATGTTGCCCTGGGTGGTTGATCTAGGAAAGGGCAGTCTGATCAACTGAACTGCCCACAGGAGCCAGACATGCCCTAGGAGCCCTTCATACAGACCCGTGAGGGGTGTGGTGCCCTGGAGACTCCAGTGGGTGGGGGTTAGTGTTTAGTGGGGACAGAGCCTCTGAGACGATGTGGAGGGTCAAGAAATGGATGATGATGATGGTCGCACAACAACGTGAATATACTGAATGCCACTAAATGGCATCCTGAAACGTAATCAAAATGACAAATGTTATGTTTTGCCTTCTTAACACGATAAAAGAAATGAAAATTAAAAAATACTAAATCCTGTGCAGACCAAATAAAGCTGACTCCAGGCCAGAGTGGGCCACCTGTGTTTGACTGCCGGTCCGGTTAAAACGTTGTTATCACAAAGGTGGAGGGTCAACCCGGAGAGGCGCTGAGCTGTCTGAGACTGCAGGAATCTGTCACATCAAAGCTGGACCCAGCACCCAGAGCTCCAGGAACCCAGTGGGACCCCCTTCATCCACTTTGGCTCTTGCAACATCAAAGAGTTCTCAGGATCTCTGCTTCTTAGGTCTGACCCTGAAAACCTCTGTTTAACCCACTAAGTAAGTAGACAGGCAAGGGTGACCCCCCAGGGAAGGTAAGCTATGGCTCAGACCAGTGCAGCAGACTGAACAGATGCCCAGAGGACACAGCCACACCTGCCCACAGACACAAGACGCTGGGATCTCCATCCCATTGCTGGCCTTCAGAGCCATATGGCTCTGCTCTGGGGCAAGTTGGCTCCCTCTGGGCTGGGCCAGCTGGCACAAAATGAAGCCGACCTCAGCCCTTCTTCATCTACACAGTCACTCTTCCCAAGCTGCCCCAGACAAAGCATCTCTCTTGGCCTACCATGCTCCTGGCTTTGAGTCACGGGTGACATAGCCTTCGCTTGTCCCAGAAAGATCCACCACTCCATGAGTAAGCCACCACTTACTGACCAAGTAACCCATTGGTACCCACAGTCTACCATGAATTACCATGGGAAGTTCCTCTTTATTATACAAATTTTAGGGCAAAAGCTGAAATATAAGGGTCAGGGGGCAAAGATAAGTAAAAACTAGCAATGGCATAGTATTTGGGAATGTATCAGGTTTCCATATACATTAGCTCAATTGATCTTAATGAGAACGCTGGAAGACAAGGTCTTACAAACATGCCCTGTCCATCTGGTGAGAAAACTAAGACTCTTTAACCAATGCTGGCAAATTACAACTTGTGGGCCAAATGTGGCCCACTGCCTGGTTTTGCAAAGAAAGTTATTGACATAGACACACCCACATATTTATATATTGTCTTTGGCTGCTTTAGTACTGTAATGGCAGTGTTGAGTGGTCTGGACAGAGATGGCATGGCTTAAATTGCAATAAATCTTTACTTTCTGGCACTCTACAAAGAAAGTTTGCCAACCCCTGATGACCAGTCTCTATAATTAAAAAGTTAGGGTTCAAATAAAATACCTTAAAGTCTATGGTCCTCCCATCATACCATACTGCCTTTCTCCTAGGGAGACAAAGTTGTGTTGCTAATTCTACTGAGTTGATCACATAACAGCTCCTGGTTGTACATATTCTGTTCCTACATGAAGAGTCTTTGTTTTCTTCTTTATACTCTGCCACTCTGCCCAGGATTTGATGCAGCATATTTAATACATTTAAGGCATTTAATACAGGTAGAAAAGAGGAGATCAGAGTCAAAGAAAAATAATAGAAATATATCAGAAAATGTGAGTTATCTTTCAGCAATGTGATGTAACCCCAGCTTTCTCTTAGGGAATTGTTTGCTCTCACTCGTCTGGAGAACTTTCCTGAATGTTTATAGTTATGATGTATTAGGAGAGAACCACACTACCTGCCAAGTGGATTCCTAATCAGGAGCCTTGGCTTTATATTTCATGAAATGCCTTGCGAACAACAGATGTGGGGAATAGCTCTAGGTACCTTGAAGGTGAGAAGCCGGGGGCATTTCCCGAAACTTCATACTGACTGATGGACAACTGTGCAAGGGAGGAAAGCAGCACTTTGTCCATCAGAGGCACAAGGCAGCCTTGGGGACTTTGTACAGGCAACAGCCCCCAAACAACTCTGAGACTATAAACAGATCCCACTCCCCTCAGACTGTCTCCCAGAGACTTCACTGCCTTGCAAAGCTGCTCCCAACATGCTTGCTAACTTAAAGGGGTGCCCCCTACAGTGAGATTTTCCCTGGACAGCTCAGCCTGGGCCCAGCCTTGGCCCCACAGTCATGTGCTCACCTATTACTGGTATCTGGGCATGAGGCTAATGGAGTCAGAAAATCTTTTTTACTCTGTCTGACCCCCTTCCAACTGGGAAGAGAAGAGGGACAAGAGCTACACATTGTTGCTTGGGGCAGGTGTCATTTTCTTCAAATTTTTTGTTCTTGTCACACACAGAAGCTCCTTTCACAACCGTTTGATGAGAGTAAATGATCTCCATCTTGTCAGTGAAGAAGTTGAAGCTTATGGAGAATGGTCACCTTGCCTCTATGTCAACCTATGTCTGTGGTTATAAAACTCCAGGGCAACCAAATGAGCCGAAGGATTCCCTTTTCTTCTTGTTGCAGACAGCAGAAATACCTCAAAGCCAATAGCCTCATCATATACCAATAAGAACAGTCACCATTCTTCAGTAGTAACTATGTGCTCTTAAATTCTCATGACAACCCTTGAGGTAGGTGTAGCCTTCCCATTCTTCAGAGGCGGAAAATGGAATTAAGAAAGGACAACATGCTCAAGGTCTTAGAGGGGGCCAGAGTCTGACACTCAAAGCACAACCCCCAGGCCAGAGCAGCTGGTTCTGGGACCTCCACAAAAAGATTATGGAAGAAAATGGGGGAATAGAGGCGTTTCCTGGGGCTGCCATAACAAATTGGCACAAACTAAATGGCTTAAAATGACAGAAATGTATTCTCTCAAAGTCCTACAGGCTGGAAGTCCAAAATCAAAGTGTTGGCAGGGTTAGGTTCTTCCAGGGGCTCTGAGAGGAGTCTGTTCCCTGCTTGTGGTAACTTCCAGAAATCCTTGGTGTTCCTTGAGAAGCTGGGCCTGCAGTCACATTGCTAAACCCATGATAATCTTTACCCAAGATCCTTAACTTACACCTGCAAAGACCCTGTTCCCAAACAGGTCACATTCCCAGATTCTGGAGATTAGAATGTGGACCTGTATTCTGGATGGGACACTGTTTGACCCCCACAGGCTCCTTCTTTTCTGGGAAATGCAGCCATGATATTGTCAGGACAGCGTAAAAATGCCCTGACAGTTCCCACCAGGACTCACACCACGGTGGTTACACCACCAAGCGTGTCTGCCCCTCAACACTATGATTTCACAGCATGAACAGCCGGCCACAAGAAGGAACAGTGCCTCCGAGTGCCAGGGCCACGCTTACAGAGCCACAGACTAAGTGGCTTAAACCACAGAAATGCATTTTCCATAGTTCTGGAGGCTGAAAGTCTAAGATCAAAAGGCAGGGTTGGCAACTTTGGTTCCTTCTGAGGCCTCTCACCTTGGCTTGTAGATGGCCAGCTTCTCCCTCTTTCCGAGTCTTCTTCTGCATGTGTCTGTGTCCAAATTTCCTCTTATAAGGGCACCAGCCATAACGGATTAGGGCCTACCCTCATGACCTCATTTTCACTTAGTGAGCTGTTCCAAGACTTTGTCTTCTAATATAGTCCCACCGTGAGGTGCTGGGGGTCAGGGCTCCTGCGTGGGAGGAGGAGAGAGGACCCAATTCAGCCCACAACAGTCTCAGACCTGGAACCCGCCATGCACCCAGGACCAGGGGACATCGGGACAGTGCCTCTCTTTCAGGGGTGTGGGCAGACAGGGCCTCTGAGCCATCACTGAAAGAGCTCACTTTCAACCAGAGAAAGCACAACAGATAGTATGTGTTCAGAATGACCCCTGTTGAGAGCAAACCACCGGGAGCTTCTCACACTATCTCAAAACTCAGCAGGGGGTTGTAGTGGGTGCTGAGGACCGTCACAGAGAGGCCACAGTGAGAATGTGTCCTCCTCACAGGGAGTGGAGAGCAGAGGCTCTGGCAGCACGTCTCCTCACCCCTGCATCCCAGCCTGGCCCTCTGTGCCGCCCTAAAGAGGAGTCCTTCGCAGAAGAGAGAGGAAATACTTCAGCTCTTCTGGGGGTAAGAATGGGTCAGAAGGGGTTTTCTTGGCCTTGAAGAAACTCAGTTAATTTAGGGTACTTTCCCTCCAGAGATTCTCGTCTTCCGAGTTCATGAGAGGAGTTGATAATTCACATTTGGGCGCAGAGGTCTACTGTGGACCACACTCTGTCATCGGTGTCCTCTCCCCTCAAGCTGGTGCTTACATGTGGTGCTGTGATCTTGGGACCATTCCTTTCATGTGGCCTTCACAAATGGATCAGGAAAAGAAGTTACTCATCCAAGCTGCTCAGGAGGCTTCAGATACAGGACTCTGACCCTTTCTCCTACATGGTACAGCCTCATATGAGGCTAAAGGCTTGGGGCTAAAGGCTAAGAACAAACCAAAGGCACATGTCCTGGACCTCATCTTGCCTCTCTCTCTCTGGCAGGTCCCACTCAGGATCCAGGCCTCACCCACTATTAGAAAGCAGTCTGAGCCCCTGGGAGACATCTGCAGCCTCGGCCCACAGGCCCGGATGGTGTGAGGGAGCCTGAGCTGGCAGTTTTAGGGTTGAGGAGGCAGCGGGAGTGGTCAGTACATGTGTGTCTGAGGCACATCCCTCAGCTTCCTCCCTACTGCCCCTGGCCCCCCGCTAGCATTGCCTCAGGACACAACCCTACCTTCTGTCCCTCCCTTGCTCTTCTGCCTGCCCCTGCTCCCACCCAGCGGTGAGGACTCTAGTGCTTGGGGCCCTGCCTGGATCCCAGCACCTCAGGAAGGCTTTCTGCCAGCAACGGTCAGCTCCTGCTGCCTGCCAACTCCCCAACACGGAGGCCCCATCAGGCCTCCGGACCCACTAGGGGTTACAGACAACACTCCCCATTCCAGGCTCTGCACCAACGTCACCTCCTCTGTGAAGGACCCCTGGCCCATCCGGCGAGTGTGCCCACCTGCTTGTTTGCTCCCTTGCCCCTCACCCACACCCAGAGTCACTCTTAGTGACGGGACCTTCTCAAAACACTAATCGCTCCTGGAGATGATCCCATATGGGTTTTTCCCTTGCTCTATGGGGCAAATGCTGTCCTGTTCAAGTCAAGAACCCCCTTCAGGAAGAGGATCCATGAATCTTGGTTACAGCCATCCTAGAAGCTGGGCTGGGGAAATGCTTGAGGCCCTTCTAACCTGCACCCAAGGGACCCCGAAACTGCCATCACTTCCAGGAATCAGAATAGAGCAGGTGTTGCCTAAAATAATGAGACTTTCCTAAGGACTGGTCCCCTTTTTTTAGGAACAACGCCTACAACCCTGTTGCAGTGCCCAAAATTCTGAATGGAAGAAGGGAGTTCTCTGAGAGGAACTGGTCCGTGAGGGACCCAGACACAACACAGAAACCCATCAGAAGCTGCCTGTGGCCAAATCCCATTTACTTCTGCACATTCCCGAGAATGCTGAATGGCCGGCTTTTCCCCCAGCAGGCATCCCTGCTGGGTGCTCAGTCAGGAGCTGAGGGACATGCCACCGCAGGGCTCGATGGTTCCCTAGGAGAGTCATGCTGGTAAGAGCCTTCCCAAGCCCCCGAGGAGGGATAAGAAGCCCATGAGACTCCCTCCACCATCTGGTGGGTGGCCTGCCAGAAAATTTCAGAGGCCTGTAGATCAGGATGTCCACGACACATGCAAATCTGTATGTAGCCTCGTGTATATTCTCCGCCATCTCCTTCACTGTTCTCCATAACTCTATTTCCTCCATCCCTTTTCTCTCCACACAGCCCCCCAATTATCCCCACCCTATTCCTTCTCGAGGGTTCCAGAACCTGCCTTCTATCTGTCCTCAATGGTCTGGAGAGAAAGTAACCACTCACAGGGCTGGGGGAAGAAAGAAAAAGAAAATGTGTCCCCCCGGGACCTCTGCAGTGTTATGGATTCAAGGTCACACTGGCCGAGGATCCCAGAGCCTCGATGGATGGCGTGGTGGACCTGCGTACTGTGACCCATGGCTTGTACTAGCGTGAGTGCTGGCAGAGCCGCCTTCTCCAGCCCTTTCCCCACCACCCGGGGTTTGGTCACCGGCTGTGTCATTCAGACACAAAGCCTGAGGCCCGGGCTGTTCACAACTCTCGTCTGGGAACTGGAGCTGTGGGCCTTTGGGACCAAGCACCCAGCACGCAGAGAGGTGTATGTTGGGAGGAACACCACCAGAAGGGGCAGGCCGGATGTTGGGGTGCCCGAGGTGTGGCCCCTCTCCCTGTTCTTCCTTGTGTCAGCTCCTCGGAGTCCCTTCCCTCCATGGCCTCTGCAGCCCTTCCCCTGGGGTTGGTCTGGGCAAATTCTATCAGTCCCACAAAATCCAAATGCCCAAAGACTCCCCACTGCCCTCGTGGGGATAAGTCAAAGGATGGGCCCAGGGCAGCAGCTCTGCGCTACTTCATCTGAACGGTTGCCCACAAGGTGCACTGCACAGCCTAGGGTATAGCCTTGGCATCCTTCCCTTTCAAGGTTCCTTCTGTGGCGGGTTTCTCTTACATCTCTGTCACAGACAATGGGGGAGAGGGTTCTAAGGGGAGTTCAGAAATGACCAGTTACTGGGGAGATGATACACAGTTTTCAAGCTTTACCTATGTATTTCCAGAAACACATCTTGCATGAAGAGAAGCACACCGTCTTGTTTACCCTCAAAAACACTGGTGGGACCTTCTGATTATAAAATCTTGAGTCATAAGTGCCTTAGGAAAATTGTTCTTGAGTGTACTGTGATTGATCTACAGAGAAGGGGGAAGAAAGCAGACAGAAGTAACCACAAAGGCCTGCTAGGCACAGCTTGGCATCCTGTTCCTATGGAGAGGAAGACTTTTAACATCTCTCACTGGAGGACCTCTGGAGACCCTGTCCGATGTGGTCCAAGCTGGGTGTTGCTGGAAGCTTCTGCCGACACGACTGATCATCCCCCCATACTCTGTGCACTGAGAATAAAACCATAAGCAAGCCAGACTATGCCCTCAAGAAGCCAAAATCCTGGAGGGAGAAGAAGGCAAGGAATCAAAGGAATGAATTCTGCAACAAGGACAAGTTGGAGGAGATGTTTCTTTCCTAACAAATGTCCCTGCCTCAGCCTGAGACAGTCTGAGAAAGTTTCTTCCTACAAAGGACATCCGCATTTGCCAATCTGCTTCCTCACCTATAAACGCAATAATTTTTATTCTTCCGGGATGACAGTTAGAGGTCAAAAGGAAGCCTATGGCTTTTCCATTTAGGGGGGTGGCATGAATCTGACATTTAATGCTTTATACATTGAAGAGCAGACTGTTAGTGGTATAGAGTCTCGGAGCTCATGGTGCAAGAGAAAGAAAATGCTGTAGAAATGAGGAGACCTGAGTCTATTTGCCATCTGTCCATCCTGGAAGAGTCACTTAAGAGCAGGGTCTTCAGTGGAAAATGCGGGAAGCATCATGTGCACTACGAATCTGGATGGGCGCTAGCAGGGATCCTGTAAAATCGTGTAGATGAGCACAAGTTCTTGAACAACAAGATGCCACCCATGCAAAAGGAGATCCCTCTTAGCAGCAGCCTCCCTACCGGGTGGATGTAAGCTTATCCCTCCTATTCAAGGAGATCTGGTAGGGGGTCTGCTTTGAAAACCGCAGATCTCAAACCCAGAAAAGCCCCTCCATCTCGGGCGAACACAGCTGGTTGGTGGCCCTACAATAATGCTGGCAAATTAAACCTTGAGTTTTAATGTCTCATTTAGGCCAAACTTACCCTCCAAGCCCGGGTTCGTTCATCAACCCTTCAACGCATCAGACCTGGACTTCTCTTTGTCGAACGAGGAAACAGAATAAAGAATGGGTTTTCTGTGTTGGTGGCATGTTAGAACTACCCAGAAAGTACTAACGTTTTTTCCATCTGGGGGGGACGTGCCCTAAACCGATTATTAATCACAGTGTAATGATTGTTCCTTGTTTAATGACAATCTCTGGAAACTGGTACCCAGTCAGGAGTGTTTTGTTCGATGTTGTGTTGTTGTTGCTGTTGTTTGTCCCCGGGGAATTCCAGTACGTAGCGAGCTCCCCAAGTTAGAGCTCTGCCCCACCCCTACTCCCAGGAGGTCCCCACTGGGCTGTGCCACCAAATCATACAGCGCATGGGAATCCGCCCATGAATGTGCTCTGGCCGCCTGACCGCACTCCTCACGCGTTTGCTGTAACTGCGGCTGAGAGTTCAGGTGCGCTCATGGACTACGGTTGTAATTAGTATGAAAGGAATGAGTGCCAATCGTTTTTATTGGCCACCCACGTATTTGCAGCACTAGCTCCACTGCTGACGAGAAGCAGCATATGCATTTTTTTTTTTTTTTTTTTTGGAAATGCCTAGTGAGTACCCAAATAAGATGAAAGAGCTGGAGACCGAACAGTCCTGTCACCAAAACTCGCCATCTATTGGATGTGACCGGCACTCCCCCGCCCCCACCCCACCCACCTTCCAGATGTGTGCGTGTGTACGCACACGCGAGGCCGGGCAGAGGCTCCCGGTCTCCCACGCCCCCTCACAGGCCCTCACGGGAGCCCGGCGGCCCGGCCAGACCCCTGTGAACACAAAAGGCTTTTTGCCTCTCTTTGACAAGAAGGTGGGGGTGGGGGGAAAGGTGAGGGCAAGCTGTTCTTTAGAGCTTCCTGCCAGAATGAGATGGAAAAATACATGGACAGATAATGTGGGAACAAGGTAAAACCGAAATCCAAATGGACAGACAGGCTTTAACTGATCAAAACTATTTCAAAATGATGTATCCCCTAATAAACCAAAACCCATATTCAGAGTCAGGGCCGTGTGACCCACCACCAGAGAAAAGTCGGTCTGGGACTTTCATAAAACTCAGCAGACGCAGATGGCGTGGGACGCCGAGGGAGGGAGGGTCTGGCCCCTGGCGGGATGCGGCTTTCCCAGGCCTGTCACCAGCAGCTCCATTTGTGGCCTTGCCGTGGCTCGGCGGTGAGTGACTTTGCCCTCGGCCGGGTCCTCTTCATGTCAGTGGGAAGGTTCCAACCACTCTGTGAATTAATCAAAGGGTGAATGGCCAAGGGACGCTCCAAGATCCCGACTCTGAGCAGCAACCTGTTTCTTACACAGCAGGCCTCTCCCAGCAGGGCCTGGCTGTGCCAAATGTTTATACTTCCCAGAGTAACCCTGGTAACCCAGGACAATGTGCCTTCTGGAGCGCCTTCCTGGTCGCCAGCATCTGGCTCGGGCCCAGTGAGCGGCTGCACAGCCCCCTGCTCCTCCAGGCCCCCCGCCAAGAGTGTCCTCTGACTGCCCCCCTTCCATTATCGGGGGCCTGCCATCCTCTCCAGCCCCAGCTGATGGCCGCCCCACCCCAGCCACCCCAGCACATGGGGACAGTCACAGAGAACGAGCCCACAGTGTTTTTGCCGCTAGTCCGAAATTCGCAGAGCACTGAATCACAAGAGATTTTTCATACTTCCCTTGGCAGCAAAACCTGCCTTGAGTCAGCATGAGGCCATTTGCAATCTTTGTGAAGCCTACTTAATATGACTATCTATACATTCATCTGCAGAAATAGTAACATACTGGATTGTGGGGGACAGCCTGAGGGCTTTCAAATGAGGGCCCGTGGACCTGTGCTCACGAACACATAGGCAGCCGTTACTCGGGCCGGGATGGTTCTAGATGCCTTACACGTCCAGTTTTCTACAACAAACATGTTTGGCCAGCAAATTAATCACAGCAAAACCTTACAAAGAGGGGAGGTTACATTGAAATCGTATTGCTGGAGGCCTGTTTGATTTATAAGGATTTTGCTTTTTTTTTAAGTTAACTAGGGGAAGATTTATAAGGATTTTGCTTTTTTTTTAAGTTAACTAGGGGAAGATGTTGAAGATTTCTGAGCCAGAAAGAGTTGGTTCATAAGATTTCGGTTTGTTCTGTTCTAAAATAGCTTCCTAATACAAGTCTGTGATCCAAGGTGTGTTTTAGGAAGAGTCGCTGGTCAGTGGGATGTTTACCACTGACAGGCTGGGGAAGAGAGATCTGGGAGCTAGAAACAGCAGCGAGGGGAACATCAAAGTTGTCTTGGAAAGGGGGTCAAGGGGAACCCCGGAGGAAGAGAGTGGAATGTTAGTCCGAGGACATGGTTTCAGGCATGTTCCCAGGGCCGGTGTTTAAGCACAGAAAGCAAAAGCAAGCTCCGACTACCAGTTCTGAGAGTTGTGTGGGAAGCAGAGCCTGGGGAGAAGGAAGGCTTGTAGGGCACAAGAACAAAGCTGTGAGGTCTTAGACGTGGGAGTGATGTGGGTGTCACCAGTCTCCCTTCTGGCCTTTGGGTCCACTCAGTGACCCCAAGGGTACCCTCCTCCTGCTACGTCCTTGTGGTTTCCTGTGTTGTGTTGAAACAAACAAGTTCCCAGGGGGAAAGAAAGAAGTGGTGATTCGGGAGCTTATGAGTGTGTATTGCTAAGACCCCAGGGGCTCAGCATGTGGCAGCAGAGCTCAGGGAAGACCAGGCCTGTCCCCCATCCTGGGCTGTCATCATGCTGACATGCAGGGCGGCCCCAGGGGTTTCTGGTGTGAGCTGAGAATGGGGAGCCACAGGCCGGGTGCTAACATGCGGAATGGCCATGGGTGACACTCAGGACGCATATACAAATAGCAAACATATACTGGTGTGGGTGAGCATGAGCAAGTAGAGAGGACATCTCCCCCTGGAAGGAAGAAGGAACACGGAGATTTTAAGGAACAGATGAAAGGTAAAAGAGATTCTGGAAAAGGCCAAAAGTAGACTCTTAGCTGCTCTAACACTTTATACAAGCGATGTGTGATTCCTTCCAGTTAACTTTCCCGCTGGGATTCTGATAGGGGCTGAAAATTCAGAACCAGGGCTTCACTCCTGACCGGCTTAGAGGTCAGCTGGTCCCATTGTCATTCTGGCCCTTTCCAGATGCATTGCCTAGAGTTCCCCAAAATAATGAACTTCTAGCCTAGGTTTAACTTTTTCCCCCCAGTTTTATTGAGACATACTTGACATACAGCACTAGGTAAGTTTAAGGTATACAGCACCATGACTTCATATATGTATATTGCAAAATAATCAACACAACAAATTTAATCTCTCTCCGTAAAGTTACCCAAAAGATATATATTTCTGTTTGCAGTGAGAATTTCTAGGATCTATTCTCTTAACAGCTTTGAAATACACCATGCAGAAGCATAACTCTAGTTGCCATGTTGTCCAAGACAACCCAGGACATATTTATCTTGTAGCTGGAATCTTCACCTTCTGACCAACCTCACACCCCACCTCTATCAACCCCAACTCCGATCTCTTTTTCTGAGTTTGGTGGTGGTGTTTATTTTTTGTATTTCTCATGTAAGTGAGATCATACAGTCCTTACTTGTCTTTCTCTGCCCAACTTAGGTCATTGAGCGTAATGCCTTCAAGGTCCATGTTGTCACAAATGGCAGGATCGTCTTCTTTTTATGGCTGAATAATATTCCACTGTTCCTATCTTTACCAGGTTTAATTTTTAATTATTCTTTCTAAGCAGAAGAGAAAGAATTTGACTTACAAACCCTGGGTCCCTAGAGCCATGGAAAGGGTGTCTGTGTGCCATGGGCTGGGCAGAGCTGGCACTGGCAGAGGGCTGTGGGTCCTGGAGGGTTAACCAGCCCTGTGGCCAGGGTGAAGACAAAGGTCTTAGAAGCGGGAAGAAAGGAACGTTCTGTGGAGAATCATATATGCCAGGTTCCAGGGATGAGACAATGTCATTCTCAGACAGGAGTCACCTTTGTGTTTAAGGTCAAACACAGGGGGTTTGTTCTAAAGAATAAAAAAGACAAGAAAGAAACTAGGAGTTTTCTATCAAACCGGCGGGAGATATGAAATAGTTTGGGGCAGAATGGGTTTCCGAGCAATGAGGCGGCAGACAAGAGCCTGAAGAGGCAGTCCATTGTGGTTAGTCCCCTTTGGGGTGTCTGGGGTGGCCCAGGGAGCGAAGAACCCCTGGAGACTAGAAGGAAAAGGGGCTTTGTCCCAAATCAAAGTCAATGCTGAGGGGAAAAAAAGCAAAAAACAAAACAAAAAAGGACTAAAACAAAAAAGCAAAGAATCACCACAGAAGGCAGATTGTAAAACCCATCAGGCATTCAAAGGGACAAGAAATCAGAGTGAGAGGTGGGGACCCCGAGATCAAAAGCTCCTAGAGTGTTCCAGAACCTCAGAGGAGACAAGCCTCACTTTGTTGCTAGAGACCTGGCCGTGGCTGGAGAGATGCAGGGGTGGCGGATGCTTTGATGATGACACGTCCGGTTCGGCTCTTGCTAAACCCTTTCCCATTGTATTTTCTACTTGGAAAAGCCAGGGAAGGTTATTTAAGCCAGTGGTTTTGCAAATGCTTTCTTCACCCCCCACCCCCCGCCTCAGAGTGGTTATTCACACTGTATTTTACCCCAAAACCCATGAATAAAGTAGGAGTGAGGGGCGCAGCTGTGGTTGGGGGAACAAGCAAACAGAGCTGGAACCCACGCAGGCTCCTGCCAGAGCCCTGCGGCAGGCCCACCTTCCCCATGGGCAGGGCTCAGGCAAGGGGAAAAGGGAGGCCTGAGGAGTGGTGAACCTGACTGGCCCGGATGGTCTTGCGCACCTACACTATCTGCACATGGCAACCCTAAATAATCATCCTTACCTGCAAATCTGACTGTGAGCCTTCAACATCACTGCGGGCCACAAGGCCTGGCCAGGTTCCTGAGCACGGATCGGAGCACCCCTGACGCCCCTCTAGGTGCTCTGAGCGACAGGCATGCCGTCCCCTCTGTCCTGTGCCGTCCTGCCTCTGCCCCTTTGCTCATGCCCTTCCTGGCCCTCAAACACTTCTGTTTGTACTGCCCCAGCTTCCCTACTCAGCTTGGCCCAGGCCCCTCAGTACTGTGCATTCTCAGTGGAAACTGTGCTCTGTAGCTGCCTCTGGGCCCCTCCTCCCCCACCCTGCACTAGACAGTGACCCTCCGGCCACACGCTCTGTGGCACATTTACCTGTGGGCCTTGCCTGGGAAGCACAGAGCATGTGCAGTTAGGTCCCCGGTTATGGGTCCTGGGCAGAATTTCATAAATGTGGCCTAGGCCCAGAAACCTACCCCTTATGCCTTTAGAGAAGAAAAGAGATATGGAAACAATCTCCAGGTGCCCACGATGCCATCCAGGGTGTGCCTGCTGGTCTCCTGAGCCTGGACCTGGGTCACCATGTGTGCACAGCCCCCAGGGCCCTGAGGCTACACTCAGCACACTTCCAGGGACTTCCAAGGGCAGGTCCCTGCTTCTCTGTGTCCAAGGGCTTTAGTCTGGACCTGAGAGCCTGTTTGCATCAGGGTCCCCATGCCAAACAAGGAATGCCCCAGGCTACCTCCATAGGCTGCTCTTCATCCAGAGTCTTCCCATCAGACGGGCAGGAGACATGAACTTTTTACCACGTCCCCAGATTCTTCTCCACTTTCCTGGAATGATGCTCCCGCCGTCCGCTGTGGCTACTGGCTTGCTAGTCCTCCTCTGTGGGCTGCCTCCCTTTCTCACAATCACGCCCCCACTCTCTGCTGGCACTCCCCACCCCTCTCAAATAAATCCCCGGACTTAGAACCTTTTCTCAGGGTCTGTTCTTAGAACAACCCAAAGCAAGACAGCGTGACACCAAAATCAAGTAACTCATGAAGTATTTGCTTAAATTTCCTTTTTTTGGCCCGAAGTGTACCTTAGAAAAAAATAGTTCTATTTTTTCTTGTGGGAAAAAGAAAAGCATGATTTCATTTAAAGGTGCTGCAAGTCCCATGTGCCTGGTGGTATCCTTGTTTCCATCAGAGCCATCTCTTCCAGGAGCTTGCTGAGCAGTCATTGCTAAGTTGAGAGACGTTCCACGTACATGTACTGGAAGGAACAAATCCTGGGTCGTTCCCCACTGGTCTTATTAATCAGATAGTCTCCAGCTGACTTACTTTCCTTTAGGGACAGAGACAGGCATACAAGGTGAATCTCATCAGCCCCCTGGGAAACTGATGCATGCTTTACCAGGCCAAGTGTTGATCACAATAGCACAGGTTGGAGGAGTGAGCAAGGCGAACCAAACCTGGTGCTTTCTGGCTCTCCCAACAGCAAATGTGAGCAGGAGCCACATCCTGGGGCTGGCCAAGAGCTCACTTACCTAGCCTGGCTGTTCTCATCCTGGAAGGGCGTGAGGTCACCAGCCACTCAACCTTTGATTTGTTTGAGAAACCTATTATAGTCTTTGCATTTGAAGTAGGATAGACACATGTCCAGAGTGAAGTGACTCAGTGACAGCGCCTGCCACAAGCTCTGCTGTTTGTGATGCTCTGGGGACATATCTGTGGTGCCCAGCATGGCCAAAAGCAGATGCCCACCCCACCACACACTTTGGCTGGCATCTCCCCGATGTCGTGAATACATGGGGTTCACCTTTCCATTCAGGCACTGAGACACACTGAAATTGAAATGTGATGTTCAAAAGATATATCGTTTCTGACAAAGACAGCGTACATATCTGTAAGGCATTAAGTATGTACCATTAGATCCTATTAGCTAGGATCTTGTTGAGAATCTTGGCATCCATCTTCATCGGGCATATTGGTCTGAAATTCTCCTTTTTGAGGGTTCTTTACCTGGTTTGGGGATCAAGGTAATGCTGGCTTCATAGAAAGAATCTGGAAGTTTTCCTTCTATTTTTTGAAACAGCTTCAGGAGAATAGGTACTAGTTCTTCTTTGAATATTGGTAGAATTCCCCAGGGAAGCCATTAGGTCCTGGCCTCTTGGTTTTTTTTTTTTGTTTTTGTTTTTGTTTTTTTGTTTTTTTTGAGATTTTTGATCACTGTTTCAATCTTTTTATTAGATGTTGATCTAGTCAGGTTGTCAATTTCTTCCCGTAACAGTCTTGGAAGTTTTAGAAAATAGTGTGGAGATTCTTCAAAAAGTTAAAAATAGAGCTACCTTATGATCCTGCAATTACACTACTGGGTATTTACCCCAAAGATACAGATGCAGCGAAAAGAAGGGCCATATGCACCCCAGTGGTCATAGCAGCAATGTCCACAATAGCCAAACTGTAGAAAGAGCCGAGATGTCCTTCAACAAATGAATGGATAAAGAAGATGTGGTCTGTATATACAATAGAGTATTACTCAGCCATCACAAAGGATGAATACCCAACTTTTACATCAACACGGATGGGACTGGAGATTATGCTGAGTGAAATAAGTCAAGCATAGAAAGTTAATTATCATGCTTGTGGAACATAAGGAATAACATGGAGGACATTAGGAGAAGGAAAGGAAAAGTGAAGAGGGCAGATATCGGAGGAGAACACGAACCACAAGACTGTGGACTCTGAGAAACAAACTGAGGGTTTTAGAGGGGAGGAGGTTGGGGGGATGGGTGAGCCTGGTGGTGGGTATTAAGGAGGGCACATATTGCATGGAGCACTGGGTGTTATATGTAAATCACGAATCGTGGAACACTGCATCAAAAACTAATGAGGTATTGTATGGTGACTAATATAACACAATAAAAATAAAATAAAATAATTTTTTAAAAAGTATAAAGTATGATCCATCAGAAAGATACAATCATGAACCAATGTATCTTCCCTCCTCAGAAGCAAATGTGTTTTATGAGGAGCAATGGACAAATGTATAATTGTAATAGGAGATGGAACATGCTTTTCTGAGAAGTTAATAAATAAATCACCAAAAGTTAAGTGAGTTACCTATACATGACTTAGCAATGAAATTTAAGAGCTTGATCTAATGTTATAAATAAATGTAAATATCAGTTACCCAAGGAAGAAATTCTTTTCAAGTACACATCAAAGATTTGAGGGGGGAGACCACACATTAAGTTCAAAAGAAGTGTTAATAAATGTTAGAGAATTTTTTCTGACAAGCTTGCAATTATTATAGAAATCCACATTTAAAGATCATTTAAATAAATATATGTGAAAACACTAAAATTGCCCTTTTATACTCCACGTTAAGAGAAGGAGTAATAAAATATTTAGGATGGAAGTGAAAGTACTTCAGTGCCTATTAAAAGTGGTGTGTAAAGGAAAATTTGTTGACTTCAAGTAGGTATTCAAGAACAAAAAGAATGAATCCATGTCAATGAACTAAATGCTCAGTTCAAAAGATTGAACAAAGAACAATAAAGTGAAACCTAAAGAAGTCATAAGATGTAAACTATAAAGATAAGAGTAAATATTAATGAAATAGGGAACAGATATACAAGAGAGTCAACAAAAACCAAAGTTGACCCTTCGAAAAAACTAAGTGGACAAACATCCAGCCGGACTCATCTAGACAAAGAGAAAAAACACAAAACCACTAGTACTAGTAATACATAAGTGGATACCATAAAAATTTAAAAAAAAAAAAAAGAAACTGAATTCTCTTCATGCTTTCAAACTTCTAACAAATTTGAAAACTTGGAAGAAATGGGGAATTTCTAGAAAAAATATAAAATTGCATAAACATTTACAGTAAATATAAATACAAATGCAAATTTTAGCTGAGAAGAAACAGAAAACCCAAGGGACTACATAACCATTACAAAAACTGATCTGGAAATCATAAGCCTCACACACCCAAAAGTCACCAGACCCCAGTGGTTTTCCAGGGGAGTGCAGTACAAAACATTTTCAGCCCAGTCACATTGATAAAAACACTCAAATAAAACATTGCCAAATTAAGTGCATACTATGAAAAAGTAGAATAAATTATTAAAAATATTGCACCTGATGCAGGAACCCAAAGATGGTTTGAAATCCATCTTGAGAGAACATGTAAGTTGTTGCGTGTCTACCCCTGACCAGCGAGAGCAGTGGGAGACCCAGGTTCCTTGCATTCACTGCTTTCAGACACAGGAGAAATCTATGTTGAGCACATTCTAATCCATTAAAATATCTTAGAATAGAAGTGAATCTTCTAAACAGAATAGTTTATTGTTTTTGAAGTGTGTGGTTCATGATGGCTCATTTCCCTTCAGTTGCCTAAATATTTCAGAATGCAAAATGCCCTACAAGGGTATGACTTACAAGCTAGAGGAAAGAGATGTTCGTTCAGTCTTCACCCAGGGAAAGGCCCAAGAGTTGGAGCAGACAGCATCATTGTTATGTTCAACCTCCTTCGGTTCGCTAGCCAAGGTCTGAAAGCTTCCACTCATTTCCCCAGGTTCTCACCCCCGTAAGGGTCCCAAACCCCCCAGCTCCTTTTCACAGCATGCAGACCCAGTCCAGCAGACAAGACTCCTGTCCCCTGCTATTCGTCAGCACCTCCACTGTGGGAGGAGGCTTCTAGATGTGGTGCTTCTGTTGTCTCAGGGAGTCAATGGGAAGCATTTCCAGAAGGCCTGGGGCAACAAAAGAGAAAAGGCACCTGTTTTGTTGTTGTTGTCCTTTTTTTTTTCTCCTAAATGCTCATAAAACAAATGGAGGAAAGAGAGACAGACAGACAAGAAATCTACACAGTGATTGTTGGCTGTCTTTCAAGTAATCCCTCCTATTGTTAATAATGCTCTAAATCCCTTTGTGTGGCTGTAATATGTAAACTATGAAAATAGTTCCTATTCCCCTGGCTATTGTAGCATGTGATGCCAGCTTTGTCCACACTTGACAAAGTTTTCCCGTTATTGTATTCCTCTCTATATACCCAAAGTTCACAGCCAACATTTCTTAAAATCTTCCCAAGGTGGGCCAACAGAGGCTGTGTGCCCCCATCTCAAAGGAAAGAGATAGCAGACTCTGCATCTGTCCTCATCATTCCATCTTCCATATTTGCATTTTTCTTTTCAACCATCTCAGAAAAAAAAAAAAAAAAAGAGCGTCCAGAAAGTTCTATGGTGCCAAGCCTGGAAACCAGGTAGTCATTAACGTGAGTGAAATCAACATTGATCCCAGGCTGGTCCTTTTCGGGTTCCTTTTGCATCTTCAAAAGCCCAATCCTTCTGTCCCATCTAGGATGTTAAAAACACACACACACACACCCAAAGAATATTCTTTGAAGTGCATTGCCACTGCAGCTAGATGATTATTATCCAGACTATTAATTACTATTATGGTTACTACTGACATGACTTCTGTGTATTTCTGTGTGCCTGTCCAATCCCGCAGCTCGCCCCCACAGCCAGGCTTGTGTATTGCCTGCGAAACAGATGTCCACAACACAGATCTGAGCAGGCACCAAGACCGAAGGCAGCCGCCGTGCAGATCTAAGCAGAGCCGAGTGTGCTGCGGAACAGGTGACAAGATCAAAGGCAAGTGAGCAAGGGTACATCCCCAGAAGGATTGGAAGTCACAGGGCTGGGATCTTGCTGACGAAGCACAGTTTCATAAAAGCATTTACAGAAGTGATTCCTAAGAAAGCCCTGCCTGGGTGTAGAGACAAACATGCATTGAGGAGTAGGGCCAGGCAGCAATAAAGGGCAAAGAAGCCAAGCTATCCGCTGTGATCCAGGAGAGAGCAGTGAGATAGTCCCCAAAAGGAATGGAGCCAAAAATGAGGACGTGCAACTAGATCCCACCAGGCATACTCAACGCCAAACTGTGTTTTTTCCTATGACATTTGATGTATGTATTTCGTGCTGAATTTTCAACAACCACATTACAGGAGGGCTGCTAGGGCACATGTCTCTCCTTTCTACTCCATACTGAACTCCTCAAACATAGTACGTAGGTCCTGTTCATCTGTTTTCTCCCACACGGAGCTCAACACTGACAACACAGCAAGGTTGAGCTACAAAATAACCGAATCGAATTATGGACCAAAAGGAAACGTCTTTGAAGACGCAGGGTTGTGAGGAATCTGGGGTGTAATGAAACTAGTAATTCACAGCAGATGGAGGAGAGAGCCCGGAGGGAGAGTGGCTGTGAAGGCCCCCAGTGGACCTATCTGAACCTCCAAGATGCTTCCGCATGGACACAAACACACTTTCACAACACCGAACTCAGAGACACCTCAGCACAGATGCCAAACCTTCCATGCAGAGGGATTCAGCCCTTCCAGAAAAGACCCCTCCCTGCCTTTTAGACTTCAAATGCCCCGCCCCGCGACAGGTGATTGTTGATCTTTGAGAGTGAATGCCCTTGTGAAAGGCAGGTATTACAGAAGTGGATGGAACAGGGACGGTGCTGGGGCTGCCTGGGCCCCCACTAGACCCTGGGGAGTTCAGCTTATGCCCATGGCTCCCAGGAGACCAGCAGATGGTGGGGCATCCAGGACCCCCAGACACTCAACAACCAACAACCAGGCCCACAGGCAGCCTGGAACCACAACAGACATTGGGAACAAGGGCAGCAGGCTCGGCATTAGGGGGCATAATGGTGGAACCTATGTGTATGTGACCAATGCAAACCATATAAAACAGAGACAAAACCCAAAAAAGACAGAAGAAGGAGAGACTGCCCCTCTGGGCACTTGGGCTCCAAGCCACCGTGGAGATGAGCTCACAGAGGACGGAACTTCCTCAGTGTGTGGGAACCCCAGGGAAGCTGGTCTGGGACCCACATAGGAGAAAAGACAATCAGTGGCTTGGGGTGACTTTGGGGAGTGATGGGGCATGAAATAGGGTAGACTAACTATTGTAACAAACAACCACCAGATCTTGGGGTGTCAGCGCACAGAAGGTTATATTCTGCTCATGTGGGTAAGGAGAGGAGGCAAGCATGTCTGAGTGCTTTGATGCATAGAGCCTTCCAGGAATCCAGGACCCTCTCTTCTTCCATCGGTCTTCCTGATCTCCATCTCTTAGAGCCTTCCCCAGAGTTCTCTGCAGCTGGTCAGCAAAAGGAAGAAGGAGCGAGCACACATCACCCTTGGGAAAGCCTCACTTCTGCCTACATTGGCCAGCCTCGGTGCCATGACCGAACAGAAAATCTCGGAGGAAAGGGAAGTGGGGTTGGATGAACACACAGCAGGAGGCAAGTCAAAGCAGCGGCTCATGGAGAGCAAACACGACCAGAATTCAAGAGATCTGAGGCCCTGGAGCAGGAAGAGGCCCCACAGGGCAGGAAAAGGTCAAAGAACAGAAAGCAGGAAGGCACTGGAAGCATGATCGGTGATGGCCGTGACGTGCTGGGCCATTCACGAAAGCATCAAGACCTCAGGACATTCCGTCAGGACGGGACGAAACAGCACAGTAGATGGGGAGGGGAAAATCAGGGGCAGTCCCTGGAGGACCCAGAGAGGATGCGATACAAATCAGTAGTGAACGATAATGACAAACACAAGACAAGGTGCGATCCATCGATAATCAGTAGGTCAGACAAGACACAGCTACTGAGAAAAGTAACTAACTGAGAGTTCCGCAGAGTCTAGGAAGTGGAGAGGAGAGAGTGGAACAAAACTCCCAGCCACTTCTGAAACTTCACATATGCCATAAAGACCTGGAGAAACTGGGCACAGCGAGACCCACATAGCCCTAAGTCCAACACGCCTGTTCACGGAGGCAGTGAGCAGGTGGGCTGGTGATGGGCACTCGGGTACCCATCACCTTTCGGGGGGCTCTGTATAAATGTCTTCCCATCTACAAACTCTGAATGTGACTTTCTATTTCTCATGGTTCCTGAAATGCCTGGAAAAGAGCAGGGGCCATGCTTAAAACTAACAACCGGAGGGAAGTTGTGAAATACTGCAATCGCTCTGTCCATTTTGGGGGCGAGTTCAGTTGGAAATGGACACATCATCCACGGAACTGACTTTCTTGGAAAGACAGTTGATCCAAACCACCTCAGATGGAAATGATTTCTCAGGATAGGTCTATGGAATATTTTGTGTCTTCAGCACCTCAAAAGTCCCAGGCAAGCTAAGGGCAATTAACCAGAGTCTTCCCTCTGATTTTAGTCCAAATTTCAAAGCTCATCTCATCCAAGCTTGTCTTTAAAAAAAAAAAAAAAAAATTTTTTTTCCAAAATCCATTTGTCAGAAGTTTCCAGGTAATCATGGCCAAAGCAAGACAACGTTTTTGAAACTTTGGGAACAAACGAGATCATTCATGATACCAAGCTTGGTTTCTCTGCCAGTCAGTGTGGTAACACACTCAGGAAGGCAGGAGCTAGCAGACCAGGGTAGACCACAGGGCTCTCTGTCCCTCTGAAGGGGTGTAGAGCCCCAACGTTCCCACTGAGGCCCAGGCTACCAGACCTGTTTTGTTGTCATTCCCAATCTCATCACAGACATTTCTTTTTCGGCCACAAAATGAGACTCCAGAAGTGGTCGGGTGAGGGTCAAATCCCAGAATTACTTGCCCTTCCAATCATTCCTGATCTGCCAATCCCTAACTCAAAGAGGCTAAAGAACACACAGTGAGAGACACACTCCTGTTCCGCACCCCAGTTGTTCTCAACCGAAGGCAATTTTGCTTCACCACACCCCCCACAGTGACACTTGGTAGTGCCCAGGCACATGTTTAACTGTCCTGTTGTGAGGATGCTAAAGGGCATCTAATGCGTAGAAGCCACTGATGCTGTCCAACATCCTACAAGGCACGCCACATTAGCCCAGGCTACCACAACAAGTCCCCAGAATGCGGGGCCTAAACAAGAGAAACGTAGTTTCTCACAGCTCTGGAGGCTGAAAGGTCCAAGATCAAGGACCCATAGGATTTGCTTTCTGGCAAAAACTCTCTTTCTGGCTTGCAGGCAGTTGCCTTCTTACCGTGTCCTCACACAGTGCAGAGAGAGAGAGAGAGGGAGAGAGGGAGAGAGACAGAGGGAGAGCAGCCTCTTTAATGTCTTTTTTTATACGGGCACTAATCCCATCACAAGAACCCCATCCTCATCATCTCACGTAGCTCTAATCACCTTCTAAATGCCCTATTTCCAAATACCATCACATCAGAGGTGAGGACTTCAATGTCTGAATTTGGGGCAACACAAACCTTCAGTCCACAAGGGCACACGGCGAGGAATTACCCAGCCCAAAATGTCAGTAGAATAGCACCCAGGCTGAGAAAGCTTGTTCTCCCAGGAACAGACTTGTATTCTGGGTTTAGCTTTGCCTTTCCTGAAGATCCTCAACAAGCTCACGGTGCCAGAGTTGATGCAGGAGTTGACCCACCATAGCTTCGGGCCCAGGGACCCACGCTGCAGCCAAGAAGGTGTAGGACTGGGCCCATGACCATGAGATCTGCTGCCCACATCACACATCTCACTTCCCAGAGGACAGCCTGCGACAGGCACAGTCGAAGGGCTAGCTCAGAATCAATACTCTGGAAAGCATGCCATACTCCAGGGACACCGGATGAACACAGAATCAAAGACCCTCGTATGGCACTGCACCCCCAAAAGGATGAATATATGGGTCCAGGAATCAAGGGATCATAGGAAGAGCGGCCCCACTTGCCACCACCCCCAGTGACCCACTGGGAAAGTCTTTGTCTCCGTGCCCCAAACACTGGGCTCTGTAGGGCAACGGGTCTTAGTCTTCCAGGGGGCACACTTTTAGTAGGAGACACCATGAGAGTCTCAACAGCCACCTGCAGAGTCAAGGACAAGAGTCACCATCCTGGCCTGAGCATCAGGCAGAGGTGAGGTTGCTGGTATACAATGGGGGTGGAGGGGCAGGAGGGTAGTGTGGACTCTGGGTCAGCCACTCTGGTCCCTTTGTGTGTGCTCTTGCTTACATGTGACGGTACATGGATGAGGATAGAAAGTCTGCCTCAAGACAGACATAATAACCAGGACTTTGGACTCCCCCAGGAATTGGTGGTCTGAGTCACGGTGCCAAGTGAGACACCAAGACTACAGAAGTAAGGGTGAGAGGACCCCAGCCTACGAATGGAGGAGGTAAACCATAAAACCCACAGTAGCGGTGGGTGCTGTTAATATGTCCCACATGCCTCCCTGCTCTGTTTCACCTGAGGAGAGGGGTGTCGCCAAATGGTGGAAGAGCTGCTCCCCAAAAGATTGGGGAGGTCCACTGAGTGGCCAAATATAGACAGCAAGACAACAGACATACAGCTCAGGTCACCCTTCCAGAAGGGCACCCCTTTACAAGGTCAGCAGGCAACTAACAGACCAGCTTGGGCTGCAGAGGGCGGGCTCCCAAACTCACCCCCATCCCGAGGTCCTGCATCTGGGAATGTACAAGGCAGGAACAGAAATGAGCACCTCCCCCTGTCCCCCCCCCTCCACCACCACCCAGGGCAACTCTGGTCCCGGCTTCCCTGCCAGGTTGACTGAGGCTTCATCAGACCTACTCTGCAGCTCAACAACTTCTGCCTGTCTTGCTTCTTCGGCTTTGTTTCCAAAGTGTCACTCCTACACCCCAGCCTCCTCCCAGCATCAGCTTCCAGATCACCCCGCTGTAACACAACCGGATTTCATGGGCCAGTTATGCCAATAGCCACCTATTGGGAGTATGGGAAGCAGGGAGGGGAATTTCGTCTGCAGTATCCCCTACTGACCCCAAAATTGTCATTCAGGGGTAACTGATCAGCAAGGATGGAATGAGAGACCGCAAAAGGTCAGCCTGCAGCCTGAGATACATCTGCGGAAGGGCTGCGCTGCGTGGTTTCCAGGAAGACATCCTGAGGCCCTGATGAGGGTCAGCACATTTGTACTGTGAACAGCCAGATAGTAAATATCTTCAGCTTTGCAGGTCACATGGGCTGTGTTGCAACTATCCCAGCTCAAAAGCAGCCATAAGCATCAGGCAAATCCATGGCGTGGCTGTGAGCCCATGAAACTCACACGCTGAGAGAGGAAGCCAGGCAGATGTTGCCCCTGGACCGCAGTCTGTGGACCCTTTTGTCTCTTGCAATGATCGCTTGGATGGAGAAGATGTAGACCCAGTTTGCATGAGTCTGGGCTCTCAAAGCTATAGCTTGCAAATGGTGGTTTCAAAACTTAAACAGGCAATGAAATATATCTGAAATCGATCTGATAAACCAGTGCCATGATTTAATGAAAAGATCAAATAAGACTAAAAGAATACACCAGACTAGACTAGACGGGACTGGAAAATGTCACAGTGCACAATGGATAGAAAGGGCAAGAATTATTTCATGAAATTCTTTTTGAGGTTGCATGTGTTTAAGAGAGAGTGTGTGTATGATATCAGGGGAAGATGTAAAATTATTTCTTAGAGTAAGTCATAGTCAAGTTTGAGAACCACGAGCCTATAGCAATCACCCCCAATTTGCTCTCCCCGGGGATAGTACTAACTACAAGCAGATTTGCTCACAACCTGCACTTGAACGATACATAGGAGCCAACTGGATTATCCATTACCCAGCCATCCTTGTCAAGGCACCTTTTCAAAAAACTCCTCTTCAAAACCTTTTCTTATTCCTTTTAGGTTTTTTTTAACACTCTCTTTGGCCCCTCTTCAATGGACTTTTTATGACTTCAGTTGCCAATGGAGAGCTCAGGTATCAACTCTGAGTCCTGCTGTGATTTCATTCATGTATAATTAACTCAAGCTGTCTGTTGCCTTTAAATGTCAGCATGTGCTGGCAGCGTGTCCCTGGAGCCTGGCCGCAAGGGCTAGGAGAGCCCTTTGGATCCTACTCCAAATGACAGAGTCTCACGTGGACTCGAGAGCCTCCTTGCTCAAGTGTCCTCTCCCCACCTCTGCCCTTGTGAAGCCAGGTTGAGTCTGAACTAAAGACCAAGAGTTAGAACAGTGGCTGTCACAGCCAGGCTCAGGAAGTGCACCTGTCTGGCCACGGGTGCACACTCAGGGCATTCCCCTTCCACTTCAAGGCCTCCAGAGGCTTGCTCTGGGTTTGATGGCTGCACATGTCCCAAGCTCCCGGATGCTCTCCCCTGAGTATCCTTACAGGCTGGGGCTCAGGACTTACACATCTCCTGGGAACACTGTCCTCCTGCTACTTCATCTCTGTCCCTTGCTCGATTTCAAAGCTGCTCCTTGCAGATAGGTGCTGGGACAAAGTGACCGCCCGAGGATCGGAGTTAATCATGAAAATGGAAGTAAGCCAATAGAAGTTCAAATCCCCACTGAAGTACCTAAGCAGAAAAGGACTTTTTCTAATCAAATGTAGCTTTCAAATTGCCTTCCAGAAGGTTAACTAACAAAACAGGTCAGAGGCTTTTTGGACCATCTATGGCCTGAGATGAATCTGATCACACGTTACCCACATGTGGTTAGTGTCCCCTATGGCAGTGGATCCAGATGATATTAACAAGCACAAAGGAATCTAATAACTGATCTGAGTGCATATCAATTACGACTGCGATACAGAAAATCAGACATTTTTTCTTGCTCCCTTCCATTCCTGTTACCTCCCTCATTTTGATAAGACTTCATTTCAAAATGCCCAGAAATATTTAATCTCATTTTTCATTTCAGAAAATGGATGAAATGAGAGAAAGGGCCTCACCAGTAAAGCAGATGGTCCTCTTCTAACATGAAAATTACTAATAGAAGTTCCCAGCATTCCCCAAATTACTTGTTTCTCTCAAATTCATTGCTCAAGCCTGAGCTGTTAATTCAAATACCAACCCTGGATTAAAAGTCAGCATAAAACAAAGTAAATAATTGTTTTTCATGCAGGATAACTTTGAAGATGCACAGACCCAATTTCATCTCCTCTATCGAAAACCGGACAAGAACAACCCATCTGGCAAAAGACAGCAGTGGTGAAGGTCGTTCTCACCCTTGGAAGCCTAAGGTCCCCTCCTGAGTTAAGGGCACTTTTCCCACAAAAATGCAGCCACCTAAAGGGAAAGTCACACCAGCCTCTGCTCAGATCTGAATATGAGGAGAGATGGCTCGAAACTGATGCCTCCAAGTCCATTCTCGACTTGATGTCAGCAAGCAATGGTCCAGCAAATGCTCTCGGTTTGGCAGGCTGCCACCTCGGATTCACACATTTTTAGATTCTGTGGTAATATTTAGATCTCATTGTCGAAAGCCAATCAATGTTTGGCATCTGATTGTTCTTCAGCTTCATTTTACAGAAGTGAATCACAGTATTAACATAATGACCCTTAGCAAAACTAATGACACTCCCCATCTGCCCCACTAAAAATCATATAAGGGACTCACCATACCATAAAGACACTGATTGACTATGGGGAGCAGATCCTGGGCTACATGAGAACCATCAAGGGAACTTGGAGGAAACTGTGCAGCCGGCTGGTCCCCAAGATGCTATAGGAAACCTTGTCTCTCAGGATTGAGCTCAATGAAAGGGGCAGAAAGAGGACAAGGAAGGCCACCTCTGTGTCACGATAATATTAGGACTGCACAGCTCCAAGGACCAAAGGGCCATAGGCTCCAGGAACACCTTGCACGAATTTTTGTCTGCAGTTCATCTTAAAATACTGTCCAATTACTATTGGTAATTGGTTGGTCTGCTCAGGGCTTGGATCTCATCAACTATGCATGGGAATGACAAGAATACTGACCTCATCACATGGGGAGAGGGGGAATGAATGTAGGCCTGGTAAGTCATGAAAAGCACATTAAATAGGAGATCTTCCTAAGAAGGAAATAGCATTGTCATGAGTATTTCCATGTGAATGTGCTCATCAGGTGACATTCTTCTCTGACAAGAGGGTCTGTGCAGAATGAGAACACTGCTCAGGGGCTGGAAGACAGGCTGGGGTGGCAGGAAGGGGAGAACATAGCAGGGGAGGGACAGGGGTGTGGAACACCAGCTTGGCTTACTCTAAGTCTTTTTCTTGTGCTGATTGAGTAGGGAGTTGGAGGCAGTGACTACAGAAGGAAGGGTGATGGGAACACAGCAACTGGGCCTTAGCCAACAGCCTGGGCTCAGGAGAGAGGGCCCGCATTATAAAGGGGAGAAGGTCCCAGGCTGCCTCAATGGGCAGACTCCAAGGAAGGAGAGCCACCAGGCAAAGCACAGCCCTAAAGGCTGAGCTAGTGCAGGCAAGAGGGCCAGAGGCCCAGGGAATAAGGCTTATGTGGCAAGAATGTTCGAGAATCACAAAACTAGGGAAAGGGGGGTGGGATGGAAGTCAGTTCGAAAAGTCACATGGCTTGATTTTCATTTGACATTTCATAGAAACTGAAGCCAGACGTTTAAATGACTAGTCCCCTGAAACAAGGAAAAGAACACAAATTAGTTGTTTCTATTTAAATCTAATGACCCAGAGCTCCTTCACAGATGAAGAGGTAGATAGATGATAGGTAGACAAATTTTAATTTGCAACTTGTTTTCAAATTTTTCAATCATGCAATCAAGGGCAAAGCAAGTTTGATTCTGAACACAACATTCCAGTATTGGGCAGTGGAATTGAATCATAATAACCTTCACAAGGTCATTGCCGGTCCAGGAGAGCCTCAGAGCAATGGGTAGACTTGCTTATTTCCTTCCATTTCACGATCAGGAAACTACCAGAACATCAGTCACGCTGGGCTTTGAGGCTTATTCCCCCCAACAAGCACGCAATGCTCATGAACGGTCTGAATGTGAGAATTCTCTAAGCTTCCCAAATACGATGGCTGCCGCTAACCTGAGTTTATTTGTCAAATCACAGGGATAAAAGTGAAGAATTGAGAACTAAGAAAAGGACAGTAGATCAGGGAATCTTGTCATAAAATCAGTTTGTGACTTTCAGAGGGTTCATGAGAAAAAAGGGGAAATTTTCACATGTTCAATACACGGACTTAAAATGCTGACACCTCTTGCAATGTCACAAAGTGGGAGAGTCAGAGAAGGTGCGTGTGGTGGTCTTCTAAGGGACTGAGTAGACCAAAATCCCAAGGAGGAGAGCCAAGTCTCAGGAGGCTCCTGGAGCATGCAAATGATTCCTTGGCATGGCTTTCTCTGATAAATCTAACTCTGAAATCAAAGTGACTTGCTGCTTTCCCAGGAGCATGGCTGGTGCCCATGTTGACAGTGGCTAGGTGATGCTGTCGCCCTCACTGAGAATTCTGTCTGTTGTTGGGGTTTCTGTCACCCTGCAAGATGTGAACATCTCTCCCTCAACTCAAGCATCAGCCAAACGCTCTCCCACAGAGCAAGGGCTCTAGATGTGAGCAGTCGCACCAGCTGGACAAACCGAGTCAGGAAGTGAGTCTGGCTGTTTCCAAGCAAACGCCTCTGCGCCCTTCACCTTGCTCAATGCAAACCAATCAGGGCGGGCGTCACAGTGTCACCATGTCCATTGGCCCACGGGACTTTAACCCACGGGACTCAGACCAGTTGACTCACCCACACGTGGGAAAACAGTTACCATTTAGGAGACCTTTGTTTTTTCATTTATTTGCTCCCCAAAGTCAATATCAACTTTCCAGGTTGGTTACAGTCCAGTTTGAGTGTTCAGTAGCGTATTTAAACCAGACCTGAAGGGAATCCAGGTCAATATCTAGTTAATGCTTATCCTGCTGAATCTGCCCTATGGCTGATCTTTTTACATGCTTTCTTCCTGAGAGCTGAAAACCAAACAGAAATTATTTGCAAAATGAAGGAGGCTAAGTGGACAGCTCTCAGCAGGGGGTTGGGGCCCTTCCAGGCGAGAATGATGTTTGCCAACTTGGCCAATCCAGTTTTCTCTGACCTCCACTGTCAGCCCCTCTCCAACTTTGGTGAAAATTCTACATTCAACTGACAGGTTCAGTCAAAGGCAAATGAGCTCTCAGTCTCAAATCGTTTCAGGAAGTACTACATTAAGACTGATCTCTGACCTATTTTTGCTGCTATTTCCCTATAAAAAATGAAAAGAAATAATAAATTTTCTATGACTGTCGGGATTTATAAAATGACACTTGAGTAAGTCCTCAGGGTTACTCAGTTCTTCAGAGCTAAGGCATACCATAAATGAAGCATTTTATGATGTATTTTATAGCAAATCCCAACTGCATACCTTCAGGGCCAATTTCTCACCGGAGATGAAGATCACCTGCCTCCAAGCACCCCCACTTCAATTCCACAAGCCAAAAGCCAAATTAATCGTCTTCCTTTCCTACCCCTCTTGCTCCTGCCCTTTGCTCCCCGTTTTATAAATGGAACCACCATTGGCTCAGTGATGCAAGCTCGAGATCCAGCCATCATCCCTCCTCCTCCATTCAGTCCCCAGATCTCATCGCGTCTGACTTGCTAACACTTCCCACACCTGCCAGCCTCCTCTCCGCCACCACTTCTACTGCGACAGATGGGAGGATAGCCATGATGGCTACCAGCACCTGTACCACATCCCCTAAGGCTCCTCCCCTTCCGGTTTGGCCCCTCCCATGCTCCGTCCACTCTCGTCAGAAGTGAGTTTCCGGTGCAGAGTGTCTTGCGAAATCTTCCTCTCTTTTACAGCATTGGTGGTTCCTCCATGCCCTCAAGATAACACCCACACTCCTTAATAGAGCTACGAGGCACTCATTCAACAAGGATTTATTGAGCAGGCCCTCTGTGCCAGGTCTTTAGAATAAACGTAAACAGAGCACATATGGTCTCTGCCCTCATGAAACTATGCTCGCGGGGGAGCCAGCACCACACACATAACCACACCAGTCAACTCCTAATTGCAAGCTGTGGCTGGCTCTGTGAGAGGAAATGTGATATGGAATGAGAATGAGTAATGGGGGAGGGGAGGTTTGAAAGGCTTCCCCCAAGGAAGTGATGAGGTGGGGGGAGGAGTTTTCTAGAAAAAGGGAACACTAATTATAAAATCTATCTTATAGGAGGGAGCATATGCTTCAGAAACTGAAAAGAAGGTTCCTTCGCTGGAGTGGAGAGGGCAAGCGTGTTCCATGTGAAATGAGACCCCTTCGGTAAGGAGGGGTGAAGTCACACAGGGAGGGTCATCAGGCCGTGCAGAGAACGATGTCCTCCCTCTTCTCCAGTATATGCAATTGAATCATTGTGGCTGGGCTTCCAGATGAGCTGGAGACCAGGAAAATACAAGCGAGATCCTTGGACAAGGTGAGTTCAAGGAGGTTTGAATCCTAGGCAAGATGTCATGTAGAAAGTATGTCATGTCTAAAGCTAAAGAGACAGTGTAGCTGGAGACAGGCATTTGACAAACAAAGCTCATCCGCGGCCATTGTCCTTCACAGCCCACAAGATCTTCCTTTGCAGACACACGGACCCACCTGCCATTCCACAAAACCCTTTGTGCCCTCTGTTTTGGAGCCTTGCATATGCAGACCCTACATTGAAAACCTCTCTCTCTCTCTCTATCTCTCTCTCTCTCTCTCGCCTCTGCTCATCACCTGCTGATCATTGCCTGCTGATCCCCTACTTGTCCTTCAGAGCTTGGCTTAAATACAACCCAGCAGCATATGTTCCCCAAGCACCTGGGCTTGCCCGTGGAGTCAGAGTGATCCTTAACAGTGAGCTGGCCTGTCTTTTCTCACTACTAGCCTCCAATGTCTAGGGGGGTGAGCTCAGTAAATATCTGTTAAGTAAATGAACAATGAATTACTTAATTATTAATCATTTATTAACACAGAGATGCTAAAAGAAAAAGACAAAAAGAAAATCTCATAGGCAGCCAGAGAAAAAAGACAAAATGATTTTCAATGGGCAGGAGCTAGACTTACATCTGATTTTTTTGACAGAAAAACAATGGAAGACAGAGAACAAGAGAATGCTCTATTTAAAAAAAAGAAGAAGAAGAAAATTAGCTGCCAACCTAGTAACACACTGTACCTGGTGAAAATATTCTCCAGGAATGAAAGTTAAATAAAGACAGTTTTACACCAACTAAAGCCAAAGTATGCAAGTGGCATGTAGATCCACACTCAACGAAATATTGAGAGGCTTTCTTCCTGCAGAAGGAAATATTCCCAGATAGAAGGCTAGAAATAGTAAACAGTAAATATATGGATACATACAAATTAAATTGACTATATAAACCAGAACCTGTTATGTCTGGGTGGAGGGAAGAGAGGCAGTTCTCTTTGGTCAGAACAGAGAAGTGTTAGTTGGAATATGGAAAAAGAAAGAAAAAGGGAAAATACATTTATTGAGGATCTGCTATTTTCCAGATTTTTCTACCACGTGGCTACTATTCCTAGGGATAGGGACTTTAGTTTCTGAGGATTTTTTAATATACTGTAACTTTACAAGACAAACTCAAGAAGTCCCACTGATTCTTAAATTCATTTATTCTATGCGGAGAGAAAAATAACCAATGACTCAGGGCCAGTTCTGAGTCCACAGTGAAATCTTCTCTCCTCTTCCCATTCAATGGCCCAACACAACAAAATCTTATTTCTCACTGACTCAAAGTCCTCTGCAGGTACAGGTGACTCTCCATGACAGCTGCCCCCCTAGGTTGGCTCAATGATCCAATTTTAGAGCATTCCATCTCTTTTTGGCTCCCACCATTCCCATGCCAGGGGAAGAGAAAGGAGCACCCATGAGCACCAGCAATGAAATGCTCTTTCTTTAACCTGAAGAAGTCACATGGCCGCTCACATTTCAAGAGGGTAGAATAAGAACCAGGAGCTCAAGAGCCGAGAAGTAACCCTCCAGTCTAGGATGAGCCAATGTTAAGATCTACTTTAATCAACCTCAGCATTCTGAAAGTTCTCTGCCTCGATGTTATAAACCTGAAATTGACTTTTGATTTCTCCCTCCCTCTCCATCTCTGTCTCTCTTCTTCCTATTCATCTTATGCACAAAAACACATCACCCCTTTCTCATAAATGTCTCTTGAATTTGCCCCTTTCCCCTAAGGCAGCTGCTTTGGTCTAGTCAAGCTGCCTTCTCTCCTAGACTCATCATTTTTCCTGCTTCCTGCTTCATCTCTTTCATTTTTGACACCAACTTCAAATCAAATCAGAATCTTGAACATGTTGCATCTCCTCTTAATGCCCTCAGTGACTTTCCATTGCCTCAATACAAAATCAACCTCCACATTGCATAAAGATGTTCCATGAGTGGGCTCCTCTCTCTCCCCAACCTCAACATCACCTCTCCCACCCACTCCATGCATTGGCCATAACAAATAATTGTTGTTCCCCAAACCCCAGTGCACTGGAAAATACCTTCCATAGTTTCTCTACTTTCCTCCCAGAATCCCCACCTGGTCAACACCTGTTTATTGTGTAAGCTCCATCTCAATGTCCCCTCAGAGAAGCCAGTTTACCTTCTCCCCTACCCAATGTCCTGTGTTATTCAAAGGCATGAGCCTGATTCACTTCTGAAACATCACAGTCTGGCAGAGTGTCTGACAGAGTATTTTAAAATGTTTATTGGCTAATCAGTAAATGAATGAGCTCTTCTACTTGGCATTCATAGACACCTATGTCCCTATTTGCTGTTAATAAAAAATAATAGAGATACTTAACATTTATATGGCACTTACAGTATTGTCAAGTACTATTCTACGTGTTTCACATGTATAAACTCACATAATCCTCCTAACAGCCCCAAGAGGGAAGCACTCTTTATTATTCTTGTTTTTCTAATGAGGAACCTAGAGCCCTGATTTGGTAAAGAGCCAGGTTGCACAGCTAGTAAGTGGCAGAGCTGAGACACAGACTCTCTCTAGAGAGAACCAAGGGCTACAGCCTAATGGCCCCTCAGGGTCCACACATAGACCCTTTGGTGGAGACACTCCATACCCCATATTTTCCTAACATGCAGTGCACCTGTCCCCTGGAAGCAAGGGAGGGTGATTCCCTCCCCAGTTCAAGTCCAGAAGGGACAACACTGATGTGTTTGGCTGATTGCCATAGAGGTCTGCTTTTACACTACTGATTCTCAGATCTACTAAAGGACATGCTAAGGGCATATTAAAAGTTCATGAGAATAAATTCAATCTCCGTCTAGTAATAATAATGAACACATAAGTGACAAGTATACAGTAGAAGTTTCTTCTATGGACATATACATATTAATTCAAATAATCCTCTTAATAACCAGCTCCCTTTTATCAGAAAGGGAAATAATTCAATCTGACCATTGATGACTTTGTCCAAGATTCATCTGATACCTAAGTGGCAGGGCAGGGATTCCTACCCAGACATCTGGTTGCAGAGGGTGTCCGCAGCACGTGACCTCTCCTGGACACTGGCCTGGAGTTATTGCTGATCCAGGAAGGCAGAACTTGCTTAGCTCATCTTCCGTGCCTTCCTGCTTTCATCCTCTTGCCCCTGGATGCTCAGAGCTGTGCTGCCTCATGCCTTTTCCCATCAGCGCAGGCCAGGCTTCTCTAGATGGATGCCTCCACTGTGATCTGTTCTCTCTTTTTATGAGGAAACCAAGTTTGCCTTTTCCCTCCATTTGCACTGACCCATTAAGACGGTCTTTCCAGGAATTTCCTGTCCAACTGGCTAATTGTCTTCATAAAGTCATCAGGAATGAAGGCTAAAGACGGGGAGTTGTCCCAGCCTCATGTCTGAGAAGCTTTGAGTCACCTCCAGTCCATATATGCCAAACTGATGTGATTTGCAAGGACCTGTCAAAACACACATGTGCAGTTTTCAATAACTTGTTGCCTAGAAGGAAAAAGAGAGCTGAGAAGTTCTTTGCTGGGCACGTCCTCTGCAGGATAGAACCTCCAGCTTGTCTTTAATGGGAAACAACAGCATCTGGAAGCAGTCCACTGCCACAATTTATTAGAACATTAAGATCACCTCGTGAAAGACTCAGGAGACACAGAGAGCAGATGAAAGTTATCAGTCCCATTGACACTGATCCTGACCCATCTGTATCCATCTTAATTTGTCATCCCAGCTTTTCAATGCCTGGACTAGACAGACTTCAAATGACTTTTAACTTTGTTTACTAAGACTTCTGGGGGATACAAATTTTAATCATATTCATTTATTGTTACCTCTGAGCCGCAGAGAGATAAGAAACCAAACTCATGTCAAATAACCCTGAAGTTTTCATGATGGTTTGTGAAACGTGAAGGACAGCAGTTCAGACAGATTTTTCTCTGATGGGGCAGGAGAGGATCCCATGATTCTGAGACCTCCTCAATCCCCCTGGGTTGAGCGGGAAATAGAATATGGAAATCACAGAGAGAATATGGGAATAATCGCTGTGATTATACTTTAACTCAGCAGCAGCTCAGATTCCTTATTCCTCTGAAATGACAAGGTCACATCAGGTCATAAATTAGAAATAATATGAATGTGTGACTAATTCCCCTCACGGGGGTCACCAAGGAATATAGGAGATGGGGTCAATTTCCATAAAGCACCACTCCTGTCCAAAGATGTTACAATTTTCATTTTATGAATTTTTTGATTCACAGTTGTTTCAGGGGCAAATGGAAGGGAAAGGGACCCCAGGAAAAGCGATCTGTCCTTTTCATTGGATGAAGTCATACGGAGTCCCTGCATCCTTGACCTTGCCTGTGTGTCATTCATCCTTGTTGAATCACGCAGGGTGGTATTTAAGAGCACATTGGCAGGCTTTGGGTGAACGCATCTGTAACATTTACATTTAGCTCACAACAGCCATGGTCATTTAACCCACCTCTGGATTCGGAGTCGCACAACAAGTTCTTATGCAAAGCACCCCAGAAGCATCTTTTACCTATGTGATTTTGAAGGGGCTCTTCATTTCATTCCAACCATTATAGGAATATATTTGGGGACTGCCAAGAGACTAAATATTATAGTATGGTATTTATTTCTCCACGTTAGGGCATCTCAATTTTATGCACTTTTTAAAAAAGATTTTATTTAATTTTTTGACAGACAGAGATCACAAATAGGCAGAGAGGCAGGCAGAGAGAGAGGAGGAAGCGGAGAGCCTGATGCAGGTCTCCATCCTAGGATCCTAGGGTCATGACCTGAGCTGAAGGCAGAAGTTTTAAACCACTGAGCCACCCAGGCGCCCCTATGCACGTTTTTTAAAAGACGAGTTTATCTCTCTCTTGAACTTTGAATTTGGAGTTGTTGTCTTCTTCTCCCTTCATTCCTCTAAGAGGTCCTTCTCCGATTTCCATTGTTCAAGATCTGAAGTCACCTGTTATTTCTTGAACTTGGCAAAAGAACTCTCTCACAGGTTACAGCCAAATTATAAGCAATATTCTTATCATCTGGGGGAGAGGACCCAAAATTTCTGGGATTATGAAGTTTATGTGTTGGAAAATATTTGGTCAACTGTGACCTTGGCTACTCCTCTACTCTGTATCACTTCAGAAAGTATCCAGCAAAGAGAAATTCAACCCTCTGACATTTTCTTGCACCCAAGAGATACCCTCATTTCCTATGAAGGCTATTCCCTCCATTTTAGGGAATAGTGGAATATGGAAGAGAAAGGTACAGACACCTGGAATAAATCTTGGCACAATGGGACCTTGTCAGAAGTTGGCCTTTCTAAATCTTGGTTTGTTCATTGGCAATAATATCACCTGACTCACAAGTTATTGTCAGAATTAAGTGGGATAATAGACAGGAAGAGTTTACTCAGCAGGGAGCCTGAAACATTTAAGTGTTATTGAACACTGGAGTAGTAGTATCCATTCTAATGTTCCGAAATAAGTTATTTAGCTATTGGTGTATTGGTCTCAAGACATTGAGTATCATGATGTCACAGTCTCACACACACACACACACACACACACACACACACCCTTTTCAGTGCTGCTATTGCCATCCGCCATCAGTTTCTCTTCTCCATGGTAAGTTCTTAAATTTTATTGTCCTTTGGCCTGGTGCTGTGAGCTCTCTTTTAAGCTTCCGGACAAGGTTATAATAGTTTGTAGTTTCTAAAAAGATTCTAACTTCAGGTGACAAGGTCTGTATCAGAACATGCTGACACCACATTGATATCCCTTTGGGGAAATGTCTCCAGTGATATCCAGACACCACTGTTGAGAAAGAGCGCAGCAAGAGCAAACAGAAGGAGATTCCTGCTCCAAAGAGAGTCCAGGCAACAGATGGTAATAGAGAAACAAGAGGAAGGATCTAATCTGATGAGCATCGAGCCTGCATTTTTAAACTCAGGTCAACAACTCAACATCTTTTTATGTCATGTTGGACTGCACCCTTTAACGCAGCATATAGTTACAAGAAAGTGTTCTTTTCTCTCCCTGACTTCCTCTTGTAGGCTTACACTCCTCGTTTATGCAGACCAGCTCTAGAGTCATAATTGGATTCACCCAGAGTCAAAACAATGAGGCCTTTTGTCTGAAAAAAACAAAACAAAAAAAACCCCAAGAAACTATCCCTACTTATTGTGTAAAAATTGGATGGGCCCCAAATTGGTTTTTTAATTGAATTTTGGACTTTCTGATTAGTTTGTTCATACTTCTGCATCTTTCTTAAAGGGTTTGGAGAGCCATTTATTATTATTTAAAACAATAGTAACGACAAGGAATTTTCAAAATAAAAATGAAGGAAATAAGAAATGCTAACAAAACCAAAGTCTGTGTTGGAATTAGCCCACTGGAAAGTCCTACGGAGTTGCCTAAGGTATCTCAAAACTTGGCTCGCTCTGCGTATGGCCAAGGCAAAGCTTCTGCCAAACAGCAGAGATGGACGCCTATAGACAGTCTGCAGATTTCGATTATATTCATGTAAAAAATGACCAGTGCTTATTGGTGAATGTGTTGTTCTGGGGAAGCAACCCTGTCTAGAGACCTCTAAATATCCTTTAATAATACCCACGCCCCAGACGGAATAAAAGGGCCAGAGGGTGGCGTGGCCCCTGCCAAGTAGCAGGAGAATCTGGTCAAGCTTACAAGAAAGGGTAAGACCCTGCCTGGAACCAGCAGTCAGCAAGTGACCTCACCCAGCGGGGCTCCGGCCTTTCAACTTTTTCATTAAAGAAACCATTTTTCACCCTGACACGCAGGAGGCCTTCTTTCGCGGGACCGAGGCGGGTGGGACCGAGGCGGGTGGGAGGAGCGGACGCTCCCACCTGGCCGGCCCTTGGGTCCCGCCGGGCGGGGCAGGTGTGCTGGCCTTGTCCCCGTGCCCTTGCACGGAGCCTGGGCCTTTTGGAATTGGCCAGGGGGAGCGGCTGTCCCCGGGCGGGGCGTGGGGGGCGCGAGGATGGCAGGTGCACCCCAGACAGCACTTCACCCCACAGTAAATTCCATAATTACAGGTCACCGAGTGGGCGCCCCTTTGAAGTGAGGGACTTTCTTGTTCCTGCGGCCGGCGGATACAATTTGGCCGAGATATCAAATGCGGATAGTAAAAATTTAATTAACAAATCAAAGCCTTTATCTGGAGTTTTTAGAACTGTGGCCAAGTTTTCTTCGATCTCAAGAGCTCCAGTCAAAGCCAGAGAAGAAAGCCCCGCCTTTGTAGTGCAGAAAACTTACTTTTCCTGATGATTGCTCTCACAGATAAGGCTTCTCTTAACCGCCTGCTTCCTTGGGAGAGTCTTCGAGGCCTCTGTGCAAAGGGGCTGCATTTTTGAGAGCTCTTTGACACTTTGCTCTGGTTAACCCTTATCTTCAGAGCCCAGGATGATTCTCCCAGCAAACCAGGCTGTGAGAGATGCTGAGTCTCCCCTGTGAGGTTATGTGGACAGACAGCACGTCTGGGACCTAAACGCATAATCAACACAGACCCAGACCTTCTTATTAGGAGCCTATTATGGACTCAGTCTTAGAAGTAAAGATAAAGTAATATTAATTACTTACAAACAACAATGTACTTTCACATCAGCCTTGCAACACATTCACAAGGAGAGAGTCAACCAGGCCATCTAACTCCAACGGCTGATGAAGAAACTGAGACTCAGATAAGTGCCTCCCAGCCCAGGCAGAACTCTTATGAATAAAGCAAGAATAAATGATGCAAGGCAATGTGTAATTAACCTGTAATTAAAACATCAGAATCTAAATTTGGGTATATTGCTATATACATACCTATCTGTTTAAAGCAAAATTATCAAGGTGTTATCTCTGAATATGATTAAAGGTGATTTTTGTTTCCATTTTTTGTATGCTTTGCTCTAGCTTTCAGGTTTTCTAAATTAACATGGGTTAAATTTATAACAAATTACCACAACAGTTAATTGAGCTCTTGAATATAGAGACCAAATGGCCCCAGTGGCTGATTCCTGATGCTGAGAGCACATGGTTTTGGATTAATTGAACTAGATAGGATTGAACTGGATGGGATGGAGAAAGAGTGGCGTTCACTCAAGATGACACTCATAGGCTATGAAGTGGGTCTGGGAGAGTACTACAGAGGAGAAGCAGGGACCTATCTCTAGGAAACAGCTATAAAGACACAAAAGTGAGACCAGACTTGACCAGAGGATTTAGGAAGCTCCCCCTTGTATCACTTCCTTTTCCAGCAACCAGAGAACAAACATAACCTGGAGGATTCTAACTATACTTAACCCTTGAACCATGCAGGAGTCAGGGGCACAAACCTGCTTGCCAAAAATCTGCAGCTAACTTTTGGCGCTCCAAAAACTAAACTATCAATAGCCCACTGTTGACCAGAAGCCGATTAACAGATATTTTATGAACATAAACAGCTGATTAACAGATATTTTATGTCTTATATGTATTATAGACTGTATTCCTACAGTAAAGTAATAAGCTAGAGAAAAGAAAATATTATAAGGAAGAGAAATAAATTTATAGCACTTTATTGAAATGTTTATTGAAAATAATCCATGTATTAGTGGACCAGTGCAATCCACACCCATGTTGTTCAAGGTTAACTTTATTCTCCTGTTCTCCTCTAGTCCATCATCATTGGTCCAGTGATTTGGAGAAGAGTGGAAGTGGTAAGGATGCATGAAGTGGGAGAGAGGAGGAGGTCCCTGAGACCAGAAGCATAGGAACAGAGCAAATCTACTCATCTGATTAGATGGCAAACATATCTCACCAGCTATGTCTAAATGAGGCTAAACCTGGAATGGGTTTCCACCATTATATGGCACTAATCTATCTGGGTGTGGGCAGTGGGGATACATAGATTATGAAGGGCGGGGGCAGGGGTGAGATGAGTCAAGGTTAAAATGACCAATTCAGAAACAGCAAAACTTAGTGCCCTTTATTATTGTAGGGAAGCAGACAGAGCTCCTCACCACTGTGTTCCAAGTCTGGGAACGTTATCAGCATTGCCAACCATCTTGGGCCACTTGTCCCTTGAAGGGAAGTGCCTGACTAGACTGAGACCCTCCATGCCCAAGGCTGCCAGAGGGAAAGTTTACAATTGCCTCCCAACTCTGTGCTGCAACCCCAAGCCTTTGCCCACCATCATCCCTGCAGGAGATTTCCACCCTAACCACTATAATGTTCTATTTCTGAGCATACATATGATCTAAGATGCATTTAACAATGAAAGCTATTTATAACCATCCGGATTTCTCTTTTAAATGGCCATCTTGTTGAAAAGACAAAAGAACATGCCTGGGATGTTCTCAAGATGAGTACAAGTCATCAGAAAAATTTCAAGAAGGTGCCATGATGTTTAAAGCATCACATGGTTTTAAAAACATATGTCCTCGCCCTGTAGTAAAAAGAGAAGGAATTTTTTAAGGGCTTCAAAAAACAATAGCATCGTGAGTCTTAATTTATTTTTACAATTCACTGGGTCTGCAATGTATTAAACATGAGAGGCTCCTCTTGGCCGGCCTGATTTTCATAAGTGTGCCTTGGTAATTCATTTGCACTTGCTTAATGACTATGAGGGCTACAGAGAAGGGCCAGGTCGATGGAGGTCTTCTTTTTTTTTGTTGTTGTTGTTGTTGTTGTTGTTTTTTAAATTTTTTTTTCCAATTTATTTATTTTCAGAAAAACAGTATTCATTACTTTTTTCACCACACCCAGTGCTCCATGCAAGCTGTGCCCTCTATAATACCCACCACCTGGTACCCCAACCTCCCACCCCCCCGCCACTTCAAACCCCTCAGATTGTTTTTCAGAGTCCATAGTCTCTCATGGTTCATCTCCCCTTCCAATTTACCCAAAAGCACATACCCTCCCCAATGTCCATAACCCTACCTCCCTTCTCCCAACCCCCCTCCCCCCAGCAACCCACAGTTTGTTTCGTGAGATTAAGAGTCACTTATGGTTTGTCTCCCTCCCTATCCCATCTTGTTTCATGGGATGGAGGTCTTCTTGAATGGCACTCAGCTAAACACATGCTCACTTAGGCACTGGAGCAATTGGGTCTGGTCAAAGGGAAGCTGACATTTAGACTACAAACTCTGAAGGGAGTGGTCCAAAATGTCACGTGTCCCTATTAATTTGTTAATGCAATTAATTCATCAATACTTATTAACTAGAATTACTACTTGGGGGGTACGTACTGTACTACTTAGTGGGTACAGCACTACAAGCTACTGTTTTAGCCTCACAGCATCCCTCTGAGTAGTAGGGAGGGGCTATTATGTTCACCTGTGTTAAAGGCACAGTACTGAACGCAGATAGGATTTGACACCAGGTCTACAAAAGAACCTATCCCATGCTACTACCATCCCACAGCGAAATCTCTTGGCCTGCTATGAGCTTATGGTCTGTTTGTGTAGTAAGCTCCACATATGAATTCTCAGCTCCTTGCGATGGGATGGAAAAAGAGCACTGCAGCACTCAAGAGGAGTATGAGACCATCCATTTGAATTCCCAAGAGAGTTTCCAAAGAGAGAGCACTTGAGCTGTCTTTCCAGTGATGATACCCTGAGAGAAGTCTTGAAGGCAGCCCAGGCTAATGTTCCCACAAGTTCTGAGTAGGTTAGAAGATGAGAGGAGCTAGCCTTAAAACACCTCTACATGTTCTCGGCAAAACCTAAGGGGAAAAGAGTCATTTGCATGGTGGTAATTGTATCTGAGTTTAGGTCTATGGCAATAAGCCCCATCATGAAGCCCACAACACCACACCAACGACAACAGCTCCACTGACTGAGCGTTTACCCTGTGCCAGACACTGTTGTAAGTCTTTTGCAGCAGTTATCTCATCAGACCTTCCAGGAATACTGAATTCTGATCAGATCCCCATTTAACAGATGAGGAAACTGAGACCGAGGGAGGTAGGTAAGTTGCCTGTGTTCATTCCGCCACTACATGGCAGAACTGGAGCAGAACTGGGTCTCTCTGATGCCAGAATGTCCATCTCAGCATCCGGCCATCCTGCCTCCCTGGCGCAGGAATGATGGATGGAGGACACAGGTCAGGATTCCAATGGACTCTGGAAGGAATCTCTTGGGAGATGTTCTGTGGAAGCAAAAGCAGCTTGCACTGGGGATCAGAGGTGACTGTCAAAGGGTTGAGAAAGAATAAAATGAAACAGGATATGACTCAGGGGTGAAGAGTCATCATTTCCCTTTTCTTCTCCAAGAGAAGTCGATCTGGCAAGTAATGCAAGACAGAGGACATGGCTAACAGTACATGTGTGTGGCCCTGGAGGATGACAGGTGATGCACACAGCAAGAATCTGAATATTTGTCCTCCAAGGAGGCCTAGACCTTCAACCTGAGAGATATGAGCACTCACAGAATGGGACCTGGTGGCCTGGGGAGTTGGGGATTCCAAGTGAAAATACAGATTTGATGTTTGTTAACTGTCATTTGCCCTCTGAGAGGTATATATCTAGTATGGGGGCCTGGCTGATAGTTAGATGTTCCCAAGGTCAACACACTCATACCCAGAGACCTCCTCCCCTCCAGTTCCTTCTCCTGCTTCCTCCAGGTCTAGTCCCCCTTCCCTCCTTGAAAGTCTGCCCCTCCTACCTCCAACCCTACAGACACAGCATTAGAAGGAGCTTGCCATTGAGAGTCAGGGGGTCCCAGCAAGGTGACCTTGGGAAAACTGCATATAAAGAAACGTGCTTTAAGGATGCTATGAGCTACCAGAGTAATGAGAATTTGCGCATCCAAGGAAAAGAGAAGATACCAGAGAGGAGCCTGAGTTTGGGAGCCCTTTTTTTCATGGGATAGATGCCAATTGCAAAAGCAAAGGCAAGGCTGAAAAGCTGAGCAGAACGTTTTGCAAACTTACAGTGCAAAACCTAGAGTTCCCACTCAGCAAAGAGAACAGGCCCTGGGAAGCAACTCGGGTCCTCCATCTGAATCCTACAAGGTGACCCCCAAGGAACAAGAGGGACCCAGAAATTGACCAGCCTCACAAGGACTGCCACCAAGCTGGGCCCCTGAATCACCTGTCATTGAATGGATCAAGGTGTTCAGTGGCCTCTCCCAAAGCAAAAGTAAATCCTTCAAGCAGAAAGAAAGAGTTCCAGGTGGGAACCCAGAGATGCAGGAAGACACGAGGAGCAATGTGCATGGAGATCCCCAGAAATTAATTCTAACTATACAATACAATAATCCTTCCCTGAAAGGCTTAAATATATGTAAAATTAAAGCACACACAACACTAGCATAAGAGGAGAGAGATGAGTAAATAGATGTGGCATGAATGTCTGATACTCAACTTGTTAATTGTGATTTAAGTACCTGGCATCAGGCTTTTGACAGCCTGGGGGTCCACTGCAAAACCACTTGTGTGGAGTAAACATAGAGCCTGTTGCGTGACCCAGCTGCTAGCAACCCAACTGGCTATGGAACCAGGATGCCCCCACCTGCGAAGTTCCTTCCGAAAACTCTGGGTAACCTAGATAACCAGCCACTTGAATGACCCTGCTTTTCCCTTTCCACAGCCTAACTCCCACTCTTATTTTTTACATTTGCTGATCAAGAGTGAACCTGCAAAACTCTGAGAACCCCAACCTTGATCCCAATAAAGGCAGAGCTCTGAGTCTCCGCTCTCTCTCTTTCTCTTTTTTCTCTCTTTTTTCTTTTTCCCCCTGTGACTTCACTGTGACCCATGGACCCAGGGCATGTCACGCATCCTCCAGGACTTCTGAGTAATAAAGTTTCAAAGTTTCCTGATGGTTGTTGCTGGGGTGTATCTTGGAATCATAGTAAAAATGACAAGCCAGTCTAGCCACAACACTGGCTTCTGCTGGGGAAATGTGTGTGAGGGCTCCCACAAGACTTACCAGCCCAGGTGAGCACCTAAGGCATTCTTAACCAGGAGCATCACCATCAATAGACTGAGACTCACGTGACAATGGAGTTAAAGTGTCCTAAGTACCCTTCTTTCAGAAAGTGGTAAAAGCATTTATAGTAGACTTTAGTGAGTCAAAGGAAAAATATTATCATGTCTATGATAACCACTAAAAGAACACTAAAACCATATGTAACTAACAAACCAGGAGGAGAGAAGGATGAATTTCTTAAAAATATATGAACCTAGGGGTGCCTGGGTGGCTCAGTGGGTTAAAGCCTCTACCTTTGGCTCAGGTCATGATCCCAGGGTTCTGGGATAGAGCCCCGCATCAGGCTCTCTGATCAGCAGGGAGCCTGCTTCCTCCTCTTTCTCTCTGCCTGCCTCTCTGCCTACTCGTGATCTTTGTCTATCAAATAAATAAATAAAATCTTAAAAAAAAAAAAAAAATATATATATATATATATATATATATATGAACCTAAAGAAAAGCAACAAAAGAAAAAAAGGAACATAAAGATAAGTAGAAAACAAATAGAGGGCAGATTGCAACACAATTATATCAGTAATTACACTAAATGTAAACGTGCTTTCAATTAAAAGACAAAAATTGGGGCACCTGGGTGGGCTCAGTCAGTTAAGCATCTGCCTTCCGCTCAGGTCTTAATCCCAGGGTCCTGGGATTGAGCCCCACCTCTGAATTTCTGCTTCACAAGGAGCCTGTTTCTCCCTCTCCCTCTACCTGCCACTCCCCTCACTTATGCTCATTCTCTCTCCCCCACTCTCTGTCAAATAAATAAATAAAACTTTTGAAAGAAAAAAAAAAAGACAAAGATTACAGGCTGGAATGGGGGAAATAAACTGATGCTTACAAGAGCCATGATTTAAGTATAAGAGTAAAGAAAGATTGGAAGAATGGGAAAGATACAGCATGCAAATAATAAGTAAGGGAAAGCTGGTATCTATCCTAATGTTATCCACTTTAAGGCAAGAAACATTCCCAGAGAGAAAGAATAATTTCATAATAATTTGCCTAATAGAAAATAATCATTTTACCCATGTTTTAGGAAAGAAGAAGTCAAGGTATAGAGTGGAAGAAGATATTTTTCATACATCTTTCTGACAAAGGACTCTCAAAGTTGGAATAAGAAAGAACTTCTACAAGTAAATGAGAAAAGGAAGACAGTATGATTTATTTTAATGGGCAAAATCTTAAACAGACCCTCTATCAGAAAAAAAAAAGATATCCAGATGATCAATAGACCTATCAAAGGTATTGAACTTTATTAGTTATCAGGAAGGCTCTAAGTACATACCCCATTTAATGGCTAAAAGTAAAAAAACAGACAATGCCAAGTGTTGACAAAGATTGGAGCAAACAGAATTCCTATAGCCTGCAGAGTGAGCTCATGTGTTGGCACAAAACCTTAAAAGCTATGTGGTAATATGCACCAAAGTTGAACATACATGTACCCTATGACCAAACTGAATCACAGTAGCATGATGGGAGAGAAAGAGGATGGTGGTTACCTTGGAGGAAGGCTGTAGTGACTAAAAAGGGGTTTTTGGGAGGCTCTGTTTCTTAATCTGGGAATTTACAGGTAAATTCAGTTGTAAAAGGTCCTTGGGCTAGATACCTCTCAACCAGGCACTTTCCTGCGTGGAGGTCTTTCTTTAACCTAAATAAAAAGTTTCTTTTCAGTAAGTCTACCCTATCCTGTAAGAGGAAGCATCTCTGAGAATTTGTGTCTTTCTCAGAATTCGGGACCAATGGGATACCTGGAATGGTCTCTTCTCCCAGGGCCATGGGTGTTCAGGAATTCCACATTCTCGGGCACTTCCCAGACCCACCTTCTCAGTCTGGGATCATGACTGTCACTAACACTCAGGCCAATGCAAGGTCCTAGGGCAGCAGATCAGACCCAGGCTAAGGAAAGTGCACAGTACCCAGTAGGTGGTGGCAAAAAGCCAGAGACTTGGAGAGAGCTCTGCCCTGTTTGTGTTGCAAAATCACATTCTCTGGTCAATGAAGCATTAATTTGATTGAATTGCAACATCCGGCAAGTTAAAGGGAAAAAAAAAAAAAAACAATAATAACTGCACCTGCTGGCATGGCAAAGGATGGCATTGGTCCCCCTACACCAATTTCTGGAATTCGTTTCCTAAATGAACAGTCGAACACCTGAGTTAATGACCTCAAATTACCAAGGTGTGAACTCTGCTGTGAATTTGTTTGGATCTTCAGCTGGCCAGACCTGGTGAGGAGGAAACAATGGGAGGGCAACCTGGTTCCCTGAAATCGAACTGGCTGTTATCCAAGGTAGAGACTTAAGGTCCAAGTCCTTCTTTAGCCGACTGCTGACCCTGCCTCCAGGACTTGTTGTGGAAAGTGTCCTTGACACACAGTGAAAAGTGTTGCTCCTACTGGATAGGAAAGCAGAGCCCCCAGACCCAACAGAGGAGCACAGGGAATTTGGGGTTTTCAGGGATGTGAATCCGGGCTTTTAGGGAGAAGGGCTAGTGGACCTAGATGGCTCTCTATAACACAGAGAGGGAAGCTGGGGTGGGAGAGTTGCAAGGAGGCAGCAAAAGGGAGAATGAAACAAGCTGATCAAACACAAGAGTCTGTAGCCCTGTCTGCAAAAGCAGAAGCCCTAGGAGTTCTAAGAGCTGGGGGGGTCTGCTGTCTAAGTAGGCTCCGTGCTGTGCGAGAGTGTTGGCATTACCTGCAAATTGGTGATCAAAGCCCATTACACCCAATGCCCTGTGCAGCAGTGCCTGGAAGAGGGAATTCCAGTTCCACAGGGGCTGGAGGAGCCCACAGAAGATAAAGGAGCCAGTGGATAGTGGAGGCAAGAGGACGAGAACCATGTCACAGTAGGACAGTGGAGTGAGGGCAGGCGGGAAGGGCGGCTGTGCACCTGCCCTGGGAAGAGGTCCCTAAAACTCTCTCAGCCTGCCAGTCCACACTCCTGGGTCGTGGAGGGGACGAGGTGAAAAGACGCAGGACATGTGCCAGCCTAGGGGCTGAAACCTCGTCAAGAAAATGGAGTGATTGTGACCTTGCTTTCTGTTAAAGTAGCATCCTCTTGTTTCTCCCTTTTTACGAAGTCCCAGCTGGCTAAAGATTCCTCTTCAGTGCATCCACCCCCAGGCTCTCCTCCTCTCATCTTTGTCCCCTCCTTGCTCTCCCGGCAGAATCCGGCTTGAAACAGGATATTCTGCCTTCGGACCCCGTCACTTCCAACCATCGGCCTCAGGTGTCTACACTCCCTGGGGAGTTTTCACTCTGAGGCTTGGACGTGGCACTAAACCAACACAGGACTTTGGAGCCTGAAGAGTTTTGTCACACGGCACAATACCTACTTAAGACGAGTAACCAGCTACCCTCAAGAAAGATGTCTTCCCGTCACTCAAGCATTCTCACACCTTAGGGAAATGTAATCTCTTTTATTCGAGCTCTGCTTTCTATTTCAGCATCACTCATCGAAGCCCCAGGAACTTCTAAAATATCCTAAGGTGGAGGCAAACCCCCCTTCCCCGGGCCAACCTGGTTTTACACTTGTTGGGAGTGTGACATGGAAACAGGTCCTGTTCCCTAGATCAATCCTTTATTAGGTTGAAACCGGCAGATGAAAAGAGTTGGCTAGGCTGCCCTGCTGCCTGCCAGGAGATCTGTGGAAACTATTTTCTTCTTTGCTAAGAGGTAAAGTATTTATGTCTTTAATAAGCACAGTGACGGAGACATAAGTGTACTTATAAATAACTCCGCCAAAAATGTGCATATACACACTACTTCAAAAGAATGCAAGTCCTTCTGTGGACTCTGATTCCTGCCCAACCCGTGGCCCACAGGAGGGACAAGAGCTGCCACGGTAAATGTCAGACCGACTCTGCTTCTTCCACAGCCACCAGGCCTGGAGAGGGGAGGTCCCTAATTCCCCTATTTGTCTTAGACACCCTTCAACGTCCCTGTGATAGCTATGACCACGTTTCGGACCACATCGAGACCGTGGCTCATGTAAGCATAGCTTCTGCCGTGGGCACACTGAGCTGTCGGTCTTGGGCAGTGGGGGGGGGGTGGCACTCAGGGTGACCAGCAGCCTGGGCAGCACGTGGAAGGCCAGTAGGGGTAGACAGACATTCTGGCTATATGTGCCTATCCCCGCAGAGGCATCCTCCAGGAACTTCCCAGGCTCCCCAAAGCAATGAGAGCATTGTGCAAACACACACACACACACACACACACACACACACCAAACATGACTGTCCAGCTGACAGGTCAGAGTAAACCCGTCATCTGATCATAACCACTAACCCATTCAGCACAGGCAGCTCGCGTTACAGGGACTGTGAAACCCGAGTAAAACTTGAAGCACCCAGGACACTTTCACCAGCCAGTCTTGCTTCTTTACTGCCGAGTTCATAGCAATGTGAAAGAAAACGTGTGTTGGCACCAGAAACAGTTCTGTGACCCGAGTCCTCTGGGCTCAGCAGGTCACAGCCGGGATGACATGTAATGCTCACCGGACAGAGGGTGCTGAGGCCATTAAAGGTATTGAAAGAGATTTCACTGCCATGGAAAAGTAAATAAACACAGTTCAATAAAGAATACATAGATGTCTAGAATTCTTCAGGAGATGGCAAAGTCCCAAAGCACTCCAGGAAGGAATTTTGGCCTTCAGTGTCTGCTCTGTGTGCATGAACACATCATCTCTCCAGGAGAGGTTTGGGTAAATCTAATAAAGCCCTCTAGTTCCCTGATTTATAGGTGGACTGGCCTTTGAGTTGGCCCTCTTCCACACCCAGAAGTTAATCCTATGATTTTTTTCATACGCAATTGAGTGGAGTTGGGAGGGGGATTATATAAAATAAACCCCAAGCCAAACACACATATCCTATCCTCACTGCAAGTACATGAACATAGAGTCCTCCATAAACAGATCTTTATTCCACGCATGAGTAGCAATCGTGTTTATGTTTAGACTTGGACCCAAGAAATTTTATGTGCAAGTTTTGGACTGAAAATGTTCAGTGGAAATTTTCAACATACTGAGCATTATTAAAATACTCTCAAATGATAGATACGTCCTAAAGCAAAAGTCGGTGGTTGAGGTAAGAGTTTCATCACCGTGCATTTTAAACATTATGAGATAGAATTATATACCGTTCCTACAGATCCTAGAGATATTTCTAGGATCTTCCCAATGTATCACTGAGGCTGCTGAGGAAAGGACTCTGTCTCTGCCTTTGTAAACAATGAGACCGGCCACAAACCTGTGACATGTAGGGCCTGAGGGGAGCAGGGCTGTGCTTTCGACCTGTGAGGAGAAAAACATACATTTTGGTCAGGAATGGGATAGAACCATCAAAGGCACACAAAATGGTTATGAATATCAGAAAATGTAGGTTTCCATTCTATTGTTCTGCAAGAATGGAAAGCTGAGTTTTCCACCCGTATGGCAAACAAAGGCTCCAAGTCATAGCTATGTAATCACCTATAGATGAGTTCAATATTCATGTGGCTACATATGATGAAAGATGATAGGTAGATAGATACTAGATACATAGACAGACATAAAGGCAAGTTAAATACATATATACATGCCATTGGCCCTTGAACAACATGGGTTTGAACCACACAGATCCACTTAAACACTTTTTTTTTCAGTATATATACTACAGTACTGTAAATGTATTTTCTCTTCCTTTGATTTCTTAACATTTTTTTCTCTAACTTCTATTGTAAGAATATAATACATATAACATACAAAATATGTGTTAATCAATGGTTTCTGTTATTGGCAACGCTTCTCTGATCAACAGTGAGCTATTAGTAGTTAAGTTTTGGGGGAGTCAAAAGTTATACGAAGATTTTTGACTGAGTAGGTGCTCAACATCTCTAACCTCCACATGGTTCAGGGGTCAACTGTATGTATCAATTGTCCAACTTACCTTATTTCTATGTCAATGTTTGTTTGAATACTCATTGATTGTAAGCAATGGATATTTGACTTCTGTTTGCAGAGATAACTGAATCTAACATTTGTCATTTGTAACTTTAGTAAAAACTTCATCTTTCTTTCCCTAACTGAGGTATATCATCAGAATTTTTCTTCCACATCACTACACATTTGAATCCAAGAGAAATTTTCCTACACTGGGTAATGAGGAACTGGAAGGAATCAAAGACAAGGATGTTTTTGTGTGCACATTGGAAAAAAGATTTCCTAGCATAGAAGGCATTGATCTGTGAGGGATGAAAGATGGTAGTCTGATGTGTGTATATTTCAAAAGGGAAAGGGGGAAAATGGTGATCAAGACCTTGGTCAAAGAGTCTCACATCAACCACCAGGTGATTCATCTACATAGACCTTGACTAAAAATAACAGCAATGATAACTGTACATAACATAGATTGAGCACTTACTATTTGCCAGCCACTCTGGGAGAACTTTCTCTATGTTAACTCATCTAGGAAAAAAACGTGGAAGATTTTGAAATGGGCAGAAGAGATTACTGGACACCTTTTCATTGGAATGCCAGACACTCCTCTGCTGATGTTTGCCTTTGACTAGACTGTTTTGCAAATCTGTAGAGATAAAGATTAGCTTGTAGAAAACTGAAGGTAATACAACTTATTCCTGTCCATAGAAATGTGGAATGTATCCAATGGAATCCCATGGACTGCTGCCCTATGGCCATTGACCAGCTCTGCCAGCTTTGTATCCATTTGTAAATTAATGTCTTCGATCTTTATCTGACTCTACATGTGCCCTCCTTGGACCATCGTCAACGTCCAGTGAATCGCTCGTTAATCTAGGAATTAAGTACAATCTTTGACACAAGTTCATTCTGAAGTTATATGAGAGTCATAATTTTATTTTCTTTTAAGATTTGGCCTTTAACACTCATCTCTTCTTTGGAATAATACTGTGAATAATGGGACCAGGGTTGATGGGGGACTTCCAGCACATAGAGAGAAGAAGACAGTGAACCACCAACTGGTACATAGTTTCAAAGGAAGGAGCTTTACTAATCCCTTATAATGTGATCAGTAATCACATTACCATACATGACAATTGTAATACATGACAGTTCCTCTCCCCAGTGTATATAAGTCTCCAGTGTACAGGAACTTGGGTAGAAGGCAATCCACTCCCAGGTTGGAAAACTATATTCTCTAGCAGATATTTCTGAGATTGAAACATTCTGAAATGTTAGCCAAGCTCCTATGAAAAATGTCGACTCCCTTCTCTACAAAGGAGTCTTTTAACTGTTTGAAGGCAAATAGATGGTATCCCCAGTCTCTTCTCCTGTGTGAGATACATTAATCTGCTCCTTATCTGTGATGCTTTCAAGACCTTCTTACCATCTTGTGCCTTCTTGTTGCACTTCATTTCAACTCCCTTCCTGCCCAGAAACATGGCACCTAGAGTTGGAAACAACATTCTGAGCCACAGTTCCCATGATCTGAGTCCTAGAAATGTGTAGGATGCTAAAAAGCCGCATGTTGGGGCACCTGGGTGGCTCAGTAGGTTAAGCCTCTGCCTTCGGCTCAGGTGACCTCTGGGTCCTGGGATCGAGTCCCACATCGGGCTCTCTGCTCGGCGGGGAGCCTGCTTTCCCCTCTCTCTCTGCCTGCCTCTCTGCCTACTTGTGATCTCTCTCTCTCTCTCTCCCCCCCAACTCTGTGTGTCGATAAATAAATAAAATCTTTAAAAATAAATAAATAAATAAAAAGCCCCATGTTTATAATATGGAGTGTGCCTATGATTTGCTAAAATTTCTTTATATCGTGAAACAGGTATCAGTCCGTTTTGCTTTCGATGTATATTCACTATGAAGAATAGAAGTTTCTTGTTAACACACATACTTACTTATTTCTAGTCCAGAGTCATCAAAATCTTTCATTTTATTTTTTATTTTTTTAAGGTTTTATTTATTTATTTGACAGAGAGAGATCACAAGTGGGTAGAGAGGCAGGCAGAGAGAGAGAGAGAAGGAAGCAGGCTCCCTGCTGAGTAGAGAGCCCGAAGTGGGACTTGATCCCAAGACCCTGAGATCATGACCTGAGCCGAAGGCAGAGGCTTAACCCACTGAGCCACCCAGGCACCCAAATCTTTCATTTTAAAGCAGTTAGTAATCCCTTTCATTCAATTTTTATCCAAAGAAAATCCTGCCATCCTCTGCTTATATTAAATTATTTTTATATTAATTTTATAGCAACAAATTAACTTTAATGATCAAAATCTACCCAAGTATCTACTTGATTTAATACCCTGTGGTCCGATTATTCGAATGTGATAAAGAATTCATTTTGACAGTAAGCTAACAACCCATCAATATTTATGGCTGCTCTTCCTGCTTGTTTAGGAATTCATGCTGACAAATTCCACATTTTTGACAGTTCCTCAGCTAGAAAGCTAGCCAGTGGTGGGAACCCAGTGTGGTGTTGACAAGGATCCACGGGTCCCTGAGATGTTCACAAAGCTGCGGAAGATTATCCCAAGGAAAGAAATACCCCTCAAACACCCCTGGGCCTGTAATTAAAGTGATCAACTACCCGCTCCTGTAACTCTACATCTCCCAGCCCCTGGACAGGGCAACCCGTGAAAGCCAAACCTGTAATCAGAATGGGAGGGGGGGTGGATAACAAAGCAGAGAACAGGAAACTGTGGATATCTTCTCTACCAGATGTCCCTCTGCTCACTGAAGTTGCAAAAACACGGGAGCTCTAAATCTGACTTCTTTTCTTACAGAACTCAGCCCACCCTCCCTGCTGAGCTCATTCTGGGGCAAACAGACAACCCTTCCCTGACGGTTACTAGCACAATGTTATCCTTGTTTTTCTGCCATTGTTAATTATGCACATGGCACACTCAAGTTCCATCATATGTTGCCAAAATAACTGTTGGATAAAAGAAAAATAGAGTCAGCCCACTAGTTCATTGATCTTCATGATATCTAAACACTATTTTTTTAAAAAAACACATTGATATAAATAAGAACATTTTGACATCCTAGATAGAATCTAAATTCTTCAATGTTCTTCAATATAAACATATTGCTTATCACAGGAGTCCTTCATGACATGGAAAGGCCCCTTTGATACTGTATAACCATCATAATCATGGGGAAACAGATATTGAAAGAGGAGGTAATAGGCCAAAGGTCACTAGCAAGGTCAAGGATGAAATCAGATTTAAGAGTGAAAGTTTCCACTTTGTTAGTCTTTATTCCCCAGTGAGACTCCAGAACATCCTGTTAGGTCTCGTTATGTCTACATTCAAAGTGAATTTCTATACATAGCGAGTAAGGAAATCATCTGAGTAACATCACAGAATCCAATTATCCAATTTGATTATTTGGGGTATAGAAATGTGGATAACTTTATCAGTGTCAAGTAACACCCTCGATGTTTCTTTTTGGTTAAATCTAACTCCTTAAATTTAAAATGAGTTCCTAGTCCACCATTGATTTTGTTCCCTTGAGAGCCTGAGGTAAGAAATTCCCTGATCATCTGTTCTGCACACCTACTAAGCCTTCGATTTTCTGAGGGACCGGCATTTCTATTAATTTGTGTACCACTTCAGCTGATGTCTAGAAAACCCTTTTTTTTTTTCAAATATTTTATTTATTTATTTGACAGACAGAGTTCACAAGTGGGCAGAGAAGCAGGCAGAGAGAGAGGAGGAAGCAGGCTCCCTGCTGAGCAGACAGCCCGATAGGGGGTTCGATCCCAGGACCCTGGGATCATGACCTGAGCTGAAGGCAGAGGCTTTAACCCACTGAGCCACCCAGGTGCTTCTGGAAAACCCTTTCATACATACAAGAGAGTCTTGGGTAGGCAATAATGATTTTATTTAAACAGAGGACCAAACTGGCACCACTGAACACAATGATACAGCAATAAGGTTAGAGCAGTCCCTTGGCTACTGGAACCTGCTAGGAAAAAAACCATTGGAAGCTGTGCCTGTGGCTTCCACAGAGCAGACGGATCCACAGCTCACAGACAGTACTCAAGGAGATGGGAGGAACTCCCTGGTGAGGAAGCTGTCTTCAGGACAGGGCTGGTCCAGGAGCTCACAAGATCGAGCCACCAGGCCATCCATCATCAACCCCAGCTGACAGAAAAAATAAACCATTTTTTGTTTCCTCAGAAGGCTTGCAAAAGAGCTCCTGGGCCCCACTGAGCCCAGAGCAAGCTGCTCAGAGTCCGTCGTGTCCAGGCCCCTCAGATCAAAGATCGGTTTGGGGCAAAAGGAAGTTTTGAATTTGACAGGATTTTCCTGGACACGTTCAAAACAGGAATAACGTGACAGGCCAGGAGTAACAAACTCAACCGCCTAAGACTCTTAAATGCAACAAGGCTGGGTGCATGGGGGCAAATTCTTCAGGGTCTGAGGTGGTCCGGGCTTAGAGAAAAGCCACGAGGCTGCAAACGGGCACTCAGAACGAGAATCCGCAAAGCTGTGGTGAGACTTAGAAGTAAAAGGAGGGAGGAGGGAAGACAGATGAAAGTAAGCAAACGATTCTTTGACATATGCCTTATGAGTTTTGACACTTTGATAGGAAGAATCTGTTACAGTGCTTAAAAGTTCCAAGCTCACCCCGCAGGGTATGGGGGAAAGGAGCAGAAAGTTCAAAGCAAATAATTACCTGTTATTGATGTATTATATTTAAAGACCCTGGCTAAGGATTAAAGACGCTCTCAAGGCCGTTAACAGCCTGCAGTAAACAAGTCATGTTTCAGAGAGGAGGAGGAGAAAAGAATTTCAGAAGGATTTCCTCCATTAGTCCTTCTGGAACCCTCTGTAGGTAAGGCAGAGCATGTCTATGTGTCTTACACAGAAGGACCTATTTAAGACCAGAAAAAAAAAAAAAGTCATCAAATACTACTGGAGCTTTGTCTTGGTCCCTGGGGTTTCCTCCTCTGAGCTATCCTCTTTTTATCAAGGATTTTGTCTTACTAACCATTATATTCCTGGCATCTCAGAGGGATACCCAGCCAGTCGGTAGGTGATAGATTTGGGTTGGGTGGATGGGTAGGTGGATGATTTCCTGGTTGAAACTAGTTTCTTTTTTTCTTTTTATTTTGAATGAAAAAAAAAAAAAGATTTTACCACTAAAATAGGTGGAGGTTCACCAGACCTAGCACCTCTTCCCTGGGGGCAGGCCTAGAGAAGGGATGGTCTCCTCCCAGTAGCCCCTCAGACAGAATGGCGGGATGTCTTCCTCAAGGAGGCACTTGATGGTTCCCTGTTCCTGCTTCCCCTTCTGTGGTATCTGATCTCTCAGCTGAGGACTATTATTCTAATGAAAAACACTTCCAGGAAATCAGTCCAAGACAGATTTAATTTGATGTGGAAAAGAATTTCAAATGCACATTATGTCCGTCGGAAATTATGACCAGCTTTAGCTTTCAAGTACCCAGATCTGAAGATGCCACAGCGCTTTGAAGGACACGGGGAGGAGGACTTCCTTGGTTTTGTTTTTGTTTTGTTTTTTAGCAAAAAAAAAAAAAAAAAAAGAATAAGCAAAAGAAGAGACATCCTTCCCCCCCCAGGGAAAAGATAGTTCTGATCAACATAATCACAACCTTTCAACGGGCAGAGTCTAGACACACACTGAAGCCACCAGGCCACGCGTGGCTGCTGGAGGCTGCTTGGAAGAGTGTGTCTGGTTCCCAGAGGCCACCTCTCTCAAACCACACTCTCCTGGGGCAATCCCCTGCTCAGCAACCTTCAGGTCTGCAGCTCAAATCTCTGAGCTGAGAATCAAGGCATCTCCAACCCCTCTTCCCTTGGCTTTCCAGGCCCAGCCCCCACAGGTGCCCTCCATAAACCATGCCCTGCGGCCTCCAGGTTCACCCAAAGATCGTCACCAGAGGACACTTCACTGAGCCCCAGCCAACCCTTCTCTCCACCCCTTCCACCCCAGAAAGGAACAATTTTAGAGCAAAAAGGGACCCCATCAATACTGTACCTAAGTTCCAGAATAATAAAATAAAAAGATTAGATGTACTTAGATGTCACTGCCTCTCCTCTCTTGAGCTTTTTAAGACCCAGCCTCAAGCTTCTCATTTGTTCTTGCTGGCTGGACTCAGAGGATACACAGTTAATTAAGGCAAGGCTCCCATCCTTGACATTCACATAGGTCTACAAATACTCTAAGAACCATCATGGTAAATGCCATTTCTCTATTTACATATTTTCTTGTCGTGGTGAAATGCATATAACAAATCTGCCTTTTTAACCATTTTTGAGTGTTCTATTCAGTGGCATTAATTATATTCACAGTATTGGGCAATCATCACCACTGTTTTCGAAACTTTTCATCATCCCAAACAGAAACTCTGTACCCATTATGCAAGAGCTCCCTCCTCATTCTCCCCTCCGCCAGCCCCTGGCCATCTCGCCACATTTTCTGTCTCTCTGAATTTGCGGATTCTATATATATTCCCTGTAAGTGGAGTCATACAATATTTTTCCTTTCATATCTGGCTTCTTTTCAGCATAATGTTTTCAGGTTCATCCATGTTGGTGTGTATCAGATTTTCATTCTTTTTTAAGGCTGAAGAACTTCCCATTGGGTGTATATCCCCCATTCTGTTTATCCATTCATTCCATCTGTGGACACTTGGGTCGCTTCCATGTTTTAACTGTTGTGAATAATGTTGCTAGGAACACGGGTGTGTAAATATCTGTTTGAGTCTCTCTTTCAGTTCTTTCAGGTATCTAACTAGGAGTGGGACCACTGAGGCACCTTTCCATTTATAGTTGATGGATGAACAAATGAGTAAACCATTTTCAGCAGAGACACCATTTGGTATAAAGGCACCAAGGCATAGCGCCACCCTGGGAAACTCTGTGCTGCCAGAAGCCATTAGAAATGGCTCCACCAGGGGACCCGCAGATGAGGCCATGGGGACAGGAACTCTCCTGGAAATCCACCATCCAAGTAAACTCGCGGGAACAGCCAAAATAGGACTGGTTCCCGAACTTTCCTCTTTCTGGACATTGAGGGCAGAGGTCACTCAAGGAAGCCAAACACCTCATACACTGAAGACAAAGTAGCCTTCACGCCATCCTTTTTCTGTCAATCCAGAAAGATCCCCAAGCTAAGAAGACTTGTTCTCCAGGAACCACCATTCTTACATATAAGAAAATATCAACGTTCAGCATTTTAGTCTGAACACCTCTGCTGTTCACCCCCCACCCCACTCAGTAGAGACAAGTTAACAGAGGTGGGAGAGTCTTCTGCAGCATCTGTCCCATGGACATACCCTATGGTGGGTCAGCTGACTTTGGCGATGAGCTCCATTAGCCAGGGTGAAAATACAGGAAGAGAGGAGATTTGGGGAAGACAACAGCTTCATTTTTCAGATAGAGACTGAGAAGTGACTCCCGGGGTGGAGTAGGGGCAGAGGACAGATCTCCAGCCTGGAGAGACATATGTGGGAGTCACGAGCACACGGGATGGTATAAACCAGCTAGGGTTATACCTTCAGGATATAAACCAGCTGGGGTTATATCTTCAGGTCCTCAGAAAGAGAACCAAAGCCAGAAGTCCAAATTCTACTTAAGAGATAAATCAACAGAGAGTTAAAAGAAGAGCAAACTTTGTGTGTTTTTGTTCACATCTGGCAGGAGACAGACTGCCTCCCTACATGCGTCCCACGGGAGCGCCGTGGGCCAACCAGCTTGGACTACCCTTGGGGGTGAGGCCAGTGCCTCTGCAGACACGTGGACTGCCCCTGCTGGTTTTCTAATGGGACTAGATAGACACACTTGTTAACACGTTTTGTTAGAAGAGGAAGGGTGGTGGTAATTGATGCTTGATAGATAATCCAAGTCCCTACCGGGGCTAGAAAGGAAATCAGAATGTTCTAACATGCATTACCTCATCGAATCACAATGTTGTGAGTGAGGCTTGATTGTTCCCACTTCACTGACAAGGAAACTGAGGCACAGGTTTTTAGCAATAGAGCCAAGATTTGAAACTTGGGTTCCTAATAACTTCATGGCTGACAAAATGACCTACCTGGGAGTTTGTAGAAAAGTGTTACCCCAATATAACTAACTCTCCAATATAACTAATGGCGGGAACCAAGAATTCCTGCTATCAACCATTCCTTAAAGGAGAAATCAGCACCACCACCCAAATAAGCTAAAATATAAAATTGTTACTTAGGAACACTTACTTATTACTACTTGACATGCCTGAAATTAGGTAATCAGGTTAAAAATTAATTACAAAAAAATGAATAAATGGGGACTCCAGTAGAAGCTAACTAGATCCCAGGCACTATCCTTAGCGCATCTCATGTATTTTATCATTAAATATTCACAAAAACCCAATGAGGTCATACTATCCCCAACGTACAGATTGAGAAAGTGAAGTCCAGGAGGTTAAGTAATTTGCCTAAGGTTAGGCAGCCAACAATAGGTAGAACTAAAATTTGAACCCTTCCTCTTAAAACCTATTCCATATCCCCTCCATGCAGTAATAATTCTTGTTATCTGTTATCTCTATCGGGAACCAGGAAATTCGTTCCTAATTTGCTTGGAAGCCATGGCAACAATGGGCACATCCTCTCTTCTTCCCATCCCTCCAATACCCTACTCCCACCTGTCCCAGCAAAAGAAATAGAAGACACCAGGTATAACCCCTCTAAACGAGGTAAATTTGTTGGAACCCATTGCTTGGACCTCCAGACATGAATTCTCAAGAAAGGAGACACCACCTCTATGGAGACACAAATTAATTCTTCGGAGCCAAAGAACACAGATACCATAATTGTTTGTGGCCCTGCAAAGCTCAATGCTACCATCAAAAGCTTACTTCTCAATATTTCATCTCCCTCAATAGGGAGAATTTTAATTTAACCTAATTTTTCTCATAAGGGAGATGCTAATGAAAAAAAGTGGTTGAGATTCCACCGGGAAATCAACCAAGATTGAGAATGGCCTCGGGGGCCCAACCTGCACCCACATTCCTTCTCCAAATCTGGGCAGTGTTGGCTGCTAACCTGGTGGAGGGCCTTTTCCAACCTTCCTAATAGCTTGCAAGAGTATAAATGCACTCTTCACACACACATAAGTTTATATGTATGTTTCCAAAAAGGAAGAGTTTTGGAGGGTCTATTTGGAGAATTCTTAGTTACAGGCTGTCCAGCTATTCCCTCTGCTGCAGGACCCACCAACAGGCACAGTGACTCTCTGAGAAATGACCCACGTACAGCCCAGAGCCTGGCCATCTTACCGGCGCCTTCTGGGATGGGGCACACTTCCAAAAATGCTGCTTCAGACAACAGTCACCAGCACCAGGGCCCGCCCTGCACTCAGGATGAGGTGGGAGCAAGAGAAATCCTTGCTGCTTGCATTTACTTCCTTGCCTCCTGAGTTCAGAACATCCTGATGCTCAGCTCTGCTCCCATCAGACCAAACCTCAGAAAAAGCTACACAAGAGAAAAGTAGAGAGAAACATCTGTCTACAAGTTTTCTCTCCTGGTGGTGATCTATAGGCAGCAGTGTAACCCATGCATCCGTCCTCAAACACACACTTCGCCTACTGCTAGTACATTTCAAAGGGTTTCAGGGAAGCGTCAATGAGGATATGCAGATTGATTTCTTCCATGGGAACGTGGTTACAGACAAGAAAAAAGGAAGAGGGGAAAGACGCAGAGCCCCAGCCAGCAATTCATCTCACAGCGCGAATCTGCTAGAGAAGATGAGGAGAAACAGAGACTAGGGTGATGGGGTGAATCCCCAAAGTTGCAGGGAGTTAGCAGCAAGGCTGAGCACACAGCCTCCAGGAGCTGATACGGGTTACACTCTGCCCATCCGCACTACCTCTCACAGCCGGGGGTTCTTTTAATAACATGCACTTAAAAAGTGAAATTGCCAGAGCGCCAGCAGTCTTTATAAGGATTTCAGCGCAGCACATTTTCATTTCCTCCACATGGCAGGACGACCTTCTTTGTTCCGATTTCACCGGCAAGACCCTAATCCATGGACACTTGCCGTAACAAAGTGTTTCCAAGCTGGGATTTTGGAGGAGACCTACAGGCTATCTTCGACCACCTCCTCCCTTTCCCCTTCGAAGCCCAGTGGGTATTTTCCAAGTGCAGGAGTTTGGTTTGGCCTTAGCCTCTTGTCCACATGCACTCTTGACTGATGAAGAAAAAGACATGTCTCCAGCATGATTTTTTTTTTTTTTTTCTCTTGCTGTCAGATAAGGATACCTGTACTGGGTCCTTCCTGGCCACGGATCCTAACCTCCCTTGTTTCAGAAATTGTACCTAAGGCTCCAAAACCTCCTAACTGCACAGCATCTTGCTTTAGGCATTTTCCACTGCCATCTGTGAAACTCAAAATCAAAGTTTAGTTTCCATCTTTGGGACCATTAAGTATTTTCATCAGAGATCTTTATTTTACTTAGTGTTTTGTTGTTGTTGTTGTTGCTGTTGTTTTGTTTTGTTTTTTCTTAATGCTTTCTTTAAAAAAAAATTATTCTGGATGCGTGCTTGTGTGCAAGGGCAAGGGTTTTGAATGATGATTCTTTGATTATCCCACTTAATCAGGAACCCCAAATGTCACCCCACAGCATCTTATGCATTGCTAAGTCATGTGTTTGCAATCGGCAGCTGCTCTTGAGCCGGGCCAGCATGTGTTTTCGGCTTTTGAATTCAATTTCAGCAACCTTGAGCTGGGTACAACATAGCTGGGCCGGAATTTGAATGGTGTTAGCTTCATTTGGATTCTATGGAAGCCAGTTAACCGTCCACCCATCTGTCTGCCAGGACGTCCGTTTACACTCGTGCCCCAATCGCTCATTTCAGTCTGGGCCTCTCGGGCACGTACATCTGAAGTGCAGGGCGCAAAAAAAGTCCACCGTCTGCTTAATGGAAGGTGGGTCCTGCGGAACGCGTTGGAGTGAAAAACACTGCGCATTCATGCACGATAAGGGTAAAGAATCCCGCGAGGGCTCTGCCCAGCTCTGGCTTTTAATTAGTCAGTAAAGCTTGATAAATGGCTCACCTCGTGGGCTGTAGCCTCACATCCTCAGACATCTGGAGGGAAACTGGAAGGGAAATGTTCTGCTCATTCCAAAGAGCCAGATGTGTGCCATCACGCGGAAGGAATGTCCAGATGCCGAACGTCTCCACCGCATTCCTCCAAGCAAGCATTTCCCGCAGTCTTTTTGAAAGTCAGATGAAGAAATTCTCGCTGAGGTTTACGCGGTGTGGTAGAGAGCACTTTCTACCACTTCAAATCCTTTCAAAGACATAGAGGTATAAATAAAGAAACTCATTTTATTATGAGACTAAGGAATTCTTTCTTTTTCAGATTGCAGTTCTATGTTTAAATAGACTTCGTTACCTAGATGGAGTGTCAGTGTGAGTGTGTGTGTGTGTGTGTGTGTGTTGGCTAGAGCAGGGATTTTAAAACAAGGCTACCAGTCATCATTACCTGAAAATCCTTCTAGAAATATGGATCCCTGTTCCCAAACTGGACCTATTTTTTTAAAGATTTTATTTATTTATTTGACAGACAGAGATCACAAGTAGGCAGAGAGGCAGGCAGAGAGAGAGGGGGAAGCAGGCTCCCTGCTGAGCAGAGAACCCGATGTGGGGCTTGTTCCCAGGACCTTGAGTTCATGACTTGAGCCGAAGGCAGAGATTTAACCCACTGAGCCACCCAGGTGCCCCCCAAACTGGACCTATAGAACTAAAGTCTCCAGTTTTTAAATTCAGAAATCAGAATTTTTAAATGTAACCAGTTGGTTTGGTCATCAGAGCACAGAAGGGCATTTGGGACGCAGAGAATCAGGGACATATAAACTAACACTAACACTATCATGGCTGGCTTTCACTGAACTCCTGCCATGTACTTGACAGGCACCTGATTTAGCCTTGACCAGCACCGTATCACGGAGGTACTACGGCATCTCCCTTTTAAAAACTGAGGAAATGGAAGCTGAATCACAAAGCTGGTAAGTGGTGAGGCCAAACATTCAAGATCCTGGTCTAAGGGGTTGGTGGTTCTTGTTAAATCACAAGCTCCTGCCCAGCCAAGGCAGACGTCATTCCCAGAACACTTCCCCTTGGCCCTGAAGTCTCCAGTTGATTAGAGCTGAATCGGGAGATTAATCTCTCCTCTGATCTAGCCCAACCTGTTTGTTTTACGGATGAATAAACTTTGACCTAAAGAGAGTTAAGTGACTCTTCTGGGAACACCCAGATGAGAACTTAGATTTCCTGATTTTGTCCGAGTTCTTACCAAAGCACCACATTTCTAGTTTAGTAGCTAAGCTCTTTCTGATTTAAACACTAAAAAGTCCCCTTTGTCCTGGAAAGATAGCCACATTCAATGACGCTCACTTAATTTCCTAAAACTTCTGGGTTTGAGGATCTCTGCAACTAAGGCCTTCCAGAATCCCAGTGTGTGCCCTTACACGGTCCTGGGTTTTTGTCTGCTCATTTGGGGAGTCTAGATAAGAAATCTTTCCAGATTTATCTTAGAAGTCTGTTTTTTTTCTGATTCCAGTTCCATGAGCATATATTTAGGGGTTTAGGGGGGATAAAAGGTTTTAAAATGGTTACCTCATGCCATTTGGAGACTCCAGACACATGTTTCAACAGTTTTCTCTGAGGTTCCCAACTCACATGTTGCTTATTGCTAAACTTCGAGTTAATATGACCGCTTGAGATTTAGACCTCAACATTCCACCCACAGACATGCTCTGGAAGCTTCCTTTCTCCATCCCACGCACAAGATTTCACTGTTGACATTATTACATAACTTTCCTCAAATTCGGATTGCCAAGACTGGTGTGTAGGGCTCCTACTGTCTGCGAAGGTGGGGCTGTGAATCTGTCTGGATTCACAAGGCTCTGTCAGCCTCAGAATACACATTAAGGTTCAGTTCACTGAAATGGAAACCTCACACTTAAGACTTGTACTGAGATGGATGCTGCTGTGCACCTGCAAGGTAGCAAATGTAGTCAAGGCAGACAGCTCAGCGACCTGGTTCCAGTCGTCCTCCTGTGACAATGGCCAGATTTGCTGTCTTTTCTTCAAGGATTTGGTGATTTTCTCCCTTCTCCCAAGCTCAGGATACCAAATTCTTATTGATTAGAGAAATAAAACCTCACACAATTGTGGGAAAGCTAGAGAAATAAGGCTCCGAAAGAGGCAGTCATCAATCAGAACTGCAGAGACACGGCACCAATGGACAAGTCAACATTGTCCAGGGACCAGGGACATCTATCTATGGAGATGGTGTGGCAGAGAGGAGCTAGTGGAGAAGCCTGTGGAAAGCAGGCATGGTTCGCTGGTAGCTGGCAGGGCCAGTCATCAGGAAGATGAGCTGGATGCAGAGTGAGGCAAAGGAAGGGCAAGGTAGGCCCCGCTGGCAATACCCTGACAGGCTTTCACTAGAAGCAGAAAGAATAGTCTGGAACCCACTCGTGTCTCCACATTTGTCTCTCACCATATCTTACACAACTATCTTCAGAGAGTAATGGCTACTTTCTTTCCACCTTTCAAACATCACGTAATCTCTCCTTGAGTGGGTCTAACTCACACCCACACACTGATTCTTGGGAACATCATTCCAGCTTAGCCAAGCCAACACAGTACAAAACCACCACAGTCTATCCCTTTTCAACGAGACATCCATATACACCTTTTTCAGTCACGTTTATTCCCAAGAAAGGATGACAGTAAAAGGATGTTTTCACCGAACTATCGCAACTACCATCACACAACCAAAGACATACTAAGTCTCTCCCTAAAGTAGCATACTATGGCCCATGTGTTAATTTAGTCATCTTGGGATGGCCATGCAAAACCATTTCTAATTTAAGACTAAAGTTTTTCCTTCTCAGTAAACTGGTCAGAAGGATTATCAGTGATGCCAAAAGTAGAAGCTGAGAGAGAGAAGGCAATATAGAAGAACTAGGAGCCATGAGAATCTGAGCCACTTGTTTGTAGATCTTACGTGTATCTTTAGGACCTGTGCCTGCCCAACTTTATGGCTTGATCTGTCAGAAAACTCTCAGTTCTCAATGGGTGGTATGGAGTCCAAGGTCAAGTGCTTGGTCTCTGCTCCATACAGACATAGGGACTCAGTCTCTATGGCCTTATAATGAGACAAAAGCTATTTTTCAAATGAACAGTTATCTACAGAATGGCATGGCAATGCTCCCAAATCCTAAAGACCTTCCCTCTGACTCATTTATAAGGATATGTCAAAGCCACAGTCTAGAAACACATCAGGTGTCATAAAATATCCTTGATTCCAAGGCCAAAGTGACAGCACGGTTTGCAAAGCCATCTACCACAGAGCCTTCTTTTGTTATGGGACCAACTCAAAACTGGCAATTTTGGGGGGTTATGCAACAAATGATTCAAATGACATGACCAAATGAAGGGTAGACTGTCTTCAAGATCCATAAAGGTCTACTAGACTTTGTGTCTTCTTAGCAGCAGAAGTGCTAGATGCAGAAACTTTCAGCATGTCATAGAGGATTGAACCTCTAGAAATTTTCACTGAGATAAGGGTTCCTAAATTTTTGTGGCATCTATGTCCACCCTCTGATACACCCTCGAAGTGTCTAGATCAGTTTCCTCTAACTCACTTTTTCGTCACTGGGTCCAATCAGCGTGATATCATCAATGGGCATCAGTATAGTAGATCAGCATGATGTCCCATGGAATAGAGGGACAAGTAATAGCCTTGTGGATTAGATTATGACAGAGGACTAGAGATGAGTTAGTTCAGTGAAGGTGCATTACTAGCCCTACTAGCTAACAGCACACTGCTTCTGATAACTTTTACTAACATGTACAGAGAAGAAGAGGCATCAGCAAGCTTTATAACTGCATGCCAGATGTTAGAGGATGTGAAAAATGTACACATCTGGATAAGCAACAGCCATCGGAGTCAACCAACTGATGGAGTGTACAATGATCCACTGTTGGTTCCTAAAAATCCATCTGTCCTCTGCACAGGCCAAATCGGCAAGTTCAATGGAAATATGGTGGGATTCTCTAACTCTGGCTTACAAGTCCTTGATAGTAGTACTAACCTCTGCAGTCACTCCAGAAATGCCATAATTCTTCTGAGGCCATTCTAGAACCTTCAACTTGGCCTTTCCCACCAAAGTAATCTTTAGGTCACTCCAGGGGCCAGGGAAACAGGTGGGGGCTCTGCCAGATGCTGAGTATGTCTATGTTCCAGTTATGCACCCCAGTACTGGGGATATAAGCATAGGATAGGTTCAGAGACAGGCTTGGCCCACTGTGAAATGGACCTGATGCAAAACCCTATTAACCACTTCACCGCAATAATCTCCTACTCTGGCTGATGGGCCATTGCAACATTTTGAGACCCCAGGAGGTAGTGTCATCTCACAGCCAGTATCCAACAGTACCCCCAAAGGCTCACTAGTCCCCCCTTCCTTAATGACAATCACCTGCAAAGTGGTAGCACAACCTCTGGAGAAGGTCAAGGAGATTTACACTATATACTTGTGACTGTACTTCAGGGCCAGCCCACTTCAGATGAGTGCAGTTGTGCCTGCCTCTGCTCTGAGAAACTAAACGGTAGTCCCACTCCCCATGCCAATGGACTCTTGTGCACACATGTTCCCTTATACACCCAGGGCACCTTCTGCTAGGTGCTGTACAACTACACCACCCCCGACACACAATGCCCTTGCTTTGGGGAGGCTAAGTCTCTGCAGCTATCCAGAGGGAAAAAGGCAGCCTCAACTCTGCTTCCCCGCTTACGAGAACATGAACCCCTAATGAGATTCTCTGCATATAAATCCGTTTGCCCCTTCATAAAAAAGGCCCTATAAGTCAGGTATTATACATTCCCCCTATATTCATTTCTGAGGCCTGTTGGAGTTACCAGCAAAGTAGGTGACTTAAAATGACAGAAATTTATTTTCTCATAGTCCTCGAGGCTAGAAGCCAGAAATCAAAGTGTCAACCGGGCCAGACTCCCTTTGAAGTCTCTAGGACGGGAGCCTGCCTTACCTCTCCAGCCTCTGCAGACCCCAGGCATTCTCTGGTTCATGGTGGCATCATGCCAATTCTCTCTCCATCTTCACATGACCCTCTCCTCTATGTGCATCTCTGCATAGCCTCCCCTCTTCTTATAAGGACCCTAGTCATTGCAATCAGGGCCCACCCTGCTCTAGCATGAACTCAGCCAATTACCTCTGCAAGGATCCTGGTTCCAAATAAGGTCATGTACTCTGGTTCAGGGTAAACATGAACTTGGGAAGGGGTAGGGAAACACTCTTCAATCCCCCAATCCCTCCAATAGTATTTCTCAACCCTAACTGCCTTGCATGCTCTTGGTGTCTCCCTTGAGACCCATGCAGCCCAGGTTCCCATCCCACCTCCTGAAATTCTGCCATAGTCTTGCTGGGATGGAATCCAGGTATCAGTACTTTTGAAAGTTCCCCAGGTGAGCTTTACTGACTGTAGCCCAGTAGTCCATATGGTGCATGATGCTTTCCAGCCAACCTATATCCAAGGAGAGCCAAGATCCCTGCCTGGCTCCCAATCACTGCTGACAGCCGCCTGTCTAGCCCAGAGGGATCCTACAAGATCTACAGTCGCCATCCAAACTTCTGCTTAAGAAAAAAAAAAAAAAAAAACACAGGACATTGCATCCACATGGTCAGACTTCCACTCAGGTCTACTGCATTCTGGCACCATTTTTCACGTTGGGCTTCTCTTCTATGTTGTCCTCTACAACACTCCAGGCAGTGTATTTCCAGGAAGCGATGGCACTTCTCAGTTAGTCAACATCTTCCCACACCATGCACCCAAGATGCACAGTAACCTCAGAAAACACAACTCCTCTTACTCCTGGTGCTCCCCCAGCGGACCATCTGTTGTAGGTTAGGAAGTCTCTGGAGGGTGGGACGGTCCCTGCAGGGTGGAACAGTCTCCTTGGCCCACCTTTCTCTTTCCCAATAGGAACAAATGTACCTAAGTTCCTTCTGGCCTAGCCCTATGCAGCAGCCCCACATTCTTGTCTCCCCTGGTATTTACACAACACCCTTAACCCAATACTGTGCACTTACATTAACACACACAAAAATACGATGGTGGGTCTGTGGCTATGCTCTGACAGGTTCCATTTAGGATGAAATCAAAGACTGGCTTCCCCAAACCCAAACCCTAGTAGTTTTCCTTGCTGGCTTCGAAAAAAAGCAATTCTCCTTTGTTCCCTGTGAGCAAAATTTTCCAGTTGCCGAAGAAAGGCTGTGTTTTTCTCTTGGTAATTAAGCTCCCTAGATGAAATAAATCTACATTTATTTCAACCCTGAATGCGCATAGAACCGGGATTTTCCATCTTAGAGTTGCCCCCCAAATTGTCTTCCTAAAACCGTGCCTTGTTCATCAAAGGACTGCTCTGACTCTGGAATGCCTTCTTGTTGGGGCTGGTTATTGTTTCTTCTTCTCTTGGTGCCACTGTGGTGGCCCAGAGGCAGGGAGGAGGCCCAACTTGTCCAGTGATTGGAGGATGATGACGGATTATTCCCAACACTCTTCCTGGAATGATCAGCTAATCCTGACAAGTTTAGTATCAGATAATAAAATGGGTAATAATAATGTCATATACCTTATGTAATACAATAATAATAATAAGCTATGTTTCCCATTACCTAGCAGGCCATAGAAAATTCCAGTGAGGACACGATTCTTATAAAATGGATCATTCGATTACACAGTCAAGTGCCCCTGGCTTATCTCTGTTTGTACTTCCCTCCACAGCAGTGAAATTCTCTCCCTCTCTCTCTCCACCCTGCTCCCACCCCACTTGTTGTTTCTATCCCTGGCTGTTTTCCTTCAAATGCTCTGCTTGGGGTATTAATATCTTTGCGGTGAGAAGCACATCTGCCTATTCCTGGAAAACTATATAAAGCAAAGGAAGCTAATCAAATGCCCAGAAAAGGACACAAAGAAACCTTGCTCACGTGTTTTTCCCCAAGGCCATTGAAAGTTTCCCGTGGCTTCGTCTGGTGCCACCTGGAAGGGAGCTGTGGCAGAATAAGATGACAGCTCTCTGACCCTAATGGAAATGGAGCATGCAAACACCTTCACTCCTTCTAGCTTTGCCTCTACTCACTGGCTAAAGATCAGCGGAAAGCACAAATCCTCAGGCTTACCGATGCCCTGGGGCGTCATTGACACTGGCTGGAATTCTTGCACCTGAAGAAGCCCAGAATGGGGATGGAAGGAGTCAGGTGACCTGGTCAGCCTGCCCCCTCTGCTGGCCAGCTGTATTTTGAGGATGGCACTCCGCCCCCTCGCCCCCCATGACTCAATTACCCCATATTTAACAGTAAATAATTCAGATTTAGGGGTCTTTCACATCCTTTCAATATCTAATGATCTGACAGCTTGAGGCAATGCAAACAGCCAATAAAGATGAACACTACCCAGCCTCTGTTCTAGCCTTGTAGACCAAATTGGTGACATGTATTTAATAATAAAGGTCTCAGTGACTCGCATACACATGTAAAAGATTTGCACAAATAGGAAGTTTGTGCCTATCCGTTGTTTCACCAGGCACCCTCCCTCCGGGGTCTTCCCTTTTCTTTATCTCTGGTTGCTATTTGCCTCACGAGAAAGAAGGTTGCCCCGTAAGAGCTAATCTATGACATAAACTTGTCATGGGCCCACAGCAGAGACGTGTTACCTTACAGACCAGAATACATTCCCACACCAGCTCCTTTGTCCAGAAAGGCAGAAAGACACTTTCCTCAGCCTCCCTTAAAGTTGGGTTTGAACCGCATGCCCAAGTCTTCCTTGCGAGCACTGTGAGCAGGAGTAACGCCACCCCCAGACCAAGGCAGGGAGGAGCAGGTGTGGATTTTCCATGCCCACTGGCATCTGCACAGCCGGGAGCAGAGAACTCTGAGCTGTGGCTGGAATCATTGCCGGTCCCCGAGTCCCGATGGGAGAAGGGTCTCGAAGAGGGACGTCTGATCACCTCAGAAGGTGGTATGAGCAAGAAATCAACGTGTTTGTGTTAAGCCACTGATATGTGAGGATTTGTGATGCCAGCAAAGCCTACCTGATCCTGGTACTTCAATAGGCCCATCCCAAAAGCAGAGAAGGAGTCCCTAAGACCATCAGCCACTGCCCTGCCCAGCGCTGTCCTAGAAGTGGGGTCGGGGTGGGGGTCTTGGTCTTGGGAGTTTTTCTGGCTCCCACTGGCCAAGTCTTCCATGAGGTAGAAACGGAGAAGGTTATTTAGTCACATGCTTCATTATCTGAAACTATTAGGTGACCAGGTGAACCCAAGCCCCTTGTTCTTATTCACTGCTCACCAAAAAGCCTTCTAATTATGATTTGGCATGCAATGCAGCTTTGTTGACAGGGAGAGGATACCACATCAGAGGAACTTTGAGTCAAGACATTCCTGTGACAGAGTCTAATTAGAGATAGTCAGTTACAGCTGCTGGCACATTTATAGCTCCTTGAAGGGGAAATGTCCCTGCCCAGAGGCTAGGCCCAAGGGCCAACTTAGATAGCCACATTTGAACCTAAGGGTTCCCAAACCACAGTCCAGCTTATGATTGATTCATTCAGTTATCCATTCATTCACTCAACAAGTACTTATTAAGCACCTACTCTGTGCCTGTTATAGGCACTGGGGATAGAGCAGTAAACAAGCAAACTCCCTGTTCTCATGAATATTATATTATAGAGAGTAGAAGGCAGCTGCTAAATATGAAAATAGATAAAGATCACATATCAGATGGATACAAGTACTCAGCAGAAAAATAAAGTAGGGTGAGCAGGACAGGAGTGTGATCTAGGGCAAAGGGGGAGATTGCCATTTCTATGTCTCAAGGGAAAGATTACTCTGATATTTGAGCAAGACACTGAAGGAATTCAGGAGATGGCTGTGTAGGCATTATGCAGAACAAAGGACAGGAGTGGATGTGAAAGGAACAAAAGCTGCAAAAATCTTCAGGTGGAGCGTGCTTGTTTGGTCAAGAAACCTCAGGAAGCTGGAAGGGCCAGGGGATGAACAAAGGAATGGTAAGAGGGAAAAAATCAGTGGGGAACTGGAGGCCAGAACACATGGGACTATGTAGGTAGGCATGGCAAGGACTCTGACTTAGAGTAGAATGGGAAGTCCTCTCAAAGTTTGGAGCAGAGGAGTGATGCCATCTCACTTAGATTTGAAGAAGGAGAGATCTGGTTCTTCTGTTGAGAGAAGACAGAGAAGACAGTGGGAAAACGTGTAGGAGCAAGGAGAGATCCATTGGGAAGTATCACAATAACTCAGGTGACGGGTCACGGTGGGTCCTAGGGTCTATGGCATAATTCATCAAATTCTCTTAGGGATCTGAGCAGATCATACCAGGAGAATGAAGCTGAGAACTTCAGGGACAGTCACTGAGAACGCATGAGGCAAAGAGCCTCCAGGCCCCAGGACACAAACAGGATCTCTTATCCCCTAATATCGACCAGAGTGCTGACCTGACTTCCTGGAAGCAATAGCCTCATCTCCAGGGTGCCAAACCTTGTCTTTGCAGATATCCTGCCTCAATCAGCTGTATCAGTCAGCTATTGCTGAAAAAAAAAAAAAATCCCCGAATTCAGTGACAAACAATAGTGTGTATCCATTCTCGGGGTCAAAGATCTACAGTTCAGCAAGGAAAATTTGCTCTGGGCTATGGTCTACAGGTCAGCTGGGGAAGCTCTGCTCCATGTGGTCAGTCTACAGCCTAGACTGAAGACACAGCAGCTCCCTGATGACATTTTTTTTTTCCATGCAGAAGTTGGAAGCTTCCAGAGAAGCAAGCAGAAACACATAATTCCTTCTAAAGCTTGGGCTCAAGGCTAACACACTGTCACTCCCTTCCACGTTCTATTGCTGAAGACTGTCACTGGTCAACCTGGCACCATCAGGGCAGAGGAACACACTTCTTTTTTTTTTTTTTTTTAAAGATTTTATTTATTTATTTGACAGAGAGAGATCACAAGTAGGCAAAGAGGCAGGCAGAGAGAGAGGAGGGGAAGCAGGCTCCCTGCTGGGCAGAGAGCCCGATGCGGGACTCGATCCCAGGACCCCGAGATCATGACCTGAGCCGAAGGCAGGGGCTTAACCCACTGAGCCACCCAGGCGCCCAAGGAACACACTTCTACTCCAGTAGCGAGAACTGCAGAGTCACCTGGCAAAGTGTGTGGATATCGAGAGGGTGAAAAATTGGGAATAACAATGCAGTCTATCACATCACCCCATCAGAAAGCAAGTCAGTGGCCTTGGGTAGGTCTTCTCAGACAATGAGACTCATAAGAATGGCCTTTGGAGCTCATCAAAGATTCCAGTTCAGTGGGTCTTGGGGGGAGCCTGAGGATTGACATTTCTAACAAACTCCCAGGTGATGCTGTCCCTGCCGATCCCCATGCCGCACAAAGAGCCACATCATACTCCAAGGTACTGAGCATCAGATCCATGGGACAGTTGGTAGAAATATTTTAATTCTCCAGGTAATATCTAATATCTCACAATGCAATGCTAGGACACCTCCTTAGCTGTGGAGGGAGAAGACTATCTAGATCCATCTATCTAGGTCTATCAAGACAGAGCTTGGGGAAACACACCCTTGTTGCTCCTGACCTCAGGTCACAGAGAACACACAGCTCGTGTTGAACTTCTCAGCTTCTTTCTCTGTCAAATAAGGATTATGGCTTCTAAAAAGCATTTTATCACCCTAACCCCAACACATGCATGCCGAGTTAGCCCTTCTTTCCACTGAACTCATACATGATCTCTATTAAAATAGTTATGGCAAGATGTTCCAATTATCTCTTTCCACCTGGTAAGCTCTGTGATAGCTACCTCCATGTCTTCTCCATGGGTCTCCCTGATGCTTGACACTTATTAGTGTCCCAATTCATGTTTGCTGAGTGAAAAAATGAGAGGAGGAGCAAGATGGGCTCTCCTAGGAAGACGGGAAGGACTCTTGTGAAACCATTCGAGAACACTGCAAAGGATCTGATCACCCACCCCGTGCTGGGTCCCTGCCCAGCTGTGGCCTCCAGCCTTTCCTGAATTCCCAAAAAGCAGTGGTTTTCTTCATGCATGAGAGAAGCACCAGGAGATATTTTTAAAATCTCAATGCCCAGGCCACCATCCAAACCACTTAAATCAGAAGACTTGGGGTGGGACCAGGCATTGGTAATTTTTTAAGCTCCTGGTGATTTCCACATGCATCCAGGACTGAGGACAGCTGAGTGTCAGAGGACAGTCAGCTCCCTAGCTCCGCAGGCAGCAGTGACACCTGCGAGGCAGACACAGGGGGACGGATGAGTCATGGATGGAGCTTAACCGTCACCGCCAGGGGCACTGCAGCTATTTAGAAACAACAAACAATCTGGAGAAATAAGAAACAGATTCTCCCAACCTTGTTATGAAAACAAGGGATTAGCTGTTATTGCATAAAAGCTGGTGCCTCACTAATCCTTACAGAACCTGTTTTGTCGAGAGTTCCAAAGAAGCGACGGGTCCTTGGAAGGCCCTCTCAGCTAGCGAATGGCCTGCCCAAAGCCAAAGAGAGGGCACCTGGCAGTGGGGCTGGTCTAGCGGCCCCTTGAGACCAGAAGCTGGCAGGGGGACAGGCCCTGAGGTCCCAGAGCAGGGCTGAGCACGGGAAGAGGAGCATACTGAAATCACATGCCATGAAAGTTGGAGAAAGCCCAGAAAAGAGGAGGAGGAGAAGAGAGAGGCAGATGAGCCGGGGTGGACAGGGGACGGTAAGGTGGAGAAGGGCTGAGAGGGGAGGCTGGCTGCTCACACCTGCCCCACATCTCCCAGCTGCCAAGACCCCTCTCTAGCAGCCATGGGAGAGAGAATCCAGGGTCCTCATCTTTCCCACTGTCCCACGGAATGTTCTATGCACGTACTCCCCAGATGGCCTCATGCCCAGGGATGGGAGATTGTGTTCTCCAAGTGGGGAATGTGTGGAACCCCAGGGAGGTTCAAAGTTCCATGTCACAAACACCCAGTGATTCAGAGGGAGGACAACAACGCTGGTGGCTCCGGGCCACTCATACAGAAACGATCTCTTTGGTTTCTTACCGCCCAGAGGGATAAGCACTGACTTGTAGAGTAAGAAAAACCCTCTGCCGGTGAACATGAGCTAGGTAGCAAGCAGCTTGGCTTAATCAGAGGCCCCCGCAGGTGAACGCTGGAAAGGTTCCTCGCACCCAGTTATCAGGAGCAGGGAGCCCAAGTACAGTGGAAGTTCAGACCCAGAACCAGACCCATTGGACACCCGAGGTCTGGCTCCTTGGCATCTCAGTGAGGGACGGATAGCGGACTGGTGGACAAAGGCAGTCACCTGGCCTGTGCCGTACTGTCAAGACAACACAACAAGACCATTCCCAGCCACTTTGTTTATGGCAGGGACCCCAGCCCATCACATCAGAGGGAGACTAAGTAAAGCACCCACCTTCTTCCCCTGCAATTCAAGAAAGGAATAAGGATGTTGCAAGAGCTGGGGTTTTCCGCTTTGGCCAGAGTAGAAGGGACACACCACTTGAACTTCTGATAATATTTTGCCCTCTCAGGGATTTGATGGCAAATCCAGTTCGAAGGGGGCCAACAACTGGGCCAAGGCCACTCATTCCTGCTCTCTGGACAGTGAGCAGCCGTGTTGCCCTGGTTCTCCTGCTGGGGACACCATCTTGCTGGTTCACCCTTGTATGTCAAGCACTACAGGCCTCAGGCAGCCCCAAAGCCTACCTTCTGGATCAGCAGCTCTGCAGTCATGGTGTCCATTTAGCAACCAGGAGGGTCCAAATCAGGCAGACACCGGGCTCAGTGGCATTTGAGCTCAACATGAGGCAGCAGACACCACCAGAGGGTTGTAGGGTTGAGGGCGGGAGGTGGGGGGTCCAAAGAGATAAAACACACAGAGCCCTTGCAACCTTTCCAGGCACGTGGCAAGGGCTCAATGACCAAGGGAATCCACATCTGCTCATGGGGTTCCTCAAGAGCCAGTCTACATTCTGGTCAACTGTCCTTTGCAGCCACTGGTCCCAGGACCCAGTTCTTTTTAAGAAGCAACCTGAGAAGAAAGCTAGTTCTTGGCTGAGAGTCCAGCTCTGATGCACGGAGGCTGGCTCAGAACTTTTCTCCCCTCTCCCATCACCCTGTGGGCTCTGTGAGAGCCTTAAGTTCCCAGGCAAGGGGCTAACAGCCTCCAAAGCCCCAGGTCCCTCTGGTACCCCTTCTTCCTCACCATTCTGTATTTGGAGTGGCCATAGAGAGTATGGCTATGGGGGAGTCATGCTCTTGTGTGCTCGTCTGTTGATTTGATTGCTTTTGGAGAGAGAAAGAAGAACTTCATGGTGTGCCAAATCTCTTTACGGCGCTGAAAACATTCAAGAACCGGGTCCATAAGCCTCTGCCACACTCACCCATATTTGCCCCCTTCCCGCCTGTTCTCCCCCACCCCTCTGTGTTGTCATCTATTTCTACTTCCCCTCTTCCTTTTGCCTCTTTCCTTTCTTCTTCCTTGTTATCCTCCTCCCTTTTCATCCCTCCCTACACTCACACCCCGTGGGACCATTCTGGGCAGAGGGTTGATGGTTATTGGTTGGGGGGGCGGGTGGGAAAAAGGGAGACTTTCCAGCTCCTTCTCACCATATCAGACTATGTTCACATACATCTGCAGTAGGTCAAGCAATTTCATTTCATTTTATTGTGCACGTTGGGATGAAAGTCTCCCTAAACTGAACTTGAGAGCTTATTTTTTAAACTTGTAAAGTGAAATGCGTCTGGAGTAACTGAAAATAACCAGTGAATCTGGTGACCATTTGCCTTTCTGTTATGAGAAGTAAACTAAAAGTCACGAGAACGGCATGGGGGTGAAACAGGACTGGCCTCATAGAGGAGTAAACAAATCCGATGATAAATATTTACTACGACCAGCAAAGTATAGGAGGTCTTCAGAGTTTCTGCCCCAGACTCGATTTAGATGTTCCTGAGGAACAGCTCAGCAGGACAGCTCTGGATAGAGCCCCATCCCCCACTGTACCCAACCCCCGGCAATCAAAGGCATCCACCTGCCTGACCCTCCACCACCAACCCCCCCGCACCCACCCATCAGAACTCCTCCCCTACCAGGGGAGAAGTGGCCACAATGAGAGCCCTGGTGTGGGCCCACGGTGTCTGGTTCTAATAGGGCGGGTGACAACTTTCCAAATGAGATGGGTCCAAACCAGCAACTTCCCTCACCTCCTGACCCACCTCCAGGGACCTCTTGCCATGGCCCGAGCCTCTCCAACACCCCCCAGAAGACTTTGGAGCCATTGCCCTCACCTGTGTGTGCTCTCTCTCTTGCTCTCTCTCTCTCTTTCTCTCTCTCTCTCTCCAGTCTCAGCATTTTGTAAGCCAGCTTGTCCCATGACTGCCATGCCATCTGGGACATCATTGTGTGCAATGCAGGTGAAAAGTGTTCCTGCCCCCAAACAGATGGGCCTTTAAGAAGATGAATGATTTTTACTAGACCTTGTCTCCAAAACAGTCACCAAAAAACAATTCCATACTCCAGGGTTCTGACCTAAAGCCTTCTGATCACAGCTACCCCCCATTAAATGTCAGACTCTTTCCAGAACACCTCCAAAATGAGACGAGTTCAAGACAGCACAGCAGAGGCTGATGAACTCAGCTACTTTGAAATGGGCATGCAATGAGAATGAGTCTTTGAGAAATATATCCTGGTAGAAATTTCCATGCCAGAGCCCAGTTGAGTTTGGTCTTTAAATTCTTTAAGAGATTTAAAAATAACAAATCTTATTCTTCCTGTCGTGGGAGTGACAGACAGTGTGGGAATAGTTTCTGGGACTTTAAGGTGATGAAGGTCTCTCCTGCCTACCCAAGGATCTATTTACGTTCATCCCTGCCTGCTGGTTTCCGCAGATTCCTGCTGATACACAGTCTAGCAGCTGCATGGCCTGGCCTGGCCTGGCCTGGCCTGGCCTGGCCGGGCTGGGAAGGGGACAGGGTCATGCCCACCAGACCTGTCATAGGGTCACCAGCTGACAAAGGCATCGCTTTCATGAGTTGTTTTGACGACAGTTTGACTTTCAACTCACTGATTTCTTTCCTTCCGCAGCATTGTTAGAGATAGAGAAATACAAATCCAGTTTCCTATTTTAACGGACCCACCAATTAAAAAATAAATAAATAAAATAAATTGAAAATTTTTTTTAAAAACTTGCATAACCCTGTGGATTGCAGGGTGTTTAAATAAAAATTGGGTTGCTTTTTGTTCAAACAGCGAGCAACATCGGAATTGCTATTTCCCCAATATTTTGGTCCCTCCCTGGATAGAAGAGAGAGTAAACAAGCTGCCAGAGGTCAAACCCTTCACCGTGGTAGAAGGGGCTGGGGCTGGAACAGGGGCTTCTGTCCCCTTGGTCCCTGCTCTTCGGCCAGAGCTATCTCCCCACAGGAGCCGCTGGGAAGCTTTCATTCTTCTGCCCTCCAGCAATGCCACACTTGCAGAAAGAGCAGAGCCCTCCTATTCCCCAAGTTCTCCAAAGCAGATGCCCCCAAAGCCCCCCCGGGGACTGCAGTGCAGGCTTAGTGTCATTACTTCTCTGTGTCCCAGAGCGACACTCGCATTCAGTCATCTTTGGGATGGAAGAGAGCAGCCGCCTTCTTCTTCCAAGTCCTTCTCTTCTTTGCCTCCTTCAACTAATATGTGTTTCAGGTCAAGTGCAACTGGAGCAGCAGACCATGTTGAGTGGTGGGGTATATAGGCTTTATGGTGGGGCTGGCCCTTCCCCCATCGTTGCAGGAGCTAGGTGAGGCATCCGAGCAAGCTGGCCACCTCTGGGCCTGGTGTGCAACCGGCCGGAAGTCAGCAGGCCCACCCCCAGGAGGGAAAGAAGGACGGAAGCAGGGGAGACCAGCAACCGATGAAAATGTATCTGCCTCTCACTGCGTCCTCCAGCCGTGATGACGGGGGTAACCTGCAGAGTAAATTAGAGACAGACGAAGAGATGCAGGGGAAGCCAGATCTGTTCAGATCTCACTGCTGCCCCACCCAGCAAGGTCAGCCAGCAGGTCAGGGACTTGGGGCTCCCTCCACACTGGGTGGTGCCTGACCCACTGTGACCCCCTGAGCATTTGGCCATTTGGCCACTAGTTCACGCCTTCCAAATCCCATACAAATTTCTCCTGTGGCGAACAGTTTATTCTTTCACCCAATCTACCCCATAAGTGGTTGGACGTGACTTCAAACACTTGCTCTCTGTAGCTCACATCGCATAGACAGAGCCCCAAAAGGAAGACTGATTCCAAGGAGGCTGACCCCAGACTTAGGTTAATGTCCAATCTGTACGTCAAAACCTATTTTGAAGGGACTTCTTTAATATTTTCTACTGTGTACTATTTCACACAAACTTACGTGAAACATTTTGGAGACATGTAATCATGAGTAAGATACCCTTATTTCTTGCTCAGGCAGCAAATCTCATCCCAAAATATTCAAATACTATTGACACACTGAGAGTCACATCTTGTCACTCATCTATGAACTCTAGACAGGCTTTCAAAACAAATCACCGTCTTCTATTACAAAGCATGGCTTTAAATGATTAAACCGGGGCACCTGGGAGGCCCCGGTTTAATCAGTTAAGTGTCTGTCTCTTGATTTCAGGTCAGGTTAAAACCTCAGGATTATGAGATAGAGACCTGTGTTGGACTCCGCACTGGGCATGGAACCTACTTAGGATTCTCTCTCTTCCTCTACCCCTCCCCCCTTAAATAAATAAATATATATAATTAAATATTTATTTAATATATATTTATTAATATACATTTAATAATATATGTATATATTATTAAAATTATTAATTTAAAGATTAAAATATATTATATAAAATTTATATATAATTAAAACATAAAATATATATTATTCACATATAAAATTATCTATTTTATAATTTTTTAAAATTATATATTTCTATTTTATAATTTTTAAATTATATTTTATAATATATAAAATATATATAATATTATATATGTGTGTATATATATAAACAAAGTAACTACTGACCCCTCCATAGTTAATCTACGTAACTTAAATGGTGATCCATCCCACTGTGCACAATGCAGGGCCATCTCAGGCTCAGATCAAAGGCAGCACACACCAGAGCTTCCCCTAAAAAGAAGACAAGACATCTCCTGTGGTCCTTAAAGGTTCTGGTTGATGAAATCTGGCAAGACTTTCTTCTGTGCATATACATGAAACACACACAATGATGAATAAAGTCTGTCCAGATGGGTAAAATCTTTCTGATCTGTGTTATGAATAACAAAAGGACCCAGAAATCAATAGATTGCCTGCGGGTGTGGTGGTTTTAATTTCCATTAGTTGATTGAAGTGTCCAAGCCACCATGATGAATGAAGCTGGAGTTTCACTCTACTGGGGGAGTATGTCTCATGATCCCAGGAAACCCTTGCAATATCCCCTGTCTGATTAAATGAGCTTTCTTGTAAGTTCAAAATTCACTAGATCAAGTTTACTGTCATTGTTGAAAATTTCAGTGAAACAGATTGGTCCACTTTCCTGCTCTATAACACAGGCCTAGCACATGCTAAGCAATAAATAGTAATAAATGAAATAATTAATATGTTTTCCATTATTGATCTAATATTTTGGAGGGCTTCAAATTTATACTCTGTACACAGGAATTCCTTTCCCATACCATAAAAACAAAAGCTACATATCGATTACTGGCTGGATATCCAATAAACTTATAATATTCTTTACAAGATTATTTTAAATAAATCCCTACTATGAATTTGTCTTCTTACCACTTGCTTTTTGGACAAAGAATTTCCTGCAAAGGTTATTCTGGTAAATTGAGGACAGCCATTGATTTATCGATTCAGTAAATTTTTCACACTTCCTTTGTTATACACTCTATGTTGGCCTTGAAAAACAGTAAATATAGAATTCAGCCTCAACTCCAAAAACATATGGTCTAGATTTCAAGATATACCACAAAGCTATAGTAATCAAAACAGTATGGTACTGGCACAAAAATGGGCTCACAGATCAATGGAGCAGAACAGAAATTCCAAAAATAAACCCACATTTATATGGTCAGTTAATATTCAATAAAGAAAGCAAGAACATACAATGGAAAAAAGAGAGTTTTTTCCAACAAATGATATGGGGGAATACTGGACAGCTACAAGCAAAAGAATGAAATTAGATCACTTTCTTACAACATAAACAAAAATAAACTCAAAATGGATTGAAGACATAAATATGAGACCTGAAATCATAAAATTCCTAGAAGAAAACATAGTCAGTAATCTCTTTGACATTCATTCAGCCATAGTAAACACTTTTCTAGATATATGTCCCTTGGCAAGAGAAACAAAAGCAAAATTAAACTATTAGGATAATACCAAAATCAAAAGCTTTTGCATAGTGAAGGAAACCATCAACAAAACAAAAGACAACCCACCAAATGGGAGAAGATATTTGTAAACCATATATTTGATAAAGGGATAATATCCAAAATATATAAGGAACTTATACAACTCAACACCAATCATCATCATCATCATCATCATCATCATCATCATCCAATTAAAAATGGGCAGAAGACATGAACAGACATTTTTCCCAAGAAGACATACAGATGACCAACAGACACATGAAGAGATGTTCACCATCACTCACCAGCAGGGAAATGCAAATCAAGACCACAAGGAGATATCACCTCATGGCTATCTGAATGACTAAAATTAAAAATACAAGTGTCAACAAGTGTTGGTAAGGATGTGGAGGAAAAGGAACCCTCATGCACTGTCAGTGGGAATGAAAACTGGTGCAGTCACTGTGGAAGACAGTATGCAGCTTCCTAAAAAACTTAAAAATAGAAATACCATATGATTCAGTAATTTCACTAAAGGGTATTTACCCAAAGAAAATGAAAACATAAATTTAAAAGATAAGATATACACTCCTGTGTTTATTGCAGTATTATTTATAGCAACCAAGATATGGAAGAAACCCAACCCAACTCTCCATCCACAGATAAAGAAGATATGTTTTATAGATAGATAGATATAGGTATAGGTATAGATAGATACAGGTAGATAGATAGAGATAGAGATAGATATAAACACAATGGAATATTACTCAGTCATAAAAAGAAGGAAATATTGCCATTTGCAACAACATGAATGGATCTAGAGGGTATAAGGCTAAGTGAAATAAGTTAGAGATATACAAATACCACATTATTTCACTCATATGTGGAATCTAAGAAACAAAACAAAAACAAACAAAAAACAGATTCTTAAATATAAAGAACAACTGGTGGTCACCAGAAGGGAGGTGGGGGGGATGGGAGACATGGGTGAGGGGGATTAAGAGTACACATGTCTAGATGAGCACTGAGTAATGTATAGAATTGTTAAATCATTATATTGCACACCTGAAACTACTATAACACTATATGTTAATTATATTTGAATTTTTTTAAAAAATTAAGCAACAAAATAAGAATGCTAACTAAAAACAAACAAAATATATATTAAAAAATCTAATTGATGATGTAGAGAACTGAAATAAACCAGGAATTACAAGATAGTGGGATAAGTCAAAATGACAAATGCTTTAGGTAGGAGAGGGGCTAGAGTGGGAGAGGGCCACCCTGGTGGAAAGGGATAGTCTATTCCTGCCACTGTTTAGAATTGCTAGTAAGAGATGACAAATTGACTTCCAGTCAATTTTATCATTCTCTTAAAATTCTCTGCAGACCATGCACCTCTTATTTCCTGCACTGCTTCCAGGTCACCCCCCTTCCCCGATGGCCCCTGATTGGCAATGGGCCAGGAGAGTAAACTCACAGAGCAGGAGAGGAGAAAACATGGGCAAACATGAGTCCAGGCTCCTCAGAGACCACCACTCAGAGAGCTAACAAGGACTTCTGGGGCAACTGAGTTTTCGGATTAGATCCATTGTCATCTGGTCGTAATTGGGACATTAATCTTACAATGAGGTCATTTGTGGCTGAGTTGGAAAGTCATGGCAATAATCAGGGAGCAGGACAGAAGTCTCCAGCAGTTCAAAGGGGCCCAAAAGGAGAATGATCTACCCCCTGGAGGGGGACATATCAGTAAAGGCACTGGACAAGAGCCGTATCTGTCTTACCAGGGAGATAAGTGGGTTTGGGGGTCTCTGGGCAGAAGAAACTCATTGGGTAAAGCATGGAACAGCCTGGCACTGGGGGTCACCTGTTGGCACAGAGGGACCTAGGAGCAGGTACAGTGGAGAAAACTACATTCACAGGCCCAAGTTGTTCCATTCATACTTAAGAGGTTTTCAAGGGGCACCTGGGCAGCTCAATCGGTTGGGTATCTGACTCTTGGGTTCTGCTCAGGTCATGATCTTGGGGTTCTGGGATCGAGCCCTGGGTTAGGCTCCCCACTCAACAGGGAATCTTCCCAGGATTCCCTCTCTCCCTCTCCCATTGCCCAAACCCCGGCTCACATATACGCACTCTCTCTCTCTCAAATTAATAAATAAATCTTCAAAAAATTTTCTCAATAACTGAATCAAGTATCTGCTTTTGAATTTAAATTTTAAATAATTAAGATTAAATGAACAATTCAGTTGCTTAAGGCACTGCCACATTTCCAGTGTTCTTGAAATAACCCTCTGGCCAGCTGGCCACTCCTCCAGACACCACTTTTGACAGTGCAGGGCCATGGAATCCAATGACACACAGCAGTCCATGGGCACCCTGGGCCAGAGACCACTGCACATGGTGGAAAGAAGCAATGGTGTCAGCGGCTATTGGTGCCATAGCCAGGGAGTGGAGGGTCAAGGATGAAGGAAAACTAAAGAAAAGTAGAGAATCAAAGTATATTTCTTGGATATTGACTTTGAAGAGAAGGAGAAAGAAAGTAGAGTAACCACAGTGAATGCAGAACCACAGGACCTTGGATTATTGTTTGGTGAGGCAGGAGAGTTTCAGGAATACTGGCGGACCTGGAGAAAGAAGCAATACCGAGAGAGACGTTGCAGTATGGGTGGATAATGAAGGCAATCTTGGAGACTTTATTTCTCTGAAATCCCTGTGGTAATGATAGTCATACAATCAAGTTTATTGAACGCTTCCCATGAGTTGGTCATGCTCGTCTTATGTATTATCACATTTAATCAACATGTAATTACAGAATCGTAGAGTTTGCATTGAGAAGAGAAGCAGAGCCTGGAACGATCACTTGTTAAATCAGTTGGAACTGACACATAATCATAATCAGAACACAATCCCCGAGGAACATGCTAGCATTTGGATCTCCGAGCCAAAAGGAAAAGGGTCCCAGTTACACTGACATACTCTTTCACACGGTGGACTCTGGCTGGCCCCTATGTAGAACCGCCACAAAGCAGCTTCTGAGTGGGAAGCAGGGTGGGAAAAGCAGGAAGAAGAAGAGACAGGATCCCGAGTCTCTGTCCCGGTGCAGTGCCATCCGCCAGGGTTACAAACTGTGACGAAAATGTTGCCTGCAAGGAACACGTGAAGATGCCGGCTCTTGGTGGAGCCAAGGATCCACCTATAAAATTCCCTCGTCTGTCCCCCTGTGACCAAATCATGTGCAAAGTCCCAGGCAAGAGCCCTCTGTCAATGCCTGGAAATTGTAAGGAAAAATGGTTCATCTGAACCAGCTCGGCAGAAAGGCAAACATCTGCTCACACATGCAGAAAACATGTCTAGCCCACTTCAAAGACGTCGTGCATGTCTTAACCACCAAAGGAAGGAATTCTGAAAAGAAAGCCATAAATAAGTCTTACGGGGGAAGACATGTTCAGCATTTTTGATTGCGCTGTTGAAAGGCAGAGGTTTTTGGGGTTTTTTTTTTTTGCCCCTTTTTACTCTTGCTGATCTTGAGCCAATAAAGCTATTGACATAATTTTTTTAACTGATTACCAGAAACATATTTTTTTTAAGTTTGCCCATCTGGAATAACAATCCCAGTACACAAGAAAGAAGGCAGTAGCCTCACCTGCTCTACAGAATCCCGCTGCTCTCCAGTTCCAAAAGCTCTGCACGAGAGAGACTCTTTGGGCCACAGTGGCAAGCACCAGAAGGAAAACCACAGGTGAGAAGGTTAATCTCAGTGTTCATTGCCCCACATAGGGTCATGCCCATTTGTTTGCATGAAGAGTACTGGCTCAGGGGATGGGCAATGCCAGGTCTGTACAAAGCCCATTTTAGGGCTCTACAGGAACAGCTAATAATACTTCTGTGGGCCAAGCAAAGTTCTAAATGCTTCACATATATACATATTTAAATTCCTTTTCTCCTCACAATAGCCCTTATAGGCACAGAAAGGTTAAGTGGCTTTCCCAAAGTCACACAGCTGTCAAGGCCCAGCATTCGACCAGGCTGACTCTCAGTCTACAAAGTACCTGCTAATCCCAGGTGTCTCCCTTCAACCCAACTCTTCTCCAGACTGTTCTTGCACTTTAAAGCCCACTGGGCCCAGTGAGAAGGGACTGACTCAATTAAGAAAAAGTCCCTCAGCTCTTCCAAAGCCAAAATTCCAACCTATGTACCTACCTAATGGATATATAGATGCCATTTTAAAGGTCAAGGTCTTACTCACATGTGAAGAAGGGGCTTCTTGCTACCATTTCCAAAGGTAGGCCTATCCAGATGGACAATTGGTGGTGTTCCTTGGTCATTAGTCCCATCTATCTCAGTGTGTAGGAAATAATGGGGGTTTCTTCATTAATTGGGTTCTGGTTCTGGCTGCTTCCAGAAGGAGCCAGGGAAGCAGGACATTACAAAAACTAGGGAGCTCTGCAGAGAGGGCCAGGAGTTGTGGAAACAGGAGGTCTATGAGGACCTATTATGCTTTTCATCCCTGTGCTTGGGTCTTGTCACCCTGGAGAAAGGACTGACCTACTACTAGAGGGGATGTCAACAAGACTGGTCAAATATGATAAACTCCACCTACATGAAATCAAAGATACCCCTGAAAAATGTCTCTCCCTGGAGCAGTAAGCTTTCTGAACTCAAGATGGAAAATCCAGGAAATATACATACCAGAGGGCCCAGAAAGTTCTAGAACTATCCCAAATGTCAGAAATAATGTCTCCAACCTCCTAACTGAAGCCATGGAACTGGGCCAACTGAATTCTGAGTACCTGGAAAAGAAAGAGAAGGGCCCCTGGCCCAGGCTGAAGGGCACTGCCCCATTCTGGGGGCTGCCCTCACTGGCAGGCAAGCTGGCCCAGGCTCCCAGCCAGCTGCTGGACTGAAAAGGAAAGAGTACCAGGGAAGCAGCTCTGCAGGCTGGTCAGGTTCTTCGGAACTGTAAGTCCTGGTCAGTGTCTTGCCCCTCGAGTTCTGGCCCCCATCGCAAGGACAAGGAGGACAGAAACTGGAAAGCGACTGAGACGTGCTCTTGCATTTCTCTGGGCCGCCCCACTCACCGTGGCAGGACTCTTAAAACGATATGTGCCCCACATCTTCCTGCTTGACCCTCAAGTCCACGTGCAGCCATGCTGCTCTTCCTATCTACAGAAAAGGAGCCAAGCACAGAAAGGTTGTAAGTGTGGTTTGCAACTCGAAAGCTCCTCTCTGAACCCCATCAGGTGGGGTCCACGGCCTTACTTCACAAAATCCTGGTATTTTTATCAACCTGATCAATTTCCGATCATGGATCCCAGAACTCATGAGCTGGGCAAGGTGTCAGAGACCTAGCCCAACCCTTTCCACTCCTCAGAGGGAAACAGGGTCCCAAGAGCTGAAGGCGGTGCTCCTTTACTCACAGGCTGCTGTAGCAACGAATCACCACAACCCGATGCCTTAAATCGACACCCACTTATCACTCCATTTCCCCAGGTCAGAGCTCGGTGAGGCGCGGCTCAGCTGGTTCTCTGTGGAGGGTCTTATGGGCCCAAATCAAGGTGTCAGCAGGGCTGCAGACCTTTCGAGAAGCTCTGAGAAGACTCCTTCTCAAGCTCATTGAGTGCGTTGACAGAATTCAGGTCCTCATGGTTCTAGGCCCAGAGTCCCCATTTCTTTGTAGTGTGTCATCCGAAGCCCACCCACATTCCTGTCTCACTGCCCTTCCCTCCTGAAACCAGCAAGACATATGGAACCCTTCTCTTGATGTGACTCTCTCCAAATTCTCTTTCTGCCTCATCTCTCAGACTCCAGCCAGAGAAAGTGCTCTGCTTCCGAGGGCTTGTGTGATTCAGTTGGGCCCACCGAGACCATTCAGGATCATCTCCCTCTGGTAAGGTGCTTAATGAAATCTGCAAAGTCCTTTTGCAAGGACATGATCACATGCACTAGGAATAAGGACATGAACATCTTCTGGCCATGCAGTCAGTTAGAAACCCAGAATAGGTGTTCAACACCCCCACCCCCAGGTCAAGCATGCTGTGTGGTGGGAGCCTCAAAGCTCCAGGCTGGACAGGTTTCTGGCTGGAGCTTGTATCGGCAGAAGGGATGGCCCCATTCCCTGCCACCGAGCAACGAGCAGGGGGACCACGGCACCCTCCGGTTTTCCTGGTCTCTGGGGTTTATTTTGGTGGTGTCCTTCATCATTTTGTGAGAGCTGCTGCAAATCCTCGGAACATTCAACAGACAGATGTGCAAACACGAATACCAAAACCTATTGCAAAATATTCATTTGTATGTTAACGTATGCAGTCATTCAATAAACATTTGCGGAAAGCTTACAGCAAGCAGACCATGTGAAAAAGATTTGAGGATCTGTAGCATCTTTGAATTATTTATGAGGCAGTGCCCTCCCCCCTGATTAATATGAAAAACAGAATTAACCACATCCGGGCCTTTGCACAGGTCAGCGTTCGTGCAGACGGTGTACCCTGAAGAACCTCAAAGGGCCGTGTTTGGGTCTGGTGGTGAAGTAGCCCGCCCACTGCACAGGTGGGTGGAGATCCAGACCGAAGCTGAGTCCCCTTCCAGCAGAGTAAGACCCGGGACTGCTGTCATGGATCCCTCAGGCCCCACGGCTACATCTTTCTGCCAGGACACCCAGGGCAGAGGCACTGGCAGAAAGATAGGCATCCAGTGGGATGTGTACCTGGCTCCTCGATGAGACCAACAGGGCTGTCTTGCCCGGAGACCAAAGTTACAGACCTCTGTCCGTACTCGGCCAGAGCCCTTTGCTCATGTCGTTCAAAGCTGTGCACAGTTAAGAGTCTGAAAGGACTGCCACGTGAAGATCTGAAAGGACCAACGCAACCCACGGAGTAGCTACTCCCTTTTCAACAAGATCCGTATTTATTATAAAACATCTTTAACCAACAAGCATTCTTGAAACATGGTTCCATTTAGCAGCAAATTCAGATTGGTGTAGCTGGAAGGGGACTTGAAATAGGAACTTTTGTTCCAAAGCAAGGAAAATGGGATCCTGGGAGGTGGGGTGACTTGCCCAGGAGCCCCCATGAGTGAGTTCAGAGAACAGAAGCTCTGGCATTGGCCCTCCCTCCATTGCACCACGGGGCCTCCGACGGCAATGCCGGGAAAGTGATGTTTAGAAACTGATAAACACGTACGTGTGGGTGTATTATATGACAAGTTATACTCCACAAGCATAGCGCTTCCTATGGTAGCACCGAGAAGTGGGAAGAGCTGGCCGAGAGGCTGGGGAGCTAAGTTCTGGTCCCCAGTCTGCGAGTAACAAGCTGTGTGACCACAGGCAAGTTGTTTGACATCTCTGGACTTCATTCCCCTCACATGTAAATGGACTGAAGTTTAAAGCCTTTCCTATCCCCGACACCCAGGACTAAGGGCCTAAAGCCTTGTGGGGTTAGCTACGTGTCATGCGTAAAATAGAAATACAGAAGGATTTTGGCTGAAGACTCTCATTTAATTTGTTCTGCTGGAATGAAGGAACCCCGGGTCTATGATAAGATTCCCCCTTCCCAATGCACCAAGCGTCATGTGAGAGGCGAGGGAGGCTCCGGGCTGGAAGGAAGGAGCAGATGGCGGCCATCCACCACCCACCTGCCAAGACCACCTCCCCATGGTTGCTACATACCAGACCCCTTGAGGCTCCTTGAATCACCATGATTGATGGGTTCTCAGTTTACACACTTCACAGGGCCCTCCCATTCTTGTCAAGTGTGGCAGGGGATGGCTGCTGGGTTCTGGGCTCTTGCACTTTCTGCCTGAGCCTTAATTGGATTAGAGACATGAGGCAAGGAGAACAGAGGAACCCCAGCCCCGCTCTCTGGAAGCACCACCCTCGTTGACTAGGACAGCTCTAAATATGTCTGGGAAGCTCTCCACCTAGCCTTGGCTCCAGCCCCAGGAGATAACACATGCACAGATGTTCTCTTTGTATAAATGAGAACACGGGGGCTCTGTCCGGCTTGTAACCCCCTGCATCCCCAGGAACAACGTGGGCCTGAGGACACATGTCCATCAGAATGGCACCCCCTCTGTGCAGACGTCTTCCTCGAACACCAGGACACTCAAACCCGAAGGATATGAAGACATTTTGTGCCCACCATTCATTCAAACACAGCGCATGCGCATGATGGGAGAAGCCCAAAGTTCACAGAAACTGATACTCGAGTGAGAAAAACACCTCGAAGATAGGTAAAACCAACAGAGGAGGTTAACCAAGTCCTCGTTGGCCTGACTTATGTGGACTGAGGTTCAACAGAAGTGCAAGGGGGGAGAAGGGTAGTAAAGACCTTGCTCACTACTGGCACACCGCTTGCCTGGCAAAAACAGGTATGTTGATTCCCAAGACAGTAATAAATGCCATCTGAAGACAGAAAAAAAGGAGTCAAACCCTTTTTTATTTATTTGGTTTTATTACTTGGGCAATATTATGGTTTCCACAGTAACATTTGCCCTCTGTTTATAAGAACAGGGCAGGGAAAGGGGACTGATGGCGTTTTTTGCAGTACTTTTTTTCCCCAGCTACGCCTGTGGCTTTCATTATCGGGGGAAGACCTGAAATCCCACCAGCCCAGGTCGTTACTCTGATCTTTCCCAGCAAAAGAGTCGGGCAAGGAAAAAGGAAACCACCTTATTAAAAGCAGAAACACCCTCAAAAGTTAAAACCAAAATATTAAGAAGGGCAACCCCTTTAAAAAAAAAAAAAAAGATTTGAGCATATCCAACAAATGGAAATCCCCCATAGAAAGAACAGAGGTGTGCAGCCCAGACGAGCCAGAATTTGAAGGTTAGTGGAGAATGGGAAGGGAGCCTGGGTTTATGAATGAAGCCATCTCGTAGCATACTCCCACGCCCTCCCATAAAGAATACCAGGGTGGGTGCTGGGAGGAGGGGGCGTGGCCTCCTCGCACCTTGGTCACGTACTAGCTGTATGTGGAACAGAGTTTCGCTCCCCTGTGTGGTTACAACTGCAGCTATCAGCATAAGTCTGGGCTGGCCCTTGCAGATCACATTTTGGCAAAAGCTAAGGGAGGCTCCTCCTTGGGGGCCCTGGGTAAGGAAGGGATGCACAGAGCTCCAGAACCAGCAGAAGCCTTGCAGGTTATCTGGCCTGGCCCATCATTTTACAGAGAAGGACCCTGGAGGCAGGGGGAGGGAAGTGATCAGCCTAAGATCCCCCTAGAACGTGTTGGCAGAGCTGAGACCAGGACTCAAGCCTTTGCGTTTCTGGTCTGCAAACATGTAGTATCTTCAACCATCAACAGAAAAAGTGAGTGAAAACCAAATGCTTTGTCAGTCCTGTTCCAACCCTTGGGGGTTGTCCTTCATAACCTTATCATTTCTCCTGATGATGCACCCTGGCTTCCTCTCTCTTGTCTCCTCTCCACCTTCTTCTCTCCATCGTGCACATGGTGGGGGAGGGGGGAGGTGGACCTCTGCTTCACTGACAGTCCCCCACATATCCCAAGCAGTACCTCCATCTCACTGGCAAGACCTGCATGAGTGAGGGGTGTGTGATTAAGTACAGGAGGAGAGGTACCAGAGAAGGAAATGCAGCAGGAAGGGTGTGGGAGGAGGATGCAGGAGGGGTACATATATAAAAAAGGGTACAGGAGGAGGGGCACAGGTGTAAAGGGTGCGAGCAGAAGGGTTCAGGAGGAGGGGTGGCGGGAGGCAGGTCCCAGCCTGGACCACGCAGAACATATATAAGGAGCATGAAAGCAAAAGGATTGTGCCACTTCCGGGTTGGTTAATTTCACAGTCCATGAGAAATGAATGGTAAGTTAGGGACAAGGGTTGAAGGTCTTGTTCTCCACATCAAGCTCTCCCAGCATCCTATGCCTTTCTCAGGACATCAGGCTGAAAGGGACCACAGTGACTGTGCTGCAGGTGTCCCTTATCCCTGATGGTGGACGCCAGCCAAGAGGATTGTATTTCCTTCAGGACCTCCAGCTGCGTGAGGTTGTAAGATTTATAGGCTACTGCCTGGATGCCTGGAGCTCAGGCACCTCACCCTCACCTGGGTGAGACAGATTTTCTGACTTGATAGCTCAAGAAGGCAGGACATTATTTTTTTTTAATACCCACAAGATTCTAAGAAAAATAGGGAGGAATGGCAGTTTTATCAGCGCGTAGCTGGAATGTCTGATTGTCTGTTTTAAAAGGCTACCTCTATTTATGAGGCAGAGCTTAATCTCCACGGAATTTGTAGAGTGCATGGATTTGTGTGTCTTGATCCACAGAAAATACGAACGTCTGTGTGATTTTAGACCCAATAGGCAGACGCTGATCAGTCTTCTCGATCATCTGGAAGTCCATTTAGACCAACCAATCTGAGTGAATGAGTGAGTCAGGGATTCCCAGTTGTACATGTTCTTTCTTCTCATTCTAACTTGGTAAGGGATTTTTTTTTTTAAATCATCTCAAGTCACTTGAAAATGAAATTAACTACCAATCTAATTTTTAGAATAACTACAAGTTATAGAACATTTATAAGGTTAGCAACAAGTAAACATTAAACATTGTAACATCATATATATATTCGTATCTAACTGAATATACTCATCTTGGAGGTTACCTGATGGAAATCTGTGATCACAGCGCTATGTACTGTGTACCCACTACTCAGAAGTATGGGACATAAGAACAAGCCACCACCACACCGAGTAAACGTTTCCATACAGCTGCTCTGTAAGATATGGGTTCCCAACAGCTGTGCAATAAAGCCTCCATCTGCAAGAAACTTCCTGGTGCCCTTGGGGCAATAGGGATCTTTCCTTAGGAGCCTGGCACTGGACAGAGGGTTCCATGGGCTGTTGATATGTATTATGTTAAAAAGAAAAGAGAAAAAAAAGTTTTATGGACAAATATGATTAGAGAATCCCAGGTCAAACAAAGAGAACTTGGCTTGTCATGCAATGCCTGGCCAACTTCATTCCCTCATCCCGTCGATGACAAGAACCTTAGGGTAAACTGAGTTAGATCTCTGTTAGCTGCAGGACCAGCTGAGATCAGAGCCCCAGATTACCCAAACCAACCAGTCCCATGCTAAGAGAAAGACTGGTGCTTGAATGCCCTTGACACACACAAACATACTGAAACCTCTGTGACAATCATCCCATCTTTTCTTTTCACCCCAAATGCTAATGCCACCAACCCACCATCTCGGCATCTCTCAACAGAACATCCCATTAAACAGCGTTCAGTGGCATCTGCAGATCAACCAAAAGATACACGCTTTGCATATAAAGAAGCAAGCCATCTTTTGGGACGCCTGGGTGGCTCAATCAGTTAAATGTCTATCTTCCACTCAGGTCATGATCCCAGAATCCTGGGATCGAGCCCCACATCAGGTTCCCTGCTTGGTGGTCTGTTTCTCTCTCTGCCTGCCTCTCCCCCTGCTTGTGTTCTCTCTCTTCCTCTCTCTCTCAAATGAATAAATAAAACCTTTTTTTAAAAAATGGAAAGTCATCTTTCCTCCTTTCCAAAATGAAAAAAAAAAAAAAAAAAAAGAATCATAGAGGTTAAATTGGCTATAGAGGTTAAGAAATCCAAAGAAAGCTGTTTTGTTCACATCTACTTTTAGGCAAGAAACATTGCTCCACTTTCTGTGTACACACACACACACACACACACACAAATGTGTGTGTGTGCACATGTGTTTTACATACACAAATTCCACCAAGATGACCCCCAATCATCCTAATAAAAACTGACGAGATCCACCAAGTAGCTTGGTGTTTCCTTTCTCCCAGCTTCCCACTCTGTGGCATTCTGTCAAGCCCCTCCAACCACTGGAGGCTAAATGATACAGCCATCACTGAATTAATTACACAAGGATCTTGGTTGGACCACTTGCCCAGCAGGGAGCCAGACCCTGGGGCAGAGCCCACAGGTGGAGAAGAAACAGCCTGAGGGCTTGCCCTCTACAGCCTGTAGGGCTTGCTACATTCTCTCTTTGCAGACAGCCAAGCAGGAGAGGAATCTGAGGTAGAAAGGCAGGGTGGCCATGCTTTGATCTTTGTTCTGACAACAGTGCTTCACCAGATTTCTCTTCGGCACAAAGGACTGAAAGCCTGAAGTACGGGATACTCCTTTGTACATAATAGACACAAGTTTTCCATTAACACTGTTGATTTTGTCCCTCTTTTGGTGTGCACAGTGATACGCTATCATTTCAGAAGCTGACAGTGCAAAGTAGGACGGGTTTCCTAACAGTTTTAGCTCTTTCTACAGTTGGCCTGTCCCGTGCCTCTCTCCCCACCCCCCTTAGCAGCAGGCACCATGCTAAGACCAACCAGGGCTCCCTGGAGAACTGGTTAGCATCCTAATACTAACTTTATTAGTTAGTATTAGCTAACTCTATTAATTAGTTACTCTAAATCGACTCTAAGAATGATTTCACCTTCAGAAGACAGCTATTGAGTGTAAAAACCAAAAAATGGTGGAAGGCAGCTTGGGATGTGGCTTTGCTGAAGCCCCCTCAGTTTTCTGGCAGGACTCCTTCCTTCAGCTGGTCCCCTCGTATTCCAAGGGCAGGAACCTGAGCAAGAGCCACCATGAGAAATGCCTTGCATTTTCCTCAGCTCACTCTTCATTCCCTCACTCGATTATTCACTGAGACAACACGGAAGATACTATGGGTATCTCCACAGAGCAGAGCATACGGTGAAGGAGGTGGGCACATGAGAAGAAAGGCTGGACACAAGGAGGAGGCTGGAGAAGTAGTCAACTCTAGGCCAGGAGAGAGTCAGCACAGGTCTGCTCCCACAAAGAAATGATGAAGCTCTTCAGGAAACACACTCATAAAGATACACCAACAAGAATATTGCTGTCCAAAAAAGCTGAAAAAGATAGCTAATTCTCCACCAAGAGTGGGTTCAGGGGATGAAACCAAGAAAATGCGCACATGGGAGCCATTTTAGAGAAGTCTCTTCAGCCGTGATACGCAAAGATCCCTAAAACAGCATTAGGGAAAAAAAGAAAAGATAAAAGACATGATGGAGTGAAATTAGCTCACTTTTTAATTTCTTTATTGAAGAATAATTGACACACAATATTGTATTCATTTCGAGGTACAATAATTATTCCATATTTATAACGGTTACGAAATGCTCACCTCAGTAAGAATAGTTACCATTTGTCACCATACAAAGTTGTTACATATTATCATCTATTTTCCCTACGCTGTATAGTACCTCCCATGTCTTAATTATTTTGTAGCTGGAGGATTGTACCTCCTAATACCTTTCACCTATTTTGTCCCTCCCCCACACCTCTTCCCCTCTGGTAACCATCAGTTTGTTCTTTGTGTCTATGAGTCTGTTTCTGTTTTGTTCACCTGTTTTGTTTTCCAGGTATCACCTAAGGAAAGTCATATGGTATTTGTCTTTCTCTGCCTGACTTATTTCACTTAGCATAATACCTTCTAGATTTATCTGCATCATTGCACGTGGCAAACCTCATTCTTTTTCACAACTGAGTAATATTCCTTTGCACATACACACCACATTTTCTTTATCCTCTTATCTAGTGATGGACATTCAGGTGGCTTCCATATCTTACCTATTGTAAATAATGCAGTGGTGAACATAGGGGTACATATGTCTTTGCAAATTCATGTTTTCATTTTTGGGAGGGGACAAGTGCCTAGAAGCAGAATTGCTGGCTTGTATGATTATTCCACTGTTAATTTTCCACTGTTAATTTTTTGAGGAACATCTACCAACAGTGGACAAGGGTTCCCTGTTCTCTACATCTTCACCAATGCTTCTTATTTTCTGTCTTTTTGATAATAGCCATTCCGACGGGTAGGAGGTGATAACTCATTGTGATTTTGATCTGCATTTGCCTGATGGTTACTGAAGCTGCACATCTTTTGTGTGCACTTTTTGGCCATACGTATGTCTTCTTTGGGGAAAAAAAATGTTCAAGGTGTCTGCACATTTTTACTTGGATTGTTGGTTTTTTTTAATACTGAGTTTTATAAGTTCTTTATGTGTTTTGGATATTGACCCTTCTGTGGTTTCAAGTCTTCTATTTAAGTTCTTAATCTCTTCTGAGTCTATTTTTGTCTACAAGCTAGGATAGTGGTCCAGCCTCATTCTTTTGTGTGTAGACATCTAGTTTTCCCAACACCATTTATTGGAGACTGTCCTTCACCCATTGTACAGTCTTGCCTCCTTTGTCATAGATTAACTGACCATATATGTGTGTGTTTCTTTCTCGGCTCACTATTCCATGCTATTGACCTATTTTTATGCCAGTACCATACTGCTTTGATTATTGTAGCTTTATTGTATCATTTAAAATCAGGAAGCAGGATGCCTCCAGCTTTGTTCTTCTTTCTCCAGATCACTTTGGATATTCAGGGTTTTTGAAAGTCCATACAAATTTTATTTGTTCTATTTCTGCACTGAAATGCAAAGATCCCTATAAAAAGCTTTGCAAAAAAAAAAAAACATAGTGGAGAGCAAATGTCAGCTCATATTTGTTTAACAAAAAACTTATACAGATTCAAGTCTGCGCTTTCAAATGCAATGAAAGTTTCTGAAAAGATAAACAAAAAACCTGCTCACAGTGGTTATCTTTGCGGAATGGAACTTCCATTACATTTTTTACTATGAAAATATATTAGTTTTATTTTTTTAAGCTTTTTAAAATTTATTTGACAGAGAGAGAGAGAGAGAGATCAGTAGGCAGAGCAGCAGACAGAGAGAGAGAGGAGAAAGCAGGCTCCCTGCTGAGCAGAGAGCCGGATCAGGGGCTCGATTGCAGGATGCTGAGATCATGACCTGAGCTGAAGGTAGAGGCTTAACCCACTGAGCCACCCAGGAGCCCCTAGTTTTATTTTTTTAATGAATAAAGAATAAGCCTACCATAAAGAAAACCAGCTCAAATACCACTCACATATTACCTGGGGGCATCCTAGTATGACAGGTATAGCAGATCCTCTGAAATTCAGGGGATCTGATTTATAATTCTAACAAGGCCATATTGCTTTGGTATTTGGCCTTATATCACATACCCTCCCTACGAACCAGCTACACCTTTCAAAAAAGTAAGGATTATCAAGAGTCTCTGTCAGAATAAAGAATGGAGAAACATAGTAATAAACAATAGTAAAAAAAATCACAAAATATTAATTAATTAACAGAACCAGGAGGTTATAAGTTCAGTTTACTGAGTTATCCTTAAAAGTGGCTCACTAAAGGGGCGCCTGGGTGGCTCAGTCAGTTAAGCATTTGCCTTCGGCTCAGGTCATGATCTCAGGGTCCTGGGACTGAACTCCTTGCTCAGCAGGAAGTCTGTTTTTCTCTTTTCTTCTGCCCCTCCACCCCAATTGTGCTCGCTCGCTCTCTCTCTCTCAAAAAATAAATAATATCTTTTAAAAAAATCAAGTGGTTCACTTAAGAAAGAGCTGGCAGACAACAAAGTCAGGACCCCCACTACGTGGCTGGTCCCCTTTCACAATGCTCCCATATTTGTTGTTATTACACAGCCTGCAAGATCAAGCCCCTGATCTTTTTGACCCCCAAACCCCACCCATTTGCTCACTTAGTTCCAGCCACACTGACCTCCTCTCTGTTTCTAAAACAGGCTAAGCAAACTCTTGCTTAAGGATCTTTATACTTCTTCTTCCCTCGGCCTGAAAGCGTCTTCCACTAGCCAGAAATCTCACCTAATTCGTGTCTACAGTCAATCTCCACCTCCACCGAGATGCTATCCTTTATTGCTCCATTTAAAATATCGATATCCACCCACCCCATCATCATCACAACCCCCCTTACCTTTCTTTAAAGCACATTATACTCAACATCTCTCTGCCTTCTTCTCCCATTACAATTTAGGAACCTAGAATAGCACATAGTAAGGAACCAAACAAGTTTGGTGAATGAATGAATGAATGAGTGAATATATAAAAATTCCTTTATACTTCCTTATAAGTTCTGTATGAGCAGAAGCTAATTCAGTCTTAGTGTTTCTTATATTCCAGGGCCTAAAACAATGCTTAGCCTGCCACAATGGAATAAAAAGAACCAGATTTACCTTCTCATCTTAAAAACCTGAAACCCTTGACAACATAGCAAAAACAAGGGTTTCCAGACATTGGACAACAGACAAGATAATGATCCCGGAGACGAGGGAAGCCAACAAATGAGCCCTATGATTGATTGTTCCAGCTTCCTGCCTAGAGAGAGCTTCCAGGCTTCAAGGCATGGGTGGGAAGCCCAAAGAGAGCCCTGTGGTTTCATGGAGCTGAGAAGAGAGAGCTGAGGAATCAGGAAAGCCATGACAAGAGCAGGAGTTCACAGGGCAGAGTAGCAGAGACACTCCTGGAGAGACTCCAGCCAGAGTGGGCAATGTCATATCATACAGACCATCAGGTAAGGCATGTGAAGAGGAAGGAAAAGTAAGTCTTAGACCAGGGACTACTCTGACACCATCTAACAAAGCTTAAAAGCAGTTTTCATTATGGTCAAATGACTTCCAAGCAAGTAGCATAACTTATCCCAGAACCAAACCCTGAACTACTGAAATGAATACCAAAACCCTAGCACTTTTAAGGTAAAATATACAGATAAAATGTCCAGCATCCAACCAAAAATTACCACCTATGCAAATAAGCAAGAAAATAGAACCCATTGTGAAAAAAAATCAAACAGTATACCCAGACTAAGGAACAACCCAACGGATTGGGGAGCGTGGGTGGCTCAGTCAGTTAAGCATCTGACTCTTAATTTGGGTACAGGCCACAATCTCAAAGTCCTGAGATCAATCCCTGATCAGGCTACATAATGGGTGTGGAACCTGCTTAAGATTCTCTCTCTCCCTCTGCCCCCACCCCTGCTAACATTCACTCACTTGCTCTCTCTCTCTCTCTCTCTAGGAAAAAAAAGGAAGAAAGAAAAGAAAAGAAAAGAAATTGACACAAAGGATAAAATTAGCAGGCAAGGAACAATAAAGCAATTATTGTAATTTCCTATTATAATTCCAAAAGGTGGAGGAAGGCGTGAATGTGTTCAAGAAAGACATGGACTATATAATAAAGACTCAAATCAAATGCCTAGAAGTAAAAAATATATTATCTGATATGAAAAATACATTGGATGAAATTAGGAGCCCGACTGCAGGGAAGTTGAACTCTAGCAATAAAATCTAACATGGAATGATGACTTTAAAAAAAGGCTAAAAAATAAAGTCTAGAACATCACTATGTTGTGAAGCCCAGAGTCTTAATATGCATAATTGGAATCCTCAATGGTAGGCATGGAAAAAATATCGAAGATCTGCCGGCCCCACTTTTTTCCAAATCTGATGAAAACTCTAAATCCACAGATCCAAGAAATCCAACAAACCCCAAAACAAGAAATATGAAGAAAACAAGGCACATCATCATCAAATTGCCTAAAACCAGTGGTAAAAAAAAAGAAAAATCTTAATAACAGAGAAAATGGACACATTACATACAGAGGAAAAATTATAAATATTACTGCCCCATTCTCTTCAGAAACAACACAAGTCAGCAGTTCGGCATCCTGAAAATACTGGGGGAAAACCGTCAACCTGGAGCTCTGTATCCAGAGTAAAAAAAGAAGAAGAAAAAAATCTTTTAGAAATAAAGACAAAATAATTTTTTTTCAGACATATAAAGGCTGAATGAATTCATTCCCAGCTGAACGGCACAGCAAGAAATGTTAAAGGAAATCCTTTGGGCAGGGGAAAAATGATACCAGATGGAAATCTAGATCTACACGAAGGAATGAAGAGCACCCAGAATGGAAAGATAATCATGATAACATTTTGTAAACAATTTCCCAGCAGAAGCTGACATTTTGCTCTTTTCTCTCTTTCCATATCTCCAAGTAAGACGGTTGCACACAGAACTTTAAGAAATTTCATGAAAATATTAACCAACTATTATTACTGAATATTAAAAATACATATTTAGTGAGCCATCATGGATCCCTCATAGACGGAACTTACCGAATGTTGAAGGAAGGAAAATGGATCGAGACGTGGGGGAGGGAGAAGGAAGAAACACCCACTTAGCATTGGAGGTAGTTGCTTCCATCATGTGATATGACGGCTGCTATAACATCTCCCCTTCACTTGTAAGAACTACCATGCCTTTCAGGGCCCAGCAGAAACCTGGCTTTCCTTCTGCAAAAGGTTCCCTCACCAGTCCCTTGTCTACTGGGTATAGTGGGAAGAAATAAGAATAATCCTTAGCAGGATGCTTGGGTGGCTCAGTCAGTTAAGCCTCTGCCTTTGGCTCAGGTCATGATCCCAGAGTCCTGGGATGGAGACCCAAATCAGGCTCCCTGCTCAGCAGGGAGTCTATTCTTCCCTCTCTTTCTGCCTCTCTCTCACGCAATCTCTCTCTCTGTCAAATAAATAAATAAATAAATAAAGACCAGCACTCTAGTTTTCAAAGGTCATGACCCCCATTCTAAGGACTTGCAGGCTACTAGACCAACTCCCCCAAAGGAAGCCCTTGACTCCTTAACAGCAAGTCAGAATGTTGCTAATGTCCACAGATCTGTTTGTATATCTTGTGCAGGGCTTAGAGTAGAGCAGAGGACGGGCTCAATGCATTCCTTGATGCACTTAAATTTGAATTAAATTATGCATAGCAGATTTATATTCCGTGCCCCAAAGTTTACTCCTAGCCAAAAAAAAACAAAACAAAACAAAACAAAAAAAACTGCTCTGACTTGAAGATAACGAGCCATCTTTAATGCCCTATCCTGGGAGCCTGGGGGTCAAAGGAACAACCACAGCCTCCAGTAATGTCTCTCTTTGGGCTGGTACCACAAAATGTCAAGGCTACCAAGCGACATCGTGCCCAATAGTCCAACAGTTCCCTTAGTCATCTCTAAACAACAGAAACTTTTCTGGCATTTTCCTTTACTTATTACTTGTGGACACTCTTTCTGGATCTTGGGTTGTATCTTCCTAATGCAAAGAGCACCCAAACAAAATGACAATGAGCTCAAGTCCATCAAATTGTCAAGCTGTGCACAGACTAAAATCACTCATTGCCTAAATTTGTCATATTTGAAGTCTCTGTAGTGAAGAGATATGGACAAAGAAAGGGTCTGAGTGTTCTTCAGTCCCAGCTGGAGGGATTCCTATCCCCACTGGCGAGCGTGGGTCCCACCCTTACTCTTCCGGGAGCAGGCTTGGGGCCCCCAGCCCGTGCGGGGCTTGTCTGAGCCTGCGACGGGGAAGGGGTTCCCCAGCAGCACAGAGAAGGGGCTGGCTGAGTTGACCTTCCTCTGGCCAAAACAAGCAGGCTCTTGGAGATCATTATTTTAATTAGATAATTTAATCAGTCTTGACATGCTTTGTATACACAGACAAGAGCACGCCCAAGCTGCCACGGGGTCCGTGATCTTGAAAAGGTCTGATTTTTCCACTCACTCCTGGGTACAAAAATAAGGAGAAGCTAGGAAGAGTTTTATTAACTCATTTTTCCTTCACATAGTACCACCGACTTTTTTCCAGAGGTATAGAAAAGAAAACAAGCCTCGGTGCCAATTTTTTTAAAGGAAGTTATTCATTATTCCTAATCTTCACGAAACAGGGTGATCGCAGAAGCCCCTTGAGACAACCTGTGTTCTCACGCAGCTGCCTGTGTGAGCAGTGCCCAGTGGAAGCTGCTGAGCCCTCCTGGGTGCGCCTTCTGAAAGAGAGGGAAGGGGGGATGGGGGAAGGGGCGAAACAGAGGGGAAATGGAGGCAAAGGGAGGATGCGGTCTTTTTTTTTTTTTTTTTTAGAAAAGCAAAATTAGTAGGAAAAACCATACATATTTCAACAAGTTTTTTCTTTTCAGAAGTAACATAATGTTCTTGCAGGCAAAGGAATGATAAAAATCCAGAGTCCTGAGTCCGAAGTATTTTTCCAGGAAGACTTAACTATCTCGGCCCATCCAAAACTTTCTTTTTACCTAGAAGGTGGTCTCCGTATCTGGCTTCCCTCCAGGAAAGTGTCCAGGCATCTTTGTGGGCTGGGCTCCCTCCCTCCCACACCGCTGCTCCCTGTTCAGGGGAGACCTTCCTGTCACCGCTCGGTCACTTCCCACGAGTCCGGAAGCATGAACCAGTCTTCATGTTTCTTAAGCGACCAAGGCCCTGAACTTGCATTTGCTTTCCTGCTAATGTAAACTCTGAGGTGCCCCTCGCTCGGTAAAGTCACCCTGCGGCTCTGTGTCAATAATCCCTCCTGATTCATTTCCCCTAGAGCAGCTCCCACATGACGAAGGGCTGTTCCCGGAACAAACTGCCTCTTCAGAAAGGTCAGACCCAGTGATCTGTACATATTCTAGACACGAGTCTTTTGGGACTTCAATGTAGTACAATCATTTTCCTCCAGTTTTGGTGACTTAATCTTCACTTTTTTTTTTTTTAGTGTCTTTTGATAAACCAAATTTCTCATTTTAATGGGAGTCAAATCTAGCATTATTTCTTATTTCTTGCTTGTGCTTTTTTGTGTCTTCGTTTAAAAAAAAAATCTTCTTCCCCTGCCCAAATGGCATAATGATACAGTGTTATAATGTTTTCCGGTGTCTTAATATTCTTTTAATTTTGTATTTAAGTTTTTAATGCAATTACAATGAGGTCTTTGTTATGACGTGAGGTAGGCCATCCTTTTTATTTGTTTTCATGCAGATAACTATTTGTCTCAGCTGCTTTTATGCCATAGTCCATCCTTTTCTCAGTGGTGTGCAACGAAATCTGTCATTTATCAAGTTTCCACACACATGCATCTGTCTACATATATGCATATTAAAGACAGGAGTTCCTTCCGGGACCTTCAATTCCAGTCCAACACCCTAGGATGCATTCCGGCCTGCCCCCTTAGCTTATTTATAACTCTTTTCTCCAAAAGTGAAAAACGTGGCTCTCATTATCTACAATATATTCACTTCTTTGCTCTGTCCTAGAATAAACACAAAGTGCTCTCAATAGTTTGAAGGCGAGGGGCGACCCTTTCACAAGCAAACCAGGACATTACGCACCCCCCCCAAAGAAACAGGTGTGGAAAAGAAAGAACCAAGTCTGCCTGTCTCCCTCCCATTGGTAAGAGAGAGATCTGGACTTCTGGTCCACCCCAGCTGGGAACATAGTAGCCACACAACCTTATACAGTGACAACACCCACCCCCAGGAGCAGAGTCTGGCAAGGATCAGAATAAAGCACATAAAGCTTAGCGCTGAATCAGATGCCGACAGGCGTAGGACGGTGGTCCTCACTCTGTGGTTGGTTCCACACTCATTCACCCTCCTCACCGAAGAGAAATTCACCAAACTTTCCTCCCATCTCATTTTCCTGCCAAAAGGAAACCCACGGAGAATTGTAACAAAGAGGATTTTGTTTTTCTGTCTAATGCTCTCTAGGAATCGTAAATGCAGGGTATTAACACCTTCGCCGTGTTTTAATCTATTCTTGAAAGTCTCATTGGATGACTTGGAGGTGCTGTCCTCCCATTTGGGAACAGGGAAAACCAGGACAAAGTGGCCTCTGTCCTTGCAGGAGGCTCCGGCAGAGACAGCCAGGCTCCTAGATGAACATCTAAGAGCTTTGCTTTCCACTGAACCATGATGCTTTCCCAAGACGTGGAACTATCTAGAGGGAAACATCTGGGGGCGAGTCCGGGGGAGGCGAAGACAGCGTGAAGAGCGGAGCTCCCTCCCTTCAAAGCCAACTTTCCAAGCCCATGCCGAAGGAAGTTCCATTCTTTCCCACATGTCTCTGCCCGGCTAAATATAAATCCGTCTTGGTTTACATTATGCTGCCTCTAATTGAATCACATTCTTCATTTGTTTAATTCAGAAACAATAAGCCATCCTGAGCCCTCCCCGGGAAGCCTGCCACGGCCTCGGCGGGCCCGGTTCCCAGGCGCATCAGGCGGGGCTTGGCACCGCCGCCCCACCCAGGAGCATTTTGGGGGTGCAGACCTAGAGAGAACGAATGGGCCGATTTTTAGGACACCCTTAAACATGAATGCCACATCAAGGAGCCCAAGAGAAAACATAATGCCCACCAGATGCCGAAGAAGCTTTGCAGAGCATTAACCCTTCGATCCTGACTTGAACCGAAGTCCTTAGTGAAATTGAACAGATGATCCTTCTTGAATGTGACAAAATGCCTACTGCAGAGCCAAAGCTGGCCTCGGGAACGCTCGGGAATCCTGCTGGAAAAGAGGGAGAGAGAGAAAGAAGAGAGAGAGAAAGCAAAATGGTCGTTGTTTGTGGAGACTCTGATTCTCTACAGGAAAACCCGGAAAAATCCATTAGGAACTGATAGAACGAAGTAAAGACCTGGCCATATATTGGTACCTAAAAGCCAGTAACTCTATGAGATCTTAATTTATGGTTCAATATAAGCAGGTTTCCTCATTCCTTTGACAACCACTGAGCTCCTGTCATATGCTAGCGAGGGTCCAGGTGCCTGAGAGCCAGCAGAGAGCAGAGCCGTGTACCCCTCCGTCCTGCAGCTTACCTCCTGGAGGGATGGACAGGATAAGGGACATCGATAGATATGAAACAACCCAGCGGTAAGACAGTCGGTGGTGAAAGTAAGGCCATGTGAGGGACATGTCAAGAGGCTGCTGGTTTTTAGGAAAAAAAGAGACACTCTCTCTGCAGAACTGATCTTAGGTGACATCCTGAAAGAAGTGGGGGCACCAACCATTGAAACTGAAATCTGGGCTACTTCCATTTCTCTCGACCCAGCCAGGCAGAAGAATTATCTCCAGCAGATACCAGGGGAGAAGAAGCAGGGGAGGGCATAGGGGCCCCATTGGCGGGTGGGAAAATCAGTATCGGAGGTAAGGGAGGCATCAGTAGGACACAAAGCAGGGGTCACCAGGTCATAAGGAGGACTGTGGCTTTTACCGGTTAGAGGTTTTCAGTGGATAAACAGCATGATCTGACTTTCTGTCCAAAGAGAGTAAGACACTATAAGATAAGCATCTCACACCCTTTAAAATGGTTGCCATCGTTGTGGGGGGGGGCCGTGCATGGCGAGGGCAGGGAACAGAAACAAAATAACAAGTGTTGGCCAGGATGTGGAGAAATTTGAATCCTTGTTCACTGTTGGTGGGAATGTAAACTGGTACAGCCACTATGGAAAACAGGACGGCAGCTCCTCAAAAGGAATTAAAAAACAAAATTACCATAGGATCCAACAATTCTGCTTCTGGGAATATATGCAAAAGAATTAAAAGCGGGGACTTGAAGAGAGATTTTCACACCGATGTTCACAGCAGCATTAGTCACAGTTAGCCAAAGGATAGAATCAACCCGGTGTCCATCAAAAGATGAGTGGAGGGGCCTCTGGGTGGCTCAGGGCATTAAGCATCTGACTCTTGATTTCGGCTCAGGTCACGACCTTGGGGTCATGGGATCCAGCCCCACATCCGGCTCCTCGCTCAGCGGGGAGTCCGCTTGAGATTCTCTCCCTCCCTCTCCCCCTCTCCCCTAACATAAATAAATACTTTAAAAAAAAAAAACAAACCTTCTGTGAGATCCCTTGAGTAGCCAGATTCATAAAGACAAAAAGCAGAATGATGGTCGCCGGGGGCTGGGGAGGAGGGAATGGGAAGTTGTTATTTAGTGAGAGTTCCCGTTTTGCAAGATGAAAAGAGTTCTGGAGATGACTGGTGATGGATGTATTTACCACTACGGACCTGTAGACGGCTAAGCTGGTGACTTTATGTTCTGTGTATTTTACCACAATTAAAAGAGAGAGAGAAGAATCAGGCCTGAGTTAAACAGCCTTTATTAAAATATTGTTTTACATACTAAACAGCCCAAGTGACCTTGGCTCACAATCGTTTGCTAAGGCTCGCACGTCTACAGCCGGCACCCCAGGCCACGTAGCCCCTTTCAGAATGAGGCGGTGAGGGGCAACTTCCTTCTGGAATCTTCCATCACTGCCGAGGCCGATCCTGCACGGTGACTCCTGCTTGCCCCATCCTGGAGCCAGACCCTGCTCGCCATCCTATTCAGAACAAACACCACCAACAAAACGGGCTCCAACAAGCAATTTCAAGCTTTATGGCAATCTTGGGGAAAACGGCAAAGGGAGGTCTCATTCATGACTGAGAGAAAAACTTTTAGGATTCTGTGGCCCATCATTCGGTGTCCCTGGCCATGCATGGAGTGACCGCCATCTTTATCCCCCCTCTCCCTTCTGCTGCCAAAGAAAACTCCCTCCCGCCAGCCAGCTCTGGCTGGGCCTCCTTCCTTCCTTTCCTGCTGATCTGGATCTTACACACCCATCTTCTCTGAGCCATGCCAGCCTAGGGTATCTCAACTTCCCTCGGCCCGGCAAAGCTGAACAGAGCAGGCGGAGACAGGGGATCACAGGGCTGTGAGTATGCAGATGTCCAACCGTAGTAGGTAACGCACCATCCGTGCACTGTTTCACTTTCCTCTAGGTGGTCAGAGTCTGGGAGGATGCAAACAAAATGCTTCAGAGACCACAAGGGCAAGTGTAAGGATCACCACCCCCTAGGATGATGGAGGAACAGGCCCTGGGGTCACTTTGTCTATAGGAGGACATCATGAATGTGTAGACCCATCCCACGGGTCCATGTTACTGAGCGTGGCACTGGACAGAGCCCCCTTGGGGTTCACCTGTCTCCAGGTGAACCTTTCAGACTCCAGAGAGCCTGTTGCCTTCCCAAAGCATCCTTGCAGCGAGGCAAGCAACCCTGATTTGCCATCAGACGATAGAAACGGCCTGTCCCTCCACACCCATGCGTCCTTCTGATAAATTATAAAACCAAGTCAAATAGCAGAAAACTATCCCTTAAAATCCCATCAGTGCCAGTGTAGGGTTCTAAGCTGCCCTTAGGTGCTCTGAGTCAAGCCAGTTTGTAAGTTTCCGGTTCCACGTTCACGCCAGCCTACCTTCCAAAGAGGTATGTGTGAGAACTTCTGAGTTCGGGGGATTCATGGACTTGGGAGCCAGACTGAGCCTTTGGGTGTCTGGTGTCCCCTCTCTGGCCTCCCCTTGGGGGCTCAGGTGACGCCCTCTGCCACCTCCCGTTGGGTCACAGTTGCTTCACGTCATTGCAACATCTTTCAACTCAAAGCTAAGCCCAGAGTTTCTGTGGTGGTGGGTTTCCCATCTGATATGGTTTTTGAAATTTACAACTAATCCTCAAAGAGCATTTCTTATTTGAAATCACAGCTCAAGACTATTTTCCAAGAAGGAAGCTAAACCCTGCACTGAATGTCCTCCTTCCCACTTTCCCCATAGGGATCAGTGAGCTTAATTCACTGCCCGACTAAGACTGTTGGCGCAGGAGCCAGAGGTGCTCAGGGAAAGAGCTTCACTTCCAGAACTGTCCCTGTCACCACCTTCCCTTCCTGAGGCTGAGGCAAGCCCCACCACACGCCGTGTCCTGGGGCAGGGTCTGTGAGCCGTCCACGCAGCCTGCCTCTCAGGCTGGGCTCAGGCCTCCCTGCACCAGCCAAGAGAATGTTCTTTCCCATTCTCTCCCTGGGCCTCCACGTTCTCCTTTATGAAGGGGGAGTAGCGATCTCCCATCGAAGGAGGAAATAAAAAGTAAGACTGGCCGACAGCCGAGCAACAGCTGAAAGTTATCACTTTGCTTCTTCACATCTCTCTGTCTGTGGATATTTGCCCAAAAAAGACAAATATTCCCTGCAAAGTGGTTCCATGCTGTTTCCCACAGCAAATGTGATGAGTGAACAGACACCAACTCTCCGTTGAAAGTTTGCCTTTTCACACGGTCCCCGGAAGGGACTTCTGCAAACATCCTATCTGTGTGCTGTGTGGCTCATAAACCTTGAGCACTCTCCAGAGTTCTTACTAGAACTTTGGTCAAAGGGACATCCAATCCCAGTGCCCACACGGACTGGGAGCTCTTCCTCCTCTTCATCAAGTTGCAGCGATGTCAGGGTGAGCCCGCGAAGTGGCAGGGGTGTGGCCCTTGGATGCCCCTCGGAATGTGGAAACCCCCACCCAGCTCCCCTGCAAGGCTGTGGTCCAAAGTGAGGGCCGTGTGAGCTCCGATCTGCGGGGCACTAACCCACGGTGGGAAATCAATCGCATTGTTCTAGGCCCTTGACATGAACTCGTGTTATCTTCACAACAGTTCTACCAAGGAGATCCTCCTGTTCTGCAGAGAACCTGAATTCTGCTCATAGAATGCTGCTGAGGACACTCTGGGGTGACAGGCGTCCCACCTGGATGCTTGAACTGGGTCATTCCTGAAACCAGGACTTCTTTGGTCCCAGAGTGAGGAAGGAGCAGCTGGGCTGGGCGCAGTGGGGCCTGTGTTGCCAGGGAAACTGAGGGAAACACTCATCCGAAGGGAAGAACAAGCTGCGGTGAACACCAACGGCTAACGAGGAGTGGGTCAGAGCCACGTGGAAGGGGGACTGAACACCCTACCGAGGGCCTGCCCCACACACCAGCCAACTCAGACCCTGTGGACGCCCACCTGGTCAGGGGACAGGGACCAAACGCTGGAGAGCTCTTCTGAGATGTCCCCGGGCGGTCCCCGGGTGGTAGGTGCCTGGAGCAGCAGCACCAGTGGGAGTGGCCCGGGCAATGGCAGGAGCAGTCCCTTGGGGCCTTGAGGAAGGATCAGCTGGACCACAGCCCTGAGCTCCCGGGCACTGTCACACACGCTTGGTCCCAGGCCTCAGCTCTGGCCCAGGAAACCACTCCAGAGTCAAACCAAAGACTAGGGAGGAGGAGCAAAGGGGCTGAGCCTTCCATTTCAGTAGCACAAGCCCTTCTCCGTACCTTTCGCTGGGCTTACCAGGTCACACACAGGTGAGGTTGCTGGGCTACCTCAAACAGCCGCAAACGCAGGAGGCCCAGGTCTCCGGGGGGCTCAGTGTCCCCAGGGCCTCTCATAAGGACTTCTTGCCACTCACTCAAGCCAGGCTTCCCATCACCCTTTTGGGCAAGTGCCTCAAGAAATTTCTTTCTTTTTTTTTTTTTTTTTTTAAGATTTTAATTCATTTATTTGACAGATCACAAGTAGGCAAAGAGGCAGGCAGAGAGAGGGGGAAGCAGGCTCCCCGCTGAGCAGAGAGCCCAATATGACCAGAGTCCCCCACACATTCCTCTTTGGGTGATGCCTTCCCAATTTCTCCTCCAAATGTAGCTTCGCTTTTTTTATCTGATTAGAAAGATAACATGCATTCAATTAAGACCATAGAGAAAGGAAAGAAGGTCAAGGTCATCTGAAATCCGGTTCGCTTGTGGTTAGATGAACACATTTTGCATTGCCAAACCAGTATTTCTAGTCTCTGCCACATCCGTGAGGCAAAAGGAGGGAAGCAGAGGAATCTGGCTCCCCTGCTGTTGGCTTGTCTCTGAGGGGGTAGGGGCACACAGGGGCAGCCCCCCTGGAATGCAGATGGGCAGCTATGTCATCTCTGCTGCCAGAATCCTCTCAGAATCCTTTGCAGACTTTGCCTGCAAAACTTCTTTGGGCAGGTCAGATATGTAAACTCTTAATGCTGGGTGTTGTCCAGTGATCTGCGCCCACCTCAGACATGAAGCCTGCTTCCTCTCCGATGTCACGTGCCATTCTCCCTCTCGACCTCTCCCCTGGCATGAGGCACAGCTCGACACAGATCATTCAGCCCTTTGGCAAACCTTCACTCAGGCAGAATCTTCTTGTCCTCTCCCATACCAAATCTCCCACACCAAAGGGATTTTGCGAAAACAATATGGTGTAAACTCTAAGCGGTGTTAATCCCAGAAGGGGGCGTCCAGTGATGCGGCCCTCGAGTAGACCAGTAGAAAATCACCTCCCACACCCAGGAAAGGGCCTCAGGCCTGGAAATGGTGTCGGCACAGAAACACTGTCAGAACCGGGTGTCCCATAAGCAATCGGATTTGACCAAGCATTTGGATACCTGTGAATTACGGGTCCTTTCCTTGCATGACTTTGCCAACATCCCTATATGGCTGGTATCTGGAGGCATGGAAGGGAGAGGACAGTTGAGCTAGTAGGAGGTGGGAAAGGATATCTTAAAGATTGGGAAGAGGTAGAATTCCCACCCACGGGTGAGATGGGACCACTCCAGACCTGACTCTTCCTTATGTGCTGGGAGCTTGACCCAAGGAATGGGAAGATCGTGGAACTCTCTGATGAAGATGCACGTATTCTTGGAGAAAAGCACAGATGCTGCAGCCACAGTGCTCTAGGACGGGTCGCTTCCGGGAACAAGCCACGCTGCGCAGGGGGCTGATGGGCTGGGAGCAGGGGCATGGGTGCCAGGACAGGGCAGCTGGCCGGGGGAAGGACAAGTCCGGAGTCAACTGGGCTTGGGAGGAGGGGAATGTGAACCAGGTAGCCTGAGAACAGCAGGGAAGCATCCTGGAGAATCCTTGACCTTCAGCATGCCGTCAATCAGCAGGGAAGCGTCCTGGAGAATCCTTGACCTTCAGCATGCTGTCAATGGGCAAACAACTCTGCCAGCTCCACCTTCCGAGAGAATTTGCATCCCCCTCCACGGTCGTTCCCTCGCCTGGGTTACAGCTTCAGCCTCTCCTGTTCTCACACCTGCTTTCTCCCTCTCCCATCATTCATTGTCTACATTGTAGCCACATACTCCTTCAATTATTCGATCTGTATCTACCTGCTGTGGTCTACTCTGCTCCAAGCCGGGTCCGTAGCCAGCTCTTTGGATCAGCTCCAGTTCACAGCCCATCTCCACCGGCACCTTCAGCCTCAAGATCCTTCTTCCTGCCTCCACCAGCATCACCTCCTGCCCAACGTCTCACAAGCATCTGTATCCTTCTGGGCCCCGTGTGTACTGTTGTGGTCCTTTCCCTGGACCATCTTCCTCCCTTTCCGCCCTTGCTCACTCTTCACGTCAAGGACAAGTCACTGACTTGTGTATCCCTTCCCGATCCCACCAGATTGTGTGGTTTTCAGCAAAGGTATGAAAATCGCTGGAGAGTTGAACAGAAACGGCACCAATGCCCAGGCCTGCCTTCCCCCGGGACAATGAAATCCACCTCCCTGGGGTGCACCTGGGCCCGGGAAGTCTGCCAGAGGGCCAGGTCTGACCGCTCTGGGCCTAGTCTCCACTCGCAAGGAGCAGGGGTCTTGGCGGCCGCAGTGCATGTAATAAACTGGGAGCTGCTGGCTTTGCCGCCGCCATGATCCTCAGCCGCATCCCCATTTCAGTCCTGATAATCCTGGACAGGCTGTTCACACACCCATGCTTCGCTCTTGATTTTCACGAGTTGATGGCAGTGCCTGTCTCCATCAGCAGGCTCCCTTCCAAAGTGCGCTTTTGACACCTGTTTGCTCCTTGGCCACCAAAGACACCAGGTGCTGCGTCTCTCTTCACTTCTGTTGTTTTGACTCAGGAAACAAAGCCGACAAGTGAGGCCACGTATTGGAATGGAGTTTTCTGGAGGCTCTCGGGCTCCGGCAGCAGGTGCCAAAGCAGATCTGCGCAGAAAGGCTCTCTTCCCGTGGTCAGACGAAGAACTGTTGTCGTCATTGTTTATTATGAAGAGCCTGTGGAGATCCTCGCAGATTACTCCACCCAGCCCGCGACTCCGGTCTCCGCGGATGGCTCAGTGAGCATCCTTGTTTTTGGAGCACGGCTCATCGCATGAGCTAGAATCACTCAGGGCCAGCTAATCAGAAGGAAGAGGTGATAACAGCCTCTTTATAATATACAGTTATGTGATAAGATGCAGACGTAATGAGAACTCTTTTCTTCTGGGAAAGATTAAAGACACAGGGTCCTGGCTCAGGAAGAAAAGGCTCTTTGTCCTTCCAAAGCGAAGTGACCGGATGTCTTGATTTAGGCGGAACGGGGCCCGATGCTTTAGGACTTATCCCCCATCTGCGGTCTGAGGTTATGTCCCTCTGTCATCTAGGGTCCTGAGGCACCACTTAAAAGGATCTGAAACTCTTCTGGGGCTGGCTTCCTCCCCCTGGAGGTAGGGACCCCACTCAGAGACAGGGGCCGGGTCATCGCAAGCACAAAGAGGGAGGCGGGAGGCCAGGGGAAGTGTGCCCTGAGATGTTTTCTTAGCACTCACTTTGGGGGCCTGCAGCCTCAGCAACTTGCCCAGACCTGCACCTGCGATCCAGAACTAGCTCCCTGCTGGCCCCTTCCGTGGAAGCTGCTCTGGGTTTCCTCCTGCGAGGATCCATCAGCTTGACCCATCGACCACGTGAGAGGAATAGTTTCGGAGGTGGCCACGGTGGAAGTGGGGTGTAGCTAGGAGCGGGAAAATGGGGAAGCTGCCAGTAAGTAACCAGCCATCTGGCCCGAGGCAAAGTGATTTTCCTCCTCTCTGCCTGTTTCTTCCCCCTGTGAATTTAAAGGATTGAATGAAAGACCAATGCTATGTCCCCAAAGGCAAGGTCTACATCCATTACGATTGACATTGGATTTCCAACACCTTATATGGTGCCCAGGGCATGGCAGGGCTTTGACAGGGCCTCGGTGAAAACTGCTGAATGAGGTAAGGAATGCCTGTGGGAATGGAACAACCTCTACAGGGCCCTCTTTGGCTCTCAATTCTGTGATTCTTGCCAAATTTTTAAAAAATCTCTCAGCCTTTGCACTGAGCCCAACCCCTCAAACCATGGTCACTGTGCAATGAATCCACAAGATCTGCCTGAATGTTTGACCCTCTCTGGGGATTCCCAGAGAACACCAAGCAAAACCAAACCAAAAAGAGTGACGGATATTTTTTTTTTCTTTTTTGCCTCAGGCTTCCTCTCCCAGCTCCCCCACCCCCCTACCCCCACCTGATCACCTCTGCCCGACACTGCCCTACCTGGAGGTCCCCATCCCATGATCTCAGCACTCCCCATTGCCCTGCCCTGCCAGGGTCTCCGCAGGCACTGCCCACCCTCTTCGTACCCCCGTCACAGTCCCTTTCCGCCCTGTGGCAAAAACGGATCACACTGAACAACCTCTCATTTTTAGGTCCTCTGGGACTGCGGCATGCTCTAGGTTTGGAAACAGAAAACACGATCTGAAAGTCACTTTTGCCAAATACCAGGGTTTTGCCTTTGTGTACATTGCTTGGTCCCTCTGAGGCTCAGTTTACCCATCTGTGAAGTTGAATAATGGGTTTAACAATAGTCAGACCCTCACACACCTATACTCACGTAGTCAGGCAGGGTTGTCTATACGATTACATGAGAAAATACTTGTGATCATATTTTATAGTAAAAAAAAATGCAATCATGTGTCAGTCTTTACTATCATATCGGCTGGTGGTTATCTTCAAAACTGCTCTAAGGGGACAGGACATAAAAAGCAATTACTGGCAGGGCTTTGAAATCTGACTGGACAGCCGTCTTAGGAGCACGCCGGATGCTCTCCCAATGCTGCCACCATTGAACTTTTGAACATCAAACAAATCTTCTGGAATAACATTTTGGTGTTTTGAGTATACACAAATGAGGAAAACGTGGAATCAGTTTCCCTATATACATACATGAGGAACATCCTGGGGAAGAAATGTGAGACTGGGGAGAACCCTACGTATTAAAAAAAAGAAAAAGAAAAAGAAAAATTCAAAAGAAAGGAAAACTAGTATTTCATGAGCTCACACTATTGGTCAGATGTTTTGTGTGCATCATCTCCCTTAATCCTCACAACACCCCCATGGAATGTGGACTGCTGCCTCTCATTTGTAGATAAGGCAACAGGAGTACAGAGAGGGTGATTTATTTATGGGGAGTCAACAAGTGTGCCAAAGCTGAGACTCGACCCCAGCTCTGACTGAAGCTAAGGCCACCGGCCACCTTCTCCTCTGCCCCACCCTGCTTTACAAGACAGGGGAGTCACTACTGCCCCTTTGCACATAAAATGTCACCTACCCTTAGAAAAATGTGGATGTCCCCCATGGGCTCTGGGGACCTTGAAATCTCTGGACATTAATATGTTTTCTTAGTCCATAAAATGGTCTCACTCTGAGAATTAACATCCATGAACACTGCTCTAATGCTAGGCAGAAACCCATTTCCAAGTGCATTTGTTTATTTAGTAAATATTTATAAGTCTCAGGCACTTGGCCACATTCCAGCCAGGCTCAGGAAAATACCATATTTGGGAGCTTTACATTGGAGCAGAGACTCTTTGATAAACAGTGTGGAAATGACCATGAAATTGACTAGGACTTCTTGGCTTTACGGGAGAAATCTGACTAACTCTCCCCCTCCATTTTCAGGGTTGGGGATATGCGGAAGGCACTACCTTCTCACGAGAACAACAGTCTGCTGCTTTCTCTCGCCTCTCAAAGTCTTTCCAGCAAAATAGGGCGACACACCTGTCAAGGCAGTGACCCACACAAGCAGTTCATTGGGCATGAGCAAGGGGCTGGCCAGTGCCCAAGGGAATGGCCACCTGACTCCTGAGGTTGGAAGCGCGAGTTGGACACACAAACTGCACAGGTATTGGGGAGGCAGAAGGGAAGGGACACACCATGACATGTGACTCCCATCCCGGCAGTCTTCATACACCAACCTGTACAGAAAAAAAGAGGACATGGGGCTTGTTGAATGTCAAGGTCCATGGACATGGTTTCAGTTGAAGGGTATGCCAGGGCTGAGGTACTCCCTGTGCTTGACCACCCTGAGGCTCTTCTGTCCTCTGTGAGGAAATGCTGTCCCCCCAAAACACAAGCCTCAGAGATGCTTGGTTACAAGCACGCCCTATTAAACAGACCAAAGAGGAGTTTCCAAACTCATAGGTTTAAAAAAAAAAAAAAAAAAAAGCTCCCAAGGGAAAGGTTTCGAAATGTTGACATTTCCCTATGCCACTTCACATAACAGCTTAAGAAAATAATTTCTATTTACATAACATTTTACAGTCTGTAAAGTACTTTCATTTTCACTACCTTCATACAACCATTATCACAACTCCTGAGGTAAAAATGGTTACCGTTGCTGTTGTGATTCTCATATTAAACATGTGAAAACGGGAGCAAAGGCAGGTTAAGATATTCGCCAACGTCCAACTTTGGTACCAACGCTAGAACTCAAACACAAGCATTCTGGCCAAAAATCCTATATCTTTCTCTGGATTTCTCTTGGTGTTTCTGTCATCACTTGGCCAACAGCTTCTTGCGATGCGAAGGACATGTTCTGTACGTTTGTTGCAGAGCCCAGCATCCATACAAAATGAAAATATATGGCGATGTAGTACAAAGCTGACAGTGAACACTTTTACAAAATAACTGAAAAGATGAAGTTAAACGATATTAAGGACCATCCTGTCTATTTCTGCTATTACCTTCCCCTTACCAGTGCACATCACTGTAATCACCATGAATCCACATTTCACTCGCGTTCACAATATGAACGTACGGGTGCAGTTTTTATTGGCTACACTCTATTCCATTTTGTTCCTGCAAACAATTTACCAACCCGTTTCTCCATTGTGGGCTTTCAAGTTATTTTTCCACTTCTCCTTAAAAACAGAGTTATGAGTTCCTTCCCCTGTGTGCACCTGGCCTCTTCTGACTAACTCCGTTAACCAGACAGGTAAAATTATTTTTTGTGGGGACATCTGGGTGGCTCAGTCGGTTAAGCATCTCCCTTCAGCTCAGGGTCCTGGGATTCAAGTCCCACATCAGGCTCCTTGCTCAGCAGGGACCCTGTTTCTCCCTCTGCCTGCCGTTCCCCCTGCTGTGCTCTCCCTTTCTCTCTCTCTCTCTCTGACAAATAAATAAAATCTTAAAAAAAAAAAAAATTCCTTTTTGTACCTGAGCTACTTATTAAAAGTTAACACTTTGGAACTCAGGAACCCTCTGGAAGGAGGCGTGAGCACTCTCCATTTTAACAACTCTCTCGTGATCTCACACCCCTAAAGTTTAAAAACCATGAGTTATTTATGGGAATCTGTGTTAAGCTAGATGCTGTAGACAATTTACTGCCTTTCACTCGTTCACCTGATTCTAGTCTAGTGCTCAAGTTCTTCCTACCATTATAAAATATCTCTTGTCCTCTTATCCTGAGTGGACAACGATATTCTGGCCAACTCCGGGGGAGATGTCGAGGCTTCGTCTCAGCCGGAAGAGATGGCCGCCTTTGAGTCCTTAACACATGACCGAGTAGGAGTCCAGGGAGGGGAAGGCTTCTGTCTGAGAATGTATCTGGCACTTTTTCCAAAGAGCAATTACCCAACCACTGTATCAACGCCATTATAAACACTCAGACCACCCAACGGAGAGGCAACATCAAGCCTCTTTTTGCAATCAGCTGGCCATGCGTGTATGTGTCTGTGTGTGTGGTTCTGAATATAAAGCAGCCACAGAAAGGGTACATGAATTTCCCAAGATGGCTCCCAGAAGAACTCGAAAAATGTCTGTTTTTTTTGTTGTTTTGGTTTTTGTTTTGTTTTGTTTTACCAAAACATCCATTCGATTAGAACTTGGGAAATAACGTTTTTTTACAAAAGCCACCCACCAATATGCTCTTTTGGCACTGCAGCTCTGCTGTGAAATATGGTAGAAAGCTCTGGGCTCTTTCAAGAGGGGTGTGGGAGTCACTTGTCCAAAGGCCTGTGTTCATCGCTTTGCAACATGAGTCTGGGACACCCGTGCAGTTTGAGCTCCCAAAGTCAGGCTACCCCTGCGTGTTCTATGGACAGACAAAGCAAGAGGGCCAGGCTCTTTCCCACTGATGACTCTCATGGGTTGACTTGATACGTGGCAGTGGTATTAGAATATTATAAAGAAAAGTCTTTGGGTTTTGGAGCCGAACCGACCCGGATCTGAACCCAGCTCAGTAGGATCTTGTATAGGTCAGCAAACCACTCAGCTACTCCTGGATCTGCTTCTTTTTACTCCAATTTTATCAAAACATCTTAGTCCTGTGGCTCATTTACTCAGAACTGGACTTCAGCAAAAAGCTATCCTGATAAATTGTTTATGAAAGTGTTCATTGGCTGAGGCTCTGCCCTTTGCAGTACAGCATGTGAGTTCTAGAAACAGCCTTATTGCCTTAAACTTGTAACTTCCAAAATGATGATCCCAGGTTTGGGGCACACTTTGAGCGGAGGTTCTGGTGGGGGAGTTCCAAGCTTCCCTCCCCACTCTCCACCCACAACACCTCAAAGGTTACCTACTTTAACAGAGCTCCGCCCAAGCCTGTATGGGGTGGGGGGGAGGAAAAAGAAAAGTCCCACCTCTATGGTAGTACAACATGGGATCCCATCCCAGGACTCCTTGCCTAAACACCAGAACCTGTGAATATGAGGAACTACCATTCCCACCATTAGATTATGCTGGATGGCACACTTGACCCTGAGGGAGATTATCCAGCTGGCCCTTAAAAGCAGAGTGCTTTCTCTGGCTGGTGGCAGAAGAGGAAGGTGGAGAGATTCCAAACAGAAGGAGAATTGGAGTGTTTGTCCAGTAAGTATGGGCCTCCTTGGGGACACTTTTTATTGACTGCTTCTTTTTTCTTTCTACAGGTGGTATTTCATTTTTCTACATGTTTCATAATTTTTGTTGAAATTATATGTAACATAATGTTTATATTATATTTTAAATACTATGTAATGTGGAAAGCCAAGATATCAGAGTCTCTCCTCTTCCCAGAATTTTGTTGTTCTTGTTCATTGCTATTGTTTTTTAGTAATTTTCCTGAACTAATTCTATGTGTTTTGTTGTGTGTGGTCACTGAAGTCCTTGCTGGTTAGTGTTGCATTCAGCTAATGATCAGAAAGAGATTTCTTTAAGTGCCTAGAACCCCTAAGTCTTCCAAGTCTTTGCCAGGAGCTCTGTGTGCAATCAAACAGTTTATACCTTTGCCTTATCCTTCACTTCTCCCTTGCACAGAGCCCCACAGTAAGTCTAAGATGTGAGCTTATGGTCTTATGTCTTTCCTGAGATGTGTAGACCCCTGGACAGTCATACAAACCTACCTATGCATGAATATGGCTTTCTGTAGTCCCAGGAACTTTTCAAATTTCCATACAGACATCCCATTCTTCAGATTTACCTTTTAAACCTTCTGGTTAACTTTTGTTAGCCCCAACTGTCATCCAGGGCATCAGGCAGATGAGATGTTCAACAATTGCCTCTCATTGTTTTTGACAAACACCCCTGGGGAAAAGGCTGTTTGCTCCTGCAAGCTCCCTGTCAGGTCAAATAAAGATAGCCTTAACAATGGCGTCTTCCAGTGGCATCTGGGTGGTTCAGTTGGTTAAGCTTAGGTCATGATCCCAGGGTCCCAGGATCAAGTCCTGCAACCAGATAGAGCCCTGTGTGTCCGGGTCCCTGCTCAGCAGGAAGTCTGCTTCTCTCTCTGCCCCTCCCCTTGCTCCTTCTCTCTTTTTTTTTCTCTCTCTCTCTCTCTCCCAAATAAATAAAATCTTTAAAAAAAAAGGGGAGGGGGTCTCCCAGGGAACAAGCAGATGGGTCAAATAATGACAGTTCTCTGGAAATGGGGCTTTGAAGGAGCTCCAATCCTATTCTGCTCCCTTTAGTGACTGCCAGGCTGCTGGTTTTCACCATTATCAGAGGTTATCTGTTCTCTCTCTCTTTTTTTTTTAAGTTCTTATATATTTATCTGACAGAGAAAGAGAAAAAGAGAGAGAGCACAAACAAGGGGAGCAACTGGCAGAGGGAGAGGAAGAAGCGGGCCCCCCACCAAACAAGGAGCCCGACGTGGGGCTCAATCCCGGGACCCTGGGATCACAACCTGAGCCAAAGACAGACGCTTAACAACTGAGCCACCCAGGCACCCCAGGTTATCTGCTTTCAAGACCACAATGGAGTGGGGGCTGGGGTGTGGGGTGGTAGGCATAGTGCAAGTTAAAATATCATAAAGCTCACTATTCTTGTGAAGATTCAGCTATTTTTCTTGAACATTCCTTGGGCTGCTGCAAGCCTTTGGTTCATTTCCAGAGTTTTGAAAAAGTTGCTTCATACTATTTTTGCCAGTGTTCCCATTGCTTCTATGGAGGAAAGAATTTTCAGAAGTCCTTATGACACCGTTTTCACTGATGTCACTCGTTTCACTTGATTTTAATTAATTTAGATGTAAACAGCCACACAGAATTAGTGGCTACTGTACTGGATAGTACAAGTCTATAAAATAACAATGTAAAGTCAGTTAATCGATTGGAAATCTACTCCACTCTTATATCAGAATACACGAATACAGTAAACTTGAAATCACAAAAACAAAACGAATAGCCTGTTTTGAATGTAACAAAATTTTATAACTTTTAGAAAACATTTTAAAACTTTTCAGAACTATATCAGAGCGATATTTCAGAAATATCACTCTCATTCCCTATATTTTTATGATGTGAAATGGGACCACCAAAGGAAGACAGTCCTAAGGGCTCCCATGTCCTCAATGTCACTGCTGCCCATTGACTGATACAGATTACAGATCACAAAAGTGGGAACAGGGTTGGGGCTGACACGCCAGGCATGCCTGGGCCCATCCTCTTAACTTATAAAGAGGTGTGTTGTGTTTTGTATCATTTCTGCTTCCCCAGGGGAAGTTCATTTTTAAAGTCACTTTGGGTTCATTTTTAAAGTCACTTTGCTAATTTTGAGCATATCTTTGCCTTGCCCTCTGAGACCACACCTAGGGGACAGCAAGTTTGTGGCCAGAGAGCAGCCCATGTGTCTCTCTAAGTACATGGACCTTTGTTTCATGAAAACGTTGGCGGGAATATCTAGGGACTAGCAGAACTACTCACACACTTTGTGTTTTCCTAGTTTGCGCACTGGAAGTCCCATGTCCCCAAGAACCTTATTCCCAGGCTGGCATGATAGTCAGTTATCCTATTTGCAAGTGACAGGAGACAATATCAGACAATACCCTAAATTCAGCTGGGGAATTTCAGGGTTTTGGTGACAGATTGTCACATTTTGATCCCCCCACCCCATTGTGCACTGCCATTGTTTTCTAGTTCAATAAACTGAAGATCAATCATTTTGGTTTCAAACGTATACACTGGGGTTTAGGGTTAGAGGGTTTTGTTCTCCTAATTGGTTGGATTTTTTTTTTTTTTAATAACACTGGTTCTATTCCTGGTTGATTGAATGATGAATATTTGATTTCAGTTAATTTTTCGGTGAATGAGGACAGCTCACTCCAGGTACCCACTCATAGCTCACTTGACTTCTAGCCCCTGAGAAACAAGGCAATTCCCTGCCCAGCACATCCCATCACACCCACTCAGCCTGGGGCAACTCCAAGCATCAGCACGCACGCGCACCTCCTGCCCACTGGCCAGAAGGGCAACGTGGACATCCTTGCTTGGGATGCCCTGGGCTTCCAGACTTCCCCAGGCTTCCAGACTTCAGATAGGCAAACTAAAGCTTGGGTGAATGGGAGCAAGAAGCTTGTCCAAGGTATCCACAATGTTAGACAATCCAGAAAAAAAAATTGGTTTGCTCTCCCAGATTTCAGCCTGCCAAACCCTCTTTGGCACGAACCACCAAAGCTCCCTTTCCATCATTTTTAAGAGGCTTAACAAAGAAATAAGTGACAATATTCTGAGATAAACACCATTCTTGTAAATCCCTAGGACACCTTCTCCCCCAGGGAGCCTTCCCTGCCACCAAGGCTAAGTTCAGGGTCCCTTCCCCATGATCCCATGTTCCTGAGCAGACAAAGCAGGCACTTAGCTCTCTTTTTTTGCAAATTGCCTTTTACCATGTTGGCCTCCCCAGCCAGACTGGGAGCCTCTTGGGAGAACAGGATTTGCCTTAGTTACCTCTCTACACAAGCACGGCTCCAAGCATAAGACCTTATGCATCTACTGCATTGAATGTCCTGTATTTACATGCTTCCCACATATACATGTGCAGCTCTCAATGAACACTTATTGGACTCAACCCAAGGTGGCTATGCCCAGAACAGAGAATGTGGATTTTTTAGGGATCCTAACAGCCAAACAATTTAAAATCAGGTCTTTGGGTGTTTTATGCAAGTAATGAATCATGGAATTTTTTAAAAAGAAGAAGAAATTCAATATGTAATAAAGTCTGGGGAAAAAAGTGGAAGACTGAACAAGACCAAGGAAATCTAAGAGAAGAGAAAACAGGACAAGGAAAAGCCTTTGAGGGACAGAAGGGGGACAATGCAGTCTTCATAAAACTTCACCAGATGCCTTTGAACCTTTCCTTAGTGACCACGGAGGCTTTGCACCAAGCTCTTGCTCCTTTCTCAACGACGGTCAGGAGTTCTTCGGGAGGACCACCTGCCCTGTCTCCCCCTACCCCCACTTCCTAGAAAACAATTGGAAGGGCTGCCTGGCGTCTTCCTTCCTGGTGTCAAGTGTTTCAAACACATCACGTGTGTTCGCTCTCACATGGGAATCCTTAGTAGGCTTTTCTTCACTTCCCATCATTTAAAATGCAAACATCAAAAGAGAAGCAAAGCCCATTTAAAACTAAATAACACCAGCGATGGAGAACCCAGGAGGGCTGGGGCGGGGCTTAGAGCCAGGTTTGCTTGGGTGATCCAAGGGGCAGGCCACCGCACGTGGGCTCCAGATCGAACCTCAGCGGGCCCCTTGGCCCTGGGAGGCTCCAGCCCCTAAAACAGCGAATCCCCATAAAGCCCTTCAGTTTCTGGGGTACTCACGGAGCCGGATTCCTGAAGGCAAGCAAACAAAGAGCTGTTCTGTCCCATGTTTGTGTTGGACGCCCAAGTGTGTCTGTAAAAGGATGAGTATCTACTAGTAGATTAGCATTAAGAAAAAGTCAAGATTAGGGAAAGGAAAAAAAAATTCTGAGAGTCTGCAGCAGCTCAGACTCTGGGCCTAGCCGACTGCGGGCCACCGAGGGACACGTGCTTCCTCCTGCCCCCGCTGCTGGTCACCGCGGAGGGGGTGTCCTGGGGTCCCTGGGCAGAGGGCAACAGCTGGGGGAAGGGGAGAGGTTCCTGCAGGGGCAGCTCGGAGGAGGCCTGCTCTCCCAGTCCCCTGCTTGCCCCGCCCTCCAACCCTGCCCCTGCCCGCACTGTTCCACCCAGTCGAGCCTGTTGAACAATTTCTCTTCTCAAACAGCCCCCTCGGTTCAGCCTCATTCCATGTTCAGTGACATGAAAGAGATACTAATGCCGATTATCAAAGGCATGTGCTCCAAACCGCCCAGGCCTAATGCCTGGGGGGTGTAACTTTATCTCTTCCTCCGACTTCTCCATCCTCCCGCTATGCAGGGCTTGCGGGTGAGTAGCACATCGTTTCTCCCCCTGCTCATTTCACATCAGATATTCATCAGAGTGGGGGGAGCAGGAATTCATACCGTCAGCTTGTAGGTCACATTCAGGCAAACATGCTTCTCAGACCCAAACATGGGAGAAGAAAACTGACAGCCAGGGGCTTCCTGGGGAGCAGGCTCCATGGAGGGCTGGCCTGCAGACCTCCTTCTCCACGGGCCACCTCATGTGGGTCCTCTCCCATTGACAGTGTCCCCCACAAACCCACAGAAACTTGGGTCAGTCCCTTCCTCGGCACAAAAGATCTGACACTTTCCAGGACTGGGCTAATTCTTTTCTGCTCTGGACGTTCAAGACCTGAGCTGTGCAACAACAGGGCAGGGTGGGCGGGTGGGGAGCAGCATCAGCCTGCCTGCCGTGGGATAGTACACAACCATGACAATGATGGTAGAAGGTAGAAGAAAATTTTTTGATGGGCAAAAATGCTCATCGTGCATCACTAAAGGGGAACGCACAGTACAAAACACTAAATGCAAGGATGCCTGGGTGGCTCAGTCGGTTAAGTGTCTTCCTTGAGCTGGGGTCACTATGTCGGGGTCCTGGGATTGAGTCCTGCATGGGGATCCCTGCTCAGCGGGAAGTCTGCTTCTCTCTCTCCCTCTGGCCATTCACCCTGTTCATTCTTTCTCTCCCTCTCTCTCTCTCTCTCGCTGACTCTCAAATAAACAAAATTTTAAATTAAAAAAAAAAAAAACACTACATGCAGAATGATTTCAGTTTTCTACAACAAAACGGAGTAGATTGTGTGTTGTGAGTGCACAGGGGAAGTCGAAAAGAAATTCTACCAAACCGGCTATGGTGGTTGTGACAGAGCAATGGGACCATACGTGACTTTGCCTTGATTTTTTTCTTTGCTTATGTCTATTTCCTAGCTGGGCAACCAAGTGCATTATTTCTCTATGATATAAAAATGTAAGATTAAATTGACTGACACATAGTATGGAAAAGAAAAACATTCTTTTAAAGAAACTACCCATGTGTGTAGCCGTACCCAAAGGGATAATTTTTAACGATTTATTTATTTATTTATTTATTTTCAAAAGAGCAAGTAACATAGTAAACTTCTCTGCACTGCTCATTAGATCTACGGATTCCCCCACTGTAGGGTGCCAGGAACAGGGATAGAAATGTGGCTCAGTGGGTTAAAGCCTCTGCCTTCGGCTCCGGTCATGATCCCAGGGTCCTGGGATCAAGCCCCACGTCAGGCTCCCTGCTGAGCGGGGAGCCTGCTTCCTCCTCTCTCTCTGCCTGTCTCTCTGCCTCCTCGTGATCTCTGTCTGTCAATTAAATAAATAAAATCTTTAAAAACAAAAACAAAAACAAAAAAAAAGAAATCTCAATTCAGTTGTGAAAATGAGATGGCCAAAATGATTCTCCCTATCTACCTCAGAGTCATTTTTTTCTCAGGCTCTCCAGGGAGGAATGTGTTAGGACCACACACCTGTATTGCTCTGGTTCTGGGATTAAATGAGGTAATGGAGGGGCGCCTGGGTGGTTCAGTCGTTAAGCATCTGCCCTCCGCTCAGGTCATGATCCCAGGGTCCTGAGATCGAGCCCCGCATCAGGCTCCCTGCTCCACAGGAAGCCTGCTTCTCCCTCTCCCATTCCCCCTGCTTGTGTTCCCTCTCTTGCTGTGTCCCTCTCTGTCAAATAAATAAATAAAATCTTTAAAAATAAAAAAACAAATTAGAAAAATGAGGTAAGGGAAGATAACTGCAAATCACAACTCACCGTACAGAGGTGGGTTCTTGGGTCTTTTGTCAGCTGTGTGGCACCCAGGAGCAGTCCTCAAAACCTCACCTAAAAGCCTCACCCTCTGTCTCCCATTAGTCTTCTGTGTTTGAGGAGGGCCTGAGTTTCAGGCCTCACCAGAGGGAGCAAAGGGTAAGAAGGCCCCTCCCCGCCATCTTACATCTGAACATGGTTGGACCATGGAAGAGCCTGAGGTGTCTGAGAATAGTGTGAGAACCGAGTCTAATGGCAGAAGGACACAGGGAGAGAAACCCAGGGAAGACATAGCACAAAAATGGCCAGTGGCCCGATGAGGCTCTTCAGTAGCTGATCCAACGAATTCACGATTGGAGGACAGGATGAGAAAGAAAATGTGTGGGATAGTATGAGAGGCAAAACTCAACTGGAGTTTCTTGCCACATAGAAACTACACACTCCATAAATATGTGTATATTCCTCACCACACACACACACACACACACACACACACACACACGCTCTTGGGCCCGACACTGTCTTCTTCATCCAGTAGCTGGTTGGAAAGGCTGTATCCAGGTTAGCCGTGAGCCGCCCTGGGATTCCAGCATTAGACGTACCTGTAGGCCCAAGGACAAATCCAGCTCCAAAGGCCAGTCTGGGCAGCAGGCTTGAGAGGGTCTGAGTTCCCACAATTGTACACAGATTTGCTGCGAGAATCAATCCTGCAAAAAGGGCGCTCACTCACCCTAACTAAACTAATACTTGATCTCAGGCCCTTTGAACAAAACACAGCCTTGGTTTCCAACAAGCGGTTCTGTACGTGAAAGAAAACCCGGGTCTAGAACTGGGGCCGAACGAAACAGGAAGAAATTGAAGTTCGTGTCTCCTTTGGTGGAGCTTTGCCTCCCTAACCCCTACCAAACAGGACCCACCCCAGGCTGAGCACTCACAGACATTCTGGAACATTCTACCTTCCCGAAACACCAGGATAGCATTGGCCCGGCTCCTCTGCTCTGAAGTCCTTCTGGCCAGAGCAGAGAAACCACGCACCCCCCCACCCCCAATCCCATCCTGTGGACCAGGACCCTGCACACTTTCACTGAACTCCCGGCTCAGAATGGTGATTCACAAGGACACTCCGAGGCTGAACCTCACAGCCAGACCACGTGGGCCTGCCCTGCTCCATGAAGCTGTGCTGGTCCTGCAGGCACCACCTCCCCCTGCCCAGAGCCTCCCCGACCCCCAGCCCCCCACCCCCTGCTCGCAGGCATTTGCTGCCCTCTGCTGCCCCCAAGTGGCTGACAGCAGAAGCCCTGGAAGGACCTAGAAGGGCTTGGGGGGCAGGGGGCAGATTGGCGGTCCCTCCCCTCCACAGCCAGGTATATCTGATTCCAACTGTACGCATTCTATTTAGGAGGTCAGTGATTCCCCAAAAGGAAGTAAAGCTAAGATGCACACCTAACTGCCTGCCCTTCAGCCAAGGGCTCAGCTCCTGGCATTATTTTTCCTGATGAAGTTTAGCCAAATGAAGAGGAAAAAACACAAAACTACAAATCAAGGGAATCAAATTCTAGACCTGGTCTTTCCCTCTTGCTAACAGGAAGCTCAGCTCCCCCAGAGTGTTTCTTCCTGAATAATACCTTTTCTATCTACTCGGGTTTGCGGGGGGGGGGGGTCATTTAAGAAATGCGCCCTGCATCACGTTACCTGATTTCAAGCTTTATTACAAAGCTGTGATCACCAAGACAGCATGGTACTGGCATAAAAACAGACACATAGACCAGTGGAACAGAGTAGAGAGCCCAGATATGGACCCTCAACTCTATGGTCAATTAATCTTTGACAAAACAGGAAAAAATATACAATGGAAAAAAGACAGTCTCTTCAATAAATGGTGCTGGGAAAACTGGACAGCTATATGTAGAAGAATGAAACTCGACCATTCTCTTACACCGCACACAAAGATAAACTCAAAATGGATAAAAGACCTCAACGTGAGACAGGAATCCATCAGAATCCTAGAGGAGAGCATAGGCAGTAATCTCTTCGATATCAGCCACAGCAACTTCTTTCAAGATACGTCTCCAAAGGCAAAGGAAACAAAAGCGAAAATAAACTTTTGGGACTTCATCAAAATCAAAAGCTTCTGCACAGCAAAGGAAACAGTCAAAAAAACAAAGAGGCAACCCACGGAATGGGAGAAGATATTTGCAAATGACAGTACAGACAAAAGGTTGATATCCAGGATCTATAATGAACTCCCAAACTCAACCCACACGAAACAGGCAAACATCAAAAAATGGGCAGAAGATATGAACAGACACTTCTCCAATCAAGACATACAAATGGCTATCAGACACATGAAAAAATGTTCATCATCATTAGCCCTCAGGGAGATTCAAACTAAAACCACATTGAGATATCACCTCACACCAGTTAGAATGGCCAAAAATTAACAAAACAGGAAACAACATGTGTTGGAGAGGATGTGGAGAAAGGGGAACCCCCTTACACTGTTGGTGGGAATGCAAGTTGGTGCAACCTCTTTGGAGAACAGTGTGGAGATTCCTCAAGAAATTAAAAATAGAGCTTCCCTATGACCCTGCAATTGCACTCCTGGGTATTTACCCCAAGGATACAGATGTCATGAAAAGAAGGGCCATCTGTACCCCAATGTTTATAGCAGCAATGGCCACGGTCGCCAAACTATGGAAAGAACCAAGATGCCCTTCAACGGACGAATGGATAAGGAAGATGTGGTCCATATACACTATGGAGTATTATGCCTCCATCAGAAAGGATGAATACCCAACTTTTGTAGCAACATGGATGGGACTGGAAGAGATTATGCTGAGTGAAATAAGTCAAGCAGAGAGAGTCAATTATCATATGGTTTCACTTATTTGTGGAGCATAACAAATAGCATGGAGGACAAGGGGTGTTAGAGAGAAGGGAGTTGGGGTAAATTGGAAGGGGAGGTGAATCACAAGAGACTGTGGACCCTGAAAAACAATCTGAGGGGTTTGAAGTGGTGGGGGGGTGGGAGGTTGGGGTACCAGGTGGTGGGTGTTATAGAGGGCATGGATTGCATGGAGCACTGGGTGTGGTGAAAAAATAATGAATACTGTTATTCTGAAAATAAATAAATTGAAAAAATAAAAAAAAAATGCGCCCTGGAGCATGGGGACACCTTAACAAAAATACAGCCCTCCCCAGGCAGGAGTCCCAGAGGAAACACACGATGCCACAGAAACTGGAATGCACAGAAACGAGTGCTTTTTTTTAGCATAAGTACATCTCCAGGATTTCATGGGACAGACTGATTGTGAACATTTTTCATCGTTTATCTGGCATTCAAAGGTAACTAGGCATTTGGTCTGGGAGAGTTTTGTTTGTTTCTTTTTTGCTGTTTTATTTCTTTTTTGTTGTTTTTTGTTCGTTTTTTCCTAAATCCTGCAACTCTACCCCCAAATGCAGGCAATCCTACATCCCTACGTGAGCAGGACATTTCCTTAAACACCTTCCCTACAGCCAGCTTCCCAGCAGCACAGGACCACGGGCACTGAAGCATAGTTAAGAGTTTTCTTTCAGGAAGGAAAAGAATGAACTCGGAACCCCCAGCTGGAGGGTGCCTGGATGTGGGAGGTCTGCAGGCCCCGTACCGCTTCTGCTTATGCTGGGCACCTTGGGACAAGGGCATCAGCTGGCCTTGGGAGTTGCCTCTTATCTGGTTCCAGCTAATATTTTTCTCAAAGTCAGAGATGAAAAACACTTTTAAAGCCCCAGCATGTTTCAGACATCTGTTCTTCATTTTCTTTGGTGGTGATTTTGTCTCAATCTTGTATAAGGGCTCAAGCATGCATCTGAGTATCCGGTCTGGGCTCTAAGCCGGTGGAGTTCTGGAGTTGGTGTTTCTCTCTAGATAGGGGACATAATGCCTGCATTGGTTCCCAAAGCCATTGGATACCCATTACCTCATTTCATCTTCGAATGTCAGGAAATAACGAGGCACAGAGCAATAGACCTGAACATGGGCTGTATGCTGGAACTATCTGGGGAGTTTTTTTAAACCCCGATGCCCACACCATACCGCAGACCAGTTACCTCAGAATCTCTGGGTGTGGGGACCCGGGCATCAGCCTTTCCCCATGTCTCCAAGTGACTCCGATGACAGAGAACACTTGTTTGGAGCAGCAGTTCTCCAAAGGTGGCCCCTGGACCAGCAGCACTAGCATCCCCTGGGAATTTGTTAGAAATGCACACCTCTGGACCTACCCCCCTGCTGAATTGGGAACCTGGGGTGGGCTGTCCAGGGATTCTGATGCATCCCGACCATCGAGGACCCCTGGCATGGAGGAAAGCACAGGCTTTCAAAGCTAAAACAATCTGGGCCCAGCTATAACTGCCAAGGACCTCTCAAAATTCAGCTTTGGCATCTGCAAAATGGAGGTGATGCTATCTGCCTTGTGCATCTGGGGTCAGGAGAGTCAGTGAAATCAGGTGCATGCATTGCCTAGGAAAAAACCTGACAAGAGTTCAGCAAATGCAGTGAGGAGCATCCCCCACCCCAGCTCACACACATAAAGGGAGTTCCTGGGCTGCTGGTGCTGAAGCCAGGTGGCCGTGATTTGGCACTTGGTCAGCACATGGCACTTCCCTTGGAACAACCCTGTGAGGGACATGGGGCAAGCATTACAGTCTCTGTCTCACAAGAGGAAGAGCTAAGGGCTTAAAGACGCTTGCCAGAGACACCAGGAGTCTGATCCAGGCCGGCTAAGCTGACGGCGGACTGACCCCAGTACGGAGCTCCCTCTCTAAACCTGTGAGTCACATCGGTGGGTGACGCTAATATCCATCCAGGACTCTGTGTTAGCAACAGCACACTAGAGTCTCCCAGCACCCTCAGAGAAGGGCTGTTATCTGCATCCTCATCAACACGGGCCTGCTTCCTGGGGGACAAACCCATGTGTCCACCTGGGCCCGTGAGTGGTAGAATGTTCTCGAACCAATTTGCCCCCACATTCTCATTTTGCACTGGGCCTCGCAGCTTGTGTAGCTGATCCTGCTTCAGGCAGAGAGAGACGTAGCAACTCGCACCGGGTCACCCATCTGGGAGGCGGCAGAGCCTGGATTAAGACTCTGGGCGCTGGCTCCAGGCCTGGGCTCCTGGTAAAAATACTCTGGTTCAAAGAGGGAACACTTCTTACACAGGCAAACACTGAGCAGAAGAAGGAATTTCACAGGCTGTTGGCAGAGCAGAGGAACTTAAAACTAGTCCTCCCCTCATTGTGAAGGGGGTGACCTGTCCATGTTTATGCCATGACTTGCAGGAAGAGAATGTTAATTTTCAAGTGCCAAAGATCTAGCTCTATTTCGATTTTTATTTATGAGTAAGAGAAAAATCAGAGAAGATCATTTTTCTCCTCCCACTTCAAGAAAATCTACTTAGAACATTCCCCAAACTTGAGCGTTGCTGGTAAATCCCAACGCCTGTCTTGGTCAGCATGGGCAGCTATCACAGAGGCCTGTAGACCTGGTGGCTTAAACAGCAGAAATTTATTTATCACAGTTCTGGAAGCTGGAGGTCCACAAGCAGGTTGCCTGTGTGGTCCAGTGCTCGTGAGGGCCCTCTTCCAGGTCGCCTACTTCTTGGCAAGTGAGATGACATGAGAGTGCTCTGAGGTCCTCCTAAAGGCACCAGTCCCATTCATGAAGGCTCTACACTCACACACTCCTCGATTCACAGCCTAGTCGTCCCCCAAAAGCCCCACTTCCGGACACCATCACCCTGGGGTTAGAATTTCAACATAGAAATTTTGAGAGGACACACACATTCAGACCGTTGCAAGGACTGTCATGACCTCACCTCCTTCCTAATGTAAGCAAACTGCCCTAAATTTCATGGTATAGCAGTATGCCTAGTTGTACAAGATTGTGACACAGATACAGAATTGGCAACATCCTGGACCCTCTCCTCTTATGTCTTCTTTCCTTCTCCATAACACGACCCTAGGATTCTCTCTTCCATCCTTGTGGCTCTCTGTGTCAGAACCTAGAAGATTTGCTCAGGTGTGTTCACACCTTAACACTGCTCTAATCCACACATTCTTCTCAATGTTTGCCCTCAGTGGAATGAAAAGCTTTATTCCCCTTAAAACATTTTTCAGGTATGTGTCAGAAACCCACTTCTTCTGGGAAGAAATGGGCGGTGGAATATCACGCCTTGTGTGAGTGAGAATCAGCCATAAATCTGTGAGGGAAATCCGTGGTCTTCAATGAACGACGTTCCCTCTCTCACTCTCCTCCACGCTGCCCCTCACCCAATTCACCTGTCATCCCTCTCAGGGAAGATGTGGGTTCATAGTCACAACGGCTCTTAGATCTCTGCAATAAACATGCCAGATAGGAAGGAAAAGGGAGTGGCCAGAGGAACAAACAGGTATGAGGCAGAAGTGTCCCACTTGTGTGTCCTCAGGGGGACTTGAAACTCAAAGTTCAAGTCAACTGTAAGCCAATGGAAGGCGTTGGGTATCCTAACCGTGCACATTCCAGAGTCCCAGCCCATTCTGGCTGAGTTCAATCTAAACCACTCGAAGTTTAGAGAACTATGTTTGAAGAGACCATAAAAGAGAAACTGTTGTTGGAAGCAGGAAGCGATTAGAAAATGGGTAAGAACTTCAAAAAGGGAAGGAAAGAGATTAAGATAAATTTCAGCCAAGTGTCTGCGTTGATAATGAACAGACTTAAGACAACTGTCTTAGGAGAAGAAAAGGGCCCTGGTGGATGGAGACAAGCCCAAGGCTCTCCAGGGAGGAAGGTACTATCTGAGTCAACTGAATGGTTGACGACACTCAAGTCAGGACCAAATGGCCTTTTGTGAAGGACATGCATCTGTTCAAATTTTGGTGTCCAGAGGAGAATGGATAGGTATTAATGAAGTCCCCCGAAAAAAGACAGAGAAGGGAGAAGATGATACTGAATCTCAACAACTCAAAACCTGGAACATCACTAAGGATACTATAGCACGTCACACGATGCCCCATGTAGATGGTCATTTAACACTTTTCTTCTAATAATCTCATTTTTTTTAATTTTTTTAAAGATTTTATTTATTTATTTGACAGACAGATCAAAAGTAGGCAGAGAGAGAGAGGAGGAAGCAGGCTCCCTGCTGAGCAGAGAGCCCGATGCAGGGCTCAATCCCAGGACCCTGAGATCATGACCTGAGCCAAAGGCAGAGGCTCAACCCACTGAGCCACCCAGGTGCCCCAATAACCTCATGTTTTAAAGAAAAGAGTGGAGTGGACAACAGAACCTAGAGAGTGCATACACATGAGAAAGAACAGATCTGAAAAAGACCTCACTCCAAACAATGCCCTTGGAGAGGTCAAGAAGTCATAATCCAAAGGCTATGTGGTTAGTGAGCCTAAAAATAGAGGATAACAACAAAAGGAAAATGTAAAGAAGTAATTCTGGCAGTCTGGAATGAAGCAGAAACATTTTAGCAAGGATTTGCTTCAATCAAGTATTCAAGCTGTGTTGCCACATTCATGATCTGGTCATTACCGCTTTCATCCGGTGGAAGTGTAGGAATGTGTGCTAAGTCCTCGATCCAGCAGGGAATGTGACCTGATCTAGTAGGGGAAGGGCAGAACACTAGGCTCTGGGAAGGCTCAGGACCCCTGACAACAAGGTAGCTCCTCTTGCTCCTAAAGTGGGCGAACAGTAAGTTCTCTTATCCATTCACATTTAGGAGTTGAAAGAGAAAAACCCTTCTAACCCCCAAGGGAGATGTGTTGTTGGGGAAGAATGGGGTGGGGGTTCTAGATCCCTAATGGTTGGACATGCCTGAGGCCTCCCAACTCCATGTTCTGGAACCAGCTTGCATCCTAAGGAGATGCTGAATATGTCAACAAGAAGAAGAATGTTGCTAACAAGAAGTTTGTCAGTACCCCAGGCAGAACAGACTGAAAAACCACACCAGGACTTTGTTTGGGCTACATCCAGATCATCTCCCCAAGCCTCGAGGCTCTCTGCATTCCTACTCTCTCAGCCTCATGGGAGACCTCACTCACTGTGCCCACACGTCTCTGAGTGCAGCCTGGGACTCTCTAATCTGAGAAGCAACCACACAAGGTTGTGTGAAGCTAGAAGAAATAGGGAGCCACCTTCCCAGTAATGTAAGGCAACGCAGCACACACAGTAAGCTTGGGCTACTGCATTTCTCTCCCTGGGATCAGTCTCAGATCTACTGCTTTCTCAGTGTGTGACTCGGAGCACATTACTTCTTTAAGTTTCTGTTTCATCATCTGTAAGACAGGGATGATGATGATCACAGAACCTTCCTCTTTGGATCATGCCCATGTGCTCTTGGAGCCAGAGGAAAGGAAGACTTGCATCCCCATAGGGCTTCCAGACATCCAAGAGACGGTGATGCCATGACAAGAGGTTGGAAGTCAACAATCAAGGGGAAGTCAACAACTCAAGGCAGAGACAGACAGAGCTCCCTAATATTCCCAATTTTTTCCATTTTGGCCAACTATTCATTCAGAATTAGCAAAGCAGTTGAGATCTTAACACCAAGGAGGGGACTCAAGGCTGCATTGCCTTGACGTGGTACATTGTTTCTATTGTACCAGGCTCTGCTCTGCTCTGGTTAAGAAATCCACTATACTTTTCTTTTTTGCTTGGATTAGATTAATCCTTTCCTTCCTTTAATTCAACTAAATGCCTATGGGTAAATGCTGATCAGGGAAATACAGGTTTATTGTTCTGGTTTTTTTTTTTTAATATAGACTAAATTGTGTCTCCAACCACCATAGCTTTGTCAGTAGGCTTAACTGCCCAAGCTCCTCTTTTCTGAGCAGGAACTTTGCACGCAAAGCAACACAGGGTAATGTGGTTGTGGGAGAAAGTTAAGTGTTCTCTTTGAACACACAGCCACCTGCCAACGGGGCTAGTGGAACTGGTGATGTTCACTTGGATGGGAATAGGCCAATATCCAGTTGTCATGTCGACCTTGGTGAGGCTCTCAGGGCTGTAGTAAACAGACAACTTACGTCAATATGGTGATGGTCTCACTTAAGAATCACCGATTTTTACAAATGTAACATCTGAACATCTCACTCGGGGATGATTATTTACGGCCAAATTGAGGGCTTTCTTTAATAAGGAAAAATATCTTTGATATTAGAAATTCTTCCTCACACACATGCCCAGCGGAAAACTGCAAATACTTGAGAACGTGGGAAGAATACCAAACAGGGCAGAAGGCAGGTCCTGTTTATTTCAGCCACTTTCCAGCTCATCAGATAAGAGGACCACAGTGTCAGAAAGAAGACAGTGAGACAACACGGACATAACTAGTTCAGTCATGGTAGACCCTGTTGGTTTGGCCTGCTAAGTGTTGAAAGACCATCCTCTGAGCTTGGACCAGTGGTTGGCAGAAATGAATGGAAACATTGGTGACGTTCTTGTTTAACTTGTGGAGGGTTTTTAGCAGCATTTATCATTATTCTTTTTAATTGTGGTAAAATACACAGAACATAAAACTCACAACAACCATTTTGAGCGTGCAGCCTGCTGGCATTTCATGTGTTCACGTTGTTGGGGACCCATCCCACCAAGATGGAAGCCCATCTTTCCATCTTGCAACACTGAAACTCGACATCCATTAAATGACGACTCCCCATTCCCCTGCACCCATTGCTCTCACAAGTACCTGGGAGTCACCATTCTCCTTCTGTCTCCATGAATTTGACCACAACAGGTATCTTGTATACCTGGAGCCATACAGTATCTGTCTTTTGTGACCGGCTTATTTCATTTAGCAGAATGTCTTCAAAGTTCATCTATGTTTTAGCCTGTGTCCGAATTTCCTTCCTTTCTAAAGCTGAATGATATTCCAAGGATGTAATGTATAAACCACGTTTGGTTTATCCATTCCTCTGTAGATAAACACTTGAGCTGTTTATACCTTTTGGCCATTGTAAATAATGCTGCTACGAACATGGGTTTAGAGTGAACACTTCAAGACCCTACTTTCATTCCATTTGACTGTAAACCCAGAAGGCTCTTCTTTAATTAGTGATCTTTTAGAATGGCTGAAAAATAAATAAGTCTGAATATGATTTTTTTTTCTCACAAGAAACTATGCAATGATCTTCAGTGACATGTGAAGTGTATTCAAATATCATACTGTGGTATACTCCCATAGACTGAGCAGACATTCCACTAACTGCTACCTCCTAGCCTGAGGAGTTGTCTAAAATTCAATGCAAACGAAGTTTTCCCTTTTCTAAACGTTTTCTAAACTTTGTCTCTTCCCACAGCAAGAAAGGACACAATCAGCCAGGGAAGTTAAAATTATAAAATCAATACTGTGTTCACCCTATCCTGGTGTCCTCCACAATTTTTTTATTATGACTTTTTAAAAAGCACATAACATAAACTAGTGGTAAGTATATTCACATAGTTGGACCACAAAGCTTCAGAACTTTTCTCATCTTGCAAAACTGCAACTCTGGACCTATTTAAAAACTCACCACTTCCCCCGTCCTCAACACTCCCTGTAACCAACACTCTACTTTCTTTTTCTAGGAGTTTGCCTACATTAGATAACTCTTATAAGTGGTACAATTTTTAAAAATTAAACATTAGACAGAACCTCTAGGCAATAAAGGAAAGTATCTATTTATTGACCATTAACCATGGTGTATACACACAAAGAGTGCTTTGGTAAATTTTTTACAAACCTCTCATTTGTTAGGGAAGAATGCTAACTTCCCCTGAAAGAGAATGACTCAATTTTAGCCAAATATTTGATGAGCAATTAAAGGTTTTATGACAGAGGCCTATTTACTTCAGCCAATAAAGGGAAAGTTATTTTGAAAAACACCTGCTATCATTTCAGACTTCTTTGGTGGTTGATATGTCTTGGAGAGAGTTGGCCTCACTTTTTGTGGGTCATGTGTGTGGGGAGGATGGAAGGGCCTGGAACACTCACTCTTGGTCAGAGTTCTCCTCAGTGGCTAAGATTTCTTCAGGATTCTTACAAGGAACTAGTCAACAAGGCAAAAATGAACTTCAGTTTTTTCCGAGTGATATAACAACACTGTCCTGGCCTCACTTCCACTCTTCTACCCGACCACACAGTCGGAGCTCTCCCCAAGTGACCTCTTCTTCCAGCAGCCCTCCTCCCTCACACAGTCCCCCCCACAGGCCACTAGCCCTGCCCTCCCTCCCCCATTCCTGAGATCCTCAAGGATGTTGCCACCTCAGAAGAGCGACTTCCCCAACCTTACTCCTTTTGTCATGGTATGACAGGTACAGAAAATGGTAAAGGGACACTAAATGTCTTTGCCAAATGACCTTCCTTCTCCCTTTTCCATTCTCCCTCTTCCTCCTGGCTCCCTCTCTATCACTTCCACTGGCTGGCCTCTTTCGGCCTCTAGGGATCTCTATTTACCAATAAGCCAGTCAACTACCCACCATTGATACCTACTGACAGCCTGCCAACAGAGGCCCAGGCCCAGAAAATCAAAAGGAAGGAACATGGAGCAGGTCCAGTCATATCACTAGATGAGCTTTGGGACCACCGTTCCTTCCCCCTGGATTAAAGTATTTACAGAAGGCATTCCTGAGGAAGGAGCTCCACCCAGGATTCAAGAAGCTAAATGTCAGGTCTAAGACATGACTTTACCCCACTTACACACTAACAGGTTAGCCTGATTCTACTTCATGGAGGCTGGCAGGAGACAGGAGCTCCTGGGTCAGAAACAAAGGACTGTCTCATGACACAGCAGGTAGCATGAACATCAACATAACGGCACCAGCTTCTCTTGCCCTCAAGGTCCACAGCAGTGATCCCAGCCCTGGTCAGTATTGCAGGTAAAGTGGTTTTGTGTCATGGTCCAGGAGCACCGAGCTTGGGGAATCCACTGTTTTCACAGCCAACAGTCAGCAAGTCTGCTTTTTAGGGGCAGAGGGTGGGGAGACGTTACCTCATTTCTCAAGGGCATCGGCAGCAAGAACAACTTTAAAGGTGGCCTGGGGGAAAGAGCAATCTTGGCACAGTCCACAAGCATACATTCGGCCTGAGGAGGACTCTCTCTCCCAACACTGGCTCCCAGATTCAGCCCTACCAGTAACTAGTCATGTGACTTTCAACAAGTAACATTTCTGGCTCAACAACCTTTCTGGCTCCTTGTTCTCCTCATCAATACAAGAGTAATCCATACCCATTTGTCCCACGGAGCCAGAGAATCCATGTGGGAAGTGGGAGGCTGGTGGAATTTTGTGGAAATAAGGAAGGGTCTGGCTTCCTGCTTGGGAAGCCACATGGAATCCCTAAGTCACTCCCGAGTCTCCCTCAAGCCATGCAAAAAGAGCAGTGTTTTGCAAATAGGTTTGAGGCCCAAGTTCCAGAAGGTCAGTTTGAGCATATTATGCTAGAAGGCCCAATTCTCCTCAGCTTCCCTCACTCTTTATGGAGAAAGCCCACCTCTGGCCTGATACTGAACGTGAAGTGTTCCAGAAACGTCCACCCTGCCACCCTCTCTACTCTTTCACCCTCCACCCTGCTCTCTGCTTCCACTTATTCATCCTACACCTCTCACCCGAGAGCTCCTTTTCTCTCCTAAAAGGTCACATGTCCAGAAGCACCAAAGGTTGACCAGATCTCTGCTCACGTAGACCAGGGAACTGTGGACCGCACAGTACAGACGCAGAAGATGTGCTCATCTGAAAACTTCTGCCCATGACATTATGTTCTAAAAAGGCAATCTAACTTACAAATTGTATCCAAGCTAGTAGCAGTCTAAACTTCATAGGAAGTCGTTCATTTTCTTCAAAAGTTTTAGCAAAAATGGAGCAGAACTAAAGCAAAATAGAAATCTAACATCCCTCAGTCAATAACCCTGGAAATATACAACTTTCTGATGGGATCCTGAGAAACGAATCTGAAGGTGGAAATGTTAGATTTAATGGAGGGAAACACTTAGATGACCCTCAGGTCACTCTAATTATGCCCTGAGGACACCAGCTGAGCTGCCCAGGCCACTGGCCAAAGGCTTCATCCTCACAAGCCACCGTCCCCCCAACCTTCTATACGTCAACACACCAAAACACATATGTCCTCTGTTCAATAGGCAAAGTGGATATAATTATCCCATTTTAAAGATGACCAAACTGAAACACCTAGAGGATGTGTGACTTAAACAAGGATGCGACATTTGGCAGGAGGCCAAGCTGGAATTGGCCCAAGATCTCCCGCCCCATAGTCAAGCTGCATTGCACATCTGGCTCTGCTTCCTCCAAATTATTTGTAGGAAATGCCTGAATCATCGGGCCAAAGATGGAAAAGAAAAACAACTCAGTTACTTTAAGGAAGTCCAGGCTGATGGAGATATGTACCACATGCATAGCTAGGGAAGATAGTTAACGTGTAGATAGGTAGGTAGATGAGTATGTAAATAGGAAAAAAAATGTGTGCATACATATCCATAAACATTTGAGGCAACTTAGAAAATGATCCACAGTATACAACAGAAAAGTAAATAATAAAACCAGAATCGAAATGGTTGAAAGGAACAAGTGAACGATGCCACCAGTCACCACGGTGTGACAGGCTGTCGTTGGGGCCCAGACTCAGTCCTGAGCCCCCTGACATTGTATAGAATATACTTGTCCCTGTCAATCTTATGTTCACTGAGAGAAATAAAAGCCTTCGAGATTTTTATAAAAAGGACTTTGGGTAACACGATAAAGTCTTCCGCTGCGCTTTTGCAGAATACCCAGGTTCGCTCTTCACAAGAACATTTCTGTGTCAGCTGCCCTCTATAAAAGCTGAAGACACGATATTCAATCTTAATTTGTTGGATGCTTTTCTATGGGAAGCTAAGATAACGAGGTCCAGGAACATAGCTTTCAGATGACCTAACTCAGAGCTAAGGTGTCCGTGGTCTCGCGCCCTGTTTTCTGTCTCTTCACATCTAATTCCCTGAGACAGGAAGAGTTCTCGATATGTAGGCATCTGACACCCCATAAACATCCCAGCTGAGAAGTTACAGATGTCCCGGACTCAGATACCCAGGAGTTAGGAAGCCAGGCAGAAGAGAAGAGGTGCAAATAAAGAGAGAAAATCACAAGGACTATAAATGGAAGATTCTAGATAAGATTGCTTTTATGCTGCATGTAAATTAACAGAGACCTGTTCCAAGCATCAGTCACGTCAGCTTTGATCCCTGCGTCCAGTCCTGATGCAAGCTTCTGATTCTTGAAGGCTTCGATTCCTGCATCCACTTGGAAGTTTCTGCACGAAAGGCGCCGTGTAACTACCTTACGTTTGGTGAACTGGTTCGTTGTCCAAAGCCTCTAACTGTCGTCTCATCCCACAGTTACTCTCGTGAGCCCGTTTGCAGGCTTCAGCGGCCACGTGCCTGCTCGCTCTGACACTTCTCCGTTCACAGAAATAGATTTTCCTCTCCGATTCCAGCTGCAAGCCAGACCAGCAGGTGTAGTCTCTGAAAGAGTAAATCAAGAAAGAAGATGGGAATGGTCCTTGGATAAATGCATATCCAGTCCCACAAATACTTACTGAGCTCTTTGTATGGCTGGAACGGGGCTGGGTGTCGCGCTTTCAAAGATATGATGAATAAAGCCTGTCCAACAGTGAGCTCATGATTAACAGAGAAAAATGCGTTGTTGGCACCCAATCCTTTGCAGGAAATCAGGCCCTTGAGCAAACACATTATCACACTCCACACGTTGATTGCTGCGAAAAAGGAAGGAATGGGGCGCGGGGACTGGAGAAGCCCTTTCTGATTGAGAGGATGGGAACTTTTCAGACAGCGATTGCCTATTCAACCTCCCTCCCAACCACCCCGGGGTCCTTGCCAACAGAACCCGGATTTTGTTCAGGGACCCACCCATAACAGAAGGAACCCCCGGGAATAAATCTAGTCCAAGCCAGTCGTGGTAATCCATTTCTCTTGCCAGGGTGGACATGTGCTGAAATTAAGGCCCAGAAAATATGACAGGAAGGAGGCTGGGGGGACTTCCAGGAATGGTTTCTTTGTTCTCAAAAAGAAATGCCCATTTTCCTCAGGACCCTGCTGTCTGGCTCTGATGAATGGAAGTGTCGGCCACCTGGGACTGTGGCATACTTGTCGAGGGGCACCCGGCAGTCGGTTCCCTGGTGTTTATGTGTGTGGCTGTGTAATTGCTCGTGTGTGGATAGAGGCACTTATCTACAAAGCTGGGAGCGTCTTCAGAGCATGGATGAGGACTTCCATATTCCACACCATTTTCCCTTCCTCCAGTACCTAGCATAGTGCCTAGTACATAGATAGCACCACTGAAATGTCTTTGAATAAATAAGTACACAGCAAACCTACTCCCGAAATTTATTATAAACATTATTAGTGCATAATGTACAATTTTACTCAAGGTTTTACAAACGTATGTTTCCAGTTTACAGAATGTTTTCCTTTTTTGTAATTTTTCAAAATACAACCCAAGACCAATCTAGACACATACCGTCCAATATGGCAACCTCTGGACACAAGTGGCTATTTAAACTTAAATTAATTAAAATTCACTAAAAACTCAGTTCCTCAGTCATACCAGGCCTATGGGGCTAGTAACTACCATATTAGACAAGGCAGATAAGAACATTTCTGTCATCATAGAAATTTCTACTAGACAGTTGCTGTTCCAGAGCACGCACTGCTCCCCTCCAAATGAAGCCCAGTGTTTGGCACACGGTAAGCACTCGGCAAATACTTGTTGAATTAATTAATGCATTCTGCTGGTCATTCCAGATATTATTGCAATAGCCAAGATACAAAATGGCAAGCCCTGTCCTATCAATAAAAGCAACAGAAATAAATATTTAGCATATGGCAAAACCAACGCCCACTGGTCTGCAGGGATGCTGAGTTATCTAGAAAGCCCTACAAGTCCCCTATCTGGCAGACTGCCCTACGCACACGTGTCCCGCAACCACAAGGTCAAGCCCCAGCTGAGCTGATGAGCCTGAGCTGATCATCCATTACTCCACGGCCCAGGATGGGCAGGTCTGTGGTTTATAATATATCCTTCTATTTGTTTCCATGGACTGACTGTCTGAAGGCAGCTGAGCCAAGGTAATTTTCAGGGCTTGTGTCCAATTTCCCTTCTCTTAAATTTCATCAAGAAATTTCGCTATGAATTAGAGGTTTGAGATTATTCCCCAAGTCCTAAAAATGCCCCTTCTGGTCCTGGGGCAGAAGATAATGTGCAGACATGAAAACCAGACAGGTCTGAGTCGAAAACCAGCTCAGCCCCTCAGCTGTGTGATCGCGGGCACGTTGTTCAACTTCCCTTAGAATTTGTTTTTTCATCTATGCAACAGGGAGGTCAAAAGTGCTCCCTGGCAAGATCCTTTCAGAATGTAATGTGTCCGTGCGTGGAAGTGTACTTGTTTCCTTCCCTGAGCACACTGTCCCTTGGACAAATACCCTGGGCACCCAGAGGTACTCCGCCAATGGGGGTGACTTTCCCTTTCCCTTCCTGGCACTGTCTGCCTGAAGTCCCTCTGTATACACTCCAGTTCTGGAGGGGGCTGTTATTTTTGTTCAGAAGAAGGAAAAACCTTGAGCCTAAAGAGAAATTGGCCCCTGAAAGCAACAGATACAGTGGATACCTGGTCCCCAGAGGACCCTCTGAACTCATCTTCTCGATTTCCAACTCTTTGGGAGCCCCAGCCCCATGCTTGAGGTGAAATCCTGAATGTAACAGAGAGAATGGAAGCTGCTCCCACCCCGTAGAGCTCAGAAGGCAGTGAAAGACATGGGTATGGTCTGGGGGTGGAGGGGAGGGGGCCTGGAGCCAGGCTCCAGTAAACAGGCAAGTTCTGACCTTGTCCCTTGAGATTATCCCCACCTGGAGCACAACAGCCCTTTCTCATCCTCTGGACACCCCCTCCCCACCCCGCTGGCTGCTTCATCATCCATCCCCAGGGGGCGGGGTCTGTCCCTCACCACAGACCTGTCACTCTTCTGTCCTTTTCTGGCACCCTCTTTCTTCTGTCCAGCACGAGGTCTCCCTGACAGAATTCCTGAAAATTCTCACTCAGACGGTAACATGAGCTCGTGAAGTTACATGCCTCAAATGGGGATGCATTTAATAGGGCCGATGCTCTGGAAACGTGAGTCCCCACTTAATGCTCATGCTCCTCGCCTTCAAGAGGGATTCCGATTTAAAATGAGAGTCTGTGCTAATAAAAACGACCAATGATGAGGTTTTTTACCTCCTAAAAATACATTTCAGCACGTGTGTCCCCCTCTGGGGTAATGCAGACAGGTGAGTGATTGCGTCCACGCTTGCCAAAGCCACGGAGCCACAGAACTGGCAGTCCACCCAAACGCAGCGCTCTGCCATTGTCACGAGATTGAGTGAGGTCACCCAGACGCAACGTAGCACCCCTCATTTAGCCTTCTTCCGCGTATTTATCATGATACAGCCCATAAAACCCTGTTCTACTCGGTACATTTAAACATTTTACTATCCCTCCTGAAATTCCCTTCTGGCCGCCAGATTGAGCATTAGCTCAGTCCAAGCTTTTCGTGATTCTATCACCTGCGTAATAACGCCGTTTTCCACTTGTGTCCACGCTGGGAAAGTCTTAATGGCTTTATTTGCTTCTCTTAGGGACTTTGCCCATCAAAAAGTCTAAAATACATCGTAAATATTTTAAGACTCCTTAAATAGTTGAAGTCATTGTTAGTATTTTAAAGATGAATCAAGCTTCCAATAGTTTCTTCTTTTTTTTTTTTTTTTTTTTAGGGAACCTGTTTCACCATCGACCACGATCCCTCCCAACCTGAGTGCAGCAAATGTTTCCATAGCTCATTTTGCATAATGTGGGGTAGGTTTTTGAGAAACAGAAGTATTTCATGTTGCATCAAACGTTCTCAGTTTTTCCTTTCCATTTGTAACCTATCTATCAATGCGTCACTTAATCGAGCCCTAGTGTTTCCCAGGCTTAGACAGGTCTGGGCTTTGAGTAATCTCCCAGAACACAACCAGCTCCAAGAGCTTCTGGGATGTTTCAGAGGTGAAGACAGCCAGGCATTAAATCAGCCACAGGCAAACTTACCACAATAAAGCCGAGTGATTTTGACGGCTAAGTTTTGGAGCGCAGTATCAGTTTTCTGTAGCTCTTTCCGGAGATGAGAAACCAAAACCCGTACCATGCTCTGCCTCTGCTACTATCATCTCTGAATAACTTCCCTGTTTCTCTCTCCTGCAGACATGCTTGTCCCACCGACCGACGTGACAACTCATGGCATGGCTCTGCTCCCCTGAGCGGAGCCCTCGCTTCCTTCCCATTTCAGTAACAGTGGCCAACGATTTCCTAGCCAATCAGAGTTCACCTTGCCCACTCCTGCATCCACCAACAAGCAGTTGGGGAGGATCTCCTAGGTCCTAAACTCTGCTCTGGGCCCTGGTATCTGTACATATGTAGTGAAAACAAGCTCTTGAATAAGATGTAAATAAAGGATCACGGTGGCCCATGGCGCAATGACATCAGGAGGGGTCAAGGGACACATGGGGACACAGAGGAGAGGGAGGCAGAGGGATGGTGACCTTTGAGAAGGACTTGAAAGATCAATAGTAACTCCCCAGATTGGAAAAGAAGGGATGTGGGGCAATCCATAGAGAAGTTGTCATTCCCCAGCTTAGAGAATAGAGCTGCAGAAACACAGCCCCGTCCTGCTTGGGACATGATCCTTGTGAGATGTTTGCAGGGCCTAGAACTGGGAGCATCTGGAAGTGGGTTTGGAATTGGGAGCCTAGAGCTCCTCAAAGACAGCAAAGCAAGAGTCTTTGATGCACGAGCCCTTGGTTGAAACCATATCATGATGGATCTCAACTGGGAACAGGTGTGATGGAATAAAAAAAGACCAGAGACAGCAGGGCACAGAGAAGGAGTGGAGGCAGCTCCGGGTATGAGTACAGAGGCGGAAGCGTTTCTCCCTTTTCTGAAAAAACCCAGTAGGCAAGTGTACAGAGATGTTCAACAGTCTCACCAACAGAGCCGAAAGGCAGACCCCCAGCCCCCGAGGACCGTGACCCCTGCAGGCAGTGGCTTGGGTGCCCTTCCCTTGGAAGGGAGGCATCACTCAGTCCTGGCTTCCATCTCCTTGATTTCAGCCTCTCTTCTCCATCCACTCTAACTCTTGCAACTGCTTTTTCCTTTGCACTATAAGAGCTTTATAAATAGACTTAAAATTATTTGTGGAATAAGAGTTTACAAACAAAGATAAACATCCAAAATATCACTTGACACAGTGGGAACACATGACTCCACATCTTACAGCAGAAACCAACTATTGTTTTTTATTTTTTAATTTTTTAATATACATATAATTTATTATTAGCCCCAGGGGTACAGGTCTGTGAATCGCCAGGTTTACACACTTCACAGCACTCACCATAGCCCATACCTTCCCCAATGTCCATAACCCCACCACCCTCTCCCTAACCCACTTCCCCTGGCCCCCCTCAGTTTGTTTTGTGACATTAAGAGTCTCTTATGGTTTGTCTCCCTCCTGATCCCATCTTATTTCATTTATTCTTTTCCAACCCCCCAAACCCCCCAAGCTGCATCTCCACTTCCTCATATCAGGGAGATCATATGATAGTTGTCTTTCTCCGATTGACTTATTTTGCTAAGCAAATACCCTCTAGTTCCATCCATGTCATCGCAAATGGCAAGATTTCATTTCTTTTGATGGCTGCATAGTATTCCGTTGTATATATATACCACATCTTCTTTATCCATTCATCTGTTGATGGACATCTAGGTTCTTTCCATAGTTTGGTTATTGTGGACATTGCTGTTATAAACATTTGAGTGCATGTGAAAACCAACTATCTTTTAATGAATTTATTTGTCGACATCTTCAGCTTTGGGGCATCCTACAGCATAAGCAGCTCAGGGGACCCAGCCTCTCTAAGCACAATCCCAACAAAAGATTCTTCTCTCTGGTGCTGTGTTCACCCTAGCCCAGGTTCAGATTGTCTGGGAGGTGGGGGACAGGGCCTGGAGTTTTGCCCCAGAGATGTGAGAGTGGGGCATGGTTGGTTGCCTTTCCCTCGACACACAGCTGGTGTCACCAAGACCTTTCACCACAGAGGAAGAGTGATGACTGGAACCCCGGGGACACAGCAGAGGATCAAGAGGTGACGCATAGCCCTGCAGGATCCTCAGAGAGTGAAATGGCTCAGGGGACCATATAGAGCCCAGCAGCCACAGAACTAAGTGGAGCAGAGGGTGGCAGTCTGCAGGACATGTGTCCCTTTGGCTCTATGCTACTCAGACATCCCTTAATTAAAGCCAAAGAGCAATGGCGCAAGTTCCATCCCACCTACCTGCTTCCAGCAATCCCAGAGAACATGCATACAGCTTACGGACTCCAGATTTGCTATTGTCGGCCCGCTGAACTGTCACCAGCTGTCCTGTCACTAACACCTCCTCCATAACACAATGCCTTCCCCAAGCCATGTGGGTCTTCTCATACCTCTGCCCCCAGCGTGGACTCTGCCTCAGTTTCCCCAACACTGAGGCCAGGCTGTATCTTCTATAAAAATGAATTGAGGGATTGGGGTAAGAGGTGAAATTTACAAAACAGAAAAGACAAATCTTAGAAGTGCATGCCAGACACAATGGCACACAGGTCCAAGGACCCAAGCCCTCCACACATCTCAGCTTGCCTGGGAGGGACAGTGCAGTTTCTACTGGATGGGTCCTCAACTAATCGCTGCGAGCTTCCCACCTGCTCTGTGAGTGTCCCAAAGAAAAAGACGCACCACGTGGTCTATCCACCCACCCTGCCATTCAGAAGCACTGCCACAGCGCCTGGGTGGCTCAGTGGGTTAAGCCGCTGCCTTTGACTCAGGTCATGATCTCAGGGTCCTGGGATCGAGTCCCGCATCGGGCTCTCTGCTCAGCAGGGAGCCTGCTTCTCTCTCTCTCTCTCTCTGCCTGCCTCTCCATCTACTTGTGATTTCTCTCTGTCAAATAAATAAATAATATCTTTAAAAATAATAATAATAATTTAAAAAAAAAAAGAAGAAGAAGAAGCGCTTCCAACAACACATCCTGGGCACCCCTCTCCAGAATCCGAGGGCTCTGCCTCTCCAAAGATCGGCAAGAGGGAAAAGGTATACCCTGTCCCAAATCAGCTTTGTAGTCAGAGTAACAATGTGCAGAGCATAGTTCTTTTAGTTGATGCTATCAGATTAAGTTCAAAAACTTCTTTTTGTAAGAACTGGGCCAGAAATGCATATTTTCCTCCCTTAATAAGGCTCCAGTAATATCTGATTATCAACAAATCAGAATAACCACTCACCATCCTATGGGCAGTGGCCCAGGCAATTCCCCCGAAGTCTCAAGCCAGGAGCCAAGAGAACCACTCCCACTAGATGGGCTCCTCTGACATGGGAAAAGAAAGAAAGGACTCAGCCAGGCCGTTGGGCCTAGAGCCCAGGCCATTGAGATGTTAGCTGGCAGAGTACCATGTGATTCCATGACTATTGTCCCCACACTTGGCCAACCCATGGGGACAGGCACCCTTTACCCAGGGTGCATGGGAACCAAAGGTATCTGGGGGTAGGGCAGTAAAGGTCACCTGATTCTTGCCCAGATCTGGCATGGCTCGCTCAGCTGGGTCATAGGCAAGAACCATATAGCACACCAGGATAATGTTCTTTTCCTCCATATGGCTGTGAGGTGCTCCCTGATGAACTTGAGCACACAACCAAGGGGACCTTTGAAGTCTTTTACCCCCCACCAAACAAAGAGATAACTGCAAAGACTATCCTAACTTCCATCTAGAAAACAGAAACGCAGCTGGCAGCTTAAACATGGACCTCCCCAGTGTCCCCAGATTCTAGCCATCAGGGATCCCATAGCACTGAGCCCTCCACACACCCTCCAACCCCTCAGACCTCCATCTGTTGGTCATAGGTCACTCCTGACGTCCCATTCACCGTACAGGAGAGAGACCTGCTCATTGAGGGACCCACACTCACTGTGCGGTCATCTGGAAAGCAGCCCCACGCACCTGGAGTGAACTGATTCTGACCCAATCCACAACCACCAGAATCGGGGAAAGTGGACTTAGTTCTCCAGGCTCTTGATGGATTTATCACGTGACCCTCAGGCCTGTGTCTCCAGCAGCCACCTGCTCTGCCTGCTCCGGGATCTTATAATTAAAGAGAGGTCTGGAAGGCCCTCAGTGTTGATCTGTGTTGTTTTCACATTGGCTACTCTGTCCATAGAAAAGCCTACTAACAGAGCTATGCTATAAGGCACCCAGAGCTCAGAAGCCTGTTCACTCGCCTCAGCAAAAGCACGACTTTGACTTCAAAACATACTTTCAGAATTTAGGTGCTCATCCCGATGGTTTCCGTTATACAGCATCAAGACAAATTCTAGATGTTGCGCAAAAGGCCACCTTTGTCCTTCTAAATCTCCATTGGTATAACTTACAAGGGAGCCCTGGGTGCGCACACCCCAATGGTTTGCTATTTGCACCTGAACTAACAAAGTCAACAGAATTTACCAGCCCAAGGAACCTCACCGGTGAGCGGGGACAGTGTATGGACACTGGGATTGAAGCCTTGTGACTAAGAAAACACACTGAGCACGAATCGGGGAGGAAACAGGCAACCATTACACTGATGGAATGATGGGTGATTCTTCTCAAAGCAGTCGTTCCTGCTTTCATAGTGTCTCCATAATAAAATCAGAAGTAGGTTAAATTAAATTGAACTTAATCTGATAGCATCAACTAACAGAATTAAGCTCTGGGTACCAGAAGCTCATCCAACTTGAGGTGGACGGCTTAAACGGCAACCTGGCTTCCCTTGTGTGACTCTCTGGCTACATCGCTGAAGTTCTTGGCACTTCTGTTTCTTCATCTGTGAAATGGGGACAGTGGTAGACACTGTTGGTTTTGACCCACCAGCTTCCATAATCCTTCTTTGGTGAGAGCATCTCAGATTCACTTTGGGGACTCACCTTCCTTAGCTTCCGGTCCCAATATACCCGGCCCTGCTGAGTCTTGACCAGTCTTTGTCAGGTAAGGTTCTCCCTACACAGGGTACTGACCATACCTGGGCCCATGACACTCTGTCTCTGGATCCTTAACTCTTTTTTTTTTTTTTTTAGATTTTATTTATTTATTTGACAGAGAGAGAGAGAGAGATCACAAGCAGAGGTAGTGACAGAGAGAGAGGGAAAAGCAGACTCTCTGCTGAGCAGGAAGCCTGATGGAGGGCTTGATCCCAGAACCCTGGGATCATGATCCGAGGCAAAGGCAGACACCCAACTGACTGAGTCACCCAGGTGCCCCCAGATCCTCGACTCTTAACCATAGGGTCCCAAGGAAGGGCACAATGAGCTGATTTGTCTCAGGTTGGCTCTTTAGCTGTTCCTTCAATTATGTGAGTTCCCTATATCCTCCCGATAAATAACACTTTTTGCCGAAGCTAGCCAACCTGGTTTCTGTAGCTTACCACCAAAAAATTCTAATTATCCTGCATTTAGTAATTGCCCCGGCTACCTCACAGATCATTCTGGGAATCAAATAAACCATGGGTGTGAAAGCATCTTACTCATCACAAAGGTCTATACAGATATTAGCATTCTGACGATGTGAGGTCAAACTCTCCGTGCATATACACCAGGTGGCACAGGTCTGGGATGCTGAGAAGTTTCCGAGTGGAATTTGGGGCCAATTGTGCCAAGGACTCTCCCCTTGGGATGAGACAGCAGGCACAATCCACTCCCCCCACCCAATATGCACGGTGTTCTCCCCTTGAACCTGAGCATCCGGCCAGGCAAGGTGGCTGGGTGCCCACTCCAAGCGGGCAGGTGGCAGGCCTTGTGAGCTAGATGTATGGTGCGTGGATTCATTGAGATCTATGCTCCCTGCCCTCAGAGACTGACTAAATAAACAAGGGAGGATCAGAATGATGTGAGAGTGAGGTTTACAGCCCAAAGCACCAGCAACAGCCAGAATGATGCGGGAGCTGTAATTACGTCCATTGAGATGCTTTTTTAAAATGCTCAGCGGTTTTGATGCTGAGACTTGAGCTTGCTGTTTTCTTGGTTTTCCTCTGTGGCTCTTTGCAGCCAGGATCTATGAGCCCAGAGTGCTAGGCTTGTTCTCTTAAAAGAAAGGACTCTACGGTGAAAGTCGGAGGTGGGCTTGGCATTGCCAAGAGGCTGAAGGACTTCAAAATATCATTTCAGAAGGTAAACCCTTGTCCCAGTGGTTTCTATTGTGTGGCACCAAGAGGAATTTTTAATCTTGAGTGACAGGCTGCCTTGACGTGGACAGAAATGGTTAGATAAATGAGTCCCCTGTGTTAAGTGGTCCCTGCAGAGGAGAAGGTTGCTAAAAAAGCATCGCATTCCTCGATTTAGCATCCTCAGCAATGATGCCCACTTCCTCCTTCACAGTCCCTGCTGAGATAGCCTTCATCAAAAGTGGAAAAATGAAAAGCACCCACAGGGAAACTAAGACAAAGTTCTCCTGATATTCTAAAGAGAAAGCTGAGGCAACAGAAGGGTTTGAAAGGGGGTTGCCCCTCTGAGCAAGCCCCTGATGACAGGAGGAATGAGACACCTCAAGATGGCAGCAGGGGGTTGGGGGTAGGAAACAAGTTCAGCTCAGAGCCAAGTCTAGTTACCAGGGTGTGGCAGCCAAAAACATAAGGCGAGACTTCAAGTGGGGTCACTGGTTGGAAGCCACAGTTAATAAGTGACAAATGGCACACTTCCAACCCAGATCCACGTGGACACTTCCACCAGCCAGAGAGAAATCATGGATTCTTTGTTTCCGAGAGCTTGGCATGTATATGCAATACTATGAAGTCTACAAAGGATGGTTCATCTCAGAGGTGGCCTCTGCCAATAGGAGCCCTAGGACCCAGCTGAGGAAGTGTGTGCAAAGCAGACCCCCCCACCCCAGCCTAAGTCTGCTGGCAGGATCTCCAGCACCCCCATCGCTGAGTACCCCTGGGACCCTCCGAAGGAAATGTCCCATGCTCCCAAGCCAGACGTCCAGCCACACCTGCCATTTCTCCTTTCCCCCTCAGACCCTCATGCTGTGCCCATGACCCCGAAGACTAGGGGAGGGCAACCCACCTTGGCACTGCTTACTGTGCCCATGTGAGCACACAGCTCTTCTCATCCAGGAACTGTCTCTCTAGGCTCTGAGTACTAGTACAGGATCTGACAGAAGTGAGAGCCCTTCATTCCACGTTTCACAAAATCTTCCCTGAAAATAGCTCTGTGTGTGTGTGTGTGTGTGTGTGTGTGTGTATGAGAGAGAGGGAGAGATAGAGAGAGAATAATGCCAAATGTCAAAAGAAATAATTTTAGCAGAGTGCCCTTCAGGGAAAGTAAAAATCTAAGCAAGAATTTAAAGACCAAGAAGGAAAAGGTTCATTTATGCAAGCTTGAATAACTCACAATACTCCCTCTAGCAGAGCACTTCTCACACAAAATTGTACTTGCCTATTTATTTCTCTATATCCTCCAATGAACTTTAAGATCCATGATAGAAGGTCTTGTGTAGTTTTTGTTCTATATTGTAATATGAAGGACTTTGGGAGTGTCCAACCCATAATGGGTGTGTAATCAATACTGGACGGATGGATGGATGAGTGGATGGATGGATGGATGGATAGATAGAGGGATGGTTGGGTGGATGGATGGATGGATGAGTGGATGGATGGATGGATGGATGGTTGGGTGGATGGATGGATGTTGGGTGGATGGATGGATGGGTGGGTAGGTGGAGGGATGGATGAGTGGAGGGATAGAGGGATGGTTGGGTGGATGAATGGATGGATGAGTGGATGGATGGATGGATGGATGGGTAGATGGATGGATGGCTGGGTGGATGGATGGATGTTGGGTGGATGGATGGATGGGTGGGTAGGTGGAGGGATGGATGAGTGGAGGGATGGATGAGTGGATGAGAGGATGGGCATGAGAACTATATGAACAGAAGGTGTTCTTTGTATACATCAAGATGGAGCCACTTCCCTTGATATTTATACAAAAACACGCAACTATTTAGCATGCCTTAAAGACTACAGGTGTAACAAACTATAGAAAAATTACAATTACCAGAATTCCTCTTCAGTGAGAGAACCATGTAACAGAGAAATGTGAATGAGAAAGAAGGGACAGATAGTGTAAGGAGCAGGAACTGGAGAACCCATACGCAGAGTGATTACTTAGGCAAAAATGATGAAAAATGTCAAATGGGCCATCCTCAACATGGAAAGAATTATGGACAGATTTAGTCTAGAATTTCTTGGGCAACAATGTGGCATAGGGAAAATGTCCAGGAATTAGAATCTAAACATTGGGGGTCTAGTGGGTCACTTATTTACTCTAGTATGATGGGCAACCCACTTGGTCTCCCAGTGTTTTAGCTACCCCACCTCGGCAAGAATAATAAGACCTAGTTGGTCTTCCTGGTGACAAAAGGATTACAAGAAATCATGAAGGTGAAAGTTCTCTATCAACTAGCAGGCCCCTTATAAACGCTGATACTCACAGTTAAACCTTCAACCAACCTGTGGACATAGAAAGTTCAAAGAGCATCCTCCTTATCCATTTCCAAATGAAACTGAGACACAGGACATCTAAGTAAGTTATCTCATGGGTTGATGCTAGATAAATCTGTGAAACCCTGCTCATCTCCCAGCCCTGACCATCATCCCACCCGTAGGCCTGCCAGGGCTCCCCATGGCAGGGGACAGCTAGCCAGGATCTTCAAGAAACACCAGGACATCCCAACTCTGGGGAACACAGGTGACCTCATGATAGTGCTTTATAACATGGAAGTTTTGCAGTTTTTCAGTAGATAATGAGGACATGGAACAGCAAAGTTTCTGTATGCAAAAATGGAAGTCTCGAAGTGTGAGATCTGGAGGCCCCGACCCTCTCCAATCTTTGCTTTTTCCTTTGTATTATGAGGAATATCATCATCTATAGCCTGCTAATTATCATTTTTTACACCATCAGCATTAGATTTACCTTTAACCCACAAGGGAACACAATGTGTTTCCTTCTGCCCAGGAAACACCAAGTTGAAAGATTGGAGAATGGAAAGAGACCTGAAATTTAATTGAAATCAACACACAATCAATAACCCCCTACAATGCCTCAGAGTTATGCTAGGCAGTTGGCTATACTAAGGTCATAGGAAAGCTGTATGTCTCAAGCTAGATCCTTGCCTTCTAAGTAACACAGTTGTCTTGTGCATTAAGTGTAGTCTATGGAAATTAATACTTACCTTGCGTAGTTTAAAAAGCCAAGAGATGATAAATATAAAGAACTTGATTCTCAACAACTGGAAGCTGCCAATGTGCAAGCTTGCCCTTGAACCAGACCCTCTACTCTCTGGGATGTTTTCAGTCCCTTTCCCACATGCCCTTGGGGAAAGAGTCCTGTACACAGGGTGTCCTCAGGCAGCAAAGCTGTGCAGACCTCCTGAAGGACAGTCAGCATCCACATAGGACCAGAATGGAGGAACTGGCTGGCCCTCCTCTGTCCCACGGCTCTGTTGCTGTGGGGGAGGTGGAAATACCCCAGGTGCACCTGGCCCTCTGCACAATGGTACCCTTGAAGGCAAGTTCATGCTCCAGAGCTGAGTGTTAAGCAGTACAAAGTGGACACTCCGTGGCCCACAGACCTGTCATCCTCACTGGGTTTAATGAATCCGTTCTTATTATGTAGCTAAACCTCGTTTCAGTCTCCCTAGTGTTATAATTTCCAGCTAATGAGTCAGGTGCAATGATACATCTTAGAATAGCACACGGGCAAGTTTCAGAATCTCTTCCTATTGGACGAGGAAATGTTACTCCCTAATGAATGGTCACTTAGGTAGGAACTCAAGTCAATTTAACGTAGACCCAGGCCCTACCCAGGACAAGAAGTCACAAATGCTGTACTTACAGAAAACTAAGTATAACGCAAAATAGCTAAATATCAGGTGAACGTCCTAAGAAAAACACAAAACAAAACTGGGAAAGACTTCATGCAGGCAGGGACATTTCATGGGGACGCAGATGATCAGAGCAATCCCAGCTGTACCAGGATTTGAATTTTTCATTCATTAAATCAGTCACCATTTCCATGCACTAACATATTGGAGCTGTGCCTATTCTTGCAGACGAGATCAGAAAGAACCTGGGTCTGCACAGGTCAGGCAGACACCCCATTTCTGGAAAAGGATCACCTAAACAAAGAGCTTCTTTGGAGCCTCCAATCCTCGTCTCATCCTCAGATCCCAGATCCCCTTTAATTTCCTCTTTAACCCAGAGTTCAAGGCCATGTGGCCACCACAAAACATTTCTTTAATTTCTGCTCTTTAAGATTCCGTCCTGGAAATACTGGAAGTGAGCGCCGAAGCAGTCTCAGCTCACTGCCATGCGGGGCCCAGGTCCCGGGAGCCCCTCGTGCTGACAAAACCATCAGTTGTGGTTTCCAACCACATTTGTGCAAACCGTCATTTTCCCTTCTCAGATTGCTAGGTTCTGTTCTTACACACATGCCAGGCTTATGAAGCTGTGCAAAGCTCAGGAAGTGAATTCCTCTGTAGGAAAGTGATTTATAACGTTACGGCTCTAGGCCCACACACTGTCAGAATAAATCTAGTTCAATGTTTCCCAGGTTCTTCTTCACCATTTATCTCATCCATGTTTCCTCTCCCTGCCGTGTCCAATCCACCCCCCCAACACACACACACACATACACACACATGCCCGAGACCCACCGCCCCTCGGCTTCATTCTCCTGGCGCAGGACCGTGAGAGGAGCCGGTTCTGGGACCCTGACCCCTTTTCCGCGGTCCCGCGCCCTGGCTGTCCAAACCCAGGGCCAGCCTGGAGAGTTCCAGCTCCAAGTGTCAGCCCCGAGAGTGACTCCACAATGAAGCGTCTTCAGAGGGATGTGGTCCATGCGATGGCAGCTAGGCCAAGCCAGCTGAAGTTGGCAGGACCTTTCTGGAAGTGTCTGACTATCCAGATGGGATCACTAGGAATCCAGAAAGGCAGCTAAGAAGCAAGCACGATGTGTTGCTTTCAGATGTCAGAAGCAGGCCCAGGTCTCTCGTAGGCATTCCAACAGCTGCTGAGAGTCACGGTGCGGAACACGGTAACGTAAGAGCTGGTTGTCCCTCCTAGAAGGGGCAGCTGTGCCTTTGACCTTAGGGCAAGTGCTGACTCAGCGAGAACAGTTATCTGATTCGATCTTCCATTCCGCCCCCCCCCCCGCGGCACTGTGCAACTCTGCCTCCCTACGTTCTAAACAGGACGGGGAAAGGCAAATGGCCATTCCCCTGTCCCTTCTTTTTCTTGTAGCCTTAAGGAAAAACACCTTTGGAGATGTCCTTAAACTGCCACTTATCAAATTTCACTTCAACTTTAAAAAATACAGATTTATCCATTTGAAAATGATAAAATCTCGTGGTTAGAAAGACTTCTCCTCATGCTCACCAATGGGATGATGATGCAGTATTCCCATTACAGGGTCCTCACCGCTACCCAAAACTCAGTCCCCTTGAAGGTTCTGCTGGTGGGGCCCCGCACACGGAGGCAGCATCCCTTGGTGCCCCTGCCCGACCACCTGGGAACGGTTCCCAAACAGTCCCCTGGCCCCTCAACTCTCTTCACAGATTCTTTCCCCCACTCTCGCCTCCCCCATTTCTTGTGCAACCTGGTTTGGGGTGCCGGCGTGGATCTGGTTCTCTTCCTTTCAGCGAGCCCCCATCTGATATGCCCCCTTCAAGGAGAGGCGTCCCTCGCAAAACCCAGACGTCTGCCACAGGTGGTCCGACTAGGCCAGAACCAGACGATTGCACCTCTCCTTCTAAATCTACACTTTTATGAACATGGTACGGCTTGTGTTCTTGGCAGGCACAACACACCCGTACTGAATATTAACTTTATGCTCAACCAACCTTTAGCCTGTTTTATTCCCTGTTCCCGCTAGATCCCGTCACCCTAGACTTCTGCAAATCATTTTCTGGACCTAGGAGCTGGGCCTTTTGTTCGCCGGGTATTTTCATTTAGAAGTAGACAGCTAAACCACAAATCACTGAGGGCACACCCATCCACAGCCTTTTAATGTTTCCTCAGAACCAACAACAAAAAAATCCAGCAGGGGAACAAGAACCATCCAGCTGAAATGAAGACCAGATCGCATTTCGTTTAGACAATTCCCGGCCTATTAATTTTAGTCAATTATTAATTCAAGCCCCTTGGGGTCCAGGCAGCTTGAAAGAATGAAGGCATCTATCAAAGCAATTTGCTCGGGTGACAATGGCAATGGGGCCACCCTCTCATTCCGGCTCCAAGGCGCACCAGCGGGGGCTGAGGCACGCACCATTCCAGCCCACCGGCCTCTGGGTCTCCGTGAGGCTTGTGGAGAGCCCGTAAATCAGCGATCTCCCGCACAGACCCATCTGTCCACAGACTCGCCCGCCAGGAGAAGGCACCATCCCCCGGCTCACCTCCTGCGGGGTCAAGAGCAGGATTCCCCTTCATTCTCTCCCCAATTTCTGGCCTCTAAATTGCACTGGCAGGAAGAGAGGAAGAGGAACAAGGCGGGAGACAAAAAAGGAAGAGAAAAGAAGAGGGAGAGGCTAGTCACCAACAGGAGTCCAGCACCTCTTTGAAAAAAATGGACATAAGTATGCAAGCTCTGACATTTTGTAGGAAAGCAAGCTTGTAGGATAGGTTAAAGGACAGCCGCAGACCCCCGACTGGCCTGGGAGAAGAAAAATTCTCCCCTTCCCGCAAAGCACTGACAGAGGAAAGCCTAGGACATCCATACCACTGGATGGGACATCCAAGCCACCCCCCACCCCACCTCAAACACAGAAGGTCAAACAGGAAGGTCATCCGCAGATCTTCTGACTGATGTGAGCTGGAGAAGCAGCGCTCGCTGGAACGCGTCCTGGATCTCGTTCACCGTCAGGGTGAACCAGAGTTCTCGTCTGCTAACGGGGCTTATAAATTGATCACCAAAGATCATTCTTCCTGATGAGCCTTGTTCCTCCTCCTGGGCTCATAAATCACTTTTAATTACCAGCCCACAAGTCCTCCTTTGGACTCACTTCTTTTACGTGGCTTTTGGTTAAAAGCAAAGCCGAGCGCACTTCGAAGCACAGTTTGAGTTTTTTTCCCTGAACATTTCCATGAGTTTGTTGTTGTTATTACTCTGAGGGGAGGGGAAGGGGCCAGAGGCACCAACTCTCCTTACACACAGCTGGCAAATGCAAACAGTATCAGCACATCTCTGTTACACAGCAGGCTTTTAGACGGCGATGTTTCATATTTTACTGCAGTTTCCTTTGGAAATGCTCAAAGCAACGACATCTGTTTCCTTTCATTGGGATTGTTATGTTCTTCCAGCCAAAAAAGGAGAGCATAGAGTTCATTAATTCAGCATAGTAATAATTACAATGTCCACATGAATTTTGTTGGCTTGGGGGCTTTTAAAGACCGAAGCATCCACAGTCCTTGTCCCCTCCCACTTTCCTAGTTAAGAAGTTGAAGAGGACAATAAAACTGGTAAGCCTCAGGGCGAGACGCCAGAGGTCTTGGGACCACAAAGACTCGCCACAGGCTTCCAAGGGGAAGGCGACATTCCCGGCCTGCCCCTGGAGCCCGCAAAGACCCTGGGAATGCACAGGGAGGGGATCGCTCTGCATGCGGTTGGTCCAATCTCCACGGACAGAGGGGGATTTAGCCGGCCCCACATTTCATTCCTTGAAGAAGGTAAAATTCTGCCACAGATAAGCCGGGGCAGGAGATGGGAGTAGAGGGAGTTGGGGCCAAGACATGACAATCCACATACATTAAGAAGTTTGGACTTCTTCCTAAACGCATGGAATCCACTGGAAGTTTTCATCAGAGGGCTGATTTGATGACACGCATTTTTAAAAGAGCACTCCAGCTGCAGTTTGGAGAACAGATGGAGAAATAGCAATACTTGAAAGAGAGCCACCCAGAAGGCAGACACCGTGACCTGTGTGAGAGCTGAAGGTGGCCCGGATGTGGGGGCCACCGTGGGTGAGGGGAGGCAGGAACAAACTCAAGAAGCATTTGGGACATAGAATTCATACAGTGTGGCCATTGATTGGATGGTGGGGAGTCAAGAAAGATGTAGAAGTCAAGGGTGATTCCCAAGGCTCTGGCTTGGGCCATTTGGTGGACAGCGGTCCCCTCGCTTGAGACCTGAAGCGGTCAAAGAGGCACGGGTTGTGGTTGAAGGATAAAGGGCTCCATTTTGGACATGCTGAGTTTGAATATCCATAAACAGCCGTGTGGAAATGAGCCCTGGGATAGATCGTGCACACCTGGAGCTCAGCACAGGCAATAACGCTGGACTTGAGATTGGAGTTGCCAGAGGACACCGGTCACATTTCAGACCAGGGGAGGTCAAACAATCAATCCTCGGAGCATGCTGGATGGGAAGAGAGGAGAAACTAGGACATCACCCTGCAAAAGCTCAACATAAAGGGGAGAAATGAGGAAGAGAGCTGCCACAGAGACTGATGAGAAGGAAAGCCAGAAGAGGCTCCCCTGTGTCATAAAAGCTGAGGAAATGTTTCAGGCAAGGAGGAGATGACCAGCCATGTCATCGGTTCTGGAGCCACGAGATGATCACTGGTGGCCTTGCTGAGAGCGATGCCAGTGGGAACAGAATCTGGGAATGAATGAGAGGTCGGGAGAGCAGGGGAACTCTCAAGAAGTTTGGCCATAAAGAGAAGGAGCCAGCAGTTGCTGAGGGAGGGGTAAGAATGTAGGTCGGGAGGTAGTTTTGTTGAACTTATCAAGGAGACCTGAGCAACCTGGTGGGCAGGAGCCCATAGAAGGAGCTGGAAGACACCGGTGGGGAGGAATAACCAACTGTAAAGAGAAGTCCGTGTGGAGATGAGAGGGGAGGGGAGCCGCCCCACCTTCTCCACAGCAGCAACCATGAGGAGAACAGCTGCGGAAGAAGGGAGGTTATAGATTTGGTAGAAGAAAGTTCTCTCCTGCAGTTTCTGTTTTCTCTGAGAGTGAGAAGGGAGGCAGGAGGGTCAGAAATTTGGAAAGAGTTTAGAGATCTTAACATAATTGAAAGGGGGGAATTCCTACAGCCCCCGGCCAAGTGGATGATAGGTCTCATGGCTTCTGGCCTGCAGGGCTCTGAGGGCCAGACACTGGTTATGCTGCCTTACAGATTTGGCACACTTCATTCATCCCATCATTTACTCTCTAGTCACACACATGAAGGTCCTATGGAGAACCAGGCCCACTCAGAGCCACCAGGCAAGCAGTAATGACTCCGTGAGGCACGGCAGCCCCCTGGCATGGCTTCCCATCAAACTGCCCCATATTCACTTCAGCTGTCTGTTCGGCTCTCCCCTGAGCATCTCCAAGATTGTCCTTCAGTGAGAAACTCAAAACCTTTTTTTTTAATATGCTTATTTGGGCTTTGGTTATATATTTCTCCATGTAGATCAGCTTGATGGTTGTTCCAGAATTTGAAGAAGCTGAAGGACAATGGGATGACTGACTTTTTATTTCCTAAGCTTTGAGGAACTTTGAAGAATTCGAGGTCTGTAGATTTAGCAGACCCAAAATGAGGCTGACCCTATGGTGCCCTCCTGCCTCCCTGTCCCTGGAGCTGAGTGAACACTTTAGAATGAATGACCTGTTCGCACGGGTCAAGTCACCTTGCGGGGCAGCCCCCTTCTTGCAATACCCTGCAACGGATTCCATTCTGAAGGAAAGAGGTGACCTTGAAGGGAAATTGAGTCCTGAAATGTAAGTAACCCAGCAAGCTTGGGCAGGCTATGACAGCCGTGTCAGCTCAGGGAAGACAGACGTGGAGGATCTGACAGGAACCTGGCTCAGAAGGTCATTACAGAGAGATGTGTAACCACCAGCAATCTCATGCTATCATTAAGCCAAGCTACAAGCCACCCTATGCCTCAGTTTCCTCATTTGTCAAATCAGGATTAAAAAAAAAAAATACCTACCACATGGGCTTGTTGTACAGATTAAATGAGTTCATATTTCCCTGACGTGTTTAAGAATAGTGCGTGACACTTTGTAAATGCTAAATAAGTAGTATTCTTTTCTTTTGCCATCATAAAAAGAAAGTTGGCCAAAGAAACACGAGATTGTGACATGGAGAAACCACCCTCCCTTCCCCCCTCGGAGGGTAACATATAGGGAATAAAGGAAGTGACCAAACACCTCGTTCACTCCCATCAGGAACTCCATGTCAGGGTCCCCGTGACCGAGGGAGGGCCTGCCTCACCACCTTTCCAAACCCCAACATTGTCCTCCACCCTGTGCTGACAGCTCAGGGGTCCTCCAGCACTTCAGTGTGAGTTTTTCTGACACACACAAAAAAAAAAAAAAGAAAAGAAAAGCTGAGGTAACAGGAGTGCCCTAGACACTTGGGAAGAGATTACTGAAATCAAGGGGAAGTTGTAGACAAGTGACTTTCCAAACCAAAATGGGGGAAAGATGTGAAAAGACAGCACAGGAAACGTGAAATCAAAGCTACTCCCCAAGTCGAAGGTCTGCAAGCACCCCCCACCCCACTGCCCTGGGAAGAGTCCCAGGTCAGCTGTGCCTCAGTTCTTCTCAGAGAAGAGGCCAAGGCTCAGCCTCTCCCCACAATTCCTCTGGCTTCAAAAGGCCTGTAAATTAATCCAGCGTGTGACAAAATCGCAAACTCCCGTTTAAAAGCCACGTTGAAGAAATACAGAGAAACCTCACAATGAGAGCACAGACATGGGAAGGCCCCGGACTGACTGCCAGGGATCATTTCCCCTTTTCGCCCTCCCTGCCTCCAACCCTGACTGCAATTTGTTTCCAAACTGCCTGGGGACGGTGGTGAGTTGGGTTGCGTTTCCTTGACCAGCCTACCAAGGATCACTGGCTACAGTATTTTGATTGATATTTTGACCCTTCAAAGAGGAACACCACAGAGTGTTCTACTCTGTGGTGTTCGCGTTCTCGGAGCACAAGGTTTAGAAATCTGTCCTGCATTTCCGGCGCGTCAGATCCTGACTCTTGCCCTCAGATTCAATAGCAAGAGACCCATAAACGAAGCCATTTTAGGTTACCACACATATCTGGGGTGAGGGCAAAAGCAGGCAAATCAGGCTCTCATCAAATTAAACAGCGCCAGAATCTGGGGCAGGCTGGAAGCCAGTATTGTTGACAGAACAAGCACTCTGTAGGCCATGAGCATGGGGGTCCGAGGAGGCTGGGTCCCTACCCTCACTGCCTTCTCTCTGGGCCTGCAGGCTCCAGACTGCTTTTCTTCCACTCGCTTCCTGCCAGTGAGGAGGACAAGAAAGTTCCTAAGAAGAAATTTCTTCAGAGTTGTGATGAGCTTTCTCCTGGACGATTCTCAACAACTTCGAAGCAGAAAAAAACCACATTGATGGGGACGCGCTGTGGGGACGCGGTTTCTTATCGTGGCTGAGTGGGCTCTAAGACCACACACTTCAAAGCAGCCCTGTCCCGGGGGAATAGGGCCCAGTATCACCTCCCCTGGGTGTTCTGAGGCCCCTCCATGGCCAAGCCCAGACATGAGAAAGGGAAAGCAGGATGGCCACGGGAAGAGGCCAAATCAAACCTGGCAAGAGGTGGTGAGGAAAGAAGCCAGCAGGCTTGTCATGTCACCGAGGTGGCAGGTCAGGGATGGGTGAAGCTGACCCTCCAGAGAAACAGTGCTGGGCTGGAACTGTGTCCATGCAGACAAGAGGCCTCGGTTTGCACTCCAGGGTTTAACATGTTTGCTCAGGGACAGAGCCCAAGTGGCCCCTGACCATGGGTCTGTCTGCACTCCTGTAGCTCTGTGTGCCCCACACACTCAGAAACAGCGGGCACCTGGTTTGCAAAGATCGTGAACGAGGGAAGTGGGGGGCGGTAAAGGCCAGCGGTGGGGGGGGGGTCCCTCCCTGAGTTTAATAAGCTGTATCGTATCTAAAAAGTGGCAGAAATAACACAGGTAAGCTTGATGTCATTAACTAAGTCAACAAAATGACAGTGGCAGTCATCTGGACGATTCTAGACGGAACACTGCCATGTTGGCATTCTGATGCAAACCACACTTGTCCAAGACCACGAGCCAGCCCTGTGCAGTGGAGGGCGCCCGCATCAGGCTCCTGGGTGGGCTGGCTCGTCCCTGCTGCCACAATAGGCACGCCTGACCCTCAGCACATTGCCCACTGTAGCCCAGAGCTGGTTGGGGGCGGGGGTTGCTCCAAATTCCTTAAGAGCAAACCCCCAGGAGATAAATCCTATCAAAGAAATGGGGCCATGAGTCTGTAGTTAGAGCCCGAGGTGATGAAGAAGATCTACTGAAATCCTGCGGGCCCCCAAGGGGCAAGGGGTCCTGTTTGGGCCTCGGGCTGCTCTTAACCAAGCGGGAATGATGGTGACAGGAGGCAGCTCTGCTCCCGTGGCCCTGGCCACAGGTGAGATGACATGAGGGAAATGCACAGACCCCCAAAACCGAAGCACGCCACACGGAAGGGGTTCCTTTTTCTTATCCGCCTGCGGACAAGTGCTCATCCGTGTGCTCTGCCCAAGTACAGGTTTAGTAAGAAAAAGGAACCAGAGATAAGCCATGAGTTTTGGGATCATTATAAGTGTATTTTATAATTTCTATAAATAAATATAGATTTAAATATCATTACTATTTATATGTGATATATCAATATACATATAATTTTATAAACAAAATCAATAAATAAAAATGCATTATAAATTATGAAATAGTTTCTAAAACAAAATTTACAATGCATATAGTCATACAAATGTAAATAATGTCATAATCATATATTACATATATTAAATTATATATTACAATAAGTATATTTTATACATTTGTAAATATATACCCATGTTATAATTTATAACCTATTACATAAAGTCATGGTTATAATATATAATTTATTTTATAATTTAATTATGTGATTATAATTTAATTCTATGTATTTATATATTTAATATCTCTTTGATTATACATTATATTGATTATATAATTTGATGATATTGTGATATGAATAGATAAGCGTATTATAAAAACAAATGGACATAGTTAACATATTTCATACACACACACGCTGCACAAATGCTTGTGTCAGGCAGGCAATATGCTAAACCACTTATACTCCCAAAGGTGTATCATTATCCCCAATGCACAGATGAGAAAACAGAGGCAGGAGGTTCAGAAACTTGTCCCGAATCACCCCGACACTCTGCTGAGCGGCTTGCAGTGAGAACGCAGAGAACAGCCTTGGTGGCAGCCCTTGCTTGTCCCAGCTCCTGAGCTGCCCACGACAGGTCTGAATGGGAGAGGGAGTGACCCTCCACTAGTCCCATGACAAGGTCCCAGAACACTCCCACAGCCTCTCCCCTGGTCCTCCCACTCCATGGCGGGTGGGATCATTGTCCTCTGTTGACAGGACAGAGAGGAGTCGGTCTTGCACACTCACCACAGTATGTCCTCTGATGGACCCCAAATCCCCACCATGAATGGTTTATACCAACCTGTATCCCACCTCCTTGCACTTTCCCATGCTAACCACCCCACCGCCACTGCCCTCACACCATCCTTCCACCTACCTACTGCTCCCTTCAGGCCAGGCTCAACCTCCCTTCTTCAGTGAAGCTTTAGGAAGTGGCAAGGGCACCCACAGACCTCCCTTCCAGAACCCCTGCTGTCCTCAGCCCAGCCCTGCACAGCTTGGTTTCCTCCTGCCCCCCCCAAACTATGTCCTCCCTGAAGATTCACTTCCCTGCTCTCAGTCTGCTCCTTGAAGGCAGGGACTGGGTCATATGTAATTTCTATTGTCTCAGATTCTCAATCTGGTGTAGACAAAAGCTCATGAGATTATGATGACTTGATTTAATTGATTGACGGGCTTTAATGAAGCCTCAGTACCTCTGGGAAAAAAATGAAAAACTGGCATTTTGATGATGACACCAGGAAGGCTGGTTATTTGGGACCTCAGACGTTTCATAAACTTTCAACATAGGCTATTTTTGTAGGAAAAACTTAATTCGTTTTCTCGTAAAAGCATCTGGGTGTGCATTGCTGGGGCTACTCAGGGGAGCAGTGGCAGGGCTAAGAAGAGGGGGGCTCGTGTACCAGCATCATTAGCGAGCAACAGCAGTGGACAGATCTTCTGGGACAGGAGCAGGTGCACTGCCCTGACGTCCCACGCCCACGCTCCCCCTGCAGCCCCAGCAGCGTGGACAAGCACGCTTCCGTATTTGTGCTCTGGTCGCTTACAACAGTCTTGGTGCTCCTAAGACCATGCAGCCAGTCATAGCCTAGAAAGCCATGCCACAGAGGACAGCTTGAGCTTTCGATTTCCTTGCTCTCCCAATAATGAATTAAACAGAGCCCTCTGTGTTAGAGCAACAAAAGCAAAAAGAAACACGGCAAAGGAAACCATCAAGAAAATGAAAGGGCAGGCTACAGAATGGGAGAAAACATTTGCAAATCACATATGTGATAAGGGGCTAGCTAATACCGAAAATCTAAAATTTAGGGGGACCTGGGTGGCTCAGTCAGTTAGCGTCTGCCTTCCGCTCAGGTCATGATCCCAGGGTCCTGGAATAGAGCCCTTCGTCGGGCTCCCTGCTCCGCAAGGAGCCTCCTTCTCCCTCCCCCTCTGCTGCTCCCCCTGCTTGTGCGCCCTCGCTGTCAAATAAATAAATAAAATTTAAAAAAGAAAAAAAGAAAGAAAGAACACCTATAATCTATAATCTAAAATATGTAAGGAGGAGCACCTGGGTGGGCTCAGTAGGCTGAGAGTCCAAGTCTATGTTTGAGCTCAAGCTGTGGTCTCACGGTGGAGGGAGGAGTCCCTCATGGAGGGAGGAGTCCCAAGCTCAGTACGGAGTCTGCTTCAGATTCTGTCTGCCCCGCCCCCACTCATGCTCTCTCTCTCTCTAAAGTAGATAAATAGATAAAATCTTAAAAAATAAAATAAGATCCATAAGGAACTCCTACAACTCAAGAGAAAAAAAAAAATCAATGAAAAATAGTTTCCCAAAGAAGACATACAAATGGCCAACAGACACATGAAAAGGTGCTCATCATCACCAATCATCAGGGGAATGCAAATCAACATCGCAACGACATATCATCTCACACCTGGAAGGATGTCCAGTCATGGCTCTGCCCTGACCAGCTGTGTGAACCCAAGGCAATGCGTTCAGCCGCTTCAAATCACCTGACCACTGGGAAACCAGAGCGCCTAACTCACAGATGGCTGCAAGGATTAAATGTGAAAATCCATGTCAAGGCCTTAGATAAATTCCAGATAAAGATCCAGATGTGCACAAAATCTTTAGGAAAAAATAGAATAACGTTTTTTACGACCTCAAAATAATGAGAAGATTTCTTAAACAAAACTCACAAGGAAAAAAGTGATAAATTTGACATCATCAAACTTTAAAATGTTTGTCAAAAGACAAAGTCCAGTCTGAGGGGAAAAGAATTGGCAGCATTTAGTAAGAGATGAAGTATTTGTATGTATTGAAAACATAGAGAGACCCAGTCAAGAAGAAGGAAAACATCAGCTCAGTAGAAAAATTCCTTATGTATACAAAAAGTTCTCAACCTCATAATAATCAGAATTATGCAAATGAAAACAATGAGCTACTATTTAACACCCTCTGATGGACAAAAACCTAAGACTGCCCCACATCGCAGCTCTAAGGACCCACCATGACCCTCCTCAAGCTCATCAGAGAAAAGTCCATGAGCTCAGCAGACACTACGCCCTCACCTTAGGGTGCCCAGAGCCCTACCCTACCCAAGGAAGTCTGCTTCTAGGACCTGCCAGGGCTCTTCTCTGAACTGTCCTCCTGTGAGGGGACCACACATCCCTAGACCTCATGTACCCTAAGGGGGTGGGCAGGCATGCAAGGCCTCCAGCAGTGCAGGATGTAGCTGGGAGTTGGAGAATAGGATAGGAAAAGGCCAAGGACACCATCAGTCCCCAAGGCTGTCACATCATAACACAGAACTCCAAGAAGTTTGAGAATTCTAAGTTCAAACCTCATTCTCTAAGTCAATATGAAGCCATAGCCACCAGAGGAAGAATAGATGTTCAAGTTCTACTTAGATATTTAATATCTTAACTCCTAACTTTTAAACGGGGAGATCTTCAGTATATGGGGATGTGTATCCTTGCCCTGGGCAGGCCTGATCTGAAAGTAGCAGGCACTGGCAAGGTAGAGAAATGGAACTTAGTTATACCGCTGTCAGGCATAGATGTTCTTGGAGAATAATCCAGCAATACCTAGTTTTTACCCTAGTAACACCAGAACACAGCTTATATTTCCTAGAAAATCTCTTGCAAAGATGATGCTTTGGAAGTCACCTAGAATTACCGAGTGTGTAAAGTGTCAGGCTCTCAGTTAAGTGCTTTATAAACCACAGGTTTAATCTTTCTAGCAACCTGACGAAGTAATTATGGATGGAGCCTCATTTGACAGATGAGAAAACCAAGGTTTACAGAGGCTGAGTACGTTGTTCTGGTTCACACAGAATGTGCTAGATTTGAACCCAACCCCACTGACCGCAAGACTTTGCCTTCACCCGCTTTGCTATCTACCAGAATGGAAGAATCACTATGGAAAGATACAGAAAGGAGCATAAGAATAAACATCTAAGAATGGAAGAAAACCAAGACTGACTCACAGAGTAAATTTCCATCGAAGAACAAAATTGTGCAGCAAGTGGTTACATGACCACAGAGAGCTTTTGAAAGCAGACAGAGGAGCTGGGATTTAATATCATAGAAAGAATGAGTGAGAAGTTTCATGAAGGGAGTGACACACGGAAACAGAAATTTTAAAATAGTAATTTTTCAACTAAAGCTTACTGAATTGAATTCTGTGCCAAGAGCTGAATTCAATATGCTTTGCCCATGGGGGGCAAAACTGGACAACTTTAAATCTCTAACGTTCTAACATTTTGAATTTTTTAAAAATGTGAACTTGCCATGAAAAAGAAGTGAGAGAAGAGTGAGAGTTTCTGTCTTCTAGCTTGGGAGAACTGACCGCCACTACACGCCCACCCACTGTCATGCCCACACCACCTCCATCCATCCTCACCCACTTCTCTCTGCAAGGTGCACCTGCCCTCAGCAACACTTCTGGGGGTTGGGGTGAGAGGTCAACTATTTCCCCCCTGGAAGACATACCAGGGCTGGGTCTTGAACTCCCCACTTTTTACAAAGATTTAGCAGTTCTATGGCCCTGGGGAATTCAAATACCAGCATCTCTTGCACTATGAACCTTCCCCGGCATCCTAGACTAAAGCCTGTTCTTAGAGCTGCTCCAATTCCTTAAGTTGTTTCACTACCAAAGTCGCCTAGTCCAGAAGGGCGGAGAGCGCTGTGACTGGCTGGTGAGTAGTGCTTGCACTATGAGGGCTTCGTAGAAAAGCCCAGTGATTTCTGCCATCTGTGTGTGAAGCTGTAAATATGGCGTCTTCATTATTTCTTTTGTTGTTTTGGTGAGGTCTTCTTGTTTATAGTTTTAAAATCTTCTATTGTTTCTGATTAGTGAATAGCCCATCATCAATACATTAATAACACCTAAAACTACAAGGAAAAGAGAAAAATTCACTTAGTACTCCACTATCCTGAGATAAACATCATTAACGATTTGGCAACCATTTCTTCATACAAACCCGTATGCATACGTGTACGTACACCTATAGCCACACACATGTAACGTCACCTAATTGGATTATAGCTTACATAAGAGTCTATGAAGGAAAACCCTTTTATAGATCTCTGGATTTTGTTCGTTTGTTGAGTTTTTGTGTGTGTGTTTTGCTTTGCTTTGTTTGTGTTGTTTTTGTTTCTTTTTCCCTCCTCCCTCTTTCCCATGCCCAACACCCTAACTTTTCTTTTGTTGATTTATAATGCATTCTAATATAGGGCCGTAATAAAAAACTGACATGATATTAAATCTTTCAATCATGGATGCCTTTCCATTTGTTCAGATTCTGTTATTCTTCATATATATACTATATCTTTCTTGTTAAATTTACTCCTAATCATTTTATTATGTAATTTTTACTGTTATTATGAATACCACCCATTGCATTGTGATGTAAGCATTTTGCTATTGGGGATGGATATATATATATATATATATATATATATATATATATAAAATCTCCTCACGCATACATGTATATATATATACATATATGACATACGAGATATATAAGATAGATATGATAAAGTAATTGACTTTTCTATATTTTCTTATTCATTCATCTTACCAAATTGTCTTATAAATCCCAATCATTTTCACTAGAGTTCCTTAGATTTTCTGGGTTTATTATTACATGATCAGCAAAAAAAAATTCTTATCTTCCAATATGTACATCAATTATTTTAATTTCACATAATATTGTATTAACTATACCCTCTAAAGTAGTAGTGTTAAATGTCACTGGTGGCCAATCCTGCTTGTTCCTATTTGTAATTGAAATGGTTTAGGATTTTATCATTTAGAATTATATTTTTAAGCCATAAGAGGTGAAAGTATTAGTCAAGAGCAGAGATCAGCAAACTATGATCCATAGGCCAAATTTGCTACCCATTTTTGTCAAGTTTTATTGAAACACAGCCATGTTTTTTCATTTGTGTATTACCTATGGTTGCTTTTTGTTCAACATAAGTGTGGAATAGTTGTGACAAAAACGATATCATCTGTATTATCTAAAATATTTACTATCTGGTCCTTTGCAGGAAAAGTTTTCCAACAACCTTGGTCAAGAGAGGTTATGCTGTGGTAACAAAAACTCCAAAGTCCCAGTAGATTAACACATTTATTTCTCATTCCCATAAAGCCAGTTGTGGGTCTGGACAACCTCCAGGCATTCTGTTCTCCATGAACTGGCAATAAGCTGGCTGTTTCTGTCCTATTGTTCACCATTATAATGGAAAGCCTCGTGGATCACCATAGTGGAGGAAAGAGCACAGTGTTCTCACACCCACCCTCCCATGATATAGCATAGTCCATAAACCAAGAGTAATCACATGACTCCACTGAGTGAGTTGCAAGGGGACTGAGAACTGAAACTTCTCTATGTCTGGAAGGAGACAGAAACCAGATATTGGTATGTATTATTAATATCTACTAAATAGACTTTATTACATCTTGGTAATTTATTTCCATTTCCATTAAAAAGTTTTTATGTGGTTATTAAAATTTCAACATCTATTGATATGTTCTGTGAGTTTTCTCTATAGGAAACATAATGTAATAAAGTCTGCTCATAAACTTCCTGTGAGAGAATCATTCATGTGTTGTTGCAATGAAGTCTGTTTAGTCAGAGTTCATTATTTTTTGAGAAAGTTGAATTTTACATGTTAATATTTTGCAGCTATGTTCACAAGTGAGATTAAGTGCTTAATTTTTTATTTTCCCCTTTTGTACTACCTTTATCATATTTTATGTGAGGGCAGATCCCAATCCTGGTACTCATTAAAATATTCAGGGAGCAGTTGCAAAATACTGATCCAAACCCAACTCCAGACCAATGGAATCATAATCTTTGAGAATGGAGTCCAAACAGCAATACTTTTTAAAACTCTCTGGTGATTTCAACTATGCAGAATGCACTAAGGTTACATTGAATTGTATCCTCTTTGTAAGATGATAAAATCATTCTAGGGTTCAAGTATTTAACCTTTTTTCATGTATAATGTCTAGCATTAGACTTAAAATAACCAAGCATCCCAGAAAACAAGAAAACCAAAAAAAAAAAAAGGGAAATTTACCCTTTTGATTCCAGATAATTGAGGCATAAAGCATAGAATTTAAAACAGTTATCTTTAATATGTTATAGGAGATAAAAGAAAAAATTTTGAATTTTGTCTAAGAACTAGAAATTGTTTTAAAAAGGATATATTAGGACTGAAAAATGCAGCCATCAAAATTAAGAACTCAGTATATAGGTTCAACCACAGACTGACATAGATGAAAAGAGAAATGGTAAAGTAGAAGGCAGATCAGAGGAAAATATCCAGGAATAAATCACAGGAAGACAAAAGAAGTAAAACACTGAAGAGAGGGTAAAATATATAGAATGTACAATAAGAAGTTTCACATATAAATAGCTGGAAACTTATTAGGGGAGAAGGAAGAATTTGGGTGGGAGTATATTTAAAGGGATAATTTCAAATCTTCCAAAACAGATTAAAAAATATGAAGTCACAAAGTCAAGAAGTCTTTCAAACCCCAAATTGAATAAACAAACAACAGCAAAATCAAAAACACCCACCCCTCACAGCATCATAAAACTGCTAAAAGCCAAAGACAATGAGAAGACCTTAAAAAAAGTCTGTGGTATGGATAAACACAAAAATTCCTTTCAAGAGGCAATAAATAAGCGATGGCTGATTTCTCCCTAGAGAAAGAATAGAAACTAAATACAATGAAATGATATTTTTAAAGAAATGAAAGAAAATCACTGCACATTTAGTTGTGTATACTGGGCAAAATATCCTTCAAGAACACAAATGAAATAATGACATTTTCAGATAAATTAAAAAAAAAAAAAAAAGGGCCAGGGGCGCCTGGGTGGCTCAGTGGGTTAAGCCTCTGCCTTCAACTCAGGTCATGATCCCAGGGTCCTGGGATCGAGCCCCACATCGGGCTCTCTGCTCAGCAAGCCTGCCTCCACCTCTCTCTCTGCCTACTTGTGATCTCTGTCTGTCAAATAAATAAATAAATCTTAAAAAAAAGGGGGGGGGGCTAGGGGCTATAGCAAAAGCAGGTAAGAAGCATCAGACCGATGAGGAACACTTTTCAACAACAACATCATGAGATGAGCAACAGACTCTGCTGGTGGCAATTGGGTTTTCCAGTTTCTGTCACCTGCTTTTAGCCCGGAAGCAGAATGGATATCCTTGGCCAGTTGTGAAGGTTGGGGAGGATGAGCCTGGGCTTCCTGAAAATATGGGCACATAGCAATGGAAGAGTTTGAATAAGAAAAATAAAAGAAGTATATTTATACTAGTGGAATGGCATATACAAATCAGAAATACAGAAAATTTGGCCACAAGTCAGTTAAATAAACTAGGGTTATTTTTCTCATGTACTTGAAATCCAGCAGTAGGCCAATTGGCATTAGCTCAGCAGCTCAAATATGTTAGGGCTGACAGTCCTATGATCCTCTCAGTCTTTGTGTCATGGTCTCAAGATGGCTCCTAGAGGTAAAGCCAACAAAACTCATGCTTTATTCTGGAAGAAAAGGGAAAATAATACAAGGAAAAAGTAGTGGAAGCCAAAATAAGAAAGTTAAACATCCCAGAAATTTCCAGCAGTCTTCTGCTTACTTCTGATTGTTCAGAATGGTATTACATGGCTCTCCACCAACTATGAAGGAGGCCAAGAAGTGTCATTTTTGAGCAGGGTTCTGTCGGTGAAAGAGAAAAAGAGAGGATGGATATTGAGTAGGCAAGTGGTAATGTGGCCACACCAGAAAGACTAGTTACACATGAAATCCATTATCTTAATTTTGTAAAAATTAACTGTAATGTCTCTTGGATTTCCAAAATACCTTTATTCTGATCAGTAAACATCTTAAAAGTTACATTTTATTCTCTAAAAGTCTGTACGGTGTTTTTCTTTCTTTTTTTTTTCTTTTTTTTTTTTTTTTTTTTTTTTGGTTTGTTTGTTTGATTTGCACAGATGCTTCCAGGCTGAATTTGTGACACATGGTTTGGACACCGCAAAGATTGTTTTATTCTTTATGGTCCATAAAGAATGTTCTCTTAGAAGTCAAAGAACATCATTAGAAATGGTATGTTAAAGAGTAAACATAAAACTATTCTCCAAAAGTTAAAATCAGATTTTTTGAATTGAAAATGACCTGAGGCTTCATTCCTTTCCATTGAGGTAGGTCAAGGAAATGCATTTATTCATTCTTAGGATAATCTATCTAATGATGCTAATGAACTCTACCTAGCCCCTCTCTCCCCCATGCAACCTAATGAGAAGCAGACATCCCCAGTGGCACCTCAGTTCCTGGCCTTGCTTTCCCTTCTAATGTACACAGCCTTCAGCAGAATCAAGCACTTCTAGAGAATGCTGGGGATTTCCTTCTTCCTAGTAAACCACTGCAGGCTAAGGGAAAGAGGCCGCTGTAATTACAGGAGGGAGATACTATCCTTCTCTCTCAGATGTTGGCCATAGGATCAGCTTTCCTTACCCAGAGACTTCCCAGCCTCTGTTCACCTTCCCAGGCATTACAGGGTGTGAGAAGCCTTCTCCAATCCCAGTTCAGCCTCTGCGTAGGCTAAGCACCTGACAATTAACTTTTGATTATTAAGGCACCCACTTCAAAGATATCCATCTCAAATAAACACATCCCCGGCTACACAATCCCAGATAAAGGCCCAAGCTGTCCCACCCATGAAGTTCCCCTTTCAGGAAGCCCTGGGAAACCTAGAAAACTGACTGGTCACTTGAGTGACCCTGCTTTTCCCTTCCAGGGCTTAAATTCCCGCTCTTCTTACATTTTAAATTTGCCAGTAAGAAGTAAACCCAAGTAACCTTAGGCATCCCTTCCCTGACCTCAGTAAAGCCAGAACCTCGGCTCTACACTCTCTCCTTCTCTCCCTAAGCCCAACTGTACTGTGTGGCCCCAGGTGCGCCATGTACCTTCCAGAACTTGTGATAATAAACTTTATTTTATCAAAGTCCCCTGATGGTTGTTGCTTAGGTGTGCCTTGCAATCATAATTACACCACAGAGCCGGTCGGGCCATAATACTGGGGAAATGTCTGTAGGATTGCCCCACAAGTAGTACTGGCCCAAGTGAGGGCCCTGGGCATTCCTAGCCAATTGCATTCCTCTGGATAAACTGAGACCAACACAAAACACCATGCCATAGAGATATTTATAGCAATTCTCAAAGTCTGCATGTAAACAGCCTCCTTTAAAGTGTGTTCCTCTGCAGGTTCCAGATTTATTGCCCTGGAGCAAGAAAAGGCAAGTACTTGGCTCATTAGCAGGACAAAAGGCCTGGAAAACAGGCCTACCTACTGGGAAGTATATTACGATTTTCTTTGGTTTGTAAAGGATTAAAGTTGGAGAACTCAAATCAAGTCTATGCCCAACTCATCATTTTAACTAGACTAGGAGCTGGGAGATGGAAGAGAGGATGCGAGTCCCCACTACACCTCAGAGCACAGAGGAGGGGTGGACAGTGAGGGAACAGAAGGCCAGTGGGCTCTGAAACCCTCTGAAAGGCTACTTGAGAAACCCAAGACAGCTTGGGATAGCCCAGCAGACAGCAAGGCCTTCCCAGATCATGGGTGCTGTGGTTCAGGCTGAAGCAGCATCTGCAGATGGTGGGCAGATTCTCTAGAGGAAGAAGTGTGCAGAACTGGGGAGAAGCCTAGGGCGCGGGTTCTCTATGAAAGTGTAGACTGGGCCTACATACAGGTAACCAACATAAAGCAGCAGAGCCACCAAGGCCCCACCTATCAAGGCCACGAAGTTCCCCAGGAACCAGGAACCCCTTACCCCAGTGCCACCAAATCACTACACACACACACACACACACACACACACACACACACACACACGTGCACGCACACTCTCTCTCTCTCAGAATAGAGCAGGTGACCAAAGAAGAAATAAAAAGTGAACAATCACTAAAAACAAAAACAAAGCATTACAGAGACTTCCACAAGATGGTGGTTTAGAAAGATCTTGAACTCATCTCCTCCCATGAACACACCAAATCTATAGTTACGTATGGATGATTTCCCTCTGAAAATTAGATGAACTGCTTCCTCACAACACAGGATAAAAAGATCATATCAAGATTGCTCTTGGCACACCTTCAACAATGGGGTCATGTCAAGAATAAAGCAGGCAATTTAGACAATCACAACGGCTCAAGAAATAACCAAGAACTAGGGCTAGGTTGAACAAGAACTTTCACCTCCTACGTAAGACCACTCCTTCAAGACTGAGACAGGTAGCTGTTTTGCCCAATAAACACAAACTCGAAGAGTCAAGCAAAATGAGGAAACCAAGAAATACACTCCAGATGAAAGGGAAAAATAAGAAAAAAACCTCATAGAAAGACTTTAATGACATGAAAACAAGTAACCAACCTGTTAAAGAATTCAAAGTAAGGATAAAGATCCTTACCAAACTTGGGAGAAGCAGCTAGAAAACAGTTAACAAGATGGCAATACACACATACCTATCAATAATTAGTTGGCTTTTTTTATACCGTTTCATATATTTTTAAAGATTTTATTTATTTTTTTGACAGAAAGAGATCACAAGTAGGCAGAGAGGCAGGCAGAGAGAGAGTGGGGCGGGTGGGGAAGCAGGCTCCCTGCTGAGCAGGGAGCCCAATGTGGGGCTCGATCCCAGGACCCTGGGATCATGACCCAAGCTGAAGGCAGACGCTTTAACCCACTGAGCCACCCAGGCACCCCACCTATCAATAATTGGCTTAAATGTAAATGTAAACTCTCCAATCAAAAGATACAATGAATAGATTTTAAAAAGAAGACATATCTATATAATGCCCACAGGACTTCAGAAGTAAGGATACACAGATTGAAAATGAAGGGATGGAATAAGATATTCCATGCAAACGGAAACCCAAAGAAAACTTGGGTAGCTATACTGATATCAGACAACATAGACATTAAAACAGAAGTTATAATAAAATCGAGCAAGAATTGCTGTATGAGTTCTAGTAGTTTGGGGGTGGAGTCTTTTGGGTTTTCCATATAAAGAATCATGTCATCTGCGAAGAGAGAGAGTTTGACTTCTTCATTACCAATTTGGATACCTTTTATTTCTCTCTGTTGTCTGATTGCTGTTGCTAGGACTTCTAATACTATGTTGAACAAGAGTGGTGAAAGTGGGCATCCTTGTCTTGTTCCTGATCTCAGTGGGAAGGCTGCAAGCTTTTTCCCATTGAGGATGATATTTGCTGTGGGTCTTTCATAGATAGATTTGATGAGGTTCAGGAATGTTCCCTCTATCCCTATACTTTGAAGCATTTTAATCAGGAACGGATGCTGGATTTTGTCAAATGCTTTTTCTGCATCAATTGAGAGAACCATGTGGTTCTTCTCTCTTCTCATATTAATTTGTTGTATCACATTGATTGATTTGCGAATGTTGAACCATCCTTGTAGCCCAGGGATGAATCCCACCTGATCATGGTGAATAATCTTTTTAATGTGCTGTTGGATCCTGTTGGCTAGGATCTTGTTGAGAATCTTAGCATCCATATTCATCAGTGATATTGGTCTGAAATTCTCCTTCTTGGTAGGGTCCTTGCCTGGTTTGGGGATCAGGGTAATGCTGGCTTCATAGAAAGAGTCTGGAAGTTTTCCTTCTGCTTCAATTTTTTGAAAACAGCTTCAGGAGAATAGGTGTTATTTCTTCTTTGAAGGTTTGGTAGAATTCCCCAGGGAATCCGTCAGGTCCTGGGCTCTTGTTTTTTGGGAGGTTTTTGATCACTGATTCAATCTCGTTATTAGATATCGGTCTATTCAGGTTGTCGATTTCTTCCTGGTTCAATTTTGGTAGTTTATATTTTTCCAGGAATGCATCCATTTCATCTAGGTTGCTAAGCTTATTGGCATATAACTGTTCAGCAACGTGGCAGGATACAAAGTCAATGTGCAGAAATCAGTGGCTTTCTTATACACTAACGATGAAAATACAGAAAGGGAAATTAGAGAATCGATTCCATTTACTATAGCACCAAGAACCATAAGATACCTGGGAATAAACCTAACTAAAGAGGTAAAAGATCTGTACTTGAGGAACTACAGAACACTCATGAAAGAAATTGAAGAAGGCACAAATAGATGGAAGACCATTCCATGCTCTTGGATCGGAAGAATAAACATTGTTAAAATGTCTATACTGCCTAGAGCAATCTATACTTTTAATGCCATTCCGATCAAAATTCCACCGGCATTCTTCAAAGAGCTGGAGCAAATAATCCTAAAATTTGTATGGAATCAGAAGAGACCCCGAATCGCTAAGGAAATGTTGAAAAACAAAAATAAAGCTGGCGGCATCACCTTACCTGATTTCAAGCTTTATTACAAAGCTGTGATCACCAAGACAGCATGGTACTGGCATAAAAACAGACACATAGACCAGTGGAATAGAGTAGAGAGCCCAGATATGGACCCTCAACTCTATGGTCAATTAATCTTCGACAAAACAGGAAAAAATATACAGTGGAAAAAAGACAGTCTCTTCAATAAATGGTGTTGGGAAAACTGGACAGCTATATGTAGAAGAATGAAACTCGACCATTCTCTTACACCGTACACAAAGATCAACTCAAAATGGATAAAAGACCTCAACGTGAGACAGGAATCCATCAGAATCTTAGAGGAGAACATAGGCAGAAATCTCTTTGATATCAGCCACAGCAACTTCTTTCAAGATACGTCTCCAAAGGCAAAGGAAACAAAAGCGAAAATAAACTTCTGGGACTTCATCAAAATCAAAAGCTTCTGCACAGCAAAGGAAACAGTCAAAAAAACAAAGAGGCAACCCACGGAATGGGAGAAGATATTTGCAAATGACAGTACAGACAAAAGGTTGATATCCAGGATCTATAATGAACTCCTCAAACTCAACCCACATGAAACAGACAAACACATCAAAAAATGGGCAGAAGATATGAACAGACACTTCTCCAATCAAGACATACAAATGGCTATCAGACACATGAAAAAATGCTCATCATCATTAGCCCTCAGGGAGATTCAAATTAAAACCACATTGAGATATCACCTTACACCAGTTAGAATGGCCAAAATTAACAAAACGGGAAACAACATGTGTTGGAGAGGATGTGGAGAAAGGGGAACCCTCTTACACTGTTGGTGGGAATGCAAGTTGGTGCAGCCTCTTTGGAGAACAGTGTGGAGATTCCTCAAGAAATTAAAAATAGAGCTTCCCTATGACCCTGCAATTGCACTCCTGGGTATTTACCCCAAAGACACAGATGTCGTGAAAAGAAGGGCCATCTGTACCCCAATGTTTATAGCAGCAATGGCCACAGTCGCCAAACTATGGAAAGAACCAAGATGCCCTTCAACGGACGAATGGATAAGGAAGATGTGGTCCATATACACTATGGAGTATTATGCCTCCATCAGAAAGGATGAATACCCAACTTTTGTAGCAATATGGATGGGACTGGAAGAGATTATGCTGAGTGAAATAAGTCAAGCAGAGAGAGTCAATTATCATATGGTTTCACTTATTTGTGGAGCATAACAAATAGCATGGAGGACAAGGGGTGTTAGAGAGGAGTAGGGAATTTGGGTAAATTGGAAGGGGAGGTGAACCATGAGAGACTATGGACTCTGAAAAACAATCTGAGGGGTTTGAAGTGGCGGGGGGGTGGGAGGTTGGGGTACCAGGTGGTGGGTATTACAGAGGGCACGGCTTGCATGGAGCACTGGGTGTGGTGAAAAAATAATGAATACTGTTTTTCTGAAAATAAATAAATAAATAATAATTTTTTTTAAAAATCGAGCAAGAAGATAGGACATTTATAAATATATATATATATATATATATATCCCCAATAGAGGTGCAGCAAAATATATAAAGCAAATATTAACAGACCTAAAGGGAGAAATTGATAGCAATACAATAATAGTAGAGAATTTACGCCCAACTTACATCAGTGAATGGGTCATCCAGATTGACTGAGTTTCCTTATTGATTAATAAGAAACATCCTTAAACAATACATTAGAACAGATGGATTAAAAGATATATACAGAACATTCCATCCAAAAGCAGCAGAATTTACATTCTTTTCAAGTGCACAAGGAATATTCCCCAGGATGGATCATATGTGAGGCCAAATTTAAGGAGATCGAAATTCTGTCAGGCATCTTTTCTGACCAGTGGTATGACACTATAAGTCAATTACAAGGAAAACACTGGAAAAGACCACAAATACTTGGAGAGTGAACAACATATTACTGGACAAACATGGAAAAATAATAATAATGCCTAGACATTAAAAAAAAAAACCCAGAAATATAATATACCAAAATCTGTGGGATGCAGCAAAAGTGGTTCTAGGAGACACTCATAGCAGTACAGACCTACTGCAAGAAACAAGAGAAATCTCAAAAGCAATAAACCTTTACACCTAAAGGAACTAAAAGAAGAGGACTAAATGAAGCTCTAAGTGGGTAGAAGAAAGGATATAATAAAGACCAGAGCAGAAATAAATGAAATAGGAGTGCCAAGGTGGCTCAGTCAGTTAAGCATCCAACTTTTGATTTCAGCTCAGGTCATGATCTCAGAATCATGAATTCCAGCCCTGTGTTGGGCTCCACCTTGGGCACGGAGCCTGCTTAAGATTCTCCCTCTCGGGGTGCCTGGGTGGCTCAGTGGGTTAAAGCCTCTGCCTTCAGCTCAGGTCATGATCCCAGAGTCCTGGGATCTAGTCCCACATCGGGCTTTCTGCTCGGCAGGGAACCTGCTTTGTTTCCTGTCTCTCTTTCTGCATGCTTCTCTGCCTACTTGTGATCTCTGTCTATCAAATAAATAAATAAAATCTAAAAAAAAAAGATTCTCCCTCTCTCTCTCTGCCCCTTTCCCCACCTCCACCCCTCCCCCTCAAGGATAGGTGATAGATAGGTAGATAGGTAGGTAGAAAGGTAGATAGATAAAGGGACAAAAAGGCAATAGGACAGATCAATGAAGCTAAGAGCTGCTTCCTTGGAAAGGTAAGGAAAATAAACAAACCTTGAGCCAGACTCATCAAGAAAAAGAGAGGGCACAAGTAAATAAAATCAGAAATGAAAGAGAAGTTACAACGGATACCACATAAATACAAAGAATCCCAAGAGGGATCCCAAAGAATCCCAACCTAGAAAAAAATGGACAAAATTCCTAGAAATTTAAAATCTCCCAAGACTGAATCATGAAGAGATAAAAAAGCACAATAGACTGATTACTAGTATGGAGATCAAATCAGTAATCAAATACATTCCAACAAATAAAAGTTCAGAACCAGAAGCTTCACTGGTGAATTCTATCAAGCATTCAAAGATCAATTACCCATCCTTCTCAACCTCTTCCAAAAGAATTGAAGAGGAGGGAATGCCTCCAAAGTTACTTTCAAGCAAGCGTTACTGTGATACCAAAACCAGACAAAGTCATCTGCAGAATCAGTGCAATCCCCATCAAAATGTCAATGGTAGGGGCACCTGGGTGGCTCAGTGGGTTAAGCCGCTGCCTTCGGCTCAGGTCATGATCTCAGGGTCCTGGGATCGAGCCCCGCATCGGGCTCTCTGCTCAGCAGGGAGCCTGCTTCCTCCTCTCTCTCTGCCTGCCTCTCTGCCTACTTGTGATTTCTCTCTGTCAAATAAATAAATAAAATCTTTAAAAAAAAATGTCAATGGTATTTTTCACAGAACTAGAACAAATAATTCTAAAATGTATATGGAACCACAAAAGACTCCTAATAGCCAAAACAATGTTGGGAAAAAACAGTCAAGTATCATACTTCATGACTTCAAGCTATACTGCAAAACTATAGCAATCAAAACCATATGGCATAAAAAATGGATACAAAGATCCATTGGAAGCAAATAGAGCAAAATCTATTAGAAGCAAATAGAGAGTCCAGAAATAAACCCACACCTGTATGGTCAATTAATCTATGACAAAGGAGGCAAGAAAATGCAATGGGGAAAAGACAGTCTCTTCAACAAATGGTATAGGGGAAACTGGACGGCTACACGCAAAGAATGAAAGTGGACCACTTATCTCACATCATACACAAAAATAAACTCAACATGGATTAAAGACTTGAATCTAAGACCTGAAACTATAAAATTGCTGGAAGAAAGTATATGTGGTAAGTTCCCTGGCATCAGTTTTAGCAATGTTTCCGGACTCCAACTCCAAACAGATGGGAAAACAAAAGCGGAAATAAACAAATGGGCATATATCAAGCTAAAAAGCCCTGCTCAGTAAAGGAAACCATCAACAAAATGAGAAAGCAACCCACTGAATGGGAGAAGATTTTTGTAAATGTTATATATTAGCTAAGTGGTTAATATACAAAATATTTAAAGAACTCATACAAATCAATAACCAGAAAAATCAGATTAAAAGTGGGCAGATGATCTGAGTGGATCAGTTTCTCAAAGAAGACATCCAGATGGACAAAAGGCAAATGTAAAGACGCTCAAAATCACAACATCACTAACCATCAGCAAGATGCAAGCCAAAACCACAATGAGACCTCCCATCTATCAGAATGGCTATTATCAAAAGACAAGGAATTACAGGGGTTGGCAAGGATGTGGAGAAAAAGGACCCCTTGTGCACTGTTGCTGGATATATAAATTGATGCAGCCACTCTGTAAACAATACGGAAGTTCCTCAAAAGGTTTAAAAATAGAAATACCATTTGATCCAGCAATTCCAGTACTGGGTATCTATACAAAGAAAAAAAACACTAATTAGAAAAGATATATGCGCCCCCGTGTTCAATGCACCATTATTTACAATGGCCAAGATCCGTCCGTAGACGGATGACTGGATAAAGAAGATGGGGTACATACACTTGCAATGGAATATTGCTCAGCCATAAAAAAGAATGAAATCTTGCCATTTGTTACAATATGAAAGGACCTTGAGAGTATTTTTCTAAGTGTGACGAGACAAAGACAAACACAGCATGATTTCACTCATATGTGGAATCTAAAAACCAAAACAAACAAAACAAAACTCAGGCTCATGAATACAGAGAACAGACTGGTGGTTGCCAATGGGGAAGGAGGGTTGGGAGGGTTGGGGGGAGGCTAGTGGGTAAAGGGAATCATGAGGTATGAACTTCCAGTTATAGAATAAATAAGACACAGGCATGTAATACAAAGCATAGAGAATGTAGCTGATAATATTGTACTAACTTGTATGGTGACAGATGGAGACTACACTTATCATGGTGATTAATGGATGGAGTCTGAATCACTGTTTTACACCTGAAACGAATATAATATTGTATGTCAACTATAACTCAATTTAAAAAAAAAAAAAAAGACTTCCCTGAAAGGATTTTTTTAATTGTTGGATTAAGACTAAATTTCAAATAGAACAGATCTAAAGGTGAAAGCCCCTCCTCTTTTACCTAGCAAGTAGGGGACAGTGAGGACTGTCATTTTATCCATAAAACGAAGATACTACCTTCCTCGGGTCCTCTGAGCCGTGATGTCACTGGAATCACCTACACTGCATGTGTAAGCTGTACTTACTATCTAACTACACATTACTGTATACTATAGGGTTTCCTGTGGTCGCTGTAACAGTTCACCACAAGGCAACTCACCCTTATTGTCTGACCAGTCTGGAGGTCAGAAATCCAAAATGGGGCTCACTGGATTACAATCAAGCTGTCAGCAGGATCGTATCCCTTCTGGAGGCTCTAGAGAAGAACCTGTTTCTTTGCCTTTTCTAGATTCCAGATGCCTCTTCGTTCCCTGGATTGCAGCCTCCTCGTCCGCCTTCAGGTCAACAGCCTTGGGCAGAGGCCTTCACATGCTACCATTTCCCTAGTTCACCCTCCCCCAGTGGTGAGGACCTGTGATTATCATGGGCCCACCAAGAAGCTGGATGATGTATTTTATTTTTTTTCCAATTTATTTATTTTCAGAAAAACAGTATTCATTATTTTTTCACCACACCCAGTGCTCCATGCAAGCTGTGCCCTCTATAATACCCACCACCTGGTACCCCAACCTCCCACCCCCCCCCCCGCCACTTCAAACCCCTCAGATTCTTTTTCAGAGTCCATAGTCTCTCATGGTTCACCTCCCCTTCCAATTTACCCAAAAGCACATACCCTCCCCAATGACATTATGGATGATGTATTTTAAAGTCAGCTGCTTAGCAACCTTATTCCATTTGCTACCTTAACCCCTTTGCCATGTACTGTGATCCACACAGTTTCCCGGGATCAGGACGTAAACACCTTTAGGCGCCATTATTCTGCCTACCACATCTGGTAAACCCATTTTCTCCTCTGTGAAAGGGGAAGGATATTGGTTGGGTTAGAAGGATTGTTAGAGGGATTGCATGAGCTGATGTGCATAAATGGACAGCCACAGATCCACCCTCGATTGCCCTACTTCATTGCAAACCTGGGCACTCAGGCCTTCCCCTGCCTCCATGGGCTAGCACCTAGACTGGACGGCCTTTTCCAGGACGCAGTTCAGGCACTCAAGGATGAGGACTCTCATCAAAGCTGTCTTCTTCATCCTTTGCTCTTAGCTAGGGTAGTACATTGGAGCATGGGCACCAGGTGTATTCATTAAGATCTATTCCAAACAGGTGTGCACAAAACCAGATGCATATATGGCGCTGCTTGGGAACAGAGAAAAGCTAAAGCTAATTTGGGTTTTGAAGGTAATAAACTAAATGAGATCACTCTCATTAGAGTTCCAAAATAGTAAATTCAAAGACAATTATATATTATATATTAACTTTCTTACACTAAAAAATTTAGGGGTTTTTGCTTTTTAAGGGACTATTATTTTTAAGCCCTTATTGAAGCTCTGCTCTTCCCTTGGCCAGAGTTTCCATTTGACAATTGGCAGAGAGGACAGCCATTTACATGTTAACCTGGGGAGGGAGGGAAGATATATACAGAAGCCAGAACTTAATAACTTCAAGATTAATAAATCAAGAAGGTATTCAACATCTGAGTGCAGGACCAGATAAAAATAAACAGGTAACACCTTATGCAATTATAAGGAATTATAAAAAATTAATACCTGCCACCAAATAAGTCATACAAATGAAAGTTAATAATGAAATTAAAGATATTATTCTATAGTATCTTTTAATCAAAGATTAAAGGGTTCACCCACATTATTACTATAATTATCCTATTATTTTATAATGGAAAAACAAACTTTGTATCAACTATCTGGTATGTTCCAAGGAGGGGAAAGAAGTTTTATATTTATCCTTAGAATCAAGACAAACACCTCCTTCAGTTGGTAATTAAAATTTGAATTAAAAAGTAATAGTTTGATTTAGTTTAAGATGTGGTTTTTAAAAGGAATTCACCCATCAGTACAGAGGGGATAAACCAACTTGGCTTTTCCATAGTGCAGGAAACTTCAAGACACAAGACCACATTGCCACCTGGTGGCAAGATCAGATTTTGCAACAATTCATTTTGAGAGATCCCTAGCCTTTGATTTATTATTTAAAAAGTGAATTTCAGGCAGTTCTTGTTTAACTTCAAGAAACATGAAAGGGCTTGAGGGACAAGGTGTTAAAGGTGCCAGATTAAAACAAAATGTACTTCAAATGCCAAATCTTCTTAAAAACGCCATTAGCCCATCCCCATGACAATCTAGAACCCCATATGCGCTCACCTCAGTTGCCCACAGTGTGGAGAGACACATCAGAACTTTCAAGAACCCTCCTTTGTTTACCTTGAAATTCAGTAGTGCCATTTGGCCAAAATAAAATCAGTAAGGCTTTGGAGTTGTAGTTAGCTAGTTGTAGAGAGCATAGGAGACGCTCCAAGCATACCTGGATGCAGTAAGTGCTTGTGCTTCCCTTTCCAAACACATCACAACAATTACAACATTGGGGTTGAAATATTAAGGAGAATTCTATAAGAAAAAGGGATGTAGCACAATAGCAACGTCTCACGGATGGAGAACACCAAGCTACTCATTCCATGTGATGGTGGAAGAGAAGATGAGAGCCTTCCCTGAAGCATCTGGAAGGTCTACCATGAGGTCATTGTGGGGGGTTTGCCGGTGACTTCTCTTCCTCAGGAAGCTTTATGATCAGTCCCAAAAGAACTCAATAAGATGACTGCTATTTGAAACCAATAGCACTTATAGATAACTCTAATTATTGTATAAATTGGACCCAGATATCAAATTAAGGACACACATATCTTCCTAACAGCATGGAGTCCAGCACCAAGCACCACGTGGCTTTCCTTGGGGTTTCCCCCATCAGTAAGTATAAGGACACTAAGAGGTGATTTCCCCAGTTCCCAGTCCCCCTTAGCTTCATCGGTTGCCACCTCCCAGCATAGCAAGGCACATATGGAACCCTCCAGCTCTTCCCAGAAAGCCAACCCCTGCTTGCTGGTCTCAGCACCTCAGCTCAGCTCGGCTCCCCTGCCCTTCCCAAGCAGCCTGAGATTTACCAGCAACTCTTCACAGGACAAAGGAAACCTTGATGCTTTCTCTTGGGAAAACTCCCAGCTTTTCAGAATCTACTCTTTAAATTCACACCCTAGCAGCAATTTTATCCCATGAACTCTGGGGAGTTGAAAGGTTTTTCACCTGAGCCACACGCCCCTTGGACAGGGAGGGGGCCCTGATCTCCTCATGTTCCTCCCATTGTTTAAGAGTGGGGCCAGGACACACACATCCCCTTAGGCTGGAAAGACACCCCCCACAAAGAGGCCTGCCCTGCCAGCATATCTCCCTGGTGGGAAGAAACCAAGTTCCACAAGACCACAGGCTGATTCCCCACCACCCAAGCTGCCATTGCCTTTCCAAGGACTGGGCAGCAAAGGAAGTGCCTCCTTCCCCAAGGCCCAAGGCTCACCTCGTTTCCAAATAACCACCTCCCAGAATGTCTACTAATGGTCACACCAGTACCTTTCCAGAAGAGTCTCGACCCATTTCCTGGGGTCCCAACAATCATTAGGAGGTCAGCATGGGTTCACTTCCTAGAGAAAAGGATGTTTGGTTTTATACCCACATAGTCATCTTGAATGCAGTACTGGAAGGGCCCTAAATTAAAATGAAGGGGATGCCCGAGCCACCTCAAAGCCTCTGTATTTTCTAGAAGCTTCCCTGGTGCTAGATGGTTCCCTATGAACCCAGAGAGCATTGGTGTTTGCTAGATAGGGACGGTGAGCAATACAGTTAACAGTATTGTCTCAGCCTGATTTTAATCATGGACAGTGGAACCAAATCTGAATGAGGAAGCCAGGAGGAAAGGAAAAAAAATAAAAAGAAACTATTCTTTGTGAAGGATGACGGCCATAGAGGGTATTTCTGCAACTAAGATGAAAAGGAGAGAAACCCAGGGTTGCAAAATGGTGTATCTGTGGTCAAGATCACTGATCTGTCTTCATGGTGACAGCCTCTAGGAAGACTGGAGAGTGGGATGCAGAGGAGTGGGGAGGGTAGAGCCACTGGGGGGAGGGGTCAGAAACGAGAACCCCACTCAGTAAAGTCACTGGAAGTGACAAGAGCAGGGTGGAGAAGAGGGCCAGGAGCCAGAAGCCACCATGTTATAAGAATGGGAAGCCACAAGGCCATAAGCAGAAAACAGCCCAGCAAGGAGACAAGAGGGCATGGATGGAGTGCATTAGAAATGGTAGCCACTTTTGCAAGAGGAATTCAGAACAAGTGTGAAAATGAGGAAGGAATCCAGCCCTTCCTCCTGGCTCGGAAGCTTCTTCTGCATTCGCTACCAAGGCTTCTGTAAGAGCATGGTGGCAACAGCCATCTCTAGAGGAAGTTCATTGATCACCCATGGTGAATTCTGAAGCTCTGTGCACATTAGAAGGGTGAGGGATGGGGTCAGACTGAGGCAGGGTGGGGTTTTAAAGAAATCCCATACTAAGAATGAATTTACATTGTTAACCTGTGTACATGCATGATGGCACCCTCCCTCTGCCTCCCTGCCATCCTCCCACCAACAAAGATTTACTGAGCACCTACTATATGCCAGTCAGTTCTAGGCACTAGGACACAGCAGTGAACAAAACACATCAACGTCCTGATCTTACAGAATTTTCATTCTGCTGGAGGAACAGACAATAAACAGATCAAGTACACAGTATATTCAATGGGAGTGAGGGACACCTGGGAACAGAGCATGGAAAGAGGCAGAGTTTCAGCTCGAGAGGCTTAAGAAGGTCTCAGGAGTGAAAGCCTGAGAGAAATGAAGGTTAGCTATGGGATACAGAGAAGCATTCATGCAGACACAACAAGGTCAGTCTCCAATCCTGGAATATGCTGGAATATTCTACAAATACCCAAAGACCAGTGAGACAGAGTGAAGGAGGGAGCAGGAAGTAAGTCTAGGGAGGCAAGCAGGAGTGGGGGAGACCGCAGAGTCTTGTAGCACACCATAAGGTCAGAATGAAACACGAAGGGGCAGAATGTTGCTGTGACCCACCAGTAGCACTGGTCTAAATCCAAACCCAAGTCTTTGAGATGACAATGGCATTGGTCCTGAATATGAGAAAGACCAAACTAGTCTGAAAGGGACTGACTGAACCAGAAGAAAGTGAGATCCATTTAAGGGGTGCAGTTGTTTTATCCCACTGTCTGTGTCACACTTATCTCTAAACCAGTGGGAAATGCCAGTTGGCTTAGACCAAGATCTTCTACCTCCCCTTTGCTGGAGGTGGGGTCCAACCCAAAGAACTCAGACTGAGAGTGGGGAAATGATGGTCCCTCTGGTCAGCAGAATAATGGCCCCAAAGATGCCAGCATCCTAATCCCCAGCACATGTGGACACGTCACCTTACACAAAGGGACTTTGCAGATAGATGGTCTTGAGATGAGGAGATTATCCTGGGTTAGGTGGGCACGGTCATCACAGGGTCTGTAAGAGGGAGGTAGGAGGGTTGTAGCAAGAGGAAGAGGTATGATATGGAAGCACAGGTCAGCACGATGTGGTTGCTAGCTGGAGGGCCACCAGCCTGGGCATGCAGGTGGCCTCTAGATGCTGGAAAAGGCAAGACACTGGTCCTCCCCTGGAGATCGAGCTGGATGATGATGCCTAGCACCTATGGTGTTCCTTACAAGCCAGCCACTTCCTTCAGCACTCTACTATTAACTCATTAAATTCAAACAACAAACTTGTAAGATGGGTATCAATGCACTTTTTTAAAAAATCCCCATTTTATGGTTGAGGAAACTGAGACACAACCATGTAGAAAGCTGCCCAGGATGGGGCAAAGCCAGCATTCAAACCCAAGCAGTTTGATTCCAGAGCCCTGAGCCCAGAGGGTGTGCGTCCTTTTTCTGTGTCTTCTGGGTGTACCTTTTTCACAACGAGAGGCAGAACCCCATGGACCTCTGGGCATGATGCCCTGAGGACATAAAACCACTTCTGTAGTGATCCAGCTAAGACTCTGCAATCTGAAACTAATCGGGGAAAAATGTCCAAGAAAACCCAATGACAAATATTCGATTTTAAAAGGTGGAAGCAAGGGATGACTGTGTTCTTCAGAAACATTAATGTAATAAAAGACCAAGGCTAAGAACTGTTTCAGATTAGGGGCGCCTGGGTGACTCAGTGGGTTAGGCCTCTGCCTTTGGCTCAGGTCATGATCTCAGGTCCTGGAATCAAGCCCCGCATTGGGCTCTCTGCTCAGTGGGGAGCCTTCTTCCCTCCCTCTCTGCCTGCCTCTCTGCCTACTTGTGGTCTCTCTCTCTGTCAAATAAATAAATAAAATCTTAAAAAAAAAAAAAAAAAAAAAAAAAACAGATTAGATCCCAGAAACACAATAACTAAAATGCAACACATGACCCCAGCCTGGATTTAGTCCCAGAGCGGGAAGGCTGTAAATGACACTGGATGGATGTGGACGATGGATTCGAGAAAAAAGTATTGTATCAGCGTTCAACATACTCAGGTTGACAGCTGTCTTAAGGCTACACAAGAGCCTTCCCCTTAGGGATACACACTAAAAGGGTTAGGGGTAATATACGCCTGCCATATCCCCCCTGCAACTTAGTCTTGGCTTCATGAGAAAGTAAAACATGGGAATACAGGCACATTTGTGAATGCACATGTATGTGTATACACATACATTATACCTCAGAAATGCATAGTGCGTGCACATAGAAAACGTGTAGGTACTCATGTGTGGAGAGAGAGAGCATATATTGAAGGAAATGGGGCAAAATGCCAACTAACTGATGAATGTGCCTGAAGGGCGTATTGGGGGGTTTTTGTATTATGCAACAATTTCAAAAATTGTTTCCAGATAAGAAGTAAATTCAATTAATTGCTCATTGGTTTACAAAAGCATACATGTTTTGATACTATTAACATATATTTACATGAAATATAACATTATATATTTAATACTCGCTGAGACACTTGAAAAGCTATTAGTAAGTTGTCTCTGGGGAATGGGATCCTGATGTTTTTTTCTACTATATTGTTTTTCTAGAATTTCCAAGCTTCCTTAATCAATTAATGTTACCTCCATATTCAGAAAAAAGAAACCAAAAAAATAAATGCACATCACACTTAATGCCCATAGGCGGCTTACCTGCAAGAATGCTTCCTTCTTTACATTAAGTGGTTTTGCGTTTTCTAACTCAAGATCACCCATGACCATCAAACAGCTATTAAAATTTGCAAATTCTTGCCACATATTTTTTTGAAATAGGATTAAAGGACAGAGCAAAAATGCATTTTCAATGTTTATTATGTACCAAAAACACTAGGTTCTTTAAAATGTCTTACAGTACCCCCCCACAACCCCACAAGGTTATAAGAGGAATGTGCAAATCGGACATCACCGGCAACAGGCTGCACTCTGGAGAAGTTCCATCATTGTGCTCAAGAGCACACATCAGGTCAAGGGCAGGGCGGAGATCCAAATCCAAGTCTGTCTATCCTCGGAAACCCACGCTGTTTCTCCTGCTGCCTCCTTACAGGTGCTCGGTAAAAGGCTGGTGCACACATACGGCCAGATAACGCCTCCAACTGCGGGACTGGTTAATAACTTCAAAAATAAAATTCCAAGCCAAATATGCACTATCTCGTTTCAGTTTTAACCCAAATAATCAGACAACCGCCCAATCTCCCACCTCATGTGTATAGAGACAGTAACAGCTGACATTTGCTGAGCCTGGTGTCACACCGCTCCAGGAGCTGCACCTCTCCAATCCCCTTCGCATCCAGCAATGCAGGCATGGCAAGGATCCTCAGAGACAGCTGAGGCGCACAGAAATAAAATGCCCATGGTCGTAACTAGGAAAGTGACCAAACCAAAACTACAACCTATGCAGCATCACTCCAGACTCCATGCTCCTAACAACTTTGATAGGCTTCCTTCCCAAGCTACTCATGCTTAATATTCCAAACAAGAATGCTATAAATACCATTTACAAAGCTATCAATCTAGATTAACAGGTTGAAAGGCCTGCAATAAAGAGTCTGAATTCCGAAATACCTTAATTTCCGAAACCTTATGCAGCCACACCCTACCCTCTAACCACTAGTGCAGTGTATAATGAGCTGTAGGTGTATTATTTGTCAAGATTTTCAAAAGCAGAAGCCATTTTTAATTTTATACTTCCAAAAGAGTGTCCGAGACCAAAAGAAGCTGTCTTGTAATTGAATGAATGCCAAAGTCAGTTTCACAGTATCATTCCCCTTTTCCAAAGGCAGTGGGGCACGGTGAAGGGCCCAAGCTCGAAAAATAGACTCAGCTCAACCACAAAATGCACAAGTTCATTTCTCCAAGTTCTTCTTTGTTACAAAGTTTAAAAGCTTATTCTGAAGAGTCAAGATAGGGTAAATAAAGTACCTGACATACACTAGGTACTCAGTAAAAATAGTTTTTAGTGTTCCTCAAACTTTATGCCTATGTTTCGATTGACCATATTTGGGGCATTCTGGGCCCAATCACCCGTTGACCAGGCATGGGTTCCAAAGCATTCTTTTGTTCCCTGACAATAGGATCCCACCCCAACTCCCACCAGTGTGCCGGACGGGGGAAGTACTCCGTATTATGTGGTATCTTAACCAAGAGTCCCATATTCTGATGAATACAGATCACGGAGGTCACTAGTAAGTGGAACAGTATGAAACTTTGTAGTGATGGGAACTGGAGGTAAACCTTCCACTTGGTTCCAGCAAATTATTGCCCACAAAAATCAAAGATTTGGGACTTGCCCACGCAAGTCCTATGCTACAAATCTTTGATTTTTGAAAAGTGGGAATTGCATATGTTTATGGGACATTTTTCTAGTTGAAGAATGTGTCCAAGAAACACTTCCATAGTGACACTCACAGGCACGTATGTGGTCTGCAAGCACACGGGGAATGCACGAATTGCAAAGATGCAGTCACGTGATCCCACATGGGTACGTGAGCACCTTCTATTTTTCATCAGACAGGGAATTTCTACTAAAATTGTGTGTGCAAATGGGCATACATACAGTCACGCACAGCAGGTGGCCGTTAGGGCTCCATTTGTCTGACCAACAGTCCTGGGGCCAGCCTTCAGACCTCAGTCCTACAATCACCACCATCAAAGAAATGGCTTCAGGGACTGTGGCAAGGACTGGGGTAGGTATTTGTGTCATAATTTCAATGGCAGCATCAGCAGCAACAGAGAACATCGCCACAACAGATCCCAGCTGACAGAGCAGAGAAGCAAACAGTGTGTGAGTTCACGGAACACATGTACACAAAGGATATGCTACTTCAAACTGTGGGCACTTCCAAGTAAGAAATTTTAGGTGAGGGCAGAGCTAGAGAAGTCAAACTCTGAGTAAAAAACACTTACGTCACATTTTTAAAACGTGCAAAATACACTATATAAATGATAATTATGTACATGTGGAGTAAAATCTCAGGCATGGCCAAGGAAGATACAAACTTCAGGCTAGTGGTGTGACAAAGAAAAATGTGCTCAGGGAAGGGTATAAAGGAGACTTCCGTTATTATTTTTCATGACTTGCTCCTTAAAAGAAACCAGAAGACCTAAACAGAAAAATTAAGATCTCGGGAAACCTTTGTAATAAAAACAATAAAATCTAAACAAATGGGGAAAGACACCACCATTCTACAGCCACAACAGCCCCTTCCATCCCCACACTACTATGACATGGGGAACACATTATGCAAAGGTAAAATCTCATTATCTAGTGGCATCTGCAATACACCTTTCTGGAGTTAAGACATCAAGTATGGGATGGAAAGGGTTACTTACATATTTGAGAAAGTGTTGGAGACATTTATACCATTTACTACCTCAACAAAACGCACCGTTACAAGACATACTCAGTAACAGGAGCCATCCTCTCTTATCATATCACTATGCAAACATTAGGATGAACACACAAATTTTTAGCACTTTTAGTGTATAGTCCAATATACTTATCCCTGAAATTCCCATTCCACCCACAACTTATTTTACAAAGGAACCACCTTACCCAATTAATGTTAAAATTCTTAAAATCCTTGTCATAGTGTAAAATCTTGCTAAGAAATGTCTTAAAACATATATAATGAAATTCTTCAACTGACATATTTCATGGGAGTCTCAAAGTGCAAGAGCATTTTTCCCTTGGGGAGATAATTCACTTATTTGATACACTAAATACCGTCAGTAAACTTCTAAAAGAAAATCTATTCTTAAGTTTTATTATTTAAGCAGTCTCTACACCCCACGTGGGGCTTGAACTCATGACCCCATTACCAAGAGTGGCACATTCTTCTGACCGAGCCAGGAAGGAACCCCTAAAAGAAAACCTAAATTTTATTTCAATGTGTTGTAAAATTTGCTTGATAGTAAACAAAAAGCATCCAAAATACTTTGCAACAAAATTTTCCTTTGAGTCTTACAAGTTGAATTTCCCAAGCGAATAGCTTCCTAAATTTAATTCAAAGTAGCATGATACACACCCAACACCTTTATATTTATCTACATATTATACATTTAAGGATATATTTTCAATTAAAGTAACACAGAAAAAGCAAGTTTACCCCCCCCCACAAAAACCCATATTAACACCTTTATATGACTCCTAACAAATCTCTACTTCCTAAAACACGCAACATACTACAATAAGGGATTCTCATTGCTCAGGTAATGTAAAATAGATTTCAGTCCCTTGCAATTACAACTCACCACACTCTTTTAGAACATAGGTGTAACTTCTCACCCTCAAAAACATTTGGATTTCCCTCAGGAGTCTTAAGTATCTATATTACTTGACACCCTTTGTTCCTTGTAGAACAGCATTAAGAATTTATATAATTTATCAAAATTCAGATACTGAAATAATGGTTAAATCTCTTTTTTAAATAGTGGTTAAATCTTAGAGGATCATATAGAAGAGTGAAGTCATACTGTTCTCCAGCCTTGGTTACATAAACCATTCCTATAAATTCTATAGCTTCCTTCTTTAATGCATTCATTGTTTAATAATGTTTCTATTGATTTTGAGTTGAGACCGTCAATGGACAGACATTTTCTCTGCACTTGAGAGGTAAAGGCAGTAAAAGTCTTTGAATATTTAAGATCAAATGTTTTCACAAGGAAATGTTAAGTACAGCCTTTAGAAAAGGATCAAATGCATCACATAATTACCATATGAATTTTCTGTGGAGACAATATTGGACTTGGACCAGGGTACAAGTCACTCCCTTTCCTTCTAAATTAACAATGGTTGAAAGAATGGGCTCTAGGATCAGACCCTCAGGATCGAAGTCCTGTGCTGTTAAAGCTGTGTAAACCTTTCTGCAAACGTGTCTGCCCCAGCACACGATGCAGATAAGAACAGTACCCTCTTCAAAGGTCCTGAGGACTTAATTAATTGACACACAGTACCTGGCACATATTCATAAGCACCTTGAAAACCATCTCATACTTCGAGAAATATAGGACAGGCAGAATCAACTTCCTAGTGAGTAAAGATAACCACTTGGGGTTATAAGCAAAGTGGTAATTAAAAATAATCCCATAAAATTTCTCAAATCATCTTTGCAGACAGCTCACATGTATTTACAGAATATTTGCTGGCATTTTACAATCCTAACTTCTACAAAGACAGTTCTCGCATTAAGCAATACCTAAAGGTGACTCCTGCAACTTAACTTTTTTAAGAGAAGTGGGGTGGGAAGGGCAGAGGGAGAGAGAGAATCAAGTAGGCTCCACACCCAGCATGCAAGCCCATGCAGGGTTCAATCTCACAACCTTGAGATCACGATCTGAGCCCAAATCACGAGTTGGGACACTTAAACAACTGAGCCACCCAGACACCCCCACAACCTGTTTAAGATTAATATACAAAGAATCCTGAAAATACAATTGCCCTATATTTTAAGACTTAAATCTTACTTAAACATAATCTGTATCTGGCTTTGGCATTTAAAAGCCTATGAAACAACAATTTGTCTGGCTGCAAATTAAAATGACTGGAGCTTTAAACAAATGACCACGCCAGGTATCTCCACTCCCGACCAATTAAGCCAGTATTGCAGTTCAAGCATCAGTATCTTTATTTTTTTAAGCTCTTCACATGAGTTAATGTACTACTGTAGTTGAATACCAATGCTATAAACAGAGTACTTATCTTAGTATTTCCCTGCACCTTTTTTCAAGATGCACATTATATACCTCTTACACTGTTGGTAGGAATGCAAACTGCCGCAGCCACTCTGGAAGTTCCTCAAACTTAAAAACAAAACTACTCTACAACCCAGAACTACCCTACAACCCAGGAAGTGCACCAGTAGGTATTCACCCAAAGAATACAAAAAGATTCCAAGGGGTACATGCACCCAGATGTCTATAGCATTATCAACAATAGCCCAAACTATGGGAAGAGCCCAAACGTCCATCTACTGATGGAATAAATTAGAGTGTGTTTTGTGTGTGTGTGTGATGGAATATTAGTCAGCCACCAAAAAGAATGAAATCTTGTATCTGCAACGATGTGAATGGAGCTAGTGTGTTACGCTAAGCCAAGGAAGACAAGAGAAAGACAAATACTATGATTTCACTCACGCGAAATTTAAGAAACAAAATAAATGAACATATGGGAAGGGGGTAAAAGAAACAAAGAAAAGGGAAGCAAACCTTAAGAGGCTCTCAATGATGGCAAAGAGTTGTTTGCTACAAAGAGGATGGCCTAAATGAGTGATGGGCATTAAGGGCACTTGTTACGATGAGCAGTGGGGTGTTGTGTCTATTTAAGTTATGAATTACTAAATCCTTCTACTGAATAATATGCTGTATTATTAACTAGAATCTAAATAAAAATTCAAAAGAAAAAGGATGGGTGATATATTAAGAAGCAACTGGAAAACAAGAGAGAGTTCTAGAACAAAGGAAATGAGGTAAGTAGGAGGACGTGCCTAACTAGAAGGGTAATCACCTGACCAATCAAGCTCTCTGTTACACATAAAGCGTTCATCACCTTGTGGTCAAGAAAGTGATCATAAACAAAGAAATCCGTCAACAACTTCTACTTGATTTTCAATATACCACAGAGAAATGATTATGTGACAACTATAGGATACAAAGTTGCATGCAAAATTATGCTTAAAAAGTATTATTAGAGGGAAATAAATCAAATGTTCATATAAACTGATAATGCTGGATGCATGATTTGCCATTACTTTTTATTTTTATAATTTTATTTCTAAATTCCCTAAAAATTAATATATGAACATTCCTATAATCAGAAATGTGGAACGATAAAATTTCCTTTCCTTTAAGGATATTAATGTTCAAACTTCTTCACACCAATGCCTATCAGACTGAGCATTTTCAAGAGGCCACTGCTCCAGCACAGAACTCTCCAGAAGCATGGCTTCTAACAGTGGGCTATCAAATGTGGAACTGAAAGACCCAGCTGTTCCCACTTCCATGCAAAAGTACTTGACATCTAGGTCATTAAGCAAAAGACTAGCCCTGGTGAGTGACTGATTACTACTATTTAACATAAACACACAAACCATCATAATCTGTTGAAATCAAATCCTTTTTTTGTTTCTTGGAAAGGAAAATGACACTTCACCACATTTTTAAACAGTTTATTTATTCACGCAATAGTTTGATTTCCTTTGAAAGCTAGAAAATAAAGATCATTTATTTACCTTCTTATTTTTGTTGTTTTTCCATACGGTAAACATTGATCTTTCCCTAACTTCATAAAGGTGAATTTTTAAAAAATCTATGCACACACCAAAATCACTGAAAAGGAATGTGCAAAACTCTAGGAAAACTCACTTGAATGTTTTTAAAGTGGCAGAAGATCACAATTTGGGGATCTACCCTATTAAGAACTTTTTTTTTAATCTTACCGATAGAACTTGTTTTCAAAGTGGCATATTTTGAATGATTATTATCCAAAAATAATCCCCACAACAGAAAATCTCAATTTTAGGAGAATTTCTGAGCTAAGATACTTAAATGAGAAAATAAAAATACTGTTTTTCTTTGACCAGAAATTTTGAATTTGATACATACTTTTTCCCAAGTGTCATTTCTTTTTCTTTTTTTAAAGGTAACAAACCACACACTCAGAATACAATTCTTAAATTTGTTTCTTGTAAACACAAGAATGGGCAAAGTTAAGGTACATTAGTTATAGAATGAAATAAGGTAGTGCATTTAGCGTCACATATGAACTTAAGGCCTTAGTAACTTGATTGTGATTTCAGTATTAGCAACAGTATATTTCCCTCATGCTTACATACACAAGTAAGCAGGCAGACAAAGCAAAAATTTCTAAACATGTAAGGAACGAAGACAAACAATTTAATCTATATATTATCAGTCAATTAATACAGTTGGACTCTTTCAAAGTAACCGTTGGTAGTAAAATAATCTGACCACATTTGATACAGCAATTAAAATAGAAATTAGGTCTCCTATACAATCAGAGCACCTCCCAACGTGTAAAGCAGTTAAAAAGCCCATGTATACTTTATTTTGCAGATACTGCCCAGACTACAATCTACCCCAAAACCAACCTTTGCATAATGCATTTTGTAAAATGCCTACCTAAAAATACATTGTATTTCATAATATTACCAATACAGGGGGAGGGTTCTAACCTAAAACACTAAAACCAAATATACATGAGACTATTCAACAGTAGCCTGTGATACAATCTTAGGATAAGAAATTTCACATACATCTATTAAATAGCATCTTATGTTCATAATTTCAGTCATGTCAAATTAGACTATTTTTTTTTCTACAAAGTTACCAAAAAAGACACTAAGCTAGAGTCAGGAGAGCAGATCTTCCTGTTCCAGCTCTACCTCTACCTGTGAAACACAGGACAAGTTCCCTTAATTCTCAGAAAGGCCTCAGTTTCCTGAACTATAAAAAAAGGGGGCTGAAATAAATGAGTTCTAAGGAGCATTCCCATAAAACGGGATTCTGCTAAATTTCTGAGAACTCAAAATTTTCAAAAAATTTTAGCTATGAAATATCAAGCCTTGATACTTATCATCAATAATGCTGACTTTTATAGAGAGCTTTAAGCCAAGGAATTACTAATTTTGCATTTATGGGACAAAATGCAAGATGTTTTCTCAGCATGCTTTTCCAGTTATGAGAAAGGGAGGGAAATTTTACGACGACTGTAAAGCATTGGAACAACAGTGAAAACACTACTTGTAATAGCATGCTAGTCATGGACAGGCATTACTTGTTTGCTTTTAGGAACTTTTGTGCACAAGGCAAGAGGTTTTATAAGATACCACAGAATACAATGACACACTACATGTGGCCTGACAAACTCAAAACACAGTCAAAATGAAAAGGCAACCAAAATAACTTTAAGGAGTATTTCACTTGTTTATAAAATGTATACAGAGACCTGGGCCTAACACACTTCACCGCTTCAAGTCCCAAAGTCTAGTTTCCCTTTCAGAAAGAAGTGCCTCTTTTACAAAACTAACACCTATTTTCAGGAATCAAGAGTCACCTACACTGGACTGCCCTTAGTAGAAAAACTGAATATACTGTCTCTGATTCCAAAGTTTTCTATGCTAGTACAAGTGAAATAAATGAAGACATAAGACCAAGTGCAAGAAAGAATCAGACCTCAAAATGCGTATTTATACTGAAAATGTTTCACATTAATAGGTAGATATGCAAAGGATAAAGTCATTTTCCACAAAGAAAATTCCTAAGACTTGCTTACTAATTCCAAATTTCCATAATAGAAATTTACTTTGAATGTCAGATTGAGCAGGAAAAACACCTACTTTTAAACTATTATTATGAAATGTTGTAAAATAAAAGTTCTTAGGCTGGTTAAAAAGCACTGGACTAGAACCAAGGAGAGTAAGTCTTCCTTGAGAATATACTAGAAGAATCAAATGCAACAGAGCCATAAGGCCTACATATAGATGGACTAAAATTATAGTCTTTGTATTCTCATGGGATTTCTTTATATTATCTTGAAGACAAACTGTGATCTTCCAAAATATCAAAAGTAGCTTAAAATTTTATCAATCCCTTTCCTTAACAGAATGAGGATTTTTAACTATAAATACTGTAACATCTGAAAGGGTTTCAATGCAAAATAAAATTATGCATCATAAATTTCATATCACCGTTCAGTGGACTCCCTGGAACCCCCGCCTAATGACACGACACACAAACAAGCTATCGAGCAAGAATCTGTTAACAGTTTTATTTTTTTTTTTATGTTAAATACCATGGGACAGGATTGTAAGGATGAAAAACTCAGTCAACTGCCTCACAAGGGATAAGAAAAATTCTGCCATGATATTAGCAAAGGTAAAGGAGAAAATTTACACTGTAAGAGGCACCATTTCCCCACAGAATACCTCTTGGCATTTCCTGAATGAGTGGGATTAGCAATCTAAATAAATCATATTTCAAGAGGAAACAGCAACAGATAAAATTTAAAGGTATTATTAAAATAACATTTACAAGACTCTGAACAATTCTTGAACTCTTATTAAAACCACAAAGAAAGAACAATTCTTTATTTATGAATTTCATAAAGGACTGAATGTGCAACTGACATCTGCTAGTGATGATCTGGTAATATACAATTTGTCCAGGAGCCGAACAGTTTGTTTTATTGTGTTTTCTAACCGTAAGAGATCATTAAAGGCAAAGCCTATATGACGCTGTACACACAAAAAAAAATGGTCACCGTGGGCCATACTACCAATGAAATGGTAGGTAAACAAATCTTTTTCTGGTCAAGAGAAAAAAAAAGAAATAGCACTCTGCATGCTTCACTCTACAAGATGAACTTCCCTAGAAAGAACCCGATGAAAATGGCTGCAATTACGACAAGAAGGGAAGGAAGAGGACTGGCGACATTATCTCTGAAGGATGCAGCTGAGGTTGATCCAGGTTTATCCGAATGTGCTACCTTTCTGAGCCTTAAGCCTTCATCCTGAAAAAAATATATGCACAAAAAGGTTTTAAAAACAAATATGCATACAGTCAAACTGCCAAGCTACAGCTCTATGGCCAGAAAGCAGATCAGCATGCACGTGGCTGCAATGGGAACAGGGATTAACTGCTAACCAGCATTAAGATGACTTTCTAGGCTGATGGAAACATTCAAACACTGGAGTCTAGTAATGGCTGCACAAATCTATAAATTTACTAAAAATGACTGAATTGTACACTCACAATGGGTGCTTCAATGGAATATAAATTATACCTCAATAATGCCGATTCTAAAAACTAGAGCTAAAAAATGTACTCCTAAAAAGTGAAAAATTGGATATGGATATAGTGACACAGAAGGGGAAAATGTCACTAAAATATATTAAGTAAGGAAGAGCTCTATGCGTGCACTTATTTCCGTGGTGGCCCGTGGTATCTTTACACTGTTACCAAAGACCACCAGGAGCAAAGCTGTGGTCCAACAGGGTTATAGACACACTGCAACCAGGGTGCCCACACAGCACGGGCACAGGGAGTATCTGGCCAAAGGAAAAGACAGGAATTTTACAGGATCTGGAAGAAAGGGGAATTTCAGGATAAAATTTAAAAAGCACGCGTATTGATGAATTCAAAGCAGGAGGTCCATGTGTGGAAGGGTCAGCACTGGGTCTTGACTACAAAGGAGATGCCTAATCCTACTTCTTCAGAAAAACAACACACTACAACAGCTATGGAATGTTGTATACAGAAACTAGCCCCCCCACCCCCCTACCCCCCATCAGAGGCTATGCCCCTGGACTGGAAAGGGAGGCTGCTTCTCTGTGTCAGTGACTCAGATCCTCTAGACAAGAGTGGGCTGCTGCTCAGTTCTTACCAGTATGATTTCACACAGCAAAGTTTTTGACAGTGTGATTTTACGGGACAAGGTTTCTCAGTAAGAAAGCAATAGTCACTCAAAATAGAAGGTTGTTATGACACTTTACCAGTCACAGTGAGATCCTGGGGGAAATAATGATACCTATTACCTAGGCAACTGGCTTTATCTGTGTCCAACATCCCAACCAGATGAATGACAGGACAGATTTTTACTTCCTTAGTGCAAGCTCGTTTTTATTTTCTCACATTGATTTCTCTAGTATGCTTCTAATGCCAAATGAATTAAAGAATCCACCTCAGGCCATACTTTTTTATTTCCAATTACTGGATTTTCTGAGGGTTGGTGGGGTTTTTTAGTCTCATTTTTCATTAGTCCTATGTGAAGGAAAAATTATTCTCAATCCCATCGAGAACTTTAAACAATACTCCTAGTAATTCTGATTTGCTGGGTCTGGAGAGGACCCGTATTTTTAAAAAGCTCACTAGGAGATTCAGATGAACAGTCTGAATTAAGAAACACAGGACTAAAGGAATAAAAAGGAACAGTGATAATTTATGATGGGTCTTGTGCATGAAATGTTAATAAAGCACCTGAAATTGATCCTATAGGCCAGTGGCCTTCAAGGTTCTTTTGTTTTTGTCTTGTAAACAGCAAAACACTCTTTCAAATAATATCTCCTACAAAACATCAGCCAATAAATAAAACGGAGATACCAGCACCCAAATCTCACCTCTCTCCCTGTCCACTCTTCCTATATTCCAGCCCTGCCCTACTTACATCATTCCTACCATTTCCACTTCTCCCCCTCCTGCCAAGAAACAAACAGTGGCTTTTTGTCATGCTAAGAAGCCCATCTTTATCAAAGAACAGAACTGTGCCATGAAAGTCATGGCAGATAAAGTAGAAGTAACAAAAAGAGCATCCTTAAAAATCTATGGTGTATGGATATTAGTGTGAAATGAAGATAATCTTTCCACTATCCCAAGAGGTGCTGGGGGCCTCTGAGGGGTACTGTGAAATAGGAAGAGATAAACAATTATTTAACACAGATCAACTCAAGATACAGTGCCTGTGATTCAGAGTATGTGTAGTTTCTACATACATTTAACAGATGGAAGAATCAAATGTAGACTAAGCCCCTTAATTTAGGTTATTTACTCATGTATATTTTTGTATCATCTACTTTGATGGCACTTTAAAGGTATTCAAGTCTTGAAATAATTACTGTCAAGACAAATTATTAATAAACCCCACAGGTATTCAATTAGTCCTCATTCACCAGTTCATCCATTTATTCACCCAAATGTATGAATGACTACTATACGCATGTACTATGAATGCAAAGATGAATGAGCACAGGTCCCTGCCTCTAAAGAACTACAGCCCACTAGAGGGAGAAAGACCTCCAACAGACAGGAGCAGTTAAGATGACAGAGGTTTCATGGAAACTAAGGAGAGAGCATTCCAAAACCATATTTCTTTTCTTCTGGAAGGAGAGAGCCCTAGAAAAGGTTATATTGAAAAGATGACAAGAACCAAGGAACCATGAGACAATCATACATGTATAATGGGTTTATAAGGGTAGGAATGGGATTTCACAGCGATCCAGTCAGAAGGAAGAACTCAAACTAAAGCAAAAAAAGAGATCATTAACAGAGAGGCCTCTTCAGGATACTCTAGTCCAAAACTGTCCAATATAAAAATAAGCTTCCAATGTGAGCCACCCATTTACTTTGAAATTTTCTAATAGCACATTAAAAAGGTAAAAAGAAAATGGTAAAATTAATTCTAATAATAAAATTCAATCCAATATAACCAAAATATTATTTCAATATGTAATAATACAAAAAAAGTATTTTTTTTTGTACTGAGTTTAAGCAATCAAAGTCCAGAGTGCTAAACTTACATTTCAAGTGCTCAACAGCTACGTTATGTCCCTATGCTATGTGGGATAGCACCATTTAAGGCAAGTCATATGACTAAGGCACAAAATGTAAAGGCTATAAAAATGTAAAAAACGAGAGGAAGCTAGCAATGCCACCAGCTAGATCACAAAAAACTAGGGCATCTACTAGGAAAGGAACTCGCAGGCAAAGAGAAGCCTTTGTAAAACTAGAGGCAACAGTGGGGAGCAACAGCTAAGACATAAGAAAATTAGGGAAAACGAGAACTGACCATGGATAAATTTTAAAAACTGATGGATAACATGGCCTAATAATGTTCACATATATTATGCCTTCATTTAAATCAACTTATCTTCAAAAACAACTTACTCTCAGGTGTCGATTTTCTTCTGATAATTTCATCATTTCTCCCTGAAGTCTTTTACATTCTTCCATGAGTTTCCTTGTTTCGGTATCGTTGAGTGAAACACTATGTGGTTTTGGCATGGGTCCATCTTGTTTAGAGGCATTCAGTGGAACAGTTTTGCTAGGTTCCAGATCATTCTGTATTACAAAGATAGTGGCACTTTTTTAACCGACAAAATCTCCTTTAGATTTTAAACAAATTCAAGTTGAAACTCCAAACCCTTCTTTTCCAAAAAAATCATTTAAATGAAATTTCTGAGGTTGTGATTTCATTAATAAGAACTTTTTAAAACTACCCAAGGTTACAGTCATCTGTGAACAATTTTAGCAGGACTAAATCAATAAAGGTCAGAAAGAGAAGTCAAAAAAAGCACCCCACTCCCTCTACTCCCAAGACCCTTCGCACTTACCTCTACCACAGCACTTATCATATATCATACAATAATGTATTTCTGACGTTCTTTCCTACAGTATTTCAAATTCTGGGAAAGCAACAGTCATTCCTTTCTGTATTTATGGTTTGTGGATATAGGTGTGCTAAAAATCAGTGCTAAAACCCAGCACTTTGGCCAAGAGTAGTTATTCAATGAAAGTATGCTGAATGACGCCAACCAAAATCCAAATATGATGGTCATTTTCAGTGCTCTGATTCTGTAATTCAAATGAGATTCTGTGGGGGTAGGGGGATATTATAATAATAATTCCAATGATATTACAAGACTACCTAAGAAAAACTTAAAACCTAACTTCTATTAATGGGAAAAATACCCAGGATATAAACATAGAAGGGAAATAATAAACATAAACATATCATGGTTTAAAAAAAAAAAAAAAAAAAGGAGGTGGTAAGAGAGTTAATTACATGTTCTTAAACTCATACATAAATAATTCTTTCAAATCACCAACACTGTTTGCTTTAATTCATGAAATTCCATAGAGAATCATGGTAATACTTGGACCTTTTAAAATTGTGAGCCCTAAAACTGCAATTCTTACCAATACCCACCCAATATAGATAAATATCTAGGGCAGTGCCTAATTAAGTGTCCCAGGACCTGTGGTCTAAAGTGCTTCAATGTCCTTACCTGAATGTCATTTATACCAGCACCTACACCTTAACAGTATTAGTGCAACAAGTTATCTCTTCAACTAAAAATTTACTTGCTAGAAACTTAATGCTATTTTTAACTGCTTTATTCAGATATAAACTTCTAACAAAAACATTTCCAAAATCAACCTCATGGCATTCCACAGTACTCAATAATAGGTTACACATCTATCACACCATCTTTTATATTAAGTGTAAATTTATATTAAGTGTAAATAATTTATATTAAGTGTAAATAATTGTTAGTTCAAGGGGCAAAACTAGTACCTCTTATGAAGGGAATGTGACTTCATCACTATGCTTACATCCATGTAAAAACAGTAATGTTATAATGAGGTTCTAATGTACAACACTTACTATTTGACTGTCAACATTCATATTTTTTCATTTTTCTTCAGAAGCTTCTCAGCTGTGAAGAGTTTTAAGAAGCCTGCTTCTAATTTCTTTCTCTGAGTTGTCCTCTTACTAGCTTTCTTGTTCTTCACCCTATCTTCCCCTATTCTGAGCAATTCCATCTCTATCTGTAAAAATCTGTTTCAAATATATTTTGCTCTCCATTAATATTCTTTCTTAATCCTCCTCTTAACAGTAATTAGAATTCATTTCAAAATGATTTTTCAAGTGTGCTCCAATTCCAACCTAGAACAAGTCCAAATTTGTAAAAAGAGAGCAGCTCACTGTCTTTCTCTATAAAGATGAAAGCAGCAGTCAACAATATGGCAACTAAGGAATCCTCAGGTTCTGCTTATGAAATGGGAAAAAATATATACTTAAAACCAGAAAGCTGACTAAAAAATCAAGAGATACATGAGGCCAACAAGTGAAGATTAAAAAAAAAAACAAAAATGAGAAATCATCAAACTCCTCACAATTAGCTTATTTTTAAATGAACTCTTGAAATTCCAGAAAATTCAGAATTATCAGAGGGAAACTACCCATCTCATCAACCCAACCCAAGTGTTATTTATGTATTACTTTCAATATTTTCTCATATGCACATTTTATAAAATCAGCATACACTAACATTTTCTTCTTTATCCATTTGTATGTTCATCTTTTAATTATCATTTTAAGGGACATGGTATGTCATTAAATATTCTGTGTGTAAACAAAACTACTTAACAATCTCACTCTTTTTAGACATTTCATGGGTAGCTTCCCACTCTTTGGGATTTTAAAAATAACATGTCAACAAATCTTCTTATGGTTGACAGAATTAGATTTTTCTTTTTCACTGAAATTTTTCTTAATGTTATATTCTTTATAACAAAAAGGAAATGTCATAACCAATTTGTGAAGCATAAACATAAATAAAGGCTAGAATGCAAAAGATACAGTGAAGCTTAAAAACACATTTCAACAGTGAGTCAAGCAAACATAAAACAAGTTACTTGGGAGTACACTTCTGTCAAGTACTATTTAGGCTCCCTACAAACCAGTCAACATACATAGCAGATGCAATGAAATCTAATTTATTTGTGTATATTTAAAGTATAAGCATATATAACCTAACTTAACTGGGGGATAAAAGAGGGAGTTAGGCAGGGGGCTGAGTCATGCATATAGTAACCATCTGAAAAGTCTGAAGGGAACACTAAGGCTGCTGGGACTTTAAATGCATACTTCCATTCAGGAGCTCCTTACTGAGGTTTGGCTCCAGGAAAACAGCTCCTTCTTGAGAGCTGCTTTAGGCTGGTCCAGAAAGAGGAAAGCGGTCATTCTGAGAACCATGAAATAAGCAAACTAGAGGGATTCAACATGCTGTGACTCTTAAAAAACTGATGAATAGTAACACTGTATTACATTAAATTTACACCGCAACTAGAGTAAATGGGAAGGTAAGGCCACAATATCAATACAAAAAAATATTTCACAACTTGTACATTTTCCACTATTTTATATTATTTAGCCTATCTGCAATAATCCCTTTCCATCCATAAACTGAACTTACTTCTTTATTCTTCTTTAACAACCATCAGAATTTCAATTCCAATATTCTAAATTATCCCTGTTGGGGGTAATTAGGAAAACAGAGCAAGGGATTGAAAACAGAAGGGACAAAGCAAAATATAAGGCAAAACAGGTTTTTGCAATAATGCCTTGTGAAGGACAAGCCTTGAGCTAAGGAACAAATGTATGAGGCTACATTTCTGTGACTATAATGAGTAAAGGATATAAATGAACATGAAGGCCGAGCAGCACCTGGTTGGCTCAGTCAGTGGAGCGTACTACTCTTGATCTTAAGACTTTGAGTTCAGGGGCGCCTGGGTGGCTCAGTGGGTTAAGCCATTGCCTTCGGCTCAGGTCATGATCTCGGGGTCCTGGGATCGAAATCCACATCGGGCTCTCTGCTCAGCAGGGAGCCTGCTTCCCTCTCTCTATCTCTCTGCCTGCCTCTCCATCTACTTCTGATTTCTCTCTGTCAAATAAATAAATAAAATCTTTAAAAAAAAAAATTAAAAAAAGAGACTGTGAGTTCAAGCCCCACATTGGGTGGTAACTTAAAAATAAAATCTTCAAAAAAGATGTTTTAAAGTCTATAAAGGAAATTATGACTAAAACTAAGGGCTGCGGCATGAAATTGTTATAGGGATAATTAAGGCCTTGACCTGGGAAGAGATAGTATTTGAAAAAAAGGTTACTAGAGACTTACTTTCACTCTTAAAAAACCAATTTACTGTTTCTGTAGAATCATGAGTCCCAGAAATAAGTAACTAAAATAAAAGTATCAGACATTTAGATAAAGATCAAATTTTTTTAACCCTCAGTTACATATTCTCTGGAACACTAAATCAAAGTATAAGCAAACTGTTCAAACTGTAGGGTTCCTCAAGTAAATAGTAAGCAAAAAAATGGTAAAGGGAATCATACAGCACCCATTACACCACCCAGAAGTCATTACTGACATGCTGTCATCTTAAGTGAATGTTAAGCACACACATGTACACGCACATGCACGCACATGCACACGCACTCACAAGTTCAACTATGACCTAAGACCTTTAGAGTTTAACCACATGTTCTCCTACCCTGGGGCACTGTAAATAATAATTCTAGTTAAAGAGGGGTTACCATTATCTGTGTTTGATAACAAAATAATAATTCCATTTATCTTTTTTAAAATATATATGAACAAATACTTGCCTGGAGATCAATGTTTGCCAGCTCCTACCTTTATTGCTACTCTATTCAAATAAGCTCTTAACTCCTTTTTTAAAGAATGCTCCCAAAATCCCAATGACAGAAAAAAAATCATACCAACTTCATAATGTTCACTCTTAATTTGTCCTGCTCACTGCTAAGATTTTTAAGTGCTCAATTTGCTTTTTTAGAACAGAGAATAGTGTCTGTGCCTGATTTTTAAGTGATCTGTGTTCTACTGTATTTTTTAAACACAGCTGCAAATTTCAATTCTATCTACTTCATATAATATACTCATAATATATGTGCTAGGTAAACTACATTAATATAATCAGTAACACTAGAAAACTCCTATAGCTGTTAGCTCCCTAAAACAAACCTTCTGCTTCTCCTGTTTGAACACACTGAGTCCCCTGGGATCATTCTTCGTATTAAAACTGCCAGTTGTTGGAACTGTGTTGTTGATGCTGCTTATTGAAGTGACAGCTGGAGAAGTCCCTGGTGGAGTTATACCCTGAGGTGGCATGGGAAACATATTCTCAGATTCACATCAAACTGATTTCTCCTGCATGTACTGGGAATGACTAACATAGAAATCATTAGGCTCTTAGACATTCACATTTTAGTCTATAAAAATATATTATATATAAGATATAACACTAATAATAACTACGTTAAAGCAAAAAGTACAAAAGTTTTCATAGCTTTTTATATTATTTCCCAAACAATATGCACTATGGTCAATTTGCATTATGCTAATTAATATATAAATCTTATTAAATGTATGCTCGCCTCATGCTGTCCTAAAAGAACATGTTTTAATTTTGTGGCTCTAATTTCTGTTGCTAATCAATGCTTGTCAATATCTAAAAGCAAGCACTTCATATTTTTTTACCTTTGGTAATACTCAACCTGAACAATTTTAAGTTAAATGAATTTTTCTCTCTTGAGATTCAACAAATACATTACTTTATAAGCCTCTCCTATACTCAACAACACCCACCCCCAAATGCAGACACACACCCACACACCCACACACACACCACACACACAGACACCCTTTCCCAGGACCAATAAACTTAAAGATGCATGTAACATTATAGTGTATCAGTTTCTCCATAGTTCTCTTCCTATCTTCGCAAATTCCTTTAATACAGGTGAAAATAATTGGATACCAAAATGTTGATACACCCTTTAAAATAACACTTAGTGATATTCAGGTCAATGTATATAAACTATGAGAACTCCATTTCACTTAATAAGGCACTGTCCCCAATCTGCTCCTTGTCTCAATACAAAACAATGTATATATTTAATCATAAATGTTCTTTGTATACACAAGACCACTGAAATTCCTTGTTGACAACCCATCAGTTAGGATAAATTGGTATTTTTTTCCTAGAAAATATGTCATCAACACACATTAGGATGGAGGGCATAAATGAAATGCAATATATTTTAAGAAATATGGAAAATTTCAAGTAGAACTGGAGGCCTCAAAATAAACCAAAAAATTTTTTTAATTGAACACAAAGAATTAAACAGGTAATAAAACACCATAAAATAACAAGTTAATTAAAACCACATTCAATCCTGGAAAAAAACACTACCACTAAATACACATTAGATTTCATAATACAGAGTTAATAGTAACTAAAAAGAGCTAATAATTCCAAGAATACAACTTTGCAAAAACAGAGCAGTCAACACTTTAGTATCATCTGCCTCCAGCTCTCAACAGCCTAGGGAACACACTGAGCGGCACTTGTTACTAGTGCTGAACACAACTCAACTGAAGACTTTATGGGCCATTAATTTACTGACATATATCCAAAGATCTGCTGCTTCCCTAGGACAAGAGTGACCACGAATTTTAGTATGCTTAAGAACAGTATTAGTTAATGTTTGCTGTCTTGGAATAATTATTAATAGTACCTCCATTTATTTAAAAAAAAAGGGGGGGGGCTCCTGGAATCCTAGATCACTCCATCTATGATGCAAATCAAAGAATTATTTCCCAAAAAGAGCCCGTTCTAATGACGATTCAAAATGTTAGAACTGTTTTGAAAAAAAAAAGATTTCTTTAGATTATAAAAATTTTAAAAGAACTCAACCACTATACTTCTAGACCTGGCATCCTTTTTACCCTGACAACCACAAAACTTCAATGTTTTCTTTATATGTTCAGTATCAAGGTCCTGAAAACTTGAACAATCAACAAAATAGTAACATATCCTTTTCTACAGTTCTTAAGGACATGTAAATACCTCAACACTAACAGCATACCTAAAAAGATCCAGAACCTCAAATAGGTTAAGATACACTTACCTAATGTAATTGAATTAAACGCCTATCTACTTCTTTTGTGGGGAAGATGGCTAAGGAGGACCTGGGACCAGGAGTGAGAGTGGGATGGGGTGGTTAACATAAGCCCAATTTCACTCAACACAAACATTATACCTAATAAAAGTAAGAATGACAAAATAACATTACTCAATCCTAAATAAATTAATGAATCTAAACTATAGTTTCTCAGTTTTGACCGTATTGATGTTTGGAGCAGATAATTCTTTGTTGTGAGAGTTGTCTTACCCACTGCCAGTGCTGAGCAATATCCCTGGCCTCTACCAACCAGATGCCTTTAGAACCTCTCCCTCCTAGTTGTCACAACCAAAAATGTCCCCAGACGTTGACAAATATACCCTCAAGGGCAAAATTACCCCTGGTTGAGAACCACTCATTCACACACTGCACACCAATGATCACTAACTTCACCAAAAAAAAAAAAAAAAACAAAACCCTAACATCATATATTGAAAAGAATTTATCACCACCTACAAAGCAGTCTTGCCTCTCCCCTGCCTCCAGTAAAATAAATCAAAATCTAATCAAACTTCTAGATCCAACTTTAGAATATACCAAAACAAGAAAAATTAAATGACACCACAAGGATGTAATCAGCAAATCTAGTCTACAGGGAAAGTCTACAGGACAAACTTAGTTTCTTCAATAAAAATCTGAAAGAGAAAAACAGGGAATCTATAGATTAAGAGATTCAGGAAATGTATCATCCAAAAAGCAGTATGTGGACTTTATTCTGATCTCAATTCAAATGAACTGCAAAAAAAAATCTTTAAATGACATTTGTGAGACAAATTTGAATCTGCCTACATAGTTTGATATTAGTATTATAAGCTTTTAAAAGCTTGTTGGCAAGGATGCAGAGAAAGGGGAACCCTCTTACACTGTTGATAGGAATGCAAGCTGCTACTGCCACTCTGGAAAACAGTATGGAGGTTCCTCAGAAAGTTAAAAATAGAGCTACCCTAAGACCCAGCAATTGCACTACTGGGTATTTACCCTAAAGATACAAATGTAGTGATTCAAAAAAGCACATGCACCCCAATGTTCATAGCAGCAATGTCCACAATAGCCAAACAATAAAAAGAGCCCAGGTGTCTATCGATAGATGAATGGATAAAGAAGATGTGGTACACACACAATGGACTATTACTCAGTCATCAAAAATAAATAAATAAATAAAATCTTGCCATTTGCAACAACATGGATGGAACTAGAGGGTATTATGTGAGCAAAATATGTCAATGAGAGAAAGACAATTATATGATTTCATTCATATGTGGCATTTAAGAAACAAAACAGAGGAGCACTGAGGAAGGGAAGCAAAAATAAAACCAAATGAAATCAGAGAGAGGGACAAACTAAAAGAGACTGTTAACCACAGGCAACAAACTGAAGGTTGCTGGAGGGAAGAAGGGATAGACAGAAGGGGTGACTGAGTGATGGGCATGAAGGGCACGTGGTGGAATGAGCAACGGGTGTTATATAAACTGATGATTCACTGAACTCTGCCTCTCAAACTAATGATACACCATATGCTAATTAACTGAATGTAAATTAAACTAAAAATAAAAGGCTTAATTATAGTATTGTCAGTAATTTTTTCTTTTCAAAGTTATTATCTTTGAGTAATATATATCAAAACAATTCCAGATAAAATTGTATCTTGTTTTGCCTTACAACAATAAGTGAGATGAAAAGTGAGGGGGCTGGTTAGATGAATTAAGATTAACCATAAACTGATCATTATTAAAACTGGTCATGGGTTCACAGGAGTTCACTGTACTTTCCTAAGTGTTTAAAGGTCCTCCACACAAAATGTTTTTTAAAAAACCATTATCTTTTATATTATATGTTTATAAAAAATAAAAATTTTTAAAAAATCATTATCTTTAACATTTATTCCTTACCATTTAATCAGGTAGTAACTACACCACAAGCCCAAGTAGTTCAATTAACGGAAATACACTCTGTAACTAGTTCATCTAGGCTCAGAATCAGTCTCTGGTATACTCTGAAATTATACTGAACAGACTTTGGCTTCCTAATAATACTTGCTCTGAAAAGATTCCAGGGCCAAACTATTTCTGCTCACGCTCCATGGTATAGGACTCCAGAAACCCCATTCAGTATTTATTCAAGCCCTTCAGCAGACCCAAAACCGCTTTCATGGATTACTAGGTGCCATACCTGTATGTAGGCACACCTGCTACTCTCCTCTATGGGGTGCTTAAAATGGCCAGGCACAACTATCATAGCAATATCATTTCCATCGACTTCCAGTTTGGTTTTTTTCCTCTTAATCAATAATATCAGATACTTGGGTGAACCCTTTTCAGAGTATAATCTCAAACTGTCTGCTATACTGAGTATAACAGAAGTCCAGATGAAAGACAGTCACAACTCTATCCATGTTAATTAAAGAAACGCAAAAGATGACATAACCCTAAGTGAGAAAACATCCAGATGTATTTCTACTCAATTTTACTTCACAGAATATATCTAAAGAAAATGAAAACACTACATCAAAGAGTTATCTGCATCCCCATATTCACCGCAGCACTATTTATAATAACCAAGACAAGGAAACAGCCTAAGTGGCCACGGACCAATGAATGAATACAGAAGTTCTGGTTAGGAAATCCTGCCATCTGTGCCAATATGGATGGACCCCCAAAGGCACTATGCTAAATGAAGTAAGTAAGAGAAAGACAAATACTGTACAATCTCATTTATATGCGGAACCTAAAAAAATAAAAAATAAAAACAAACCTATGGAAAAGGAGATCAGATCTGTGGTTACCAGAGGCAAAGGAAAAGAACATGGGGGAACTGGCTGAAGGTGGTCAAAAGGTGTAATACTTCCAATCATGACACAAATTAAGTCCTGGGGATATAATGTACAACATGATACCTAACACAGGTATACAGTATATTTGAAAGTTAAGACAGTAAATACTCAGAGTTCTCATGCCAAGGAAAAAAAACATTTTTTCCCTTTTTTATATCTAAATGGCATACTTAACTAAACTAAGCAAGCTACTAGCTTTCTGGCAGCATAGGCAAAAGAGAAAGTAAACTCCAATTGGGAAGCATCAATATGCCAGTGAACTCTCAATTTCTAGTAAGAACGTATGCTCACATTTTTTATTTTTGGCAAATATTTCAACATTCCTTTAAAAGGGGATTAAAAGACACAATAAAAATTACCACTCAGGGACTCTTTCATTTCAGCTTATTCTAAAAGAATAACAAAATAATTGAGCACAGGTATTTATCTAATCTGTGAATTTCTTTTTCAAAAGGGCAAATGGCTTCCAGATCAAGGCAACAGTCATGTCAGAGTGTAACCTAACTGTACTCACCATTTTATTTACCCGTATTATTTTATATATTAAGTCACCAAAAGGAAAAACCTACTTAGCTTTTTCAAGTCCCTCCAACAAACCATAGAAAAAGATTAAATCTGCATTGCAAAATAGGGTAAGTGACCACAACTCATTCTATACATTCACAGACAACTTTCTGAACTGTACACATATATTCCTCAGTCTTCCAAATTGTGTTTGCCTGACATTAATCAAAAAGCAACAGAGAAATTATTTACTAAGAAATAAAATCAGATGGATTTTGACCAAAATCAACAGTAAACAAAATACCTGGGAATAGGCAAACTTTGAATAAACTGCTTGTCTATGTAAATTAAATCTTTTATCCCCAGGCTACGAGTATACAGTTGTCAAAAAGTGGTTTACGCCTATTATTTAATTATATTTATGCATGTGTGTGTCTCATTCTCAGGAACTTGAACTTACTTAAAAGTGGCAAAAAAACTGGGAGAATTAAATGGTTCTTCTCCATCATGAAGACTGTATCTGAAAGTATTTTTCTTCTTGAGTGGACAAAATATTCTCAAATGAAAAAAGCATATCAAGTTTTTTTTTAAACCTAACTAAGCACTGTCTTAAAATGTGGAATAGCATTTTCACACATTCCCAAAAGGCCAAAAACAGAAGCAAAATTAATCTCAAAGTAAATGAGAACTTAATAGCTCCAATCTTCTCCCATTTTCCTACTTACCAATTTATCATTTTCATTGGGCATTTCAAATACACATCTCAATTTAGAATCCATTAATTCATCAGGTTTTGCCTCTTTCCACTAAAAACAAACAAAACCAACATGAGACAGAGAAAGTTTAACTGTGACAAATAGGTTTCACACCTCAAGGGACAACCAACAGGTTTCAATCAGGGGACACTGAGGCTGTTTGGAGCAGAGGTGAAGTCTGTGGCTCAGGCAGGACACAGAGCAGCACTCCAAACTGACAACCCTCTTATCTGGCAATACCACAGAAATTTGTATATAATCCTCAAGAAATCTACTATCACCATCTGTTAAAATCACACTAACATCTCTAGAGACTGAGGGCTTTCTTCCTCACAGTAGCATTTCTAAACTGTTTCTAAGAAATACTATTTCAAAATTCTTTCAATCTTGAAATTAAGTCAGAATTATCTATAATTAACAGATTTACATATTTTTTAATTAAAAATTAGCTTTCTCAAATAAGGACTGTACAAAACCCACATTTTCAACAACATCCCTCAAAATAAATTCCATTCCACCGCTATACTTACCACAGCTTCCATATCTGAAGTGTTTGGTGGAGCAAAAATTGTCTGTACCATAAACTTATGTTTACTCTTCTCATTGGGATCATAGTCAAAAGGCTGTAGCATTACTAAATAAGAAGAAAAAAACACATTGCTTTGTTTCTTCTGCATTTGCTTATCATCCCTACTGCTTAATTGACTAATATGCAAACTTATTAAAAATCCAGGACGGGTTCAAGAAACCTAATCTGGATTGGTTACATTAAGGATCTAGAATCAACTTTATGGTTTCCAACTATTTTAACTACCCACAAAATAAACAGCTACTTAAAAAATAAATATACATCTATGACTGCCTCCTCTAAATTAAAGTTTGGGAAAATTTTCAAAATGTTGCCAACATTAACTATTATAATACCTATAAACTCAGATTAAAATCTAGTAAACTATCTATTAAAACCAGCTATAAATACAAAGGCTTCATTTGGTATTTAGTGATAATATCTCTTAGAATGACAGCAGGGATACATAAAGGAGAATTTAAAAGTTAACTTCAAAACTCACTACATTTTAGTCTAATAAAACTAATTTTTCAAAAAGAGATTTTAAATATTTATTCAAGAAGCTTATCAATCTGTTTAAATCTCATTCTAAGAAAACAAAGTATAGGGGCGCCTGAGTGGCTCAGCTTTAAGCGTCTGCCTTCAGCTCAGGTCATGACCCCAGGATCCTGGTATCAAGCCCCACATTAGGTTCCCTGCTCAGCGGGAAGCCTGCTTCTCTCTCTCCCACTCCAGCTGCTTGTGTTCCCTCTCTCACTGTGTCTGTCAAATAAATAAATAAAATCTTTAAAAAAATATATACAAGGAAGAGGTATACTCTGATCATTTCCAGAAATTTTCTAGCATCCCAGTAATTATATTCAAATTCTTCTAAGCACTCAAGATTTTCAGTAGCCTTTAAAAGAGGATTTTTAGGGGTTCCTTGTAACTAGAGGTGATACAAAACTTTTATTAAATTTATATTACAAAGACTGTAAGAACAAATCTACAGTTACACAAAATATATATACATACGGTATTTTACAAATTATTCCCCTGCTAATATGTAAATGATTTCTAAGATATATCTTTTATACATGTACATCAACACTTTCAAAAAGACAAATGCAATTAAGCAAATGTGAGAAATAGCAATTACGTAAGAAAATCCTATTCTAAGTGTATCTGAGATGTCCATAACTCCCATCATGGCTAGAAAGATTTTTGAAGGGGCAAATACAAAGCAGAAAAAAATGCACAGGATAAATACTTCAGAATCCACATGAAGGCCAGTGAATGTCCATTAATGCCCTTCACTAAGCCATCACTGCAGGGTCATCAATAGGAATTGAATAAGAAGAAAAATTAAAACATGACTGATTGTGATTTTATGACAATTATATTCTAAGTTATTGCAGACCATATTAAGAATTAAACAATCTTAAAAAAATATATAAATATGCCAAATTTAAAGAACCCACAAAACTAAGTGCTAAAGAGAGAAAGTTAAAAAGAAAGGAGTATGTAATACAAAGTCGATCAAGAAAAAGTTGCTAGAGAAAGGAAGCACAGTTTGAGTGACTACTTATAAAGAAACAGTGGGTTAAGCCCCTGCCTTCGGCTCAGGTCATGATCTCAGGGTCCTGGGATCGAGTCCCGCATCGGGCTCTCTGCTAAGCAGGGAGCCTGCTTCCTCCTCTCTCTCTCTCTGCCTGCCTCTCTGCCTACTTGTGATCTCTCTCTGTCAAATAAATGAATAAAATCTTTAAAAAAAAAAAAAAAAAAAAAAAGAAACTCAATACACTAAAAACTGAAGAGCTAAATGCTAACTGGAGAAGCATCTGTAGGCTGGCTATGGAAACAGTAACTAGTGTGTCTGGGGATTTTAATATGGCAGATGCTCAACAAAAGGGATTTATGGAAGACAGTTTTGGAAAGTACAGGTTGACCTCTGTCCAACACAGGGGCTTAACATGTAACATGCAGTTGAAAATCCACATGTAACTTCTGGCTCCCCCAAAACTTAAGTACTAATAGCCTATTGCTGACCAGAAGCCTTAATGATAACACAAACCATAGATTAACACATATTTTCCATACTGTACATATTACATACTGTGTTCTTACAATAAAGTAAGCTAGAAAAAAGAAAATGTTAAGAAAATCGTAAGAGAGACCATCTGGATGCCTCAGTCGGTTGACTGTCCAACTCTTGATTTGGGCTCAGATGTACTCTCAGGGTCATGAGATCAAGCCCCATGTTGGGCTCCAGGCTCAGCAGGCAGTCTGCTCCTCTCCCTCCCTCTGCCCTTCTTCCCACCCACACACGTGCTCTCAAATAAATAAATCTTAAAAAACAAAAAAATAATGGAAAAGGGTGCCTGGATAGCTCATTTGGTTGAGGATCTTGGTTTCAGCTCAGGTCCTGATCTCAGAGTCTTAAGCTCAAGCCCTGCATTGGGCTCTGCACTCAGCAGGAATTCTGCTTGAGATTCTCTCCCTCCCCTGCTCAGGTACTCTCTTTCAAATTAATAAATAAATCTTTTAAAAAGAGAGGGGGGACACCTGGGTGGCTCAATCAGTTAAGTATCTGCCTTTGGCTCAGGTCATGATCCTGGGGGTCCTGGATCGAGTTCCCTGCTCAGTGGGGAGTCTGCTTTTCCCTCTCCCTCTGCCCCCTCCTATCCCTGCTCATGTACATGCTAATAAAAAAATGAAAATAAATTTTAAAAATCGTAAGAGAAAATACACTTACAGTACTGTATAGTCTTTATCCCAAAAAAACCCACATCTAAGTGAACCTGCACAATTCAAACTTTTAAGAAATAATAATACAACAGAACTTCAGCAGTTTAGAAACTTCCAAGATAATGTCATTCTGAATAGTTTTATGGATTCCTAAGGGTCAAACTAGATGCACCAAGAAACTATTTTTAACCACATGGATAGAAATAATTCTATTTTCTTCCAACTTAGCTAAAAGGCTTAAAGATTTAGAAGGCAACTTCCAGAATGCATGTACTCATTGCTTTATCTTCCTTCCCATCCATCTTTCCCATGAACTTGGACAAACACAAACACATTCCTACCCAGCCACCATATCACGTTACTCACTAAAAACATCTCTTCTAGGGTCGACTAGCTCTCAGTTTTTGGCTAACCCTACTGACCCTGAGGATTCAGGGTCACAGAGAACTCTACAGTAAGTCCCTCAATACCTCTGCAGTCAAGTTCTGCTTCTAAGTACTCTCCCTGGGCTTGCTATAGGTTCTCACTCTTTATATAATTGTTTTTAATCTGCTGTGGATTTAAAAGCCAGGAAACTGATAAAGAATTAGTTTCTTAGGAATACTTATCAGGATCATCCAGGCATTTTTTGTTGTTGTTGTTGTTGTTGTTGTTGTTTTAAACATATACATGGCTGGGGCCATGCCCCTAGAGATCTGAGCTGAGAGAAGTCCATGTGTGTTACTGCTCCACCTGTTATCAGGACATACAGTGAGTGGGAGATGAGAACAACTGCTAGAAAATTAAGAGTAAATGGTCTCTGTGGGAAGCCTAAGAAGTTCTCCCATAATTAAGATATGTTCTCATATGTGGTTGCTATTTCTCAGCTATATCAGAATATTTTTAAGAAGTACTGTCTTGGGAAGTGTGATGAAGAAAGAAGTTTATAGAGGGCATTAACTACAGCACAGACCCCACAGCAGGGGTAAGCAATCCATATACAGAGTGAACCAAGCATATTCCCTGGACTACAAGTAAACCAAAAGGGAGCCAAAAAGCTAAACTTTGGCATTTATAATGAAAGGTAGAAACACTCATCTAATTTGCTACAATCAGCAAAAAATAGGCATTGTACATTTTTAAGACTTGAAATACACTTGTATAGCTGCATGCAACATGTAACAATAGCTAGAGATCTGAAAAGAATGATCCATCACAAAAATGATGTCATATTTCAAAGATAAAATAATAAGGGCAGAGAATATGGTACTGACTGGTAGAAATAAAGGAAATAAAATATTTAAAATGACAACTACTGTTTACAAATTGACCACAGAAACCCTCAACCACAAGATAAGGGTATGAAATGTTCTGCAACAGCTGGCATATAGGAAAAGAAAACCAAAGGACAGGACTAAGGCAAGCCAGAATAACTTAAAAACTATTTCCCTCCCTCCCTCCAGATGAAACCCTGTTAATTAAAACCAAATTCAACATAAACATAAAAAGGTCAGAATCCAATACCGTTCAAATTCAGAACATGATTTGCTACCTGAAACAGTCACAGTCAACCCCGGGTCAATAATTCCACTGTTGGGCCTCACGCAGTACCGACGAGGTGCTGTAGTCTTCACTTTGAAACACACTTTTCTATCAGATGGATTTCGCAACTTAAGATTTGTAGTGACTACATCTGTGAAGGGGCCTGTAAGGTTTAAAAAACAAAAACAGAAAAAAATGTTAATTGGATTCACACATACAAACCAGGATTCAAAACTGAATATATATACCTTCAATTTTATTTAAAGTATATACTGAAGTCTGTGCACCTAACTGTATCAAAAACTAACAGTATTTTTTTCCAGGTGGTAGACTTACAAATAACTGTCATTTTCTTCTTCATTCCTTCTTATATTGTATAAAATTTCTATATGAACACGTATTATTTCTATCAAATAAAAAGTATTTTCAAAGTTTTGATTTATGAAGTAAGCCCACAACTATATTCTTAGAGTGTGCTTTTACGACATTATTGAAGAGATGAGATTTTTCCAGTGGTCTGCAAACCAGTGCAGGTCTTCAAATCGATTTTACCAAGCAAATTCCATTTTACAGCAAAAATCTCTTTATCGAAAGATACTACATCTAGTGACAATAGTGTTCTTGCTTCACACCTTAATTAGGTCTAATTCATTCACTCATATATTTGTTAAGTGTTTCTTATAAGCACTATATCAAATGTTCTAGATACAAAATTTCTAAACTTTGGTGATATACCCAAACATGAGAGATTACGAAACAAAAAACCCAGAAGGGTAATCTACTCCTACTTGAATTAAATCAGTCCTAACTAGTATAACCTCATTTTTTTTAAAAAGAGGGTAAAAGAAAGATTACAGCCACTTTTTATCTTGGCTGAAGAAAAGCCTGTAAGACATTATGTAAATTACTTTAGGCAATAAAATTAGTATCTTTTACTTTGGGCAAAATACAAATTTAAAGGTATGCACCAAGAGGAAGCAGGGACTACACACTTCTAACTAACCCAAAAGCAATTTTAAATGGCTTTCAAAGCAATCAGTTTCAAGTTATATTTTTTAAAAGCAAAAAGGGTGAAATCAAAGACATTATAGAAACTATCTTTATTTAAATAAACAAAAATAAGCATGACTATAGGCAAACCTTACAGCATGGAACCCAGATTGAGAAAATTCTTCAACTCTACCAGATAGTTTCTCATTTACCTGAATACTGGAAAATCGTCTAAGACAAAGATTTAGAAGGGGAAAAACAAATAACAGTCAAATGAAAAGAGGCATTCAGAAAGAGTGCAGGAGATGAAAACAAACAGATCTGCCAAGGGAAAAAGACTTCAAAGTTAAGGTCGTTAAAAGGTAATTATTCCAAGTCCTAAGGAATGAAATGATCTTACTCTACACTCAAAATTTAAGTTGTAAAAAAAAAAAAAAAATTTAAGTTGTAAAGTATTTTCCAACAAAGATTTGGAACTCTTAAGAGGGAGAAAACAACAGTAGAAAACACAAAGGCAGAGAAACAGCTACAAAAAAAATTAACAAAAAATAACTGTTTAAATCAACAGGTATGCATTTTTTTTAAGTATATATACAAAGTATGATCTTCTGAACAGGTTGCTTTAATTATATGGTAACATTAATCACTCAATTTGTGTATTATTTTACCCCCTTTACTTCTTCAATACCAAATGCTTGCATTTTTCTACAAGCAGCTAATTAACAACTCCACCAATACAACAGCATAGGAGGTAAAAGGAACAAGGTAATCTGTCCATTTTGCACTCGAACCCATTGGGTAGAGACATTATTTTAAACTACTGATGAAACTAGGAGTCTTAAAAGATATACAGATTCAATTTCTTAACATTCTCAAAATTCATAAATTACTAGAGATATTTAAGAACGTGTAATTTTTTTTTTAAAGATTTTATTTATTTATTTGAGAGAGAGAGACAGTGAGAGAGAGCATGAACGAGGAGAAGGTCAGAGAGCGAAGCAGACTCCCCATGGAGCTGGGAGCCTGATGTGGGAGTCGATCCCGGGACTCCAAGATCACGCCCTGAGCCGGAGGCTGTCGTCCAACCAACTGAGCCACCCAGGCGTCCCAAGAACGTGTAAATTTTTATAGGGCTATTTCAACACTAGCAGGAAGCATGGATAAGAAAACAATTTCTTAGAAACATGACAAAAGAAACCTTTCTCAATACCTTAATTTTGAACAATCCTATTTTTTATAACATACTTATGTAAGATTTTTTAAATTCAATTTTTTAAATCATCTCAATTTGAGGAAAATACCGATTTTCCAAAATAAGGTAAATTAACAGACCTTTAAAAGTGATTTAGAAAATTACCATGTGTCAATTTCCAACAACATACGAATTCTGAAGTAGTACTTAAAATTTGTATTGCCTGAGCTTATAAATCTTTAATAACAGATTGTGGCTGACACAAAAATGCAAACTATCTAAAGAAAAAGATAAAAGAGGCTTTTTTATTTAGCCTCTGATGAAGATGTAAAGATATCTTTATTTTATATCTAATATCGAAATGAATACATAAAGATGAAGATATAAAAGGCTTTTTTTCTAAAGAAAAAAGCTCACAAATTTAAAACAAAGTTCTTAACTGAATATATTGACCTGACCAGTAAAATGTGAAACTTCCCACCTAACAAATGAGTAAGCCCACCTAACATATGAATTTGAAATTTTCAGCTCCATTGTGTCCCTCTACCAAAGCATCATATGCGCTGCTATCCCAGCAAACAGCTCAGAGTCTGGGTCTATTTTCCAGGTTAAAATGGAAACTTAGCTCACACTTAAAACATTCGCTTTAAGAATAACCAGATTTAACTGTTATAAGAAATCGTGGAAAGAAACGTCTGATCCATTTCTGTGAGTCACAGAACCCCTTGAGAATCTGATGAAAGCTATATACTATACCCCAAAATAGCCAAATACTCACAAAAAATTTACATGGAATTTTGGGGGGCAAGGGTGCGATAGAGAGGTTAGGGCCAGTGGGGGGGGGTAGGCAGTGCAGGCTTTGTGAAGAAACCGTTCATGGTAAGAGTCTTCCGGGACCCGGACAATGAAAGGAGCCTGGGCAAGCACTGTCTACACAGCTGTGGGCAGCACTGTACAGTAAGATGCACACAGCTTCACCTTTACTTGATCAAGTCTCATCCGAGAGAGACTAGAGATCCTGTCTTCACTTTAAGAGCTCTTTATCAAGAATCTGGGTGGGAAAGGGAAGAATGGGTTGTCAAAGGGTTTGAAATTTTCTGCAGTATTAAGCTGGCGCTTAATATAATAATATAATAAGCTGGCGCTTATTACTGAATAAGTAATAATAAAGAAAAATCTAACAACAACAACAACAACAAAAAAGCTACCATATATCATAGATCCCTGAATCCTCAGGTTAAAAAGACCTGGCAAGGGGCACCTGGGTGGCTCAGTTGGTTAAGTGACTGCCTTGGGCTCAGGTCATGCTCCTGTAGTCCCAGGATCAAATCCCACATCAGGTTCCCTCCTGGGGGGTTGGAGGGAACAGACATTGGAGGGGGGGGTGCAGGGATGAACAGGATGTTAGACATTCTACAATGCCTGGGCAGTCACATACAAGTAAATATCATGCCCTCATCCTATGGAATTTTCAAACAACCCCTCCCAGGAATTCATACTAATGAAAATCTTTCCAGAAATATATCTACTATGTGAAAAAGGAAAAATCTCTTTTCTTTCCTCCAAAACTTGAAAAGGTTAAGTTTACCATCACAGAAAATTACTGTACAAACCGCAATGCCACTCATGATACTTGAATCACAACACACTTGTATCAGCATTTGTGACACACACAATTCTACTCATATGCATAAACTTTCTTATTTTGCTCTTATTAAGTCAAAATGTTAAAGAAAACCAGTCAGCCCTATTCAGATAACTGTTGTGTTCTACTAAATCCAAACTTACTTGTTATTAGGAAGGTTACAAGTATCTGGCTACTTCATTCCCTCTTGTTGTAGTGATGCCCAAATATTTACACTGAAATGCTTATGTCATTATCAGTTTTCTTTTTATTTCTCCTTTATGTTATAATTAGGACATTATACTAAAATTTTAAAACCGTATGCTGACAGGCAATATCATTTATGAACTTTATTTTGACATGGTAAAGTGGGCATTAAAGAATATAAAATACAAAAATGGGACATCCTGTCCAATAGGGTTAAAAACCACTGCATTGTATCAGTAATCTCCTGCTTGACTTAATGAAAACTTATCATTTGCAAAGCTCTGGTTGTTAAACTATTAAGAAAAACAAGTAACTGTACAGGGACCAACTTTGCAGGGAAAGAGAGAGTAACTGGGAGGGTACAAGGAAGATTTTTTATTTTATTTATTTGTCAGAGAGAGAGAGCGCACAGAAACAGGCAGAGCGGCAGACAGAAATGGAGAAGCAGGCTCCATACTGAGCAAGAAGCCCGATGTGGGACTCAATCCCAGGACTCTGGGATCATGAACCCAGCAAAAGGCAGCAGCTTAACCGACTGAGCCACCCAGGCTCCCCTAAGGAAGATTTTTAAAATGATTAGCCAAGCTCTAGTTCTTGTCCCAGGCAGTGATTACATGGATATTTAACTTCTTGGTAATTCTATAAACCGTACATATTTTTCATTTATGCAAAACAACAATTTTTTAGAAAAGCTGATTCTTCATGTATCCTAAAAAAAAAACCTGAAAAAAAGTGAGAAGCAGTTTTGATGAGAAAGTAAATATCTGAAGCAATTTATATAAAAAACAAGTACTTTTTGAAGACATCTAAACCTTAATCCCTCTAAGCGGAGGAAAATCCTGCCAGTTGTCTAACGCAAATGCTTAATTTAACATTTAGAAACAATCACTGAAATAGTCCATTTGGGGGCGCCTGGGTGGCTCAGTGGTTTAAGCCACTGCCTTCGGCTCAGGTCATGATCTCGGGGTCCTGGGATCGAGTCCCGCATCGGGCTCTCTGCTCAGCAGGGAGCCTGCTTCCCCCTCTCTCTCTCTGCCTGCCTCTCCGTCTACTTGTGATTTCTGTCAAATAAATAAATAAAATCTTTAAAAAAAAAAAAAGAAAGAAATAGTCCATTTTAAGATTACCTAATAGTATACTAGTCACCAGTTACCATTTCATACATACTTCCTAGGTTAGAGATGAAATCTCACTGTTTGTATATAATAGTATTCCACATAAGATAAGAAAATTCCATATGATACTTACTGTACTCATCAACAACAAAAAAACTATAATCAAACTAATCCTACCTTTTGTAATTACATGGGTTGTTTCTTCCTTTAGCCTCACTTTTAGGCAGCCATAACATTTCCTGTCACTAAGTACTGTGTCCTAATTCCAACACAACTGTTATTGCCAATAAACCAAAATCCCTATGCCCTGCCCCAAATTCTGAAAATCAGAAATGTAACAGACACAAATATGGTCTCTGTGGGAAAAAAAAAATCTGGACATAAATTTTAAAAAGCCTGCAAACTAAAATTTCAGAAATGTGGTAAAAGTTTAGGACAGCTACCTAGAAGGATGTGCTAGGTGGGACTAGTCTGCTTCCTTTATCTAAAATATTTTTCCTGCATGAAATGCCTTTTATACTCAGGCTATATACCTAAAATGCTAGCAAGCAGAAAAATGATTTCCTTCTAAAATCATTGGCTCACCTTCTAAAAATGGGACCCTTAATCTCCATATCCCCAATTTTAAAAAGAAGCTCATAACACTTAAAAGAGCTGAAAGTAGAAACACACTGACTAGACAAATTTTTGAAATGTTGTCATCTATCTATATTTTTATATGAATTGACACTCAAGTTTTTCTGAAATGCCAAGGTGAGTCTAGTTACAAAAACTGAGTTGGGAGAGAGAATAGAAGACAGCTGTTGGCTTGGCTTTTCCCCCAACATTTTACTGCAAATTTTCATACAAAGAAATTGAAATTGGGGCGCCTGGGTGGCTCAGCCCTTAAGCATCTGCCTTTGGCTCAGCTGGGGTCATGATCCCAGGGTTCTGGGATTGAGCCCCACATCAGGCTCCCTGCTCCATGGGAAGCTTGAATGAAGCAGAAATGCTCCTACTTCTCCCTCTCCCACTCCCCCTGCTTGTGTTCCCTTTCTCATTGTGTCTCTCTGTCAAATAAATAAATAAAATCCTTAAAAAAAAAAAAAGAAGAAAGAAAGAAATTGAAATCATTGTAAACAATCAAGTATCTATTACCTAGAATGGACAATTAACATTTTGTTGTATTTGAGACTATCAACCTATTTATCCATCTCTGTCCATCCACCTTATTTTTGATGCAAAATAAGCTGAAGACATCAGTACACCCACTCCTAAATACCCCAACATGCATATCAATTTGAGTTCAGTATTTGCTTACTCTTAAAATCAAGTTTTAATTCATGATAAGCAGTAGTCTATAGCATAGAGCATTTCAGAAACTCAACAGGCCTCTGAGATGCAGCTTTAAGAATAAAAAGGCAATGTACGTGAACATTAATTCATGAACTCTGAGACATCCATTTAGGCTAGCTACTCCGAGTCCAACTGGGAGATAATTCTCTACAGGTCTCCAGCATTTCTGCATGTTTTCAACGTGGAGGCACGGGAGCTTTCATCCAGATTATCTTGTCAAGGATGTATTTAAAGAGTGAATAGTCTTGGAAAACAATGCCTCTCTCCTGAGAAGAGAGCAGGCTTCTTATTGTCCTTTATAATAAAGATAAGGTCTTCCTCTAGGAAAAAAAGGACAGGTAAGTTTCCATGCAGCCCACTAGCAAAGACTCAGATTTCCTACACTCAACAGCTTCTCAGCTATGATGCAAACCCACTACATGAGAAGCATCTGTCTGAACTAAATCCATGTGTTGCCCTTGGAGGGGGCAAAGAAAATCAATGCAAATACAAAGCTCATGTTACATACACTGTCATGAATAATAAAGTCCTCGGTCTCCGAACCCAGGAATCTCATATATTCTACCAATATTCATAAAATTATAGTACACTCAATTTTCAGACCCTTCAGTTCTTGACAAGGTCTTTCTGAGTTCTTGGCTATGGGGAACAGACTCAGTTAGTGGCCTCTGAATAATTAATAGTAGACAGTGCAATGAGCCAAGGCATGAATCTTGGAGAAGAAAGATGGCTGACCATACCATTCCCACAGCACATACTCTATACCTCTCTCAGAACACTTCTCACCTACTTTATTAAGTACATGTTTTATCTCATCCAACTAAACTATACACTCCCTAAGAAGAAATAGTCAATTCATTCCTGAATGAAATGGAGTAATTAACACAGACTGTAAGTCATAGCAGCTGCTTAATACTACTTGTTCGCTATACATGCAGTGAAGTATGCTTGAATAGTCACCTGGATTCTTTCTAATGAACATGTAACAAAATAAAAAATATCAGAAATATGTATGAACCATAACATTTTTACTCCTTCATCCTACCTTTATTGAAACAGAATAGTAAAAATTCTAAAGAGGAAGACTGGATGCTTAGCTCAAACACATAAATAATGCAGCTGTAGCAAAGCAGGTGATGACTACACTTCCATGTTTCCATGGGTTTTAGCAATTAGCAGCTGTATCAGATTATACAGTATTCTAGTTAGATAAAGATTACATGGCTGAATACATGTCCTATTAAAATAATCATGCATGTGGAATATACACTTTACAGTATACAGAATATCTACACTAAGATTCTCCAAAATTACAGTAGCATGGCAGTAGCAGTAATAGTAAAAATAGTGCTAACAAGTTTTCATAACAGCAAGCCTTTATTGGGCACTATGTATCAAGAACGCTGAACGAATTATGTCCCTCATAACAAGTTTACAAGTTAGACACTTTATTATCCCCATTTTACTGATAAGTCAACTCAGACTCAGAAAGGTTGAAATACTTGCCCAAGGCCATAAACTACCAAGCAGTGGAAGGTGGGGAAGTCAAATCAGGTGTGACTCCAGAGCTTGAACTCTAATAAGTTCTGTATATATTTTATGCAAACTACCTAGCTACAGTTGTTTCCTAATTCATAAGCATTCCAGGCAGATTTCTAATAAGCTATGAAATGGCAGTCAAATCATAATATATGAAACAGATTTTTTTAAAAGAATTTATTTATTTATTTATTTGACAGAGAGAAAGAGAGAGAGAGAGATCACAAGTAGGCAGAGAGGCAGGCAGAAAGAGAGGGGGAAGCAGGCTCCCCGCTGAGCAGAGAGCCCGATGCCGGGCTCAATCCCAGGACCCTGGGATCATGAGCTGAAGGCAGAGGCTTAACCCACTGAGCCACCTAGGCGCCCCTGAAACAGATTTTTAAATGGATATTTTATTTCCCTTTTTCCCCATACACAGGTCAACTTAATATTTTCTTAAGTAAGCATCATAAACAGTAAGATAGTATCTTATGTTTTACATCCAAGAAAGCCCTAAAACATTTTCATTAGAATTTTTAAAAACGAAGTCACCTTAATTTATTTGTGGTTTTTATTTTTATTTTTTCCAAATACACTGAAATTTCAGGCTTGAATGCAAGGTTCATGAAGACTGGGTCTTCGTTCTGTTTTCTACTGTATCCCCAACAGCTACAAAAAATCCCTGGCAAAGCAAGTAGTGAACATATATTGTATAAATATATCTGTACAAATAAACAGAGTACTACTTTCTAGAAAATAAAAATGAGTCAATTCTACTCAAGGTTTCAAAAATACTAAACATACCTTGTATTAAAGCTTCACTAACATTACTTATAAAAATATGGATCCTGAATCATGAATACATGATGAGAATATAGATAAAAAATCTCCAGGGGCGTCTGGGTGGCTCAGTGGGTTAAAGCCTCTGCCTTCGGCTCAGGTCATGATCCCAGGGTCCTGGGATCAAGCCCTGCATCGGGCTCTCTGCTCGGCAGGAAGCCTGCTTCCCTTCCTCTCTCTCTGCCTGCCTCTCTGCCTAACGTAATCTCTGTCAAATAAATAAATAAAATCTTTTAAAAAAAAATCTCCAAAATCCACTTAATACAGTAGTGTGTAGTCTTTCAAAACAAACAAACAACAACAACAACAAAAAAAAAAACCCACCTACTTTTCTCATCTAGAATGGGGCTTAAAGTCATAGTTAAAAGAAGTTACCGACAGGCAGGAACCTTGTCATTTCTTTTGCACCAGTTTCAAAAAATGTAGTAGGGTTTTGATCATATAGTTAAATACTCATCCATTAACTTTACATGGAAAAGCACCTAAGTCAAAAGTCAAAATATCTATTCTCTTCATTCCTTTAGAAGCCTTTTGGAGAGGGAGGGACCAGTTTCTGTTATTGATGATGTAATATGACATTTGTAAAAACTATAAAGTAGCACACTGAATTAGAGGTTTCAAATCTAAAACCATTTAGCTAGGTGAGTGACCCTGACCAAACCACCTGACTTTTCCAAGGACAGTCTAACCCCATGCATTTTAGCATCAGTAGACCAAAATGACCTCCAATGTTCCTCTGTGCTCTAAACTTATGTGACATTATGATCAACTTCACCTGCTTATGGCTTTAATTAAAGAATATCTTCTACTCTATGGCAAGATAGCAGAAAACTCAATCCTAAATTTTCACAGCTTTATTAACATTTTGTATTAAGTTATTGTAAACATTTTATAAGTGCTTTTTTAGAACTTCTGACACTCACTCTGCTAAACAATCCCATGACAGTCTTGAAAACATTAGGAAGAGAATAAACAATAAACTGTCTTTTCAGAGAAACAAGACATTTTGATTTGTAACTTTATATAAACTACATCCTTCCATTGTGTAACCTTCTACTAAAGAAAAATAAGACGTACACACACCTAAAAAACTATTTGAAAAAGAACATTTCCATTCAAAGCTAAACATGAAGGATGCCTGATACTTAATTTAACATCTTTAAGGTGAACCATGAGAGACTATGGACTCTGAAAAACAATCTAAGAGGTTTGAAGTGGCGGGGGGGGGGGGGGGGGGGAGGTTGGGGTACCAGGTGGTGGGTATTATAGAGGGTGTGCTTGCATGGAGCACTGGGTGTGGTGAAAAAATAATGAATACTGTTTTTCTGAAAATAAATAAATTGGAAAAAAAAAAAACATCTTTATTAAAACAGAGGTGGCTCCGTATCTTAAGAGTTTAGGTGACTTTTTAAAATCTAATTCAGAAGGATGGTAGGGGGTGGGGGGCGCTTGGGTGGCTCAGGTCATGATCCCAGGGTCCTGGGATCAAGCCCCCCACCAGGCTCTCTTCTCAGCAGGGAGCCTGCTTCCTTCTCTCTGTCTCTCTGCCTACTTGTGATCTCTGTCAAATAAATAAAATCTTTAAAAAAAAAAAAAAGGATGGTAGGAAACAAAAAAGGAAATGGTTATTTGGGGAGAAATGGAAATAAAAGTTTTTAGCACCATTTACATATCTAAAACTTGTTAGATTAGAAGAAAATGATCCTATTCCTAAGAAAATGATCACAATAATATTAACAAGAATACAGGAAATAAGTGTGTACAATTACAGACAAAAAACATAAGAAATACATCAAATGTTAACAGTCGTTATTTCTAGATGGTAACATTTCAATAATTTTTATTTGCTTTACACCTTTCCATCCTTTTTCAATTCACTACATTAAGTATTCCAAACTTAGTGTCCAGAATTTTATGATCAGGAGGACTTTTTAACATGTATACCTATTAGCTCAATTTGTTCATAAAGCCTTTTATTTGCGGGGGGGGGGTAGTGAAAATTTTCAGAAAAACACACCTTCTGAGGATCAACTGTTAGTGAACTTTTTGGTTGTGGGAACAGTACTCAGAAAACAAGACCAAGTGCTTCACCTTCCCCCATGTTATAAAAGTATCTCTGATTTTATAGAGAAAACAACTAAAGAGGAAACAAAGATACCCTATACCTTTAAAGCTATGGCAGTCACTCCAACTCATCAGATTATCCAAGTACCGGGATAAATACGTATAAATATATATACATATATACACACATATATACATCTGTGTGTATATATATACACGCACACACACACAGCTTCAAAATAAAAGCTGTCAAAATGTAGGGCCATAAGAAACCTATCGAATTACACTGCAAGCTAAGTATTTTAAAGTCTTCTCATGTTAACAATTCTTTTTAATTAACATCTCTATTTTTAAAAATGTTAACTGAATCCTTAGAAAGCTCTTTAAAATACACATAGACTCATTCATTTAACCTGAATTTTGAAAATAGCACAAAATGTTCATGATTACTCTAAAGAACATTCCAAATTCCAAACAGAATAGCAGCTAAGCAAACTATGGTATATTAATGACAAGTAAGTCATCAAAAATAACTATGTGGATGTTTTTTCCATAAAAATTTAAGACACTGATCTAGATTATTTTCATAAAGTTAAATGTGTGACCATCACAAAGTTGAAAATGTTTTCACAAATTATGAAGTCCAATCTTGTTTAAGCAACGAATTGATTATGAAGAACAAAATCATACTTAAGAGTTTATTATAAAGATATAAGAAGTCTCAATGACACAGGAAATGAAGTATAACTGGCCTTAAAACACGAGGCCACAGGGCGCTGGGTGGCTTGGTTGAGCTATCCAACTCTTGGTTTCAGCTTAGGTCATGATCTCATGGATCAAGGGATTAAGCCTGGCAGTGTAGGTATCCCGCTCAGCATGGCATCTGCTTGAGTCTCTCCCTCTGACCCTACTCCCACTCATACACATGCTCTCTCCCTCCACTCATGCGCTCTCTAAAATAAGTAAATAAATATTTAAAAAAAAAAAGGAGTCTTCATTCAAGAGAAACCGATTCCTGGGACTACCAGATCTCTGGCCAGCTTTTCTCCCCCTCTTCTCTCTCAACTAGTTGCCTCTGCTTAAGACTTGGCACAAATCAGCCTACTTTAAAGACCTAAAGTCTATTATCTACCTTTTTTTTTTTTTTTAAGATTTTATTTATTTATTTGACAGAGAGAGATCACAAGCAGACAGAGAGGCAGGCAGAGAGAGAGGAGGAAGCAGGCTCCCTGCTGAGCAGAGAGCCTGACGCGGGACTTGATCCCAGAACCCTGAGATCATGACCTGAGCCGAAGGCAGCGGCTTAACCCACTGAGCCACCCAGATGCCCCCCTATTATCTACCTTTAAGTGTGCTTAAAGGGGTGGTATCAAAATTCTGGCTGGTCAGTCATCAGCACATATATTGGCTGGCCTTGGGTTAGGTGCTTGCCATTGGACCAGTCAACACTGGGGGACAAGGGATCCTAAAAATTTACCTGCAGGAGCCTTTCTCAGAAAAATAAATATCCCCAAATCTCACTTCTCGTATTTCTCACAAGAGAATATCAACCGATGCCAATAGTAAGAGCTCAAAGAAACAACACATTTAATATACAGTTATGATTTGTAAATTATTACAGGATAGCTATAAATTAGATTTACTTTCAGATGCACATGGTTTTCTATTTGTCTTTATATAACTTCATTTGTGAAATGTTACTGGAAGGTTGCAAACATACTTGTTTACCTATTTACCTTCCTATAACTTAACGTATTTTTTAAAAAAATAAGACCTCAGACTGTAAAAGACTTAAATTACCAATTAAAAATAAAAGGAAGTAATACAGGAAAAACAAATGAAGACTTTGGGATCTAATCTTCTAAAGGTATTAAGATTGGTAAAATAATTTTGAGTTTTTCTCGCTTATGAAAAGCAACACAGGGGAACCTGAGTGGCTCAGCCTGTTAAGGATCTGCCTTGGGCTCAGGTCATGACCTCAGGCTTCTGGGATCAAGCCCTGCTTTGGGCTCTCTGCTCAGCAGGGAGCCTGCTTCCCCCTCTCTCTCTGCCTGCCTCCCTACCTACTTGTGATCTCTCTCTGTGTATCAAATAAATAAATAAAATCTTTTTTTTTTTTTTTTTTTTTTTTTTTTAAAAAAAGGGCAATGCATGTTCAATGTGAAGTCCTGGAAAACAGAGAAAAGTAAAAATATAAAAACAAGGCACCTGAATCCTAAAGCAGAGCTGACAGTTAACATTTTCTTTCCAACCTCTTTTTTTGCACATATTACCAGAAACAGGCTCATATCTACGCAACTTTTCTATGAAGGCTGTTACCACAAATCAGCATCACTAAAACTGGGATAACCGGACATTATACCTGATGTGACAGGATTCCATCCATGAAGTATTTTTACCAATAAATACTGAAACCTAAATCTAATCAAGCCTTCAAATCTAAATCCAAATTTACAGGAAACACATTTCAGACATATCTAGAATATCAGAAATTCTACTGAACAACCTAATCTTTCTCAACCAGTAAATAGTATGACAAGAAAAAGAAAAAAAAGGAGGTGGGAGAGGTGGTGTTTAAAAGTAAGACTTGGATACAGGACAACCAAATGCAATACACGGAAGAATGAACAGCTAAAAACAGAAGTACAATTAGGGAAATTTCAACAGATTAAATATTAAATGGTATTAAATAATTATTTTTGGTTTTAAGATAATGACATTATAATTATGTAAAGAAAATGTCCCTTTATTAAAAAAGCAAGATCAGGTATTTAGGTTTGAAATGTTTGATATCCACAATCCATTTAAAACCCAGTAGCAAACATACAAAAAATAAACAAACATGATAAACTGCTGTGATTATTAAATTTAAGGATATGAAGTTATTAGATTTAAGTATAAAGGTTCATTACAGTATTTTTATGAATATTTGAAAGCTTTCATAAGTAGTTTTAAACTTTTTATCTAGTAATTTGAGTCACATTTCAGTTAAAATAAACAAGCTTTTGCAAGTAAGAGCAACCCTCTTACATTTAATCTTCTTTTAAAACAACTTTTAACAGTTGAAGAGAAAAGTAAGATTCATTCCGTATTAACATTAACCACCTTCTCCTCTGAAAGGCAGCTAGCTAGGACTCCAATGAATAGTCCGTCAAGGTTAAGATCCAAAAGCACAGGAAAAAGAGAGGGCAGAAAGTGCCTCTGAGAAAATAAAAGGGTGCTTGCTAACAGACTCTCCTCACAGAATACCTCTGCATGGTGAAGGAAGGTCTTACCTAAAGGAAACTGAAAGGTAACTAATACAGTAAGCCAACAAAAAAAATTACCAGCACTAACAATCACAAAATACCAAACTTTAAGAACAAATCAAGTTTTCCCAATTCCTTATATATATTTGTCCACTTACAGAAACATCTTGTTTTCTTTTTGTTCTCAGCTGTCACACATATTCAAAACCTTTAAGGCCAGAAAAACTATCCAGGAAATCACCTAGTCCTGCTTCACACTTCACAAACAAAAAAGGGTGAAGCACAAACAAAAAAGGGTGAAGCACAATGATGAGAAAGATTCATGGTTAGTCAGCTTTTAACAAAATATCCTACAATCTCTTTTTTGGAACTAAAAAAAATTTGAAAACACAACTACCTGCAAAGACAGATGAAAACCCCACTGAAAAGAGATCCAAGATGAAAACCATGGAATTATAGGAGAAATCATCAGAGTCCTATAAACGTAATCAACATTTATTGGGCCATCATCCATGCCAGATCTTGTTACCATGGACATAAAAATAAAATAAGTATATCCTCAAGTAGTTAACCCTACAGTTTGGGAGAGAAAAAATACACAAGCATAAATACTATGTAATGTGATATTACAGATAAGCACAAGGTTCAATAGTGGCCTGCAGAAGAAGGAAGGTGATGACCAACATGGATCTCAAAATCAAAGACTTCACAAAAGTGAAGACTGGACTGGAGACTGCTTGACAAATGTGAGGGAGAACAATACTCTGGACAGAGCCTGTACAAAGTCTTGCAACAGCTTAAAATGTTTGGAGAAATAGTTTCATGTAACCAGAGCTACGAAGAGAAATGAAGAGGTAGGCATTGGATTTTGGACTTTTTCATCTACATAATGGGAAAACATGCCAGGTTCTTTAACCAAAGGAGCAATAATACCGGGTTTGCATTTTACAAAGGGTAGTTCTAGCAGCAGTGTGACACTAGTGAAAAGCAGGCCTATTTATAGACTAGTAGAAAAAAGACAAGAGATCATCACCCAAAATAATTATCCAAACCCCAGACCTCTCCCTCAGTAAAATATCCATATAACCAAAACCTACTAAGTTACCTTTTGTTAATTATCTTGAAGGGACCTGAAAACATCTAACATACCTAATGAAATCAGGATCCTCCTCCTATCACTCTCCCAAACACCCCAAGTAAAACACATGTGGTCCTCATTCAAATATCCAGTGTTTCTTTTTTTAGCTCAGCACACAGCAACACCATTCGTCCAGTTACATAAGTCAGAAATCTTAAGAGACATCCAAGATACCTTTACTCTGCATAAGCTTATCTAATAGACCACCAAGTCTCATTGGCTTGACCCTCTAACTTTTCACCATCTCCAATACCTCAGACCAAGCTGTCACTTCTTGCCTGGACCGGAACAATTGCCTAATTCATCTGTTTCCCCTCTAATATTATATGATGTTGTCGCCAAAATTATGTCGGGCTTTTTTTAAAAAAAATATGTATGTGATTATCACTCCATTCCCTCTACCTCTACCATTCCTCCCACTTAAAATCCCTCAGTGGGTTAGGATAAAAACAAAACTCCTTACTCAACCAACAAACCAGCACAACACTCATGAAATGTTAGGTTAACATGTTAAGTAACATTAAATGTTTCACCCTCCCTCCTGCCACAGGATCTTTGCAAATACATGCAACTCCTACTGCATTTTCCTTTCTTCTTCACCCAGGAAACCGCTCATTCTTAGAAAATCTTAGACAATTATTCTCTTTCCAGACCAAAGTCTTCTATTTCACATTTTCATAGCACTACACACTACTTCATAGCTACATCTCCTCGTTCTGATAACCAGATTGGTGTCTATCTCTCCCACTGGAATTGCCTCATGAATAACAAAGATTGTTTTATTCAAAACTGTAGTTCTAACACTAATTCAACACTTATGACACATAGCAAAAACTCAAATCTTTACTGTATAATGAATTAAAATGAATATATTTAAGCAGAGTTGTTTTAAAAGAGATTCAAGAGTTATCTCTGGGAGGCAAAAATACAGATTTTAATTAAAAGATATACAGAGTATTTCTGGTATAAGCAATCATGATACCACAGAATATTAAAAATATGGGAAGACTAGTAGGCTTGGGTTATAAAAAATCCATTTGGGATATAAAACTTTGATATGTCTGAATTAAGGAGTGCCTGGGTGGCTCAGTCAGTTAAGAGCCCAACTCTTGATTTTCGCTCAGCTCGTCATCTCAGGGCTGTGAGATGAGCCCTGTGTAGGGCTCCTAGCCTACTTAAGATTCTCTCTCCCTCTGCCCCTCCCCCGCAAAAAGTCTTGAGTTAAAATTCAAATCCAGACAGTCAATAAGCAATTCTAAAACTGACTACTGTAAAGTCTCAATTAAAATATAAATTTGAGTGTGAACCAACATGGGCAAAGAGAGAGCAAGGAAGAGAAGTCATCAAAACAATGAGACTGAACAAGAAAAGTTCAGAGATAAAACCAAATCAGAATCTCAGAAACATTAGCAATTCAGAAAAAGCCCACAAATGAGACAATAAAGACAGCAAAGAAAATTAGAAGACAATTACACAGAAGTCAAAAGACTTAAATTTTTAAAAAGAAAAATTGTTAATAATGTCAAGTGCCAAAAAGAGAAGCACTGGAAATGCTGATCATCTCAAAGCGATCAGCAATCAATAAGCAGTGAGGACAGAAGCAGTACTACAGTGGACAAGAGGTGAGAAACTGGACAGTTAACAGGGACAATTTTTCCAAGTCTGACTGCAAAGGAAATGAGGGAGAGAAAGGGACAAATATCAGAAGGAGCCGGGAGTCAAAGAAGTTATTTTGTTTGCTTATTTGTTTTTAAAATGAAAGACTTATGTGTATTTGTATGTTTTAAAGGAAGAAGCCAGTGGTTGAAATCACGAGAGGGAAAATATCCGAGGAAACACAGTCTAAGTATGAGTCATGAGGGATTTTACCTTAACCAACAAAAAGAGAATAAACAAGCTCGAATATGAGAAGGGTTTTTCTTTCTCAGGGTGAAAAGTATGGATATGTGCAGATGAACAGGTGTTACGAGAGGAGACAGCATATCACCAAAGGGATTAAATGCCATACTAAAAAACAAAAAACAAAACAAAAAAACGGACTTTTATCCAGGGGGCAATCAAGAGCTACTCAAAAGCTTTTAAGGAATGAAGTAATAAGATGTCTGTAGCCCAGGAAAAGGCTGGGGAAATCACCCCTGGGATCTGATGAAGCCACTGCGAAACAGGAGCTGATCTGAAAGACCTAAAAGTGTGCCAGGAGCAGAACTCTACATCCTCACTTGGACTTCTTAGTAATGTGCTGCTAGTCAAAGATGCCCTGGCGGACACATAACAGTTTCTTGGTTCCTAAGAGGGCTTAATTTTCTTTACTGGCTCAATACTGCTATGGACCACCTTCAACACAATGGTTTTAGTCTACTGTCCTTTCTCTGATTATTATGAGGAAGAATACTCTGACAATTTATTTTAGCATTTTCTAAATTTCTTTCTTCCAACTACTCTCCAAAACTACAATACTACTCTACAAATAAACTGTATAATACAACTGGAAAAAATTTAATTATAATAAATTATAATGGGACAAAAAAAATCTCAAGATACAATATCAAATTTCAAATCTGAATTCTAGGTCAAATTACTGCCATGATTTAAACAGAATTTGAAAATATCTACCTCTTTTTCTTTACCAAAGCAACAAAAGAGCTACCTTAGAATTCATTACACCCTTATAAAAGAACCTTCATATGCTGACAACTGTATAAAACAAAAAATTTTAATAAAAGTACTTATAAAAATGTATTAAACTGGTATCTGTTTCTCCATAGTTGTGCAAAGTGCTGATAATTCCTATCAAGATGACTGTTACACATATGACAGAAAAATTCACTATCTATTCTCAGAATGATTAAATGAGTCTCTCTTGGAGAAACCATCTTTGTCAAATGTTGAGTTCAAAAGGATTCAAATAAGCCTACTGAAAGGTAAGAGAATTTTGAAAACTACCCTTTAACAGACTTAAACTAAAAATTACAGATGATATGGGCGCCTGGGTGGCTCAGTGGGTTAAGCCGCTGCCTTCGGCTCAGGTCATGATCTCAGGGTCCTGGGATCGAGTCCCGCATCGGGCTCTCTGCTCAGCAGGGAGCCTGCTTCCTCCTATGTCTCTCTGCCTGCCTCTCTGCCTACTTGTAATCTCTCTCTGTCAAATAAATAAATAAATAATCTTTAAAAAAAAAAATTACAGATGATTTAGGGCAAGTGAGTATGAAATGACTTTATATCATCATCAAACTAAGCATATGGAGTTTGTGGATTCTAAATGAGTCTCCTTACCTAGTGCTGAACGGTGCACTGGAATAGAGAGAGCTTTCCATCAAGGCAAATTATTTACCCTTGACTAGAAAAATAATATAAAGGAAGGAAGCAATCAAATGACACCAAAGGTCACCTCTCCTAATTCATCCTACCCTCCTGTTTCCCAATCCTCCCCATTATCCCCCCCTTAGAACAGAAACACACAGCAAACCACTGAAGTATAAGCCACACATTCTTTTACATCAGTGGTTGAGTAAACTACCACTCCCTTGCCCAACCCTTTTCTCCTACTCCCTAAAAACTGGCCTCTTTCAAGAAACCTGGGGGGGGGGGGTCTCTCTTCATACCAGTCTGCCTCTGTTATAGCACCTACAAGCCTTTTAGGTCTCCCTCACTAGTCTCAAGAGCTCCTCAAGGGCAAAGATAAAACCTAAAATGTTGCACTGTTTTACTGGGTACTTTCCCCATTAAACTACAAACTGTAAATCTTTTTCCCCCACCTTGTTTAGCACTGAATCCCCAAATATAAACCTATGACTGCTGAGTTACTCAGCTGTATAATCTTAATACAGGGATGGCATAAAGCTTTCAGTAAGTGTTCACTAAATAAGTGGCCCAACTGAGTATATCTCTATAAATTTTCAATGAATTATTTTTTGAAGTCAATTTTAAAAAGTGGTTATTGATGTCCAAACTTTTAAAAATGGTCCTTGGGAATTACTTTCATCCATAACACAGGAAAAACCTGTTCTATAATCATGACTAATAACTCTACAATACCTAAAATAAGTGAAACATATGAATGTTATTGCGTAGGGTTCTGAGTTTTTTTAGCTCGCTTCTCCACTACTATTAGTCTCTTACTCTGGCAACATCACAACTTTTCTAGGATGAAAACTTCAAATTCCGTGGACATTTCCTGGCCTAAAACTGGTTTTAAAGGCTTCTAAGTCCCTAACGGCAATATACAAACGGTTATCCAGTAGAGAAATTTACTCTGTAAACTCAGCCTGTCAAAAAGTAAAAGTTCTTTTAACTTCTCAAAAGAACACAACCCATTATTGGGGTTACATTAAATTCCTCCAACCAAAGATCATGGCTATCTAAGGTAACTTCATGATTCCCCAAAGGTGTTTTTTTTTTCCTTTCAGCTAAAACGATAATGAAATGCCACACACACAAACTTGTTACAATAAAATACATTTAGTGCCTCTCAAAATATCTGAGTTGTCTTAAAACTAAATCCTTACTGAAAAAGCAGGTCCCATTTCCATTCAAAGAAATTTGCTAATGTATTAAAAAGCTTGCGAAATAAACTACACACTATTACTCTAATGCCAGAAAACGGTATTTTAAAATTCCTAAAAACTATTTAAAACGTTGCCTATGGAAGGCAATGGTTTCTCCCTTGGACTCAATCCTCTACAACGATAAAGGATTTATTTTGTTGTAAAAGCACTGAAATGGTTACACATTTCACAAAAACTGCTCTCATCGTAACTGCTGAAATTGAAATACAAGATAAGGAACTTCCAAAAAGCGAATCATTTTACACTTGAAATGAAGACAGGAAGGATTCTTTCCATTCTGGATCGCCACACGCTTTCGGTATTCGTAAAAAGAAGCCAGTTTAACTCTCTTCCCTAAGGTACCCTACATACTGAAAAACAAATGGGCCAAAGAGGCCTTCAGGATTCCTGAGGGATCACCAAATCGGACTTATAATTTATCAGAGGCACTGCTACAAAGTAAATTAAGGGCGCTCGAGAGCTGAGTGACACCTCATCAACCTTCTCCGAAACCGCAAACGTAGAGGCAAAAGTCCTCAACACTGAAGATTCCGCAGCCAAAGAGCTAAGCTCAAGAGCTAAACAAGAGCAAACACCAGGTCCGCCCGGCGCGGAAGGTGAGCTGAAATGTCATACGGGAGGACCAGGAAGACGTCTACTATTAACCTACTACTATCAATTCCCGGGCTGACGCATAGCTTTCCTGCCCGCACGCGCTTGGGTCTCTGCCAACACAACCGGGTAAGTCATAACCAGAGGACTTCGCGGGCTTCTCCGCCTCCCTAACGCTCCTCGTACCTGACAGCCGAATTCTAAAACAAGGCAAAAAGGTAGGCAGCAACCCCCTCCGCAAGGGCCGGGGGCCGGCTCCACCCAGCCCCTGCTCGAGGCGGAGGGGTGGCTCGCTCTCGGAACCCAGTCCGGGGCCGCCGCACCGCCGCCTCGCCTTGCCGAGCCTCCCACCGCCGCTGACAGCCGGCTCCGGCGACCGACGCACTTGCGCCACCCCCAGACCCCCCCCCCTTCCCGTCGCAGACCCGAGCACACGCTCTAAGGTCACCGCCCACCCACACCCTCCCAGACAACGCCCGACGGCCCCCGGGGGCCAAGGACGAGAGCCAGGCACCGGCAGCAGCGCGGGCAGCACCCGGGAGGCGCCCCCGCGGGACCGCAAGATGGCGGCGGCGGCGCCAGGGCCGGGCCCCTCCGCCTCGCCTCGGCCGGCGCGCGCATGGAGCCGCCAGCGGGCGAGGGAGAGAGCCGGCCGGACGCCGGGCAGGCAGGCCGAGGGCTGGAGCTGGGAGCCGCGGCAGAATGGAAAGTGCCGGGGCGTGGGGGAGGGGACGTTCACTCGCGGCCCGCCGCCGACCTTCCCTCAAACCCTCCCCACCCACCCTAAATCACACCGTCCGCCCGCCCCACCCGGGCAGCAGCCCTCTCCCAGCCCACCTTTGAATTTGAGGTCTGTGGGCGGGTCGAGGACCAGGATCTGCTCGTGCTTCGCCATGGCCCCGGAGGCGGACGCCATCGGAGAGACAGCGCAGAGCGGGGGCGCGCCCGCGGCGGCGGTTTGCTGGCTGGGGGCGGGGAACGACGGCGGCGCCGGCTCCGCGGAGCTCTATGATGGGGCCAGCTCACGGCTCCCGAACCCCCGACGCCTGCCGCTCTGTGGCCGGGCCACTGGGCCGCCCGCTGGGTCAGCAGCTCTGGGTCTCACAACTGACTCAACCTCACACCAGCCGCCGCGGCCACGCGCACTGCGATCCTCGGCACCCCACGTGACGGCCTCTGCGTGCCTACGTGCGCGCCCCGGCGGCCGGGAGCCTCTTGCGCTCGTCCCGCCCTCGAGAGCTACCCTGCGCGGCGCCGGCTGCTGCGCCTGCGCGCTCCGGACCTCGCGACCCCTCGGAGCTCGAGCTGTCAAGGGAAGGGGCGTGCACAGAGGGCGGAGCGAAGCTCGGTGGCACCGATGCGGTACGCACCGCAGGGCAGAAGGGCGCAATCTTCGGTCACGTTTAGCTCCGACTACGAAACTGGAGAGCCTGCTGTAGCAGCGCATTACCGTCTTCCGAGTGGGAATGCCTAACAGAAGGAAAGAGTAATCGGGCTCACTCACTACAACTCCCAGCATGCCAGTGGGACCTGGTCCTTTTTCGGCGCTGCGCGATGCTTGCTGGGAATTGTAGTAGTGGCTGTTTGTGGGCGGGAAGGCTAATGAGGTCCGTTGGAGGCGAATGGGGTGGGGCGCGCTGACACTCCTTTTTGGCTTACAGAGAGCGTCTTTTCTGCGCTGAAAAGGGGGGAAAAAAAAAAAAAAACTTTTGAAAACTGACCTGAGGTCGCCCGCCTAGAAATATAAAATACACCCTGTGGAAAACAGGCCGGGATTTGTCAATTTATTCTCCATGTAAAACTACCCATCCCTTTATTGGCAGGGCAACATTCTCGGTCGTATTCCAATCCAACGTCTACTGCTTCCTGAATTCAATCCAGTGAGGCAAAAGCAGATGAGGAAACACCCCTCGTTTAGGAAGCAAACCCGCCGTTGGGGAACTCTGACGAGCTGGAAATAGAAACCAAAATCTACCCCGTTTGTGCTTCGGCTTTATTAATGATAGACCCAAACCGAAACCGTTGTCACGTTCCCGTGTTGGACCTGAACCCCATCTGCATCATTTATGGATAGCGTGTTACCGGTTGAGGACGATCTGTGAGCAAAGGTGCTGACAGACCTTTAACCGAGTGCCAGGGTACTCGGGGACAGGAACATCGAATGAAACAAATGAATGTGCCGTAAATAAACCTGTACCGTACTACTTGCATTTTAGTCCCTAGGACACGCCACAAAAGGAAGGACATGCTGAGGCTGCTGCCATGAAAGAACAGCGCGGTTTGTCCGGAAAATAAGTGAGCAAGTGAACAGTAATCTAAGTGTAGGCACAAAGTCCCAAGTTCTCAAGCTCAGTCCATGCATGTCTCAGGGCCCATCTGGGGAGAGGTCTCCAGAACAGCTAACCCAGCGTCAGGGGAAGATTGTACTACACCGGAAGAATGTGTCTCAAGCCGTGAAAAACCTCGGAGGATAGGAGTGCTTAAGTGGTCGGGAAAAGTCGTTTCTAAATTTGTCCTTCCTTTGGTTTATTTTTATTCACAAAATTTATTTTGAAATTTCAATCACCATCAAAGGAGAATACAAAAACCGCATGTTTGTCAAGAGACGGCTTAAGGTTTAAAAAAAAAAAAAAAAAGTTAAGATTGACAATCACTCCACGGGATAGTGTCTCACACATTCTTAGCTGTGAACTGACAGCCCTAAAGCTGTCACAAACTGCAATTTCTTTTTGCTTTTTTACTTGCCTAAAAACTGTTATCCATGGGCAAATTAATTAGCCTTGGCTGAATTGGCTCCTCCACAGCTAGATGGACATTTCTCTTACCGGAAAGCATTTGGGAATCCCCAGTGAGGGGACAGCAATTAGCAAGTACAGCGTGCTGGGGAAGTTCTCCCTCACTCCCAAACAGGACAATGGCTAGCCATTCACTATGAATTCAGTGGGAAGTCTGAACTGGATGTATTCCAGTTTTCCAGTCTATACAATGAAGAAACTTCTGCCCATCTTAAGTCTTTACCTTTGAAATGTACTTTTTGTCTTTTCAATATTGCTTCAAATATGATATTGCCTTAGAACTATAGGAGAATTTAAATATCCGGTAATCTAAGAATCCATGAAACATCTTTGGAATAATTCCTCCATTACTGTTTTAGAACATCGCCTTAATAACGACTCAGAGTCCTCCTGAATCATCTATTCCTCATTAAATAGTATGCTATTTTATGCTTTGGTATTTATTAATACCTTTCTTCTAGCAGTTCAGAGATCTTTACAAACATCATCACACTCTTCTCAGGACTACCAAATAACAGCAAGTTTTATTTTTGTTGTTAAATATGGGAAAGAAAAGACAGATGATAGCATCTCATGGCAGGAACAGAGCTAAACTTTGGGGGATAGTTGCCCAGTTTTCCATCCCATGCATTTTTGTTTTTCCCAAAGCCACAATGAAATGATAACTAGAAGTGATTAAGACAATCTAAAATGTAATTGACTTATGTATTGTTTAACATTTAAGTTAGGAATGGAGAAATATGGAGCCAAATACTCATTCTTCTTCCTAATGTTGTATTAACAAATACACAGAGTACATATATACATATACAGTCATACTCAGTGTGTGTGTGTATCTATATAGATATACATATATATACATATATACTCATATATATGTACATATATATCTATATACATATATATTCATATATGTGTACATATATCTATATACATATATTCATATATATGTACATATATATCTATATATAATCAAGCATATCTTTGTAGTTACTAAAAAGTTTTTATGAGTCTAAGAAGTATGAAGTCCTTGAATATTATGTCAACCCACTGAATCACTAATACTATTCACCTTTGGACAGATTATCTCACAGGTTTGGCAAAGATTAAAAAAAAAAGCTACCAGTACAAATGGTAACAAAGTATAACCATCTCCATAGTTAAACATGTTAAGCTTTCCTCTATAAAAGTACTCTGTAGTTTAGATGAATTTGTATGGGATCAATCCACTGTGTAATACAACTCAATCAACATTGAAATGGGCATACTTGAAATAAACATTGAGGCAATAAAGCATATTGAGTAAGAGTCTGAACGCTAGGTTCAAGTGCTCTTTACCACTGTACAGTTATAGCAAACTTACTTCACCTCTCTGTGCCTGTTCTACATCTGTAAACTAGGGAGCGTAATAATACCTACATCTGAGGTTTGTTGGGAGAATTCAATGAGTTAATGCACGTGAAGAGCTTGGGGTAGTGCCCGGAGCCAGCACCGTTTCCTTGCACGTGTTGAGCGTTAGATTATTGCTGTGTCCCTGGTACTGCGGAAGCTGCAGGTGGTTTAGTGGGGAGCCAATAGGCATGTTCTCTGCTCCCACAGGGCTACATTCAAGCAGGAGAGACAAACAGGAACTCTCTCCTTTGCAGTTAGGATTCTGTTCTTGAGTAAGTTTGAGTAGTGAGATACACTCAGACAAGACTTAAAAGTTAGACGCGAGACGGAGATCAACATTCTGCACCTTCTGGCTATTTTTATGCTGAGGCAAAACCCCCAAGACTTGAAGTTTTCAGCACCAGCATTCCAGCATCCATTTACTAGGTTCCTGGATATCAAGAGACAGTCAGTTGTTGGAGGTCAACGAAAGCAGTGGCCCTTTCTTGGGTCCAGCTTCCTGACTCCTGGGTTGGAGGCAAGAGGTGCAGCCTCCAAGGTGGGCCAGTTTAGTCCTGCCCTGGAGTCATTCCTGGGAAGCCTAGTCTAGAGCCTACTCGTCCACCCCTCCCCCCAATGTTATAAACACCTCATTCCCTTCATTGTGTTCTTGCAGCTTATGATGTCAGAGTACTGCAGAGTGAGGCATCAGGGAAGCCAAGAGTGGCTCAGGAAGGAAGTCGATAGGGCACAAATCTGCTGAGCTGTTCTAGAAGGCAAGGACTGCAAACCATTCTCCTGCCCGAGTAACAAGGATGCTGGGGGTCAAACAGGAATGAAGCAGAGTCACTGCACACCAAGATATCTGTCTAAAACAGAGAGACACAACGGAGACTGATAACTCACTAAAAAATGGACGAGGCCAGGAGGTATCACAGGGATGCAACGTCACATAAAGGGGGATTTGTAGGTGGCGCTTATTGAATGTAGCACATTTGTAAGACTTCAGTGAGAAATATAGATTCCAACAGAAAGCAGATGGGAGCTTCACCAGATAAAATCAGGGCTGGAAGAAGAGTTAGAAAAAAAAAAAAAAGACTTATCCTGGGGATTTTTCTTTTTATAACCATTTAAAGCAGTTAAAACTGTAAAATTAATCATCTTTGTTTACAAAGAATCATTTGAAGAATATGTGTTTTCTCAATTAATCTTTTATACTGTAAAAGCAATCTGTGCCATTGTAGCAGATGACATAATCCAAAAAAAGCAGATGGTCCAAAAGTTTCTTCCTACACCTCCCAATTTCTACTCCACTTAGGGTAACCAGTTTAACTGCCTGAGATATGTATCACTCTCTAACCTTATCCATACTTACAAAAACAGAGCTAAAAAAAAAAAAAAAAAAAAACCCAGAGCTAGTTGGCTTTTTGGGTTGTTTTGTTGTTGTTGTTGTTTTTAACATGAATTCTAACACATTACCAGACCATTGCTTGATTCACAGTATATTAACAATATCTGGCAAGGTCAATTGGTAAAAATCAGTTTTTTAACAACTAAATCCATAGAATAGATAACCCTACTACAGAACCATTTGTCCCCTTATTGATGAACATGTAAATTGATCTAAGCTTTTCTCCCAATCAATAGCACTGAAATAAACATCCTTACACATGTATATTTATCATAGAATGCTTTTATTTCCAAAGGGAGATTTCCAGTGCTGGGACCACTGGATCAAAGATATTTCCAATTTCAGTATATATTGCATTCTTTTTTAATTGTAAGGTATTTACTTATTTATTTTTAAAGATTGTATTTATTTATTTATTTCTCAGAGAGAGAGGGAGAGTACAAGCAGGGAGAGAAGCAGGCAGAGGGAGAAGTAGACCCCCGGAGGAGCAAGGAGCCTGACACGAGGCTTGATCCCAGGACCCTAGAATTATGACCAGAGCCGAAGGCAGATGCTTAAGCAAATGAGCCCCTGCAGGCATTGCTATATTGTGTACTTCTTGTCCAATGGGTTGTAACAATTTAAACCTCCATCAGGAACATATTGAGGACACCTGTCTCCCTCGTTGTCGTCAATGAGGACACCTGTCTCCCTCATTGTCGTCAAGCGCCAGATCCCACTCCATGTCAGCTGCTGAAGACAGTGCATATCTAAGTATCTTTGTACTGTTTGGATCAGTAATTTGGCCTCCAATATTGTACATTTTCGTTAACTCCATTCTTGCTTACTGAACCATTTTCTTCTCTTGCTCGTTTCATTTTCCTTCTCTAGATTGCAAAGGTGAGAGCACCTGTAAGCAACCAGATTCTTAGTAGTTCTGAATGTGTTTTCTCTCACAGATATTGTTATCCTTAAAGGCAACCACACAAGTAGAAATAGAAGATGCCTGTGAACATAGAATCCACATTTGATACCTTGCCCGATTCTCATAGTCTCTGAACACACAGGCTTCTTCATATAGTCCTTAAAAAAACCTAGAGTAGATGTGGGGTGAAGAACACAGACTTGGACATCAGACTGACTGGAATTTAGACTCCATCACTGTGCAGTTAAACACTATAGCCTTGTCTATAGAATGGCAACAATACATCCTATATTTAATATTGTCTCTGAGTACTAATAATAGTACTGAGTACTAATAGTACTAATGATAGTACTGAGTTCTAATAGTCTCTGAGTACTGATAATCTGTATAAAGTGCTTAGCATAGTGTTTGGCATTTATTGATTATTATATGATTGTTCACAAAATTTGACATCTCCTTTGAAATATAAACCATGAAAAGTAAGTTGTTGAACATTTAAACCCATAGCCAAATGCCACGTTTGCCCAGTGACCCAACTGTTTATATGCATCTCACACTAGTTAATGTTAATAAAAACATTTTAATTAATAAATAAATAAACCCACAGCCAAATGTTATCTTCTTAATGAAAAACTTGAAATTTAAACTGGAAATAATTTTTTCTTTTCCTTTTTTCCAGGTGTTGGTTGATGGCTTCTTTGGGGCCAAGTTCTGTGGTGTAGGCTCGGGCAGACACAAAGAAGGCTAATTCTTAACTCAGCCCTGAAGAAGTTAACAGTCTAAAACTTCAAAAAATTAAAAACTTAGACTTAAAAACTTAAACAAGTTAGACTTAAGCAAGTCTAAAACTTAAAAACTTCAGCATAATCCAAGTGACATGTTTTAAGAGAAGGAACTGAAAGGAATTATGGAAGAATTGTAACAGGAGTGATTAAGTCCTGGAGAGTCAGGAAGTGCTTTGCAGATACCTGGCTATTTCAAGGTCGTGGTATCTTTTCACGTCCAGGCGCATATAAAGATACACACACACATACACACACACACCTTTCCAAGATTTTCTACTAAAACATTAATTTTTT